>NW_027646466.1:0-1342151 GCF_951394435.1 Stenella coeruleoalba
GGGTTAGGGTTAGGGTTCGGGCTAGGGTTAGGGTTAGCGGACGGGGACGGTTTAGGGTCCAGGTGAGGGTACGGCAACGCTTTAGGGGGAGCGTGCGTGTGAGGGCGCGGGTTAGTGTTAGCGTACGGGTTAGGATTAGGGCACGGGTGAGGGTCAGGCTTCGGGGAAGGGTTAGGGTTAGGGTTCGGGCTAGGGTTAGGGTTAGGGGACGGGGACGGTTTAGGGTCCAGGTGAGGGTACGGCAACGCTTTAGGGGGAGCGTGCGTGTGAGGGCGCGGGTTAGTGTTAGCGTACGGGTTAGGATTATGGGACGGGTGAGGGTCAGGCTTCGGGGAAGTGTTAGGGCTAGTGTTCGGGCTAGGGTGAGGGTTAGGGGACGGGGACGGTTTAGGGTCCAGGTGAGGGTACGGCAACGCTTTAGGGGGAGCGTGCGTGTGAGGGCGCGGGTTAGTGTTAGCGTACGGGTTAGGATTAGGGGACGGGTGAGGGTCAGGCTTCGGGGAAGGGTTAGGGTTAGGGTTCGGGCTAGGGTTAGGGTTACGGGACGAGGACGGTTTAGGGTCCAGGTGAGGGTACGGCAACGCTTTAGGGGGAGCGCGCGTGTGAGGGTGCGGGTTAGTGTTAGCGTACGGGTTAGGATTAGGGGACGGGTGAGGGTCAGGTTTCGGGGAAGGGTTAGGGTTAGGGTTCGGGCTAGGGTTAGGGTTAGGGGACGGGGACGGTTTAGGGTCAGGTGAGGGTACCTCAACGCTGTAGGGGGAGCGTGCGTGTGAGGGCGCGGGTTAGTGTTAGCGTACGGGTTAGGATTAGGGCACGGGTGAGGGTCAGGCTTCGGGGAAGGGTTAGGGTTAGGGTTCGGGCTAGGGTTAGGGTTAGGGGATGGGGACGGTTTAGGGTCCAGGTGAGGGTACGGCAACGCTTTAGGGGGAGCGTGCGTGTGAGGGCGCGGGTTAGTGTTAGCGTACGGGTTAGGATTAGGGGACGGGTGAGGGTCAGGCTTCGGGGAAGGGTTAGGGTTAGGGTTCGGGCTAGGGTTAGGGTTAGGGGACGGGGACGGTTTAGGGTGCAGGTGAGGGTACGGCAACGCTTTAGGGGGAGCGTGCGTGTGAGGGCGCGGGTTAGTGTTAGCGTACGGGTTGGCACTAGGGGCACGGGTGAGGGTCAGGCTTCCGGAAGGGTTAGGGTTAGGGTTCGGGCTAGGGTTAGGGTTAGGGTATGGGGACGGTTTAGGGTCCAGGTGAGGGTACGGCAACGCTTTAGGGGGAGTGTGCGTGTGAGGGCGCGGGTTAGTGTTAGCGTACGGGTTAGGATTAGGGGACGGGTGAGGGTCAGGCTTCGGGGAAGGGTTAGGATTAGGGTTCGGGCTAGGGTAAGGGTTACGGGACGGGGACGGTTTAGGGTCCAGGTGAGGGTACCTGAACGCTGTAGGGGGAGCGTGCGTGTGAGGGCGCGGGTTAGTGTTAGCGTACGGGTTAGGATTAGGGGACGGGTGAGGGTCAGGCTTCGGGGAAGTGTTAGGGTTAGGGTTCGGGCTAGGGTTAGGGTTAGGGGACGGGGACGGTTTAGGGTCCAGGTGAGGGTACGGCAACGCTTTAGGGGGAGCGTGCGTGTGAGGGCGCGGGTTAGTGTTAGCGTACGGGTTAGGATTAGGGCACGGGTGAGGGTCAGGCTTCGGGGAAGTGTTAGGGTTAGGGTTCGGGCTAGGGTTAGGGTTAGGGGACGGGGACGGTTTAGGGTCCAGGTGAGGGTACGGCAACGCTTTAGGGGGAGCGTGCGTGTGAGGGCGCGGGTTAGTGTTAGCGTACGGGTTAGGATTAGGGCACGGGTGAGGGTCAGGCTTCGGGGAAGTGTTAGGGTTAGGGTTCGGGCTAGGGTTAGGGTTAGGGGATGGGGACGGTTTAGGGTCCAGGTGAGGGTACGGCAACGCTGTAGGGGGAGCGTGCGTGTGAGGGCGCGGGTTAGTGTTAGCATACGGGTTAGGATTAGGGGACGGGTGAGGGTCAGGCTTCGGGGAAGGGTTAGGGTTAGTGTTCGGGCTAGGGTTAGGGTTAGGGAACTGGGACGGTTTAGGGTCCAGGTGAGGGTACTGCAACGCTTTAGGGGGAGCGTGCGTGTGAGGGCGTGGGTTAGTGTTAGCGTACGGGTTAGGATTAGGGCACGGGTGAGGGTCAGGCTTCGGGGAAGGGTTAGGTTTAGGGTTCGGGCTAGGGTTAGGGTTAGGGTTAGGGGACGGTTCAGGGTCCAGGTGAGGGTACGGCAACGCTTTAGGGGGAGCGTGCGTGTGAGGGCGCGGGTTAGTGTTAGCGTACGGGTTAGGATTAGGGGACGGGTGAGGGTCAGGTTTCGGGGAAGTGTTAGGGTTAGGGTTCGGGCTAGGGTTACGGTTAGGGGATGGGGACGGTTTAGGGTCCAGGTGAGGGTATGGCAACGCTGTAGGGGTAGCGTGCGTGTGAGGGCGCGGGTTAGTGTTAGCGTACGGGTTAGGATTAGGGGACGGGTGAGGGTCAGGCTTTGGGGAAGGGTTAGGGTTAGGGTTCGGGCTAGGGTTAGGGTTAGGGGACGGGGACGGTTTAGGGTCCAGGTGAGGGTACGGCAACGCTTTAGTGGGAGCGTGCGTGTGAGGGCGCGGGTTAGTGTTAGCGTACGGGTTAGGATCAGGGGACGGGTGAGGGTCAGGCTTCGGGGAAGGGTTAGGGCTAGGGTTCGGGCTCGGGTTAGGGTTAGGGGACAGGGACGGTTTAGGGTACAGGTGAGGGTACGGCAACGCCTTAGGGGGAGCGTGCGTGTGAGGGCGAGGGATAGTGTTAGCGTACGGGTTAGGATTAGGGCACGGGTGAGGGTCAGGCTTCGGGGAAGGGTTAGGGTTAGGGTTCGGGCTAGGGTTAGGGTTAGGGGACGGGGAGGGTTTAGGGTCCAGGTGAGGGAACGGCAACGCTTTAGGGGGAGCGTGCGTGTGAGGGCGCGGGTTAGTGTTAGCGTACGGGTTAGGATTAGGGGACGGGTGAGGGTCAGGCTTCGGGGAAGGGTTAGGGTTAGGGTTCGGGCTAGGGTTAGGGTTAGGGGACGGGGACGGTTTAGGGTCCAGGTGAGGGTACGGCAACGGTGTAGGGGGAGCGTGCGTGTGAGGGCGCGGGTTAGTGTTAGCGTACGGGTTAGGATTAGGGGACGGGTGAGGGTCAGGCTTCGGGGAAGGGTTAGGGTTAGGGTTCGGGCTAGGGTTAGGGTTAGGGGACGGGGACGGTTTAGAGTCCAGGTGAGGGTACTGCAACGCTTTAGGGGGAGCGTGTGTGTCAGGGCGCGGGTTAGTGTTAGCGTACGGGTTAGGATTAGGGCACGGGTGAGGGTCAGGCTTCGGGGAAGGGTTAGGGTTAGGGTTCGGGCTAGGGTTAGGGTTAGGGGACGGGGACAGTTTAGGGTCCAGGTGAGGGTACTGCAACGCTTTAGGGGGAGCGTGTGTGTAAGGGCACGGGTTAGTGTTAGCGTACGGGTTAGGATTAGGGCACGGGTGAGGGTCAGGCTTCGGGGAAGGGTTAGGGTTAGGGTTCGGGCTAGGGTTAGGGTTAGGGGACGGGGACGGTTTAGGGTCCAGGTGAGGGTACGGCAACGCTTTAGGGGGAGCGCGCGTGTGAGGGCGCCCGTTAGTGTTAGCGTACGGGTTAGGATTAGGGGACGGGTGAGGGTCAGGCTTCGGGGAAGGGTTAGGGTTAGGGTTCGGGCTAGGGTTAGGGTTAGCGGACGGGGACGGTTTAGGGTCCAGGTGAGGGTACGGCAACGCTTTAGGGGGAGCGTGCGTGTGAGGGCGCGGGTTAGTGTTAGCGTACGGGTTAGGATTAGGGCACGGGTGAGGGTCAGGCTTCGGGGAAGGGTTAGGGTTAGGGTTCGGGCTAGGGTTAGGGTTAGGGGACGGGGACGGTTTAGGGTCCAGGTGAGGGTACGGCAACGCTTTAGGGGGAGCGTGCGTGTGAGGGCGCGGGTTAGTGTTAGCGTACGGGTTAGGATTATGGGACGGGTGAGGGTCAGGCTTCGGGGAAGTGTTAGGGCTAGTGTTCGGGCTAGGGTGAGGGTTAGGGGACGGGGACGGTTTAGGGTCCAGGTGAGGGTACGGCAACGCTTTAGGGGGAGCGTGCGTGTGAGGGCGCGGGTTAGTGTTAGCGTACGGGTTAGGATTAGGGGACGGGTGAGGGTCAGGCTTCGGGGAAGGGTTAGGGTTAGGGTTCGGGCTAGGGTTAGGGTTAGGGGACGGGGACGGTTTAGGGTCCAGGTGAGGGTACGGCAACGCTTTAGGGGGAGCGTGCGTGTGAGGGCGCGGGTTAGTGTTAGCGTACGGGTTAGGATTAGGGCACGGGTGAGGGTCAGGCTTCGGGGAAGGGTTAGGGTTAGGGTTCGGGCTAGGGTTAGGGTTAGGGGACGGGGACGGTTTAGGGTCCAGGTGAGGGTACGGCAACGCTTTAGGGGGAGCGTGCAAGTGAGGGCGCGGGTTAGTGTTAGCGTACGGGTTAGGATTAGGGGACGGGTGAGGGTCAGGCTTCGGGGAAGGGTTAGGGTTAGGGTTCGGGCTAGGGTTAGGGTTAGGGGACGGGGACGGTTTAGGGTCCAGGTGAGGGTACGGCAACGCTTTAGGGGGAGCGTGCGTGTGAGGGCGCGGGTTAGTGTTAGCGTACGGGTTAGGATTAGGGGACGGGTGAGGGTCAGGCTTCGGGGAAGGGTTAGGGTTAGGGTTCGGGCTAGGGTTAGGGTTAGGGGACGGGGACGGTTTAGGGTGCAGGTGAGGGTACGGCAACGCTTTAGGGGGAGCGTGCGTGTGAGGGCGCGGGTTAGTGTTAGCGTACGGGTTGGCACTAGGGCACGGGTGAGGGTCAGGCTTCCGGGAAGGGTTAGGGTTAGGGTTCGGGCTAGGGTTAGGGTTAGGGTATGGGGACGGTTTAGGGTCCAGGTGAGGGTACGGCAACGCTTTAGGGGGAGTGTGCGTGTGAGGGCGCGGGTTAGTGTTAGCGTACGGGTTAGGATTAGGGGACGGGTGAGGGTCAGGCTTCGGGGAAGGGTTAGGATTAGGGTTCGGGCTAGGGTAAGGGTTACGGGACGGGGACGGTTTAGGGTCCAGGTGAGGGTACCTGAACGCTGTAGGGGGAGCGTGCGTGTGAGGGCGCGGGTTAGTGTTAGCGTACGGGTTAGGATTAGGGGACGGGTGAGGGTCAGGCTTCGGGGAAGTGTTAGGGTTAGGGTTCGGGCTAGGGTTAGGGTTAGGGGACGGGGACGGTTTAGGGTCCAGGTGAGGGTACGGCAACGCTTTAGGGGGAGCGTGCGTGTGAGGGCGCGGGTTAGTGTTAGCGTACGGGTTAGGATTAGGGCACGGGTGAGGGTCAGGCTTCGGGGAAGTGTTAGGGTTAGGGTTCGGGCTAGGGTTAGGGTTAGGGGACGGGGACGGTTTAGGGTCCAGGTGAGGGTACGGCAACGCTTTAGGGGGAGCGTGCGTGTGAGGGCGCGGGTTAGTGTTAGCGTACGGGTTAGGATTAGGGCACGGGTGAGGGTCAGGCTTCGGGGAAGTGTTAGGGTTAGGGTTCGGGCTAGGGTTAGGGTTAGGGGATGGGGACGGTTTAGGGTCCAGGTGAGGGTACGGCAACGCTGTAGGGGGAGCGTGCGTGTGAGGGCGCGGGTTAGTGTTAGCATACGGGTTAGGATTAGGGGACGGGTGAGGGTCAGGCTTCGGGGAAGGGTTAGGGTTAGTGTTCGGGCTAGGGTTAGGGTTAGGGAACTGGGACGGTTTAGGGTCCAGGTGAGGGTACTGCAACGCTTTAGGGGGAGCGTGCGTGTGAGGGCGTGGGTTAGTGTTAGCGTACGGGTTAGGATTAGGGCACGGGTGAGGGTCAGGCTTCGGGGAAGGGTTAGGTTTAGGGTTCGGGCTAGGGTTAGGGTTAGGGTTAGGGGACGGTTCAGGGTCCAGGTGAGGGTACGGCAACGCTTTAGGGGGAGCGTGCGTGTGAGGGCGCGGGTTAGTGTTAGCGTACGGGTTAGGATTAGGGGACGGGTGAGGGTCAGGTTTCGGGGAAGTGTTAGGGTTAGGGTTCGGGCTAGGGTTACGGTTAGGGGATGGGGACGGTTTAGGGTCCAGGTGAGGGTATGGCAACGCTGTAGGGGTAGCGTGCGTGTGAGGGCGCGGGTTAGTGTTAGCGTACGGGTTAGGATTAGGGGACGGGTGAGGGTCAGGCTTTGGGGAAGGGTTAGGGTTAGGGTTCGGGCTAGGGTTAGGGTTAGGGGACGGGGACGGTTTAGGGTCCAGGTGAGGGTACGGCAACGCTTTAGTGGGAGCGTGCGTGTGAGGGCGCGGGTTAGTGTTAGCGTACGGGTTAGGATCAGGGGACGGGTGAGGGTCAGGCTTCGGGGAAGGGTTAGGGCTAGGGTTCGGGCTCGGGTTAGGGTTAGGGGACAGGGACGGTTTAGGGTACAGGTGAGGGTACGGCAACGCCTTAGGGGGAGCGTGCGTGTGAGGGCGAGGGATAGTGTTAGCGTACGGGTTAGGATTAGGGCACGGGTGAGGGTCAGGCTTCGGGGAAGGGTTAGGGTTAGGGTTCGGGCTAGGGTTAGGGTTAGGGGACGGGGAGGGTTTAGGGTCCAGGTGAGGGAACGGCAACGCTTTAGGGGGAGCGTGCGTGTGAGGGCGCGGGTTAGTGTTAGCGTACGGGTTAGGATTAGGGGACGGGTGAGGGTCAGGCTTCGGGGAAGGGTTAGGGTTAGGGTTCGGGCTAGGGTTAGGGTTAGGGGACGGGGACGGTTTAGGGTCCAGGTGAGGGTACGGCAACGGTGTAGGGGGAGCGTGCGTGTGAGGGCGCGGGTTAGTGTTAGCGTACGGGTTAGGATTAGGGGACGGGTGAGGGTCAGGCTTCGGGGAAGGGTTAGGGTTAGGGTTCGGGCTAGGGTTAGGGTTAGGGGACGGGGACGGTTTAGAGTCCAGGTGAGGGTACTGCAACGCTTTAGGGGGAGCGTGTGTGTCAGGGCGCGGGTTAGTGTTAGCGTACGGGTTAGGATTAGGGCACGGGTGAGGGTCAGGCTTCGGGGAAGGGTTAGGGTTAGGGTTCGGGCTAGGGTTAGGGTTAGGGGACGGGGACAGTTTAGGGTCCAGGTGAGGGTACTGCAACGCTTTAGGGGGAGCGTGTGTGTAAGGGCACGGGTTAGTGTTAGCGTACGGGTTAGGATTAGGGCACGGGTGAGGGTCAGGCTTCGGGGAAGGGTTAGGGTTAGGGTTCGGGCTAGGGTTAGGGTTAGGGGACGGGGACGGTTTAGGGTCCAGGTGAGGGTACGGCAACGCTTTAGGGGGAGCGCGCGTGTGAGGGCGCCCGTTAGTGTTAGCGTACGGGTTAGGATTAGGGGACGGGTGAGGGTCAGGCTTCGGGGAAGGGTTAGGGTTAGGGTTCGGGCTAGGGTTAGGGTTAGCGGACGGGGACGGTTTAGGGTCCAGGTGAGGGTACGGCAACGCTTTAGGGGGAGCGTGCGTGTGAGAGCGCGGGTTAGTGTTAGAGTACGGGTTAGGATTAGGGCACGGGTGAGGGTCAGGCTTCGGGGAAGGGTTAGGGTTAGGGTTCGGGCTAGGGTTAGGGTTAGGGGACGGGGACGGTTTAGGGTCCAGGTGAGGGTACGGCAACGCTTTAGGGGGAGCGTGCGTGTGAGGGCGCGGGTTAGTGTTAGCGTACGGGTTAGGATTATGGGACGGGTGAGGGTCAGGCTTCGGGGAAGTGTTAGGGCTAGTGTTCGGGCTAGGGTGAGGGTTAGGGGACGGGGACGGTTTAGGGTCCAGGTGAGGGTACGGCAACGCTTTAGGGGGAGCGTGCGTGTGAGGGCGCGGGTTAGTGTTAGCGTACGGGTTAGGATTAGGGGACGGGTGAGGGTCAGGCTTCGGGGAAGGGTTAGGGTTAGGGTTCGGGCTAGGGTTAGGGTTACGGGACGAGGACGGTTTAGGGTCCAGGTGAGGGTACGGCAACGCTTTAGGGGGAGCGCGCGTGTGAGGGTGCGGGTTAGTGTTAGCGTACGGGTTAGGATTAGGGGACGGGTGAGGGTCAGGTTTCGGGGAAGGGTTAGGGTTAGGGTTCGGGCTAGGGTTAGGGTTAGGGGACGGGGACGGTTTAGGGTCCAGGTGAGGGTACCTCAACGCTGTAGGGGGAGCGTGCGTGTGAGGGCGCGGGTTAGTGTTAGCGTACGGGTTAGGATTAGGGCACGGGTGAGGGTCAGGCTTCGGGGAAGGGTTAGGGTTAGGGTTCGGGCTAGGGTTAGGGTTAGGGGACGGGGACGGTTTAGGGTCCAGGTGAGGGTACGGCAACGCTTTAGGGGGAGCGTGCATGTGAGGGCGCGGGTTAGTGTTAGCGTACGGGTTAGGATTAGGGGACGGGTGAGGGTCAGGCTTCGGGGAAGGGTTAGGGTTAGGGTTCGGGCTAGGGTTAGGGTTAGGGGACGGGGACGGTTTAGGGTCCAGGTGAGGGTACGGCAACGCTTTAGGGGGAGCGTGCGTGTGAGGGCGCGGGTTAGTGTTAGCGTACGGGTTAGGATTAGGGGACGGGTGAGGGTCAGGCTTCGGGGAAGGGTTAGGGTTAGGGTTCGGGCTAGGGTTAGGGTTAGGGGACGGGGACGGTTTAGGGTGCAGGTGAGGGTACGGCAACGCTTTAGGGGGAGCGTGCGTGTGAGGGCGCGGGTTAGTGTTAGCGTACGGGTTGGCACTAGGGCACGGGTGAGGGTCAGGCTTCCGGGAAGGGTTAGGGTTAGGGTTCGGGCTAGGGTTAGGGTTAGGGTATGGGGACGGTTTAGGGTCCAGGTGAGGGTACGGCAACGCTTTAGGGGGAGTGTGCGTGTGAGGGCGCGGGTTAGTGTTAGCGTACGGGTTAGGATTAGGGGACGGGTGAGGGTCAGGCTTCGGGGAAGGGTTAGGATTAGGGTTCGGGATAGGGTAAGGGTTACGGGACGGGGACGGTTTAGGGTCCAGGTGAGGGTACCTGAACGCTGTAGGGGGAGCGTGCGTGTGAGGGCGCGGGTTAGTGTTAGCGTACGGGTTAGGATTAGGGGACGGGTGAGGGTCAGGCTTCGGGGAAGTGTTAGGGTTAGGGTTCGGGCTAGGGTTAGGGTTAGGGGACGGGGACGGTTTAGGGTCCAGGTGAGGGTACGGCAACGCTTTAGGGGGAGCGTGCGTGTGAGGGCGCGGGTTAGTGTTAGCGTACGGGTTAGGATTAGGGCACGGGTGAGGGTCAGGCTTCGGGGAAGTGTTAGGGTTAGGGTTCAGGCTAGGGTTAGGGTTAGGGGACGGGGACAGTTTAGGGTCCAGGTGAGGGTACGGCAACGCTTTAGGGGGAGCGTGCGTGTGAGGGCGCGGGTTACTCTTAGCCTATGGGTTAGGATTAGGGGACGGGTGAGGGTCAGGCTTCGGGGAAGGGTTAGGGTTAGGGTTCGGGCTAGGTTTAGGGTTAAGGGACGGGGACGGTTTAGGATCCAGGTGAGGGTACAGCAACGCTTTAGGGGGAGCGTGCGTGTGAGGGCGCGGGTTAGTGTTAGCGTACGGGTTAGGATTAGGCGACGGGTGAGGGTCAGGCTTCGGGGAAGGGTTAGGGTTAGGGTTGGTAATAGGGTTAGGGTTAAGGGACGGGGACGGTTTAGGGTCCAGGTGAGGGTACGGCAACGCTTTAGGGGTAGCGCGCGTGTGAGGGCGCGGGTTAGTGTTAGTGTACGGGTTAGGATTAGGGGACGGGTGAGGGTCAGGCTTCGGGGAAGGGCTAGGGTTAGGGTTCGGGCTAGGGTTAGGGTTAGGGGACGGGGACGGTTTAGGGTCCAGGTGAGGGTACGGCAACGCTTTAGGGGGAGCGTGCGTGTGAGGGCGCGGGTTACTGTTAGCGTACGTGTTAGGATTAGGGCACGGGTGAGGGTCAGGATTCGGGGAAGTGTTAGGGTTAGGGTTCGGGCTAGGGTTAGGGTTAGGGGATGGGGACGGTTTAGGGTTCAGGTGAGGGTACGCCAACGCTTTAGAGGGAGCGTGCGTGTGAGGGCGTGGGTTAGTGTTAGCGTACGGGTTAGGATTAGGGGACGGGTGAGGGTCAGGCTTCGGGGAAGGGTTAGGGCTAGTGTTCGGGCTAGGGTTAGGGTTAGGGTTAGGGGACGGTTTAGGGTCCAGGTGAGGGTACGGCAACGCTTTAGGGGGAGCGTGCGTGTGAGGGCGCGGGTTAGTGTTAGTGTACAGGTTAGGATTAGGGGACGGGTGAGGGTCAGGCTTCGGGGAAGGGTTAGGGTTAGGGTTCGGTCTAGGGTTAGGGTTAGGTGACGGGGACGGTTTAGAGTCCAGGTGAGGGTACGGCAACGCTTTAGGGGTAGCGTGCGTGTGAGGGCGCGGGTTAGTGTTAGAGTACGGGTTAGGATTAGGGGACGGGTGAGGGTCAGGCTTCGGGGAAGGGTTAGGGCTAGTGTTCGGGCTAGGGTTAGGTGTAGGGGACGGGGACGGTTTACGGTCCAGGTGAGGGTACGGCAACGCTTTAGGGGGAGCGTGCGTGTGAGGGCGCGGGTTAGTGTTAGCGTACGGGTTAGGATTAGGGGACGGGTGAGGGTCAGGCTTCGGGGAAGGGTTAGGGTTAGGGTTCGGGCTAGGGTTAGGGTTAGGGGACGGGGACGGTTTAGGGTCCAGGTGACGTTACGGCAACGCTTTAGGGGGAGCGTGCGTGTGAGGGCGCGGGTTAGTGTTAGCGTACGGGTTAGGATTAGGGGACGGGTGAGGGTCAGGCTTCGGGGAAGGGTTAGGGCTAGTATTCGGGCTAGGGTTAGGGTTAGGGGACGGGGACGGTTTAGGGTCCAGGTGAGGGTACGGCAACGCTTTAGGGGGAGCGTGCGTGTGAGGGCGCGGGTTAGTCTTAGCGTACGGGTTAGGATTAGGGGACGGGTGAGGGTCAGGCTTCGGGGAAGTGTTAGGGTTAGGGTTCTGGCTGGGGTTAGGGTTAGGGGACGGGGACGGTTTAGGGTCCAGGTGAGGGTTCGGCAACGCTTTAGGGGGAGCGTGCGTGTGAGGGCGCGGGTTAGAGTTAGCGTACGGGTTAGGATTAGGGCACGTGTGAGGGTCAGGCTTCGGGGAAGGGTTAGGGTTAGGGTTCGGGCTAGGGTTAGGGTTAGGGGATGGGGACGGTTTAGGGTCCAGGTGAGGGTACGGCAACGCTGTAGGGGGAGCGTGCGTGTGAGGGCGTGGGTTAGTGTTAGCGTACGGGTTAGGATTATGGCACGGGTGAGGGTCAGGCTTCGGGGAAGGGTTAGGGTTAGGGTTCGGGCTAGGGTTAGGGTTAGGGGACGGGGACTGTTTAGGGTCCAGGTGAGGGTACGGCAACGCTTTAGGGGGAGCGTGCGTGTGAGGGCGCGAGTTAGCGTTAGCGTACGGGTTAGGATTAGGGGACGGGTGAGGGTCAGGCTTCAGGGAATGGTTAGGGTTAGGGTTCGTGCTACGGTTAGGGATAGGGGACGGGGACGGTTTCGGGTCCAGGTGAGGGTACGGCAACACTTTAGGGGGAGCGTGCGTGTTAGGGCGCGGGTTAGCATTAGCGTACGGGTTAGGATTAGGAGACGGGTGAGGGTCAGGCTTAGGGGAAGCGTTAGGGTTAGGGTTCGGGCTAGGGTTAGGGTTAGGGGACGGGGATTGTTTAGGGTACAGGTGAGGGTACGGCAACGCTTTAGGGGGAGCGTGCGTGTGAGGGCGCGGGTTAGTGGTAGCCTACGGGTTAGGTTTAGGACACGGGTGAGGGTCAGGCTTCGGGGAAGGGTTAGGTTTAGGGTTCGGGCTAGGGTTAGGGTTAGGGGACGGGGACTGTTTAGGGTCCAGGTGAGGGTACGGCAACGCTTTAGGGGGAGCGTGCGTGTGAGGGCGCGGGTTAGTGTTAGCGTACGGGTTAGGATTAGGGGACGGGTCAGGGTCAGGCTTCGGGGAAGGGCTAGGGTTAGGGTTCGGGCTAGGGTTAGGGTTAGGGGACGGGGACGGTTTAGGGTCCAGGTGAGGGTACTGCAACGCTTTAGGGGGAGCGTGCGTGTGAGGGCGTGGGTTAGTGTTAGCGTACGGGTTAGGATTAGGGCACGGGTGAGGGTCAGGTTTCGGGGAAGGGTTAGGGTTAGGGTTCGGGCTAGGGTTAGGGTTAGGGGACGGGGAGGGTTTAGGGTCCAGGTGAGGGAACGGCAACGCTTTAGGGGGAGCGTGCGTGTGAGGGCGCGGGTTAGTGTTAGCGTACGGGTTAGGATTAGGGGACGGGTGAGGGTCAGGCTTCGGGGAAGGGTTAGGGTTAGGGTTCGGGCTAGGGTTAGGGTTAGGGGACGGGGACGGTTTAGGGTCCAGGTGAGGGTACGGCAACACTTTAGGGGGAGCGTGTGTGTGAGGGCGCGGGTTAGTGTTAGCGTACGGGTTAGGATTACGGGACGGGTGAGGGTCAGGATTCGGGGAAGGGTTAGGGTTAGGGTTCGGGCTAGGGTTAGGGTTAGGGGACGGGGACTGTTTAGGGTCCAGGTGAGGGTACGGCAACGCTTTAGGGGGAGCGTGCGTGTGAGGGCGCGGGTTAGTGTTAGCGTACGGGTTAGGATTAGGGGACGGGTGAGGGTCAGGCTTCGGGGAAGTGTTAGGGTTAGGGTTCGGGCTAGGGTTACGGTTAGGGGACGGGGACGGTTTAGGGTCGAGGTGAGGGTACGGCAACGCTGTAGGGGGAGCGTGCGTGTGAGGGCGCGGGTTAGTGTTAGCGTACGGGTTAGGATTAGGGGACGGGTGAGGGTCAGGCTTCGGGGAAGTGTTAGGGTTAGGGTTCGGGCTAGGGTTAGGGTTAGGGGACGGGGACGGTTTAGGGTCCAGGTGAGGGTACTGCAACGCTTTAGGGGGAGCGTGTGTGTGAGGGCGCGGGTTAGTGTTACCGTACGGGTTAGGATTAGGGCACGGGTGAGGGTCAGGCTTCGGGGAAGGGTTAGGGTTAGGGTTCGGGCTAGGGTTAGGGTTAGGGGACGGGGACGGTTTAGGGTCCAGGTGAGGGTACGGCAAAGCAGTAGAGGGAGCGTGCGTGTGAGGGCGCGGGTTAGTGTTAGCGTACGGGTTAGGATTAGGGGACGGGTGAGGGTCAGGCTTCGGGGAAGGGTTAGGGTTAGGGTTCGGGCTAGGGTTAGGGTTAGGGGACGGGGACGGTTTAGGGTCCAGGTGAGGGTACTGCAACGCTTTAGGGGAAACGTGCGTGTGAGGGCGCGGGTTAGCGTTAGCGTACGGGTTAGGATTAGGGCACGGGTGAGGGTCAGGCTTCGGGGAAGGGTTAGGGTTAGGGTTCGGGCTAGGTTAAGGGTTAGGGGACGGGGACGGTTTAGGGTCCAGGTGAGGGTACGGCAACGCTTTAGGGGGAGCGTGCGTGTGAGGGCGCGGGTTAGCATTAGAGTACGGGTTAGGATTAGGAGACGGGTGAGGGTCAGGCTTCGGGGAAGGGTTAGGGTTAGGGTTCGGGCTAGGGTTATGGTTAGGGGACGGGGATGGTTTAGGGTCCAGGTGAGGGTACGGCAACGCTTTAGGGGGAGCGTGCGTGTGAGGGCGCGGGTTAGTGGTAGCGTACGGGTTAGGATTAGGACACGGGTGAGGGTCAGGCTTCGGGGAAGGGTTAGGGTTAGGGTTCGGGCTAGGGTTAGGGTTAGGGGACGGGGACTGTTTAGGGTCCAGGTGAGGGTACGGCAACGCTTTAGGGGGAGCGTGCGTGTGAGGGCGCGGGTTAGTGTTAGCGTACGGGTTAGGATTAGGGGAAGGGTGAGGGTCAATCTTCGGGGAAGGGTTAGGGTTATGGTTCGGGCTAGGGTTAGGGTTAGGGGATGGGGACGGTTTAGGGTGCAGGTGAGGGTACGGCAACGCTGTAGGGGGAGCGTGCGTGTGAGGGCGCGGGTTAGTGTTAGCGTACGGGTTAGGATTAGGGGACGGGTGAGGGTCAGGCTTCGGGGAAGGGTTAGGGTTAGTGTTCGGGCTAGGGTTAGGGTTAGGGAACTGGGACGGTTTAGGGTCCAGGTGAGGGTACTGCAACGCTTTAGGGGGAGCGTGCGTGTGAGGGCGTGGGTTAGTGTTAGCGTACGGGTTAGGATTAGGGCACGGGTGAGGGTCAGGCTTCGGGGAAGGGTTAGGGTTAGGGTTCGGGCTAGGGTTAGGGTTAGGGTTAGGGGACGGTTTAGGGTCCAGGTGAGTGTACGGCAACGCTTTTCGGGGACCGTGTGTGTGAGGGGGCGGGTTAGTGTTAGCGTACGGGTTAGGATCAGGGGACGGGTGAGGGTCAGGCTTCGGGGAAGGGTTAGGGTTAGGGTTCGGGCTAGGGTTAGGGTTAGGGGACGGGGACGGTTTAGGGTCCAGGTGAGGGTACGGCAACGCTTTAGGGGGAGCGTGCGTGTGAGGGCGCGGGTTAGTGTTAGCGTACGGGTTAGGATTAGGGGACGGGTGAGGGTCAGGTTTCGGGGAAGTGTTAGGGTTAGTGTTCGGGCTAGGGTTACGGTTAGGGGATGGGGACGGTTTAGGGTCCAGGTGAGGGTACGGCAACGCTGTAGGGGTAGCGTGCGTGTGAGGGCGCGGGTTAGTGTTAGCGTACGGGTTAGGATTAGGGGACGGGTGAGGGTCAGGCTTTGGGGAAGGGTTAGGGTTAGGGTTCGGGCTAGGGTTAGGGTTAGGGGACGGGGACGGTTTAGGGTCCAGGTGAGGATACGGCAACGCTTTAGTGGGAGCGTGCGTGTGAGGGCGCGGGTTAGTGTTAGCGTACGGGTTAGGATCAGGGGACGGGTGAGGGTCAGGCTTCGGGGAAGGGTTAGGGCTAGGGTTCGGGCTCGGGTTAGGGTTAGGGGACAGGGACGGTTTAGGGTACAGGTGAGGGTACGGCAACGCCTTAGGGGGAGCGTGCGTGTGAGGGCGAGGGATAGTGTTAGCGTACGGGTTAGGATTAGGGCACGGGTGAGGGTCAGGCTTCGGGGAAGGGTTAGGGTTAGGGTTCGGGCTAGGGTTAGGGTTAGGGGACGGGGACGGTTTAGGGTCCAGGTGAGGGTACGGCAACGGTGTAGGGGGAGCGTGCATGTGAGGGCGCGGGTTAGTGTTAGCGTACGGGTTAGGATTAGGGGACGGGTGAGGGTCAGGCTTCGGGGAAGGGTTAGGGTTAGGGTTCGGGCTAGGGTTAGGGTTAGGGGACGGGGACGGTTTAGGGTCCAGGTGAGGGTACTGCAACGCTTTAGGGGGAGCGTGTGTGTCAGGGCGCGGGTTAGTGTTAGCGTACGGGTTAGGATTAGGGCACGGTTGAGGGTCAGGCTTCGGGGAAGGGTTAGGGTTAGGGTTCGGGCTAGGGTTAGGGTTAGGGGACGGGGACGGTTTAGGGTCCAGGTGAGGGTACGGCAACGCTTTAGGGGGAGCGTGCGTGTGAGGGCGCGGGTTAGTGTTAGCGTACGGGTTAGGACGAGGGCACGGGTGAGGGTCAGGCTTCGGGGAAGGGTTAGGGTTAGGGTTCGGGCTAGGGTTAGGGTTAGGGGACGGGGACGGTTTAGGGTCCAGGTGAGGGTACGGCAACGCTTTAGGGGGAGCGCGCGTGTGAGGGCGCCCGTTAGTGTTAGCGTACGGGTTAGGATTAGGGGACGGGTGAGGGTCAGGCTTCGGGGAAGGGTTAGGGTTAGGGTTCGGGCTAGGGTTAGGGTTAGCGGACGGGGACGGTTTAGGGTCCAGGTGAGGGTACTGCAACGCTTTAGGGGGAGCGTGTGTGTGAGGGCGCGGGTTAGTGTTAGCGTACGGGTTAGGATTAGGGCACGGGTGAGGGTCAGGCTTCGGGGAAGGGTTAGGGTTAGGGTTCGGGCTAGGGTTAGGGTTAGGGGACGGGGACGGTTTAGGGTCCAGGTGAGGGTACGGCAACGCTTTAGGGGGAGCGCGCGTGTGAGGGCGCCCGTTAGTGTTAGCGTACGGGTTAGGATTAGGGGACGGGTGAGGGTCAGGCTTCGGGGAAGGGTTAGGGTTAGGGTTCGGGCTAGGGTTAGGGTTAGCGGACGGGGACGGTTTAGGGTCCAGGTGAGGGTATGGCAACGCTTTAGGGGGAGCGTGCGTGTGAGGGCGCGGGTTAGTGTTAGCGTACGGGTTAGGATTAGGGGACGGGTGAGGGTCAGGCTTCGGGGAAGGGTTAGGGTTAGGGTTCGGGCTAGGGTTAGGGTTACGGGACGAGGACGGTTTAGGGTCCAGGTGAGGGTACGGCAACGCTTTAGGGGGAGCGCGCGTGTGAGGGTGCGGGTTAGTGTTAGCGTACGGGTTAGGATTAGGGGACGGGTGAGGGTCAGGTTTCGGGGAAGGGTTAGGGTTAGGGTTCGGGCTAGGGTTAGGGTTAGGGGATGGGGACGGTTTAGGGTCCAGGTGAGGGTACCTCAACGCTGTAGGGGGAGCGTGCGTGTGAGGGCGCGGGTTAGTGTTAGCGTACGGGTTAGGATTAGGGCACGGGTGAGGGTCAGGCTTCGGGGAAGGGTTAGGGTTAGGGTTCGGGCTAGGGTTAGGGTTAGGGGACGGGGACGGTTTAGGGTCCAGGTGAGGGTACGGCAACGCTTTAGGGGGAGCGTGCATGTGAGGGCGCGGGTTAGTGTTAGCGTACGGGTTAGGATTAGGTGACGGGTGAGGGTCAGGCTTCGGGGAAGGGTTAGGGTTAGGGTTCGGGCTAGGGTAAGGGTTACGGGACGGGGACGGTTTAGGGTCCAGGTGAGGGTACCTGAACGCTGTAGGGGGAGCGTGCGTGTGAGGGCGCGGGTTAGTGTTAGCGTACGGGTTAGGATTAGGGCACGGGTGAGGGTCAGGCTTCGGGGAAGGGTTAGGGTTAGGGTTAGGGCTAGGGTTAGGGTTAGGGGACGGGGACGGTTTAGGGTTCAGGTGAGGGTACGGCAACGCTTTAGGGGGAGCGTGCCTGTGAGGGCGCGGGTTAGTGTTAGAGTACGGGTTACGATTAGCGGACGGGTGAGGGTCAGGCTTCGGGGAAGGGTTAGGGATAGGGTTCGGGCTAGGTTTAGGGTTAGGGGACGGGGACTGTTTAGGGTCCAGGTGAGGGTACGGCAACGCTTTAGGGGGAGCGTGCGTGTGAGGGCGCGAGTTAGCGTTAGCGTACGGGTTAGGATTAGGGGACGGGTGAGGGTCAGGCTTCAGGGAATGGTTAGGGTTAGGGTTCGTGCTACGGTTAGGGATAGGGGACGGGGACGGTTTCGGGTCCAGGTGAGGGTACGGCAACACTTTAGGGGGAGCGTGCGTGTTAGGGCGCGGGTTAGCATTAGCGTACGGGTTAGGATTAGGAGACGGGTGAGGGTCAGGCTTAGGGGAAGCGTTAGGGTTAGGGTTCGGGCTAGGGTTAGGGTTAGGGGATGGGGATTGTTTAGGGTACAGGTGAGGGTACGGCAACGCTTTAGGGGGAGCGTGCGTGTGAGGGCGCGGGTTAGTGGTAGCCTACGGGTTAGGTTTAGGACACGGGTGAGGGTCAGGCTTCGGGGAAGGGTTAGGTTTAGGGTTCGGGCTAGGGTTAGGGTTAGGGGACGGGGACTGTTTAGGGTCCAGGTGAGGGTACGGCAACGCTTTAGGGGGAGCGTGCGTGTGAGGGCGCGGGTTAGTGTTAGCGTACGGGTTAGGATTAGGGGACGGGTCAGGGTCAGGCTTCGGGGAAGGGCTAGGGTTAGGGTTCAGGCTAGGGTTAGGGTTAGGGGACGGGGACGGTTTAGGGTCCAGGTGAGGGTACTGCAACGCTTTAGGGGGAGCGTGCGTGTGAGGGCGTGGGTTAGTGTTAGCGTACGGGTTAGGATTAGGGCACGGGTGAGGGTCAGGTTTCGGGGAAGGGTTAGGGTTAGGGTTCGGGCTAGGGTTAGGGTTAGGGGACGGGGAGGGTTTAGGGTCCAGGTGAGGGAACGGCAACGCTTTAGGGGGAGCGTGCGTGTGAGGGCGCGGGTTAGTGTTAGCGTACGGGTTAGGATTAGGGGACGGGTGAGGGTCAGGCTTCGGGGAAGGGTTAGGGTTAGGGTTCGGGCTAGGGTTAGGGTTAGGGGACGGGGACGGTTTAGGGTCCAGGTGAGGGTACGGCAACACTTTAGGGGGAGCGTGTGTGTGAGGGCGCGGGTTAGTGTTAGCGTACGGGTTAGGATTACGGGACGGGTGAGGGTCAGGATTCGGGGAAGGGTTAGGGTTAGGGTTCGGGCTAGGGTTAGGGTTAGGGGACGGGGACTGTTTAGGGTCCAGGTGAGGGTACGGCAACGCTTTAGGGGGAGCGTGCGTGTGAGGGCGCGGGTTAGTGTTAGCGTACGGGTTAGGATTAGGGGACGGGTGAGGGTCAGGCTTCGGGGAAGTGTTAGGGTTAGGGTTCGGGCTAGGGTTACGGTTAGGGGACGGGGACGGTTTAGGGTCGAGGTGAGGGTACGGCAACGCTGTAGGGGGAGCGTGCGTGTGAGGGCGCGGGTTAGTGTTAGCGTACGGGTTAGGATTAGGGGACGGGTGAGGGTCAGGCTTCGGGGAAGTGTTAGGGTTAGGGTTCGGGCTAGGGTTAGGGTTAGGGGACGGGGACGGTTTAGGGTCCAGGTGAGGGTACTGCAACGCTTTAGGGGGAGCGTGTGTGTGAGGGCGCGGGTTAGTGTTACCGTACGGGTTAGGATTAGGGCACGGGTGAGGGTCAGGCTTCGGGGAAGGGTTAGGGTTAGGGTTCGGGCTAGGGTTAGGGTTAGGGGACGGGGACGGTTTAGGGTCCAGGTGAGGGTACGGCAACGCTTTAGGGGGAGCGTGCGTGTGAGGGCGCGGGTTAGCATTAGAGTACGGGTTAGGATTAGGAGACGGGTGAGGGTCAGGCTTCGGGGAAGGGTTAGGGTTAGGGTTCGGGCTAGGGTTAGGGTTAGGGGACGGGGACGGTTTAGGGTCCAGGTGAGGGTACTGCAACACTTTAGGGGAAACGTGCGTGTGAGGGCGCGGGTTAGCGTTAGCGTACGGGTTAGGATTAGGGCACGGGTGAGGGTCAGGCTTCGGGGAAGGGTTAGGGTTAGGGTTCGGGCTAGGTTAAGGGTTAGGGGACGGGGACGGTTTAGGGTCCAGGTGAGGGTACGGCAACGCTTTAGGGGGAGCGTGCGTGTGAGGGCGCGGGTTAGCATTAGAGTACGGGTTAGGATTAGGAGACGGGTGAGGGTCAGGCTTCGGGGAAGGGTTAGGGTTAGGGTTCGGGCTAGGGTTATGGTTAGGGGACGGGGATGGTTTAGGGTCCAGGTGAGGGTACGGCAACGCTTTAGGGGGAGCGTGCGTGTGAGGGCGCGGGTTAGTGGTAGCGTACGGGTTAGGATTAGGACACGGGTGAGGGTCAGGCTTCGGGGAAGGGTTAGGGTTAGGGTTCGGGCTAGGGTTAGGGTTAGGGGACGGGGACTGTTTAGGGTCCAGGTGAGGGTACGGCAACGCTTTAGGGGGAGCGTGCGTGTGAGGGCGCGGGTTAGTGTTAGCGTACGGGTTAGGATTAGGGGAAGGGTGAGGGTCAATCTTCGGGGAAGGGTTAGGGTTATGGTTCGGGCTAGGGTTAGGGTTAGGGGATGGGGACGGTTTAGGGTGCAGGTGAGGGTACGGCAACGCTGTAGGGGGAGCGTGCGTGTGAGGGCGCGGGTTAGTGTTAGCGTACGGGTTAGGATTAGGGGACGGGTGAGGGTCAGGCTTCGGGGAAGGGTTAGGGTTAGTGTTCGGGCTAGGGTTAGGGTTAGGGAACTGGGACGGTTTAGGGTCCAGGTGAGGGTACTGCAACGCTTTAGGGGGAGCGTGCGTGTGAGGGCGTGGGTTAGTGTTAGCGTACGGGTTAGGATTAGGGCACGGGTGAGGGTCAGGCTTCGGGGAAGGGTTAGGGTTAGGGTTCGGGCTAGGGTTAGGGTTAGGGTTAGGGGACGGTTTAGGGTCCAGGTGAGTGTACGGCAACGCTTTTCGGGGACCGTGTGTGTGAGGGGGCGGGTTAGTGTTAGCGTACGGGTTAGGATCAGGGGACGGGTGAGGGTCAGGCTTCGGGGAAGGGTTAGGGTTAGGGTTCGGGCTAGGGTTAGGGTTAGGGGACGGGGACGGTTTAGGGTCCAGGTGAGGGTACGGCAACGCTTTAGGGGGAGCGTGCGTGTGAGGGCGCGGGTTAGTGTTAGCGTACGGGTTAGGATTAGGGGACGGGTGAGGGTCAGGTTTCGGGGAAGTGTTAGGGTTAGTGTTCGGGCTAGGGTTACGGTTAGGGGATGGGGACGGTTTAGGGTCCAGGTGAGGGTACGGCAACGCTGTAGGGGTAGCGTGCGTGTGAGGGCGCGGGTTAGTGTTAGCGTACGGGTTAGGATTAGGGGACGGGTGAGGGTCAGGCTTTGGGGAAGGGTTAGGGTTAGGGTTCGGGCTAGGGTTAGGGTTAGGGGACGGGGACGGTTTAGGGTCCAGGTGAGGATACGGCAACGCTTTAGTGGGAGCGTGCGTGTGAGGGCGCGGGTTAGTGTTAGCGTACGGGTTAGGATCAGGGGACGGGTGAGGGTCAGGCTTCGGGGAAGGGTTAGGGCTAGGGTTCGGGCTCGGGTTAGGGTTAGGGGACAGGGACGGTTTAGGGTACAGGTGAGGGTACGGCAACGCCTTAGGGGGAGCGTGCGTGTGAGGGCGAGGGATAGTGTTAGCGTACGGGTTAGGATTAGGGCACGGGTGAGGGTCAGGCTTCGGGGAAGGGTTAGGGTTAGGGTTCGGGCTAGGGTTAGGGTTAGGGGACGGGGACGGTTTAGGGTCCAGGTGAGGGTACGGCAACGGTGTAGGGGGAGCGTGCATGTGAGGGCGCGGGTTAGTGTTAGCGTACGGGTTAGGATTAGGGGACGGGTGAGGGTCAGGCTTCGGGGAAGGGTTAGGGTTAGGGTTCGGGCTAGGGTTAGGGTTAGGGGACGGGGACGGTTTAGGGTCCAGGTGAGGGTACTGCAACGCTTTAGGGGGAGCGTGTGTGTCAGGGCGCGGGTTAGTGTTAGCGTACGGGTTAGGATTAGGGCACGGTTGAGGGTCAGGCTTCGGGGAAGGGTTAGGGTTAGGGTTCGGGCTAGGGTTAGGGTTAGGGGACGGGGACGGTTTAGGGTCCAGGTGAGGGTACGGCAACGCTTTAGGGGGAGCGTGCGTGTGAGGGCGCGGGTTAGTGTTAGCGTACGGGTTAGGATTAGGGCACGGGTGAGGGTCAGGCTTCGGGGAAGGGTTAGGGTTAGGGTTCGGGCTAGGGTTAGGGTTAGGGGACGGGGACGGTTTAGGGTCCAGGTGAGGGTACGGCAACGCTTTAGGGGGAGCGCGCGTGTGAGGGCGCCCGTTAGTGTTAGCGTACGGGTTAGGATTAGGGGACGGGTGAGGGTCAGGCTTCGGGGAAGGGTTAGGGTTAGGGTTCGGGCTAGGGTTAGGGTTAGCGGACGGGGACGGTTTAGGGTCCAGGTGAGGGTACGGCAACGCTTTAGGGGGAGCGTGCGTGTGAGGGCGCGGGTTAGTGTTAGCGTACGGGTTAGGATTAGGGGACGGGTGAGGGTCAGGCTTCGGGGAAGGGTTAGGGTTAGGGTTCGGGCTAGGGTTAGGGTTACGGGACGAGGACGGTTTAGGGTCCAGGTGAGGGTACGGCAACGCTTTAGGGGGAGCGCGCGTGTGAGGGTGCGGGTTAGTGTTAGCGTACGGGTTAGGATTAGGGGACGGGTGAGGGTCAGGTTTCGGGGAAGGGTTAGGGTTAGGGTTCGGGCTAGGGTTAGGGTTAGGGGATGGGGACGGTTTAGGGTCCAGGTGAGGGTACCTCAACGCTGTAGGGGGAGCGTGCGTGTGAGGGCGCGGGTTAGTGTTAGCGTACGGGTTAGGATTAGGGCACGGGTGAGGGTCAGGCTTCGGGGAAGGGTTAGGGTTAGGGTTCGGGCTAGGGTTAGGGTTAGGGGACGGGGACGGTTTAGGGTCCAGGTGAGGGTACGGCAACGCTTTAGGGGGAGCGTGCATGTGAGGGCGCGGGTTAGTGTTAGCGTACGGGTTAGGATTAGGTGACGGGTGAGGGTCAGGCTTCGGGGAAGGGTTAGGGTTAGGGTTCGGGCTAGGGTAAGGGTTACGGGACGGGGACGGTTTAGGGTCCAGGTGAGGGTACCTGAACGCTGTAGGGGGAGCGTGCGTGTGAGGGCGCGGGTTAGTGTTAGCGTACGGGTTAGGATTAGGGCACGGGTGAGGGTCAGGCTTCGGGGAAGGGTTAGGGTTAGGGTTAGGGCTAGGGTTAGGGTTAGGGGACGGGGACGGTTTAGGGTTCAGGTGAGGGTACGGCAACGCTTTAGGGGGAGCGTGCCTGTGAGGGCGCGGGTTAGTGTTAGAGTACGGGTTACGATTAGCGGACGGGTGAGGGTCAGGCTTCGGGGAAGGGTTAGGGATAGGGTTCGGGCTAGGTTTAGGGTTAGGGGACGGGGACTGTTTAGGGTCCAGGTGAGGGTACGGCAACGCTTTAGGGGGAGCGTGCGTGTGAGGGCGCGAGTTAGCGTTAGCGTACGTGTTACGATTAGGGGACGGGTGAGGGTCAGGCTTCAGGGAATGGTTAGGGTTAGGGTTCGTGCTACGGTTAGGGATAGGGGACGGGGACGGTTTCGGGTCCAGGTGAGGGTACGGCAACACTTTAGGGGGAGCGTGCGTGTTAGGGCGCGGGTTAGCATTAGCGTACGGGTTAGGATTAGGAGACGGGTGAGGGTCAGGCTTAGGGGAAGCGTTAGGGTTAGGGTTCGGGCTAGGGTTAGGGTTAGGGGATGGGGATTGTTTAGGGTACAGGTGAGGGTACGGCAACGCTTTAGGGGGAGCGTGCGTGTGAGGGCGCGGGTTAGTGGTAGCCTACGGGTTAGGTTTAGGACACGGGTGAGGGTCAGGCTTCGGGGAAGGGTTAGGTTTAGGGTTCGGGCTAGGGTTAGGGTTAGGGGACGGGGACTGTTTAGGGTCCAGGTGAGGGTACGGCAACGCTTTAGGGGGAGCGTGCGTGTGAGGGCGCGGGTTAGTGTTAGCGTACGGGTTAGGATTAGGGGACGGGTCAGGGTCAGGCTTCGGGGAAGGGCTAGGGTTAGGGTTCGGGCTAGGGTTAGGGTTAGGGGACGGGGACGGTTTAGGGTCCAGGTGAGGGTACTGCAACGCTTTAGGGGGAGCGTGCGTGTGAGGGCGTGGGTTAGTGTTAGCGTACGGGTTAGGATTAGGGCACGGGTGAGGGTCAGGTTTCGGGGAAGGGTTAGGGTTAGGGTTCGGGCTAGGGTTAGGGTTAGGGGACGGGGAGGGTTTAGGGTCCAGGTGAGGGAACGGCAACGCTTTAGGGGGAGCGTGCGTGTGAGGGCGCGGGTTAGTGTTAGCGTACGGGTTAGGATTAGGGGACGGGTGAGGGTCAGGCTTCGGGGAAGGGTTAGGGTTAGGGTTCGGGCTAGGGTTAGGGTTAGGGGACGGGGACGGTTTAGGGTCCAGGTGAGGGTACGGCAACACTTTAGGGGGAGCGTGTGTGTGAGGGCGCGGGTTAGTGTTAGCGTACGGGTTAGGATTACGGGACGGGTGAGGGTCAGGATTCGGGGAAGGGTTAGGGTTAGGGTTCGGGCTAGGGTTAGGGTTAGGGGACGGGGACTGTTTAGGGTCCAGGTGAGGGTACGGCAACGCTTTAGGGGGAGCGTGCGTGTGAGGGCGCGGGTTAGTGTTAGCGTACGGGTTAGGATTAGGGCACGGGTGAGGGTCAGGCTTCGGGGAAGTGTTAGGGTTAGGGTTCGGGCTAGGGTTACGGTTAGGGGACGGGGACGGTTTAGGGTCGAGGTGAGGGTACGGCAACGCTGTAGGGGGAGCGTGCGTGTGAGGGCGCGGGTTAGTGTTAGCGTACGGGTTAGGATTAGGGGACGGGTGAGGGTCAGGCTTCGGGGAAGTGTTAGGGTTAGGGTTCGGGCTAGGGTTAGGGTTAGGGGACGGGGACGGTTTAGGGTCCAGGTGAGGGTACTGCAACGCTTTAGGGGGAGCGTGTGTGTGAGGGCGCGGGTTAGTGTTACCGTACGGGTTAGGATTAGGGCACGGGTGAGGGTCAGGCTTCGGGGAAGGGTTAGGGTTAGGGTTCGGGCTAGGGTTAGGGTTAGGGGACGGGGACGGTTTAGGGTCCAGGTGAGGGTACGGCAACGCTTTAGGGGGAGCGTGCGTGTGAGGGCGCGGGTTAGCATTAGAGTACGGGTTAGGATTAGGAGACGGGTGAGGGTCAGGCTTCGGGGAAGGGTTAGGGTTAGGGTTCGGGCTAGGGTTATGGTTAGGGGACGGGGATGGTTTAGGGTCCAGGTGAGGGTACGGCAACGCTTTAGGGGGAGCGTGCGTGTGAGGGCGCGGGTTAGTGGTAGCGTACGGGTTAGGATTAGGACACGGGTGAGGGTCAGGCTTCGGGGAAGGGTTAGGGTTAGGGTTCGGGCTAGGGTTAGGGTTAGGGGACGGGGACTGTTTAGGGTCCAGGTGAGGGTACGGCAACGCTTTAGGGGGAGCGTGCGTGTGAGGGCGCGGGTTAGTGTTAGCGTACGGGTTAGGATTAGGGGAAGGGTGAGGGTCAATCTTCGGGGAAGGGTTAGGGTTATGGTTCGGGCTAGGGTTAGGGTTAGGGGATGGGGACGGTTTAGGGTGCAGGTGAGGGTACGGCAACGCTGTAGGGGGAGCGTGCGTGTGAGGGCGCGGGTTAGTGTTAGCGTACGGGTTAGGATTAGGGGACGGGTGAGGGTCAGGCTTCGGGGAAGGGTTAGGGTTAGTGTTCGGGCTAGGGTTAGGGTTAGGGAACTGGGACGGTTTAGGGTCCAGGTGAGGGTACTGCAACGCTTTAGGGGGAGCGTGCGTGTGAGGGCGTGGGTTAGTGTTAGCGTACGGGTTAGGATTAGGGCACGGGTGAGGGTCAGGCTTCGGGGAAGGGTTAGGGTTAGGGTTCGGGCTAGGGTTAGGGTTAGGGTTAGGGGACGGTTTAGGGTCCAGGTGAGTGTACGGCAACGCTTTTCGGGGACCGTGTGTGTGAGGGGGCGGGTTAGTGTTAGCGTACGGGTTAGGATCAGGGGACGGGTGAGGGTCAGGCTTCGGGGAAGGGTTAGGGTTAGGGTTCGGGCTAGGGTTAGGGTTAGGGGACGGGGACGGTTTAGGGTCCAGGTGAGGGTACGGCAACGCTTTAGGGGGAGCGTGCGTGTGAGGGCGCGGGTTAGTGTTAGCGTACGGGTTAGGATTAGGGGACGGGTGAGGGTCAGGTTTCGGGGAAGTGTTAGGGTTAGTGTTCGGGCTAGGGTTACGGTTAGGGGATGGGGACGGTTTAGAGTCCAGGTGAGGGTACGGCAACGCTGTAGGGGTAGCGTGCGTGTGAGGGCGCGGGTTAGTGTTAGCGTACGGGTTAGGATTAGGGGACGGGTGAGGGTCAGGCTTTGGGGAAGGGTTAGGGTTAGGGTTCGGGCTAGGGTTAGGGTTAGGGGACGGGGACGGTTTAGGGTCCAGGTGAGGATACGGCAACGCTTTAGTGGGAGCGTGCGTGTGAGGGCGCGGGTTAGTGTTAGCGTACGGGTTAGGATCAGGGGACGGGTGAGGGTCAGGCTTCGGGGAAGGGTTAGGGCTAGGGTTCGGGCTCGGGTTAGGGTTAGGGGACAGGGACGGTTTAGGGTACAGGTGAGGGTACGGCAACGCCTTAGGGGGAGCGTGCGTGTGAGGGCGAGGGATAGTGTTAGCGTACGGGTTAGGATTAGGGCACGGGTGAGGGTCAGGCTTCGGGGAAGGGTTAGGGTTAGGGTTCGGGCTAGGGTTAGGGTTAGGGGACGGGGACGGTTTAGGGTCCAGGTGAGGGTACGGCAACGGTGTAGGGGTCGCGTGCATGTGAGGGCGCGGGTTAGTGTTAGCGTACGGGTTAGGATTAGGGGACGGGTGAGGGTCAGGCTTCGGGGAAGGGTTAGGGTTAGGGTTCGGGCTAGGGTTAGGGTTAGGGGACGGGGACGGTTTAGGGTCCAGGTGAGGGTACTGCAACGCTTTAGGGGGAGCGTGTGTGTCAGGGCGCGGGTTAGTGTTAGCGTACGGGTTAGGATTAGGGCACGGTTGAGGGTCAGGCTTCGGGGAAGGGTTAGGGTTAGGGTTCGGGCTAGGGTTAGGGTTAGGGGACGGGGACGGTTTAGGGTCCAGGTGAGGGTACTGCAACGCTTTAGGGGGAGCGTGTGTGTGAGGGCACGGGTTAGTGTTAGCGTACGGGTTAGGATTAGGGCTCGGGTGAGGGTCAGGCTTCGGGGAAGGGTTAGGGTTAGGGTTCGGGCTAGGGTTAGGGTTAGGGGACGGGGACGGTTTAGGGTCCAGGTGAGGGTACGGCAACGCTTTAGGGGGAGCGCGCGTGTGAGGGCGCCCGTTAGTGTTAGCGTACGGGTTAGGATTAGGGGACGGGTGAGGGTCAGGCTTCGGGGAAGGGTTAGGGTTAGGGTTCGGGCTAGGGTTAGGGTTAGCGGACGGGGACGGTTTAGGGTCCAGGTGAGGGTACGGCAACGCTTTAGGGGGAGCGTGCGTGTGAGGGCGCGGGTTAGTGTTAGCGTACGGGTTAGGATTAGGGCACGGGTGAGGGTCAGGCTTCGGGGAAGGGTTAGGGTTAGGGTTCGGGCTAGGGTTAGGGTTAGGGGACGGGGACGGTTTAGGGTCCAGGTGAGGGTACGGCAACGCTTTAGGGGGAGCGTGCTTGTGAGGGCGCGGGTTAGTGTTAGCGTACGGGTTAGGATTAGGGGACGGGTGAGGGTCAGGCTTCGGGGAAGTGTTAGGGCTAGTGTTCGGGCTACGGTTAGGGTTAGGGGACGGGGACGGTTTAGGGTCCAGGTGAGGGTACGGCAACGCTTTAGGGGGAGCGTGCGTGTGAGGGCGCGGGTTAGTGTTAGCGTACGGGTTAGGATTAGGGGACGGGTGAGGGTCAGGCTTCGGGGAAGGGTTAGGGTTAGGGTTCGGGCTAGGGTTAGGGTTACGGGACGAGGACGGTTTAGGGTCCAGGTGAGGGTACGGCAACGCTTTAGGGGGAGCGCGCGTGTGAGGGTGTGGGTTAGTGTTAGCGTACGGGTTAGGATTAGGGGACGGGTGAGGGTCAGGTTTCGGGGAAGGGTTAGGGTTAGGGTTCGGGCTAGGGTTAGGGTTAGGGGACGGGGACGGTTTAGGGTCCAGGTGAGGGTACCTCAACGCTGTAGGGGGAGCGTGCGTGTGAGGGCGCGGGTTAGTGTTAGCGTACGGGTTAGGATTTGGGCACGGGTGAGGGTCAGGCTTCGGGGAAGGGTTAGGTTTAGGGTTCGGGCTAGGGTTAGGGTTAGGGGACGGGGACGGTTTAGGGTCCAGGTGAGGGTACGGCAACGCTTTAGGGGGAGCGTGCATGTGAGGGCGCGGGTTAGTGTTAGCGTACGGGTTAGGATTAGGGCACGGGTGAGGGTCAGGCTTCGGGGAAGGGTTAGGGTTAGGGTTAGGGCTAGGGTTAGGGTTAGGGGACGGGGACGGTTTAGGGTCCAGGTGAGGGTACGGCAACGCTTTAGGGGGAGCGTGCCTGTGAGGGCGCGGGTTAGTGTTAGAGTACGGGTTACGATTAGCGGACGGGTGAGTGTCAGGCTTCGGGGAAGGGTTAGCGATAGGGTTCGGGCTAGGTTTAGGGTTAGGGGACGGGGACTGTTTAGGGTCCAGGTGAGGGTACGGCAACGCTTTAGGGGGAGCGTGCGTGTGAGGGCGCGAGTTAGCGTTAGCGTACGGGTTAGGATTAGGGGACGGGTGAGGGTCAGCCTTCAGGGAATGGTTAGGGTTAGGGTTCGTGCTACGGTTAGGGATAGGGGACGGGGACGGTTTCGGGTCCAGGTGAGGGTACGGCAACACTTTAGGGGGAGCGTGCGTGTTAGGGCGCGGGTTAGCATTAGCGTACGGGTTAGGATTAGGAGACGGGTGAGGGTCAGGCTTAGGGGAAGGGTTAGGGTTAGGGTTCGGGCTAGGGTTAGGGTTAGGGGACGGGGATTGTTTAGGGTACAGGTGAGGGTACGGCAACGCTTTAGGGGGAGCGTGCGTGTGAGGGCGCGGGTTAGTGTTAGCGTACGGGTTAGGATTAGGGCACGGGTGAGGGTCAGGCTTCGGGGAAGGGTTAGGGTTAGGGTTCAGGCTAGGGTTAGGGTTAGGGGACGGGGACGGTTTAGGGTCCAGGTGAGGGTACGGCAACGCTTTAGGGGGAGCGTGCGTGTGAGGGTGCGGGTTAGTGTTAGCGTACGGGTTAGGATTAGGGGACGGGTGACGGTCAGGTTTCGGGGAAGGGTTAGGGTTAGGGTTCGGGCTAGGGTTAGGGTTAGGGGATGGGGACGGTTTAGGGTCCAGGTGAGGGTACGGCAACGCTGTAGGGGGAGCGTGCGTGTGAGGGCGCGGGTTAGTGTTAGCGTACGGGTTAGGATTATGGGACGGGTGAGGGTCAGGCTTCGGGGAAGTGTTAGGGTTAGGGTTCGGGCTAGGGTTAGGGTTAGGGGACGGGGACGGTTTAGGGTCCAGGTGAGGGTACGGCAACGCTTTAGGGGGAGCGTGCGTGTGAGGGCGCGGGTTAGTGTTAGCATACGGGTTAGGATTAGGGGACGGGTGAGGGTCAGGCTTCGGGGAAGGGTTAGGGTTAGGGTTGGTCCTAGGGTTAGGGTTAGGGGACGGGGACGGTTTAGGGTCCAGGTGAGGGTACGGCAACGCTTTAGGGGGAGCGTGCGTGTGAGGGCGCGGGTTAGTGTTAGCGTACGGGTTAGGATCAGGGGACGGGTGAGGGTCAGGCTTCGGGGAAGGGTTAGGGCTAGGGTTCGGGCTCGGGTTAGGGTTAGGGGACAGGGACGGTTTAGGGTACAGGTGAGGGTACGGCAACGCCTTAGGGGGAGCGTGCGTGTGAGGGCGAGGGATAGTGTTAGCGTACGGGTTAGGATTAGGGCACGGGTGAGGGTCAGGCTTCGGGGAAGGGTTAGGGTTAGGGTTCGGGCTAGGGTTAGGGTTAGGGGACGGGGAGGGTTTAGGGTCCAGGTGAGGGAACGGCAACGCTTTAGGGGGAGCGTGCGTGTGAGGGCGCGGGTTAGTGTTAGCGTACGGGTTAGGATTAGGGGACGGGTGAGGGTCAGGCTTCGGGGAAGGGTTAGGGTTAGGGTTCGGGCTAGGGTTAGGGTTAGGGGACGGGGACGGTTTAGGGTACAGGTGAGGGTACGGCAACGGTGTAGGGGGAGCGTGCATGTGAGGGCGCGGGTTAGTGTTAGCGTACGGGTTAGGATTAGGAGACGGGTGAGGGTCAGGCTTCGGGGAAGGGTTAGGGTTAGGGTTCGGGCTAGGGTTAGGGTTAGGGGACGGGGACGGTTTAGAGTCCAGGTGAGGGTACTGCAACGCTTTAGGGGGAGCGTGTGTGTCAGGGCGCGGGTTAGTGTTAGCGTACGGGTTAGGATTAGGGCACGGGTGAGGGTCAGGCTTCGGGGAAGGGTTAGGGTTAGGGTTCGGGCTAGGGTTAGGGTTAGGGGACGGGGACGGTTTAGGGTCCAGGTGAGGGTACTGCAACGCTTTAGGGGGAGCGTGTGTGTGAGGGCACGGGTTAGTGTTAGCGTACGGGTTAGGATTAGGGCACGGGTGAGGGTCAGGCTTCGGGGAAGGGTTAGGGTTAGGGTTCGGGCTAGGGTTAGGGTTAGGGGACGGGGACGGTTTAGGGTCCAGGTGAGGGTACGGCAACGCTTTAGGGGGAGCGCGCGTGTGAGGGCGCCCGTTAGTGTTAGCGTACGGGTTAGGATTAGGGGACGGGTGAGGGTCAGGCTTCGGGGAAGGGTTAGGGTTAGGGTTCGGGCTAGGGTTAGGGTTAGCGGACGGGGACGGTTTAGGGTCCAGGTGAGGGTACGGCAACGCTTTAGGGGGAGCGTGCGTGTGAGGGCGCGGGTTAGTGTTAGCGTACGGGTTAGGATTAGGGGACGGGTGAGGGTCAGGCTTCGGGGAAGGGTTAGGGTTAGGGTTCGGGCTAGGGTTAGGGTTACGGGACGAGGACGGTTTAGGGTCCAGGTGAGGGTACGGCAACGCTTTAGGGGGAGCGCGCGTGTGAGGGTGCGGGTTAGTGTTAGCGTACGGGTTAGGATTAGGGGACGGGTGAGGGTCAGGTTTCGGGGAAGGGTTAGGGTTAGGGTTCGGGATAGGGTTAGGGTTAGGGGATGGGGACGGTTTAGGGTCCAGGTGAGGGTACCTCAACGCTGTAGGGGGAGCGTGCGTGTGAGGGCGCGGGTTAGTGTTAGCGTACGGGTTAGGATTAGGGCACGGGTGAGGGTCAGGCTTCGGGGAAGGGTTAGGGTTAGGGTTCGGGCTAGGGTTAGGGTTAGGGGACGGGGACGGTTTAGGGTCCAGGTGAGGGTACGGCAACGCTTTAGGGGGAGCGTGCATGTGAGGGCGCGGGTTAGTGTTAGCGTACGGGTTAGGATTAGGTGACGGGTGAGGGTCAGGCTTCGGGGAAGGGTTAGGATTAGGGTTCGGGCTAGGGTAAGGGTTACGGGACGGGGACGGTTTAGGGTCCAGGTGAGGGTACCTGAACGCTGTAGGGGGAGCGTGCGTGTGAGGGCGCGGGTTAGTGTTAGCGTACGGGTTAGGATTAGGGCACGGGTGAGGGTCAGGCTTCGGGGAAGGGTTAGGGTTAGGGTTAGGGCTAGGGTTAGGGTTAGGGGACGGGGACGGTTTAGGGTTCAGGTGAGGGTACGGCAACGCTTTAGGGGGAGCGTGCCTGTGAGGGCGCGGGTTAGTGTTAGAGTACGGGTTACGATTAGCGGACGGGTGAGGGTCAGGCTTCGGGGAAGGGTTAGGGATAGGGTTCGGGCTAGGTTTAGGGTTAGGGGACGGGGACTGTTTAGGGTCCAGGTGAGGGTACTGCAACGCTTTAGGGGGAGCGTGCGTGTGAGGGCGTGGGTTAGTGTTAGCGTACGGGTTAGGATTAGGGCACGGGTGAGGGTCAGGTTTCGGGGAAGGGTTAGGGTTAGGGTTCGGGCTAGGGTTAGGGTTAGGGGACGGGGAGGGTTTAGGGTCCAGGTGAGGGAACGGCAACGCTTTAGGGGGAGCGTGCGTGTGAGGGCGCGGGTTAGTGTTAGCGTACGGGTTAGGATTAGGGGACGGGTGAGGGTCAGGCTTCGGGGAAGGGTTAGGGTTAGGGTTCGGGCTAGGGTTAGGGTTAGGGGACGGGGACGGTTTAGGGTCCAGGTGAGGGTACGGCAACACTTTAGGGGGAGCGTGTGTGTGAGGGCGCGGGTTAGTGTTAGCGTACGGGTTAGGATTACGGGACGGGTGAGGGTCAGGATTCGGGGAAGGGTTAGGGTTAGGGTTCGGGCTAGGGTTAGGGTTAGGGGACGGGGACTGTTTAGGGTCCAGGTGAGGGTACGGCAACGCTTTAGGGGGAGCGTGCGTGTGAGGGCGCGGGTTAGTGTTAGCGTACGGGTTAGGATTAGGGGACGGGTGAGGGTCAGGCTTCGGGGAAGTGTTACGGTTAGGGTTCGGGCTAGGGTTACGGTTAGGGGACGGGGACGGTTTAGGGTCGAGGTGAGGGTACGGCAACGCTGTAGGGGGAGCGTGCGTGTGAGGGCGCGGGTTAGTGTTAGCGTACGGGTTAGGATTAGGGGACGGGTGAGGGTCAGGCTTCGGGGAAGTGTTAGGGTTAGGGTTCGGGCTAGGGTTAGGGTTAGGGGACGGGGACGGTTTAGGGTCCAGGTGAGGGTACTGCAACGCTTTAGGGGGAGCGTGTGTGTGAGGGCGCGGGTTAGTGTTACCGTACGGGTTAGGATTAGGGCACGGGTGAGGGTCAGGCTTCGGGGAAGGGTTAGGGTTAGGGTTCGGGCTAGGGTTAGGGTTAGGGGACGGGGACGGTTTAGGGTCCAGGTGAGGGTACGGCAAAGCAGTAGAGGGAGCGTGCGTGTGAGGGCGCGGGTTAGTGTTAGCGTACGGGTTAGGATTAGGGGACGGGTGAGGGTCAGGCTTCGGGGAAGGGTTAGGGTTAGGGTTCGGGCTAGGGTTAGGGTTAGGGGACGGGGACGGTTTAGGGTCCAGGTGAGGGTACTGCAACGCTTTAGGGGAAACGTGCGTGTGAGGGCGCGGGTTAGCGTTAGCGTACGGGTTAGGATTAGGGCACGGGTGAGGGTCAGGCTTCGGGGAAGTGTTAGGGTTAGGGTTCGGGCTAGGTTAAGGGTTAGGGGACGGGGACGGTTTAGGGTCCAGGTGAGGGTACGGCAACGCTTTAGAGGGAGCGTGCGTGTGAGGGCGCGGGTTAGCATTAGAGTACGGGTTAGGATTAGGAGACGGGTGAGGGTCAGGCTTCGGGGAAGGGTTAGGGTTAGGGTTCGGGCTAGGGTTATGGTTAGGGGACGGGGATGGTTTAGGGTCCAGGTGAGGGTACGGCAACGCTTTAGGGGGAGCGTGCGTGTGAGGGCGCGGGTTAGTGGTAGCGTACGGGTTAGGATTAGGACACGGGTGAGGGTCAGGCTTCGGGGAAGGGTTAGGGTTAGGGTTCGGGCTAGGGTTAGGGTTAGGGGACGGGGACTGTTTAGGGTCCAGGTGAGGGTACGGCAACGCTTTAGGGGGAGCGTGCGTGTGAGGGCGCGGGTTAGTGTTAGCGTACGGGTTAGGATTAGGGGAAGGGTGAGGGTCAATCTTCGGGGAAGGGTTAGGGTTATGGTTCGGGCTAGGGTTAGGGTTAGGGGATGGGGACGGTTTAGGGTGCAGGTGAGGGTACGGCAACGCTGTAGGGGGAGCGTGCGTGTGAGGGCGCGGGTTAGTGTTAGCGTACGGGTTAGGATTAGGGGACGGGTGAGGGTCAGGCTTCGGGGAAGGGTTAGGGTTAGTGTTCGGGCTAGGGTTAGGGTTAGGGAACTGGGACGGTTTAGGGTCCAGGTGAGGGTACTGCAACGCTTTAGGGGGAGCGTGCGTGTGAGGGCGTGGGTTAGTGTTAGCGTACGGGTTAGGATTAGGGCACGGGTGAGGGTCAGGCTTCGGGGAAGGGTTAGGGTTAGGGTTCGGGCTAGGGTTAGGGTTAGGGTTAGGGGACGGTTTAGGGTCCAGGTGAGTGTACGGCAACGCTTTTCGGGGACCGTGTGTGTGAGGGGGCGGGTTAGTGTTAGCGTACGGGTTAGGATCAGGGGACGGGTGAGGGTCAGGCTTCGGGGAAGGGTTAGGGTTAGGGTTCGGGCTAGGGTTAGGGTTAGGGGACGGGGACGGTTTAGGGTCCAGGTGAGGGTACGGCAACGCTTTAGGGGGAGCGTGCGTGTGAGGGCGCGGGTTAGTGTTAGCGTACGGGTTAGGATTAGGGGACGGGTGAGGGTCAGGTTTCGGGGAAGTGTTAGGGTTAGTGTTCGGGCTAGGGTTACGGTTAGGGGATGGGGACGGTTTAGGGTCCAGGTGAGGGTACGGCAACGCTGTAGGGGTAGCGTGCGTGTGAGGGCGCGGGTTAGTGTTAGCGTACGGGTTAGGATTAGGGGACGGGTGAGGGTCAGGCTTTGGGGAAGGGTTAGGGTTAGGGTTCGGGCTAGGGTTAGGGTTAGGGGACGGGGACGGTTTAGGGTCCAGGTGAGGATACGGCAACGCTTTAGTGGGAGCGTGCGTGTGAGGGCGCGGGTTAGTGTTAGCGTACGGGTTAGGATCAGGGGACGGGTGAGGGTCAGGCTTCGGGGAAGGGTTAGGGCTAGGGTTCGGGCTCGGGTTAGGGTTAGGGGACAGGGACGGTTTAGGGTACAGGTGAGGGTACGGCAACGCCTTAGGGGGAGCGTGCGTGTGAGGGCGAGGGATAGTGTTAGCGTACGGGTTAGGATTAGGGCACGGGTGAGGGTCAGGCTTCGGGGAAGGGTTAGGGTTAGGGTTCGGGCTAGGGTTAGGGTTAGGGGACGGGGACGGTTTAGGGTCCAGGTGAGGGTACGGCAACGGTGTAGGGGGAGCGTGCATGTGAGGGCGCGGGTTAGTGTTAGCGTACGGGTTAGGATTAGGGGACGGGTGAGGGTCAGGCTTCGGGGAAGGGTTAGGGTTAGGGTTCGGGCTAGGGTTAGGGTTAGGGGACGGGGACGGTTTAGGGTCCAGGTGAGGGTACTGCAACGCTTTAGGGGGAGCGTGTGTGTCAGGGCGCGGGTTAGTGTTAGCGTACGGGTTAGGATTAGGGCACGGTTGAGGGTCAGGCTTCGGGGAAGGGTTAGGGTTAGGGTTCGGGCTAGGGTTAGGGTTAGGGGACAGGGACGGTTTAGGGTCCAGGTGAGGGTACTGCAACGCTTTAGGGGGAGCGTGTGTGTGAGGGCACGGGTTAGTGTTAGCGTACGGGTTAGGATTAGGGCTCGGGTGAGGGTCAGGCTTCGGGGAAGGGTTAGGGTTAGGGTTCGGGCTAGGGTTAGGGTTAGGGGACGGGGACGGTTTAGGGTCCAGATGAGGGTACGGCAACGCTTTAGGGGGAGCGCGCGTGTGAGGGCGCCCGTTAGTGTTAGCGTACGGGTTAGGATTAGGGGACGGGTGAGGGTCAGGCTTCGGGGAAGGGTTAGGGTTAGGGTTCGGGCTAGGGTTAGGGTTAGGGGACGGGGACGGTTTAGGGTCCAGGTGAGGGTACGGCAACGCTTTAGGGGGAGCGTGCGTGTGAGGGCGCGGGTTAGTGTTAGCGTACGGGTTAGGATTAGGGGACGGGTGAGGGTCAGGCTTCGGGGAAGTGTTAGGGCTAGTGTTCGGGCTACGGTTAGGGTTAGGGGACGGGGACGGTTTAGGGTCCAGGTGAGGGTACGGCAACGCTTTAGGGGGAGCGTGCGTGTGAGGGCGCGGGTTAGTGTTAGCGTACGGGTTAGGATTAGGGGACGGGTGAGGGTCAGGCTTCGGGGAAGGGTTAGGGTTAGGGTTCGGGCTAGGGTTAGGGTTACGGGACGAGGACGGTTTAGGGTCCAGGTGAGGGTACGGCAACGCTTTAGGGGGAGCGCGCGTGTGAGGGTGTGGGTTAGTGTTAGCGTACGGGTTAGGATTAGGGGACGGGTGAGGGTCAGGTTTCGGGGAAGGGTTAGGGTTAGGGTTCGGGCTAGGGTTAGGGTTAGGGGACGGGGACGGTTTAGGGTCCAGGTGAGGGTACCTCAACGCTGTAGGGGGAGCGTGCGTGTGAGGGCGCGGGTTAGTGTTAGCGTACGGGTTAGGATTTGGGCACGGGTGAGGGTCAGGCTTCGGGGAAGGGTTAGGTTTAGGGTTCGGGCTAGGGTTAGGGTTAGGGGACGGGGACGGTTTAGGGTCCAGGTGAGGGTACGGCAACGCTTTAGGGGGAGCGTGCATGTGAGGGCGCGGGTTAGTGTTAGCGTACGGGTTAGGATTAGGGGACGGGTGAGGGTCAGGCTTCGGGGAAGGGTTAGGGTTAGGGTTCGGGCTAGGGTTAGGGTTAGGGGACGGGGACGGTTTAGGGTCCAGGTGAGGGTACGGCAACGCTTTAGGGGGAGCGTGCGTGTGAGGGCGCGGGTTAGTGTTAGCGTACGGGTTAGGATTAGGGGACGGGTGAGGGTCAGGCTTCGGGGAAGGGTTAGGGTTAGGGTTCGGGCTAGGGTTAGGGTTAGGGGACGGGGACGGTTTAGGGTCCAGGTGAGGGTACGGCAACGCTTTAGGGGGAGCGTGCGTGTGAGGGCGCGGGTTATTGTTAGCGTACGGGTTAGGACTAGGGCACGGGTGAGGGTCAGGCTTCGGGGAAGGGTTAGGGTTAGGGTTCGGGCTAGGGTTAGGGTTAGGGTATGGGGACGGTTTAGGGTCCAGGTGAGGGTACGGCAACGCTTTAGGGGGAGTGTGCGTGTGAGGGCGCGGGTTAGTGTTAGCGTACGGGTTAGGATTAGGGGACGGGTGAGGGTCAGGCTTCGGGGAAGGGTTAGGATTAGGGTTCGGGCTAGGGTAAGGGTTACGGGACGGGGACGGTTTAGGGTCCAGGTGAGGGTACCTGAACGCTGTAGGGGGAGCGTGCGTGTGAGGGCGCGGGTTAGTGTTAGCGTACGGGTTAGGATTAGGGCACGGGTGAGGGTCAGGCTTCGGGGAAGGGTTAGGGTTAGGGTTAGGGCTAGGGTTAGGGTTAGGGGACGGGGACGGTTTAGGGTCCAGGTGAGGGTACGGCAACGCTTTAGGGGGAGCGTGCCTGTGAGGGCGCGGGTTAGTGTTAGAGTACGGGTTACGATTAGCGGACGGGTGAGTGTCAGGCTTCGGGGAAGGGTTAGCGATAGGGTTCGGGCTAGGTTTAGGGTTAGGGGACGGGGACTGTTTAGGGTCCAGGTGAGGGTACGGCAACGCTTTAGGGGGAGCGTGCGTGTGAGGGCGCGAGTTAGCGTTAGCGTACGGGTTAGGATTAGGGGACGGGTGAGGGTCAGGCTTCAGGGAATGGTTAGGGTTAGGGTTCGTGCTACGGTTAGGGATAGGGGACGGGGACGGTTTCGGGTCCAGGTGAGGGTACGGCAACACTTTAGGGGGAGCGTGCGTGTTAGGGCGCGGGTTAGCATTAGCGTACGGGTTAGGATTAGGAGACGGGTGAGGGTCAGGCTTAGGGGAAGGGTTAGGGTTAGGGTTCGGGCTAGGGTTAGGGTTAGGGGACGGGGATTGTTTAGGGTACAGGTGAGGGTACGGCAACGCTTTAGGGGGAGCGTGCGTGTGAGGGCGCGGGTTAGTGGTAGCCTACGGGTTAGGTTTAGGACACGGGTGAGGGTCAGGCTTCGGGGAAGGGTTAGGGGTAGGGTTCGGGCTAGGGTTAGGGTTAGGGGACGGGGACGGTTTAGGGTCCAGGTGAGGGTACTGCAACGCTTTAGGGGGAGCGTGTGTGTCAGGGCGCGGGTTAGTGTTAGCGTACGGGTTAGGATTAGGGCACGGTTGAGGGTCAGGCTTCGGGGAAGGGTTAGGGTTAGGGTTCGGGCTAGGGTTAGGGTTAGGGGACGGGGACGGTTTAGGGTCCAGGTGAGGGTACTGCAACGCTTTAGGGGGAGCGTGTGTGTGAGGGCACGGGTTAGTGTTAGCGTACGGGTTAGGATTAGGGCTCGGGTGAGGGTCAGGCTTCGGGGAAGGGTTAGGGTTAGGGTTCGGGCTAGGGTTAGGGTTAGGGGACGGGGACGGTTTAGGGTCCAGGTGAGGGTACGGCAACGCTTTAGGGGGAGCGCGCGTGTGAGGGCGCCCGTTAGTGTTAGCGTACGGGTTAGGATTAGGGGACGGGTGAGGGTCAGGCTTCGGGGAAGGGTTAGGGTTAGGGTTCGGGCTAGGGTTAGGGTTAGCGGACGGGGACGGTTTAGGGTCCAGGTGAGGGTACGGCAACGCTTTAGGGGGAGCGTGCGTGTGAGGGCGCGGGTTAGTGTTAGCGTACGGGTTAGGATTAGGGGACGGGTGAGGGTCAGGCTTCGGGGAAGGGTTAGGGTTAGGGTTCGGGCTAGGGTTAGGGTTACGGGACGAGGACGGTTTAGGGTCCAGGTGAGGGTACGGCAACGCTTTAGGGGGAGCGCGCGTGTGAGGGTGTGGGTTAGTGTTAGCGTACGGGTTAGGATTAGGGGACGGGTGAGGGTCAGGTTTCGGGGAAGGGTTAGGGTTAGGGTTCGGGCTAGGGTTAGGGTTAGGGGACGGGGACGGTTTAGGGTCCAGGTGAGGGTACCTCAACGCTGTAGGGGGAGCGTGCGTGTGAGGGCGCGGGTTAGTGTTAGCGTACGGGTTAGGATTTGGGCACGGGTGAGGGTCAGGCTTCGGGGAAGGGTTAGGTTTAGGGTTCGGGCTAGGGTTAGGGTTAGGGGACGGGGACGGTTTAGGGTCCAGGTGAGGGTACGGCAACGCTTTAGGGGGAGCGTGCATGTGAGGGCGCGGGTTAGTGTTAGCGTACGGGTTAGGATTAGGGGACGGGTGAGGGTCAGGCTTCGGGGAAGGGTTAGGGTTAGGGTTCGGGCTAGGGTTAGGGTTAGGGGACGGGGACGGTTTAGGGTCCAGGTGAGGGTACGGCAACGCTTTAGGGGGAGCGTGCGTGTGAGGGCGCGGGTTAGTGTTAGCGTACGGGTTAGGATTAGGGGACGGGTGAGGGTCAGGCTTCGGGGAAGGGTTAGGGTTAGGGTTCGGGCTAGGGTTAGGGTTAGGGGACGGGGACGGTTTAGGGTCCAGGTGAGGGTACGGCAACGCTTTAGGGGGAGCGTGCGTGTGAGGGCGCGGGTTAGTGTTAGCGTACGGGTTAGGACTAGGGCACGGGTGAGGGTCAGGCTTCGGGGAAGGGTTAGGGTTAGGGTTAGGGCTAGGGTTAGGGTTAGGGTATGGGGACGGTTTAGGGTCCAGGTGAGGGTACGGCAACGCTTTAGGGGGAGTGTGCGTGTGAGGGCGCGGGTTAGTGTTAGCGTACGGGTTAGGATTAGGGGACGGGTGAGGGTCAGGCTTCGGGGAAGGGTTAGGATTAGGGTTCGGGCTAGGGTAAGGGTTACGGGACGGGGACGGTTTAGGGTCCAGGTGAGGGTACCTGAACGCTGTAGGGGGAGCGTGCGTGTGAGGGCGCGGGTTAGTGTTAGCGTACGGGTTAGGATTAGGGCACGGGTGAGGGTCAGGCTTCGGGGAAGGGTTAGGGTTAGGGTTAGGGCTAGGGTTAGGGTTAGGGGACGGGGACGGTTTAGGGTCCAGGTGAGGGTACGGCAACGCTTTAGGGGGAGCGTGCCTGTGAGGGCGCGGGTTAGTGTTAGAGTACGGGTTACGATTAGCGGACGGGTGAGTGTCAGGCTTCGGGGAAGGGTTAGCGATAGGGTTCGGGCTAGGTTTAGGGTTAGGGGACGGGGACTGTTTAGGGTCCAGGTGAGGGTACGGCAACGCTTTAGGGGGAGCGTGCGTGTGAGGGCGCGAGTTAGCGTTAGCGTACGGGTTAGGATTAGGGGACGGGTGAGGGTCAGGCTTCAGGGAATGGTTAGGGTTAGGGTTCGTGCTACGGTTAGGGATAGGGGACGGGGACGGTTTCGGGTCCAGGTGAGGGTACGGCAACACTTTAGGGGGAGCGTGCGTGTTAGGGCGCGGGTTAGCATTAGCGTACGGGTTAGGATTAGGAGACGGGTGAGGGTCAGGCTTAGAGGAAGGGTTAGGGTTAGGGTTCGGGCTAGGGTTAGGGTTAGGGGACGGGGATTGTTTAGGGTACAGGTGAGGGTACGGCAACGCTTTAGGGGGAGCGTGCGTGTGAGGGCGCGGGTTAGTGGTAGCCTACGGGTTAGGTTTTGGACACGGGTGAGGGTCAGGCTTCGGGGAAGGGTTAGGGTTAGGGTTCGGGCTAGGGTTAGGGTTAGGGGACGGGGACTGTTTAGGGTCCAGGTGAGGGTACGGCAACGCTTTAGGGGGAGCGTGCGTGTGAGGGCGCGGGTTAGTGTTAGCGTACGGGTTAGGATTAGGGGACGGGTCAGGGTCAGACTTCGGGGAAGGGCTAGGGTTAGGGTTCGGGCTAGGGTTAGGGTTAGGGGACGGGGACGGTTTAGGGTCCAGGTGAGGGTACTGCAACGCTTTAGGGGGAGCGTGCGTGTGAGGGCGTGGGTTAGTGTTAGCGTACGGGTTAGGATTAGGGCACGGGTGAGGGTCAGGTTTCGGGGAAGGGTTAGGGTTAGGGTTCGGGCTAGGGTTAGGGTTAGGGGACGGGGAGGGTTTAGGGTCCAGGTGAGGGAACGGCAACGCTTTAGGGGGAGCGTGCGTGTGAGGGCGCGGGTTAGTGTTAGCGTACGGGTTAGGATTAGGGGACGGGTGAGGGTCAGGCTTCGGGGAAGGGTTAGGGTTAGGGTTCGGGCTAGGGTTAGGGTTAGGGGACGGGGACGGTTTAGGGTCCAGGTGAGGGTACGGCAACACTTTAGGGGGAGCGTGTGTGTGAGGGCGCGGGTTAGTGTTAGCGTACGGGTTAGGATTACGGGACGGGTGAGGGTCAGGCTTCGGGGAAGGGTTAGGGTTAGGGTTCGGGCTAGGGTTAGGGTTAGGGGACGGGGACTGTTTAGGGTCCAGGTGAGGGTACGGCAACGCTTTAGGGGGAGCGTGCGTGTGAGAGCGCGGGTTAGTGTTAGCGTACGGGTTAGGATTAGGGGACGGGTGAGGGTCAGGCTTCGGGGAAGTGTTAGGGTTAGGGTTCGGGCTAGGGTTAGGGTTAGGGGACGGGGACGGTTTAGGGTCGAGGTGAGGGTACGGCAACGCTGTAGGGGGAGCGTGCGTGTGAGGGCGCGGGTTAGTGTTAGCGTACGGGTTAGGATTAGGGGACGGGTGAGGGTCAGGCTTCGGGGAAGGGTTAGGGTTAGGGTTCGGGCTAGGGTTAGGGTTAGGGGACGGGGACGGTTTAGGGTCCAGGTGAGGGTACTGCAACGCTTTAGGGGAAACGTGCGTGTGAGGGCGCGGGTTAGCGTTAGCGTACGGGTTAGGATTAGGGCACGGGTGAGGGTCAGGCTTCGGGGAAGGGTTAGGGTTAGGGTTCGGGCTAGGTTAAGGGTTAGGGGACGGGGACGGTTTAGGGTCCAGGTGAGGGTACGGCAACGCTTTAGGGGGAGCGTGCGTGTGAGGGCGCGGGTTAGCATTAGAGTACGGGTTAGGATTAGGAGACGGGTGAGGGTCAGGCTTCGGGGAAGGGTTAGGGTTAGGGTTCGGGCTAGGGTTATGGTTAGGGGACGGGGATGGTTTAGGGTCCAGGTGAGGGTACGGCAACGCTTTAGGGGGAGCGTGCGTGTGAGACGCGGGTTAGTGGTAGCGTACGGGTTAGGATTAGGACACGGGTGAGGGTCAGGCTTCGGGGAAGGGTTAGGGTTAGGGTTCGGGCTAGGGTTAGGGTTAGGGGACGGGGACTGTTTAGGGTCCAGGTGAGGGTACGGCAACGCTTTAGGGGGAGCGTGCGTGTGAGGGCGCGGGTTAGTGTTAGCGTACGGGTTAGGATTAGGGGAAGGGTGAGGGTCAATCTTCGGGGAAGGGTTAGGGTTATGTTTCGGGCTAGGGTTAGGGTTAGGGGATGGGGACGGTTTAGGGTGCAGGTGAGGGTACGGCAACGCTGTAGGGGGAGCGTGCGTGTGAGGGCGCGGGTTAGTGTTAGCGTACGGGTTAGGATTAGGGGACGGGTGAGGGTCAGGCTTCGGGGAAGGGTTAGGGTTAGTGTTCGGGCTAGGGTTAGGGTTAGGGAACTGGGACGGTTTAGGGTCCAGGTGAGGGTACTGCAACGCTTTAGGGGGAGCGTGCGTGTGAGGGCGTGGGTTAGTGTTAGCGTACGGGTTAGGATTAGGGCACGGGTGAGGGTCAGGCTTCGGGGAAGGGTTAGGGTTAGGGTTCGGGCTAGGGTTAGGGTTAGGGTTAGGGGACGGTTTAGGGTCCAGGTGAGTGTACGGCAACGCTTTTCGGGGACCGTGTGTGTGAGGGGGCGGGTTAGTGTTAGCGTACGGGTTAGGATCAGGGGACGGGTGAGGGTCAGGCTTCGGGGAAGGGTTAGGGTTAGGGTTCGGGCTAGGGTTAGGGTTAGGGGACGGGGACGGTTTAGGGTCCAGGTGAGGGTACGGCAACGCTTTAGGGGGAGCGTGCGTGTGAGGGCGCGGGTTAGTGTTAGCGTACGGGTTAGGATTAGGGGACGGGTGAGGGTCAGGTTTCGGGGAAGTGTTAGGGTTAGTGTTCGGGCTAGGGTTACGGTTAGGGGATGGGGACGGTTTAGGGTCCAGGTGAGGGTACGGCAACGCTGTAGGGGTAGCGTGCGTGTGAGGGCGCGGGTTAGTGTTAGCGTACGGGTTAGGATTAGGGGACGGGTGAGGGTCAGGCTTTGGGGAAGGGTTAGGGTTAGGGTTCGGGCTAGGGTTAGGGTTAGGGGACGGGGACGGTTTAGGGTCCAGGTGAGGATACGGCAACGCTTTAGTGGGAGCGTGCGTGTGAGGGCGCGGGTTAGTGTTAGCGTACGGGTTAGGATCAGGGGACGGGTGAGGGTCAGGCTTCGGGGAAGGGTTAGGGCTAGGGTTCGGGCTCGGGTTAGGGTTAGGGGACAGGGACGGTTTAGGGTACAGGTGAGGGTACGGCAACGCCTTAGGGGGAGCGTGCGTGTGAGGGCGAGGGATAGTGTTAGCGTACGGGTTAGGATTAGGGCACGGGTGAGGGTCAGGCTTCGGGGAAGGGTTAGGGTTAGGGTTCGGGCTAGGGTTAGGGTTAGGGGACGGGGACGGTTTAGGGTCCAGGTGAGGGTACGGCAACGGTGTAGGGGGAGCGTGCATGTGAGGGCGCGGGTTAGTGTTAGCGTACGGGTTAGGATTAGGGGACGGGTGAGGGTCAGGCTTCGGGGAAGGGTTAGGGTTAGGGTTCGGGCTAGGGTTAGGGTTAGGGGACGGGGACGGTTTAGGGTCCAGGTGAGGGTACTGCAACGCTTTAGGGGGAGCGTGTGTGTCAGGGCGCGGGTTAGTGTTAGCGTACGGGTTAGGATTAGGGCACGGTTGAGGGTCAGGCTTCGGGGAAGGGTTAGGGTTAGGGTTCGGGCTAGGGTTAGGGTTAGGGGACGGGGACGGTTTAGGGTCCAGGTGAGGGTACTGCAACGCTTTAGGGGGAGCGTGTGTGTGAGGGCACGGGTTAGTGTTAGCGTACGGGTTAGGATTAGGGCTCGGGTGAGGGTCAGGCTTCGGGGAAGGGTTAGGGTTAGGGTTCGGGCTAGGGTTAGGGTTAGGGGACGGGGACGGTTTAGGGTCCAGGTGAGGGTACGGCAACGCTTTAGGGGGAGCGCGCGTGTGAGGGCGCCCGTTAGTGTTAGCGTACGGGTTAGGATTAGGGGACGGGTGAGGGTCAGGCTTCGGGGAAGGGTTAGGGTTAGGGTTCGGGCTAGGGTTAGGGTTAGCGGACGGGGACGGTTTAGGGTCCAGGTGAGGGTACGGCAACGCTTTAGGGGGAGCGTGCGTGTGAGGGCGCGGGTTAGTGTTAGCGTACGGGTTAGGATTAGGGCACGGGTGAGGGTCAGGCTTCGGGGAAGGGTTAGGGTTAGGGTTCGGGCTAGGGTTAGGGTTAGGGGACGGGGACGGTTTAGGGTCCAGGTGAGGGTACGGCAACGCTTTAGGGGGAGCGTGCGTGTGAGGGCGCGGGTTAGTGTTAGCGTACGGGTTAGGATTAGGGGACGGGTGAGGGTCAGGCTTCGGGGAAGTGTTAGGGCTAGTGTTCGGGCTACGGTTAGGGTTAGGGGACGGGGACGGTTTAGGGTCCAGGTGAGGGTACGGCAACGCTTTAGGGGGAGCGTGCGTGTGAGGGCGCGGGTTAGTGTTAGCGTACGGGTTAGGATTAGGGGACGGGTGAGGGTCAGGCTTCGGGGAAGGGTTAGGGTTAGGGTTCGGGCTAGGGTTAGGGTTACGGGACGAGGACGGTTTAGGGTCCAGGTGAGGGTACGGCAACGCTTTAGGGGGAGCGCGCGTGTGAGGGTGTGGGTTAGTGTTAGCGTACGGGTTAGGATTAGGGGACGGGTGAGGGTCAGGTTTCGGGGAAGGGTTAGGGTTAGGGTTCGGGCTAGGGTTAGGGTTAGGGGACGGGGACGGTTTAGGGTCCAGGTGAGGGTACCTCAACGCTGTAGGGGGAGCGTGCGTGTGAGGGCGCGGGTTAGTGTTAGCGTACGGGTTAGGATTTGGGCACGGGTGAGGGTCAGGCTTCGGGGAAGGGTTAGGTTTAGGGTTCGGGCTAGGGTTAGGGTTAGGGGACGGGGACGGTTTAGGGTCCAGGTGAGGGTACGGCAACGCTTTAGGGGGAGCGTGCATGTGAGGGCGCGGGTTAGTGTTAGCGTACGGGTTAGGATTAGGGGACGGGTGAGGGTCAGGCTTCGGGGAAGGGTTAGGGTTAGGGTTCGGGCTAGGGTTAGGGTTAGGGGACGGGGACGGTTTAGGGTCCAGGTGAGGGTACGGCAACGCTTTAGGGGGAGCGTGCGTGTGAGGGCGCGGGTTAGTGTTAGCGTACGGGTTAGGATTAGGGGACGGGTGAGGGTCAGGCTTCGGGGAAGGTTTAGGGTTAGGGTTCGGGCTAGGGTTAGGGTTAGGGGACGGGGACTGTTTAGGGTCCAGGTGAGGGTACGGCAACGCTTTAGGGGGAGCGTGCGTGTGAGGGCGCGGGTTAGTGTTAGCGTACGGGTTAGGACTAGGGCACGGGTGAGGGTCAGGCTTCGGGGAAGGGTTAGGGTTAGGGTTCGGGCTAGGGTTAGGGTTAGGGTATGGGGACGGTTTAGGGTCCAGGTGAGGGTACGGCAACGCTTTAGGGGGAGTGTGCGTGTGAGGGCGCGGGTTAGTGTTAGCGTACGGGTTAGGATTAGGGGACGGGTGAGGGTCAGGCTTCGGGGAAGGGTTAGGATTAGGGTACGGGCTAGGGTAAGGGTTACGGGACGGGGACGGTTTAGGGTCCAGGTGAGGGTACCTGAACGCTGTAGGGGGAGCGTGCGTGTGAGGGCGCGGGTTAGTGTTAGCGTACGGGTTAGGATTAGGGCACGGGTGAGGGTCAGGCTTCGGGGAAGGGTTAGGGTTAGGGTTAGGGCTAGGGTTAGGGTTAGGGGACGGGGACGGTTTAGGGTCCAGGTGAGGGTACGGCAACGCTTTAGGGGGAGCGTGCCTGTGAGGGCGCGGGTTAGTGTTAGAGTACGGGTTACGATTAGCGGACGGGTGAGTGTCAGGCTTCGGGGAAGGGTTAGCGATAGGGTTCGGGCTAGGTTTAGGGTTAGGGGACGGGGACAGTTTAGGGTCCAGGTGAGGGTACGGCAACGCTTTAGGGGGAGCGTGCGTGTGAGGGCGCGAGTTTGCGTTAGCGTACGGGTTAGGATTAGGGGACGGGTGAGGGTCAGGCTTCAGGGAATGGTTAGGGTTAGGGTTCGTGCTACGGTTAGGGATAGGGGACGGGGACGGTTTCGGGTCCAGGTGAGGGTACGGCAACACTTTAGGGGGAGCGTGCGTGTTAGGGCGCGGGTTAGCATTAGCGTACGGGTTAGGATTAGGAGACGGGTGAGGGTCAGGCTTAGGGGAAGGGTTAGGGTTAGGGTTCGGGCTAGGGTTAGGGTTAGGGGACGGGGATTGTTTAGGGTACAGGTGAGGGTACGGCAACGCTTTAGGGGGAGCGTGCGTGTGAGGGCGCGGGTTAGTGGTAGCCTACGGGTTAGGTTTAGGACACGGGTGAGGGTCAGGCTTCGGGGAAGGGTTAGGGTTAGGGTTCGGGCTAGGGTTAGGGTTAGGGGACGGGGACGGTTTAGGGTCCAGGTGAGGGTACTGCAACGCTTTAGGGGGAGCGTGTGTGTCAGGGCGCGGGTTAGTGTTAGCGTACGGGTTAGGATTAGGGCACGGTTGAGGGTCAGGCTTCGGGGAAGGGTTAGGGTTAGGGTTCGGGCTAGGGTTAGGGTTAGGGGACGGGGACGGTTTAGGGTCCAGGTGAGGGTACTGCAACGCTTTAGGGGGAGCGTGTGTGTGAGGGCACGGGTTAGTGTTAGCGTACGGGTTAGGATTAGGGCTCGGGTGAGGGTCAGGCTTCGGGGAAGGGTTAGGGTTAGGGTTCGGGCTAGGGTTAGGGTTAGGGGACGGGGACGGTTTAGGGTCCAGGTGAGGGTACGGCAACGCTTTAGGGGGAGCGCGCGTGTGAGGGCGCCCGTTAGTGTTAGCGTACGGGTTAGGATTAGGGGACGGGTGAGGGTCAGGCTTCGGGGAAGGGTTAGGGTTAGGGTTCGGGCTAGGGTTAGGGTTAGCGGACGGGGACGGTTTAGGGTCCAGGTGAGGGTACGGCAACGCTTTAGGGGGAGCGTGCGTGTGAGGGCGCGGGTTAGTGTTAGCGTACGGGTTAGGATTAGGGGACGGGTGAGGGTCAGGCTTCGGGGAAGGGTTAGGGTTAGGGTTCGGGCTAGGGTTAGGGTTACGGGACGAGGACGGTTTAGGGTCCAGGTGAGGGTACGGCAACGCTTTAGGGGGAGCGCGCGTGTGAGGGTGTGGGTTAGTGTTAGCGTACGGGTTAGGATTAGGGGACGGGTGAGGGTCAGGTTTCGGGGAAGGGTTAGGGTTAGGGTTCGGGCTAGGGTTAGGGTTAGGGGACGGGGACGGTTTAGGGTCCAGGTGAGGGTACCTCAACGCTGTAGGGGGAGCGTGCGTGTGAGGGCGCGGGTTAGTGTTAGCGTACGGGTTAGGATTTGGGCACGGGTGAGGGTCAGGCTTCGGGGAAGGGTTAGGTTTAGGGTTCGGGCTAGGGTTAGGGTTAGGGGACGGGGACGGTTTAGGGTCCAGGTGAGGGTACGGCAACGCTTTAGGGGGAGCGTGCATGTGAGGGCGCGGGTTAGTGTTAGCGTACGGGTTAGGATTAGGGGACGGGTGAGGGTCAGGCTTCGGGGAAGGGTTAGGGTTAGGGTTCGGGCTAGGGTTAGGGTTAGGGGACGGGGACGGTTTAGGGTCCAGGTGAGGGTACGGCAACGCTTTAGGGGGAGCGTGCGTGTGAGGGCGCGGGTTAGTGTTAGCGTACGGGTTAGGATTAGGGGACGGGTGAGGGTCAGGCTTCGGGGAAGGGTTAGGGTTAGGGTTCGGGCTAGGGTTAGGGTTAGGGGACGGGGACGGTTTAGGGTCCAGGTGAGGGTACGGCAACGCTGTAGGGGGAGCGTGCGTGTGAGGGCGCGGGTTAGTGTTAGCGTACGGGTTAGGACTAGGGCACGGGTGAGGGTCAGGCTTCGGGGAAGGGTTAGGGTTAGGGTTCGGGCTAGGGTTAGGGTTAGGGTATGGGGACGGTTTAGGGTCCAGGTGAGGGTACGGCAACGCTTTAGGGGGAGTGTGCGTGTGAGGGCGCGGGTTAGTGTTAGCGTACGGGTTAGGATTAGGGGACGGGTGAGGGTCAGGCTTCGGGGAAGGGTTAGGATTAGGGTTCGGGCTAGGGTAAGGGTTACGGGACGGGGACGGTTTAGGGTCCAGGTGAGGGTACCTGAACGCTGTAGGGGGAGCGTGCGTGTGAGGGCGCGGGTTAGTGTTAGCGTACGGGTTAGGATTAGGGCACGGGTGAGGGTCAGGCTTCGGGGAAGGGTTAGGGTTAGGGTTAGGGCTAGGGTTAGGGTTAGGGGACGGGGACGGTTTAGGGTCCAGGTGAGGGTACGGCAACGCTTTAGGGGGAGCGTGCCTGTGAGGGCGCGGGTTAGTGTTAGAGTACGGGTTACGATTAGCGGACGGGTGAGTGTCAGGCTTCGGGGAAGGGTTAGCGATAGGGTTCGGGCTAGGTTTAGGGTTAGGGGACGGGGACTGTTTAGGGTCCAGGTGAGGGTACGGCAACGCTTTAGGGGGAGCGTGCGTGTGAGGGCGCGAGTTAGCGTTAGCGTACGGGTTAGGATTAGGGGACGGGTGAGGGTCAGGCTTCAGGGAATGGTTAGGGTTAGGGTTCGTGCTACGGTTAGGGATAGGGGACGGGGACGGTTTCGGGTCCAGGTGAGGGTACGGCAACACTTTAGGGGGAGCGTGCGTGTTAGGGCGCGGGTTAGCATTAGCGTACGGGTTAGGATTAGGAGACGGGTGAGGGTCAGGCTTAGGGGAAGGGTTAGGGTTAGGGTTCGGTCTAGGGTTAGGGTTAGGGGACGGGGATTGTTTAGGGTACAGGTGAGGGTACGGCAACGCTTTAGGGGGAGCGTGCGTGTGAGGGCGCGGGTTAGTGGTAGCCTACGGGTTAGGTTTTGGACACGGGTGAGGGTCAGGCTTCGGGGAAGGGTTAGGGTTAGGGTTCGGGCTAGGGTTAGGGTTAGGGGACGGGGACTGTTTAGGGTCCAGGTGAGGGTACGGCAACGCTTTAGGGGGAGCGTGCGTGTGAGGGCGCGGGTTAGTGTTAGCGTACGGGTTAGGATTAGGGGACGGGTCAGGGTCAGGCTTCGGGGAAGGGCTAGGGTTAGGGTTCGGGCTAGGGTTAGGGTTAGGGGACGGGGACGGTTTAGGGTCCAGGTGAGGGTACTGCAACGCTTTAGGGGGAGCGTGCGTGTGAGGGCGTGGGTTAGTGTTAGCGTACGGGTTAGGATTAGGGCACGGGTGAGGGTCAGGTTTCGGGGAAGGGTTAGGGTTAGGGTTCGGGCTAGGGTTAGGGTTAGGGGACGGGGAGGGTTTAGGGTCCAGGTGAGGGAACGGCAACGCTTTAGGGGGAGCGTGCGTGTGAGGGCGCGGGTTAGTGTTAGCGTACGGGTTAGGATTAGGGGACGGGTGAGGGTCACGCTTCGGGGAAGGGTTAGGGTTAGGGTTCGGGCTAGGGTTAGGGTTAGGGGACGGGGACGGTTTAGGGTCCAGGTGAGGGTACGGCAACACTTTAGGGGGAGCGTGTGTGTGAGGGCGCGGGTTAGTGTTAGCGTACGGGTTAGGATTACGGGACGGGTGAGGGTCAGGCTTCGGGGAAGGGTTAGGGTTAGGGTTCGGGCTAGGGTTAGGGTTAGGGGACGGGGACTGTTTAGGGTCCAGGTGAGGGTACGGCAACGCTTTAGGGGGAGCGTGCGTGTGAGAGCGCGGGTTAGTGTTAGCGTACGGGTTAGGATTAGGGGACGGGTGAGGGTCAGGCTTCGGGGAAGTGTTAGGGTTAGGGTTCGGGCTAGGGTTAGGGTTAGGGGACGGGGACGGTTTAGGGTCGAGGTGAGGGTACGGCAACGCTGTAGGGGGAGCGTGCGTGTGAGGGCGCGGGTTAGTGTTAGCGTACGGGTTAGGATTAGGGGACGGGTGAGGGTCAGGCTTCGGGGAAGGGTTAGGGTTAGGGTTCGGGCTAGGGTTAGGGTTAGGGGACGGGGACGGTTTAGGGTCCAGGTGAGGGTACGGCAACGCTTTAGGGGGAGCGTGTGTTACAGGGCGCGGGTTAGTGTTAGCGTACGGGTTAGGATTAGGGCACGGGTGAGGGTCAGGCTTCGGGGAAGGGTTAGGGTTAGGGTTCGGGCTAGGGTTAGGGTTAGGGGACGGGGACGGTTTAGGGTCCAGGTGAGGGTACTGCAACGCTTTAGGGGGAGCGTGTGTGTGAGGGCACGGGTTAGTGTTAGCGTACGGGTTAGGATTAGGGCACGGGTGAGGGTCAGGCTTCGGGGAAGGGTTAGGGTTAGGGTTCGGGCTAGGGTTAGGGTTAGGGGACGGGGACGGTTTAGGGTCCAGGTGAGGGTACGGCAACGCTTTAGGGGGAGCGCGCGTGTGAGGGCGCCCGTTAGTGTTAGCGTACGGGTTAGGATTAGGGGACGGGTGAGGGTCAGGCTTCGGGGAAGGGTTAGGGTTAGGGTTCGGGCTAGGGTTAGGGTTAGCGGACGGGGACGGTTTAGGGTCCAGGTGAGGGTACGGCAACGCTTTAGGGGGAGCGTGCGTGTGAGGGCGCGGGTTAGTGTTAGCGTACGGGTTAGGATTAGGGGACGGGTGAGGGTCAGGCTTCGGGGAAGGGTTAGGGTTAGGGTTCGGTCTAGGGTTAGGGTTAGGGGACGGGGACGGTTTAGGGTCCAGGTGAGGGTACTGCAACGCTTTAGGGGGAGCGTGTGTGTGAGGGCACGGGTTAGTGTTAGCGTACGGGTTAGGATTAGGGCACGGGTGAGGGTCAGGCTTCGGGGAAGGGTTAGGGTTAGGGTTCGGGCTAGGGTTAGGGTTAGGGGACGGGGAGGGTTTAGGGTCCAGGTGAGGGAACGGCAACGCTTTAGGGGGAGCGTGCGTGTGAGGGCGCGGGTTAGTGTTAGCGTACGGGTTAGGATTAGGGGACGGGTGAGGATCAGGCTTCGGGGAAGGGTTAGGGTTAGGGTTCGGGCTAGGGTTAGGGTTAGGGGACGGGGACGGTTTAGGGTCAAGGTGAGGGTACAGCACCGCTTTAGGGGGAGCGTGCGTGTGAGGGCGCGGGTTAGTGTTAGCGTACGGGTTAGGATTAGGCGACGGGTGAGGGTCAGGCTTCGGGGAAGGGTTAGGGTTAGGGTTGGTAATAGGGTTAGGGTTAAGGGACGGGGACGGTTTAGGGTCCAGGTGAGGGTACGGCAACGCTTTAGGGGTAGCACGCGTGTGACGGCGCGGGTTAGTGTTAGTGTACGGGTTAGGATTAGGGGACGGGTGAGGGTCAGGCTTCGGGGAAGGGCTAGGGTTAGGGTTCGGGCTAGGGTTAGGGTTAGGGGACGGGGACGGTTTAGGGTCCAGGTGAGGGTACGGCAACACTTTAGGGCGAGCGTGTGTGTGAGGGCGCGGGTTAGTGTTAGCGTACGGGTTAGGATTACGGGACGGGTGAGGGTCAGGCTTCGGGGAAGGGTTAGGGTTAGGGTTCGGGCTAGGGTTAGGGTTAGGGGACGGGGACTGTTTAGGGTCCAGGTGAGGGTACGGCAACGCTTTAGGGGGAGCGTGCGTGTGAGGGCGCGGGTTAGTGTTAGCGTACGGGTTAGGATTAGGGGACGGGTGAGGGTCAGGCTTCGGGGAAGTGTTAGGGTTAGGGTTCGGGCTAGGGTTAGGGTTAGGGGACGGGGACGGTTTAGGGTCGAGGTGAGGGTACGGCAACGCTGTAGGGGGAGCGTGCGTGTGAGGGCGCGGGTTAGTGTTAGCGTACGGGTTAGGATTAGGGGACGGGTGAGGGTCAGGCTTCGGGGAAGGGTTAGGGTTAGGGTTCGGGCTAGGGTTAGGGTTAGGGGACGGGGACGGTTTAGGGTCCAGGTGAGGGTACGGCAACGCTTTAGGGGGAGCGTGTGTGTCAGGGCGCGGGTTAGTGTTAGAGTACGGGTTAGGATTAGGGCACGGGTGAGGGTCAGGCTTCGGGGAAGGGTTAGGGTTAGGGTTCGGGCTAGGGTTAGGGTTAGGGGACGGGGACGGTTTAGGGTCCAGGTGAGGGTACTGCAACGCTTTAGGGGGAGCGTGTGTGTGAGGGCACGGGTTAGTGTTAGCGTACGGGTTAGGATTAGGGCACGGGTGAGGGTCAGGCTTCGGGGAAGGGTTAGGGTTAGGGTTCGGGCTAGGGTTAGGGTTAGGGGACGGGGACGGTTTAGGGTCCAGGTGAGGGTACGGCAACGCTTTAGGGGGAGCGCGCGTGTGAGGGCGCCCGTTAGTGTTAGCGTACGGGTTAGGATTAGGGGACGGGTGAGGGTCAGGCTTCGGGGAAGGGTTAGGGTTAGGGTTCGGGCTAGGGTTAGGGTTAGCGGACGGGGACGGTTTAGGGTCCAGGTGAGGGTACGGCAACGCTTTAGGGGGAGCGTGCGTGTGAGGGCGCGGGTTAGTGTTAGCGTACGGGTTAGGATTAGGGGACGGGTGAGGGTCAGGCTTCGGGGAAGGGTTAGGGTTAGGGTTCGGTCTAGGGTTAGGGTTAGGGGACGGGGACGGTTTAGGGTCCAGGTGAGGGTACTGCAACGCTTTAGGGGGAGCGTGTGTGTGAGGGCACGGGTTAGTGTTAGCGTACGGGTTAGGATTAGGGCACGGGTGAGGGTCAGGCTTCGGGGAAGGGTTAGGGTTAGGGTTCGGGCTAGGGTTAGGGTTAGGGGACGGGGACGGTTTAGGGTCCAGGTGAGGGTACGGCAACGCTTTAGGGGGAGCGCGCGTGTGAGGGCGCCCGTTAGTGTTAGCGTACGGGTTAGGATTAGGGGACGGGTGAGGGTCAGGCTTCGGGGAAGGGTTAGGGTGAGGGTTCGGCCTAGGGTTAGGGTTAGCGGACGGGGACGGTTTAGGGTCCAGGTGAGGGTACGGCAACGCTTTAGGGGGAGCGTGCGTGTGAGGGCGCGGGTTAGTGTTAGCGTACAGGTTAGGATTAGGGGACGGGTGAGGATCAGGCTTCGGGGAAGGGTTAGGGTTAGGGTTCGGGCTAGGGTTAGGGTTAGGGGACGGGGACGGTTTAGGGTCAAGGTGAGGGTACAGCACCGCTTTAGGGGGAGCGTGCGTGTGAGGGCGCGGGTTAGTGTTAGCGTACGGGTTAGGATTAGGCGACGGGTGAGGGTCAGGCTTCGGGGAAGGGTTAGGGTTAGGGTTGGTAATAGGGTTAGGGTTAAGGGACGGGGACGGTTTAGGGTCCAGGTGAGGGTACGGCAACGCTTTAGGGGTAGCACGCGTGTGACGGCGCTGGTTAGTGTTAGTGTACGGGTTAGGATTAGGGGACGGGTGAGGGTCAGGCTTCGGGGAAGGGCTAGGGTTAGGGTTCGGGCTAGGGTTAGGGTTAGGGGACGGGGACGGTTTAGGGTCCAGGTGAGGGTACGGCAACGCTTTAGGGGGAGCGTGCGTGTGAGGGCGCGGGTTACTGTTAGCGTACGGGTTAGGATTAGGGCACGGGTGAGGGTCAGGATTCGGGGAAGTGTTAGGGTTAGGGTTCGGGCTAGGGTTAGGGTTAGGGGATGGGGACGCTTTAGGGTTCAGGTGAGGGTACGCCAACGCTTTAGGGGGAGCGTGCGTGTGAGGGCGTGGGTTAGTGTTAGCGTACGGTTTAGGATTAGGGGACGGGTGAGGGTCAGGCTTCGGGGAAGGGTTAGGGCTAGTGTTCGGGCTAGGGTTAGGGTTAGGGTTAGGGGACGGTTTAGGGTCCAGGTGAGGGTACGGCAACGCTTTAGGGGGAGCGTGCGTGTGAGGGCGCGGGTTAGTGTTAGCGTACAGGTTAGGATTAGGGGACGGGTGAGGGTCAGGCTTCGGGGAAGGGTTAGGGTTAGTGTTCGGTCTAGGGTTAGGGTTAGGGGACGGGGACGGTTTAGAGTCCAGGTGAGGGTACGGCAACGCTTTAGGGGTAGCGTGCATGTGAGGGCGCGGGTTAGCGTTAGCGTACGGGTTAGGATTAGGAGACGGGTGAGGGTCAGGCTTCGGGGAAGGGTTAGGGTTAGGGTTCGGGCTAGGGTTATGTTTAGGGGACGGGGATGGTTTAGGGTCCAGGTGAGGGTACGGCAACGCTTTAGGGGGAGCGTGCGTGTGAGGGCGCGGGTTAATGGTAGCGTACGGGTTAGGATTAGGACACGGGTGAGGGTCAGGCTTCGGGGAAGGGTTAGGGTTAGGGTTCGGGCTAGGGTTAGGGTTAGGGGACGGGGACTGTTTAGGGTCCAGGTGAGGGTACGGCAACGCTTTAGGGGGAGCGTGCGTGTGAGGGCGCGGGTTAGTGTTAGCGTACGGGTTAGGATTAGGGGACGGGTGAGGGTCAATCTTCGGGGAAGGGTTAGGGTTATGGTTCGGGCTAGGGTTAGGGTTAGGGGATGGGGACAGTTTAGGGTCCAGGTGAGGGTACGGCAACGCTGTAGGGGGAGCGTGCGTGTGAGGGCGCGGGTTAGTGTTAGCGTACGGGTTAGGATTAGGGGACGGGTGAGGGTCAGGCTTCGGGGAAGGGTTAGGGTTAGTGTTCGGGCTAGGGTTAGGGTTAGGGAACTGGGACGGTTTAGGGTCCAGGTGAGGGTACTGCAACGCTTTAGGGGGAGCGTGCGTGTGAGGGCGTGGGTTAGTGTTAGCGTACGGGTTAGGATTAGGGCACGGGTGAGGGTCAGGCTTCGGGGAAGGGTTAGGGTTAGGGTTCGGGCTAGGGTTAGGGTTAGGGTTAGGGGACGGTTTAGGGTCCAGGTGAGGGTACGGCAACGCTTTTCGGGGACCGTGTGTGAGAGGGGGCGGGTTAGTGTTAGCGTACGGGTTAGGATCAGGGGACGGGTGAGGGTCAGGCTTCGGGGAAGGGTTAGGGTTAGGGTTCGGGCTAGGGTTAGGGTTAGGGGACGGGGACGGTTTAGGGTCCAGGTGAGGGTACGGCAACGCTTTAGGGGGAGCGTGCGTGTGAGGGCGCGGGTTAGTGTTAGCGTACGGGTTAGGATTAGGGGACGGGTGAGGGTCAGGTTTCGGGGAAGTGTTAGGGTTAGGGTTCGGGCTAGGGTTACGGTTAGGGGATGGGGACGGTTTAGGGTCCAGGTGAGGGTACGGCAACGCTGTAGGGGTAGCGTGCGTGTGAGGGCGCGGGTTAGTGTTAGCGTACGGGTTAGGATTAGGGGACGGGTGAGGGTCAGGCTTTGGGGAAGGGTTAGGGTTAGAGTTCGGGCTAGGGTTAGGGTTAGGGGACGGGGACGGTTTAGGGTCCAGGTGAGGGTACGGCAACGCTTTAGTGGGAGCGTGCGTGTGAGGGCGCGGGTTAGTGTTAGCGTACGGGTTAGGATCAGGGGACGGGTGAGGGTCAGGCTTCGGGGAAGGGTTAGGGCTAGGGTTCGGGCTCGGGTTAGGGTTAGGGGACAGGGACGGTTTAGGGTACAGGTGAGGGTACGGCAACGCCTTAGGGGGAGCGTGCGTGTGAGGGCGAGGGATAGTGTTAGCGTACGGGTTAGGATTAGGGCACGGGTGAGGGTCAGGCTTCGGGGAAGGGTTAGGGTTAGGGTTCGGGCTAGGGTTAGGGTTAGGGGACGGGGAGGGTTTAGGGTCCAGGTGAGGGAACGGCAACGCTTTAAGGGGAGCGTGCGTGTGAGGGCGCGGGTTAGTGTTAGCGTACGGGTTAGGATTAGGGGACGGGTGAGGGTCAGGCTTCGGGGAAGGGTTAGGGTTAGGGTTCGGGCTAGGGTTAGGGTTAGGGGACGGGGACGGTTTAGGGTCCAGGTGAGGGTACGGCAACGGTGTAGGGGGAGCGTGCATGTGAGGGCGCGGGTTAGTGTTAGTGTACGGGTTAGGATTAGGGGACGGGTGAGGGTCAGGCTTCGGGGAAGGGTTAGGGTTAGGGTTCGGGCTAGGGTTAGGGTTAGGGGACGGGGACGGTTTAGGGTCCAGGTGAGGGTACTGCAACGCTTTAGGGGGAGCGTGTGTGTCAGGGCGCGGGTTAGTGTTAGCGTACGGGTTAGGATTAGGGCACGGGTGAGGGTCAGGCTTCGGGGAAGGGTTAGGGTTAGGGTTCGGGCTAGGGTTAGGGTTAGGGGACGGGGACGGTTTAGGGTCCAGGTGAGGGTACTGCAACGCTTTAGGGGGAGCGTGTGTGTGAGGGCGCGGGTTAGTGTTAGCGTACGGGTTAGGATTAGGGCACGGGTGAGGGTGAGGCTTCGGGGAAAGGTTAGGGTTAGGGTTCGGGCTAGGGTTAGGGTTAGGGGACGGGGACGGTTTAGGGTCCAGGTGAGGGTACGGCAACGCTTTAGGGGGAGCGCGCGTGTGAGGGCGCCCGTTAGTGTTAGCGTACGGGTTAGGATTAGGGGACGGGTGAGGGTCAGGCTTCGGGGAAGGGTTAGGGTTAGGGTTCGGGCTAGGGTTAGGGTTAGGGGACGGGGACGGTTTAGGGTCCAGGTGAGGGTACGGCAACGCTTTAGGGGGAGCGTGCGTGTGAGGGCGCGGGTTAGTGTTAGCGTACGGGTTAGGATTAGGGGACGGGTGAGGGTCAGGCTTCGGAGAAGTGTTAGGGTTAGGGTTCGGGCTAGGGTTAGGGTTAGGGGATGGGGACGGTTTAGGGTCCAGGTGAGGGTACGGCAACGCTGTAGGGGGAGCGTGCGTGTGAGGGCGCGGGTTAGTGTTAGCGTACGGGTTAGGATTAGGGGACGGGTGAGGGTCAGGCTTCGGGGAAGGGTTAGGGTTAGTGTTCGGGCTAGGGTTAGGGTTAGGGGACGGGGACGGTTTAGGGTCCAGGTGAGGGTACGGCAACGCTTTAGGGGGAGCGTGCGTGTGAGGGCGCGGGTTACTGTTAGCCTATGGGTTAGGATTAGGGGACGGGTGAGGGTCAGGCTTCGTGGAAGTGTTAGGGTTAGGGTTCGGGCTAGGTTTAGGGTTAAGGGACGGGGACGGTTTAGGATCCAGGTGAGGGTACGGCAACGCTTTAGGGGGAGCGTGCGTGTGAGGGCGCGGGTTAGTGTTAGCGTACGGGTTAGGATTAGGCGACGGGTGAGGGTCAGGCTTCGGGGAAGGGTTAGGGTTAGGGTTGGTAATAGGGTTAGGGTTAAGGGACGGGGACGGTTTAGGGTCCAGGTGAGGGTACGGCAACGCTTTAGGGGTAGCGCGCGTGTGAGGGCGCGGGTTAGTGTTAGTGTACGGGTTAGGATTAGGGGACGGGTGAGGGTCAGGCTTCGGGGAAGGGCTAGGGTTAGGGTTCGGGCTAGGGTTAGGGTTAGGGGACGGGGACGGTTTAGGGTCCAGGTGAGGGTACGGCAACGCTTTAGGGGGAGCGTGCGTGTGAGGGCGCGGGTTAGTGTTAGCGTACGGGTTAGGATTAGGGGACGGGTGAGGGTCAGGCTTCGGGGAAGTGTTAGGGTTAGGGTTCTGGCTGGGGTTAGGGTTAGGGGACGGGGACGGTTTAGGGTCCAGGTGAGGGTTCGGCAACGCTTTAGGGGGAGCGTGCGTGTGAGGGCGCGGGTTAGAGTTAGCGTACGGGTTAGGATTAGGGCACGGGTGAGGGTCAGGCTTCGGGGAAGGGTTAGGGTTAGGGTTCGGGCTAGGGTTAGGGTTAGGGGATGGGGACGGTTTAGGGTCCAGGTGAGGGTACGGCAACGCTGTAGGGGGAGCGTGCGTGTGAGGGCGTGGGTTAGTGTTAGCGTACGGGTTAGGATTAGGGCACGGGTGAGGGTCAGGCTTCGGGGAAGGGTTAGGGTTAGGGTTCGGGCTAGGGTTAGGGTTAGGGGACGGGGACGGTTTAGGGTCTAGGTGAGGGTACGGCAACGCTTTAGGGGGAGCGTGCGTGTGAGGGCGCGGGTTACTGTTAGCGTACGCGTTAGGATTAGGGCACGGGTGAGGGTCAGGCTTCGGGGAAGGGTTAGGGTTAGGGTTCGGGCTAGGGTTAGGGTTTGGGGACGGGGACTGTTTAGGGTCCAGGTGAGGGTACGGCAACGCTTTAGGGGGAGCGTGCGTGTGAGGGCGCGGGTTAGTGTTAGCGTACGGGTTAGGATTAGGGGACGGGTGAGGGTCAGGCTTCGGGGAAGTGTTAGGGTTAGGGTTCGGGCTAGGGTTAGGGTTAGGGGATGGGGACGGTTTAGGGTCCAGGTGAGGGTACGGCCACCCTGTAGGGGGAGCGTGCGTGTGAGGGCGCGGGTTAGTGTTAGCGTACGGGTTAGGATTAGGGGACGGGTGAGGGTCAGGCTTCGGGGAAGGGTTAGGGTTAGGGTTCGGGCTAGGGTTAGTGTTAGGGGACGGGGACGGTTTAGGGTCCAGGTGAGGGTACTGCAACGCTTTAGGGGGAGCGTGCGTGTGAGGGCGTGGGTTAGTGTTAGCGTACGGGTTAGGATTAGGGCACGGGTGAGGGTCAGGCTTCGGGGAAGGGTTAGGGTTAGGGTTCGGGCTAGGGTTAGGGTTAGGGTTAGGGGACGGTTTAGGTTCCAGGTGAGGGTACGGCAACGCTTTAGGGGGAGCGTGCGTGTGAGGGCGCGGGTTAGTGTTAGCATACGGGTTAGGATTAGGGCACGGGTGAGGGTCAGGTTTCGGGGAAGTGTTAGGGCTAGGGTTCGGGCTAGGGTTAGGGTTAGGGGACGGGGACGGTTTAGGGTACAGGTGAGGGTACGGCAACGCCTTAGGGGGAGCGTGCGTGTGAGGGCGCGGGTTAGTGTTAGCGTACGGGTTAGGATTAGGGCACGGGTGAGGGTCAGGCTTCGGGGAAGGGTTAGGGTTAGGGTTCGGGCTAGGGTTAGGGTTAGGGGACGGGGAGGGTTTAGGGTCCAGGTGAGGGAACGGCAATGCTTTAGGGGGAGCGTGCGTGTGAGGGCGCGGGTTACTGTTAGCGTACGGGTTAGGATTAGGGGACGGGTGAGGGTCAGGCTTCGGGGAAGTTTTAGGGCTAGGTTTCGGGCTAGGGTTAGGGTTAGGGGACGGGGACGGTTTAGGGTCCAGGTGAGGGTACGGCAACGCTTTAGGGGGAGCGTGCGTGTGAGGGCGCGGGTTAGTGTTAGCGTACGTGTTAGGATTAGGGGACGGGTGAGGGTCAGGCTTCGGGGAAGGCTTAGGGTTAGGGTTCGGGCTAGGGTTAGGGTTAGGGGACGGGGACGGTTTAGGGTCCAGGTGAGGGTACGGCAACGCTTTAGGGGGAGCGTGCGTGTGAGGGCGCCGGTTAGTGTTAGGGTACGGGTTAGGATTAGGGGACGGGTGAGGGTCAGGCTTCGGGGATGGGTTAGGGCTAGGGTTCTGGCTAGGGTTAGGGTTAGGGGACGGGGACGGTTTAGAGTCCAGGTGAGTGTACGGCAACGCTTTAAGGGGAGCGTGCGTGTGAGGGCGCGGGTTAGTGTTAGCGTACGGGTTAGGATTAGGGCACGGGTGAGGGTCAGGCTTCGGGGAAGGGTTAGGGTTAGGTTTCGGTTAGGGTTAGGGTTAGGGGACGGGGACGGTTTAGGGTCCAGGTGAGGGTACGGCAACGCTTTAGGGGGAGCGTGCGTGTGAGGGCGCGGGTTAGTGTTAGCGTACGGGTTAGGATTAGGGCACCGGTGAAGGTCAGGCTTCGGGGAAGGGTTAGGGTTAGGGTTCGGGCTAGGGTTAGGGTTAGGGGACGTGAACGGTTTAGGGTCGAGGTGAGGGTACGGCAACGTTTTAGGGGGAGCGTGCGGGTGAGGGCGCGGGTTAGTGTTAGCGTACGGGTTAGGATTAGGGGACGGGTGAGGGTCAGGCTTCGGGGAAGGGTTAGGGTTAGGGTTCGGGCTAGGGTTAGGGTTAGGGGACGGGGACGGTTTAGGGTCCAGGTGAAGGTACGGCAACACTTTAGGTGGAGCGTGCGTGTGAAGGCGCGGGTTAGTGTTAGCGTACGGGTTAGGATTAGGGCACGGGTGAGGGTCAGGCTTCGGGGAAGGGTTAGGGTTAGGGTTCGGGCTAGGGTTAGGGTTAGTGTACGGGGACGGTTTAGGGTCCAGGTGAGGGTACGGCAACGCTTTAGGGGGAGCGTGCCTGTGAGGGCGCGGGTTAGTGTTAGAGTACGGGTTACGATTAGCGGACGGGTGAGGGTCAGGCTTCGGGGAAGGGTTAGGGTTAGGGTTCGGGCTAGGTTTAGGGTTAGGGGACGGGGACTGTTTAGGGTCCAGGTGAGGGTACGGCAACGCTTTAGGGGGAGCGTGCGTGTGAGGGCGCGAGTTAGCGTTAGCGTACGGGTTAGGATTAGGGGACGGGTGAGGGTCAGGCTTCAGGGAATGGTTAGGGTTAGGGTTCGTGCTACGGTTAGGGATAGGGGACGGGGACGGTTTCGGGTCCAGGTGAGGGTACGGCAACACTTTAGGGGGAGCGTGCGTGTTAGGGCGCGGGTTAGCATTAGCGTACGGGTTAGGATTAGGAGACGGGTGAGGGTCAGGCTTAGGGGAAGGGTTAGGGTTAGGGTTCGGGCTAGGGTTAGGGTTAGGGGACGGGGATTGTTTAGGGTACAGGTGAGGGTACGGCAACGCTTTAGGGGGAGCGTGCGTGTGAGGGCGCGGGTTAGTGGTAGCCTACGGGTTAGGTTTAGGACACGGGTGAGGGTCAGGCTTCGGGGAAGGGTTAGGGTTAGGGTTCGGGCTAGGGTTAGGGTTAGGGGACGGGGACTGTTTAGGGTCCAGGTGAGGGTACGGCAACGCTTTAGGGGGAGCGTGCGTGTGAGGGCGCGGGTTAGTGTTAGCGTACGGGTTAGGATTATGGGACGGGTCAAGGTCAGGCTTCGGGGAAGTGTTAGGGTTAGGGTTCGGGCTAGGGTTAGGGTTAGGAGATGGGGACGGTTTAGGGTCCAGGTGAGGGTACGGCAACGCTGTAGGGGGAGCGTGCGTGTGAGGGCGCGGGTTAGTGTTAGCGTACGGGTTAGGATTAGGGCACGGGTGAGGGTCAGGCTTCGGGGAAGGGCTAGGGTTAGGGTTCGGGCTAGGGTTAGGGTTAGGGGACGGGGACGGTTTAGGGTCCAGGTGAGGGTACGGCAACGCTTTAGGGGGAGCGTGCGTGTGAGGGCGTGGGTTAGTGTTAGCGTACGGGTTAGGATTAGGGCACGGGTGAGGGTCAGGTTTCGGGGAAGGGTTAGGGTTAGGGTTCGGGCTAGGGTTAGGGTTAGGGGACGGGGAGGGTTTAGGGTCCAGGTGAGGGAACGGCAACGCTTTAGGGGGAGCGTGCGTGTGAGGGCGCGGGTTAGTGTTAGCGTACGGGTTAGGATTAGGGGACGGGTGAGGGTCAGGCTTCGGGGAAGTGTTAGGGTTAGGGTTCGGGCTAGGGTTAGGGTTAGGGGACGGGGACGGTTTAGGGTCCAGGTGAGGGTACTGCAACGCTTTAGGGGGAGCGTGTGTGTGAGGGCGCGGGTTAGTGTTAGCGTACGGGTTAGGATTAGGGCACGGGTGAGGGTCAGGCTTCGGGGAAGGGTTAGGGTTAGGGTTCGGGCTAGGGTTAGGGTTAGGGGACGGGGACGGTTTAGGGTCCAGGTGAGGGTACGGCAACGCTTTAGGGGGAGCGTGTGTGTGAGGGCACGGGTTAGTGTTAGCGTACGGGTTAGGATTAGGGCACGGGTGAGGGTCAGGCTTCGGGGAAGGGTTAGGGTTAGGGTTCAGGCTAGGGTTAGGGTTAGGGGACGGGGACGGTTTAGGGTCCAGGTGAGGGTACGGCAACGCTTTAGGGGGAGCGTGCGTGTGAGGGTGCGGGTTAGTGTTAGCGTACGGGTTAGGATTAGGGGACGGGTGACGGTCAGGTTTCGGGGAAGGGTTAGGGTTAGGGTTCGGGCTAGGGTTAGGGTTAGGGGATGGGGACGGTTTAGGGTCCAGGTGAGGGTACGGCAACGCTGTAGGGGGAGCGTGCCTGTGAGGGCGCGGGTTAGTGTTAGCGTACGGGTTAGGATTATGGGACGGGTGAGGGTCAGGCTTCGGGGAAGTGTTAGGGTTAGGGTTCGGGCTAGGGTTAGGGTTAGGGGACGGGGACGGTTTAGGGTCCAGGTGAGGGTACGGCAACGCTTTAGGGGGAGCGTGCGTGTGAGGGCGCGGGTTAGTGTTAGCATACGGGTTAGGATTAGGGGACGGGTGAGGGTCAGGCTTCGGGGAAGGGTTAGGGTTAGGGTTGGTCCTAGGGTTAGGGTTAGGGGACGGGGACGGTTTAGGGTCCAGGTGAGGGTACGTCAACGCTTTAGGGGGAGCGCGCGTGTGAGGGCGTGGGTTACTGTTAGCGTACGGGTTAGGATTAGGGGACGGGTGAGGGTCAGGCTTCGGGGAAGGGTTAGGGTTAGGGTTCGGGCTAGGGTTAGGGTTAGGGGACGGGGACGGTTTAGGGTCAAGGTGAGGGTACAGCAACGCTTTAGGGGGAGCGTGCGTGTGAGGGCGCGGGTTAGTGTTAGCGTACGGGTTAGGATTAGGCGACGGGTGAGGGTCAGGCTTCGGGGAAGGGTTAGGGTTAGGGTTGGTAATAGGGTTAGGGTTAAGGGACGGGGACGGTTTAGGGTCCAGGTGAGGGTACGGCAACGCTTTAGGGGTAGCACGCGTGTGACGGCGCGGGTTAGTGTTAGTGTACGGGTTAGGATTAGGGGACGGGTGAGGGTCAGGCTTCGGGGAAGGGCTAGGGTTAGGGTTCGGGCTAGGGTTAGGGTTAGGGGACGGGGACGGTTTAGGGTCCAGGTGAGGGTACGGCAACGCTTTAGGGGGAGCGTGCGTGTGAGGGCGCGGGTTACTGTTAGCGTACGGGTTAGGATTAGGGCACGGGTGAGGGTCAGGATTCGGGGAAGTGTTAGGGTTAGGGTTCGGGCTAGGGTTAGGGTTAGGGGATGGGGACTGTTTAGGGTTCAGGTGAGGGTACGCCAACGCTTTAGGGGGAGCGTGCGTGTGAGGGCGTGGGTTAGTGTTAGCGTACGGTTTAGGATTAGGGGACGGGTGAGGGTCAGGCTTCGGGGAAGGGTTAGGGCTAGTGTTCGGGCTAGGGTTAGGGTTAGGGTTAGGGGACGGTTTAGGGTCCAGGTGAGGGTACGGCAACGCTTTAGGGGGAGCGTGTGTGTGAGGGCACGGGTTAGTGTTAGCGTACGGGTTAGGATTAGGGCACGGGTGAGGGTCAGGCTTCGGGGAAGGGTTAGGGTTAGGGTTCAGGCTAGGGTTAGGGTTAGGGGACGGGGACGGTTTAGGGTCCAGGTGAGGGTACGGCAACGCTTTAGGGGGAGCGTGCGTGTGAGGGTGCGGGTTAGTGTTAGCGTACGGGTTAGGATTAGGGGACGGGTGACGGTCAGGTTTCGGGGAAGGGTTAGGGTTAGGGTTCGGGCTAGGGTTAGGGTTAGGGGATGGGGACGGTTTAGGGTCCAGGTGAGGGTACGGCAACGCTGTAGGGGGAGCGTGCCTGTGAGGGCGCGGGTTAGTGTTAGCGTACGGGTTAGGATTATGGGACGGGTGAGGGTCAGGCTTCGGGGAAGTGTTAGGGTTAGGGTTCGGGCTAGGGTTAGGGTTAGGGGACGGGGACGGTTTAGGGTCCAGGTGAGGGTACGGCAACGCTTTAGGGGGAGCGTGCGTGTGAGGGCGCGGGTTAGTGTTAGCATACGGGTTAGGATTAGGGGACGGGTGAGGGTCAGGCTTCGGGGAAGGGTTAGGGTTAGGGTTGGTCCTAGGGTTAGGGTTAGGGGACGGGGACGGTTTAGGGTCCAGCTGAGGGTACGGCAACGCTTTAGGGGGAGCGCGCGTGTGAGGGCGTGGGTTACTGTTAGCGTACGGGTTAGGATTAGGGGACGGGTGAGGGTCAGGCTTCGGGGAAGGGTTAGGGTTAGGGTTCGGGCTAGGGTTAGGGTTAGGGGACGGGGACGGTTTAGGGTCAAGGTGAGGGTACAGCAACGCTTTAGGGGGAGCGTGCGTGTGAGGGCACGGGTTAGTGTTAGCGTACGGGTTAGGATTAGGCGACGGGTGAGGGTCAGGCTTCGGGGAAGGGTTAGGGTTAGGGTTGGTAATAGGGTTAGGGTTAAGGGACGGGGACGGTTTAGGGTCCAGGTGAGGGTACGGCAACGCTTTAGGGGTAGCACGCGTGTGACGGCGCGGGTTAGTGTTAGTGTACGGGTTAGGATTAGGGGACGGGTGAGGGTCAGGCTTCGGGGAAGGGCTAGGGTTAGGGTTCGGGCTAGGGTTAGGGTTAGGGGACGGGGACGGTTTAGGGTCCAGGTGAGGGTACGGCAACGCTTTAGGGGGAGCGTGCGTGTGAGGGCGCGGGTTACTGTTAGCGTACGGGTTAGGATTAGGGCACGGGTGAGGGTCAGGATTCGGGGAAGTGTTAGGGTTAGGGTTCGGGCTAGGGTTAGGGTTAGGGGATGGGGACTGTTTAGGGTTCAGGTGAGGGTACGCCAACGCTTTAGGGGGAGCGTGCGTGTGAGGGCGTGGGTTAGTGTTAGCGTACGGTTTAGGATTAGGGGACGGGTGAGGGTCAGGCTTCGGGGAAGGGTTAGGGCTAGTGTTCGGGCTAGGGTTAGGGTTAGGGTTAGGGGACGGTTTAGGGTCCAGGTGAGGGTACGGCAACGCTTTAGGGGGAGCGTGCGTGTGAGGGCGCGGGTTAGTGTTAGCGTACAGGTTAGGATTAGGGGACGGGTGAGGGTCAGGCTTCGGGGAAGGGTTAGGGTTAGTGTTCGGTCTAGGGTTAGGGTTAGGGGACGGGGACGGTTTAGAGTCCAGGTGAGGGTACGGCAACGCTTTAGGGGTAGCGTGCGTGTGAGGGCGCGGGTTAGTGTTAGAGTACGGGTTAGGATTAGGGGATGGGTGAGGGTCAGGCTTCGTGGAAGGGTTAGGGCTAGTGTTCGGGCTAGGGTTAGGGTTAGGGGACGGGGACGGTTTAGGGTCCAGGTGAGGGTACGGCAACGCTTTAGGGGGAGCGTGCATGTGAGGGCGCGGGTTAGTGTTAGCGTACGGGTTAGGATTAGGGGACGGGTGAGGGTCAGGCTTCGGGGAAGTGTTAGGGTTAGGGTTCTGGCTGGGGTTAGGGTTAGGGGACGGGGACGGTTTAGGGTCCAGGTGAGGGTTCGGCAACGCTTTAGGGGGAGCGTGCGTGTGAGGGCGCGGGTTAGAGTTAGCGTACGGGTTAGGATTAGGGCACGGGTGAGGGTCAGGCTTCGGGGAAGGGTTAGGGTTAGGGTTCGGGCTAGGGTTAGGGTTAGGGGATGGGGACGGTTTAGGGTCCAGGTGAGGGTACGGAAACGCTGTAGGGGGAGCGTGCGTGTGAGGGCGTGGGTTAGTGTTAGCGTACGGGTTAGGATTAGGGCACGGGTGAGGGTCAGGCTTCGGGGAAGGGTTAGGGTTAGGGTTCGGGCTAGGGTTAGGGTTAGGGGACGGGGACGGTTTAGGGTCCAGGTGAGGGTACGGCAACGCTTTAGGGGGAGCGTGCGTGTGAGGGCGCGGGTTACTGTTAGCGTACGCGTTAGGATTAGGGCACGGGTGAGGGTCAGGCTTCGGGGAAGGGTTAGGGTTAGGGTTCGGGCTAGGGTTAGGGTTAGGGGACGGGGACGGTTTAGGGTCCAGGTGAGGGTACGGCAACGCTTTAGGGGGAGCGTGCGTGTGAGGGCGCGGGTTAGTGTTAGCGTACGGGTTAGGATTAGGGGACGGGTGAGGGTCAGGCTTCGGGGAAGGGTTAGGGTTAGGGTTCGGGCTAGGGTTAGGGTTAGGGGACGGGAACGGTTTAGGGTCCAGGTGAGGGTACGGCAACTCTTTAGGGGGAGCGTGCGTGTGAGGGCGCGGGTTAGTGTTAGCGTACGGGTTAGGATTAGGGGACGGGTGAGGGTCAGGCTTCGGGGAAGGGTTAGGGCTAGTGTTCGGTCTAGGGTTAGGGTTAGGCGACGGGGACGGTTTACGGTCCAGGTGAGGGTACGGCAACGCTTTAGGGGGAGCGTGCGTGTGAGGGCGCGGGTTAGTGTTAGCGTACGGGTTAGGATTAGGGGACGGGTGAGGGTCAGGCTTCGGGGAAGGGTTAGGGTTAGGGTTAGGGTTCGGGCTAGGGTTAGGGTTAGGGGACGGGGACGGTTTAGGGTCCAGGTGAGGGTACGGCAACGCTTTAGGGGGAGCGTGCGTGTGAGGGCGCGGGTTACTGTTAGCGTACGTGTTAGGATTAGGGGACGGGTGAGGGTCAGGCTTCGGGGAAGGGTTAGGGTTAGGGTTCAGGCTAGGGTTAGGGTTAGGGGACAGGGACGGTTTAGGGTCCAGGAGAGGGTACGGCAACGCTTTAGGGGGAGCGTGCGTGTGAGGGCGCGGCTTAGTGTTAGCGTACGGGTTAGGATTAGGGAACGGGTGAGGGTCAGGCTTCGGGGAAGGGTTAGGGTTAGGGTTCAGGCTAGGGTTAGGGTTAGGGGACGGGGACGGTTTAGGGTCCAGGTGAGGGTACGGCAACGCTTTAGGGGGAGCGTGCATGTGAGGGTGCGGGTTACTGTTAGCGTACGCGTTAAGATTAGGGGACGGGTGAGTGTCAGGCTTCGGGGAAGGGTTAGGGTTAGGGTTCGGGCTAGGGTTAGGGTTAGGGGACGGGGACTGTTTAGGGTCCAGGTGAGGGTATGGCAACGCTTTAAGGGGAGCGTGCGTGTGAGGGCGCGGGTTACTGTTAGCGTACGGGTTAGGATTAGGGGACGGGTGAGGGTCAGGCTTCGGGGAAGGGTTAGGGTTAGGGTTCGGGCTAGGGTTAGGGTTAGGGGATGGGGACAGTTTAGGGTCCAGGTGAGGGTACGGCAACGCTTTATGGGGAGCGTGCGTGTGAGGTCGCGGGTTAGTGTTAGCGTACGGGTTAGGATTAGGGGACGGGTGAGTGTCAGGTTTCGGGGAAGGGTTAGGGTTAGGGTTCGGGCTAGGGTTAGGGTTAGGGGATGGGGACGGTTTAGGGTCCAGGTGAGGGTACGGCAACGCTTTAGGGGGAGCGTGCGTGTGAGGTCGCGGGTTAGTGTTAGCGTACGGGTTAGGATTAGGGCACGGGTGAGGGTCAGGCTTCGGGGAAGGGTTAGGGTTAGGGTTCGGGCTAGGGTTAGGGTTAGGGGACGGGGACGGTTTAGGGTCCAGGTGAGGGTACGGCAACGCTTTAGGGGGAGCGTGCGTGTGAGGGCGCGGGTTAGTGTTAGCGTACGGGTTAGGATTAGGGGACGGGTGAGGGTCAGGCTTCGGGGAAGGGTTAGGGTTAGGGTTCGGGCTAGGGTTAGGGTTAGGGGACGGGGACGGTTTAGGGTCCAGGTGAGGGTACGGCAACGCTTTAGGGGGAGCGTGCGTGTGAGGGCGCGGGTTAGTGTTAGCGTACGGGTTAGGATTAGGGGACGGGTGAGGGTCAGGCTTCGGGGAAGGGTTAGGGTTAGGGTTCGGGCTAGGGTTAGGGTTAGGGGACGGGGACGGTTTAGGGTCCAGGTGAGGGTACGGCAACGCTTTAGGGGGAGCGTGGGTGTGAGGGCGCGGGTTAGTGTTAGCGTACGGGTTAGGACTAGGGCACGGGTGAGGGTCAGGCTTCTGGGAAGGGTTAGGGTTAGGGTTCGGGCTAGGGTTAGGGTTAGGGTATGGGGACGGTTTAGGTTCCAGGTGAGGGTACGGCAACGCTTTAGGGGGAGTGTGCGTGTGAGGGCGCGGGTTAGTGTTAGCGTACGGGTTAGGATTAGGGGACGGGTGAGGGTCAGGCTTCGGGGAAGGTTTAGGATTAGGGTTCGGGCTAGGGTAAGGGTTACGGGACGGGGACGGTTTAGGGTCCAGGTGAGGGTACCTGAACGCTGTAGGGGGAGCGTGCGTGTGAGGGCGCGGGTTAGTGTTAGCGTACGGGTTAGGATTAGGGCACGGGTGAGGGTCAGGCTTCGGGGAAGGGTTAGGGTTAGGGTTAGGGCTAGGGTTAGGGTTAGGGGACGGGGACGGTTTAGGGTCCAGGTGAGGGTACGGTAACGCTTTAGGGGGAGCGTGCCTGTGAGGGCGCGGGTTAGTGTTAGAGTACGGGTTACGATTAGCGGACGGGTGAGGGTCAGGCTTCGGGGAAGGGTTAGGGTTAGGGTTCGGGCTAGGTTTAGGGTTAGGGGACGGGGACTGTTTAGGGTCCAGGTGAGGGTACGGCAACGCTTTAGGGGGAGCGTGCGTGTGAGGGCGCGAGTTAGCGTTAGCGTACGGGTTAGGATTAGGGGACGGGTGAGGGTCAGGCTTCAGGGAATGGTTAGGGTTAGGGTTCGTGCTACGTTTAGGGATAGGGGACGGGGACGGTTTCGGGTCCAGGTGAGGGTACGGCAACACTTTAGGGGGAGCGTGCGTGTTAGGGCGCGGGTTAGCATTAGCGTACGGGTTAGGATTAGGAGACGGGTGAGGGTCAGGCTTAGGGGAAGGGTTAGGGTTAGGGTTCGGGCTAGGGTTAGGGTTAGGGGACGGGGATTGTTTAGGGTACAGGTGAGGGTACGGCAACGCTTTAGGGGGAGCGTGCGTGTGAGGGCGCGGGTTAGTGGTAGCCTACGGGTTAGGTTTAGGACACGGGTGAGGGTCAGGCTTCGGGGAAGGGTTAGGGTTAGGGTTCGGGCTAGGGTTAGGGTTAGGGGACGGGGACTGTTTAGGGTCCAGGTGAGGGTACGGCAACGCTTTAGGGGGAGCGTGCGTGTGAGGGCGCGGGTTAGTGTTAGCCTACGGGTTAGGATTAGGGAACGGGTCAGGGTCAGGCTTCGGGGAAGGGCTAGGGTTAGGGTTCGGGCTAGGGTTAGGGTTAGGGGACGGGGACGGTTTAGGGTCCAGGTGAGGGTACTGCAACGCTTTAGGGGGAGCGTGCGTGTGAGGGCGTGGGTTAGTGTTAGCGTACGGGTTAGGATTAGGGCACGGGTGAGGGTCAGGTTTCGGGGAAGGGTTAGGGTTAGGGTTCGGGCTAGGGTTAGGGTTAGGGGACGGGGAGGGTTTAGGGTCCAGGTGAGGGAACGGCAACGCTTTAGGGGGAGCGTGCGTGTGAGGGCGCGGGTTAGTGTTAGCGTACGGGTTAGGATTAGGGGACGGGTGAGGGTCAGGCTTCGGGGAAGGGTTAGGGTTAGGGTTCGGGCTAGGGTTAGGGTTAGGGGACGGGGACTGTTTAGGGTCCAGGTGAGGGTACGGCAACACTTTAGGGGGAGCGTGTGTGTGAGGGCGCGGGTTAGTGTTAGCGTACGGGTTAGGATTACGGGACGGGTGAGGGTCAGGCTTCGGGGAAGGGTTAGGGTTAGGGTTCGGGCTAGGGTTAGGGTTAGGGGACGGGGACTGTTTAGGGTCCAGGTGAGGGTACGGCAACGCTTTAGGGGGAGCGTGCGTGTGAGGGCGCGGGTTAGTGTTAGCGTATGGGTTAGGATTAGGGGACGGGTGAGGGTCAGGCTTCGGGGAAGTGTTAGGGTTAGGGTTCGGGCTAGGGTTAGGGTTAGGGGACGGGGACGGTTTAGGGTCGAGGTGAGGGTACGGCAACGCTGTAGGGGGAGCGTGCGTGTGAGGGCGCGGGTTAGTGTTAGCGTACGGGTTAGGATTAGGGGACGGGTGAGGGTCAGGCTTCGGGGAAGGGTTAGGGTTAGGGTTCGGGCTAGGGTTAGGGTTAGGGGACGGGGACGGTTTAGGGTCCAGGTGAGGGTACTGCAACGCTTTAGGGGGAGCGTGTGTGTGAGGGCGCGGGTTAGTGTTAGCGTACGGGTTAGGATTAGGGCACGGGTGAGGGTCAGGCTTCGGGGAAGGGTTAGGGTTAGGGTTCGGGCTAGGGTTAGGGTTAGGGGACGGGGAGGGTTTAGGGTCCAGGTGAGGGAACGGCAACGCTTTAAGGGGAGCGTGCGTGTGAGGGCGCGGGTTAGTGTTAGCGTACGGGTTAGGATTAGGGGACGGGTGAGGGTCAGGCTTCGGGGAAGGGTTAGGGTTAGGGTTCGGGCTAGGGTTAGGGTTAGGGGACGGGGACGGTTTAGGGTCCAGGTGAGGGTACGGCAACGGTGTAGGGGGAGCGTGCATGTGAGGGCGCGGGTTAGTGTTAGTGTACGGGTTAGGATTAGGGGACGGGTGAGGGTCAGGCTTCGGGGAAGGGTTAGGGTTAGGGTTCGGGCTAGGGTTAGGGTTAGGGGACGGGGACGGTTTAGGGTCCAGGTGAGGGTACTGCAACGCTTTAGGGGGAGCGTGTGTGTCAGGGCGCGGGTTAGTGTTAGCGTACGGGTTAGGATTAGGGCACGGGTGAGGGTCAGGCTTCGGGGAAGGGTTAGGGTTAGGGTTCGGGCTAGGGTTAGGGTTAGGGGACGGGGACGGTTTAGGGTCCAGGTGAGGGTACTGCAACGCTTTAGGGGGAGCGTGTGTGTGAGGGCGCGGGTTAGTGTTAGCGTACGGGTTAGGATTAGGGCACGGGTGAGGGTGAGGCTTCGGGGAAGGGTTAGGGTTAGGGTTCGGGCTAGGGTTAGGGTTAGGGGACGGGGACGGTTTAGGGTCCAGGTGAGGGTACGGCAACGCTTTAGGGGGAGCGCGCGTGTGAGGGCGCCCGTTAGTGTTAGCGTACGGGTTAGGATTAGGGGACGGGTGAGGGTCAGGCTTCGGGGAAGGGTTAGGGTTAGGGTTCGGGCTAGGGTTAGGGTTAGGGGACGGGGACGGTTTAGGGTCCAGGTGAGGGTACGGCAACGCTTTAGGGGGAGCGTGCGTGTGAGGGCGCGGGTTAGTGTTAGCGTACGGGTTAGGATTAGGGGACGGGTGAGGGTCAGGCTTCGGAGAAGTGTTAGGGTTAGGGTTCGGGCTAGGGTTAGGGTTAGGGGACGGGGACGGTTTAGGGTCCAGGTGAGGGTACGGCAACGCTGTAGGGGGAGCGTGCGTGTGAGGGCGCGGGTTAGTGTTAGCATACGGGTTAGGATTAGGGGACGGGTGAGGGTCAGGCTTCGGGGAAGGGTTAGGGTTAGGGTTCGGGCTAGGGTTAGGGTTAGGGGACGGGGACGGTTTAGGGTCCAGGTGAGGGTACGGCAACGCTTTAGGGGGAGCGTGCGTGTGAGGGCGCGGGTTACTGTTAGCCTATGGGTTAGGATTAGGGGACGGGTGAGGGTCAGGCTTCGTGGAAGGGTTAGGGTTAGGGTTCGGGCTAGGTTTAGGGTTAAGGGACGGGGACGGTTTAGGATCCAGGTGAGGGTACGGCAACGCTTTAGGGGGAGCGTGCGTGTGAGGGCGCGGGTTAGTGTTAGCGTACGGGTTAGGATTAGGCGACGGGTGAGGGTCAGGCTTCGGGGAAGGGTTAGGGTTAGGGTTGGTAATAGGGTTAGGGTTAAGGGACGGGGACGGTTTAGGGTCCAGGTGAGGGTACGGCAACGCTTTAGGGGTAGCGCGCGTGTGAGGGCGCGGGTTAGTGTTAGTGTACGGGTTAGGATTAGGGGACGGGTGAGGGTCAGGCTTCGGGGAAGGGCTAGGGTTAGGGTTCGGGCTAGGGTTAGGGTTAGGGGACGGGGACGGTTTAGGGTCCAGGTGAGGGTACGGCAACGCTTTAGGGGGAGCGTGCGTGTGAGGGCGCGGGTTACTGTTAGCGTACGTGTTAGGATTAGGGCACGGGTGAGGGTCAGGATTCGGGGAAGTGTTAGGGTTAGGGTTCGGGCTAGGGTTAGGGTTAGGGGATGGGGACGGTTTAGGGTTCAGGTGAGGGTACGCCAACGCTTTAGGGGGAGCGTGCGTGTGAGGGCGTGGGTTAGTGTTAGCGTACGGGTTAGCATTAGGGGACGGGTGAGGGTCAGGCTTCGGGGAAGGGTTAGGGCTAGTGTTCGGGCTAGGGTTAGGGTTAGGGTTAGGGGACGGTTTAGGGTCCAGGTGAGGGTACGGCAACGCTTTAGGGGGAGCGTGCGTGTGAGGGCGCGGGTTAGTGTTAGCGTACAGGTTAGGATTAGGGGACGGGTGAGGGTCAGGCTTCGGGGAAGGGTTAGGGTTAGGGTGCGGTCTAGGGTTAGGGTTAGGGGACGGGGACGGTTTAGAGTCCAGGTGAGGGTACGGCAACGCTTTAGGGGTAGCGTGCGTGTGAGGGCGCGGGTTAGTGTTAGAGTACGGGTTAGGATTAGGGGACGGGTGAGGGTCAGGCTTCGGGGAAGGGTTAGGGCTAGTGTTCGGGCTAGGGTTAGGGTTAGGGGACGGGGACGGTTTAGGGTCCAGGTGAGGGTACGGCAACGCTTTAGGGGGAGCGTGCGTGTGAGGGCGCGGGTTAGTGTTAGCGTACGGGTTAGGATTAGGGGACGGGTGAGGGTCAGGCTTCGGGGAAGGGTTAGGGTTAGGGTTCTGGCTGGGGTTAGGGTTAGGGGACGGGGACGGTTTAGGGTCCAGGTGAGGGTTCGGCAACGCTTTAGGGGGAGCGTGCGTGTGAGGGCGCGGGTTAGAGTTAGCGTACGGGTTAGGATTAGGGCACGGGTGAGGGTCAGGCTTCGGGGAAGGGTTAGGGTTAGGGTTCGGGCTAGGGTTAGGGTTAGGGGATGGGGACGGTTTAGGGTCCAGGTGAGGGTACGGCAACGCTGTAGGGGGAGCGTGCGTGTGAGGGCGTGGGTTAGTGTTAGCGTACGGGTTAGGATTAGGGCACGGGTGAGGGTCAGGCTTCGGGGAAGGGTTAGGGTTAGGGTTCGGGCTAGGGTTAGGGTTAGGGGACGGGGACGGTTTAGGGTCTAGGTGAGGGTACGGCAACGCTTTAGGGGGAGCGTGCGTGTGAGGGCGCGGGTTACTGTTAGCGTACGCGTTAGGATTAGGGCACGGGTGAGGGTCAGGCTTCGGGGAAGGGTTAGGGTTAGGGTTCGGGCTAGGGTTAGGGTTTGGGGACGGGGACTGTTTAGGGTCCAGGTGAGGGTACGGCAACGCTTTAGGGGGAGCGTGCGTGTGAGGGCGCGGGTTAGTGTTAGCGTACGGGTTAGGATTAGGGGACGGGTGAGGGTCAGGCTTCGGGGAAGTGTTAGGGTTAGGGTTCGGGCTAGGGTTAGGGTTAGGGGATGGGGACGGTTTAGGGTCCAGGTGAGGGTACGGCCACCCTGTAGGGGGAGCGTGCGTGTGAGGGCGCGGGTTAGTGTTAGCGTACGGGTTAGGATTAGGGGACGGGTGAGGGTCAGGCTTCGGGGAAGGGTTAGGGTTAGGGTTCGGGCTAGGGTTAGTGTTAGGGGATGGGGACGGTTTAGGGTCCAGGTGAGGGTACTGCAACGCTTTAGGGGGAGCGTGCGTGTGAGGGCGTGGGTTAGTGTTAGCGTACGGGTTAGGATTAGGGCACGGGTGAGGGTCAGGCTTCGGGGAAGGGTTAGGGTTAGGGTTCGGGCTAGGGTTAGGGTTAGGGTTAGGGGACGGTTTAGGTTCCAGGTGAGGGTACGGCAACGCTTTAGGGGGAGCGTGCGTGTGAGGGCGCGGGTTAGTGTTAGCATACGGGTTAGGATTAGGGCACGGGTGAGGGTCAGGTTTCGGGGAAGTGTTAGGGCTAGGGTTCGGGCTAGGGTTAGGGTTAGGGGACGGGGACGGTTTAGGGTACAGGTGAGGGTACGGCAACGCCTTAGGGGGAGCGTGCGTGTGAGGGCGCGGGTTAGTGTTAGCGTACGGGTTAGGATTAGGGCACGGGTGAGGGTCAGGCTTCGGGGAAGGGTTAGGGTTAGGGTTCGGGCTAGGGTTAGGGTTAGGGGACGGGGAGGGTTTAGGGTCCAGGTGAGGGAACGGCAATGCTTTAGGGGGAGCGTGCGTGTGAGGGCGCGGGTTACTGTTAGCGTACGGGTTAGGATTAGGGGACGGGTGAGGGTCAGGCTTCGGGGAAGTTTTAGGGCTAGGTTTCGGGCTAGGGTTAGGGTTAGGGGACGGGGACGGTTTAGGGTCCAGGTGAGGGTACGGCAACGCTTTAGGGGGAGCGTGCGTGTGAGGGCGCGGGTTAGTGTTAGCGTACGTGTTAGGATTAGGGGACGGGTGAGGGTCAGGCTTCGGGGAAGGCTTAGGGTTAGGGTTCGGGCTAGGGTTAGGGTTAGGGGACGGGGACGGTTTAGGGTCCAGGTGAGGGTACGGCAACGCTTTAGGGGGAGCGTGCGTGTGAGGGCGCCGGTTAGTGTTAGGGTACGGGTTAGGATTAGGGGACGGGTGAGGGTCAGGCTTCGGGGATGGGTTAGGGCTAGGGTTCTGGCTAGGGTTAGGGTTAGGGGACGGGGACGGTTTAGAGTCCAGGTGAGTGTACGGCAACGCTTTAAGGGGAGCGTGCGTGTGAGGGCGCGGGTTAGTGTTAGCGTACGGGTTAGGATTAGGGCACGGGTGAGGGTCAGGCTTCGGGGAAGGGTTAGGGTTAGGTTTCGGTTAGGGTTAGGGTTAGGGGACGGGGACGGTTTAGGGTCCAGGTGAGGGTACGGCAACGCTTTAGGGGGAGCGTGCGTGTGAGGGCGCGGGTTAGTGTTAGCGTACGGGTTAGGATTAGGGCACCGGTGAAGGTCAGGCTTCGGGGAAGGGTTAGGGTTAGGGTTCGGGCTAGGGTTAGGGTTAGGGGACGTGAACGGTTTAGGGTCGAGGTGAGGGTACAGCAACGTTTTAGGGGGAGCGTGCGTGTGAGGGCGCGGGTTAGTGTTAGCGTACGGGTTAGGATTAGGGGACGGGTGAGGGTCAGGCTTCGGGGAAGGGTTAGGGTTAGGGTTCGGGCTAGGGTTAGGGTTAGGGGACGGGGACGGTTTAGGGTCCAGGTGAAGGTACGGCAACACTTTAGGTGGAGCGTGCGTGTGAGGGCGCGGGTTAGTGTTAGCGTACGGGTTAGGATTAGGGCACCGGTGAGGGTCAGGCTTCGGGGAAGGCTTAGGGTTAGGGTTTGGGCTAGGGTTAGGGTTAGGGAACGGGGACGGTTTAGGGTCCAGGTGAAGGTACGGCAACACTTTAGGGGGAGCGTGCGTGTGAGGGCGCGGGTTAGTGTTAGCGTACGGGTTAGGATTAGGGCACGGGTGAGGGTCAGGCTTCGGGGAAGGGTTAGGGTTAGGGTTCGGGCTAGGGTTAGGGTTAGTGTACGGGGACGGTTTAGGGTCCAGGTGAGGGTACGGCAACGCTTTAGGGGGAGCGTGCCTGTGAGGGCGCGGGTTAGTGTTAGAGTACGGGTTACGATTAGCGGACGGGTGAGGGTCAGGCTTCGGGGAAGGGTTAGGGTTAGGGTTCGGGCTAGGTTTAGGGTTAGGGGACAGGGACTGTTTAGGGTCCAGGTGAGGGTACGGCAACGCTTTAGGGGGAGCGTGCGTGTGAGGGCGCGAGTTAGCGTTAGCGTACGGGTTAGGATTAGGGGACGGGTGAGGGTCAGGCTTCAGGGAATGGTTAGGGTTAGGGTTCGTGCTACGGTTAGGGATAGGGGACGGGGACGGTTTCGGGTCCAGGTGAGGGTACGGCAACACTTTAGGGGGAGCGTGCGTGTTAGGGCGCGGGTTAGCATTAGCGTACGGGTTAGGATTAGGAGACGGGTGAGGGTCAGGCTTAGGGGAAGGGTTAGGGTTAGGGTTCGGGCTAGGGTTAGGGTTAGGGGACGGGGATTGTTTAGGGTACAGGTGAGGGTACGGCAACGCTTTAGGGGGAGCGTGCGTGTGAGGGCGCGGGTTAGTGGTAGCCTACGGGTTAGGTTTAGGACACGGGTGAGGGTCAGGCTTCGGGGAAGGGTTAGGGTTAGGGTTCGGGCTAGGGTTAGGGTTAGGGGACGGGGACTGTTTAGGGTCCAGGTGAGGGTACGGCAACGCTTTAGGGGGAGCGTGCGTGTGAGGGCGCGGGTTAGTGTTAGCGTACGGGTTAGCATTATGGGACGGGTCAAGGTCAGGCTTCGGGGAAGTGTTAGGGTTAGGGTTCGGGCTAGGGTTAGGGTTAGGAGATGGGGACGGTTTAGGGTCCAGGTGAGGGTACGGCAACGCTGTAGGGGGAGCGTGCGTGTGAGGGCGCGGGTTAGTGTTAGCGTACGGGTTAGGATTAGGGGACGGGTGAGGGTCAGGCTTCGGGGAAGGGCTAGGGTTAGGGTTCGGGCTAGGGTTAGGGTTAGGGGACGGGGACGGTTTAGGGTCCAGGTGAGGGTACGGCAACGCTTTAGGGGGAGCGTGCGTGTGAGGGCGTGGGTTAGTGTTAGCGTACGGGTTAGGATTAGGGCACGGGTGAGGGTCAGGTTTCGGGGAAGGGTTAGGGTTAGGGTTCGGGCTAGGGTTAGGGTTAGGGGACTGGGAGGGTTTAGGGTCCAGGTGAGGGAACGGCAACGCTTTAGGGGGAGCGTGCGTGTGAGGGCGCGGGTTAGTGTTAGCGTACGGGTTAGGATTAGGGGACGGGTGAGGGTCAGGCTTCGGGGAAGTGTTAGGGTTAGGGTTCGGGCTAGGGTTAGGGTTAGGGGACGGGGACGGTTTAGGGTCCAGGTGAGGGTACTGCAACGCTTTAGGGGGAGCGTCTGTGTGAGGGCGCGGGTTAGTGTTAGCGTACGGGTTAGGATTAGGGCACGGGTGAGGGTCAGGCTTCGGGGAAGGGTTAGGGTTAGGGTTCGGGCTAGGGTTAGGGTTAGGGGACGGGGACGGTTTAGGGTCCAGGTGAGGGTACGGCAACGCTTTAGGGGGAGCGTGTGTGTGAGGGCACGGGTTAGTGTTAGCGTACGGGTTAGGATTAGGGCACGGGTGAGGGTCAGGCTTCGGGGAAGGGTTAGGGTTAGGGTTCAGGCTAGGGTTAGGGTTAGGGGACGGGGACGGTTTAGGGTCCAGGTGAGGGTACGGCAACGCTTTAGGGGGAGCGTGCGTGTGAGGGTGCGGGTTAGTGTTAGCGTACGGGTTAGGATTAGGGGACGGGTGACGGTCAGGTTTCGGGGAAGGGTTAGGGTTAGGGTTCGGGCTAGGGTTAGGGTTAGGGGATGGGGACGGTTTAGGGTCCAGGTGAGGGTACGGCAACGCTGTAGGGGGAGCGTGCCTGTGAGGGCGCGGGTTAGTGTTAGCGTACGGGTTAGGATTATGGGACGGGTGAGGGTCAGGCTTCGGGGAAGTGTTAGGGTTAGGGTTCGGGCTAGGGTTAGGGTTAGGGGACGGGGACGGTTTAGGGTCCAGGTGAGGGTACGGCAACGCTTTAGGGGGAGCGTGCGTGTGAGGGCGCGGGTTAGTGTTAGCATACGGGTTAGGATTAGGGGACGGGTGAGGGTCAGGCTTCGGGGAAGGGTTAGGGTTAGGGTTGGTCCTAGGGTTAGGGTTAGGGGACGGGGACGGTTTAGGGTCCAGGTGAGGGTACGGCAACGCTTTAGGGGGAGCGCGCGTGTGAGGGCGTGGGTTACTGTTAGCGTACGGGTTAGGATTAGGGGACGGGTGAGGGTCAGGCTTCGGGGAAGGGTTAGGGTTAGGGTTCGGGCTAGGGTTAGGGTTAGGGGACGGGGACGGTTTAGGGTCCAGGTGAGGGTACGGCAACGCTTTAGGGGGAGCGTGCGTGTGAGGGCGCGGGTTAGTGTTAGCGTACGGGTTAGGATTAGGGGACGGGTGAGGGTCAGGCTTCGGGGAAGTGTTAAGGTTAGGGTTCGGGCTAGGGTTAGGGTTAGGGGATGGGGACGGTTTAGGGTCCAGGTGAGGGTACGGCAAAGCTGTAGAGGGAGCGTGCGTGTGAGGGCGCGGGTTAGTGTTAGCGTACGGGTTAGGATTAGGGGACGGGTGAGGGTCAGGCTTCGGGGAAGGGTTAGGGCTAGGGTTCGGGCTCGGGTTAGGGTTAGGGGACGGGGACGGTTTAGGGTACAGGTGAGGGTACGGCAACGCCTTAGGGGGAGCGTGCGTGTGAGGGCGCGGGTTAGTGTTAGCGTACGGGTTAGGATTAGGGCACGGGTGAGGGTCAGGCTTCGGGGAAGGGTTAGGGTTAGGGTTCGGGCTAGGGTTAGGGTTAGGGGACGGGGAGGGTTTAGGGTCCAGGTGAGGGAACGGCAACGCTTTAGGGGGAGCGTGCGTGTGAGGGCGCGGGTTAGTGTTAGCGTACGGGTTAGGATTAGGGGACGGGTGAGGGTCAGGCTTCGGGGAAGGGTTAGGGTTAGGGTTCGGGCTAGGGTTAGGGTTAGGGGACGGGGACGGTTTAGGGTCCAGGTGAGGGTACGGCAACGGTGTAGGGGGAGCGTGCATGTGAGGGCGCGGGTTAGTGTTAGCGTACGGATTAGGATTAGGGGACGGGTGAGGGTCAGGCTTCGGGGAAGGGTTAGGGTTAGGGTTCGGTCTAGGGTTAGGGTTAGGGGACGGGGACGGTTTAGGGTCCAGGTGAGGGTACTGCAACGCTTTAGGGGGAGCGTGTGTGTCAGGGCGCGGGTTAGTGTTAGCGTACGGGTTAGGGTTAGGGCACGGGTGAGGGTCAGGCTTCGGGGAAGGGTTAGGGTTAGGGTTCGGGCTAGGGTTAGGGTTAGGGGACGGGGACGGTTTAGGGTCCAGGTGAGGGTACTGCAACGCTTTAGGGGGAGCGTGTGTGTGAGGGCACGGGTTAGTGTTAGCGTACGGGTTAGGATTAGGGCACGGGTGAGGGTCAGGCTTCGGGGAAGGGTTAGGGTTAGGGTTCGGGCTAGGGTTAGGGTTAGGGGACGGGGACGGTTTAGGGTCCAGGTGAGGGTACGGCAACGCTTTAGGGGGAGCGCGCGTGTGAGGGCGCCCGTTAGTGTTAGCGTACGGGTTAGGATTAGGGGACGGGTGAGGGTCAGGCTTCGGGGAAGGGTTAGGGTTAGGGTTCGGGCTAGGGTTAGGGTTAGCGGACGGGGACGGTTTAGGGTCCAGGTGAGGGTACGGCAACGCTTTAGGGGGAGCGTGCGTGTGAGGGCGCGGGTTAGTGTTAGCGTACGGGTTAGGATTAGGGGACGGGTGAGGATCAGGCTTCGGGGAAGGGTTAGGGTTAGGGTTCGGGCTAGGGTTAGGGTTAGGGGACGGGGACGGTTTAGGGTCAAGGTGAGGGTACAGCAACGCTTTAGGGGGAGCGTGCGTGTGAGGGCGCGGGTTAGTGTTAGCGTACGGGTTAGGATTAGGCGACGGGTGAGGGTCAGGCTTCGGGGAAGGGTTAGGGTTAGGGTTGGTAATAGGGTTAGGGTTAAGGGACGGGGACGGTTTAGGGTCCAGGTGAGGGTACGGCAACGCTTTAGGGGTAGCACGCGTGTGACGGCGCGGGTTAGTGTTAGTGTACGGGTTAGGATTAGGGGACGGGTGAGGGTCAGGCTTCGGGGAAGGGTTAGGGCTAGTGTTCAGGCTAGGGTTAGGGTTAGGGTTAGGGGACGGTTTAGGGTCCAGGTGAGGGTACGGCAACGCTTTAGGGGGAGCGTGCGTGTGAGGGCGCGGGTTAGTGTTAGCGTACAGGTTAGGATTAGGGGACGGGTGAGGGTCAGGCTTCGGGGAAGGGTTAGGGTTAGTGTTCGGTCTAGGGTTAGGGTTAGGGGACGGGGACGGTTTAGAGTCCAGGTGAGGGTACGGCAACGCTTTAGGGGTAGCGTGCGTGTGAGGGCGCCGGTTAGTGTTAGAGTACGGGTTAGGATTAGGGGATGGGTGAGGGTCAGGCTTCGGGGAAGGGTTAGGGCTAGTGTTCGGGCTAGGGTTAGGGTTAGGGGACGGGGACGGTTTAGGGTCCAGGTGAGGGTACGGCAACGCTTTAGGGGGAGCGTGCATGTGAGGGCGCGGGTTAGTGTTAGCGTACGGGTTAGGATTAGGGGACGGGTGAGGGTCAGGCTTCGGGGAAGTGTTAGGGTTAGGGTTCTGGCTGGGGTTAGGGTTAGGGGACGGGGACGGTTTAGGGTCCAGGTGAGGGTTCGGCAACGCTTTAGGGGGAGCGTGCGTGTGAGGGCGCAGGTTAGAGTTAGCGTACGGGTTAGGATTAGGGCACGGGTGAGGGTCAGGCTTCGGGGAAGGGTTAGGGTTAGGGTTCGGGCTAGGGTTAGGGTTAGGGGATGGGGACGGTTTAGGGTCCAGGTGAGGGTACGGAAACGCTGTAGGGGGAGCGTGCGTGTGAGGGCGTGGGTTAGTGTTAGCGTACGGGTTAGGATTAGGGCACGGGTGAGGGTCAGGCTTCGGGGAAGGGTTAGGGTTAGGGTTCGGGCTAGGGTTAGGGTTAGGGGACGGGGACGGTTTAGGGTCCAGGTGAGGGTACGGCAACGCTTTAGGGGGAGCGTGCGTGTGAGGGCGCGGGTTACTGTTAGCGTACGCGTTAGGATTAGGGCACGGGTGAGGGTCAGGCTTCGGGGAAGGGTTAGGGTTAGGGTTCGGGCTAGGGTTAGGGTTAGGGGACGGGGACGGTTTAGGGTCCAGGTGAGGGTACGGCAACGCTTTAGGGGGAGCGTGCGTGTGAGGGCGCGGGTTAGTGTTAGCGTACGGGTTAGGATTAGGGGACGGGTGAGGGTCAGGCTTCGGAGAAGGGTTAGGGTTAGGGTTCGGGCTAGGGTTAGGGTTAGGGGACGGGAACGGTTTAGGGTCCAGGTGAGGGTACGGCAACTCTTTAGGGGGAGCGTGCGTGTGAGGGCGCGGGTTAGTGTTAGCGTACGGGTTAGGATTAGGGGACGGGTGAGGGTCAGGCTTCGGGGAAGGGTTAGGGCTAGTGTTCGGTCTAGGGTTAGGGTTAGGCGACGGGGACGGTTTACGGTCCAGGTGAGGGTACGGCAACGCTTTAGGGGGAGCGTGCGTGTGAGGGCGCGGGTTAGTGTTAGCGTACGGGTTAGGATTAGGGGACGGGTGAGGGTCAGGCTTCGGGGAAGGGTTAGGGTTAGGGTTAGGGTTCGGGCTAGGGTTAGGGTTAGGGGACGGGGACGGTTTAGGGTCCAGGTGAGGGTACGGCAACGCTTTAGGGGGAGCGTGCGTGTGAGGGCGCGGGTTACTGTTAGCGTACGTGTTAGGATTAGGGGACGGGTGAGGGTCAGGCTTCGGGGAAGGGTTAGGGTTAGGGTTCAGGCTAGGGTTAGGGTTAGGGGACAGGGACGGTTTAGGGTCCAGGAGAGGGTACGGCAACGCTTTAGGGGGAGCGTGCGTGTGAGGGCGCGGGTTAGTGTTAGCGTACGGGTTAGGATTAGGGGACGGTTGAGGGTCAGGCTTCGGGGAAGGGTTAGGGCTAGTGTTCGGGCTAGGGTTAGGGTTAGGGTTAGGGGACGGTTTAGGGTCCAGGTGAGGGTACGGCAACGCTTTAGGGGGAGCGTGCGTGTGAGGGCGCGGGTTAGTGTTAGCGTACAGGTTAGGATTAGGGGACGGGTGAGGGTCAGGCTTCGGGGAAGGGTTAGGGTTACGGTTCGGGCTAGGGTTAGGGTTAGGGGACGGGGACGGTTTAGGGTCCAGGTGAGGGTACGGCAACGCTTTAGGGGGAGCGTGCGTGTGAGGGCGTGGGTTAGTGTTAGCGTACGGGTTAGGATTAGGGCACGGGTGAGGGTCAGGCTTCGGGGAAGGGTTAGGGTTAGGGTTCGGGCTAGGGTTAGGGTTAGGGGATGGGTACGGTTTAGGGTCCAGGTGAGGGTACGGCAACGCTTTAGGGGGAGCGTGCATGTGAGGGCGCGGGTTAGTGTTAGCGTACGGGTTAGGATTAGGGCACGGGTGAGGGTCAGGCTTCGGGGAAGGGTTAGGGTTAGGGTTCGGGCTAGGGTTAGGGTTAGGGGACGGGGACGGTTTAGGGTCCAGGTGAGGGTACGGCAACGCTTTAGGGGGAGCGTGCATGTGAGGGTGCGGGTTACTGTTAGCGTACGCGTTAGGATTAGGGGACGGGTGAGTGTCAGGCTTCGGGGAAGGGTTAGGGTTAGGGTTCGGGCTAGGGTTAGGGTTAGGGGACGGGGACTGTTTAGGGTCCAGGTGAGGGTACGGCAACGCTTTAAGGGGAGCGTGCGTGTGAGGGCGCGGGTTACTGTTAGCGTACGGGTTAGGATTAGGGGACGGGTGAGGGTCAGGCTTCGGGGAAGGGTTAGGGTTAGGGTTCGGGCTAGGGTTAGGGTTACGGGACGAGGACGGTTTAGGGTCCAGGTGAGGGTACGGCAACGCTTTAGGGGGAGCGCGCGTGTGAGGGAGCGGGTTAGTGTTAGCGTACGGGTTAGGATTAGGGGACGGGTGAGGGTCAGGTTTCGGGGAAGGGTTAGGGTTAGGGTTCGGGCTAGGGTTAGGGTTAGGGGACGGGGACGGTTTAGGGTCCAGGTGAGGGTACCTCAACGCTGTAGGGGGAGCGTGCGTGTGAGGGCGCGGGTTAGTGTTAGCGTATGGGTTAGGATTAGGGCACGGGTGAGGGTCAGGCTTCGGGGAAGGGTTAGGGTTAGGGTTCGGGCTAGGGTTAGGGTTAGGGGACGGGGACGGTTTAGGGTGCAGGTGAGGGTACGGCAACGCTTTAGGGGGAGCGTGCGTGTGAGGGCGCGGGTTAGTGTTAGCGTACGGGTTAGGATTAGGGGACGGGTGAGGGTCAGGCTTCGGGGAAGGGTTAGGGTTAGGGTTCGGGCTAGGGTTAGGGTTAGGGGATGGGGACAGTTTAGGGTCCAGGTGAGGGTACGGCAACGCTTTATGGGGAGCGTGCGTGTGAGGTCGCGGGTTAGTGTTAGCGTACGGGTTAGGATTAGGGTACGGGTGAGGGTCAGGTTTCGGGGAAGGGTTAGGGTTAGGGTTCGGGCTAGGGTTAGGGTTAGGGGATGGGGACGGTTTAGGGTCCAGGTGAGGGTACGGCAACGCTTTAGGGGGAGCGTGCGTGTGAGGTCGCGGGTTAGTGTTAGCGTACGGGTTAGGATTAGGGCACGGGTGAGGGTCAGGCTTCGGGGAAGGGTTAGGGTTAGGGTTCGGGCTAGGGTTAGGGTTAGGGGACGGGGACGGTTTAGGGTCCAGGTTAGGGTACGGCAACGCTTTAGGGGGAGCGTGCGTGTGAGGGCGCGGGTTAGTGTTAGCGTACGGGTTAGGATTAGGGGACGGGTGAGGGTCAGGCTTCGGGGAAGGGTTAGGGTTAGGGTTCGGGCTAGGGTTAGGGTTAGGGGACGGGGACGGTTTAGGGTCCAGGTGAGGGTACGGCAACGCTTTAGGGGGAGCGTGCGTGTGAGGGCGCGGGTTAGTGTTAGCGTACGGGTTAGGATTAGGGGACGGGTGAGGGTCAGGCTTCGGGGAAGGGTTAGGGTTAGGGTTCGGGCTAGGGTTAGGGTTAGGGGACGGGGACGGTTTAGGGTCCAGGTGAGGGTACGGCAACGCTTTAGGGGGAGCGTGCGTGTGAGGGCGCGGGTTAGTGTTAGCGTACGGGTTAGGACGAGGGCACGGGTGAGGGTCAGGCTTCGGGGAAGGGTTAGGGTTAGGGTTCGGGCTAGGGTTAGGGTTAGGGTATGGGGACGGTTTAGGTTCCAGGTGAGGGTACGGCAACGCTTTAGGGGGAGTGTGCGTGTGAGGGCGCGGGTTAGTGTTAGCGTACGGGTTAGGATTAGGGGACGGGTGAGGGTCAGGCTTCGGGGAAGGTTTAGGATTAGGGTTCGGGCTAGGGTAAGGGTTACGGGACGGGGACGGTTTAGGGTCCAGGTGAGGGTACCTGAACGCTGTAGGGGGAGCGTGCGTGTGAGGGCGCGGGTTAGTGTTAGCATACGGGTTAGGATTAGGGCACGGGTGAGGGTCAGGCTTCGGGGAAGGGTTAGGGTTAGGGTTAGGGCTAGGGTTAGGGTTAGGGGACGGGGACGGTTTAGGGTCCAGGTGAGGGTACGGTAACGCTTTAGGGGGAGCGTGCCTGTGAGGGCGCGGGTTAGTGTTAGAGTACGGGTTACGATTAGCGGACGGGTGAGGGTCAGGCTTCGGGGAAGGGTTAGGGTTATGGTTCGGGCTAGGTTTAGGGTTAGGGGACGGGGACTGTTTAGGGTCCAGGTGAGGGTACGGCAACGCATTAGGGGGAGCGTGCGTGTGAGGGCGCGAGTTAGCGTTAGCGTACGGGTTAGGATTAGGGGACGGGTGAGGGTCAGGCTTCAGGGAATGGTTAGGGTTAGGGTTCGTGCTACGTTTAGGGATAGGGGACGGGGACGGTTTCGGGTCCAGGTGAGGGTACGGCAACACTTTAGGGGGAGCGTGCGTGTTAGGGCGCGGGTTAGCATTAGCGTACGGGTTAGGATTAGGAGACGGGTGAGGGTCAGGCTTAGGGGAAGGGTTAGGGTTAGGGTTCGGGCTAGGGTTAGGGTTAGGGGACGGGGATTGTTTAGGGTACAGGTGAGGGTACGGCAACGCTTTAGGGGGAGCGTGCGTGTGAGGGCGCGGGTTAGTGTTAGCCTACGGGTTAGGTTTAGGACACGGGTGAGGGTCAGGCTTCGGGGAAGGGTTAGGGTTAGGGTTCGGGCTAGGGTTAGGGTTAGGGGACGGGGACTGTTTAGGGTCCAGGTGAGGGTACGGCAACGCTTTAGGGGGAGCGTGCGTGTGAGGGCGCGGGTTAGTGTTAGCCTACGGGTTAGGATTAGGGGACGGGTCAGGGTCAGGCTTCGGGGAAGGGCTAGGGTTAGGGTTCGGGCTAGGGTTAGGGTTAGGGGACGGGGACGGTTTAGGGTCCAGGTGAGGGTACTGCAACGCTTTAGGGGGAGCGTGCGTGTGAGGGCGTGGGTTAGTGTTAGCGTACGGGTTAGGATTAGGGCACGGGTGAGGGTCAGGTTTCGGGGAAGGGTTAGGGTTAGGGTTCGGGCTAGGGTTAGGGTTAGGGGACGGGGAGGGTTTAGGGTCCAGGTGAGGGAACGGCAACGCTTTAGGGGGAGCGTGCGTGTGAGGGCGCGGGTTAGTGTTAGCGTACGGGTTAGGATTAGGGGACGGGTGAGGGTCAGGCTTCGGGGAAGGGTTAGGGTTAGGGTTCGGGCTAGGGTTAGGGTTAGGGGACGGGGACGGTTTAGGGTCCAGGTGAGGGTACGGCAACACTTTAGGGGGAGCGTGTGTGTGAGGGCGCGGGTTAGTGTTAGCGTACGGGTTAGGATTACGGGACGGGTGAGGGTCAGGCTTCGGGGAAGGGTTAGGGTTAGGGTTCGGGCTAGGGTTAGGGTTAGGGGACGGGGACTGTTTAGGGTCCAGGTGAGGGTACGGCAACGCTTTAGGGGGAGCGTGCGTGTGAGGGCGCGGGTTAGTGTTAGCGTATGGGTTAGGATTAGGGGACGGGTGAGGGTCAGGCTTCGGGGAAGTGTTAGGGTTAGGGTTCGGGCTAGGGTTAGGGTTAGGGGACGGGGACGGTTTAGGGTCGAGGTGAGGGTACGGCAGCGCTGTAGGGGGAGCGTGCGTGTGAGGGCGCGGGTTAGTGTTAGCGTACGGGTTAGGATTAGGGGACGGGTGAGGGTCAGGCTTCGGGGAAGGGTTAGGGTTAGGGTTCGGGCTAGGGTTAGGGTTAGGGGACGGGGACGGTTTAGGGTCCAGGTGAGGGTACTGCAACGCTTTAGGGGGAGCGTGTGTGTGAGGGCGCGGGTTAGTGTTAGCGTACGGGTTAGGATTAGGGCACGGGTGAGGGTCAGGCTTCGGGGAAGGGTTAGGGTTAGGGTTCGGGCTAGGGTTAGGGTTAGGGGACGGGGACGGTTTAGGGTCCAGGTGAGGGTACGGCAACGCTTTAGGGGGAGCGTGTGTGTGAGGGCACGGGTTAGTGTTAGCGTACGGGTTAGGATTAGGGCACGGGTGAGGGTCAGGCTTCGGGGAAGGGTTAGGGTTAGGGTTCAGGCTAGGGTTAGGGTTAGGGGACGGGGACGGTTTAGGGTCCAGGTGAGGGTACGGCAACGCTTTAGGGGGAGCGTGCGTGTGAGGGCGCGGGTTAGTGTTAGCATACGGGTTAGGATTAGGGGACGGGTGAGGGTCAGGCTTCGGGGAAGGGTTAGGGTTAGGGTTGGTCCTAGGGTTAGGGTTAGGGGACGGGGACGGTTTAGGGTCCAGGTGAGGGTACGGCAACGCTTTAGGGGGAGCGCGCGTGTGAGGGCGTGGGTTAGTGTTAGCGTACGGGTTAGGATTAGGGGACGGGTGAGGGTCAGGCTTCGGGGAAGGGTTAGGGTTAGGGTTCGGGCTAGGGTTAGGGTTAGGGGACGGGGACGGTTTAGGGTCCAGGTGAGGGTACGGCAACGCTTTAGGGGGAGCGTGCGTGTGAGGGCGCGGGTTAGTGTTAGCGTACGGGTTAGGATTAGGGGACGGGTGAGGGTCAGGCTTCGGGGAAGTGTTAAGGTTAGGGTTCGGGCTAGGGTTAGGGTTAGGGGATGGGGACGGTTTAGGGTCCAGGTGAGTGTACGGCAAAGCTGTAGAGGGAGCGTGCGTGTGAGGGCGCGGGTTAGTGTTAGCGTACGGGTTAGGATTAGGGGACGGGTGAGGGTCAGGCTTCGGGGAAGGGTTAGGGTTAGGGTTCGGGCTAGGGTTAGGGTTAGGGGACGGGGACGGTTTCGGGTCCAGGTGAGGGTACTGCAACGCTTTAGGGGAAACGTGCGTGTGAGGGCGCGGGTTAGCGTTAGCGTACGGGTTAGGATTAGGGCACGGGTGAGGGTCAGGCTTCGGGGAAGGGTTAGGGTTAGGGTTCGGGCTAGGTTAAGGGTTAGGGGACGGGGACGGTTTAGGGTCCAGGTGAGGGTACGGCAACGCTTTAGGGGGAGCGTGCGTGTGAGGGCGCGGGTTAGCATTAGCGTACGTGTTAGGATTAGGAGACGGGTGAGGGTCAGGCTTCGGGGAAGGGTTAGGGTTAGGGTTCGGGCTAGGGTTATGGTTAGGGGACGGGGATGGTTTAGGGTCCAGGTGAGGGTACGGCAACGCTTTAGGGGGAGCGTGCGTGTGAGGGCACGGGTTAGTGGTAGCGTACGGGTTAGGATTAGGACACGGGTGAGGGTCAGGCTTCGGGGAAGGGTTAGGGTTAGGGTTCGGGCTAGGGTTAGGGTTAGGGGACGGGGACTGTTTAGGGTCCAGGTGAGGGTACGGCAACGCTTTAGGGGGAGCGTGCGTGTGAGGGCGCGGGTTAGTGTTAGCGTACGGGTTAGGATTAGGGGACGGGTGAGGGTCAATCTTCGGGGAAGGGTTAGGGTTATGGTTCGGGCTAGGGTTAGGGTTAGGGGATGGGGACGGTTTAGGGTCCAGGTGAGGGTACGGCAACGCTGTAGGGGGAGCGTGCGTGTGAGGGCGCGGGTTAGTGTTAGCGTACGGGTTAGGATTAGGGGACGGGTGAGGGTCAGGCTTCGGGGAAGGGTTAGGGTTAGTGTTCGGGCTAGGGTTAGGGTTAGGGAACTGGGACGGTTTAGGGTCCAGGTGAGGGTACTGCAACGCTTTAGGGGGAGCGTGCGTGTGAGGGCGTGGGTTAGTGTTAGCGTACGGGTTAGGATTAGGGCACGGGTGAGGGTCAGGCTTCGGGGAGGGTTAGGGTTAGGGTTCGGGCTAGGGTTAGGGTTAGGGTTAGGGGACGGTTTAGGGTCCAGGTGAGTGTACGGCAATGCTTTTCGGGGACCGTGTGTGTGAGGGGGCGGGTTAGTGTTAGCGTACGGGTTAGGATCAGGGGACGGGTGAGGGTCAGGCTTCGGGGAAGGGTTAGGGTTAGGGTTCGGGCTAGGGTTAGGGTTAGGGGACGGGGACGGTTTAGGGTCCAGGTGAGGGTACGGCAACGCTTTAGGGGGAGCGTGCGTGTGAGGGCGCGGGTTAGTGTTAGCGTACGGGTTAGGATTAGGGGACGGGTGAGGGTCAGGTTTCGGGGAAGTGTTAGGGTTAGGGTTCGGGCTAGGGTTACGGTTAGGGGATGGGGACGGTTTAGGGTCCAGGTGAGGGTACGGCAACGCTGTAGGGGTAGCGTGCGTGTGAGGGCGCGGGTTAGTGTTAGCGTACGGGTTAGGATTACGGGACGGGTGAGGGTCAGGCTTTGGGGAAGGGTTAGGGTTAGGGTTCGGGCTAGGGTTAGGGTTAGGGGACGGGGACGGTTTAGGGTCCAGGTGAGGGTACGGCAGCGCTTTAGTGGGAGCGTGCGTGTGAGGGCGCGTGTTAGTGTTAGCGTACGGGTTAGGATCAGGGGACGGGTGAGGGTCAGGCTTCGGGGAAGGGTTAGGGCTAGGGTTCGGGCTCGGGTTAGGGTTAGGGGACGGGGACGGTTTAGGGTACAGGTGAGGGTACGGCAACGCCTTAGGGGGAGCGTGCGTTTGAGGGCGAGGGATAGTGTTAGCGTACGGGTTAGGATTAGGGCACGGGTGAGGGTCAGGCTTCGGGGAAGGGTTAGGGTTAGGGTTCGGGCTAGGGTTAGGGTTAGGGGACGGGGAGGGTTTAGGGTCCAGGTGAGGGAACGGCAACGCTTTAGGGGGAGCGTGCGTGTGAGGGCGCGGGTTAGTGTTAGCGTACGGGTTAGGATTAGCGGACGGGTGAGGGTCAGGCTTCGGGGAAGGGTTAGGGTTAGGGTTCGGGCTAGGGTTAGGGTTAGGGGACGGGGACGGTTTAGGGTCCAGGTGAGGGTACGGCAACGGTGTAGGGGGAGCGTGCATGTGAGGGCGCGGGTTAGTGTTAGCGTACGGGTTAGGATTAGGGGACGGGTGAGGGTCAGGCTTCGGGGAAGGGTTAGGGTTAGGGTTCGGGCTAGGGTTAGGGTTAGGGGACGGGGACGGTTTAGGGTCCAGGTGAGGGTACTGCAACGCTTTAGGGGGAGTGTGTGTGTCAGGGCGCGGGTTAGTGTTAGCGTACGGGTTAGGATTAGGGCACGGGTGAGGGTCAGGCTTCGGGGAAGGGTTAGGGTTAGGGTTCGGGCTAGGGTTAGGGTTAGGGGACTGGGACGGTTTAGGGTCCAGGTGAGGGTACTGCAACGCTTTAGGGGGAGCGTGTGTGTGAGGGCACGGGTTATTGTTAGCATACGGGTTAGGATTAGGGCACGGGTGAGGGTCAGGCTTCGGGGAAGGGTTAGGGTTAGGGTTCGGGCTAGGGTTAGGGTTAGGGGACGGGGACGGTTTAGGGTCCAGGTGAGGGTACGGCAACGCTTTAGGGGGAGCGCGCGTGTGAGGGCGCCCGTTAGTGTTAGCGTACGGGTTAGGATTAGGGGACGGGTGAGGGTCAGGCTTCGGGGAAGGGTTAGGGTTAGGTTTCGGGCTAGGGTTAGGGTTAGCGGACGGGGACGGTTTAGGGTCCAGGTGAGGGTACGGCAACGCTTTAGGGGGAGCGTGCGTGTGAGGGCGCGGGTTAGTGTTAGCGTACGGGTTAGGATTAGGGCACGGGTGAGGGTCAGGCTTCGGGGAAGGGTTAGGGTTAGGGTTCGGGCTAGGGTTAGGGTTAGGGGACGGGGACGGTTTAGGGTCCAGGTGAGGGTACGGCAACGCTTTAGGGGGAGCGTGCGTGTGAGGGCGCGGGTTAGTGTTAGCGTACGGGTTAGGATTAGGGGACGGGTGAGGGTCAGGCTTCGGGGAAGTGTTAGGGCTAGTGTTCGGGCTAGGGTTAGGGTTAGGGGACGGGGACGGTTTAGGGTCCAGGTGAGGGTACGGCAACGCTTTAGGGGGAGCGTGCATGTGAGGGCGCGGGTTAGTGTTAGCGTACGGGTTAGGATTAGGGGACGGGTGAGGGTCAGGCTTCGGGGAAGTGTTAGGGTTAGGGTTCGGGCTAGGGTTAGGGTTAGGGGACGGGGACGGTTTAGGGTCCAGGTGAGGGAACGGCAACGCTTTAGGGGGAGCGTGCGTGTGAGGGCGCGGGTTAGTGTTAGCGTACGGGTTAGGATTAGGGGACGGGTGAGGGTCAGGCTTCGGGGAAGTGTTAGGGTTAGGGTTCGGGCTAGGGTTAGGGTTAGGGGATGGGGACGGTTTAGGGTCCAGGTGAGGGTACGGCAACGCTGTAGGGGGAGCGTGCGTGTGAGGGCGCGGGTTAGTGTCAGCATACGGGTTAGGATTAGGGGACGGGTGAGGGTCAGGCTTCGGGGAAGGGTTAGGGTTAGGGTTCGGGCTAGGGTTAGGGTTAGGGGACGGGGACGGTTTAGGGTCCAGGTGAGGGTACGGCAACGCTTTAGGGGGAGCGTGCGTGTGAGGGCGCGGGTTACTGTTAGCCTATGGGTTAGGATTAGGGGACGGGTGAGGGTCAGGCTTCGGGGAAGGGTTAGGGTTAGGGTTCGGGCTAGGTTTAGAGTTAAGGGACGGGGACGGTTTAGGATCCAGGTGAGGGTACAGCAACGCTTTAGGGGGAGCGTGCGTGTGAGGGCGCGGGTTAGTGTTAGCGTACGGGTTAGGATTAGGGGACGGGTGAGGGTCAGGCTTCGGGGAAGGGTTAGGGTTAGGGTTGGTAATAGGGTTAGGGTTAAGGGACGGGGACGGTTTAGGGGCCAGGTGAGGGTACGGCAACGCTTTAGGGGTAGCGCGCGTGTGAGGGCGCGGGTTAGTGTTAGTGTACGGGTTAGGATTAGGGGACGGGTGAGGGTCAGGCTTCGGGGAAGGGCTAGGGTTAGGGTTCGGGCTAGGGTTAGGGTTAGGGGACGGGGACGGTTTAGGGTCCAGGTGAGGGTACGGCAACGCTTTAGGGGGAGCGTGCGTGTGAGGGCGCGGGTTACTGTTAGCGTACGTGTTAGGATTAGGGCACGGGTGAGGGTCAGGATTCGGGGAAGTGTTAGGGTTAGGGTTCCGGCTAGGGTTAGGGTTAGGGGATGGGGACGGTTTAGGGTTCAGGTGAGGGTACGCCAACGCTTTAGGGGGAGCGTGCGTGTGAGGGCGTGGGTTAGTGTTAGCGTACGGGTTAGGATTAGGGGACGGGTGAGGGTCAGGCTTCGGGGAAGGGTTAGGGCTAGTGTTCGGGCTAGGGTTAGGGTTAGGGTTAGGGGACGGTTTAGGGTCCAGGTGAGGGTACGGCAACGCTTTAGGGGGAGCGTGCGTGTGAGGGCGCGGGTTAGTGTTAGTGTACAGGTTAGGATTAGGGGACGGGTGAGGGTCAGGCTTCGGGGAAGGGTTAGGGTTAGGGTTCGGTCTAGGGTTAGGGTTAGGGGACGGGGACGGTTTAGAGTCCAGGTGAGGGTACGGCAACGCTTTAGGGGTAGCGTGCGTGTGAGGGCGCGGGTTAGTGTTAGAGTACGGGTTAGGATTAGGGGACGGGTGAGGGTCAGGCTTCGGGGAAGGGTTAGGGCTAGTGTTCGGGCTAGGGTTAGGTGTAGGGGACGGGGACGGTTTACGGTCCAGGTGAGGGTACGGCAACGCTTTAGGGGGAGCGTGCGTGTGAGGGCGCGGGTTAGTGTTAGCGTACGGGTTAGGATTAGGGGACGGGTGAGGGTCAGGCTTCGGGGAAGGGTTAGGGTTAGGGTTCGGGCTAGGGTTAGGGTTAGGGGACGGGGACGGTTTAGGGTCCAGGTGACGTTACGGCAACGCTTTAAGGGGAGCGTGCGTGTGAGGGCGCGGGTTAGTGTTAGCGTACGGGTTAGGATTAGGGGACGGGTGAGGGTCAGGCTTCGGGGAAGGGTTAGGGCTAGTATTCGGGCTAGGGTTAGGGTTAGGGGACGGGGACGGTTTAGGGTCCAGGTGAGGGTACGGCAACGCTTTAGGGGGAGCGTGCGTGTGAGGGCGCGGGTTAGTGTTAGCGTACGGGTTAGGATTAGGGGACGGGTGAGGGTCAGGCTTCGGGGAAGTGTTAGGGTTAGGGTTCTGGCTGGGGTTAGGGTTAGGGGACGGGGACGGTTTAGGGTCCAGGTGAGGGTTCGGCAACGCTTTAGGGGGAGCGTGCGTGTGAGGGCGCGGGTTAGAGTTAGCGTACGGGTTAGGATTAGGGCACGGGTGAGGGTCAGGCTTCGGGGAAGGGTTAGGGTTAGGGTTCGGGCTAGGGTTAGGGTTAGGGGATGGGGACGGTTTAGGGTCCAGGTGAGGGTACGGCAACGCTGTAGGGGGAGCGTGCGTGTGAGGGCGTGGGTTAGTGTTAGCGTACGGGTTAGGATTAGGGCACGGGTGAGGGTCAGGCTTCGGGGAAGGGTTAGGGTTAGGGTTCGGGCTAGGGTTAGGGTTAGGGGACGGGGACGGTTTAGGGTCCAGGTGAGGGTACGGCAACGCTTTAGGGGGAGCGTGCGTGTGAGGGCGCGGGTTACTGTTAGCGTACGCGTTAGGATTAGGGCACGGGTGAGGGTCAGGCTTCGGGGAAGGGTTAGGGTTAGGGTTCGGGCTAGGGTTAGGGTTAGGGGACGGGGACGGTTTAGGGTCCAGGTGAGGGTACGGCAACGCTTTAGGGGGAGCGTGCGTGTGAGGGCGCGGGTTAGTGTTAGCGTACGGGTTAGGATTAGGGGACGGGTGAGGGTCAGGCTTCGGAGAAGGGTTAGGGTTAGGGTTCGGGCTAGGGTTAGGGTTAGGGGACGGGAACGGTTTAGGGTCCAGGTGAGGGTACGGCAACTCTTTAGGGGGAGCGTGCGTGTGAGGGCGCGGGTTAGTGTTAGCGTACGGGTTAGGATTAGGGGACGGGTGAGGGTCAGGCTTCGGGGAAGGGTTAGGGCTAGTGTTCGGGCTAGGGTTAGGGTTAGGGGACGGGGACGGTTTACGGTCCAGGTGAAGGTACGGCAACGCTTTAGGGGGAGCGTGCGTGTGAGGGCGCGGGTTAGTGTTAGCGTACGGGTTAGGATTAGGGGACGGGTGAGGGTCAGGCTTCGGGGAAGGGTTAGGGTTAGGGTTAGGGTTCGGGCTAGGGTTAGGGTTAGGGGACGGGGACGGTTTAGGGTCCAGGTGAGGGTACGGCAACGCTTTAGGGGGAGCGTGCGTGTGAGGGCGCGGGTTACTGTTAGCGTACGTGTTAGGATTAGGGGACGGGTGAGGGTCAGGCTTCGGGGAAGGGTTAGGGTTACGGTTCGGGCTAGGGTTAGGGTTAGGGGACGGGGACAGTTTAGGGTCCAGGTGAGGGTACGGCAACGCTTTAGGGGGAGCGTGCGTGTGAGGGCGCGGGTTAGTGTTAGCGTACGGGTTAGGATTAGGGCACGGGTGAGGGTCAGGCTTCGGGGAAGGGTTAGGGTTAGGGTTCGGGCTAGGCTTAGGGTTAGGGGACGGGGACGGTTTAGGGTCCAGGTGAGGGTACCTCAACGCTGTAGGGGGAGCGTGCGTGTGAGGGCGCGGGTTAGTGTTAGCGTACGGGTTAGGATTAGGGCACGGGTGAGTGTCAGGCTTCGGGGAAGGGTTAGGGTTAGGGTTCGGGCTAGGGTTAGGGTTAGGGGACGGGGACGGTTTAGGGTCCAGGTGAGGGTACGGCAACGCTTTAGGGGGAGCGTGCGTGTGACGGCGCGGGTTAGTGTTAGCGTACGGGTTAGGATTAGGGGACGGGTGAGGGTCACGCTTCGGGGAAGGGTTAGGGTTAGGGTTCGGGCTAGGGTTAGGGTTAGGGGACGGGGACGGTTTAGGGTTCAGGTGAGGGTACGGCAACGCTTTAGGGGGAGCGTGCGTGTGAGGGCGCGGGTTAGTGTTAGCGTACGGGTTAGGATTAGGGGACGGGTGAGGGTCAGGCTTCGGGGAAGGGTTAGGGTTAGGGTTCGGGCTAGGGTTAGGGTTAGGGGACGGGGACGGTTTAGGGTCCAGGTGAGGGTACGGCAACGCTTTAGGGGGAGCGTGCGTGTGAGGGCGCGGGTTAGTGTTAGCGTACGGGTTAGGACTAGGGCACGGGTGAGGGTCAGGCTTCGGGGAAGGGTTAGGGTTAGGGTTCGGGCTAGGGTTAGGGTTAGGGTATGGGGACGGTTTAGGGTCCAGGTGAGGGTACGGCAACGCTTTAGGGGGAGTGTGCGTGTGAGGGCGCGGGTTAGTGTTAGCGTACGGGTTAGGATTAGGGGACGGGTGAGGGTCAGGCTTCGGGGAAGGGTTAGGATTAGGGTTCGGGCTAGGGTAAGGGTTACGGGACGGGGACGGTTTAGGGTCCAGGTGAGGGTACCTGAACGCTGTAGGGGGAGCGTGCGTGTGAGGGCGTGTGTTAGTGTTAGCGTACGGGTTAGGATTAGGGCACGGGTGAGGGTCAGGCTTCGGGGAAGGGTTAGGGTTAGGGTTAGGGCTAGGGTTAGGGTTAGGGGACGGGGACGGTTTAGGGTCCAGGTGAGGGTACGGCAACGCTTTAGGGGGAGCGTGCCTGTGAGGGCGCGGGTTAGTGTTAGAGTACGGGTTACGATTAGCGGACGGGTGAGGGTCAGGCTTCGGGGAAGGGTTAGGGATAGGGTTCGGGCTAGGTTTAGTGTTAGGGGACGGGGACTGTTTAGGGTCCAGGTGAGGGTACGGCAACGCTTTAGGGGGAGCGTGCGTGTGAGGGCGCGAGTTAGCGTTAGCGTACGTGTTAGGATTAGGGGACGGGTGAGGGTCAGGCTTCAGGGAATGGTTAGGGTTAGGGTTCGTGCTACGGTTAGGGATAGGGGACGGGGACGGTTTCGGGTCCAGGTGAGGGTACGGCAACACTTTATGGGGAGCGTGCGTGTTAGGGCGCGGGTTAGCATTAGTGTACGGGTTAGGATTAGGAGACGGGTGAGGGTCAGGCTTAGGGGAAGGGTTAGGGTTAGGGTTCGGGCTAGGGTTAGGGTTAGGGGACGGGGATTGTTTAGGGTACAGGTGAGGGTACGGCAACGCTTTAGGGGGAGCGTGCGTGTGAGGGCGCGGGTTAGTGGTAGCCTACGGGTTAGGTTTAGGACACGGGTGAGGGTCAGGCTTCGGGGAAGGGTTAGGGTTAGGGTTCGGGCTAGGGTTAGGGTTAGGGGACGGGGACTGTTTAGGGTCCAGGTGAGGGTACGGCAACGCTTTAGGGGGAGCGTGCGTGTGAGGGCGTGGGTTAGTGTTAGCGTACCGGTTAGGATTAGGGGACGGGTCAGGGTCAGGCTTCGGGGAAGGGCTAGGGTTAGGGTTCGGGCTAGGGTTAGGGTTAGGGGACGGGGACGGTTTAGGGTCCAGGTGAGGGTACTGCAACGCTTTAGGGGGACCGTGCGTGTGAGGGCGTGGGTTAGTGTTAGCGTACGGGTTAGGATTAGGGCACGGGTGAGGGTCAGGTTTCGGGGAAGGGTTAGGGTTAGGGTTCGGGCTAGGTTTAGGGTTAGGGGACGGGGAGGGTTTAGGGTCCAGGTGAGGGAACGGCAACGCTTTAGGGGGAGCGTGCGTGTGAGGGCGCGGGTTAGTGTTAGCGTACGGGTTAGGATTAGGGGACGGGTGAGGGTCAGGCTTCGGGGAAGGGTTAGGGTTAGGGTTCGGGCTAGGGTTAGGGTTAGGGGACGGGGACGGTTTAGGGTCCAGGTGAGGGTACGGCAAAGCTGTAGAGGGAGCGTGCGTGTGAGGGCGCGGGTTAGTGTTAGCGTACGGGTTAGGATTAGGGGACGGGTGAGGGTCAGGCTTCGGGGAAGGGTTAGGGTTAGGGTTCGGGCTAGGGTTAGGGTTAGGGGACGGGGACGGTTTAGGGTCCAGGTGAGGGTACTGCAACGCTTTAGGGGAAACGTGCGTGTGAGGGCGCGGGTTAGCGTTAGCGTACGGGTTAGGATTAGGGCACGGGTGAGGGTCAGGCTTCGGGGAAGGGTTAGGGTTAGGGTTCGGGCTAGGTTAAGGGTTAGGGGACGGGGACGGTTTAGGGTCCAGGTGAGGGTACGGCAACGCTTTAGGGGGAGCGTGCGTGTGAGGGCGCGGGTTAGCATTAGCGTACGGGTTAGGATTAGGAGACGGGTGAGGGTCAGGCTTCGGGGAAGGGTTAGGGTTAGGGTTCGGGCTAGGGTTATGGTTAGGGAACGGGGATGGTTTAGGGTCCAGGTGAGGGTACGGCAACGCTTTAGGGGGAGCGTGCGTGTGAGGGCGCGGGTTAGTGGTAGCGTACGGGTTAGGATTAGGACACGGGTGAGGGTCAGGCTTCGGGGAAGGGTTAGGGTTAGGGTTCGGGCTAGGGTTAGGGTTAGGGGACGGGGACTGTTTAGGGTCCAGGTGAGGGTACGGCAACGCTTTAGGGGGAGCGTGCGTGTGAGGGCGCGGGTTAGTGTTAGCGTACGGGTTAGGATTAGGGGACGGGTGAGGGTCAATCTTCGGGGAAGGGTTAGGATTATGGTTCGGGCTAGGGTTAGGGTTAGGGGATGGGGACGGTTTAGGGTCCAGGTGAGGGTACGGCAACACTGTAGGGGGAGCGTGCGTGTGAGGGCGCGGGTTAGTGTTAGCGTACGGGTTAGGATTAGGGGACGGGTGAGGGTCAGGCTTCGGGGAAGGGTTAGGGTTAGTGTTCGGGCTAGGGTTAGGGTTAGGGAACTGGGACGGTTTAGGGTCCAGGTGAGGGTACTGCAACGCTTTAGGGGGAGCGTGCGTGTGAGGGCGTGTGTTAGTGTTAGCGTACGGGTTAGGATTAGGGCACGGGTGAGGGTCAGGCTTCGGGGAAGGGTTAGGGTTAGGGTTCGGGCTAGGGTTAGGGTTAGGGTTAGGGGACGGTTTAGGGTCCAGGTGAGGGTACGGCAACGCTTTTCGGGGACCGTGTGTGTGAGGGGGCGGGTTAGTGTTAGCGTACGGGTTAGGATCAGGGGACGGGTGAGGGTCAGGCTTCGGGGAAGGGTTAGGGTTAGGGTTCGGGCTAGGGTTAGGGTTAGGGGACGGGGACGGTTTAGGGTCCAGGTGAGGGTACGGCAACGCTTTAGGGGGAGCGTGCGTGTGAGGGCGCGGGTTAGTGTTAGCGTACGGGATAGGATTAGGGGACGGGTGAGGGTCAGGTTTCGGGGAAGTGTTAGGGTTAGGGTTCGGGCTAGGGTTACGGTTAGGGGATGGGGACGGTTTAGGGTCCAGGTGAGGGTACGGCAACGCTGTAGGGGTAGCGTGCGTGTGAGGGCGCGGGTTAGTGTTAGCGTACGGGTTAGGATTAGGGGACGGGTGAGGGTCAGGCTTTGGGGAAGGGTTAGGGTTAGGGTTCGGGCTAGGGTTAGGGTTAGGGGATGGGGAGGGTTTAGGGTCCAGGTGAGGGAACGGCAACGCTTTAGGGGGAGCGTGCGTGTGAGGGCGCGGGTTAGTGTTAGCGTACGGGTTAGGATTAGGGGACGGGTGAGGGTCAGGCTTCGGGGAAGGGTTAGGGTTAGGGTTCGGGCTAGGGTTAGGGTTAGGGGACGGGGACGGTTTAGGGTCCAGGTGAGGGTACGGCAACGGTGTAGGGGGAGCGTGCATGTGAGGGCGCGGGTTAGTGTTAGCGTACGGGTTAGGATTAGGGGACGGGTGAGGGTCAGGCTTCGGGGAAGGGTTAGGGTTAGGGTTCGGGCTAGGGTTAGGGTTAGGGGACGGGGACGGTTTAGGGTCCAGGTGAGGGTACTGCAACGCTTTAGGGGGAGCGTGTGTGTCAGGGCGCGGGTTAGTGTTAGCGTACGGGTTAGGATTAGGGCACGGGTGAGGGTCAGGCTTCGGGGAAGGGTTAGGGTTAGGGTTCGGGCTAGGGTTAGGGTTAGGGGACGGGGACGGTTTAGGGTCCAGGTGAGGGTACTGCAACGCTTTAGGGGGAGCGTGTGTGTGAGGGCACGGGTTAGTGTTAGCGTACGGGTTAGGATTAGGGCACGGGTGAGGGTCAGGCTTCGGGGAAGGGTTAGGGTTAGGGTTCGGGCTAGGGTTAGGGTTACGGGACGAGGACGGTTTAGGGTCCAGGTGAGGGTACGGCAACGCTTTAGGGGGAGCGCGCGTGTGAGGGTGCGGGTTAGTGTTAGCGTACGGGTTAGGATTAGGGGACGGGTGAGGGTCAGGTTTCGGGGAAGGGTTAGGGTTAGGGTTCGGGCTAGGGTTAGGGTTAGGGGACGGGGACGGTTTAGGGTCCAGGTGAGGGTACCTCAACGCTGTAGGGGGAGCGTGCGTGTGAGGGCGCATGTTAGTGTTAGCGTACGGGTTAGGATTAGGGGACGGGTGAGGGTCAGGCTTCGGGGAAGGGTTAGGGTTAGGGTTCGGGCTAGGGTTAGGGTTAGGGGACGGGGACGGTTTAGGGTCCAGGTGAGGGTACGGCAACGCTTTAGGGGGAGCGTGCATGTGAGGGCGCGGGTTAGTGTTAGCGTACGGGTTAGGATTAGGGGACGGGTGAGGGTCAGGCTTCGGGGAAGGGTTAGGGTTAGGGTTCGGGCTAGGGTTAGGGTTAGGGGACGGGGACGGTTTAGGGTCCAGGTGAGGGTACGGCAACGCTTTAGGGGGAGCGTGCGTGTGAGGGCGCGGGTTAGTGTTAGCGTACGGGTTAGGATTAGGGGACGGGTGAGGGTCAGGCTTCGGGGAAGGGTTAGGGTTAGGGTTCGGGCTAGGGTTAGGGTTAGGGGACGGGGACGGTTTAGGGTCCAGGTGAGGGTACGGCAACGCTTTAGGGGGAGCGTGCGTGTGAGGGCGCGGGTTAGTGTTAGCGTACGGGTTGGGACTAGGGCACGGGTGAGGGTCAGGCTTCCGGGAAGGGTTAGGGTTAGGGTTCGGGCTAGGGTTAGGGTTAGGGTATGGGGACGGTTTAGGGTCCAGGTGAGGGTACGGCAACGCTTTAGGGGGAGTGTGCGTGTGAGGGCGCGGGTTAGTGTTAGCGTACGGGTTAGGATTAGGGGACGGGTGAGGGTCAGGCTTCGGGGAAGGGTTAGGATTAGGGTTCGGGCTAGGGTAAGGGTTACGGGACGGGGACGGTTTAGGGTCCAGGTGAGGGTACCTGAACGCTGTAGGGGGAGCGTGCGTGTGAGGGCGCGGGTTAGTGTTAGCGTACGGGTTAGGATTAGGGCACGGGTGAGGGTCAGGCTTCGGGGAAGGGTTAGGGTTAGGGTTAGGGCTAGGGTTAGGGTTAGGGGACGGGGACGGTTTAGGGTCCAGGTGAGGGTACGGCAACGCTTTAGGGGGAGCGTGCCTGTGAGGGCGCGGGTTAGTGTTAGAGTACGGGTTACGATTAGCGGACGGGTGAGGGTCAGGCTTCGGGGAAGGGTTAGGGATAGGGTTCGGGCTAGGTTTAGGGTTAGGGGACGGGGACTGTTTAGGGTCCAGGTGAGGGTACGGCAACGCTTTAGGGGGAGCGTGCGTGTGAGGGCGCGAGTTAGCGTTAGCGTACGGGTTAGGATTAGGGGACGGGTGAGGGTCAGGCTTCAGGGAATGGTTAGGGTTAGGGTTCGTGCTACGGTTAGGGATAGGGGACGGGGACGGTTTCGGGTCCAGGTGAGGGTACGGCAACACTTTAGGGGGAGCGTGCGTGTTAGGGCGCGGGTTAGCATTAGCGTACGGGTTAGGATTAGGAGACGGGTGAGGGTCAGGCTTAGGGGAAGCGTTAGGGTTAGGGTTCGGGCTAGGGTTAGGGTTAGGGGATGGGGTTTGTTTAGGGTACAGGTGAGGGTACGGCAACGCTTTAGGGGGAGCGTGCGTGTGAGGGCGCGGGTTAGTGGTAGCCTACGGGTTAGGTTTAGGACACGGGTGAGGGTCAGGCTTCGGGGAAGGGTTAGGGTTAGGGTTCGGGCTAGGGTTAGGGTTAGGGGACGGGGACTGTTTAGGGTCCAGGTGAGGGTACGGCAACGCTTTAGGGGGAGCGTGCGTGTGAGGGCGCGGGTTAGTGTTAGCGTACGGGTTAGGATTAGGGGACGGGTCAGGGTCAGGCTTCGGGGAAGGGCTAGGGTTAGGGTTCGGGCTAGGGTTAGGGTTAGGGGACGGGGACGGTTTAGGGTCCAGGTGAGGGTACTGCAACGCTTTAGGGGGAGCGTGCGTGTGAGGGCGTGGGTTAGTGTTAGCGTACGGGTTAGGATTAGGGGACGGGTGAGGGTCAGGTTTCGGGGAAGGGTTAGGGTTAGGGTTCGGGCTAGGGTTAGGGTTCGGGGACGGGGAGGGTTTAGGGTCCAGGTGAGGGAACGGCAACGCTTTAGGGGGAGCGTGCGTGTGAGGGCGCGGGTTAGTGTTAGCGTACGGGTTAGGATTAGGGGACGGGTGAGGGTCAGGCTTCGGGGAAGGGTTAGGGTTAGGGTTCGGGCTAGGGTTAGGGTTAGGGGACGGGGACGGTTTAGGGTCCAGGTGAGGGTACGGCAACACTTTAGGGGGAGCGTGTGTGTGAGGGCGCGGGTTAGTGTTAGCGTACGGGTTAGGATTACGGGACGGGTGAGGGTCAGGCTTCGGGGAAGGGTTAGGGTTAGGGTTCGGGCTAGGGTTAGGGTTAGGGGACGGGGACTGTTTAGGGTCCAGGTGAGGGTACGGCAACGCTTTAGGGGGAGCGTGCGTGTGAGGGCGCGGGTTAGTGTTAGCGTACGGGTTAGGATTAGGGGACGGGTGTGGGTCAGGCTTCGGGGAAGTGTTAGGGTTAGGGTTCGGGCTAGGGTTAGGGTTAGGGGACGGGGACGGTTTAGGGTCGAGGTGAGGGTACGGCAACGCTGTAGGGGGAGCGTGCGTGTGAGGGCGCGGGTTAGTGTTAGCGTACGGGTTAGGATTAGGGGACGGGTGAGGGTCAGGCTTCGGGGAAGGGTTAGGGTTAGGGTTCGGGCTAGGGTTAGGGTTAGGGGACGGGGACGGTTTAGGGTCCAGGTGAGGGTACTGCAACGCTTTAGGGGGAGCGTGTGTGTGAGGGCGCGGGTTAGTGTTAGCGTACGGGTTAGGATTAGGGCACGGGTGAGGGTCAGGCTTCGGGGAAGGGTTAGGGTTAGGGTTCGGGCTAGGGTTAGGGTTAGGGGACGGGGACGGTTTAGGGTCCAGGTGAGGGTACGGCAACGCTTTAGGGGGAGCGTGTGTGTGAGGGCACGGGTTAGTGTTAGCGTACGGGTTAGGATTAGGGCACGGGTGAGGGTCAGGCTTCGGGGAAGGGTTAGGGTTAGGGTTCAGGCTAGGGTTAGGGTTAGGGGACGGGGACGGTTTAGGGTCCAGGTGAGGGTACGGCAACGCTTTAGGGGGAGCGTGCGTGTGAGGGTGCGGGTTAGTGTTAGCGTACGGGTTAGGATTAGGGGACGGGTGACGGTCAGGTTTCGGGGAAGGGTTAGGGTTAGGGTTCGGGCTAGGGTTAGGGTTAGGGGACGGGGACGGTTTAGGGTCCAGGTGAGGGTACGGCAACGCTTTAGGGGGAGCGTGCGTGTGAGGGCGCGGGTTAGTGTTAGCATACGGGTTAGGATTAGGGGACGGGTGAGGGTCAGGCTTCGGGGAAGGGTTAGGGTTAGGGTTGGTCCTAGGGTTAGGGTTAGGGGACGGGGACGGTTTAGGGTCCAGGTGAGGGTACGGCAACGCTTTAGGGGGAGCGTGCGTGTGAGGGCGCGGGTTAGTGTTAGCGTACGGGTTAGGATTAGGGGAAGGGTGAGGGTCAATCTTCGGGGAAGGGTTAGGGTTATGGTTCGGGCTAGGGTTAGGGTTAGGCGATGGGGACGGTTTAGAGTGCAGGTGAGGGTACGGCAACGCTGTAGGGGGAGCGTGCGTGTGAGGGCGCGGGTTAGTGTTAGCGTACGGGTTAGGATTAGGGGACGGGTGAGGGTCAGGCTTCGGGGAAGGGTTAGGGTTAGTGTTCGGGCTAGGGTTAGGGTTAGGGAACTGGGACGGTTTAGGGTCCAGGTGAGGGTACTGCAACGCTTTAGGGGGAGCGTGCGTGTGAGGGCGTGGGTTAGTGTTAGCGTACGGGTTAGGATTAGGGCACGGGTGAGGGTCAGGCTTCGGGGAAGGGTTAGGGTTAGGGTTCGGGCTAGGGTTAGGGTTAGGGGACGGGGACGGTTTAGGGTCCAGGTGAGGGTACGGCAACGCTTTTCGCGGACCGTGTGTGTGAGGGGGCGGGTTAGTGTTAGCGTACGGGTTAGGATCAGGGGACGGGTGAGGGTCAGGCTTCGGGGAAGGGTTAGGGTTAGGGTTCGGGCTAGGGTTAGGGTTAGGGGACGGGGACGGTTTAGGGTCCAGGTGAGGGTACGGCAACGCTGTAGGGGTAGCGTGCGTGTGAGGGCGCGGGTTAGTGTTAGCGTACGGGTTAGGATTAGGGGACGGGTGAGGGTCAGGCTTTGAGGAAGGGTTAGGGTTAGGGTTCGGGCTAGGGTTAGGGTTAGGGGACGGGGACGGTTTAGGGTCCAGGTGAGGGTACGGCAACGCTTTAGTGGGAGCGTGCGTATGAGGGCGCGGGTTAGTGTTAGCGTACGGGTTAGGATCAGGGGACGGGTGAGGGTCAGGCTTCGGGGAAGGGTTAGGGCTAGGGTTCGGGCTCGGGTTAGGGTTAGGGGACAGGGACGGTTTAGGGTACAGGTGAGGGTACGGCAACGCCTTAGGGGGAGCGTGCGTGTGAGGGCGAGGGATAGTGTTAGCGTACGGGTTAGGATTAGGGCACGGGTGAGGGTCAGGCTTCGGGGAAGGGTTAGGGTTAGGGTTCGGGCTAGGGTTAGGGTTAGGGGACGGGGAGGGTTTAGGGTCCAGGTGAGGGAACGGCAACGCTTTAGGGGGAGCGTGCGTGTGAGGGCGCGGGTTAGTGTTAGCGTACGGGTTAGGATTAGGGGACGGGTGAGGGTCAGGCTTCGGGGAAGGGTTAGGGTTAGGGTTCGGGCTAGGGTTAGGGTTAGGGGACGGGGACGGTTTAGGGTCCAGGTGAGGGTACGGCAACGGTGTAGGGGGAGCGTGCATGTGAGGGTGCGGGTTAGTGTTAGCGTAAGGGTTAGGATTAGGGGACGGGTGAGGGTCAGGCTTCGGGGAAGGGTTAGGGTTAGGGTTCGGGCTAGGGTTAGGGTTAGGGGACGGGGACGGTTTAGGGTCCAGGTGAGGGTACTGCAACGCTTTAGGGGGAGCGTGTGTGTCAGGGCGCGGGTTAGTGTTAGCGTACGGGTTAGGATTAGGGCACGGGTGAGGGTCAGGCTTCGGGGAAGGGTTAGGGTTAGGGTTCGGGCTAGGGTTAGGGTTAGGGGACGGGGACGGTTTAGGGTCCAGGTGAGGGTACTGCAACGCTTTAGGGGGAGCGTGTGTGTGAGGGCACGGGTTAGTGTTAGCGTACGGGTTAGGATTAGGGCACGGGTGAGGGTCAGGCTTCGGGGAAGGGTTAGGGTTAGGGTTCGGGCTAGGGTTAGGGTTAGGGGACGGGGACGGTTTAGGGTCCAGGTGAGGGTACGGCAACGCTTTAGGGGGAGCGCGCGTGTGAGGGCGCCCGTTAGTGTTAGCGTACGGGTTAGGATTAGGGGACGGGTGAGGGTCAGGCTTCGAGGAAGGGTTAGGGTTAGGGTTCGGGCTAGGGTTAGGGTTAGCGGACGGGGACGGTTTAGGGTCCAGGTGAGGGTACGGCAACGCTTTAGGGGGAGCGTGCGTGTGAGGGCGCGGGTTAGTGTTAGCGTACGGGTTAGGATTAGGGCACGGGTGAGGGTCAGGCTTCGGGGAAGGGTTAGGGTTAGGGTTCGGGCTGGGGTTAGGGTTAGGGGACGGGGACGGTTTAGGGTCCAGGTGAGGGTACGGCAACGCTTTAGGGGGAGCGTGCGTGTGAGGGCGCGGGTTCGTGTTAGCGTACGGGTTAGGATTAGGGGACGGGTGAGGGTCAGGCTTCGGGGAAGGGTTAGGGTTAGGGTTCGGGCTAGGGTTAGGGTTACGGGACGAGGACGGTTTAGGGTCCAGGTGAGGGTACGGCAACGCTTTAGGGGGAGCGCGCGTGTGAGGGTGTGGGTTAGTGTTAGCGTACGGGTTAGGATTAGGGGACGGGTGAGGGTCAGGTTTCGGGGAAGGGTTAGGGTTAGGGTTCGGGCTAGGGTTAGGGTTAGGGGACGGGGACGGTTTAGGGTCCAGGTGAGGGTACCTCAACGCTGTAGGGGGAGCGTGCGTGTGAGGGCGCGGGTTAGTGTTAGCGTAAGGGTTAGGATTAGGGCACGGGTGGGGGTCAGGCTTTGGGGAAGGGTTAGGGTTAGGGTTCGGGCTAGGGTTAGGGTTAGGGGACGGGGACGGTTTAGGGTCCAGGTGAGGGTACGGCAACGCTTTAGGGGGAGCGTGCGTGTGAGGGCGCGGGTTAGTGTTAGCGTACGGGTTAGGACTAGGGCACGGGTGAGGGTCAGGCTTCGGGGAAGGGTTAGGGTTAGGGTTCGGGCTAGGGTTAGGGTTAGGGTATGGGGACGGTTTAGGGTCCAGGTGAGGGTACGGCAACGCTTTAGGGGGAGTGTGCGTGTGAGGGCGCGGGTTAGTGTTAGCGTACGGGTTAGGATTAGGGGACGGGTGAGGGTCAGGCTTCGGGGAAGGGTTAGGATTAGGGTTCGGGCTAGGGTAAGGGTTACGGGACGGGGACGGTTTAGGGTCCAGGTGAGGGTACCTGAACGCTGTAGGGGGAGCGTGCTTGTGAGGGCGCGGGTTAGTGTTAGCGTACGGGTTAGGATTAGGGCACGGGTGAGGATCAGGCTTCGGGGAAGGGTTAGGGTTAGGGTTAGGGCTAGGGTTAGGGTTAGGGAACTGGGACGGTTTAGGGTCCAGGTGAGGGTACTGCAACGCTTTAGGGGGAGCGTGCGTGTGAGGGCGTGGGTTAGTGTTAGCGTACGGGTTAGGATTAGGGCACGGGTGAGGGTCAGGCTTCGGGGAAGGGTTAGGGTTAGGGTTCGGGCTAGGGTTAGGGTTAGGGGACGGGGACGGTTTAGGGTCCAGGTGAGGGTACGGCAACGCTTTTCGGGGACCGTGTGTGTGAGGGGGCGGGTTAGTGTTAGCGTACGGGTTAGGATCAGGGGACGGGTGAGGGTCAGGCTTCGGGGAAGGGTTAGGGTTAGGGTTCGGGCTAGGGTTAGGGTTAGGGGACGGGGACGGTTTAGGGTTCAGGTGAGGGTACGGCAACGCTGTAGGGGTAGCGTGCGTGTGAGGGCGCGGGTTAGTGTTAGCGTACGGGTTAGGATTAGGGGACGGGTGAGGGTCAGGCTTTGGGGAAGGGTTAGGGTTAGGGTTCGGGCTAGGGTTAGGGTTAGGGGACGGGGACGGTTTAGGGTCCAGGTGAGGGTACGGCAACGCTTTAGTGGGAGCGTGCGTATGAGGGCGCGGGTTAGTGTTAGCGTACGGGTTAGGATCAGGGGACGGGTGAGGGTCAGGCTTCGGGGAAGGGTTAGGGCTAGGGTTAGGGCTCGGGTTAGGGTTAGGGGACAGGGACGGTTTAGGGTACAGGTGAGGGTACGGCAACGCCTTAGGGGGAGCGTGCGTGTGAGGGCGAGGGATAGTGTTAGCGTACGGGTTAGGATTAGGGCACGGGTGAGGGTCAGGCTTCGGGGAAGGGTTAGGGTTAGGGTTCGGGCTAGGGTTAGGGTTAGGGGACGGGGAGGGTTTAGGGTCCAGGTGAGGGAACGGCAACGCTTTAGGGGGAGCGTGCGTGTGAGGGCGCGGGTTAGTGTTAGCGTACGGGTTAGGATTAGGGGACGGGTGAGGGTCAGGCTTCGGGGAAGGGTTAGGGTTAGGGTTCGGGCTAGGGTTAGGGTTAGGGGACGGGGACGGTTTAGGGTCCAGGTGAGGGTACGGCAACGGTGTAGGGGGAGCGTGCATGTGAGGGTGCGGGTTAGTGTTAGCGTAAGGGTTAGGATTAGGGGACGGGTGAGGGTCAGGCTTCGGGGAAGGGTTAGGGTTAGGGTTCGGGCTAGGGTTAGGGTTAGGGGACGGGGACGGTTTAGGGTCCAGGTGAGGGTACTGCAACGCTTTAGGGGGAGCGTGTGTGTCAGGGCGTGGGTTAGTGTTAGCGTACGGGTTAGGATTAGGGCACGGGTGAGGGTCAGGCTTCGGGGAAGGGTTAGGGTTAGGGTTCGGGCTAGGGTTAGGGTTAGGGGACGGGGACGGTTTAGGGTCCAGGTGAGGGTACTGCAACGCTTTAGGGGGAGCGTGTGTGTGAGGGCACGGGTTAGTGTTAGCGTACGGGTTAGGATTAGGGCACGGGTGAGGGTCAGGCTTCGGGGAAGGGTTAGGGTTAGGGTTCGGGCTAGGGTTAGGGTTAGGGGACGGGGACGGTTTAGGGTCCAGGTGAGGGTACGGCAACGCTTTAGGGGGAGCGCGCGTGTGAGGGCGCCCGTTAGTGTTAGCGTACGGGTTAGGATTAGGGGACGGGTGAGGGTCAGGCTTCGAGGAAGGGTTAGGGTTAGGGTTCGGGCTAGGGTTAGGGTTAGCGGACGGGGACGGTTTAGGGTCCAGGTGAGGGTACGGCAACGCTTTAGGGGGAGCGTGCGTGTGAGGGCGCGGGTTAGTGTTAGCGTACGGGTTAGGATTAGGGCACGGGTGAGGGTCAGGCTTCGGGGAAGGGTTAGGGTTAGGGTTCGGGCTAGGGTTAGGGTTAGGGGACGGGGACGGTTTAGGGTCCAGGTGAGGGTACGGCAACGCTTTAGGGGGAGCGTGCATGTGAGGGCGCGGGTTAGTGTTAGCGTACGGGTTAGGATTAGGGGACGGGTGAGGGTCAGGCTTCGGGGAAGGGTTAGTGTTAGGGTTCGGGCTAGGGTTAGGGTTAGGGGACGGGGACGGTTTAGGGTCCAGGTGAGGGTACGGCAACGCTTTAGGGGGAGCGTGCGTGTGAGGGCGCGGGTTAGTGTTAGCGTACGGGTTAGGATTAGGGGACGGGTGAGGGTCAGGCTTCGGGGAAGGGTTAGGGTTAGGGTTCGGGCTAGGGTTAGGGTTAGGGGACGGGGACGGTTTAGGGTCCAGGTGAGGGTACGGCAACGCTTTAGGGGGAGCGTGCGTGTGAGGGCGCGGGTTAGTGTTAGCGTACGGGTTAGGACTAGGGCACGGGTGAGGGTCAGGCTTCGGGGAAGGGTTAGGGTTAGGGTTCGGGCTAGGGTTAGGGTTAGGGTATGGGGACGGTTTAGGGTCCAGGTGAGGGTACGGCAACGCTTTAGGGGGAGTGTGCGTGTGAGGGCGCGGGTTAGTGTTAGCGTACGGGTTAGGATTAGGGGACGGGTGAGGGTCAGGCTTCGGGGAAGGGTTAGGATTAGGGTTCGGGCTAGGGTAAGGGTTACGGGACGGGGACGGTTTAGGGTCCAGGTGAGGGTACCTGAACGCTGTAGGGGGAGCGTGCGTGTGAGGGCGCGGGTTAGTGTTAGCGTACGGGTTAGGATTAGGGCACGGGTGAGGATCAGGCTTCGGGGAAGGGTTAGGGTTAGGGTTAGGGCTAGGGTTAGGGTTAGGGGACGGGGACGGTTTAGGGTCCAGGTGAGGGTACGGCAACGCTTTAGGGGGAGCGTGCCTGTGAGGGCGCGGGTTAGTGTTAGAGTACGGGTTACGATTAGCGGACGGGTGAGGGTCAGGCTTCGGGGAAGGGTTAGGGATAGGGTTCGGGCTAGGTTTAGGGTTAGGGGACGGGGACTGTTTAGGGTCCAGGTGAGGGTACGGCAACGCTTTAGGGGGAGCGTGCGTGTGAGGGCGCGAGTTAGCGTTAGCGTACGGGTTAGGATTAGGGGACGGGTGAGGGTCAGGCTTCAGGGAATGGTTAGGGTTAGGGTTCGTGCTACGGTTAGGGATAGGGGACGGGGACGGTTTCGGGTCCAGGTGAGGGTATGGCAACACTTTAGGGGGAGCGTGCGTGTTAGGGCGCGGGTTAGCATTAGCGTACGGGTTAGGATTAGGAGACGGGTGAGGGTCAGGCTTAGGGGAAGGGTTAGGGATAGGGTTCGGGCTAGGGTTAGGGTTAGGGGACGGGGATTGTTTAGGGTACAGGTGAGGGTACGGCAACGCTTTAGGGGGAGCGTGCGTGTGAGGGCGCGGGTTAGTGGTAGCCTACGGGTTAGGTTTAGGACACGGGTGAGGGTCAGGCTTCGGGGAAGGGTTAGGGTTAGGGTTCGGGCTAGGGTTAGGGTTAGGGGACGGGGACTGTTTAGGGTCCAGGTGAGGGTACGGCAACGCTTTAGGGGGAGCGTGCGTGTGAGGGCGCGGGTTAGTGTTAGCGTACGGGTTAGGATTAGGGGACGGGTCAGGGTCAGGCTTCGGGGAAGGGCTAGGGTTAGGGTTCGGGCTAGGGTTAGGGTTAGGGGACGGGGACGGTTTAGGGTCCAGGTGAGGGTACTGCAACGCTTTAGGGGGAGCGTGCGTGTGAGGGCGTGGGTTAGTGTTAGCGTACGGGTTACGATTAGGGCACGGGTGAGGGTCAGGTTTCGGGGAAGGGTTAGGGTTAGGGTTCGGGCTAGGGTTAGGGTTAGGGGACGGGGAGGGTTTAGGGTCCAGGTGAGGGAACGGCAACGCTTTAGGGGGAGCGTGCGTGTGAGGGCGCGGGTTAGTGTTAGCGTACGGGTTAGGATTAGGGGACGGGTGAGGGTCAGGCTTCGGGGAAGGGTTAGGGTTAGGGTTCGGGCTAGGGTTAGGGTTAGGGGACGGGGACGGTTTAGGGTCCAGGTGAGGGTACGGCAACACTTTAGGGGGAGCGTGTGTGTGAGGGCGCGGGTTAGTGTTAGCGTACGGGTTAGGATTACGGGACGGGTGAGGGTCAGGCTTCGGGGAAGGGTTAGGGTTAGGGTTCGGGCTAGGGTTAGGGTTAGGGGACGGGGACTGTTTAGGGTCCAGGTGAGGGTACGGCAACGCTTTAGGGGGAGCGTGCGTGTGAGGGCGCGGGTTAGTGTTAGCGTACGGGTTAGGATTAGGGGACGGGTGAGGGTCAGGCTTCGGGGAAGTGTTAGGGTTAGGGTTCGGGCTAGGGTTAGGGTTAGGGGACGGGGACGGTTTAGGGTCGAGGTGAGGGTACGGCAACGCTGTAGGGGGAGCGTGCGTGTGAGGGCGCGGGTTAGTGTTAGCGTACGGGTTAGGATTAGGGGACGGGTGAGGGTCAGGCTTCGGGGAAGGGTTAGGGTTAGGGTTCGGGCTAGGGTTAGGGTTAGGGGACGGGGACGGTTTAGGGTCCAGGTGAGGGTACAGCAACGCTTTAGGGGGAGCGTGTGTGTGAGGGCGCGGGTTAGTGTTAGCGTACGGGTTAGGATTAGGGCACGGGTGAGGGTCAGGCTTCGGGGAAGTGTTAGGGTTAGGGTTCGGGCTAGGGTTAGGGTTAGGGGACGGGGACGGTTTAGGGTCCAGGTGAGGGTACGGCAACGCTTTAGGGGGAGCGTGTGTGTGAGGGCACGGGTTAGTGTTAGCGTACGGGTTAGGATTAGGGCACGGGTGAGGGTCAGGCTTCGGGGAAGGGTTAGGGTTAGGGTTCAGGCTAGGGTTAGGGTTAGGGGACGGGGACGGTTTAGGGTCCAGGTGAGGGTACGGCAACGCTTTAGGGGGAGCGTGCGTGTGAGGGTGCGGGTTAGTGTTAGCGTACGGGTTAGGATTAGGGGACGGGTGACGGTCAGGTTTCGGGGAAGGGTTAGGGTTAGGGTTCGGGCTAGGGTTAGGGTTAGGGGATGGGGACGGTTTAGGGTCCAGGTGAGGGTACGGCACCGCTGTAGGGGGAGCGTGCGTGTGAGGGCGCGGGTTAGTGTTAGCGTACGGGTTAGGATTATGGGACGGGTGAGGGTCAGGCTTCGGGGAAGTGTTAGGGTTAGGGTTCGGGCTAGGGTTAGGGTTAGGGTTAGGGGACGGTTTAGGGTCCAGGTGAGGGTACGGCAACGCTTTAGGGGGAGCGTGCGTGTGAGGGCGCGGGTTAGTGTTAGCATACGGGTTAGGATTAGGGGACGGGTGAGGGTCAGGCTTCGGGGAAGGGTTAGGGTTAGGGTTGGTCCTAGGGTTAGGGTTAGGGGACGGGGACGGTTTAGGGTCCAGGTGAGGGTACGGCAACGCTTTAGGGGGAGCGCGCGTGTGAGGGCGTGGGTTAGTGTTAGCGTACGGGTTAGGATTAGGGGACGGGTGAGGGTCAGGCTTCGGGGAAGGGTTAGGGTTAGGGTTCGGGCTAGGGTTAGGGTTAGGGGACGGGGACGGTTTAGGGTCCAGGTGAGGGTACGGCAACGCTTTAGGGGGAGCGTGCGTGTGAGGGCGCGGGTTAGTGTTAGCGTACGGGTTAGGATTAGGGGACGGGTGAGGGTCAGGCTTCGGGGAAGTGTTAAGGTTAGGGTTCGGGCTAGGGTTAGGGTTAGGGAATGGGGACGGTTTAGGGTCCAGGTGAGGGTACGGCAAAGCTGTAGAGGGAGCGTGCGTGTGAGGGCGCGGGTTAGTGTTAGCGTACGGGTTAGGATTAGGGCACGGGTGAGGGTCAGGCTTCGGGGAAGGGTTAGGGTTAGGGTTCGGGCTAGGGTTAGGGTTAGGGGACGGGGACGGTTTAGGGTCCAGGTGAGGGTACGGCAACGCTTTAGGGGGAGCGTGCGTGTGAGGGCGCGGGTTACTGTTAGCGTACGCGTTAGGATTAGGGCACGGGTGAGGGTCAGGCTTCGGGGAAGGGTTAGGGTTAGGGTTCGGGCTAGGGTTAGGGTTAGGGGACGGGGACGGTTTAGGGTCCAGGTGAGGGTACGGCAACGCTTTAGGGGGAGCGTGCGTGTGAGGGCGCGGGTTAGTGTTAGCGTACGGGTTAGGATTAGGGGACGGGTGAGGGTCAGGCTTCGGAGAAGGGTTAGGGTTAGGGTTCGGGCTAGGGTTAGGGTTAGGGGACGGGAACGGTTTAGGGTCCAGGTGAGGGTACGGCAACTCTTTAGGGGGAGCGTGCGTGTGAGGGCGCGGGTTAGTGTTAGCGTACGGGTTAGGATTAGGGGACGGGTGAGGGTCAGGCTTCGGGGAAGGGTTAGGGCTAGTGTTCGGTCTAGGGTTAGGGTTAGGCGACGGGGACGGTTTACGGTCCAGGTGAGGGTACGGCAACGCTTTAGGGGGAGCGTGCGTGTGAGGGCGCGGGTTAGTGTTAGCGTACGGGTTAGGATTAGGGGACGGGTGAGGGTCAGGCTTCGGGGAAGGGTTAGGGTTAGGGTTAGGGTTCGGGCTAGGGTTAGGGTTAGGGGACGGGGACGGTTTAGGGTCCAGGTGAGGGTACGGCAACGCTTTAGGGGGAGCGTGCGTGTGAGGGCGCGGGTTACTGTTAGCGTACGTGTTAGGATTAGGGGACGGGTGAGGGTCAGGCTTCGGGGAAGGGTTAGGGTTAGGGTTCAGGCTAGGGTTAGGGTTAGGGGACAGGGACGGTTTAGGGTCCAGGAGAGGGTACGGCAACGCTTTAGGGGGAGCGTGCGTGTGAGGGCGCGGCTTAGTGTTAGCGTACGGGTTAGGATTAGGGGACGGTTGAGGGTCAGGCTTCGGGGAAGGGTTAGGGCTAGTGTTCGGGCTAGGGTTAGGGTTAGGGTTAGGGGACGGTTTAGGGTCCAGGTGAGGGTATGGCAACGCTTTAGGGGGAGCGTGCGTGTGAGGGCGCGGGTTAGTGTTAGCGTACAGGTTAGGATTAGGGGACGGGTGAGGGTCAGGCTTCGGGGAAGGGTTAGGGTTACGGTTCGGGCTAGGGTTAGGGTTAGGGGACGGGGACGGTTTAGGGTCCAGGTGAGGGTACGGCAACGCTTTAGGGGGAGCGTGCGTGTGAGGGCGCGGGTTAGTGTTAGCGTACGGGTTAGGATTAGGGCACGGGTGAGGGTCAGGCTTCGGGGAAGGGTTAGGGTTAGGGTTCGGGCTAGGGTTAGGGTTAGGGGATGGGTACGGTTTAGGGTCCAGGTGAGGGTACGGCAACGCTTTAGGGGGAGCGTGCATGTGAGGGCGCGGGTTAGTGTTAGCGTACGGGTTAGGATTAGGGCACGGGTGAGGGTCAGGCTTCGGGGAAGGGTTAGGGTTAGGGTTCAGGCTAGGGTTAGGGTTAGGGGACGGGGACGGTTTAGGGTCCAGGTGAGGGTACGGCAACGCTTTAGGGGGAGCGTGCATGTGAGGGTGCGGGTTACTGTTAGCGTACGCGTTAAGATTAGGGGACGGGTGAGTGTCAGGCTTCGGGGAAGGGTTAGGGTTAGGGTTCGGGCTAGGGTTAGGGTTAGGGGACGGGGACTGTTTAGGGTCCAGGTGAGGGTACGGCAACGCTTTAAGGGGAGCGTGCGTGTGAGGGCGCGGGTTACTGTTAGCGTACGGGTTAGGATTAGGGGACGGGTGAGGGTCAGGCTTCGGGGAAGGGTTAGGGTTAGGGTTCGGGCTAGGGTTAGGGTTAGGGGATGGGGACAGTTTAGGGTCCAGGTGAGGGTACGGCAACGCTTTATGGGGAGCGTGCGTGTGAGGTCGCGGGTTAGTGTTAGCGTACGGGTTAGGATTAGGGGACGGGTGAGTGTCAGGTTTCGGGGAAGGGTTAGGGTTAGGGTTCGGGCTAGGGTTAGGGTTAGGGGATGGGGACGGTTTAGGGTCCAGGTGAGGGTACGGCAACGCTTTAGGGGGAGCGTGCGTGTGAGGTCGCGGGTTAGTGTTAGCGTACGGGTTAGGATTAGGGCACGGGTGAGGGTCAGGCTTCGGGGAAGGGTTAGGGTTAGGGTTCGGGCTAGGGTTAGGGTTAGGGGACGGGGACGGTTTAGGGTCCAGGTGAGGGTACGGCAACGCTTTAGGGGGAGCGTGCGTGTGAGGGCGCGGGTTAGTGTTAGCGTACGGGTTAGGATTAGGGGACGGGTGAGGGTCAGGCTTCGGGGAAGGGTTAGGGTTAGGGTTCGGGCTAGGGTTAGGGTTAGGGGACGGGGACGGTTTAGGGTCCAGGTGAGGGTACGGCAACGCTTTAGGGGGAGCGTGCGTGTGAGGGCGCGGGTTAGTGTTAGCGTACGGGTTAGGATTAGGGGACGGGTGAGGGTCAGGCTTCGGGGAAGGGTTAGGGTTAGGGTTCGGGCTAGGGTTAGGGTTAGGGGACGGGGACGGTTTAGGGTCCAGGTGAGGGTACGGCAACGCTTTAGGGGGAGCGTGCGTGTGAGGGCGCGGGTTAGTGTTAGCGTACGGGTTAGGACTAGGGCACGGGTGAGGGTCAGGCTTCGGGGAAGGGTTAGGGTTAGGGTTCGGGCTAGGGTTAGGGTTAGGGTATGGGGACGGTTTAGGTTCCAGGTGAGGGTACGGCAACGCTTTAGGGGGAGTGTGCGTGTGAGGGCGCGGGTTAGTGTTAGCGTACGGGTTAGGATTAGGGGACGGGTGAGGGTCAGGCTTCGGGGAAGGTTTAGGATTAGGGTTCGGGCTAGGGTAAGGGTTACGGGACGGGGACGGTTTAGGGTCCAGGTGAGGGTACCTGAACGCTGTAGGGGGAGCGTGCGTGTGAGGGCGCGGGTTAGTGTTAGCGTACGGGTTAGGATTAGGGCACGGGTGAGGGTCAGGCTTCGGGGAAGGGTTAGGGTTAGGGTTAGGGCTAGGGTTAGGGTTAGGGGACGGGGACGGTTTAGGGTCCAGGTGAGGGTACGGTAACGCTTTAGGGGGAGCGTGCCTGTGAGGGCGCGGGTTAGTGTTAGAGTACGGGTTACGATTAGCGGACGGGTGAGGGTCAGGCTTCGGGGAAGGGTTAGGGTTAGGGTTCGGGCTAGGTTTAGGGTTAGGGGACGGGGACTGTTTAGGGTCCAGGTGAGGGTACGGCAACGCTTTAGGGGGAGCGTGCGTGTGAGGGCGCGAGTTAGCGTTAGCGTACGGGTTAGGATTAGGGGACGGGTGAGGGTCAGGCTTCAGGGAATGGTTAGGGTTAGGGTTCGTGCTACGTTTAGGGATAGGGGACGGGGACGGTTTCGGGTCCAGGTGAGGGTACGGCAACACTTTAGGGGGAGCGTGCGTGTGAGGGCGCGGGTTAGCATTAGCGTACGGGTTAGGATTAGGAGACGGGTGAGGGTCAGGCTTAGGGGAAGGGTTAGGGTTAGGGTTCGGGCTAGGGTTAGGGTTAGGGGACGGGGATTGTTTAGGGTACAGGTGAGGGTACGGCAACGCTTTAGGGGGAGCGTGCGTGTGAGGGCGCGGGTTAGTGGTAGCCTACGGGTTAGGTTTAGGACACGGGTGAGGGTCAGGCTTCGGGGAAGGGTTAGGGTTAGGGTTCGGGCTAGGGTTAGGGTTAGGGGACGGGGACTGTTTAGGGTCCAGGTGAGGGTACGGCAACGCTTTAGGGGGAGCGTGCGTGTGAGGGCGCGGGTTAGTGTTAGCCTACGGGTTAGGATTAGGGAACGGGTCAGGGTCAGGCTTCGGGGAAGGGCTAGGGTTAGGGTTCGGGCTAGGGTTAGGGTTAGGGGACGGGGACGGTTTAGGGTCCAGGTGAGGGTACTGCAACGCTTTAGGGGGAGCGTGCGTGTGAGGGCGTGGGTTAGTGTTAGCGTACGGGTTAGGATTAGGGCACGGGTGAGCGTCAGGTTTCGGGGAAGGGTTAGGGTTAGGGTTCGGGCTAGGGTTAGGGTTAGGGGACGGGGAGGGTTTAGGGTCCAGGTGAGGGAACGGCAACGCTTTAGGGGGAGCGTGCGTGTGAGGGCGCGGGTTAGTGTTAGCGTACGGGTTAGGATTAGGGGACGGGTGAGGGTCAGGCTTCGGGGAAGGGTTAGGGTTAGGGTTCGGGCTAGGGTTAGGGTTAGGGGACGGGGACGGTTTAGGGTCCAGGTGAGGGTACGGCAACACTTTAGGGGGAGCGTGTGTGTGAGGGCGCGGGTTAGTGTTAGCGTACGGGTTAGGATTACGGGACGGGTGAGGGTCAGGCTTCGGGGAAGGGTTAGGGTTAGGGTTCGGGCTAGGGTTAGGGTTAGGGGACGGGGACTGTTTAGGGTCCAGGTGAGGGTACGGCAACGCTTTAGGGGGAGCGTGCGTGTGAGGGCGCGGGTTAGTGTTAGCGTATGGGTTAGGATTAGGGGACGGGTGAGGGTCAGGCTTCGGGGAAGTGTTAGGGTTAGGGTTCGGGCTAGGGTTAGGGTTAGGGGACGGGGACGGTTTAGGGTCGAGGTGAGGGTACGGCAACGCTGTAGGGGGAGCGTGCGTGTGAGGGCGCGGGTTAGTGTTAGCGTACGGGTTAGGATTAGGGGACGGGTGAGGGTCAGGCTTCGGGGAAGGGTTAGGGTTAGGGTTCGGGCTAGGGTTAGGGTTAGGGGACGGGGACGGTTTAGGGTCCAGGTGAGGGTACTGCAACGCTTTAGGGGGAGCGTGTGTGTGAGGGCGCGGGTTAGTGTTAGCGTACGGGTTAGGATTAGGGCACGGGTGAGGGTCAGGCTTCGGGGAAGGGTTAGGGTTAGGGTTCGGGCTAGGGTTAGGGTTAGGGGACGGGGAGGCTTTAGGGTCCAGGTGAGGGAACGGCAACGCTTTAAGGGGAGCGTGCGTGTGAGGGCGCGGGTTAGTGTTAGCGTACGGGTTAGGATTAGGGGACGGGTGAGGGTCAGGCTTCGGGGAAGGGTTAGGGTTAGGGTTCGGGCTAGGGTTAGGGTTAGGGGACGGGGACGGTTTAGGGTCCAGGTGAGGGTACGGCAACGGTGTAGGGGGAGCGTGCATGTGAGGGCGCGGGTTAGTGTTAGTGTACGGGTTAGGATTAGGGGACGGGTGAGGGTCAGGCTTCGGGGAAGGGTTAGGGTTAGGGTTCGGGCTAGGGTTAGGGTTAGGGGACGGGGACGGTTTAGGGTCCAGGTGAGGGTACTGCAACGCTTTAGGGGGAGCGTGTGTGTCAGGGCGCGGGTTAGTGTTAGCGTACGGGTTAGGATTAGGGCACGGGTGAGGGTCAGGCTTCGGGGAAGGGTTAGGGTTAGGGTTCGGGCTAGGGTTAGGGTTAGGGGACGGGGACGGTTTAGGGTCCAGGTGAGGGTACTGCAACGCTTTAGGGGGAGCGTGTGTGTGAGGGCGCGGGTTAGTGTTAGCGTACGGGTTAGGATTAGGGCACGGGTGAGGGTGAGGCTTCGGGGAAGGGTTAGGGTTAGGGTTCGGGCTAGGGTTAGGGTTAGGGGACGGGGACGGTTTAGGGTCCAGGTGAGGGTACGGCAACGCTTTAGGGGGAGCGCGCGTGTGAGGGCGCCCGTTAGTGTTAGCGTACGGGTTAGGATTAGGGGACGGGTGAGGGTCAGGCTTCGGGGAAGGGTTAGGGTTAGGGTTCGGGCTAGGGTTAGGGTTAGGGGACGGGGACGGTTTAGGGTCCAGGTGAGGGTACGGCAACGCTTTAGGGGGAGCGTGCGTGTGAGGGCGCGGGTTAGTGTTAGCGTACGGGTTAGGATTAGGGGACGGGTGAGGGTCAGGCTTCGGAGAAGTGTTAGGGTTAGGGTTCGGGCTAGGGTTAGGGTTAGGGGATGGGGACGGTTTAGGGTCCAGGTGAGGGTACGGCAACGCTGTAGGGGGAGCGTGCGTGTGAGGGCGCGGGTTAGTGTTAGCATACGGGTTAGGATTAGGGGACGGGTGAGGGTCAGGCTTCGGGGAAGGGTTAGGGTTAGGGTTCGGGCTAGGGTTAGGGTTAGGGGACGGGGACGGTTTAGGGTCCAGGTGAGGGTACGGCAACGCTTTAGGGGGAGCGTGCGTGTGAGGGCGCGGGTTACTGTTAGCCTATGGGTTAGGATTAGGGGACGGGTGAGGGTCAGGCTTCGTGGAAGGGTTAGGGTTAGGGTTCGGGCTAGGTTTAGGGTTAAGGGACGGGGACGGTTTAGGATCCAGGTGAGGGTACGGCAACGCTTTAGGGGGAGCGTGCGTGTGAGGGCGCGGGTTAGTGTTAGCGTACGGGTTAGGATTAGGCGACGGGTGAGGGTCAGGCTTCGGGGAAGGGTTAGGGTTAGGGTTGGTAATAGGGTTAGGGTTAAGGGACGGGGACGGTTTAGGGTCCAGGTGAGGGTACGGCAACGCTTTAGGGGTAGCGCGCGTGTGAGGGCGCGGGTTAGTGTTAGTGTACGGGTTAGGATTAGGGGACGGGTGAGGGTCAGGCTTCGGGGAAGGGCTAGGGTTAGGGTTCGGGCTAGGGTTAGGGTTAGGGGACGGGGACGGTTTAGGGTCCAGGTGAGGGTACGGCAACGCTTTAGGGGGAGCGTGCGTGTGAGGGCGCGGGTTACTGTTAGCGTACGTGTTAGGATTAGGGCACGGGTGAGGGTCAGGATTCGGGGAAGTGTTAGGGTTAGGGTTCGGGCTAGGGTTAGGGTTAGGGGACGGGGACGGTTTAGAGTCCAGGTGAGGGTACGGCAACGCTTTAGGGGTAGCGTGCGTGTGAGGGCGCGGGTTAGTGTTAGAGTACGGGTTAGGATTAGGGGACGGGTGAGGGTCAGGCTTCGGGGAAGGGTTAGGGCTAGTGTTCGGGCTAGGGTTAGGGTTAGGGGACGGGGACGGTTTAGGGTCCAGGTGAGGGTACGGCAACGCTTTAGGGGGAGCGTGCGTGTGAGGGCGCGGGTTAGTGTTAGCGTACGGGTTAGGATTAGGGGACGGGTGAGGGTCAGGCTTCGGGGAAGGGTTAGGGTTAGGGTTCTGGCTGGGGTTAGGGTTAGGGGACGGGGACGGTTTAGGGTCCAGGTGAGGGTTCGGCAACGCTTTAGGGGGAGCGTGCGTGTGAGGGCGCGGGTTAGAGTTAGCGTACGGGTTAGGATTAGGGCACGGGTGAGGGTCAGGCTTCGGGGAAGGGTTAGGGTTAGGGTTCGGGCTAGGGTTAGGGTTAGGGGATGGGGACGGTTTAGGGTCCAGGTGAGGGTACGGCAACGCTGTAGGGGGAGCGTGCGTGTGAGGGCGTGGGTTAGTGTTAGCGTACGGGTTAGGATTAGGGCACGGGTGAGGGTCAGGCTTCGGGGAAGGGTTAGGGTTAGGGTTCGGGCTAGGGTTAGGGTTAGGGGACGGGGACGGTTTAGGGTCTAGGTGAGGGTACGGCAACGCTTTAGGGGGAGCGTGCGTGTGAGGGCGCGGGTTACTGTTAGCGTACGCGTTAGGATTAGGGCACGGGTGAGGGTCAGGCTTCGGGGAAGGGTTAGGGTTAGGGTTCGGGCTAGGGTTAGGGTTTGGGGACGGGGACTGTTTAGGGTCCAGGTGAGGGTACGGCAACGCTTTAGGGGGAGCGTGCGTGTGAGGGCGCGGGTTAGTGTTAGCGTACGGGTTAGGATTAGGGGACGGGTGAGGGTCAGGCTTCGGGGAAGTGTTAGGGTTAGGGTTCGGGCTAGGGTTAGGGTTAGGGGATGGGGACGGTTTAGGGTCCAGGTGAGGGTACGGCCACCCTGTAGGGGGAGCGTGCGTGTGAGGGCGCGGGTTAGTGTTAGCGTACGGGTTAGGATTAGGGGACGGGTGAGGGTCAGGCTTCGGGGAAGGGTTAGGGTTAGGGTTCGGGCTAGGGTTAGTGTTAGGGGACGGGGACGGTTTAGGGTCCAGGTGAGGGTACTGCAACGCTTTAGGGGGAGCGTGCGTGTGAGGGCGTGGGTTAGTGTTAGCGTACGGGTTAGGATTAGGGCACGGGTGAGGGTCAGGCTTCGGGGAAGGGTTAGGGTTAGGGTTCGGGCTAGGGTTAGGGTTAGGGTTAGGGGACGGTTTAGGTTCCAGGTGAGGGTACGGCAACGCTTTAGGGGGAGCGTGCGTGTGAGGGCGCGGGTTAGTGTTAGCATACGGGTTAGGATTAGGGCACGGGTGAGGGTCAGGTTTCGGGGAAGTGTTAGGGCTAGGGTTCGGGCTAGGGTTAGGGTTAGGGGACGGGGACGGTTTAGGGTACAGGTGAGGGTACGGCAACGCCTTAGGGGGAGCGTGCGTGTGAGGGCGCGGGTTAGTGTTAGCGTACGGGTTAGGATTAGGGGACGGGTGAGGGTCAGGCTTCGGGGAAGGGTTAGGGTTAGGGTTCGGGCTAGGGTTAGGGTTAGGGGACGGGGACGGTTTAGGGTCCAGGTGAAGGTACGGCAACACTTTAGGTGGAGCGTGCGTGTGAGGGCGCGGGTTAGTGTTAGCGTACGGGTTAGGATTAGGGCACCGGTGAGGGTCAGGCTTCGGGGAAGGCTTAGGGTTAGGGTTTGGGCTAGGGTTAGGGTTAGGGAACGGGGACGGTTTAGGGTCCAGGTGAAGGTACGGCAACACTTTAGGGGGAGCGTGCGTGTGAGGGCGCGGGTTAGTGTTAGCGTACGGGTTAGGATTAGGGCACGGGTGAGGGTCAGGCTTCGGGGAAGGGTTAGGGTTAGGGTTCGGGCTAGGGTTAGGGTTAGTGTACGGGGACGGTTTAGGGTCCAGGTGAGGGTACGGCAACGCTTTAGGGGGAGCGTGCCTGTGAGGGCGCGGGTTAGTGTTAGAGTACGGGTTACGATTAGCGGACGGGTGAGGGTCAGGCTTCGGGGAAGGGTTAGGGTTAGGGTTCGGGCTAGGTTTAGGGTTAGGGGACAGGGACTGTTTAGGGTCCAGGTGAGGGTACGGCAACGCTTTAGGGGGAGCGTGCGTGTGAGGGCGTGAGTTAGCGTTAGCGTACGGGTTAGGATTAGGGGACGGGTGAGGGTCAGGCTTCAGGGAATGGTTAGGGTTAGGGTTCGTGCTACGGTTAGGGATAGGGGACGGGGACGGTTTCGGGTCCAGGTGAGGGTACGGCAACACTTTAGGGGGAGCGTGCGTGTTAGGGCGCGGGTTAGCATTAGCGTACGGGTTAGGATTAGGAGACGGGTGAGGGTCAGGCTTAGGGGAAGGGTTAGGGTTAGGGTTCGGGCTAGGGTTAGGGTTAGGGGACGGGGATTGTTTAGGGTACAGGTGAGGGTACGGCAACGCTTTAGGGGGAGCGTGCGTGTGAGGGCGCGGGTTAGTGGTAGCCTACGGGTTAGGTTTAGGACACGGGTGAGGGTCAGGCTTCGGGGAAGGGTTAGGGTTAGGGTTCGGGCTAGGGTTAGGGTTAGGGGACGGGGACTGTTTAGGGTCCAGGTGAGGGTACGGCAACGCTTTAGGGGGAGCGTGCGTGTGAGGGCGCGGGTTAGTGTTAGCGTACGGGTTAGGATTATGGGACGGGTCAAGGTCAGGCTTCGGGGAAGTGTTAGGGTTAGGGTTCGGGCTAGGGTTAGGGTTAGGAGATGGGGACGGTTTAGGGTCCAGGTGAGGGTACGGCAACGCTGTAGGGGGAGCGTGCGTGTGAGGGCGCGGGTTAGTGTTAGCGTACGGGTTAGGATTAGGGGACGGGTGAGGGTCAGGCTTCGGGGAAGGGCTAGGGTTAGGGTTCGGGCTAGGGTTAGGGTTAGGGGACGGGGACGGTTTAGGGTCCAGGTGAGGGTACGGCAACGCTTTAGGGGGAGCGTGCGTGTGAGGGCGTGGGTTAGTGTTAGCGTACGGGTTAGGATTAGGGCACGGGTGAGGGTCAGGTTTCGGGGAAGGGTTAGGGTTAGGGTTCGGGCTAGGGTTAGGGTTAGGGGACTGGGAGGGTTTAGGGTCCAGGTGAGGGAACGGCAACGCTTTAGGGGGAGCGTGCGTGTGAGGGCGCGGGTTAGTGTTAGCGTACGGGTTAGGATTAGGGGACGGGTGAGGGTCAGGCTTCGGGGAAGTGTTAGGGTTAGGGTTCGGGCTAGGGTTAGGGTTAGGGGACGGGGACGGTTTAGGGTCCAGGTGAGGGTACTGCAACGCTTTAGGGGGAGCGTGTGTGTGAGGGCGCGGGTTAGTGTTAGCGTACGGGTTAGGATTAGGGCACGGGTGAGGGTCAGGCTTCGGGGAAGGGTTAGGGTTAGGGTTCGGGCTAGGGTTAGGGTTAGGGGACGGGGACGGTTTAGGGTCCAGGTGAGGGTACGGCAACGCTTTAGGGGGAGCGTGTGTGTGAGGGCACGGGTTAGTGTTAGCGTACGGGTTAGGATTAGGGCACGGGTGAGGGTCAGGCTTCGGGGAAGGGTTAGGGTTAGGGTTCAGGCTAGGGTTAGGGTTAGGGGACGGGGACGGTTTAGGGTCCAGGTGAGGGTACGGCAACGCTTTAGGGGGAGCGTGCGTGTGAGGGTGCGGGTTAGTGTTAGCGTACGGGTTAGGATTAGGGGACGGGTGACGGTCAGGTTTCGGGGAAGGGTTAGGGTTAGGGTTCGGGCTAGGGTTAGGGTTAGGGGATGGGGACGGTTTAGGGTCCAGGTGAGGGTACGGCAACGCTGTAGGGGGAGCGTGCCTGTGAGGGCGCGGGTTAGTGTTAGCGTACGGGTTAGGATTATGGGACGGGTGAGGGTCAGGCTTCGGGGAAGTGTTAGGGTTAGGGTTCGGGCTAGGGTTAGGGTTAGGGGACGGGGACGGTTTAGGGTCCAGGTGAGGGTACGGCAACGCTTTAGGGGGAGCGTGCGTGTGAGGGCGCGGGTTAGTGTTAGCATACGGGTTAGGATTAGGGGACGGGTGAGGGTCAGGCTTCGGGGAAGGGTTAGGGTTAGGGTTGGTCCTAGGGTTAGGGTTAGGGGACGGGGACGGTTTAGGGTCCAGGTGAGGGTACGGCAACGCTTTAGGGGGAGCGCGCGTGTGAGGGCGTGGGTTACTGTTAGCGTACGGGTTAGGATTAGGGGACGGGTGAGGGTCAGGCTTCGGGGAAGGGTTAGGGTTAGGGTTCGGGCTAGGGTTAGGGTTAGGGGACGGGGACGGTTTAGGGTCCAGGTGAGGGTACGGCAACGCTTTAGGGGGAGCGTGCGTGTGAGGGCGCGGATTAGTGTTAGCGTACGGGTTAGGATTAGGGGACGGGTGAGGGTCAGGCTTCGGGGAAGTGTTAAGGTTAGGGTTCGGGCTAGGGTTAGGGTTAGGGGATGGGGACGGTTTAGGGTCCAGGTGAGGGTACGGCAAAGCTGTAGAGGGAGCGTGCGTGTGAGGGCGCGGGTTAGTGTTAGCGTACGGGTTAGGATTAGGGGACGGGTGAGGGTCAGGCTTCGGGGAAGGGTTAGGGCTAGGGTTCGGGCTCGGGTTAGGGTTAGGGGACGGGGACGGTTTAGGGTACAGGTGAGGGTACGGCAACGCCTTAGGGGGAGCGTGCGTGTGAGGGCGAGGGATAGTGTTAGCGTACGGGTTAGGATTAGGGCACGGGTGAGGGTCAGGCTTCGGGGAAGGGTTAGGGTTAGGGTTCGGGCTAGGGTTAGGGTTAGGGGACGGGGAGGGTTTAGGGTCCAGGTGAGGGAACGGCAACGCTTTAGGGGGAGCGTGCGTGTGAGGGCGCGGGTTAGTGTTAGCGTACGGGTTAGGATTAGGGGACGGGGGAGGGTCAGGCTTCGGGGAAGGGTTAGGGTTAGGGTTCGGGCTAGGGTTAGGGTTAGGGGACGGGGACGGTTTAGGGTCCAGGTGAGGGTACGGCAACGGTGTAGGGGGAGCGTGCATGTGAGGGCGCGGGTTAGTGTTAGCGTACGGATTAGGATTAGGGGACGGGTGAGGGTCAGGCTTCGGAGAAGGGTTAGGGTTAGGGTTCGGTCTAGGGTTAGGGTTAGGGGACGGGGACGGTTTAGGGTCCAGGTGAGGGTACTGCAACGCTTTAGGGGGAGCGTGTGTGTCAGGGCGCGGGTTAGTGTTAGCGTACGGGTTAGGGTTAGGGCACGGGTGAGGGTCAGGCTTCGGGGAAGGGTTAGGGTTAGGGTTCGGGCTAGGGTTAGGGTTAGGGGACGGGGACGGTTTAGGGTCCAGGTGAGGGTACTGCAACGCTTTAGGGGGAGCGTGTGTGTGAGGGCACGGGTTAGTGTTAGCGTACGGGTTAGGATTAGGGCACGGGTGAGGGTCAGGCTTCGGGGAAGGGTTAGGGTTAGGGTTCGGGCTAGGGTTAGGGTTAGGGGACGGGGACGGTTTAGGGTCCAGGTGAGGGTACGGCAACGCTTTAGGGGGAGCGCGCGTGTGAGGGCGCCCGTTAGTGTTAGCGTACGGGTTAGGATTAGGGGACGGGTGAGGGTCAGGCTTCGGGGAAGGGTTAGGGTTAGGGTTCGGGCTAGGGTTAGGGTTAGCGGACGGGGACGGTTTAGGGTCCAGGTGAGGGTACGGCAACGCTTTAGGGGGAGCGTGCGTGTGAGGGCGCGGGTTAGTGTTAGCGTACGGGTTAGGATTAGGGGACGGGTGAGGATCAGGCTTCGGGGAAGGGTTAGGGTTAGGGTTCGGGCTAGGGTTAGGGTTAGGGGACGGGGACGGTTTAGGGTCAAGGTGAGGGTACAGCAACGCTTTAGGGGGAGCGTGCGTGTGAGGGCGCGGGTTAGTGTTAGCGTACGGGTTAGGATTAGGCGACGGGTGAGGGTCAGGCTTCGGGGAAGGGTTAGGGTTAGGGTTGGTAATAGGGTTAGGGTTAAGGGACGGGGACGGTTTAGGGTCCAGGTGAGGGTACGGCAACGCTTTAGGGGTAGCACGCGTGTGACGGCGCGGGTTAGTGTTAGTGTACGGGTTAGGATTAGGGGACGGGTGAGGGTCAGGCTTCGGGGAAGGGCTAGGGTTAGGGTTCGGGCTAGGGTTAGGGTTAGGGGACGGGGACGGTTTAGGGTCCAGGTGAGGGTACGGCAACGCTTTAGGGGGAGCGTGCGTGTGAGGGCGCGGGTTACTGTTAGCGTACGGGTTAGGATTAGGGCACGGGTGAGGGTCAGGATTCGGGGAAGTGTTAGGGTTAGGGTTCGGGCTAGGGTTAGGGTTAGGGGATGGGGACTGTTTAGGGTTCAGGTGAGGGTACGCCAACGCTTTAGGGGGAGCGTGCGTGTGAGGGCGTGGGTTAGTGTTAGCGTACGGTTTAGGATTAGGGGACGGGTGAGGGTCAGGCTTCGGGGAAGGGTTAGGGCTAGTGTTCAGGCTAGGGTTAGGGTTAGGGTTAGGGGACGGTTTAGGGTCCAGGTGAGGGTACGGCAACGCTTTAGGGGGAGCGTGCGTGTGAGGGCGCGGGTTAGTGTTAGCGTACAGGTTAGGATTAGGGGACGGGTGAGGGTCAGGCTTCGGGGAAGGGTTAGGGTTAGTGTTCGGTCTAGGGTTAGGGTTAGGGGACGGGGACGGTTTAGAGTCCAGGTGAGGGTACGGCAACGCTTTAGGGGTAGCGTGCGTGTGAGGGCGCGGGTTAGTGTTAGAGTACGGGTTAGGATTAGGGGATGGGTGAGGGTCAGGCTTCGGGGAAGGGTTAGGGCTAGTGTTCGGGCTAGGGTTAGGGTTAGGGGACGGGGACGGTTTAGGGTCCAGGTGAGGGTACCTCAACGCTGTAGGGGGAGCGTGCGTGTGAGGGCGCATGTTAGTGTTAGCGTACGGGTTAGGATTAGGGGACGGGTGAGGGTCAGGCTTCGGGGAAGGGTTAGGGTTAGGGTTCGGGCTAGGGTTAGGGTTAGGGGACGGGGACGGTTTAGGGTCCAGGTGAGGGTACGGCAACGCTTTAGGGGGAGCGTGCATGTGAGGGCGCGGGTTAGTGTTAGCGTACGGGTTAGGATTAGGGGACGGGTGAGGGTCAGGCTTCGGGGAAGGGTTAGGGTTAGGGTTCGGGCTAGGGTTAGGGTTAGGGGACGGGGACGGTTTAGGGTCCAGGTGAGGGTACGGCAACGCTTTAGGGGGAGCGTGCGTGTGAGGGCGCGGGTTAGTGTTAGCGTACGGGTTAGGATTAGGGGACGGGTGAGGGTCAGGCTTCGGGGAAGGGTTAGGGTTAGGGTTCGGGCTAGGGTTAGGGTTAGGGGACGGGGACGGTTTAGGGTCCAGGTGAGGGTACGGCAACGCTTTAGGGGGAGCGTGCGTGTGAGGGCGCGGGTTAGTGTTAGCGTACGGGTTGGGACTAGGGCACGGGTGAGGGTCAGGCTTCCGGGAAGGGTTAGGGTTAGGGTTCGGGCTAGGGTTAGGGTTAGGGTATGGGGACGGTTTAGGGTCCAGGTGAGGGTACGGCAACGCTTTAGGGGGAGTGTGCGTGTGAGGGCGCGGGTTAGTGTTAGCGTACGGGTTAGGATTAGGGGACGGGTGAGGGTCAGGCTTCGGGGAAGGGTTAGGATTAGGGTTCGGGCTAGGGTAAGGGTTACGGGACGGGGACGGTTTAGGGTCCAGGTGAGGGTACCTGAACGCTGTAGGGGGAGCGTGCGTGTGAGGGCGCGGGTTAGTGTTAGCGTACGGGTTAGGATTAGGGCACGGGTGAGGGTCAGGCTTCGGGGAAGGGTTAGGGTTAGGGTTAGGGCTAGGGTTAGGGTTAGGGGACGGGGACGGTTTAGGGTCCAGGTGAGGGTACGGCAACGCTTTAGGGGGAGCGTGCCTGTGAGGGCGCGGGTTAGTGTTAGAGTACGGGTTACGATTAGCGGACGGGTGAGGGTCAGGCTTCGGGGAAGGGTTAGGGATAGGGTTCGGGCTAGGTTTAGGGTTAGGGGACGGGGACTGTTTAGGGTCCAGGTGAGGGTACGGCAACGCTTTAGGGGGAGCGTGCGTGTGAGGGCGCGAGTTAGCGTTAGCGTACGGGTTAGGATTAGGGGACGGGTGAGGGTCAGGCTTCAGGGAATGGTTAGGGGTAGGGTTCGTGCTACGGTTAGGGATAGGGGACGGGGACGGTTTCGGGTCCAGGTGAGGGTACGGCAACACTTTAGGGGGAGCGTGCGTGTTAGGGCGCGGGTTAGCATCAGCGTACGGGTTAGGATTAGGAGACGGGTGAGGGTCAGGCTTAGGGGAAGCGTTAGGGTTAGGGTTCGGGCTAGGGTTAGGGTTAGGGGATGGGGTTTGTTTAGGGTACAGGTGAGGGTACGGCAACGCTTTAGGGGGAGCGTGCGTGTGAGGGCGCGGGTTAGTGGTAGCCTACGGGTTAGGTTTAGGACACGGGTGAGGGTCAGGCTTCGGGGAAGGGTTAGGGTTAGGGTTCGGGCTAGGGTTAGGGTTAGGGGACGGGGACTGTTTAGGGTCCAGGTGAGGGTACGGCAACGCTTTAGGGGGAGCGTGCGTGTGAGGGCGCGGGTTAGTGTTAGCGTACGGGTTAGGATTAGGGGACGGGTCAGGGTCAGGCTTCGGGGAAGGGCTAGGGTTAGGGTTCGGGCTAGGGTTAGGGTTAGGGGACGGGGACGGTTTAGGGTCCAGGTGAGGGTACTGCAACGCTTTAGGGGGAGCGTGCGTGTGAGGGCGTGGGTTAGTGTTAGCGTACGGGTTAGGATTAGGGGACGGGTGAGGGTCAGGTTTCGGGGAAGGGTTAGGGTTAGGGTTCGGGCTAGGGTTAGGGTTCGGGGACGGGGAGGGTTTAGGGTCCAGGTGAGGGAACGGCAACGCTTTAGGGGGAGCGTGCGTGTGAGGGCGCGGGTTAGTGTTAGCGTACGGGTTAGGATTAGGGGACGGGTGAGGGTCAGGCTTCGGGGAAGGGTTAGGGTTAGGGTTCGGGCTAGGGTTAGGGTTAGGGGACGGGGACGGTTTAGGGTCCAGGTGAGGGTACGGCAACACTTTAGGGGGAGCGTGTGTGTGAGGGCGCGGGTTAGTGTTAGCGTACGGGTTAGGATTACGGGACGGGTGAGGGTCAGGCTTCGGGGAAGGGTTAGGGTTAGGGTTCGGGCTAGGGTTAGGGTTAGGGGACGGGGACTGTTTAGGGTCCAGGTGAGGGTACGGCAACGCTTTAGGGGGAGCGTGCGTGTGAGGGCGCGGGTTAGTGTTAGCGTACGGGTTAGGATTAGGGGACGGGTGAGGGTCAGGCTTCGGGGAAGTGTTAGGGTTAGGGTTCGGGCTAGGGTTAGGGTTAGGGGACGGGGACGGTTTAGGGTCGAGGTGAGGGTACGGCAACGCTGTAGGGGGAGCGTGCGTGTGAGGGCGCGGGTTAGTGTTAGCGTACGGGTTAGGATTAGGGGACGGGTGAGGGTCAGGCTTCGGGGAAGGGTTAGGGTTAGGGTTCGGGCTAGGGTTAGGGTTAGGGGACGGGGACGGTTTAGGGTCCAGGTGAGGGTACTGCAACGCTTTAGGGGGAGCGTGTGTGTGAGGGCGCGGGTTAGTGTTAGCGTACGGGTTAGGATTAGGGCACGGGTGAGGGTCAGGCTTCGGGGAAGGGTTAGGGTTAGGGTTCGGGCTAGGGTTAGGGTTAGGGGACGGGGACGGTTTAGGGTCCAGGTGAGGGTACGGCAACGCTTTAGGGGGAGCGTGTGTGTGAGGGCACGGGTTAGTGTTAGCGTACCGGTTAGGATTAGGGCACGGGTGAGGGTCAGGCTTCGGGGAAGGGTTAGGGTTAGGGTTCAGGCTAGGGTTAGGGTTAGGGGACGGGGACGGTTTAGGGTCCAGGTGAGGGTACGGCAACGCTTTAGGGGGAGCGTGCGTGTGAGGGTGCGGGTTAGTGTTAGCGTACGGGTTAGGATTAGGGGACGGGTGACGGTCAGGTTTCGGGGAAGGGTTAGGGTTAGGGTTCGGGCTAGGGTTAGGGTTAGGGGACGGGGACGGTTTAGGGTCCAGGTGAGGGTACGGCAACGCTTTAGGGGGAGCGTGCGTGTGAGGGCGCGGGTTAGTGTTAGCATACGGGTTAGGATTAGGGGACGGGTGAGGGTCAGGCTTCGGGGAAGGGTTAGGGTTAGGGTTGGTCCTAGGGTTAGGGTTAGGGGACGGGGACGGTTTAGGGTCCAGGTGAGGGTACGGCAACGCTTTAGGGGGTGCGCGCATGTGAGGGCGTGGGTTAGTGTTAGCGTACGGGTTAGGATTAGGGGACGGGTGAGGGTCAGGCTTCGGGGAAGGGTTAGGGTTAGGGTTCGGGCTAGGGTTAGGGTTAGGGGACGGGGACGGTTTAGGGTCCAGGTGAGGGTACGGCAACGCTTTAGGGGGAGCGTGCGTGTGAGGGCGCGGGTTAGTGTTAGCGTACGGGTTAGGATTAGGGGACGGGTGAGGGTCAGGCTTCGGGGAAGTGTTAAGGTTAGGGTTCGGGCTAGGGTTAGGGTTAGGGGATGGGGACGGTTTAGGGTCCAGGTGAGGGTACAGCAAAGCTGTAGAGGGAGCGTGCGTGTGAGGGCGCGGGTTAGTGTTAGCGTACGGGTTAGGATTAGGGGACGGGTGAGGGTCAGGCTTCGGGGAAGGGTTAGGGTTAGGGTTCGGGCTAGGGTTAGGGTTAGGGGACGGGGACGGTTTAGGGTCCAGGTGAGGGTACTGCAACGCTTTAGGGGAAACGTGCGTGTGAGGGCGCGGGTTAGCGTTAGCGTACGGGTTAGAATTAGGGCACGGGTGAGGGTCAGGCTTCGGGGAAGGGTTAGGGTTAGGGTTCGGGCTAGGTTATGGGTTAGGGGACGGGGACGGTTTAGGGTCCAGGTGAGGGTACGGCAACGCTTTAGGGGGAGCGTGCGTGTGAGGGCGCGGGTTAGCATTAGAGTACGGGTTAGGATTAGGAGACGGGTGAGGGTCAGGCTTCGGGGAAGGGTTAGGGTTAGGGTTCGGGCTAGGGTTATGGTTAGGGGACGGGGATGGTTTAGGTGCCAGGTGAGGGTACGGCAACGCTTTAGGGGGAGCGTGCGTGTGAGGGCGCGGGTTAGTGGTAGCGTACGGGTTAGGATTAGGACACGGGTGAGGGTCAGGCTTCGGGGAAGTGTTAGGGTTAGGGTTCGGGCTAGGGTTAGGGTTAGGGGACGGGGACTGTTTAGGTTCCAGGTGAGGGTACGGCAACGCTTTAGGGGGAGCGTGCGTGTGAGGGCGCGGGTTAGTGTTAGCGTACGGGTTAGGATTAGGGGAAGGGTGAGGGTCAATCTTCGGGGAAGGGTTAGGGTTATGGTTCGGGCTAGGGTTAGGGTTAGGCGATGGGGACGGTTTAGAGTGCAGGTGAGGGAACGGCAACGCTGTAGGGGGAGCGTGCGTGTGAGGGCGCGGGTTAGTGTTAGCGTACGGGTTAGGATTAGGGGACGGGTGAGGGTCAGGCTTCGGGGAAGGGTTAGGGTTAGTGTTCGGGCTAGGGTTAGGGTTAGGGAACTGGGACGGTTTAGGGTCCAGGTGAGGGTACTGCAACGCTTTAGGGGGAGCGTGCGTGTGAGGGCGTGGGTTAGTGTTAGCGTACGGGTTAGGATTAGGGCACGGGTGAGGGTCAGGCTTCGGGGAAGGGTTAGGGTTAGGGTTCGGGCTAGGGTTAGGGTTAGGGGACGGGGACGGTTTAGGGTCCAGGTGAGGGTACGGCAACGCTTTTCGGGGACCGTGTGTGTGAGGGGGCGGGTTAGTGTTAGCGTACGGGTTAGGATCAGGGGACGGGTGAGGGTCAGGCTTCGGGGAAGGGTTAGGGTTAGGGTTCGGGCTAGGGTTAGGGTTAGGGGACGGGGACGGTTTAGGGTCCAGGTGAGGGTACGGCAACGCTGTAGGGGTAGCGTGCGTGTGAGGGCGCGGGTTAGTGTTAGCGTACGGGTTAGGATTAGGGGACGGGTGAGGGTCAGGCTTTGGGGAAGGGTTAGGGTTAGGGTTCGGGCTAGGGTTAGGGTTAGGGGACGGGGACGGTTTAGGGTCCAGGTGAGGGTACGGCAACGCTTTAGTGGGAGCGTGCGTATGAGGGCGCGGGTTAGTGTTAGCGTACGGGTTAGGATCAGGGGACGGGTGAGGGTCAGGCTTCGGGGAAGGGTTAGGGCTAGGGTTCGGGCTCGGGTTAGGGTTAGGGGACAGGGACGGTTTAGGGTACAGGTGAGGGTACGGCAACGCCTTAGGGGGAGCGTGCGTGTGAGGGCGAGGGATAGTGTTAGCGTACGGGTTAGGATTAGGGCACGGGTGAGGGTCAGGCTTCGGGGAAGGGTTAGGGTTAGGGTTCGGGCTAGGGTTAGGGTTAGGGGACGGGGAGGGTTTAGGGTCCAGGTGAGGGAACGGCAACGCTTTAGGGGGAGCGTGCGTGTGAGGGCGCGGGTTAGTGTTAGCGTACGGGTTAGGATTAGGGGACGGGTGAGGGTCAGGCTTCGGGGAAGGGTTAGGGTTAGGGTTCGGGCTAGGGTTAGGGTTAGGGGACGGGGACGGTTTAGGGTCCAGGTGAGGGTACGGCAACGGTGTAGGGGGAGCGTGCATGTGAGGGTGCGGGTTAGTGTTAGCGTAAGGGTTAGGATTAGGGGACGGGTGAGGGTCAGGCTTCGGGGAAGGGTTAGGGTTAGGGTTCGGGCTAGGGTTAGGGTTAGGGGACGGGGACGGTTTAGGGTCCAGGTGAGGGTACTGCAACGCTTTAGGGGGAGCGTGTGTGTCAGGGCGCGGGTTAGTGTTAGCGTACGGGTTAGGATTAGGGCACGGGTGAGGGTCAGGCTTCGGGGAAGGGTTAGGGTTAGGGTTCGGGCTAGGGTTAGGGTTAGGGGACGGGGACGGTTTAGGGTCCAGGTGAGGGTACTGCAACGCTTTAGGGGGAGCGTGTGTGTGAGGGCACGGGTTAGTGTTAGCGTACGGGTTAGGATTAGGGCACGGGTGAGGGTCAGGCTTCGGGGAAGGGTTAGGGTTAGGGTTCGGGCTAGGGTTAGGGTTAGGGGACGGGGACGGTTTAGGGTCCAGGTGAGGGTACGGCAACGCTTTAGGGGGAGCGCGCGTGTGAGGGCGCCCGTTAGTGTTAGCGTACGGGTTAGGATTAGGGGACGGGTGAGGGTCAGGCTTCGAGGAAGGGTTAGGGTTAGGGTTCGGGCTAGGGTTAGGGTTAGCGGACGGGGACGGTTTAGGGTCCAGGTGAGGGTACGGCAACGCTTTAGGGGGAGCGTGCGTGTGAGGGCGCGGGTTAGTGTTAGCGTACGGGTTAGGATTAGGGCACGGGTGAGGGTCAGGCTTCGGGGAAGGGTTAGGGTTAGGGTTCGGGCTGGGGTTAGGGTTAGGGGACGGGGACGGTTTAGGGTCCAGGTGAGGGTACGGCAACGCTTTAGGGGGAGCGTGCGTGTGAGGGCGCGGGTTAGTGTTAGCGTACGGGTTAGGATTAGGGGACGGGTGAGGGTCAGGCTTCGGGGAAGTGTTAGGGCTAGTGTTTGGGCTACGGTTAGGGTTAGGGGACGGGGACGGTTTAGGGTCCAGGTGAGGGTACGGCAACGCTTTAGGGGGAGCGTGCGTGTGAGGGCGCGGGTTAGTGTTAGCGTACGGGTTAGGATTAGGGGACGGGTGAGGGTCAGGCTTCGGGGAAGGGTTAGGGTTAGGGTTCGGGCTAGGGTTAGGGTTACGGGACGAGGACGGTTTAGGGTCCAGGTGAGGGTACGGCAACGCTTTAGGGGGAGCGCGCGTGTGAGGGTGTGGGTTAGTGTTAGCGTACGGGTTAGGATTAGGGGACGGGTGAGGGTCAGGTTTCGGGGAAGGGTTAGGGTTAGGGTTCGGGCTAGGGTTAGGGTTAGGGGACGGGGACGGTTTAGGGTCCAGGTGAGGGTACCTCAACGCTGTAGGGGGAGCGTGCGTGTGAGGGCGCGGGTTAGTGTTAGCGTAAGGGTTAGGATTAGGGCACGGGTGGGGGTCAGGCTTTGGGGAAGGGTTAGGGTTAGGGTTCGGGCTAGGGTTAGGGTTAGGGGACGGGGACGGTTTAGGGTCCAGGTGAGGGTACGGCAACGCTTTAGGGGGAGCGTGCATGTGAGGGCGCGGGTTAGTGTTAGCGTACGGGTTAGGATTAGGGGACGGGTGAGGGTCAGGCTTCGGGGAAGGGTTAGTGTTAGGGTTCGGGCTAGGGTTAGGCTTAGGGGACGGGGACGGTTTAGGGTCCAGGTGAGGGTACGGCAACGCTTTAGGGGGAGCGTGCGTGTGAGGGCGCGGGTTAGTGTTAGCGTACGGGTTAGGATTAGGGGACGGGTGAGGGTCAGGCTTCGGGGAAGGGTTAGGGTTAGGGTTCGGGCTAGGGTTAGGGTTAGGGGACGGGGACGGTTTAGGGTCCAGGTGAGGGTACGGCAACGCTTTAGGGGGAGCGTGCGTGTGAGGGCGCGGGTTAGTGTTAGCGTACGGGTTAGGACTAGGGCACGGGTGAGGGTCAGGCTTCGGGGAAGGGTTAGGGTTAGGGTTCGGGCTAGGGTTAGGGTTAGGGTATGGGGACGGTTTAGGGTCCAGGTGAGGGTACGGCAACGCTTTAGGGGGAGTGTGCGTGTGAGGGCGCGGGTTAGTGTTAGCGTACGGGTTAGGATTAGGGGACGGGTGAGGGTCAGGCTTCGGGGAAGGGTTAGGATTAGGGTTCGGGCTAGGGTAAGGGTTACGGGACGGGGACGGTTTAGGGTCCAGGTGAGGGTACCTGAACGCTGTAGGGGGAGCGTGCTTGTGAGGGCGCGGGTTAGTGTTAGCGTACGGGTTAGGATTAGGGCACGGGTGAGGATCAGGCTTCGGGGAAGGGTTAGGGTTAGGGTTAGGGCTAGGGTTAGGGTTAGGGGACGGGGACGGTTTAGGGTCCAGGTGAGGGTACGGCAACGCTTTAGGGGGAGCGTGCCTGTGAGGGCGCGGGTTAGTGTTAGAGTACGGGTTACGATTAGCGGACGGGTGAGGGTCAGGCTTCGGGGAAGGGTTAGGGTTAGGGTTCGGGCTAGGGTTAGGGTTAGGGGACGGGGACTGTTTAGGGTCCAGGTGAGGGTACGGCAACGCTTTAGGGGGAGCGTGCGTGTGAGGGCGCGGGTTAGTGTTAGCGTACGGGTTAGGATTAGGGGAAGGGTGAGGGTCAATCTTCGGGGAAGGGTTAGGGTTATGGTTCGGGCTAGGGTTAGGGTTAGGCGATGGGGACGGTTTAGAGTGCAGGTGAGGGTACGGCAACGCTGTAGGGGGAGCGTGCGTGTGAGGGCGCGGGTTAGTGTTAGCGTACGGGTTAGGATTAGGGGACGGGTGAGGGTCAGGCTTCGGGGAAGGGTTAGGGTTAGTGTTCGGGCTAGGGTTAGGGTTAGGGAACTGGGACGGTTTAGGGTCCAGGTGAGGGTACTGCAACGCTTTAGGGGGAGCGTGCGTGTGAGGGCGTGGGTTAGTGTTAGCGTACGGGTTAGGATTAGGGCACGGGTGAGGGTCAGGCTTCGGGGAAGGGTTAGGGTTAGGGTTCGGGCTAGGGTTAGGGTTAGGGGACGGGGACGGTTTAGGGTCCAGGTGAGGGTACGGCAACGCTTTTCGGGGACCGTGTGTGTGAGGGGGCGGGTTAGTGTTAGCGTACGGGTTAGGATCAGGGGACGGGTGAGGGTCAGGCTTCGGGGAAGGGTTAGGGTTAGGGTTCGGGCTAGGGTTAGGGTTAGGGGACGGGGACGGTTTAGGGTTCAGGTGAGGGTACGGCAACGCTGTAGGGGTAGCGTGCGTGTGAGGGCGCGGGTTAGTGTTAGCGTACGGGTTAGGATTAGGGGACGGGTGAGGGTCAGGCTTTGGGGAAGGGTTAGGGTTAGGGTTCGGGCTAGGGTTAGGGTTAGGGGACGGGGACGGTTTAGGGTCCAGGTGAGGGTACGGCAACGGTGTAGGGGGAGCGTGCATGTGAGGGTGCGGGTTAGTGTTAGCGTAAGGGTTAGGATTAGGGGACGGGTGAGGGTCAGGCTTCGGGGAAGGGTTAGGGTTAGGGTTCGGGCTAGGGTTAGGGTTAGGGGACGGGGACGGTTTAGGGTCCAGGTGAGGGTACTGCAACGCTTTAGGGGGAGCGTGTGTGTCAGGGCGTGGGTTAGTGTTAGCGTACGGGTTAGGATTAGGGCACGGGTGAGGGTCAGGCTTCGGGGAAGGGTTAGGGTTAGGGTTCGGGCTAGGGTTAGGGTTAGGGGACGGGGACGGTTTAGGGTCCAGGTGAGGGTACTGCAACGCTTTAGGGGGAGCGTGTGTGTGAGGGCACGGGTTAGTGTTAGCGTACGGGTTAGGATTAGGGCACGGGTGAGGGTCAGGCTTCGGGGAAGGGTTAGGGTTAGGGTTCGGGCTAGGGTTAGGGTTAGGGGACGGGGACGGTTTAGGGTCCAGGTGAGGGTACGGCAACGCTTTAGGGGGAGCGCGCGTGTGAGGGCGCCCGTTAGTGTTAGCGTACGGGTTAGGATTAGGGGACGGGTGAGGGTCAGGCTTCGAGGAAGGGTTAGGGTTAGGGTTCGGGCTAGGGTTAGGGTTAGCGGACGGGGACGGTTTAGGGTCCAGGTGAGGGTACGGCAACGCTTTAGGGGGAGCGTGCGTGTGAGGGCGCGGGTTAGTGTTAGCGTACGGGTTAGGATTAGGGCACGGGTGAGGGTCAGGCTTCGGGGAAGGGTTAGGGTTAGGGTTCGGGCTAGGGTTAGGGTTAGGGGACGGGGACGGTTTAGGGTCCAGGTGAGGGTACGGCAACGCTTTAGGGGGAGCGTGCATGTGAGGGCGCGGGTTAGTGTTAGCGTACGGGTTAGGATTAGGGGACGGGTGAGGGTCAGGCTTCGGGGAAGGGTTAGTGTTAGGGTTCGGGCTAGGGTTAGGGTTAGGGGACGGGGACGGTTTAGGGTCCAGGTGAGGGTACGGCAACGCTTTAGGGGGAGCGTGCGTGTGAGGGCGCGGGTTAGTGTTAGCGTACGGGTTAGGATTAGGGGACGGGTGAGGGTCAGGCTTCGGGGAAGGGTTAGGGTTAGGGTTCGGGCTAGGGTTAGGGTTTGGGGACGGGGACGGTTTAGGGTCCAGGTGAGGGTACGGCAACGCTTTAGGGGGAGCGTGCGTGTGAGGGCGCGGGTTAGTGTTAGCGTACGGGTTAGGACTAGGGCACGGGTGAGGGTCAGGCTTCGGGGAAGGGTTAGGGTTAGGGTTCGGGCTAGGGTTAGGGTTAGGGTATGGGGACGGTTTAGGGTCCAGGTGAGGGTACGGCAACGCTTTAGGGGGAGTGTGCGTGTGAGGGCGCGGGTTAGTGTTAGCGTACGGGTTAGGATTAGGGGACGGGTGAGGGTCAGGCTTCGGGGAAGGGTTAGGATTAGGGTTCGGGCTAGGGTAAGGGTTACGGGACGGGGACGGTTTAGGGTCCAGGTGAGGGTACCTGAACGCTGTAGGGGGAGCGTGCGTGTGAGGGCGCGGGTTAGTGTTAGCGTACGGGTTAGGATTAGGGCACGGGTGAGGATCAGGCTTCGGGGAAGGGTTAGGGTTAGGGTTAGGGCTAGGGTTAGGGTTAGGGGACGGGGACGGTTTAGGGTCCAGGTGAGGGTACGGCAACGCTTTAGGGGGAGCGTGCCTGTGAGGGCGCGGGTTAGTGTTAGAGTACGGGTTACGATTAGCGGACGGGTGAGGGTCAGGCTTCGGGGAAGGGTTAGGGATAGGGTTCGGGCTAGGTTTAGGGTTAGGGGACGGGGACTGTTTAGGGTCCAGGTGAGGGTACGGCAACGCTTTAGGGGGAGCGTGCGTGTGAGGGCGCGAGTTAGCGTTAGCGTACGGGTTAGGATTAGGGGACGGGTGAGGGTCAGGCTTCAGGGAATGGTTAGGGTTAGGGTTCGTGCTACGGTTAGGGATAGGGGACGGGGACGGTTTCGGGTCCAGGTGAGGGTATGGCAACACTTTAGGGGGAGCGTGCGTGTTAGGGCGCGGGTTAGCATTAGCGTACGGGTTAGGATTAGGAGACGGGTGAGGGTCAGGCTTAGGGGAAGGGTTAGGGATAGGGTTCGGGCTAGGGTTAGGGTTAGGGGACGGGGATTGTTTAGGGTACAGGTGAGGGTACGGCAACGCTTTAGGGGGAGCGTGCGTGTGAGGGCGCGGGTTAGTGGTAGCCTACGGGTTAGGTTTAGGACACGGGTGAGGGTCAGGCTTCGGGGAAGGGTTAGGGTTAGGGTTCGGGCTAGGGTTAGGGTTAGGGGACGGGGACTGTTTAGGGTCCAGGTGAGGGTACGGCAACGCTTTAGGGGGAGCGTGCGTGTGAGGGCGCGGGTTAGTGTTAGCGTACGGGTTAGGATTAGGGGACGGGTCAGGGTCAGGCTTCGGGGAAGGGCTAGGGTTAGGGTTCGGGCTAGGGTTAGGGTTAGGGGACGGGGACGGTTTAGGGTCCAGGTGAGGGTACTGCAACGCTTTAGGGGGAGCGTGCGTGTGAGGGCGTGGGTTAGTGTTAGCGTACGGGTTAGGATTAGGGCACGGGTGAGGGTCAGGTTTCGGGGAAGGGTTAGGGTTAGGGTTCGGGCTAGGGTTAGGGTTAGGGGACGGGGAGGGTTTAGGGTCCAGGTGAGGGAACGGCAACGCTTTAGGGGGAGCGTGCGTGTGAGGGCGCGGGTTAGTGTTAGCGTACGGGTTAGGATTAGGGGACGGGTGAGGGTCAGGCTTCGGGGAAGGGTTAGGGTTAGGGTTCGGGCTAGGGTTAGGGTTAGGGGACGGGGACGGTTTAGGGTCCAGGTGAGGGTACGGCAACACTTTAGGGGGAGCGTGTGTGTGAGGGCGCGGGTTAGTGTTAGCGTACGGGTTAGGATTACGGGACGGGTGAGGGTCAGGCTTCGGGGAAGGGTTAGGGTTAGGGTTCGGGCTAGGGTTAGGGTTAGGGGACGGGGACTGTTTAGGGTCCAGGTGAGGGTACGGCAACGCTTTAGGGGGAGCGTGCGTGTGAGGGCGCGGGTTAGTGTTAGCGTACGGATTAGGATTAGGGGACGGGTGAGGGTCAGGCTTCGGGGAAGTGTTAGGGTTAGGGTTCGGGCTAGGGTTAGGGTTAGGGGACGGGGACGGTTTAGGGTCGAGGTGAGGGTACGGCAACGCTGTAGGGGGAGCGTGCGTGTGAGGGCGCGGGTTAGTGTTAGCGTACGGGTTAGGATTAGGGGACGGGTGAGGGTCAGGCTTCGGGGAAGGGTTAGGGTTAGGGTTCGGGCTAGGGTTAGGGTTAGGGGACGGGGACGGTTTAGGGTCCAAGTGAGGGTACAGCAACGCTTTAGGGGGAGCGTGTGTGTGAGGGCGCGGGTTAGTGTTAGCGTACGGGTTAGGATTAGGGCACGGGTGAGGGTCAGGCTTCGGGGAAGTGTTAGGGTTAGGGTTCGGGCTAGGGTTAGGGTTAGGGGACGGGGACGGTTTAGGGTCCAGGTGAGGGTACGGCAACGCTTTAGGGGGAGCGTGTGTGTGAGGGCACGGGTTAGTGTTAGCGTACGGGTTAGGATTAGGGCACGGGTGAGGGTCAGGCTTCGGGGAAGGGTTAGGGTTAGGGTTCAGGCTAGGGTTAGGGTTAGGGGACGGGGACGGTTTAGGGTCCAGGTGAGGGTACGGCAACGCTTTAGGGGGAGCGTGCGTGTGAGGGTGCGGGTTAGTGTTAGCGTACGGGTTAGGATTAGGGGACGGGTGACGGTCAGGTTTCGGGGAAGGGTTAGGGTTAGGGTTCGGGCTAGGGTTAGGGTTAGGGGATGGGGACGGTTTAGGGTCCAGGTGAGGGTACGGCAACGCTGTAGGGGGAGCGTGCGTGTGAGGGCGCAGGTTAGTGTTAGCGTACGGGTTAGGATTATGGGACGGGTGAGGGTCAGGCTTCGGGGAAGTGTTAGGGTTAGGGTTCGGGCTAGGGTTAGGGTTAGGGTTAGGGGACGGTTTAGGGTCCAGGTGAGGGTACGGCAACGCTTTAGGGGGAGCGTGCGTGTGAGGGCGCGGGTTAGTGTTAGCATACGGGTTAGGATTAGGGGACGGGTGAGGGTCAGGCTTCGGGGAAGGGTTAGGGTTAGGGTTGGTCCTAGGGTTAGGGTTAGGGGACGGGGACGGTTTAGGGTCCAGGTGAGGGTACGGCAACGCTTTAGGGGGAGCGCGCGTGTGAGGGCGTGGGTTAGTGTTAGCGTACGGGTTAGGATTAGGGGACGGGTGAGGGTCAGGCTTCGGGGAAGGGTTAGGGTTAGGGTTCGGGCTAGGGTTAGGGTTAGGGGACGGGGACGGTTTAGGGTCCAGGTGAGGGTACGGCAACGCTTTAGGGGGAGCGTGCGTGTGAGGGCGCGGGTTAGTGTTAGCGTACGGGTTAGGATTAGGGGACGGGTGAGGGTCAGGCTTCGGGGAAGTGTTAAGGTTAGGGTTCGGGCTAGGGTTAGGGTTAGGGAATGGGGACGGTTTAGGGTCCAGGTGAGGGTACGGCAAAGCTGTAGAGGGAGCGTGCGTGTGAGGGCGCGGGTTAGTGTTAGCGTACGGGTTAGGATTAGGGGACGGGTGAGGGTCAGGCTTCGGGGAAGGGTTAGGGTTAGGGTTCGGGCTAGGGTTAGGGTTAGGGGACGGGGACGGTTTAGGGTCCAGGTGAGGGTACTGCAGCGCTTTAGGGGAAACGTGCGTGTGAGGGCGCGGGTTAGCGTTAGCGTACGGGTTAGGATTAGGGCACGGGTGAGGGTCAGGCTTCGGGGAAGGGTTAGGGTTAGGGTTCGGGCTAGGTTAAGGGTTAGGGGACGGGGACGGTTTAGGGTCCAGGTGAGGGTACGGCAACGCTTTAGGGGGAGCGTGCGTGTGAGGGCGCGGGTTAGCATTAGCGTACGGGTTAGGATTAGGAGACGGGTGAGGGTCAGGCTTCGGGGAAGGGTTAGGGTTAGGGTTCGGGCTAGGGTTATGGTTAGGGGACGGGGATGGTTTAGGGTCCAGGTGAGGGTACGGCAACGCTTTAGGGGGAGCGTGCGTGTGAGGGCGCGGGTTAGTGGTAGCGTACGGGTTAGGATTAGGGGACGGGTGAGGGTCAGGCTTCGGGGAAGGGTTAGGGTTAGGGTTCGAGCTAGGGTTAGGGTTAGGGGACGGGGACTGTTTAGGGTCCAGGTGAGGGTACGGCAACGCTTTAGGGGGAGCGTGCGTGTGAGGGCGCGGGTTAGTGTTAGCGTACGGGTTAGGATTAGGGGACGGGTGAGGGTCAATCTTCGGGGAAGGGTTAGGGTTATGGTTCGGGCTAGGGTTAGGGTTAGTGGATGGGGACGGTTTAGGGTCCAGGTGAGGGTACGGCAACGCTGTAGGGGGAGCGTCCGTGTGAGTGCGCGGGTTAGTGTTAGCGTACGGGTTAGGATTAGGGGACGGGTGAGGGTCAGGCTTCGGGGAAGGGTTAGGGTTAGTGTTCGGGCTAGGGTTAGGGTTAGGGAACTGGGACGGTTTAGGGTCCAGGTGAGGGTACTGCAACGCTTTAGGGGGAGCGTGCGTGTGAGGGCGTGGGTTAGTGTTAGCGTACGGGTTAGGATTAGGGCACGGGTGAGGGTCAGGCTTCGGGGAAGGGTTAGGGTTAGGGTTCGGGCTAGGGTTAGGGTTAGGGTTAGGGGACGGTTTAGGGTCCAGGTGAGGGTACGGCAACGCTTTTCGGGGACCGTGTGTGTGAGGGGGCGGGTTAGTGTTAGCGTACGGGTTAGGATCAGGGGACGGGTGAGGGTCAGGCTTCGGGGAAGGGTTAGGGTTAGGGTTCGGGCTAGGGTTAGGGTTAGGGGACGGGGACGGTTTAGGGTCCAGGTGAGGGTACGGCAACGCTTTAGGGGGAGCGTGCGTGTGAGGGCGCGGGTTAGTGTTAGCGTACGGGTTAGGATTAGGGGACGGGTGAGGGTCAGGTTTCGGGGAAGTGTTAGGGTTAGGGTTCGGGCTAGGGTTACGGTTAGGGGATGGGGACGGTTTAGGGTCCAGGTGAGGGTACGGCAACGCTGTAGGGGTAGCGTGCGTGTGAGGGCGCGGGTTCGTGTTAGCGTACGGGTTAGGATTAGGGGACGGGTGAGGGTCAGGCTTTGGGGAAGGGTTAGGGTTAAAGTTCGGGCTAGGGTTAGGGTTAGGGGACGGGGACGGTTTAGGGTCCAGGTGAGGGTACGGCAACGCTTTAGTGGGAGCGTGCGTGTGAGGGCGCGGGTTAGTGTTAGCGTACGGGTTAGGATCAGGGGACGGGTGAGGGTCAGGCTTCGGGGAAGGGTTAGGGCTAGGGTTCGGGCTCGGGTTAGGGTTAGGGGACAGGGACGGTTTAGGGTACAGGTGAGGGTACGGCAACGCCTTAGGGGGAGCGTGCGTGTGAGGGCGAGGGATAGTGTTAGCGTACGGGTTAGGATTACGGCACGGGTGAGGGTCAGGCTTCGGGGAAGGGTTAGGGTTAGGGTTCGGGCTAGGGTTAGGGTTAGGGGACGGGGAGGGTTTAGGGTCCAGGTGAGGGAACGGCAACGCTTTAAGGGGAGCGTGCGTGTGAGGGCGCGGGTTAGTGTTAGCGTACGGGTTAGGATTAGGGGACGGGTGAGGGTCAGGCTTCGGGGAAGGGTTAGGGTTAGGGTTCGGGCTAGGGTTAGGGTTAGGGGACGGGGACGGTTTAGGGTCCAGGTGAGGGTACGGCAACGGTGTAGGGGGAGCGTGCATGTGAGGGCGCGGGTTAGTGTTAGCGTACGGGTTAGGATTAGGGGACGGGTGAGGGTCAGGCTTCGGGGAAGGGTTAGGGTTAGGGTTCGGGCTAGGGTTAGGGTTAGGGGACGGGGACGGTTTAGGGTCCAGGTGAGGGTACTGCAACGCTTTAGGGGGAGCGTGTGTGTCAGGGCGCGGGTTAGTGTTAGCGTACGGGTTAGGATTAGGGCACGGGTGAGGGTCAGGCTTCGGGGAAGGGTTAGGGTTAGGGTTCGGGCTAGGGTTAGGGTTAGGGGACGGGGACGGTTTAGGGTCCAGGTGAGGGTACTGCAACGCTTTAGGGGGAGCGTGTGTGTGAGGGCGCGGGTTAGTGTTAGCGTACGGGTTAGGATTAGGGCACGGGTGAGGGTGAGGCTTCGGGGAAGGGTTAGGGTTAGGGTTCGGGCTAGGGTTAGGGTTAGGGGACGGGGACGGTTTAGGGTCCAGGTGAGGGTACGGCAACGCTTTAGGGGGAGCGCGCGTGTGAGGGCGCCCGTTAGTGTTAGCGTACGGGTTAGGATTAGGGGACGGGTGAGGGTCAGGCTTCGGGGAAGGGTTAGGGTTAGGGTTCGGGCTAGGGTTAGGGTTAGGGGACGGGGACGGTTTAGGGTCCAGGTGAGGGTACGGCAACGCTTTAGGGGGAGCGTGCGTGTGAGGGCGCGGGTTACTGTTAGCCTATGGGTTAGGATTAGGGGACGGGTGAGGGTCAGGCTTCGGGGAAGGGTTAGGGTTAGGGTTCGGGCTAGGTTTAGGGTTAAGGGACGGGGACGGTTTAGGATCCAGGTGAGGGTACGGCAACGCTTTAGGGGGAGCGTGCGTGTGAGGGCGCGGGTTAGTGTTAGCGTACGGGTTAGGATTAGGGGACGGGTGAGGATCAGGCTTCGGGGAAGGGTTAGGGTTAGGGTTCGGGCTAGGGTTAGGGTAAGGGGACGGGGACGGTTTAGGGTCCAGGTGAGGGTACAGCAACGCTTTAGGGGGAGCGTGCGTGTGAGGGCGCGGGTTAGTGTTAGCGTACGGGTTAGGATTAGGCGACGGGTGAGGGTCAGGCTTCGGGGAAGGGTTAGGGTTAGGGTTGGTAATAGGGTTAGGGTTAAGGGACGGGGACGGTTTAGGGTCCAGGTGAGGGTACGGCAACGCTTTAGGGGTAGCGCGCGTGTGAGGGCGCGGGTTAGTGTTAGTGTACGGGTTAGGATTAGGGGACGGGTGAGGGTCAGGCTTCGGGGAAGGGCTAGGGTTAGGGTTCGGGCTAGGGTTAGGGTTAGGGGACGGGGACGGTTTACGGTCCAGGTGAGGGTACGGCAACGCTTTAGGGGGAGCGTGCGTGTGAGGGCGCGGGTTACTGTTAGCGTACGTGTTAGGATTAGGGCACGGGTGAGGGTCAGGATTCGGGGAAGTGTTAGGGTTAGGGTTCGGGCTAGGGTTAGGGTTAGGGGATGGGGACGGTTTAGGGTTCAGGTGAGGGTACGCCAACGCTTTAGGGGGAGCGTGCGTGTGAGGGCGTGGGTTAGTGTTAGCGTACGGGTTAGGATTAGGGGACGGGTGAGGGTCAGGCTTCGGGGAAGGGTTAGGGCTAGTGTTCGGGCTAGGGTTAGGGTTAGGGTTAGGGGACGGTTTAGGGTCCAGGTGAGGGTACGGCAACGCTTTAGGGGGAGCGTGCGTGTGAGGGCGCGGGTTAGTGTTAGCGTACAGGTTAGGATTAGGGGACGGGTGAGGGTCAGGCTTCGGGGAAGGGTTAGGGTTAGGGTGCGGTCTAGGGTTAGGGTTAGGGGACGGGGACGGTTCAGAGTCCAGGTGAGGGTACGGCAACGCTTTAGGGGTAGCGTGCGTGTGAGGGCGCGGGTTAGTGTTAGAGTACGGGTTAGGATTAGGGGACGGGTGAGGGTCAGGCTTCGGGGAAGGGTTAGGGCTAGTGTTCGGGCTAGGGTTAGGTGTAGGGGACGGGGACGGTTTAGGGTCCAGGTGAGGGTACGGCAACGCTTTAGGGGGAGCGTGCGTGTGAGGGCGCGGGTTAGTGTTAGCGTACGGGTTAGGATTAGGGGACGGGTGAAGGTCAGGCTTCGGGGAAGGGTTAGGGTTAGGGTTCGGGCTAGGGTTAGGGTTAGGGGACGGGGACGGTTTAGGGTCCAGGTGACGTTACGGCAACGCTTTAGGGGGAGCGTGCGTGTGAGGGCGCGGGTTAGTGTTAGCGTACGGGTTAGGATTAGGGGACGGGTGAGGGTCAGGCTTCGGGGAAGGGTTAGGGCTAGTGTTCGGGCTAGGGTTAGGGTTAGGTGACGGGGACGGTTTAGGGTCCAGGTGAGGGTACGGCAACGCTTTAGGGGGAGCGTGCGTGTGAGGGCGCGGGTTAGTGTTAGCGTACGGGTTAGGATTAGGGGACGGGTGAGGGTCAGGCTTCGGGGAAGTGTTAGGGTTAGGGTTCTGGCTGGGGTTAGGGTTAGGGGACGGGGACGGTTTAGGGTCCAGGTGAGGGTTCGGCCACGCTTTAGGGGGAGCGTGCGTGTGAGGGCGCGGGTTAGAGTTAGCGTACGGGTTAGGATTAGGGCACGGGTGAGGGTCAGGCTTCGGGGAAGGGTTAGGGTTAGGGTTCGGGCTAGGTTTAGGGTTAGGGGATGGGGACGGTTTAGGGTCCAGGTGAGGGTACGGCAACGCTGTAGGGGGAGCGTGCGTGTGAGGGCGTGGGTTAGTGTTAGCGTACGGGTTAGGATTAGGGCACGGGTGAGGGTCAGGCTTCGGGGAAGGGTTAGGGTTAGGGTTCGGGCTAGGGTTAGGGTTAGGGGACGGGGACGGTTTAGGGTCCAGGTGAGGGTACGGCAACGCTTTAGGGGGAGCGTGCGTGTGAGGGCGCGGGTTACTGTTAGCGTACGTGTTAGGATTAGGGGACGGGTGAGGGTCAGGCTTCGGGGAAGGGTTAGGGTTAGGGTTCAGGCTAGGGTTAGGGTTAGGGGACAGGGACGGTTTAGGGTCCAGGTGAGGGTACGGCAACGCTTTAGGGGGAGCGTGCGTGTGAGGGCGCGGGTTAGTGTTAGCGTACGGGTTAGGATTAGGGGACGGTTGAGGGTCAGGCTTCGGGGAAGGGTTAGGGCTAGTGTTCGGGCTAGGGTTAGGGTTAGGGTTAGGGGACGGTTTAGGGTCCAGGTGAGGGTACGGCAACGCTTTAGGGGGAGCGTGCGTGTGAGGGCGCGGGTTAGTGTTAGCGTACAGGTTAGGATTAGGGGACGGGTGAGGGTCAGGCTTCGGGGAAGGGTTAGGGTTACGGTTCGGGCTAGGGTTAGGGTTAGGGGACGGGGACGGTTTAGGGTCCAGGTGAGGGTATGGCAACGCTTTAGGGGGAGCGTGCGTGTGAGGGCGCGGGTTAGTGTTAGCGTACGGGTTAGGATTAGGGCACGGGTGAGGGTCAGGCTTCGGGGAAGGGTTAGGGTTAGGGTTCGGGCTAGGGTTAGGGTTAGGGGATGGGTACGGTTTAGGGTCCAGGTGAGGGTACGGCAACGCTTTAGGGGGAGCGTGCATGTGAGGGCGCGGGTTAGTGTTAGCGTACGGGTTAGGATTAGGGCACGGGTGAGGGTCAGGCTTCGGGGAAGGGTTAGGGTTAGGGTTCGGGCTAGGGTTAGGGTTAGGGGACGGGGACGGTTTAGGGTCCAGGTGAGGGTACGGCAACGCTTTAGGGGGAGCGTGCGTGTGAGGGTGCGGGTTACTGTTAGCGTACGCATTAGGATTAGGGGACGGGTGAGTGTCAGGCTTCGGGGAAGGGTTAGGGTTAGGGTTCGGGCTAGGGTTAGGGTTAGGGGACGGGGACTGTTTAGGGTCCAGGTGAGGGTACGGCAACGCTTTAAGGGGAGCGTGCGTGTGAGGGCGCGGGTTACTGTTAGCGTACGGGTTAGGATTAGGGGACGGGTGAGGGTCAGGCTTCGGGGAAGGGTTAGGGTTAGGGTTCGGGCTAGGGTTAGGGTTAAGGGACGAGGACGGTTTAGGGTCCAGGTGAGGGTACGGCAACGCTTTAGGGGGAGCGCGCGTGTGAGGGTGGGGGTTAGTGTTAGCGTACGGGTTAGGATTAGGGGACGGGTGAGGGTCAGGTTTCGGGGAAGGGTTAGGGTTAGGGTTCGGGCTAGGGTTAGGGTTAGGGGACGGGGACGGTTTAGGTTCCAGGTGAGGGTACCTCAACGCTGTAGGGGGAGCGTGCGTGTGAGGGCGCGGGTTAGTGTTAGCGTACGGGTTAGGATTAGGGCACGGGTGAGGGTCAGGCTTCGGGGAAGGGTTAGGGTTAGGGTTCGGGCTAGGGTTAGGGTTAGGGGACGGGGACGGTTTAGGGTCCAGGTGAGGGTACGGCAACGCTTTAGGGGGAGCGTGCGTGTGAGGGCGCGGGTTAGTGTTAGCGTACGGGTTAGGATTAGGGGACGGGTGAGGGTCAGGCTTCGGGGAAGGGTTAGGGTTAGGGTTCGGGCTAGGGTTAGGGTTAGGGGATGGGGACAGTTTAGGGTCCAGGTGAGGGTACGGCAACGCTTTATGGGGAGCGTGCGTGTGAGGTCGCGGGTTAGTGTTAGCGTACGGGTTAGGATTAGGGGACGGGTGAGGGTCAGGTTTCGGGGAAGGGTTAGGGTTAGGGTTCGGGCTAGGGTTAGGGTTAGGGGACGGGGACGGTTTAGGGTCCAGGTGAGGGTACGGCAACGCTTCAGGGGGAGCGTGCGTGTGAGGTCGCGGGTTAGTGTTAGCGTACGGGTTAGGATTAGGGCACGGGTGAGGGTCAGGCTTCGGGGAAGGGTTAGGGTTAGGGTTCGGGCTAGGGTTAGGGTTAGGGGACGGGGACGGTTTAGGGTCCAGGTGAGGGTACGGCAACGCTTTAGGGGGAGCGTGCGTGTGAGGGCGCGGGTTAGTGTTAGCGTACGTGTTAGGATTAGGGGACGGGTGAGGGTCAGGCTTCGGGGAAGGGTTAGGGTTAGGGTTCGGGCTAGGGTTAGGGTTAGGGGACGGGGACGGTTTAGGGTCCAGGTGAGGGTACGGCAACGCTTTAGGGGGAGCGTGCGTGTGAGGGCGCGGGTTAGTGTTAGCGTACAGGTTAGGATTAGGGGACGGGTGAGGGTCAGGCTTCGGGGAAGGGTTAGGGTTAGGGTTCGGTCTAGGGTTAGGGTTAGGGGACGGGGACGGTTTAGAGTCCAGGTGAGGGTACGGCAACGCTTTAGGGGTAGCGTGCGTGTGAGGGCGCGGGTTAGTGTTAGAGTACGGGTTAGGATTAGGGGACGGGTGAGGGTCAGGCTTCGGGGAAGGGTTAGGGCTAGTTTTCGGGCTAGGGTTAGGTGTAGGGGACGGGGACGGTTTAGGGTCCAGGTGAGGGTACGGCAACGCTTTAGGGGGAGCGTGCGTGTGAGGGCGCGGGTTAGTGTTAGCGTACGGGTTAGGATTAGGGGACGGGTGAGGGTCAGGCTTCGGGGAAGGGTTAGGGCTAGTGTTCGGGCTAGGGTTAGGGTTAGGGGACGGGGACGGTTTAGGGTCCAGGTGAGGGTACGGCAACGCTTTAGGGGGAGCGTGCGTGTGAGGGCGCGGGTTAGTGTTAGCGTACGGGTTAGGATTAGGGGACGGGTGAGGGTCAGGCTTCGGGGAAGTGTTAGGGTTAGGGTTCTGGCTGGGGTTAGGGTTAGGGGACGGGGACGGTTTAGGGTCCAGGTGAGGGTTCGGCAACGCTTTAGGGGGAGCGTGCGTGTGAGGGCGCGTGTTAGAGTTAGCGTACGTGTTAGGATTAGGGCACGGGTGAGGGTCAGGCTTCGGGGAAGGGTTAGGGTTAGGGTTCGGGCTAGGGTTAGGGTTAGGGGATGGGGACGGTTTAGGGTCCAGGTGAGGGTACGGCAACGCTTTAGGGGGAGCGTGCGTGTGAGGGCGCGGGTTAGTGTTAGCGTACGGGTTAGGATTAGGGGACGGGTGAGGGTCAGGCTTCGGGGAAGGGTTAGGGTTAGGGTTCGGGCTAGGGTTAGGGTTAGGGGACGGGGACGGTTTAGGGTCCAGCTGAGGGTACGGCAACGCTTTAGGGGGAGCGTGCGTGTGAGGGCGCGGGTTAGTGTTAGCGTACGGGTTAGGATTAGGGGACGGGTGAGGGTCAGGCTTCGGAGAAGGGTTAGGGGCAGGGTTCGGGCTAGGGTTAGGGTTAGGGGACGGGAATGGTTTAGGGTCAAGGTGAGGGTACGGCAACTCTTTAGGGGGAGCGTGCGTGTGAGGGCGCGGGTTAGTGTTAGCGTACGGGTTAGGATTAGGGCACGGGTGAGGGTCAGGCTTCGGGGAAGGGTTAGGGCTAGTGTTCGGGCTAGGGTTAGGGTTAGGGGACGGGGACGGTTTACGGTCCAGGTGAGGGTACGGCAACGCTTTAGGGGGAGCGTGCGTGTGAGGGCGCGGGTTAGTGTTAGCGTACGGGTTAGGATTAGGGCACGGGTGAGGGTCAGGCTTCGGGGAAGGGTTAGGGTTAGGGTTCGGGCTAGGGTTAGGGTTAGGGGACGGGGACGGTTTAGGGTCCAGGTGAGGGTACGGCAACGCTTTAGGGGGAGCGTGCGTGTGAGGGCGCGGGTTACTGTTAGCGTACGTGTTAGGATTAGGGGACGGGTGAGGGTCAGGCTTCGGGGAAGGGTTAGGGTTAGGGTTCAGGCTAGGGTTAGGGTTAGGGGACGGGGACGGTTTAGGGTCCAGGTGAGGGTACGGCAACGCTTTAGGGGGAGCGTGCGTGTGAGGGCGCGGGTTAGTGTTAGCGTACGGGTTAGGATTAGGGGACGGTTGAGGGTCAGGCTTCGGGGAAGGGTTAGGGCTAGTGTTCGGGCTAGGGTTAGGGTTAGGGTTAGGGGACGGTTTAGGGTCCAGGTGAGGGTACGGCAACGCTTTAGGGGGAGCGTGCGTGTGAGGGCGCGGGTTAGTGTTAGCGTACAGGTTAGGATTAGGGGACGGGTGAGGGTCAGGCTTCGGGGAAGGGTTAGGGTTACGGTTCGGGCTAGGGTTAGGGTTAGGGGACGGGGACGGTTTAGGGTCCAGGTGAGGGTATGGCAACGCTTTAGGGGGAGCGTGCGTGTGAGGGCGCGGGTTAGTGTTAGCGTACGGGTTAGGATTAGGGCACGGGTGAGGGTCAGGCTTCGGGGAAGGGTTAGGGTTAGGGTTCGGGCTAGGGTTAGGGTTAGGGGATGGGTACGGTTTAGGGTCCAGGTGAGGGTACGGCAACGCTTTAGGGGGAGCGTGCATGTGAGGGCGCGGGTTAGTGTTAGCGTACGGGTTAGGATTAGGGCACGGGTGAGGGTCAGGCTTCGAGGAAGGGTTAGGGTTAGGGTTCGGGCTAGGGTTAGGGTTAGGGGACGGGGACGGTTTAGGGTCCAGGTGAGGGTACGGCAACGCTTTAGGGGGAGCGTGCGTGTGAGGGTGCGGGTTACTGTTAGCGTACGCGTTAGGATTAGGGGACGGGTGAGTGTCAGGCTTCGGGGAAGGGTTAGGGTTAGGGTTCGGGCTAGGGTTAGGGTTAGGGGACGGGGACTGTTTAGGGTCCAGGTGAGGGTACGGTAACGCTTTAAGGGGAGCGTGCGTGTGAGGGCGCGGGTTACTCTTAGCGTACGGGTTAGGATTAGGGGACGGGTGAGGGTCAGGCTTCGGGGAAGGGTTAGGGTTAGGGTTCGGGCTAGGGTTAGGGTTACGGGACGAGGACGGTTTAGGGTCCAGGTGAGGGTACGGCAACGCTTTAGGGGGAGCGCGCGTGTGAGGGTGCGGGTTAGTGTTAGCGTACGGGTTAGGATTAGGGGACGGGTGAGGGTCAGGTTTCGGGGAAGGGTTAGGGTTAGGGTTCGGGCTAGGGTTAGGGTTAGGGGACGGGGACGGTTTAGGGTCCAGGTGAGGGTACCTCAACGCTGTAGGGGGAGCGTGCGTGTGAGGGCGCGGGTTAGTGTTAGCGTACGGGTTAGGATTAGGGCACGGGTGAGAGTCAGGCTTTGGGGAAGGGTTAGGGTTAGGGTTAGGGCTAGGGTTAGGGTTAGGGGACGGGGACGGTTTAGGGTCCAGGTGAGGGTACGGCAACGCTTTAGGGGGAGCGTGCGTGTGAGGGCGCGGGTTACTGTTAGCCTATGGGTTAGGATTAGGGGACGGGTGAGGGTCAGGCTTCGGGGAAGGGTTAGGGTTAGGGTTCGGGCTAGGTTTAGGGTTAAGGGACGGGGACGGTTTAGGATCCAGGTGAGGGTACGGCAACGCTTTAGGGGGAGCGTGCGTGTGAGGGCGCGGGTTAGTGTTAGCGTACGGGTTAGGATTAGGGGACGGGTGAGGGTCAGGCTTCGGGGAAGGGTTAGGGTTAGGGTTGGTAATAGGGTTAGGGTTAGGGGACGGGGACGGTTTAGGGTCCAGGTGAGGGTACGGCAACGCTTTAGGGGTAGTGTGCGTGTGAGGGCGCGGGTTAGTGTTAGAGTACGGGTTAGGATTAGGGGACGGGTGAGGGTCAGGCTTCGGGGAAGGGTTAGGGCTAGTGTTCGGGCTAGGGTTAGGTGTAGGGGACGGGGACGGTTTAGGGTCCAGGTGAGGGTACGGCAACGCTTTAGGGGGAGCGTGCGTGTGAGGGCGCGGGTTAGTGTTAGCGTACGGGTTAGGATTAGGGGACGGGTGAGGGTCAGGCTTCGGGGAAGGGTTAGGGTTAGGGTTCGGGCTAGGGTTAGGGTTAGGGGACGGGGACGGTTTAGGGTCCAGGTGACGTTACGGCAACGCTTTAGGGGGAGCGTGCGTGTGAGGGCGCGGGTTAGTGTTAGCGTACGGGTTAGGATTAGGGCACGGGTGAGGGTCAGGCTTCGGGGAAGGGTTAGGGCTAGTGTTCGGGCTAGGGTTAGGGTTAGGGGACGGGGACGGTTTAGGGTCCAGGTGAGGGTACGGCAACGCTTTAGGGGGAGCGTGCGTGTGAGGGCGCGGGTTAGTGTTAGCGTACGGGTTAGGATTAGGGGACGGGTGAGGGTCAGGCTTCGGGGAAGTGTTAGGGTTAGGGTTCTGGCTGGGGTTAGGGTTAGGGGACGGGGACGGTTTAGGGTCCAGGTGAGGGTTCGGCAACGCTTTAGGGGGAGCGTGCGTGTGAGGGCGCGGGTTAGAGTTAGCGTACGTGTTAGGATTAGGGCACGGGTGAGGGTCAGGCTTCGGGGAAGGGTTAGGGTTAGGGTTCGGGCTAGGGTTAGGGTTAGGGGATGGGGACGGTTTAGGGTCCAGGTGAGGGTACGGCAACGCTTTAGGGGGAGCGTGCGTGTGAGGGCGCGGGTTAGTGTTAGCGTACGGGTTAGGATTAGGGGACGGGTGAGGGTCAGGCTTCGGGGAAGGGTTAGGGTTAGGGTTCGGGCTAGGGTTAGGGTTAGGGGACGGGGACGGTTTAGGGTCCAGCTGAGGGTACGGCAACGCTTTAGGGGGAGCGTGCGTGTGAGGGCGCGGGTTAGTGTTAGCGTACGGGTTAGGATTAGGGGACGGGTGAGGGTCAGGCTTCGGAGAAGGGTTAGGGTTAGGGTTCGGGCTAGGGTTAGGGTTAGGGGACGGGAACGGTTTAGGGTCAAGGTGAGGGTACGGCAACTCTTTAGGGGGAGCGTGCGTGTGAGGGCGCGGGTTAGTGTTAGCGTACGGGTTAGGATTAGGGCACGGGTGAGGGTCAGGCTTCGGGGAAGGGTTAGGGCTAGTGTTCGGGCTAGGGTTAGGGTTAGGGGACGGGGACGGTTTACGGTCCAGGTGAGGGTACGGCAACGCTTTAGGGGGAGCGTGCGTGTGAGGGCGCGGGTTAGTGTTAGCGTACGGGTTAGGATTAGGGGACGGGTGAGGGTCAGGCTTCGGGGAAGGGTTAGGGTTAGGGTTCGGGCTAGGGTTAGGGTTAGGGGACGGGGACGGTTTAGGGTCCAGGTGAGGGTACGGCAACGCTTTAGGGGGAGCGTGCGTGTGAGGGCGCGGGTTACTGTTAGAGTACGTGTTAGGATTAGGGGACGGGGGAGGGTCAGGCTTCGGGGAAGGGTTAGGGTTAGGGTTCAGGCTAGGGTTAGGGTTAGGGGACAGGGACGGTTTAGGGTCCAGGTGAGGGTACGGCAACGCTTTAGGGGGAGCGTGCGTGTGAGGGCGCGGGTTAGTGTTAGCGTACGGGTTAGGATTAGGGGACGGTTGAGGGTCAGGCTTCGGGGAAGGGTTAGGGCTAGTGTTCGGGCTAGGGTTAGGGTTAGGGTTAGGGGACGGTTTAGGGTCCAGGTGAGGGTACGGCAACGCTTTAGGGGGAGCGTGCGTGTGAGGGCGCGGGTTAGTGTTAGCGTACGGGTTAGGATTAGGGCACGGGTGAGGGTCAGGCTTCGGGGAAGGGTTAGGGTTAGGGTTCGGGCTAGGGTTAGGGTTAGGGGATGGGTACGGTTTAGGGTCCAGGTGAGGGTACGGCAACGCTTTAGGGGGAGCGTGCATGTGAGGGCGCGGGTTAGTGTTAGCGTACGGGTTAGGATTAGGGGACGGTTGAGGGTCAGGCTTCGGGGAAGGGTTAGGGCTAGTGTTCGGGCTAGGGTTAGGGTTAGGGTTAGGGGACGGTTTAGGGTCCAGGTGAGGGTACGGCAACGCTTTAGGGGGAGCGAGCGTGTGAGGGCGCGGGTTAGTGTTAGCGTACGGGTTAGGATTAGGGCACGGGTGAGGGTCAGGCTTCGGGGAAGGGTTAGGGTTAGGGTTCGGGCTAGGGTTAGCGTTAGGGGATGGGTACGGTTTAGGGTCCAGGTGAGGGTACGGCAACGCTTTAGGGGGAGCGTGCATGTGAGGGCGCGGGTTAGTGTTAGCGTACGGGTTAGGATTAGGGGACGGGTGAGGGTCAGGCTTCGGGGAAGGGTTAGGGTTAGGGTTCGGGCTAGGGTTAGGGTTAGGGGACGGGGACTGTTTAGGGCCCAGGTGAGGGTACGGCAACGCTTTAAGGGGAGCGTGCGTGTGAGGGTGCGGGTTACTGTTAGCGTACGGGTTAGGATTAGGGGACGGGTGAGGGTCAGGCTTCGGGGAAGGGTTAGGGTTAGGGTTCGGGCTAGGGTTAGGGTTACGGGACGAGGACGGTTTAGGGTCCAGGTGAGGGTACGGCAACGCTTTAGGGGGAGTGTGCGTGTGAGGGCGAGGGTTAGTGTTAGCGTACGGGTTAGGATTAGGGGACAGGGGAGGGTCAGGCTTCGGGGAAGGGTTAGGGTTAGGGTTCGGGCTAGGGTTAGGGTTAGGGGACGGGGACGGTTTAGGGTCCAGGTGAGGGTACGGCAACGCTTTAGGGGGAGCGTGCGTGTGAGGGCGCGGGTTAGTGTTAGCGTACGGGTTAGGATTAGGGGACGGGTGAAGGTCAGGCTTCGGGGAAGGGTTAGGGTTAGGGTTCGGGCTAGGGTTAGGGTTAGGGGACGGGGACGGTTTAGGGTCCAGGTGACGTTACGGCAACGCTTTAGGGGGAGCGTGCGTGTGAGGGCGCGGGTTAGTGTTAGCGTACGGGTTAGGATTAGGGGACGGGTGAGGGTCAGGCTTCGGGGAAGGGTTAGGGCTAGTGTTCGGGCTAGGGTTAGGGTTAGGGGACGGGAACGGTTTAGGGTCCAGGTGAGGGTACGGCAACGCTTTAGGGGGAGCGTGCGTGTGAGGGCGCGGGTTAGTGTTAGCGTACGGGTTAGGATTAGGGGACGGGTGAGGGTCAGGCTTCGGGGAAGTGTTAGGGTTAGGGTTCTTGCTGGGGTTAGGGTTAGGGGACGGGGACGGTTTAGGGTCCAGGTGAGGGTTCGGCAACGCTTTAGGGGGAGCGTGCGTGTGAGGGCGCGGGTTAGAGTTAGCGTACGGGTTTGGATTAGGGCACGGGTGAGGGTCAGGCTTCGGGGAAGGGTTAGGGTTAGGGTTCGGGCTAGGGTTAGGGTTAGGGGATGGGGACGGTTTAGGGTCCAGGTGAGGGTACGGCAACGCTGTAGGGGGAGCGTGCGTGTGAGGGCGTGGGTTAGTGTTAGCGTACGGGTTAGGATTAGGGCACGGGTGAGGGTCAGGCTTCGGGGAAGGGTTAGGGTTAGGGTTCGGGCTAGGGTTAGGGTTAGGGGACGGGGACGGTTTAGGGTCTAGGTGAGGGTACGGCAACGCTTTAGGGGGAGCGTGCGTGTGAGGGCGCGGGTTACTGTTAGCGTACGCGTTAGGATTAGGGCACGGGTGAGGGTCAGGCTTCGGGGAAGGGTTAGGGTTAGGGTTCGGGCTAGGGTTAGGGTTAGGGGACGGGGACGGTTTAGGGTCCAGGTGAGAGTACGGCAACGCTTTAGGGGGAGCGTGCGTGTGAGGGCGCGGGTTAGTGTTAGCGTACGGGTTAGGATTAGGGGACGGGTGAGGGTCAGGCTTCGGAGAAGGGTTAGGGTTAGGGTTCGGGCTAGGGTTAGGGTTAGGGGACGGGAACGGTTTAGGGTCCAGGTGAGGGTACGGCAACTCTTTAGGGGGAGCGTGCGTGTGAGGGCGCGGGTTAGTGTTAGCGTACGGGTTAGGATTAGGGGACGGGTGAGGGTCAGGCTTCGGGGAAGGGTTAGGGCTAGTGTTCGGGCTAGGGTTAGGGTTAGGGGACGGGGACGGTTTACGGTCCAGGTGAGGGTACGGCAACGCTTTAGGGGGAGCGTGCGTGTGAGGGTGCGGGTTAGTGTTAGCGTACGGGTTAGGATTAGGGGACGGGTGAGGGTCAGGCTTCGGGGAAGGGTTAGGGTTAGGTTTAGGGTTCGGGCTAGGGTTAGGGTTAGGGGACGGGGACGGTTTAGGGTCCAGGTGAGGGTACGGCAACGCTTTAGGGGGAGCGTGCGTGTGAGGGCGCGGGTTACTGTTAGCGTACGTGTTAGGATTAGGGGACGGGTGAGGGTCAGGCTTCGGGGAAGGGTTAGGTTTAGGGTTCAGGCTAGGGTTAGGGTTAGGGGACAGGGACGGTTTAGGGTCCAGGTGAGGGTACGGCAACGCTTTAGGGGGAGCGTGCGTGTGAGGGCGCGGGTTAGTGTTAGCGTACGGGTTAGGATTAGGGGACGGTTGAGGGTCAGGCTTCGGGGAAGGGTTAGGGCTAGTGTTCGGGCTAGGGTTAGGGTTAGGGTTAGGGGACGGTTTAGGGTCCAGGTGAGGGTACGGCAACGCTTTAGGGGGAGCGTGCGTGTGAGGGCGCGGGTTAGTGTTAGCGTACAGGTTAGGATTAGGGGACGGGTGAGGGTCAGGCTTCGGGGAAGGGTTAGGGTTACGGTTCGGGCTAGGGTTAGGGTTAGGGGACGGGGACGGTTTAGGGTCCAGGTGAGGGTATGGCAACGCTTTAGGGGGAGAGTGCGTGTGAGGGCGCGGGTTAGTGTTAGCGTACGGGTTAGGATTAGGGCACGGGTGAGGGTCAGGCTTCGGGGAAGGGTTAGGGTTAGGGTTCGGGCTAGGGTTAGGGTTAGGGGATGGGTACGGTTTAGGGTCCAGGTGAGGGTACGGCAACGCTTTAGGGGGAGCGTGCATGTGAGGGCGCGGGTTAGTGTTAGCGTACGGGTTAGGATTAGGGCACGGGTGAGGGTCAGGCTTCGGGGAAGGGTTAGGGTTAGGGTTCGGGCTAGGGTTAGGGTTAGGGGACGGGGACGGTTTAGGGTCCAGGTGAGGGTACGGCAACGCTTTAGGGGGAGCGTGCGTGTGAGGGTGCGGGTTACTGTTAGCGTACGCGTTAGGATTAGGGGACGGGTGAGTGTCAGGCTTCGGGGAAGGGTTAGGGTTAGGGTTCGGGCTAGGGTTAGGGTTAGGGGACGGGGACTGTTTAGGGTCCAGGTGAGGGTACGGCAACGCTTTAAGGGGAGCGTGCGTGTGAGGGCGCGGGTTACTGTTAGCGTACGGGTTAGGATTAGGGGACGGGTGAGGGTCAGGCTTCGGGGAAGGGTTAGGCTTAGGGTTCGGGCTAGGGTTAGGGTTACGGGACGAGGACGGTTTAGGGTCCAGGTGAGGGTACAGCAACGCTTTAGGGGGAGCGCGCGTGTGAGGGTGCGGGTTAGTGTTAGCGTACGGGTTAGGATTAGGGGACGGGTGAGGGTCAGGTTTCGGGGAAGGGTTAGGGTTAGGGTTCGGGCTAGGGTTAGGGTTAGGGGACGGGGGCGGTTTAGGGTCCAGGTGAGGGTACCTCAACGCTGTAGGGGGAGCGTGCGTGTGAGGGCGCGGGTTAGTGTTAGCGTACGGGTTAGGATTAGGGCACGGGTGAGGGTCAGGCTTCGGGGAAGGGTTAGGGTTAGGGTTCGGGCTAGGGTTAGGGTTAGGGGACGGGGACGGTTTAGGGTCCAGGTGAGGGTACGGCAACGCTTTAGGGGGAGCGTGCGTGTGAGGGTGCGGGTTAGTGTTAGCGTACGGGTTAGGATTAGGGGACGGGTGAGGGTCAGGTTTCGGGGAAGGGTTAGGGTTAGGGTTCGGGCTAGGGTTAGGGTTAGGGGACGGGGACGGTTTAGGGTCCAGGTGAGGGTACGGCAACGCTTTAGGGGGAGCGTGCGTGTGAGGTCGCGGGTTAGTGTTAGCGTACGGGTTAGGATTAGGGCACGGGTGAGGGTCAGGCTTCGGGGAAGGGTTACGGTTAGGGTTCGGGCTAGGGTTAGGGTTAGGGGACGGGGACGGTTTAGGGTCCAGGTGAGGGTACGGCAACGCTTTAGGGGGAGCGTGCGTGTGAGGGCGCGGGTTAGTGTTAGCGTACGGGTTAGGATTAGGGGACGGGTGAGGGTCAGGCTTCGGGGAAGGGTTAGGGTTAGGGTTCGGGCTAGGGTTAGGGTTAGGGGACGGGGACGGTTTAGGGTCCAGGTGAGGGTACGGCAACGCTTTAGGGGGAGCGTGCGTGTGAGGGCGCGGGTTAGTGTTAGCGTACGGGTTAGGATTAGGGCACGGGTGAGGGTCAGGCTTCGGGGAAGGGTTAGGGTTAGGGTTCGGGCTAGGGTTAGGGTTAGGGTATGGGGACGGTTTAGGGTCCAGGTGAGGGTACGGCAACGCTTTAGGGGGAGTGTGCGTGTGAGGGCGAGGGTTAGTGTTAGCGTACGGGTTAGGATTAGGGGACGGGTGAGGGTCAGGCTTGGGGAAGGGTTAGGATTAGGGTTCGGGCTAGGGTAAGGGTAACGGGACAGGGACGGTTTAGGGTCCAGGTGAGGGTACCTGAACGCTGTAGGGGGAGCGTGCGTGTGAGGGCGCGGGTTAGTGTTAGCGTACGGGTTAGGATTAGGGCACGGGTGAGAGTCAGGCTTTGGGGAAGGGTTAGGGTTAGGGTTAGGGCTAGGGTTAGGGTTAGGGGACGGGGACGGTTTAGGGTCCAGGTGAGGGTACGGCAACGCTTTAGGGGGAGCGTGCGTGTGAGGGCGCGGGTTACTGTTAGCCTATGGGTTAGGATTAGGGGACGGGTGAGGGTCAGGCTTCGGGAAAGGGTTAGGGTTAGGGTTCGGGCTAGGTTTAGGGTTAAGGGACGGGGACGGTTTAGGATCCAGGTGAGGGTACGGCAACGCTTTAGGGGGAGCGTGCGTGTGAGGGCGCGGGTTAGTGTTAGCGTACGGGTTAGGATTAGGGGACGGGTGAGGATCAGGCTTAGGGGAAGGGTTAGGGTTAGGGTTCGGGCTAGGGTTAGGGTTAGGGGACGGGGACGGTTTAGGGTCCAGGTGAGGGTACAGCAACGCTTTAGTGGGAGCGTGCGTGTGAGTGCGCGGGTTAGTGTTAGCGTACGGGTTAGGATTAGGCGACGGGTGAGGGTCAGGCTTCGGGGAAGGGTTAGGGTTAGGGTTGGTAATAGGGTTAGGGTTAGGGGACGGGGACGGTTTAGGGTCCAGGTGAGGGTACGGCAACGCTTTAGGGGTAGCGCGCGTGTGAGGGCGCGGGTAAGTGTTAGTGTACGGGTTAGGATTAGGGGACGGGTGAGGGTCAGGCTTCGGGGAAGGGCTAGGGTTAGGGTTCGGGCTAGGGTTAGGGTTAGGGGACGGGGACAGTTTAGGGTCCAGGTGAGGGTACGGCAACGCTTTAGGGGGAGCGTGCGTGTGAGGGCGCGGGTTACTGTTAGCGTACGTGTTAGGATTAGGGCACGGGTGAGGGTCAGGATTCGGGGAAGTGTTAGGGTTAGGGTTCGGGCTAGGGTTAGGGTTAGGGGATGGGGACGGTTTAGGGTCCAGGTGAGGGTACGCCAACGCTTTAGGGGGAGCGTGCGTGTGAGGGCGTGGGTTAGTGTTAGCGTACGGGTTAGGATTAGGGGACGGGTGAGGGTCAGGCTTCGGGGAAGGGTTAGGGCTAGTGTTCGGGCTAGGGTTAGGGTTAGGGTTAGGGGACGGTTTAGGGTCCAGGTGAGGGTACGGCAACGCTTTAGGGGGAGCGTGCGTGTGAGGGCGCGGGTTAGTGTTAGCGTACAGGTTAGGATTAGGGGACGGGTGAGGGTCAGGCTTCGGGGAAGGGTTAGGGTTAGGGTTCGGTCTAGGGTTAGGGTTAGGGGACGGGGACGGTTTAGAGTCCAGGTGAGGGTACGGCAACGCTTTAGGGGTAGCGTGCGTGTGAGGGCGCGGGTTAGTGTTAGAGTACGGGTTAGGATTAGGGGACGGGTGAGGGTCAGGCTTCGGGGAAGGGTTAGGGCTAGTGTTCGGGCTAGGGTTAGGTGTAGGGGACGGGGACGGTTTAGGGTCCAGGTGAGGGTACGGCAACGCTTTAGGGGGAGCGTGCGTGTGAGGGCGCGGGTTAGTGTTAGCGTACGGGTTAGGATTAGGGGACGGGTGAGGGTCAGGCTTCGGGGAAGGGTTAGGGTTAGGGTTCGGGCTAGGGTTAGGGTTAGGGGACGGGGACGGTTTAGGGTCCAGGTGACGTTACGGCAACGCTTTAGGGGGAGCGTGCGTGTGAGGGCGCGGGTTAGTGTTAGCGTACGGGTTAGGATTAGGGGACGGGTGAGGGTCAGGCTTCGGGGAAGGGTTAGGGCTAGTGTTCGGGCTAGGGTTAGGGTTAGGGGACGGGGACGGTTTAGGGTCCAGGTGAGGGTACGGCAACGCTTTAGGGGGAGCGTGCGTGTGAGGGCACGGGTTAGTGTTAGCGTACGGGTTAGGATTAGGGGACGGGTGAGGGTCAGGCTTCGGGGAAGTGTTAGGGTTAGGGTTCTGGCTGGGGTTAGGGTTAGGGGACGGGGACGGTTTAGGGTCCAGGTGAGGGTTCGGCAACGCTTTAGGGGGAGCGTGCGTGTGAGGGCGCGGGTTAGAGTTAGCGTACGTGTTAGGATTAGGGCACGGGTGAGGGTCAGGCTTCGGGGAAGGGTTAGGGTTAGGGTTCGGGCTAGGGTTAGGGTTAGGGGATGGGTACGGTTTAGGGTCCAGGTGAGGGTACGGCAACGCTTTAGGGGGAGCGTGCATGTGAGGGCGCGGGTTAGTGTTAGCGTACGGGTTAGGATTAGGGGACGGGTGAGGGTCAGGCTTCGGGGAAGGGTTAGGGTTAGGGTTCGGGCTAGGGTTAGGGTTAGGGGACGGGGACGGTTTAGGGTCCAGGTGAGGGTACGGCAACGCTTTAGGGGGAGCGTGCGTGTGAGGGCGCGGGTTAGTGTTAGCGTACGGGTTAGGATTAGGGGACGGTTGAGGGTCAGGCTTCGGGGAAGGGTTAGGGCTAGTGTTCGGGCTAGGGTTAGGGTTAGGGTTAGGGGACGGTTTAGGGTCCAGGTGAGGGTACGGCAACGCTTTAGGGGGAGCGTGCGTGTGAGGGCGCGGGTTAGTGTTAGCGTACGGGTTAGGATTAGGGCACGGGTGAGGGTCAGGCTTCGGGGAAGGGTTAGGGTTAGGGTTCGGGCTAGGGTTAGGGTTAGGGGATGGGTACGGTTTAGGGTCCAGGTGAGGGTACGGCAACGCTTTAGGGGGAGCGTGCATGTGAGGGCGCGGGTTAGTGTTAGCGTACGGGTTAGGTTTAGGGGACGGTTGAGGGTCAGGCTTCGGGGAAGGGTTAGGGCTAGTGTTCGGGCTAGGGTTAGGGTTAGGGTTAGGGGACGGTTTAGGGTCCAGGTGAGGGTACGGCAACGCTTTAGGGGGAGCGAGCGTGTGAGGGCGCGGGTTAGTGTTAGCGTACGGGTTAGGATTAGGGCACGGGTGAGGGTCAGGCTTCGGGGAAGGGTTAGGGTTAGGGTTCGGGCTAGGGTTAGCGTTAGGGGATGGGTACGGTTTAGGGTCCAGGTGAGGGTACGGCAACGCTTTAGGGGGAGCGTGCATGTGAGGGCGCGGGTTAGTGTTAGCGTACGGGTTAGGATTAGGGGACGGGTGAGGGTCAGGCTTCGGGGAAGGGTTAGGGTTAGGGTTCGGGCTAGGGTTAGGGTTAGGGGACGGGGACTGTTTAGGGTCCAGGTGAGGGTACGGCAACGCTTTAAGGGGAGCGTGCGTGTGAGGGTGCGGGTTACTGTTAGCGTACGGGTTAGGATTAGGGGACGGGTGAGGGTCAGGCTTCGGGGAAGGGTTAGGGTTAGGGTTCGGGCTAGGGTTAGGGTTACGGGACGAGGACGGTTTAGGGTCCAGGTGAGGGTACGGCAACGCATTAGGGGGAGCGCGCGTGTGAGGGTGCGGGTTAGTGTTAGCGTACGGGTTAGGATTAGGGGACGGGTGAGGGTCAGGTTTCGGGGAAGGGTTAGGGTTAGGGTTCGGGCTAGGGTTAGGGTTAGGGGACGGGGAAGGTTTAGGGTCCAGGTGAGGGTACCTCAACGCTGTAGGGGGAGCGTGCGTGTGAGGGCGCGGGTTAGTGTTAGCGTACGGGTTAGGATTAGGGCACGGGTGAGGGTCAGGCTTCGGGGAAGGGTTAGGGTTAGGGTTCGGGCTAGGGTTAGGGTTAGGGGACGGGGACGGTTTAGGGTCCAGGTGAGGGTACGGCAACGCTTTAGGGGGAGTGTGCGTGTGAGGGCGCGGGTTAGTGTTAGCGTACGGGTTAGGATTAGGGGACGGGTGAGGGTCAGGCTTCGGGGAAGGGTTAGGGTTAGGGTTCGGGCTAGGGATAGGGTTAGGGGATGGGGACAGTTTAGGGTCCAGGTGAGGGTACGGCAACGCTTTATGGGGAGCGTGCGTGTGAGGTCGCGGGTTAGTGTTAGCGTACGGGTTAGGATTAGGGGACGGGTGAGGGTCAGGTTTCGGGGAAGGGTTAGGGTTAGGGTTCGGGCTAGGGTTAGGGTTAGGGGACGGGGACGGTTTAGGGTCCAGGTGAGGGTACGGCAACGCTTTAGGGGGAGCGTGCGTGTGAGGTCGCGGGTTAGTGTTAGCGTACGGGTTAGGATTAGGGCACGGGTGAGGGTCAGGCTTCGGGGAAGGGTTAGGGTTAGGGTTCGGGCTAGGGTTAGGGTTAGGGGACGGGGACGGTTTAGGGTCCAGGTGAGGGTACGGCAACGCTTTAGGGGGAGCGTGCGTGTGAGGGCGCGGGTTAGTGTTAGCGTACGTGTTAGGATTAGGGGACGGGTGAGGGTCAGGCTTCGGGGAAGGGTCAGGGTTAGGGTTCGGGCTAGGGTTAGGGTTAGGGGACGGGGACGGTTTAGGGTCCAGGTGAGGGTACGGCAACGCTTTAGGGGGAGCGTGCGTGTGAGGGCGCGGGTTAGTGTTAGCGTACGGGTTAGGATTAGGGGACGGGTGAGGGTCAGGCTTCGGGGAAGGGTTAGGGTTAGGGTTCGGGCTAGGGTTAGGGTTAGGGGACGGGGACGGTTTAGGGTCCAGGTGAGGGTACGGCAACGCTTTAGGGGGAGCGTGCGTGTGAGGGCGCGGGTTAGTGTTAGCGTACGGGTTAGGATTAGGGCACGGGTGAGGGTCAGGCTTCGGGGAAGGGTTAGGGTTAGGGTTCGGGCTAGGGTTAGGGTTAGGGGATGGGGACAGTTTAGGGTCCAGGTGAGGGTACGGCAACGCTTTAGGGGGAGCGTGCGTGTGAGGGCGCGGGTTAGTGTTAGCGTACGGGTTAGGATTAGGGGACGGGTGAGGGTCAGGCTTCGGGGAAGGGTTAGGATTAGGGTTCGGGCTAGGGTTAGGGTTAGGGGACGGGGACTGTTTAGGGTCCAGGTGAGGGTACGGCAACGGTTTAGGGGGAGCGTGCGTGTGAGGGCGCGGGTTAGTGTTAGCGTACGGGTTAGGATTAGGGGACGGGTGAGGGTCAGGCTTCGGGGAAGGGTTAGGGTTAGGGTTAGGGTTCGGGCTAGGGTTAGGGTTAGGGGACGGGGACGGTTTAGGGTCCAGGTGAGGGTACGGCAACGCTTTAGGGGGAGCGTGCGTGTGAGGGCGCGGGTTAGTGTTAGCGTACAGGTTAGGATTAGGGGACGGGTGAGGGTCAGGCTTCGGGGAAGTGTTAGGGTTAGGGTTCGGGCTAGGGTTAGGGTTAGGGGACGGGGACGGTTTAGGGTCCAGGTGAGGGTAGGGCAACGCTTTAGGGGGAGCGTGCGTGTGAGGGCGCGGGTTAGTGTTAGCGTACGGGTTAGGATTAGGGGAAGGGTGAGGGTCAGGCTTCGGGGAAGGGTTAGGGTTAGGGTTCGGGCTAGGGTTAGGGTTAGGGGACGGGGACGGTTTAGGGTCCAGGTGAGGGTACGGCAACGCTTTAGGGGGAGCGTTCGTGTGAGGTCGCGGGTGAGTTTTAGCGTACGGGTTAGGATTAGGGCACGGGTTAGGGTCAGGCTTCGGGGAAGGGTTAGGGCTAGGGTTCGGGTTAGGTTTAGGGTTAGGGGCCGGGGAAGGTTTAGGGTCCAGGTGAGGGTACGGCAACGCTTTAGGGGGAGCGTGCGTGTGAGGGCGTGGGTTAGTGTTAGCGTACGGGTTAGAATTAGGGCACGGGTGAGGGTCAGGCTTCGGGGAAGGGTTAGGGTTAGGGTTCGGGCTAGGGTTAGGGTTAGGGGACGGGGACGGTTTAGGGTCCAGGTGAGGGTACGGCAACACTTTAGGGGGAGCGTGCGTGTGAGGGCGCGGGTTAGTGTTAGCGTACGGGTTAGGATTAGGGGACGGGTGAGGGTCAGGCTTCGGGGAAGGCTTAGGGTTAGGGTTCGGGCTAGGGTTAGGGTTAGGGGACGGGGACGGTTTAGGGTCCAGGTGAGGGTACGGCAACGCTTTAGGGGGAGCGTGCGTGTGAGGGCGCGGGTTAGTGTTAGCGTACGGGTTAGGATTAGGGGACGGGTGAGGGTCAGGCTTCGGGGAAGGGTTAGGGTTAGGGTTGGTGCTAGGGTTAGGGTTAGGGGAAGGGGACGGTTTAGGGTCCAGGTGAGGGTACGGCAACGCTTTAGGGGGAGCGCGCGTGTTAGGGCACGGGTTAGTGTTAGCGTACGGGTTAGGATTAGGGGACGGGTGAGGGTCAGGCTTCGGGGAAGGGTTAGGGTTAGGGTTCGGGCTAGGGTTAGGGTTAGGGGACGGGGACGGTTTAGGGTCCAGGTGAGGGTACGGCAACGCTTTAGGGGGAGCGTGCGTGTGAGGGCGCGGATAGTGTTAGAGTACGGGTTAGGATTAGGGGACGGGTGAGGGTCAGGCTTCGGGGAAGGGTTAGGGTTAGGGTTCGGGCTAGGGTTAGGGTTAGGGACGGGGACGGTTTAGGGTCCAGGTGAGGGTACGGCAACGCTTTAGGGGAAGCGTGCGTGTGAGGGCGCGGGTTAGTGTTAGCGTACGGGTTAGGATTAGGGGACGGGTGAGGGTCAGGCTTCGGGGAAGGGTTAGGGTTAGGGTTCGGGCTAGGGTTAGGGTTTAGGGACGGGGACGGTTTAGGGTCCAGGTGAGGGTACGGCAACGCTTTAGGAGGAGCGTGCGTGTGAGGGCGCGGGTTAGTGTTAGCGTACGGGTTAGGATTAGGGGACGGGTGAGGGTCAGGCTTCGGGGAAGGGTTAGGGTTAGGGTTCGGGCTAGGGTTAGGGTTAGGGGACGGGGACGGTTTAGGGTCCAGGTGAGGGTACGGCAACGCTTGAGGGGGAGAGTGCGTGTGAGGGCGCCGGTTAGTGTTAGCGTACAGGTTAGGATTAGGGGACGGGTGAGGGTCAGGCTTCGGGGAAGGGTTAGGTTTAGGGTTCGGGCTAGGGTTAGGGCTAGGGGACCGGAACGGTTTAGGGTCCAGGTGAGGGTACGGCAACGCTTTAGGGGGAGCGTGCGTGTGAGGGCGTGGGTTAGTGTTAGCGTACGGGTTAGGATTAGGGGACGGGTGAGGGTCAGGTTTCGGGGAAGTGTTAGGGTTAGGGTTCGGGCTAGGGTTAGGGTTAGGGGACGGGGACGGTTTAGGGTCTACGTGAGGGTACGACAACGCTTTAGGGGGAGCGTGCGTGTGAGGGCGCAGGTTAGTGTTAGCGTACGGGTTAGGATTAGGGGACGGGTGAGGGTCAGGCTTCGGGGAAGGGTTAGGGTTAGGGTTCGGGCTAGGGTTAGGGTTAGGGGATGGGGACGGTTTAGGGTCCAGGTGAGGGTACGGCAACGCTTATGGGGAGCGTGCGTGTGAGGGCGCGGGTTAGTGTTAGCGTACTGGTTAGGATTAGGGGACGGGTGAGGGTCAGGCTTCGGGGAAGGGTTAGGGTTAGGGTTCGGGCTAGGGTTAGGGTTAGGGGACGGGACGGTTTAGGGTCCAGGTGAGGGTACGGCAACGCTTTAGGGGGAGCGTGCGTGTGAGGGCGCGGGTTAGTGTTAGCGTATGGTTTAGGATTAGGGCACGGGTGAGGGTCAGGCTTCGGGGAAGGGTTAGGGTTAGGGTTCGGGCTACGGTTAGGGTTAGGGGACGGGGACGGTTTAGGGTCCAGATGAGGGTACGGGAACGCTTTAGGGGGAGCGTGCGTGTGAGGGCGCGGGTTAGTGTTAACGTACGGGTTAGGATTAGGGGACGGGTGAGGGTCAGGCTTCGGGGAAGGGTTAGGGTTAGGGTTCGGGCTAGGGTTAGGGTTAGGGGACGGGGACGGTTTAGGGTCCAGGTGAGGGTACAGCAACGCTTTAGGGGGAGCGTGCGTGTGAGGGCGCTGGTTAGTGTTAGCGTACAGGTTAGGATTAGGGGACGGGTGAGGGTCAGGCTTCGGGGAAGGGTTAGGTTTAGGGTTCGGGCTAGGGTTAGGGTTAGGGGACCGGGACGGTTTAGGGTCCAGGTGAGCGTACGGCAACGCTTTAGGGGGAGCGTGCCTGTGAGGGCGTGGGTTAGTGTTAGCGTACGGGTTAGGATTAGGGGACGGGTGAGGGTCAGGTTTCGGGGAAGGGTTAGGGTTAGGGTTCGGGCTAGGGTTAGGGATAGGGGACGGGGACGGTTTAGGGTCCAGGTGAGGGTACGGCAACGCTTTAGGGGGAGCGTGCGTGTGAGGGCGCGGGTTAGTGTTAGCGTACAGGTTAGGATTGGGGACGGGTGAGGGTCAGGCTTCGGGGAAGTGTTAGGGTTAGGGTTCGGGCTAGGGTTAGGGTTAGGGGACGGGGACGGTTTAGGGTCCAGGTGAGGGTAGGGCAACGATTTAGGGGGAGCGTGCGTGTGAGGGCGCGGGTTAGTGTTAGCGTACGGGTTAGGATTAGGGGAAGGGTGAGGGTCAGGCTTCGGGGAAGGGTTAGGGTTAGGGTTCGGGCTAGGGTTAGGGTTAGGGGACGGGGACGGTTTAGGGTCCAGGTGAGGGTACGGCAACGCTTTAGGGGGAGCGTTCGTGTGAGGTCGCGGGTGAGTTTTAGCGTACGGGTTAGGATTAGGGCACGGGTTAGGGTCAGGCTTCGGGGAAGGGTTAGGGCTAGGGTTCGGGTTAGGTTTAGGGTTAGGGGCCGGGGAAGGTTTAGGGTCCAGGTGAGGGTACGGCAACGCTTTAGGGGGAGCGTGCGTGTGAGGGCGTGGGTTAGTGTTAGCGTACGGGTTAGAATTAGGGCACGGGTGAGGGTCAGGCTTCGGGGAAGGGTTAGGGTTAGGGTTCGGGCTAGGGTTAGGGTTAGGGGACGGGGACGGTTTAGGGTCCAGGTGAGGGTACGGCAACACTTTAGGGGGAGCGTGCGTGTGAGGGCGCGGGTTAGTGTTAGCGTACGGGTTAGGATTAGGGGACGGGTGAGGGTCAGGCTTCGGGGAAGGCTTAGGGTTAGGGTTCGGGCTAGGGTTAGGGTTAGGGGACGGGGACGGTTTAGGGTCCAGGTGAGGGTACGGCAACGCTTTAGGGGGAGCGTGCGTGTGAGGGCGCGGGTTAGTGTTAGCGTACGGGTTAGGATTAGGGGACGGGTGAGGGTCAGGCTTCGGGGAAGGGTTAGGGTTAGGGTTGGTGCTAGGGTTAGGGTTAGGGGAAGGGGACGGTTTAGGGTCCAGGTGAGGGTACGGCAACGCTTTAGGGGGAGCGCGCGTGTTAGGGCACAGGTTAGTGTTAGCGTACGGGTTAGGATTAGGGGACGGGTGAGGGTCAGGCTTCGGGGAAGGGTTAGGGTTAGGGTTCGGGCTAGGGTTAGGGTTAGGGGACGGGGACGGTTTAGGGTCCAGGTGAGGGTACGGCAACGCTTTAGGGGGAGCGTGCGTGTGAGGGCGCGGATAGTGTTAGAGTACGGGTTAGGATTAGGGGACGGGTGAGGGTCAGGCTTCGGGGAAGGGTTAGGGTTAGGGTTCGGGCTAGGGTTAGGGTTAGGGACGGGGACGGTTTAGGGTCCAGGTGAGGGTACGGCAACGCTTTAGGGGAAGCGTGCGTGTGAGGGCGCGGGTTAGTGTTAGCGTACGGGTTAGGATTAGGGGACGGGTGAGGGTCAGGCTTCGGGGAAGGGTTAGGGTTAGGGTTCGGGCTAGGGTTAGGGTTTAGGGACGGGGACGGTTTAGGGTCCAGGTGAGGGTACGGCAACGCTTTAGGAGGAGCGTGCGTGTGAGGGCGCGGGTTAGTGTTAGCGTACGGGTTAGGATTAGGGGACGGGTGAGGGTCAGGCTTCGGGGAAGGGTTAGGGTTAGGGTTCGGGCTAGGGTTAGGGTTAGGGGACGGGGACGGTTTAGGGTCCAGGTGAGGGTACGGCAACGCTTGAGGGGGAGAGTGCGTGTGAGGGCGCCGGTTAGTGTTAGCGTACAGGTTAGGATTAGGGGACGGGTGAGGGTCAGGCTTCGGGGAAGGGTTAGGTTTAGGGTTCGGGCTAGGGTTAGGGCTAGGGGACCGGAACGGTTTAGGGTCCAGGTGAGGGTACGGCAACGCTTTAGGGGGAGCGTGCGTGTGAGGGCGTGGGTTAGTGTTAGCGTACGGGTTAGGATTAGGGGACGGGTGAGGGTCAGGTTTCGGGGAAGTGTTAGGGTTAGGGTTCGGGCTAGGGTTAGGGTTAGGGGACGGGGACGGTTTAGGGTCTACGTGAGGGTGCGACAACGCTTTAGGGGGAGCGTGCGTGTGAGGGCGCAGGTTAGTGTTAGCGTACGGGTTAGGATTAGGGGACGGGTGAGGGTCAGGCTTCGGGGAAGGGTTAGGGTTAGGGTTCGGGCTAGGGTTAGGGTTAGGGGATGGGGACGGTTTAGGGTCCAGGTGAGGGTACGGCAACGCTTATGGGGAGCGTGCGTGTGAGGGCGCGGGTTAGTGTTAGCGTACTGGTTAGGATTAGGGGACGGGTGAGGGTCAGGCTTCGGGGAAGGGTTAGGGTTAGGGTTCGGGCTAGGGTTAGGGTTAGGGGACGGGACGGTTTAGGGTCCAGGTGAGGGTACGGCAACGCTTTAGGGGGAGCGTGCGTGTGAGGGCGCGGGTTAGTGTTAGCGTACGGGTTAGGATTAGGGCACGGGTGAGGGTCAGGCTTCGGGGAAGCGTTAGGGTTAGGGTTCGGGCTAGGGTTAGGGTTAGGGGACGGGGACGGTTTAGGGTCCAGGTGAGGGTACGGCAACGCTTTAGGGGGAGCGTGCGTGTGAGGGCGCGGGTTAGTGTTAGCGTATGGTTTAGGATTAGGGCACGGGTGAGGGTCAGGCTTCGGGGAAGGGTTAGGGTTAGGGTTCGGGCTACGGTTAGGGTTAGGGGACGGGGACGGTTTAGGGTCCAGGTGAGGGTACGGGAACGCTTTAGGGGGAGCGTGCGTGTGAGGGCGCGGGTTAGTGTTAGCGTACGGGTTAGGATTAGGGGACGGGTGAGGGTCAGGCTTTGGGGAAGGGTTAGGGTTAGAGTTCGGGCTAGGGTTAAGGTTAGGAGACGGGGACGGTTTAGGGTCCAGGTGAGGTACGGCAACGCTTTAGGGGGAGCGTGCTTGTGAGGGCGCGGGTTAGTGTTAGCGTTCGGGTTAGGATTAGGGGACGGGTGAGGGTCAGGCTTCGGGGAAGGGTTAGGGTTAGGGTTCGGGCTAGGGTTAGGGTTAGAGGACGGGGACGGTTTAGGGTCCAGGTGAGGGTACGGCAACGCTTTAGGGGGAGCGTGCGTGTGAGGGCGCGGGATAGTGTTAGAGTACGTGTTAGGATTAGGGCACGTGTGAGGGTCAGGCTTCGGGGAAGGGTTAGGGTTAGGGTTCGGGCTAGGGTTCGGGTTAGGGGATGGGGACGGTTTAGGGTCCAGGTGAGGGTACGGCAACGCTTTAGGGGGAGCGCGCGTGTGAGGGCGCGGGTTAGTCTTAGCGTACGGGTTAGGATTAGGGGACGGGTGAGGGTCAGGCTTCGGGGAAGGGTTAGGGTTAGGGTTCGGGCTAGGGTTAGGGTCAGGGGACGGGGACGGTTTAGGGTCCAGGTGAGGGTACGGCAACACTTTAGGGGGAGCGTGCGTGTGAGGGCGCGGGTTAGTGTTAGCGTACGGGTTAGGATTAGGGGATGGGTGAGGGTCAGGCGTCGGGGAAGGGTTAGGTTTAGGGTTCGGGCTAGGGTTAGGGTTAGGGGACGGGGACGGTTTAGGGTCCAGGTGAGGGTACGGCAACGCTTTAGGGGGAGCGTGCGTGTGAGGGCGCGGGTTAGTGTTAGGGTACGGGTTAGGATTAGGGGACGGGTGAGGGTCAGGCTTCGGGGAAGGGTTAGGGTTAGGGTTCGGTTAGGGTTAGGGTTAGGGGACGGGGACGGTTTAGGGTCCAGGTGAGGGTACGGCAACGCTTTAGGGGAAGCGTGCGTGTGAGGGTGCGGGTTAGTGTTAGCGTACGGGTTAGGATTAGGGGACGGGTGAGGGTCAGGCTTCGGGGAAGGTTTAGGGTTAGGGTTCGGGCTAGGGTTAGGGTTAGGGGACGGGGACGGTTTAGGGTCCAGGTGAGGGTACGGCAACGCTTTATGGGGAGCGTGCTTGTGAGGGCGCGGGTTAGTGTTAGCGTACGGGTTAGGATTAGGGGACGGGTGAGGGTCAGGCTTCGGGGAAGGGTTAGGGTTAAGGTTCGGGCTAGGGTTAGGGTTAGGGGACGGGGACGGTTTAGGGTCGAGGTGAGGGTACGGCAACGCTTTAGGGGGAGCTTGCGTGTGAGGGCGCGGGTTAGTGTTAACGTACGGGTTAGGATTAGGGGACGGGTGAGGGTCAGGCTTCGGGGAAGGGTTAGGGTTAGGGTTCGGGCTAGGGTTAGGGTTAGGGGACGGGGACGGTTTAGGGTCCAGGTGAGGGTACAGCAACGCTTTAGGGGGAGCGTGCGTGTGAGGGCGCTGGTTAGTGTTAGCGTACAGGTTAGGATTAGGGGACGGGTGAGGGTCAGGCTTCGGGGAAGGGTTAGGTTTAGGGTTCGGGCTAGGGTTAGGGTTAGGGGACCGGGACGGTTTAGGGTCCAGGTGAGCGTACGGCAACGCTTTAGGGGGAGCGTGCCTGTGAGGGCGTGGGTTAGTGTTAGCGTACGGGTTAGGATTAGGGGACGGGTGAGGGTCATGTTTCGGGGAAGGGTTAGGGTTAGGGTTCGGGCTAGGGTTAGGGATAGGGGACGGGGACGGTTTAGGGTCCAGGTGAGGGTACGGCAACTCTTTAGGGGGAGCGTGCGTGTGAGGGCGCGGGTTAGTGTTAGCGTACGGGTTAGGATTAGGGGACGGGTGAGGGTCAGGCTTCGGGGAAGGGTTAGTGTTAGGGATCGGGCTAGGGTTAGGGTTAGGGGATGGGGACGGTTTAGGGTCCAGGTGAGGGTACGGAAACGCTTTACGGGGAGCGTGCGTGTGAGGGCGCGGTTTAGTGTTAGCGTATGGGTTAGGATTGGGGACGGGTGAGGGTCAGGCTTCGGGGAAGGGTTAGGGTTACGGTTCGGGCTAGGGTTAGGGTTAGGGGAGGGGGACGGTTTAGGGTCCAGGTGAGGGTACGGCAACGCTTTAGGGGGAGCGTGCGTGTGAGGGCGCGGGTTAGTGTTAGCGTACGGGTTAGGATTAGGAGACGGGTGAGGGTCAGGCTTCGGGGAAGGGTTAGGGTTAGGGTTCGGGCTAGGGTTAGGGTTAGGGGACGGGGACGGTTTAGGGTCCAGGTGAGGGTACGGCAAAGCTTTAGGGGGAGCGTGCGTGTGAGGGTGCGGTTTAGTGTTAGCGTACGGTTTAGGATTAGGGCACGTGTGAGGGTCAGGCTTCGGGGAAGGGTTAGGGTTAGGGTTCGGGCTAGGGTTAGGGGACGGGGACGGTTTAGGGTCCAGGTGAGGGTACGGCAACGCTTTAGGGGGAGCGTGCGTGTGAGGGCGCGTGTTAGTGTTAGCGTACGGGTTAGGATTAGGGGACGGTTGAGGGTCAGGCTTCGGGGAAGGGTTAGGGTTAGGGTTCGGGCTAGGGTTAGGGTTAGGGGACGGGTACGGTTTAGGGTCCAGGTGAGGGTACGGCAACGCTTTACGGGGAGCGTGCGTGTGAGGTCGCGGGTTAGTGTTAGCGTACGGGTTAGGATTAGGGCACGGGTGAGGGTCAGGCTTCGGGGAAGGGTTAGGGTTAGGATTCGGGCTAGGGTTAGGGGTAGGGGACAGGGACGGTTTAGGGTCCAGGTGAGGGTACGGGAACGCTTTAGGGGGAGCGTGCGTGTGAGGGCGCGGGTTAGTGTTAGCGTACGGGTTAGGATTAGGGGACGGGTGAGGGTCAGGCTTTGGTGAAGGGTTAGGGTTAGAGTTCGGGCTAATGTTAAGGTTAGGAGACGGGGACGGTTTAGGGTCCAGGTGAGGGTACGGCAACGCTTTAGGGGGAGCGTGCTTGTGAGGGCGTGGGTTAGTGTTAGCGTACCGTTTAGGATTAGGGAACGGGTGAGGGTCAGGCTTCGGGGAAGGGTTAGGGTTAGGGTTCGGGCTAGGGTTAGGGTTAGGGAACGGGGACGATTTAGGGTCCAGGTGAGGGTACGGCAACGCTTTAGGGGGAGCGTCCGTGTGAGGGCGCGGGTCAGTGTTAGCGTACGGGTTAGGATTAGGGGACGGGTGAGGATCTGGCTTCGGGGAAGGGTTAGGGTTAGGGTTCGGGCTAGGGTTAGGGTTAGGGGACAGGGACGGTTTAGGGTCCAGGTGAGGGTACGGCAACGCTTTAGGGGGAGCGTGCGTGTGAGGGCGCGGGTTAGTGTTAGCGTACGGGTTAGGATTAGGGGACGGGTGAGGGTCAGGCTTCGGGGAAGGGTTAGGGTTAGGGTTCGGGCTAGGGTTAGGGTTAGGGGACGGGGACGGTTTAGGGTCCAGGTGAGGGTACGGCAACGCTTTAGGGGGAGCGTGCGTGTGAGGGCGCGGGATAGTGTTAGAGTACGGGTTAGGATTAGGGCACGGGTGAGGGTCAGGCTTCGGGGAAGGGTTAGGGTTAGGGTTCGGGCTAGGGTGAGGGTTAGGGGACGGGGACGGTTTAGGGTCCAGGTGAGGGTACGGCAACGCTTTAGGGGGAGCGTGCGTGTGAGGTCATGGGTTAGTGGTAGCGTACGGGTTAGGATTAGGGCACGGGTGAGGGTCAGGCTTCGGGGAAGGGGTAGGTTTAGGGTTCGGGCTAGGGTAAGGGTTACGGGACGGGGACGGTTTAGGGTCCAGGTGAGGGTACCTGAACGCTGTAGGGGGAGCGTGCGTGTGAGGGCGCGGGTTAGTGTTAGCGTACGGGTTAGGATTAGGGGACGGGTGAGGCTGAGGCTTCGGGGAAGGGTTAGGGTTAGGGTTCGGTTAGGGTTAGGGTTAGGGGACGGGGACGGTTTAGGGTCCAGGTGAGGGTACGGCAACGCTTTAGGGGGAGCGTCCGTGTGAGGGCGCGGGTCAGTGTTAGCGTACGGGTTAGGATTAGGGGACGGGTGAGGGTCTGGCTTCGGGGAAGGGTTAGGGTTAGGGTTCGGGCTAAGGTTAGGGTTAAGGGACAGGGACGGTTTAGGGTGCAGGTGAGGGTACGGCAACGCTTTAGGGGGAGCGTGCGTGTGAGGGCGCGGGTTAGTGTTAGCGTACGGGTTAGGATTAGGGGACGGGTGAGGGTCAGGCTTCGGGGAAGGGTTAGGGTTAGGGTTCGGGCTAGGGTTAGGGTTAGGGGATGGGGACGGTTTAGTGTCCAGATGAGGGTACGGCAACGCTTTAGGGGGAGCGCGCGTGTGAGGGCGCGGGTTAGTCTTAGCGTACGGGTTAGGATTAGGGGACGGGTGAGGGTCAGGCTTCGGGGAAGGGTTAGGGTTAGGGTTCGGGCTAGGGTTAGGGTTAGGGGACGGGGACGGTTTAGGGTCCAGGTGAGGGTACGGCAACGCTTTAGGGGGAGCGTGCGTGTGAGGGCACAGGTTAGTGTTAGCGTACGTGTTAGGATTAGGGGACGGGTGAGGGTCAGGCTTTGGGGAAGGGTTAGGGTTAGGGTTCGGGCTAGGGTTAGGGTCAGGGGATGGGGACGGTTTAGGGTTCAGGTGAGGGTACGGCAACGCTTTAGGGGGAGCGTGCGTGTGAGGGCGCGGGTTAGTGTTAGCGTACGGGTTAGGATTAGGGGACGGGTGAGGGTCAGGCTTCGGGGAAGGGTTAGGTTTAGGGTTCGGGCTAGGGTTAGGGTTAGGGGACGGGGACGGTTTAGGGTCCAGGTGAGGGTACGGGAACGCTTTAGTGGGAGCGTGCGTGTGAGGGCGCGGGTTAGTGTTAGCGTACGGGTTAGGATTAGGGGACGGGTGAGGGTCAGGCTTCGGGGAAGGGTTAGGGTTAGGGTTCGGTTAGGGTTAGGGTTAGGGGACGGGGACGGTTTAGGGTCCAGGTGAGGGTACGGCAACGCTTTAGGGGAAGCGTGCGTGTGAGGGTGCGGGTTAGTGTTAGCGTACGGGTTAGGATTAGGGGACGGGTGAGGGTCCGGCTTCGGGGAAGGTTTAGGGTTAGGGTTCGGGCTAGGGTTAGGGTTAGGGCACGGGGACGGTTTAGGGTCCAGGTGAGGGTACGGCAACGCTTTAGGAGGAGCGTGCTTGTGAGGGCGCGGGTTAGTGTTAGCGTACGGGTTAGGATTAGGGGACGGGTGAGGGTCAGGCTTCGGGGAAGGGTTAGGGTTAGGGTTCGGGCTAGGGTTAGGGTTAGGGAACGGGGACGGTTTAGGGTCCAGGTGAGGGTACAGCAACGCTTTAGGGGGAGCGTGCGTGTGAGGGCGCAGGTTAGTGTTAGCGTACAGGTTAGGATTAGGGGACGGGTGAGGGTCAGGCTTCGGGGAAGGGTTAGGTTTAGGGTTCGGGCTAGGGTTAGGGTTAGGGGACCGGGACGGTTTAGGGTCCAGGTGAGCGTACGGCAACGCTTTAGGGGGAGCGTGCCTGTGAGGGCGTGGGTTAGTGTTAGCGTACGGGTTAGGATTAGGGGACGGGTGAGGGTCAGGCTTCGGGGAAGGGTTAGGGTTAGGGTTCGGGCTAGGGTTAGGGTTAGGGGACGGGGACGGTTTAGGGTCCAGGTGAGGGTACGGCAACTCTTTAGGGGGAGCGTGCGTGTGAGGGCGCGGGTTAGTGTTAGCGTACGGGTTAGGATTAGGGGACGGGTGAGGGTCAGGCTTCGGGGAAGGGTTAGTGTTAGGGATCGGGCTAGGGTTAGGGTTAGGGGATGGGGACGGTTTAGGGTCCAGGTGAGGGTACTGCAACGCTTTACGGGGAGCGTGCGTGTGAGGGCGCGGTTTAGTGTTAGCGTACGGGTTAGGATTAGGGGACGGGTGAGGGTCAGGCTTCGGGGAAGGGTTAGGGTTACGGTTCGGGCTAGGGTTAGGGTTAGGGGAGGGGGACGGTTTAGGGTCCAGGTGAGGGTACGGCAACGCTTTAGGGGGAGCGTGCGTGTGAGGGCGCGGGTTAGTGTTAGCGTACGGGTTAGGATTAGGAGACGGGTGAGGGTCAGGCTTCGAGGAAGGGTTAGGGTTAGGGTTCGGGCTAGGGTTAGGGTTAGGGGACGGGGACGGTTTAGGGTCAGGTGAGGGTACGGCAAAGCTTTAGGGGGAGCGTGCGTGTGAGGGTGCGGGTTAGTGTTAGCGTACGGTTTAGGATTAGGGCACGTGTGAGGGTCAGGCTTCGGGGAAGGGTTAGGGTTAGCGTTCGGGCTAGGGTTAGGGGACGGGGACGGTTTAGGGTCCAGGTGAGGGTACAGCAACGCTTTAGGGTGAGCGTGCGTGTGAGGGCGCAGGTTAGTGTTAGCGTACGTGTTAGGATTAGGGGACGGGTGAGGGTCAGGCTTCGGGGAAGGGTTAGGGTTAGGGTTCGGGCTAGGGTTAGGGTCAGGGGACGGGGACGGTTTAGGGTCCAGGTGAGGGTACGGCAACGCTTTAGGGGGAGCGTGCGTGTGAGGGCGCGGGTTAGTGTTAGCGTACGGGTTAGGATTAGGGGACGGGTGAGGGTCAGGCTTCGGGGAAGGGTTAGGGTTAGGGTTAGGGTTCGGGCTAGGGTTAGGGTTAGGGGACCGGGACGGTTTAGTGTCCAGGTGAGGGTACGGCAACGCTTTAGGGGGAGCGTGCGTGTGAGGGCGCGGGTTAGTGTTAGCGTACGGGTTAGGATTATGGGTCGGGTGAGGGTCAGGCTTCGGGGAAGGGTTAGGGTTAGGGTTCGGGCTAGAGTTAGGGTTAGGGGACGGGGACGGTTTAGGGTCCAGGTGAGGGTACAGCAACGCTTTAGGGGGAGCGTGCGTTTGAGGGCGCGGGTTAGTGTTAGCGTACGGGTTAGGATTAGGGGACGGGTGAGGGTCAGGCTTCGGGGAAGGGTTAGGGTTAGGGTTCGGGCTAGGGTTAGGTTTAGGGGACGGGGACGGTTTAGGGTCCAGGTGAGGGTACGGCAACGCTTTATGGGGAGCGTGCGTGTGAGGGCGCGGGTTAGTGTTAGCGTACGGGTTAGGATTAGGGGACGGGTGAGGGTCAGGCTTCGGGGAAGGGTTAGGGTTAGGGTTCGGGCTAGGGTTAGGGTTAGGGAACGGGGACGGTTTAGGGTCCAGGTGAGAGTACGGCAATGCTTTACGGGGAGCGTGCGTGTGAGGGCGCGGGTTAGTGTTAGCGTACGGGTTAGGATTAGGGCACGGGTGAGGGTCTGGCTTCGGGGAAGGGTTAGGGTTAGGGTTCGGGCTAGGGTTAGGGTTAGGGGATGGGGACGGTTTAGGGTCCAGGTGAGGGTACGGCAATGCTTTAGGGGGAGCGTGCGTGTGAGGGCGCGGGTTAGTGTTAGCGTACGGGTTAGGATTAGGGGACGGGTGAGGGTCAGGCTTCGGGGAAGGGTTAGGGTTAGGGTTCGGGCTAAGGTTAGGGTTAGGGGATGGGGACGGTTTAGGGTCCAGGTGAGGGTACGGCAACGCTTTAGGGGGAGCGTGCGTGTGAGGGCGCGGGTTAGTGTTAGCCTACGGGTTAGGATTAGGGGACGGGTGAGGGTCAGGCTTCGGGGAAGGGTTAGGGTTAGGGTCCGGGCTAGGGTGAGGGTTAGGGGACGGGGACTGTTTAGGGTCCAGGTGAGGGTACGGCAACTCTTTAGGGGGAGCGTGCGTGTGAGGGCGCGGGTTAGTGTTAGCCTACGGGTTAGGATTAGGGCACGGGTGAGGGTCAGGCTTCGGGGAAGTGTTAGGGTTAGGGTTCGGGCTAGGGTAAGGGTTACGGGACGGGGACTGTTTAGGATCCAGGTGAGGGTACGGCAACTCTTTAGGGGGAGCGTGCGTGTGAGGGCGCGGGTTAGTGTTAGCGTACGGGTTAGGATTAGGGCACGGGTGAGGGTCAGGCTTCGGGGAAGGGTTAGGGTTAGGGTTCGGGCTAGGGTTAGGGTTAGGGGACGGGGACGGTTTAGGGTCCAGGTGAGGGTACGGCAACGCTTTAGGGGGAGCGTGCGTTTGAGGGCGCGGGTTAGTGTTAGCGTACGGGTTAGGATTAGGGGACGGGTGAGGGTCAGGTTTCGAGGAAGGGTTAGGGTTAGGGTTCGGGCTAGGGTTAGGGTTAGGGGACGGGGACGGTTTAGGGTCCAGGTGAGGGTACGGCAACGCTTTAGGGGGAGCGTGCGTGTGAGGGCGCGGGTTAGTGTTAGCGTACGGGTTAGGATTAGGGGACGTGTGAGGGTCAGGCTTCGGGGAAGGGTTAGGGTTAGGGTTCTGGCTAGGGTTAGGGTTAGGGGATGGGGACCGTTTAGGGTCCAGGTGAGGGTACGGCAACGCTTTATGGGGAGCGTGCGTGTGAGGGCGCGGGTTAGTGTTAGCGTACTGGTTAGGATTAGGGGACGGGTGAGGGTCAGGCTTCGGGGAAGGTTTAGGGTTAGGGTTCGGGCTAGGGTTAGGGTTAGGGGACGGGGACGGTTTAGGGTCCAGGTGCGGGTACGGCAACGCTTTAGGGGGAGCGTGCGTGTGAGGGCGCGGGTTAGTGTTAGCGTACGGGTTAGGATTAGGAGACGGGTGAGGGTCAGGCTTCGGGGAAGGGTTAGGGTTAGGGTTCGGGCTAGGGTTAGGGTTAGGGGACGGGGACGGTTTAGGTTCAGGTGAGGGTACGGCAAAGCTTTAGGGGGAGCGTGCGTGTGAGGGTGCGGGTTAGTGTTAGCGTACGGTTTAGGATTAGGGCACGTGTGAGGGTCAGGCTTCGGGGAAGGGTTAGGGTTAGGGTTCGGGCTAGGGTTAGGGGACGGGGACGGTTTAGGGTCCAGGTGAGGGTACAGCAACGCTTTAGGGTGAGCGTGCGTGTGAGGGCGCAGGTTAGTGTTAGCGTACGTGTTAGGATTAGGTGACGGGTGAGGGTCAGGCTTCGGGGAAGGGTTAGGGTTAGGGTTCGGGCTAGGGTTAGGGTTAGGGAACGGGGACGGTTTAGGGTCCAGGTGAGAGTACGGCAATGCTTTACGGGGAGCGTGCGTGTGAGGGCGCGGGTTAGTGTTAGCGTACGGGTTAGGATTAGGGCACGGGTGAGGGTCTGGCTTCGGGGAAGGGTTAGGGTTAGGGTTCGGGCTAGGGTTAGGGTTAGCGGACGGGGACGGTTTAGGGTCCAGGTGAGGGTACGGGAACGCTTTATGGGGAGCGTGCGTGTGAGGGCGCGGGTTAGTGTTAGCGTACGGGTTAGGATTAGGGGACGGGTGAGGGTCAGGCTTCGGGGAAGGGTTAGGGTTAGGGTTCGGGCTAGGGTTAGGGTTAGGGGATGGGGACGGTTTAGGGTCCAGGTGAGGGTACGGCAACGCTTTAGGGGGAGCGTGCGTGTGAGGGCGCGGGTTAGTTTTAGCCTACGGGTTAGGATTAGGGGACGGGTGAGGGTCAGGCTTCGGGGAAGGGTTAGGTTTAGGGTCCGGGCTAGGGTTAGGGTTAGGGGACGGGGACGGTTTAGGGTCCAGGTGAGGGTACGGCAACGCTTTAGGGGGAGCGTGCGTGTGAGGTTGTGGGTTAGTGGTAGCGTACGGGTTAGGATTAGGGCACGGGTGAGGGTCAGGCTTCGGGGAAGTGTTAGGGTTAGGGTTCGGGCTAGGGTAAGGGTTACGGGACGGGGACTGTTTAGGGTCCAGGTGAGGGTACGGCAACTCTTTAGGGGGAGCGTGCGTGTGAGGGCGCGGGTTAGTGTTAGCGTACGGGTTAGGATTAGGGCACGGGTGAGGGTCAGGCTTCGGGGAAGGGTTAGGGTTAGGGTTTGGGCTAGGGTTAGGGTTAGGGGATGGGGACGGTTTAGGGTCCAGGTGAGGGTACGGCAACGCTTTAGGGGGAGCGTGCGTTTGAGGGCGCGGGTTAGTGTTAGCGTACGGGTTAGGATTAGGAGATGGGTGAGGGTCAGGCTTCGGGGAAGGGTTAGGGTTAGGGTTCGGGCTAGGGTTAGGGTTAGGGGACGGGGACGGTTTAGGGTCAGGTGAGGGTTACGGCAAAGCTTTAGGGGGAGCGTGCGTGTGAGGGTGCGGGTTAGTGTTAGCGTACGGTTTAGGATTAGGGCACGTGTGAGGGTCAGGCTTCGGGGAAGGGTTAGGGTTAGGGTTCGGGCTAGGGTTAGGGGACGGGGACGGTTTAGGGTCCAGGTGAGGGTACAGCAACGCTTTAGGGTGAGCGTGCGTGTGAGGGCGCAGGTTAGTGTTAGCGTACGTGTTAGGATTAGGGGACGGGTGAGGGTCAGGCTTCGGGGAAGGGTTAGGGTTAGGGTTCGGGCTAGGGTTAGGGTTAGGGAATGGGGACGGTTTAGGGTCCAGGTGAGAGTACGGCAATGCTTTACGGGGAGCGTGCGTGTGAGGGCGCGGGTTAGTGTTAGCGTACGGGTTAGGATTAGGGCACGGGTGAGGGTCTGGCTTCGGGGAAGGGTTAGGGTTAGGGTTCGGGCTAGGGTTAGGGTTAGGGGACGGGGACGGTTTAGGGTCCAGGTGAGGGTACGGGAACGCTTTAGGGGGAGCGTGCGTGTGAGGGCGCGGGTTAGTGTTAGCGTACGGGTTAGGATTAGGGGACGGGTGAGGGTCAGGCTTCGGGGAAGGGTTAGGGTTAGGGTTCGGGCTAGGGTTAGGGTTAGGGGATGGGGACGGTTTAGGGTCCAGGTGAGGGTACGGCAACGCTTTAGGGGGAGCGTGCGTGTGAGGGCGCGGGTTAGTGTTAGCCTACGGGTTAGGATTAGGGGACGGGTGAGGGTCAGGCTTCGGGGAAGGGTTAGGGTTAGGGTCCGGGCTAGGGTGAGGGTTAGGGGACGGGGACGGTTTAGGGTCCAGGTGAGGGTACGGCAACGCTTTAGGGGGAGCGTGCGTGTGAGGTTGCGGGTTAGTGGTAGCGTACGGGTTAGGATTAGGGCACGGGTGAGGGTCAGGCTTCGGGGAAGTGTTAGGGTTAGGGTTCGGGCTAGGGTAAGGGTTACGGGACGGGGACTGTTTAGGGTCCAGGTGAGGGTACGGCAACTCTTTAGGGGGAGCGTGCGTGTGAGGGCGCGGGTTAGTGTTAGCGTACGGGTTAGGATTAGGGCACGGGTGAGGGTCAGGCTTCGGGGAAGGGTTAGGTTTAGGGTTCGGGCTAGGGTTAGGGTTAGGGGACGGGGACGGTTTAGGGTCCAGGTGAGGGTACGGCAACGCTTTAGGGGGAGCGTGCGTTTGAGGGCGCGGGTTAGTGTTAGCGTACGGGTTAGGATTAGGGGACGGGTGAGGGTCAGGTTTCGAGGAAGCGTTAGGGTTAGGGTTCGGGCTAGGGTTAGGGTTAGGGGACGGGGACGGTTTAGGGTCCAGGTGAGGGTACGGCAACGCTTTAGGGGGAGCGTGCGTGTGAGGGCGCGGGTTAGTGTTAGCGTACGGGTTAGGATTAGGGGACGTGTGAGGGTCAGGCTTCGGGGAAGGGTTAGGGTTAGGGTTCGGGCTAGGGTTAGGGTTAGGGGATGGGGACCGTTTAGGGTCCAGGTGAGGGTACGGCAACGCTTTATGGGGAGCGTGCGTGTGAGGGCGCGGGTTAGTGTTAGCGTACTGGTTAGAATTAGGGGACGGGTGAGGGTCAGGCTTCGGGGAAGGTTTAGGGTTAGGGTTCGGGCTAGGGTTAGGGTTAGGGGACGGGGACGGTTTAGGGTCCAGGTGCGGGTACGGCAACGCTTTAGGGGAAGCGTGCGTGTGAGGGCGCGGGTTAGTGTTAGCGTACGGGTTAGGATTAGGAGACGGGTGAGGGTCAGGCTTCGGGCAAGGGTTAGGGTTAGGGTTCGGGCTAGGGTTAGGGTTAGGGGACGGGGACGGTTTAGGGTCAGGTGAGGGTACGGCAAAGCTTTAGTGGGAGCGTGCGTGTGAGGGTGCGGGTTAGTGTTAGCGTACGGTTTAGGATTAGGGCACGTGTGAGGGTCAGGCTTCGGGGAAGGGTTAGGGTTAGGGTTCGGGCTAGGGTTAGGGGACGGGGACGGTTTAGGGTCCAGGTGAGGGAACAGCAACGCTTTAGGGTGAGCGTGCGTGTGAGGGCGCAGGTTAGTGTTAGCGTACGTGTTAGGATTAGGGGACGGGTGAGGGTCAGGCTTCGGGGAAGGGTTAGGGTTAGGGTTCGGGCTAGGGTTAGGGTCAGGGGATGGGGACGGTTTAGGGTCCAGGTGAGGGTACGGCAACGCTTTAGGGGGAGCGTGCGTGTGAGGGCGCGGGTTAGTGTTAGCGTACGGGTTAGGATTAGGGGACGGGTGAGGGTCAGGCTTCGGGGAAGGGTTAGGGTTAGGGTTCGGGCTAGGGTTAGGGTTAGGGGACGGGGACGGTTTAGGGTCCAGGTGAGGGTACGGCAATGCTTTAGGGGGAGCTTGCGTGTGAGGGCGCGGGTTAGTGTTAGCGTACGGGTTAGGATTAGGGGACGGGTGATGGTCAGGTTTCGGGGAAGGGTTAGGGTTAGGGTTCGGGCTAGGGTTAGGGTTAGGGGACGGGGACGGTTTAGGGTCCAGGTGAGGGTACAGCAACGCTTTAGGGGGAGCGTGCGTGTGAGCGTGCCAGTTAGTGTTAGCGTACAGGTTAGGATTAGGGGACGGGTGAGGGTCAGGCTTCGGGGAAGGGTTAGGTTTAGGGTTCGGGCTAGGGTTAGGGTTAGGGGACCGGGACGGTTTAGTGTCCAGGTGAGGGTACGGCAACGCTTTAGGGGGAGCGTGCGTGTGAGGGCGCGGGTTAGTGTTAGCGTACGGGTTAGGATTATGGGTCGGGTGAGGGTCAGGCTTCGGGGAAGGGTTAGGGTTAGGGTTCGGGCTAGAGTTAGGGTTAGGGGACGGGGACGGTTTAGGGTCCAGGTGAGGGTACAGCAACGCTTTAGGGGGAGCGTGCGTGTGAGGGCGCAGGTTAGTGTTAGCGTACGGGTTAGGATTAGGGGACGGGTGAGGGTCAGGCTTCGGGGAAGGGTTAGGGTTAGGGTTCGGGCTAGGGTTAGGTTTAGGGGACGGGGACGGTTTAGGGTCCAGGTGAGGGTACGGCAACGCTTTATGGGGAGCGTGCGTGTGAGGGCGCGGGTTAGTGTTAGCGTACGGGTTAGGATTAGGGGACGGGTGAGGGTCAGGCTTCGGGGAAGGGTTAGGGTTAGGGTTCGGGCTAAGGTTAGGGTTAGGGAACGGGGACGGTTTAGGGTCCAGGTGAGAGTACGGCAATGCTTTACGGGGAGCGTGCGTGTGAGGGCGCGGGTTAGTGTTAGCGTACGGGTTAGGATTAGGGCACGGGTGAGGGTCTGGCTTCGGGGAAGGGTTAGGGTTAGGGTTCGGGCTAGGGTTAGGGTTAGGGGACGGGGACGGTTTAGGGTCCAGGTGAGGGTACGGGAACGCTTTAGGGGGAGCGTGCGTGTGAGGGCGCGGGTTAGTGTTAGCGTACGGGTTAGGATTAGGGGACAGGTGAGGGTCAGGCTTCGGGGAAGGGTTAGGGTTAGGGTTTGGGCTAGGGTTAGGGTTAGGTGACGGGGACGGTTTAGGGTCCAGGTGAGGGTACAGCAACGCTTTAGGGGGAGCGTGCTTGTGAGGGCGTGGGTTAGTGTTAGCGTACGGTTTAGGATTAGGGAACGGGTGAGGGTCAGGCTTCGGGGAAGGGTTAGGGTTAGGGTTTGGGCTAGGGTTAGGGTTAGGGGACGGGGACGCTTTAGGGTCCAGGTGAGGGTATGGCAACGCTTTAGGGGGAGCGTCCGTGTGAGGGCGCGGGTTAGTGTTAGCGTACGGGTTAGGATTAGGGGACGGGTAAGGGTCAGGCTTCGGGGAAGGGTTAGGGTTAGGGTTCGGGCTAGGGTTAGGGTTAGGTGACAGGGACGGTTTAGGGTCCAGGTGAGGGTACGGCAACGCTTTAGGGGGAGCGTGCGTGTGAGGGCGCGGGTTAGTGTTAGCGTACGGGTTAGGATTAGGGGACGGGTGAGGGTCAGGCTTCGGGGAAGGGTTAGGGTTAGGGTTCGGGCTAGGGTTAGGGTTAGGGTACGGGGACGGTTTAGGGTCCAGGTGAGGGTACGGCAACGCTTTAGGGGGAGCGTGCGTGTGAGGGCGCGGGTTAGTGTTAGCCTACGGGTTAGGATTAGGGGACGGGTGAGGGTCAGGCTTCGGGGAAGGGTTAGGGTTAGGGTTCGGGCTAGGGTGAGGGTTAGGGGACGGGGACGGTTTAGTGTCCAGGTGAGGGTACGGCAACACTTTAGGGGGAGCGTGCGTGTGAGGTTGCGGGTTAGTGGTAGCGTACGGGTTAGGATTAGGGCACGGGTGAGGGTCAGGCTTCGGGGAAGTGTTAGGGTTAGGGTTCGGGCTAGGGTAAGGGTTAGGGGACGGGGACTATTTAGGGTCCAGGTGAGGGTACGGCAACGCTTTAGGGGGAGCGTGCGTGTGAGGGCGCGGGTTAGTGTTAGCGTACGGGTTAGGATTAGGGCACGGGTGAGGGTCAGGCTTCGGGGAAGGGTTAGGGTTAGGGTTCGGGCTAGGGTTAGGGTTAGGGGACGGCGACGGTTTAGGGTCCAGGTGAGGGTACGGCAACGCTTTAGGGGGAGCGTGCGTTTGAGGGCGCGGGTTAGTGTTAGCGTACGGGTTAGGATTAGGGGACGGGTGAGGGTCAGGTTTCGGGGAAGGGTTAGGGTTAGGGTTCGGGCTAGGGTTAGGGTTAGGGGACGGGGACGGTTTAGGGTCCAGGTGAGGGTACGGCAACGCTTTAGGGGGAGCGTGCGTGTGAGGGCGCGGGTTAGTGTTAGCGTACGGGTTAGGATTAGGGGACGGGTGAGGGTCAGGCTTCGGGGAAGGGTTAGGGTTAGGGTTCGGGCTAGGGTTAGGGTTAGGGGATGGGGACCGTTTAGGGTCCAGGTGAGGGTACGGCAACGCTTTATGGGGAGCGTGCGTGTGAGGGCGCGGGTTAGTGTTAGCGTACTGGTTAGGATTAGGGGACGGGTGAGGGTCAGGCTTCGGGGAAGGTTTAGGGTTAGGGTTCGGGCTAGGGTTAGGGTTAGGGGACGGGGACGGTTTAGGGTCCAGGTGCGGGTACGGCAACGATTTAGGGGGAGCGTGCGTGTGAGGGCGCGGGTTAGTGTTAGCGTACGGGTTAGGATTAGGGCACGGGTGAGGGTCAGGCTTCGGGGAAGTGTTAGGGTTAGGGTTCAGGCTAGGGTTAGGGTTAGGGGACGGGGACGGTTTAGGGTCCAGGTGAGGGTACGGCAACGCTTTACGGGGAGCGTGCGTGTGAGGGCGCGGGTTAGTGTTAGCGTACGGGTTAGGATTAGGGGACGGGTGAGGGTCAGGCTTCGGGGAAGGGTTAGGATTAGGGTTCGGGCTAGGGTTAGGGTTAGGGGACGGGGACGGTTTAGGGTCCAGGTGAGAGTTCGGCAATGCTTTACGGGGAGCGTGCGTGTGAGGGCGCGGGTTAGTGTTAGCGTACGGGTTAGGATTAGGGGACGGGTGAGGGTCAGGCTTCGGGGAAGGGTTAGGGTTAGGGTTCGGGCTATGGTTAGGGTTAGGGGACGGGGACGGTTTAGGGTCCAGGTGAAGGTACGGGAACGCTTTAGGGGGAGCGTGCATGTGAGGGCGCGGGTTAGTGTTAGCGTACGGTTTAGGATTAGGGGACGGGTGAGGTCAGGCTTCGGGGAAGGTTTAGGGTTAGGGTTTGGGCTAGGGTTAGGGTTAGGGGATGGGGACGGTTTAGAGTCCAGGTGAGGGTACGGCAACGCTTTAGGGGGAGCGTGCATGTGAGGGCGCGGGTTAGTGTTAGCGTACGGGTTAGGATTAGGGGACGGGTGAGGGTCAGGCTTCGGGGAAGGGTTAGGGTTAGGGTTCGGGCTAGGGTTAGGGTTAGGGGACGGGGACGGTTTAGGGTCCAGGTGAGGGTACGGCAATGCTTTAGGGGGAGCGTGCGTGTGAGGGCGCGGGTTAGTGTTTGCGTACAGGTTAGGATTAGGGGTCGGGTGAGGGTCAGGCTTCGGGGACGGGTTAGGGTTAGGGTTCGGGCTAGGGTTAGGGTTAGGGGACGGGGATGGTTTAGGGTCCAGGTGAGGGTACGGCAACGCTTTAGGGGGAGCGTGCGTGTGAGGGCGCGGGTTAGTGTTAGCGTACGGGTTAGGATTAGGGGACGGGTGAGGGTCAGGCTTCGGGGAAGGGTTACGGTTAGGGTTCGGGCTAGGGTTAGGGTTAGGGGATGGGGACGGTTTAGTGTTCAGGTGAGGGTACTGCAACGCTGTAGGGGTAGCGGCATGTGAGGGCGCGGGTTAGTGTTAACGTACGGGTTAGGATTAGGGGACGGGTGAGAGTCAGGCTTCGGGGAAGGGTTAGGGTTAGGGTTCGGGCTAGGGTTAGGGTTAGGGGACGGGGACGGTTTAGGGTCCAGGTGAGGGTACGGCAACGCTATAGGGGGAGCGAGCGTGTGAGGGCGTGGGTTAGTGTTAGCGTACTGGTTAGGAATATGGGACGGGTGAGGGTTAGGCTTCGGGGAAGGGTTAGGTTTAGGGTTGGTCCTAGGGTTAGGGTTACGGGACGGGGACGGTTTAGGGTCCAGGTGAGGGTACGATAACGCTTTAGGGGGAGCGCGCGTGTGAGGGTGCGGGTTAGTGTTAGCGTACGGGTTAGGATTAGGGAACGGGTGAGGGTCAGGCTTCGGGGAAGGGTTAGGGTTAGGGTTCGGGCTAGGATTAGGGTTAGGGGACGGGGACGGTTTAGGGTCCAGGTGAGGGTACGGCAACGCTTTAAGGGGAGCGTGCGTGTGAGGGCGCGGGTTAGTGTTAGCGTACGTGTTAGGATTAGGGGACGGGTGAGGGTCAGGCTTCGGGGAATGGTTAGGGTTAGGGTTCGGGCTAGGGTTAGGGTTAGGGGACGTGGACGGTTTAGGGTCCAGGTGAGGGTACGGCAACGCTTTAGGGGGAGCGTGCGTGTGAGGGCGTGGGTTAGTGTTAGCGTACGGGTTAGGATTAGGGGACGGGTGAGGGTCAGGCTTTGGGGAAGGGTTAGGGTTAGGGTTCGGGCTAGGGTTAGGGTTAGGGGACGGGGACGGTTTACGTTCCAGGTGAGGTTAAGGCAACGCTTTAGGGGGAGCGTGCGTGTGAGGGCGCGGGTTAGTGTGAGCGTACGGGTTAGGATTAGGGGACGGGTGAGGGTCAGGCTTCGGGGAAGGGTTAGGGTTAGGGTTCGGGCTAGGGTTAGGGTTAGGGGACTGGGATGGTTCAGGGTCCAGGTGAGGGTACGGCAACGCTTTAGGGGGAGCGTGTGTGTGAGGGCGCGGGTTAGTGTTAGCGTACGGGTTAGGATTAGGGCACGGGTGAGGGTCAGGCTTAGGGAAGGGTTAGGGTTAGGGTTCGGGCTAGGGTTAGGGTTAGGGGACGGGGACTGTTTAGGGTCCAGGTGAGGGTTCGGAAACGCTTTAGGGGGAGCGTGCGTGTGAGGGCGCGGCTTAGTGTTAGCGTACGGGTTAGGATTAGGGGACGGGTGAGGGTCAGGCTTCGGGGAAGGGTTAGGGTTAGGGTTCGGGCTAGGGTTAGGGTTAGGCAACAGGGACGGTTTAGGGTCCAGGTGAGGGTACGGCAACGCTTTAGGGGGAGCGTGCGTTTGAGGTCGCGGGTTAGTGTTAGCGTACGGGTTAGGATTAGGGGACGGGTGAGGTCAGGCTTCGGGGAAGGTTTAGGGTTAGGGTTTGGGCTAGGGTTAGGGTTAGGGGATGGGGACGGTTTAGGGTCCAGGTGAGGGTACGGCAACGCTTTAGGGGGAGCGTGCATGTGAGGGCGCGGGTTAGTGTTAGCGTACGTGTTAGGATTAGGGGACGGGTGAGGGTCAGGCTTCGGGGAAGGGTTAGGGTTAGGGTTCGGGCTAGGGTTAGGGTTAGGGGACGGGGACGGTTTAGGGTCCAGGTGAGGGTACGGCAATGCTTTAGGGGGAGCGTGCGTGTGAGGGCGCGGGTTAGTGTTAGCGTACGGGTTAGGATTAGGGGTCGGGTGAGGGTCAGGCTTCGGGGACGGGTTAGGGTTAGGGTTCGGGCTAGGGTTAGGGTTAGGGGACGGGGACGGTTTAGGGTCCAGGTGAGGGTACGGCAACGCTTTAGGGGGAGCGTGCGTGTGAGGGTGCGGGTTAGTGTTAGCGTACGGGTTAGGATTAGGGGACGGGTGAGGGTCAGGCTTCGGGGAAGGGTTAGGGTTAGGGTTCGGGCTAGGGTTAGGGTTAGGGGATGGGGACGGTTTAGTGTTCAGGTGAGGGTACTGCAACGCTGTAGGGGTAGCGTGCATGTGAGGGCGCGGGTTAGTGTTAACGTACGGGTTAGGATTAGGGGACGGGTGAGAGTCAGGCTTCGGGGAAGGGTTAGGGTTAGGGTTCGGGCTAGGGTTAGGGTTAGGGGACGGGGACGGTTTAGGGTCCAGGTGAGGGTACGGCAACGCTATAGGGGGAGCGTGCGTGTGAGGGCGTGGGTTAGTGTTAGCGTACGGGTTAGGATTAGGGACGGGTGAGGTCAGGCTTCGGGGAAGGTTTAGGGTTAGGGTTTGGGCTAGGGTTAGGGTTAGGGGATGGGGACGGTTTAGAGTCCAGGTGAGGGTACGGCAACGCTTTAGGGGGAGCGTGCATGTGAGGGCGCGGGTTAGTGTTAGCGTACGGGTTAGGATTAGGGGACGGGTGAGGGTCAGGCTTCGGGGAAGGGTTAGGGTTAGGGTTCGGGCTAGGGTTAGGGTTAGGGGACGGGGACGGTTTAGGGTCCAGGTGAGGGTACGGCAATGCTTTAGGGGGAGCGTGCGTGTGAGGGCGCGGGTTAGTGTTTGCGTACAGGTTAGGATTAGGGGTCGGGTGAGGGTCAGGCTTCGGGGACGGGTTAGGGTTAGGGTTCGGGCTAGGGTTAGGGTTAGGGGACGGGGATGGTTTAGGGTCCAGGTGAGGGTACGGCAACGCTTTAGGGGGAGCGTGCGTGTGAGGGCGCGGGTTAGTGTTAGCGTACGGGTTAGGATTAGGGGACGGGTGAGGGTCAGGCTTCGGGGAAGGGTTACGGTTAGGGTTCGGGCTAGGGTTAGGGTTAGGGGATGGGGACGGTTTAGTGTTCAGGTGAGGGTACTGCAACGCTGTAGGGGTAGCGGCATGTGAGGGCGCGGGTTAGTGTTAACGTACGGGTTAGGATTAGGGGACGGGTGAGAGTCAGGCTTCGGGGAAGGGTTAGGGTTAGGGTTCGGGCTAGGGTTAGGGTTAGGGGACGGGGACGGTTTAGGGTCCAGGTGAGGGTACGGCAACGCTATAGGGGGAGCGAGCGTGTGAGGGCGTGGGTTAGTGTTAGCGTACTGGTTAGGAATATGGGACGGGTGAGGGTTAGGCTTCGGGGAAGGGTTAGGTTTAGGGTTGGTCCTAGGGTTAGGGTTACGGGACGGGGACGGTTTAGGGTCCAGGTGAGGGTACGATAACGCTTTAGGGGGAGCGCGCGTGTGAGGGTGCGGGTTAGTGTTAGCGTACGGGTTAGGATTAGGGAACGGGTGAGGGTCAGGCTTCGGGGAAGGGTTAGGGTTAGGGTTCGGGCTAGGATTAGGGTTAGGGGACGGGGACGGTTTAGGGTCCAGGTGAGGGTACGGCAACGCTTTAAGGGGAGCGTGCGTGTGAGGGCGCGGGTTAGTGTTAGCGTACGTGTTAGGATTAGGGGACGGGTGAGGGTCAGGCTTCGGGGAATGGTTAGGGTTAGGGTTCGGGCTAGGGTTAGGGTTAGGGGACGTGGACGGTTTAGGGTCCAGGTGAGGGTACGGCAACGCTTTAGGGGGAGCGTGCGTGTGAGGGCGTGGGTTAGTGTTAGCGTACGGGTTAGGATTAGGGGACGGGTGAGGGTCAGGCTTTGGGGAAGGGTTAGGGTTAGGGTTCGGGCTAGGGTTAGGGTTAGGGGACGGGGACGGTTTACGTTCCAGGTGAGGGTAAGGCAACGCTTTAGGGGGAGCGTGCGTGTGAGGGCGCGGGTTAGTGTTAGCGTACGGGTTAGGATTAGGGGACGGGTGAGGGTCAGGCTTCGGGGAAGGGTTAGGGTTAGGGTTCGGGCTAGGGTTAGGGTTAGGGGACTGGGATGGTTCAGGGTCCAGGTGAGGGTACGGCAACGCTTTAGGGGGAGCGTGTGTGTGAGGGCGCGGGTTAGTGTTAGCGTACGGGTTAGGATTAGGGCACGGGTGAGGGTCAGGCTTAGGGAAGGGTTAGGGTTAGGGTTCGGGCTAGGGTTAGGGTTAGGGGACGGGGACTGTTTAGGGTCCAGGTGAGGGTTCGGAAACGCTTTAGGGGGAGCGTGCGTGTGAGGGCGCGGCTTAGTGTTAGCGTACGGGTTAGGATTAGGGGACGGGTGAGGGTCAGGCTTCGGGGAAGGGTTAGGGTTAGGGTTCGGGCTAGGGTTAGGGTTAGGCAACAGGGACGGTTTAGGGTCCAGGTGAGGGTACGGCAACGCTTTAGGGGGAGCGTGCGTTTGAGGGCGCGGGTTAGTGTTAGCGTACGGGTTAGGATTAGGGGACGGGTGAGGTCAGGCTTCGGGGAAGGTTTAGGGTTAGGGTTTGGGCTAGGGTTAGGGTTAGGGGATGGGGACGGTTTAGGGTCCAGGTGAGGGTACGGCAACGCTTTAGGGGGAGCGTGCATGTGAGGGCGCGGGTTAGTGTTAGCGTACGGGTTAGGATTAGGGGACGGGTGAGGGTCAGGCTTCGGGGAAGGGTTAGGGTTAGGGTTCGGGCTAGGGTTAGGGTTAGGGGACGGGGACGGTTTAGGGTCCAGGTGAGGGTACGGCAATGCTTTAGGGGGAGCGTGCGTGTGAGGGCGCGGGTTAGTGTTAGCGTACGGGTTAGGATTAGGGGTCGGGTGAGGGTCAGGCTTCGGGGACGGGTTAGGGTTAGGGTTCGGGCTAGGGTTAGGGTTAGGGGACGGGGACGGTTTAGGGTCCAGGTGAGGGTACGGCAACGCTTTAGGGGGAGCGTGCGTGTGAGGGCGCGGGTTAGTGTTAGCGTACGGGTTAGGATTAGGGGACGGGTGAGGGTCAGGCTTCGGGGAAGGGTTAGGGTTAGGGTTCGGGCTAGGGTTAGGGTTAGGGGATGGGGACGGTTTAGTGTTCAGGTGAGGGTACTGCAACGCTGTAGGGGTAGCGTGCATGTGAGGGCGCGGGTTAGTGTTAACGTACGGGTTAGGATTAGGGGACGGGTGAGAGTCAGGCTTCGGGGAAGGGTTAGGGTTAGGGTTCGGGCTAGGGTTAGGGTTAGGGGACGGGGACGGTTTAGGGTCCAGGTGAGGGTACGGCAACGCTATAGGGGGAGCGTGCGTGTGAGGGCGTGGGTTAGTGTTAGCGTACTGGTTAGGATTAGGGGACGGGTGAGGGTTAGGCTTCGGGGAAGGGTTAGGGTTAGGGTTGGTCCTAGGGTTAGGGTTACGGGACGGGGACGGTTTAGGGTCCAGCTGAGGGTACGGCAACGCTTTAGGGGGAGCGCGCGTGTGAGGGTGCGGGTTAGTGTTAGCGTACGGGTTAGGATTAGGGAACGGCTGAGGGTCAGGCTTCGGGGAAGGGTTAGGGTTATGGTTCGGGCTAGGGTTAGGGTTAGGGGACGGGGATGGTTTAGGGTCCAGGTGAGGGTACGGCAACGCTTTAAGGGGAGCGTGCGTGTGAGGGCGCGGGTTAGTGTTAGCGTACGGGTTAGGATTAGGGGACGGGTGAGGGTCAGGCTTCGGGGAATGGTTAGGGTTAGGGTTCGGGCTAGGGTTAGGGTTAGGGGACGTGGACGGTTTAGGGTCCAGGTGAGGGTACGGCAACGCTTTAGGGGGAGCGTGCGTGTGAGGGCGTGGGTTAGTGTTAGCGTACGGGTTAGGATTAGGGGACGGGTGAGGGTCAGGCTTCGGGGAAGGGTTAGGGTTAGGGTTCGGGCTAGGGTTAGGGTTAGGGGACGGGGACGGTTTACGTTCCAGGTGAGGGTAAGGCAACGCTTTAGGGGGAGCGTGCATGTGAGGGCGCGGGTTAGTGTTAGCGTACGGGTTAGGATTAGGGGACGGGTGAGAGTCAGGCTTCGGGGAAGGGTTAGGGTTAGGGTTCGGGCTAGGGTTAGGGTTAGGGGACGGGGACGGTTTAGGGTCCAGGTGAGGGTACGGCAACGCTATAGGGGGAGCGTGCGTGTGAGGGCGTGGGTTAGTGTTAGCGTACTGGTTAGGATTAGGGGACGGGTGAGGGTCAGGCTTCGGGGAAGGGTTAGGGTTAGGGTTCGGGCTAGGGTTAGGGTTAGGGGACGGGGACGGTTTACGTTCCAGGTGAGGGTAAGGCAACGTTTTAGGGGGAGCGTGCGTGTGAGGGCGCGGGTTAGTGTTAGCGTACGGGTTAGGATTAGGGGACGGGTGAGGGTCAGGCTTCGGGGAAGGGTTAGGGTTAGGGTTCGGGCTAGGGTTAGGGTTAGGGGACTGGGATGGTTCAGGGTCCAGGTGAGGGTACGGCAACGCTTTAGGGGGAGCGTGTGTGTGAGGGCGAGGGTTAGTGTTAGCGTACGGGTTAGGATTAGGGGACGGGTGAGGGTCAGGCTTCGGGGAAGGGTTAGGGTTAGGGTTCGGGCTAGGGTTAGGGTTAGGGGACGGGGACTGTTTAGGGTCCAGGTGAGGGTTCGGAAACGCTTTAGGGGGAGCGTGCGTGTGAGGGCGCTGCTTAGTGTTAGCGTACGGGTTAGGATTAGGGGACGGGTGAGGGTCAGGCTTCGGGGAAGGGTTAGGGTTAGGGTTGGTCCTAGGGTTAGGGTTAGGGGACGGGGACGGTTTAGGGTCCAGGTGTGGGTACGGCAACGCTTGAAGGGAGCGTGCGTGTGAGGGCGCGGGTTAGTGTTAGCGTACGGGTTACGATTAGGGGACGGGTGAGGGTCAGGTTTCGGGGAAGTGTTAGGGTTAGGGTTCGGGCTAGGGTTAGAGTTAGGGGATGGGGACGGTTTAGGGTCCAGGTGAGCGTACGGCAACGCTGTAGGGGTAGCGTGCGTGTGAGGGCGCGGGTTAGTGTTAGCGTACGGGTTAGGATTAGGGGACGGGTGAGGGTCAGGCTTCGGGGAAGGGTTAGGGTTAGGGTTCGGGCTAGGGTTAGTGGACGGGGACGGGGACGGTTTAGTGTCCAGGTGAGGGTATGGCAACGCTTTAGGGGGAGCGTGCGTTTGAGGGCACGGGTTAGTGTTAGCGTACGGGTTAGGATTAGGGGACGGGTGAGGATCAGGCTTCGGGGAAGGGTTAGGGTTAGGGTTGGTCCTAGGGTTAGGGTTAGGGGACGGGGACGGTTTAGGGACCAGGTGAGGGTACGGCAACGCTTTAGGGGGAGCGCGCGTGTGAGGGCGCGGGTTAGTGTTAGCGTACGGGTTAGGATTAGGGGACGGGTGAGGGTCAGGCTTCGGGGAAGGGTTAGGGTTAGGGTTCGGGCTAGGGTTAGGGTTAGGGGACGGGGACGGTTTAGGGTCCAGGTGAGGGTACGGCAACGCTTTAGGGGGAGCGTGCGTGTGAGGGCGCGGGTTAGTGTTAGCGTACGTGTTAGGATTAGGGGACGGGTGAGGGTCAGGCTTCGGGGAAGGGTTAGAGTTAGGGTTCGGGCTAGGGTTAGGGTTAGGTGACGGGGATGGTTTAGGGTCCAGGTGAGGGTACGGCAACGCTTTAGGGGGAGCGTGCGTGTGAGGGCGCGGGTTAGTGTTAGCGTACTGGTTAGGATTAGGGGACGGGTGAGGGTCAGGCTTCGGGGAAGGGTTAGGGCTAGTGTTCGGGCTAGGGTTAGGGTTAGGGGACGGGGACGGTTTAGGGTCCAGGTGAGGGTACGGCAACGCTTTAGGGGGAGCGTGCTTGTGAGGGCGCGGGTTAGTGTTAGCGTACGGGTTAGGATTAGGGGACGGGGACGGTTTAGGGTCCAGGTGAGGGTACGGCAACGCTTTAGGGGGAGCGTGCGTGTGAGGGCGCGGGTTAGTGTTAGCGTATGGGTTAGGATTAGGGGACGGGTGAGGGTCAGGCTTCGGGGAAGGGTTAGCGTTAGGGTTTGGGCTAGGGTTAGGGTTAGGGGACGGGGAAGGTTTAGGGTCCAGGTGAGGGTACGGCAACGCTTTAGGGGGAGCGTGCGTGTGAGGGCGCGGGTTAGTGTTAGCGTACGGGGTAGGATTAGGGGACGGGTGAGGGTCAGGCTTCGGGGAAGGGTTAGGGTTAGGGTTCGGGCTAGGGTTAGGGTTAGGGGATGGGGACGGTTTAGGGTCCAGGTGAGGGTACGGCAACGCTGTAGGGGGAGTGTGCGTGTGAGGGGGCGGGTTAGTGTTAGCGTACGGGTTAGGATTAGGGGACGGGTGAGGGTCAGGCTTCGGGGAAGGGTTAGGGTTAGGGTTCGGGCTAGGGTTAGGGTTAGGGGACGGGGACGGTTTAGGGTACAGGTGAGGGTACGGCAACGCTTTAGGGGGAGCGTGCGTGTGATGGCGCGGGTTAGTGTTAGCGTACGGGTTAGGATTAGGGCACGGGTGAGGGTCAGGCTTCGGGGAAGGGTTAGGGTTAGGGTTCGGGCTAGGGTTAGGGTTAGGGAACGGGGACGGTTTAGGGTCCAGGTGAGAGTACGGCAATGCTTTACGGGGAGCGTGCGTGTGAGGGCGCGGGTTAGTGTTAGCGTACGGGTTAGGATTAGGGCACGGGTGAGGGTCAGGCTTCGGGGAAGGGTTAGGGTTAGGGTTCAGGCTAGGGTTAGGGTTAGGGGACGGGGACGGTTTAGGGTCCAGGTGAGGGTACGGGAACGCTTTACGGGGAGCGTGCGTGTGAGGGCGCGGGTTAGTGTTAGCGTACGGGTTAGGATTAGGGGACGGGTGAGGGTCAGGCTTCGGGGAAGGGTTAGGGTTAGGGTTTGGACTAGGGTTAGGGTTAGGTGACGGGGACGGTTTAGGGTCCAGGTGAGGGTACAGCAACGCTTTAGGGGGAGCGTGCTTATGAGGGCGTGGGTTAGTGTTAGCGTACGGTTTAGGATTAGGGAACGGGTGAGGGTCAGGCTTCGGGGAAGGGTTAGGGTTAGGGTTTGGGCTAGGGTTAGGGTTAGGGGACGGGGACGCTTTAGGGTCCAGGTGAGGGTATGGCAACGCTTTAGGGGGAGCGTCCGTGTGAGGGCGCGGGTTAGTGTTAGCGTACGGGTTAGGATTAGGGGACGGGTAAGGGTCAGGCTTCGGGGAAGGGTTAGGGTTAGGTTTCGGGCTAGGGTTAGGGTTAGGTGACAGGGACGGTTTAGGGTCCAGGTGAGGGTACGGCAACGCTTTAGGGGGAGCGTGCGTGTGAGGGCGCGGGTTAGTGTTAGCGTACGGGTTAGGATTAGGGGACGGGTGAGGGTCAGGCTTCAGGGAAGGGTTAGGGTTAGGGTTCGGGCTAGGGTTAGGGTTAGGGGATGGGGACGGTTTAGGGTCCAGGTGAGGGTACGGCAACGCTTTAGGGGGAGCGTGCGTGTGAGGGCGCGGGTTAGTGTTAGCCTACGGGTTAGGATTAGGACACGGGTGAGGGTCAGGCTTCGGGGAAGGGTTAGGGTTAGGGTTCGGAATAGGGTGAGGGTTAGGGGACGGGGACGGTTTAGGGTCCAGGTGAGGGTACGGCAACGCTTTAGGGGGAGCGTGCGTGTGAGGTTGCGGATTAGTGGTAGCGTACGGGTTAGGATTAGGGCACGGGTGAGGGTCAGGCTTCGGGGAAGTGTTAGGGTTAGGGTTCGGGCTAGGGTTAGGGTTAGGGGACGGGGACGGTTTAGGGTCCAGGTGAGGGTACGGCAACGCTTTAGGGGGAGCGTGCGTTTGAGGGCGCGGGTTAGTGTTAGCGTACGGGTTAGGATTAGGGGACGGGTGAGGGTCAGGTTTCGAGGAAGGGTTAGGGTTAGGGTTCGGGCTAGGGTTAGGGTTAGGGGACGGGGACGGTTTAGGGTCCAGGTGAGGGAACGGCAACGCTTTAGGGGGAGCGTGCGTGTGAGGGCGCGGGTTAGTGTTAGCGTACGGGTTAGGATTAGGGGACGGGTGAGGGTCAGGCTTCGGGGAAGGGTTAGGGTTAGGGTTCGGGCTAGGGTTAGGGTTAGGGGATGGGGACCGTTTAGGGTCCAGGTGAGGGTACGGCAACGCTTTAGGGGGAGCGTGCGTGTGAAGGCGCGGGTTAGTGTTAGCGTACTGTTTAGGATTAGGGGACGGGTGAGGGTCAGGCTTCGGGGAAGGGTTAGGGTTAGGGTTCGGGCTAGGGTTAGGGTTAGGGGACGGGGACGGTTTAGGGTCCAGGTGCGGGTACGGCAATGATTTAGGGGGAGCGTGCGTGTGAGGGCGCGGGTTAGTGTTAGCGTACGGGTTAGGATTAGGGCACGGGTGAGGGTCAGGCTTCGGGGAAGTGTTAGGGTTAGGGTTCGGGCTAGGGTTAGGGTTAGGGGACGGGGACGGTTTAGGGTCCAGGTGAGGGTACGGCAACGCTTTACGGGGAGCGTGCGTGTGAGGGCGCGGGTTAGTGTTAGCGTACGGGTTAGGATTAGGGGACGGGTGAGGGTCAGGCTTCGGGGAAGGGTTAGGGTTAGGGTTCGGGCTAGGGTTAGGGTTAGGGGATGGGGATGGTTTAGTGTTCAGGTGAGGGTACTGCAACGCTGTAGGGGTAGCGGCATGTGAGGGCGCGGGTTAGTGTTAACGTACGGGTTAGGATTAGGGGACGGGTGAGAGTCAGGCTTCGGGGAAGGGTTAGGGTTAGGGTTCGGGCTAGGGTTAGGGTTAGGGGACTGGGATGGTTCAGGGTCCAGGTGAGGGTACGGCAACGCTTTAGGGGGAGCGTGTGTGTGAGGGCGCGGGTTAGTGTTAGCGTACGGTTTAGGATTAGGGGACGGGTGAGGGTCAGGCTTCGGGGAAGGGTTACGGTTAGCGTTCGGGCTAGGGTTAGGGTTAGGGGACGGGGACGGTTTAGGGTCCAGGTGAGGGTACGGCAACGCTTTAGGGGGAGCGTGCGTTTGAGGGCGCGGGTTAGTGTTAGCGTACGGGTTAGGATTAGGGGACGGGTGAGGGTCAGGTTTCGAGGAAGGGTTAGGGTTAGGGTTCGGGCTAGGGTTAGGGTTAGGGGACGGGGACGGTTTAGGGTCCAGGTGAGGGTACGGCAACGCTTTAGGGGGAGCGTGTGTGTGAGGGCGTGGGTTAGTGTTAGCGTACTGGTTAGGATTAGGGGACGGGTGAGGGTTAGGCTTCGGGGAAGGGTTAGGGTTAGGGTTGGTCCTAGGGTTAGGGTTACGGGACGGGGACGGTTTAGGGTCCAGGTGAGGGTACGGCAACGCTTTAGGGGGAGCGCGCGTGTGAGGGTGCGGGTTAGTGTTAGCGTACGGGTTACGATTAGGGAACGGGTGAGGGTCAGGCATCGGGGAAGGGTTAGGGTTAGGGCTCGGGTTAGGGTTAGGGTTAGGGGACGGGGACGGTTTAGGGTCCAGGTGAGGGTACGGCAACGCTTTACGGGGAGCGTGCGTGTGAGGGCGCGGGTTAGTGTTAGCCTACGGGTTAGGATTAGGGGACGGGTGAGGGTCAGGCTTCGGGGAAGGGTTAGGGTTAGGGTTCGGGCTAGGGTTAGGGTTAGGGGACGGGGACGGTTTAGGGTCCAGGTGAGGGTACGGCAACGCTATAGGGGGAGCGAGCGTGTGAGGGCGTGGGTTAGTGTTAGCGTACTGGTTAGGATTAGGGGACGGGTGAGGGTTAGGCTTCGGGGAAGGGTTAGCGTTAGGGTTGGTCCTAGGGTTAGGGTTACGGGACGGGGACGGTTTAGGGTCCAGGTGAGGGTACGGCAACGCTTTAGGGGGAGCGCGCGTGTGAGGGTGCGGGTTAGTGTTAGCGTACGGGTTAGGATTAGGGAACGGGTGAGGGTCAGGCATCGGGGAAGGGTTAGGGTTAGGGTTCGGGCTAGGGTTAGGGTTAGGGGACGGGGACGGTTTAGGGTCCAGGTGAGGGTACGGCAACGCTTTAAGGGGAGCGTGCGTGTGAGGGCGCGGGTTAGTGTTAGCGTACGTGTTAGGATTAGGGGACGGGTGAGGGTCAGGCTTCGGGGAAGGGTTAGGGTTAGGGTTCGGGCTAGGGTTAGGGTTAGGGGACGTGGACGGTTTAGGGTCCAGGTGAGGGTACGGCAACGCTTTAGGGGGAGCGTGCGTGTGAGGGCGCGGGTTAGTGTTAGCGTACGGGTTAGGATTAGGGGACGGGTGAGGGTCAGGCTTCGGGGAAGGGTTAGGGTTAGGGTTCGGGCTAGGGTTAGGGTTAGGGGACTGGGATGGTTCAGGGTCCAGGTGAGGGTACGGCAACGCTTTAGGGGGAGCGTGTGTGTGAGGGCGCGGGTTAGTGTTAGCGTACGGTTTAGGATTAGGGGACGGGTGAGGGTCAGGCTTCGGGGAAGGGTTAGGGTTAGCGTTCGGGCTAGGGTTAGGGTTAGGGGACGGGGACGGTTTAGGGTCCAGGTGAGGGTACGGCAACGCTTTAGGGGGAGCGTCCGTGTGAGGGCGCGGGTTAGTGTTAGCGTACGGGTTAGGATTAGGGGACGGGTGAGGGTCAGGCTTCGGGGAAGGGTTAGGGTTAGGGTTCGGGCTAGGGTTAGGGTTAGGCAACAGGGACGGTTTAGGGTCCAGGTGAGGGTACGGCAACGCTTTAGGGGGAGCGTGCGTGTGAGGGCGCGGGTTAGTGTTAGCGTACGGTTTAGGATTAGGGGACGGGTGAGGTCAGGCTTCGGGGAAGGTTTAGGGTTAGGGTTTGGGCTAGGGTTAGGGTTAGGGGATGGGGACGGTTTAGGGTCCAGGTGAGGGTACGGCAACGCTTTAGGGGGAGCGTGCATGTGAGGGCGCGGGTTAGTGTTAGCGTACGGGTTAGGATTAGGGGACGGGTGAGGGTCAGGCTTCGGGGAAGGGTTAGGGTTAGGGTTCGGGCTAGGGTTAGGGTTAGGGGACGGGGACTGTTTAGGGTCCAGGTGAGGGTACGGCAATGCTTTAGGGGGAGCGTGCGTGTGAGGGCGCGGGTTAGTGTTTGCGTACAGGTTAGGATTAGGGGTCGGGTGAGGGTCAGGCTTCGGGGACGGGTTAGGGTTAGGGTTCGGGCTAGGGTTAGGGTTAGGGGACGGGGACGGTTTAGGGTCCAGGTGAGGGCACGGCAACGCTTTAGGGGGAGCGTGCGTGTGAGAGCGCGGGTTAGTGTTAGCGTACGGGTTAGGATTAGGGGACGGGTGAGGGTCAGGCTTCGGGGAAGGGTTAGGGTTAGGGTTCGGGCTAGGGTTAGGGTTAGGGGATGGGGACGGTTTAGTGTTCAGGTGAGGGTACTGCAACGCTGTAGGGGTAGCGGCATGTGAGTGCGCGGGTTAGTGTTAACGTACGGGTTAGGATTAGGGGACGGGTGAGAGTCAGGCTTCGGGGAAGGGTTAGGGTTAGGGTTCGGGCTAGGGTTAGGGTTAGGGGACGGGGACGGTTTAGGGTCCAGGTGAGGGTACGGCAACGCTATAGGGGGAGCGAGCGTGTGAGGGCGTGGGTTAGTGTTAGCGTACTGGTTAGGATTAGGGGACGGGTGAGGGTTAGGCTTCGGGGAAGGGTTAGGGTTAGGGTAGGTCCTAGGGTTAGGTTTACGGGACGGGGACGGTTTAGGGTCCAGGTGAGGGTACGGCAACGCTTTAGGGGGAGCGCGCGTGTGAGGGTGCGGGTTAGTGTTAGCGTACGGGTTACGATTAGGGAACGGGTGAGGGTCAGGCATCGGGGAAGGGTTAGGGTTAGGGCTCGGGTTAGGGTTAGGGTTAGGGGACGGGGACGGTTTAGGGTCCAGGTGAGGGTACGGCAACGCTTTAAGGGGAGCGTGCGTGTGAGGGCGCGGGTTAGTGTTAGCGTACGGGTTAGGATTAGGGGACGGGTGAGGGTCAGGCTTCGGGGAAGGGTTAGGGTTAGGGTTCGGGCTAGGGTTAGGGTTAGGGGACGGGGACGGTTTACGTTCCAGGTGAGGGTAAGGCAACGCTTTAGGGGGAGCGTGCGTGTGAGGGCGCGGGTTAGTGTTAGCGTACGGGTTAGGATTAGGGGACGGGTGAGGGTCAGGCTTCGGGGAAGGGTTAGGGTTAGGGTTCGGGCTAGGGTTAGGGTTAGGGGACTGGGATGGTTCACGGTCCAGGTGAGGGTACGGCAACGCTTTAGGGGGAGCGTGTGTGTGAGGGCGCGGGTTAGTGTTAGCGTATGGGTTAGGATTAGGGCACGGGTGAGTGTCAGGCTTCGGGGAAGGGTTAGGGTTAGGGTTCGGGCTAGGGTTAGGGTTAGGGGACGGGGACTGTTTAGGGTCCAGGTGAGGGTTCGGAAACGCTTTAGGGGGAGCGTGCGTGTGAGGGCGCGGCTTAGTGTTAGCGTACGGGTTAGGATTAGGGGACGGGTGAGGGTCAGGCTTCGGGGAAGGGTTAGGGTTAGGGTTCGGGCTAGGGTTAGGGTTAGGCAACAGGGACGGTTTTGGGTCCAGGTGAGGGTACGGCAACGCTTTAGGGGGAGCGTGCGTGTGAGGGCGCGGGTTAGTGTTAGCGTACGGTTTAGGATTAGGGGACGGGTGAGGTCAGGCTTCGGGGAAGGTTTAGGGTTAGGGTTTGGGTTAGGGTTAGGGTTAGGGGATGGGGACGGTTTAGGGTCCAGGTGAGGGTACGGCAACGCTTTAGGGGGAGCGTGCATGTGAGGGCGCGGGTTAGTGTTAGCGTACGGGTTAGGATTAGGGGACGGGTGAGGGTCAGGCTTCGGGGAAGGGTTAGGGTTAGGGTTCGGGCTAGAGTTAGGGTTAGGGGACGGGGACGGTTTAGGGTCCAGGTGAGGGTACGGCAATGCTTTAGGGGGAGCGTGCGTGTGAGGGCGCGGCTTAGTGTTAGCGTACGTGTTAGGATTAGGGGACGGGTGAGGGTCAGGCTTCGGGGAATGGTTAGGGTTAGGTTTCGGGCTAGGGTTAGCGTTAGGGGACGTGGACGGTTTAGGGTCCAGGTGAGGGTACGGCAACGCTTTAGGGGGAGCGTGCGTGTGAGGGCGTGGGTTAGTGTTAGCGTACGGGTTAGGATTAGGGGACGGGTAAGGGTCAGGCTTCGGGGAAGGGTTAGGGTTAGGGTTCGGGCTAGGGTTAGGGTTAGGGGACGGGGACGGTTTACGTTCCAGGTGAGGGTAAGGCAACGCTTTAGGGGGAGCGTGCGTGTGAGGGCGCGGGTTAGTGTTAGCGTACGGGTTAGGATTAGGGGACGGGTGAGAGTCAGGCTTCGGGGAAGGGTTAGGGTTAGGGTTCGGGCTAGGGTTAGGGTTAGGGGACGGGGACGGTTTAGGGTCCAGGTGAGGGTACGGCAACGCTTTCGGGGGAGCGTGCGTGTGAGGGCGCGGGTTACTGTTAGCATACGGGTTAGGATTAGGGGACGGGTGAGGGTCAGGCTTCGGGGAAGTGTAAGAGTTAGGGTTCGGGCTAGGGTTAGGGTTAACGGACAGGGATGGTTTAGGGTCTAGGTGAGGGTACGGCAACGCTTTAGGGGGAGCGTGCGTGTGAGGGCGCGGGTTAGTGTTAGCGTACGGGTTAGGATTAGGGCACGGGTGAGGGTCAGGCTTCGGGGAAGGGTTAGGGCTAGGGTTCGGGCTAGGGTTAGGGTTAGGGGACGGGGACGGTTTAGGGTCCAGGTGTGGGTACGGCAACACTTGAAGGGAGCGTGCGTGTGAGGACGCGGGTTAGTGTTAGCGTACGGGTTAGGATAACGGGACGGGTGAGGGTCAGGCTTCGGGGAAGGGTTAGGGTTAGGTTTCGGGCTAGGGTTAGGGTTAGGGGATTGGGACGGTTTAGGGTCCAGGTGAGGGTACGGCAACGCTTTATGGGGAGCGTGCGTGTGAGGGCGCGGGTTAGTGTTAGCGTACAGGTTAGGATTAGGGGACGGGTGAGTGTCAGGCTTCGGGGAAGGGTTAGGGTTAGGGTTCGGGCTATGGTTAGGGTTAGGGGACGGGGACGGTTTAGGGTCCAGGTGAGGGTACGGCAACGCTTTATGGGGAGCGTGCGTGTGAGGGCATGGGTTAGTGTTAGCGTACGGGTTAGGATTAGGGGACGGGTGAGGGTCAGGCTTCGGGGAAGGGTTAGGGTTAGGGTTCGGGCTAGGGTTAGGGTTAGGGGACGGGGACGGTTTAGGGTCCAGGTGAGGGTACGGCAATGCTTTAGGGGGAGCGTGCTTGTGAGGGCGTGGGATAGTGTTACCGTACGGGTTAGGATTAGGGGACGGGTGAGGGTCAGGCTTCGGGGAAGGGTTAGGGTTAGGGTTCGGGCTAGGGTTAGGATTAGGGGACGGGGACGGTTTAGGGTCCAGGTGAGGGTACGGCAACGCTTTAGGGGGAGCACGCGTGTGAGGGCGCGGGTTAGTGTTTGCGTACGGGTTAGGATTAGGGGACGGGTGAGGGTCAGGCTTCGGGGAAGTGTTAGGGTTAGGGTTCGGGCTAGGTTTAGGGTTAGGGGATGGGGACGGTTTAGGGTCCAGGTGAGGGTTCGGCAACGCTGTAGGGGAAGCGTGCGTGTGAGGGCGCGGGTTAGTGTTAGCGTATGGGTTAGGATTAGGGGACGGGTGAGGGTCAGGCTTCGGGGAAGGGTTAGGGTTAGGGTTCGGGCTAGGGTTAGGGTTAGGGGACGGGGACAGTTTAGGGTCCAGGTGAGGGTACGGCAACGCTTTAGGGGGAGCGTGCGTGTGAGGGCGCGGGTTAGTGTTAGCGTACGGGTTAGGATTAAGGCACGGGTGAGGGTCAGGCTTCGGGGAAGGGTTAGGGTTAGGGTTGGTCCTAGGGTTAGGGTTAGGGCACGGGGACGGTTTAGGGTCCAGGTGAGGGTACGGCAACGCTTTAGGGGGAGTGCGCGTGTGAGGGCGCGGGTTAGTGTTAGCGTACGGGTTAGGATTAGGGGACGGGTGAGGGTCAGGCTTCGGGGAAGGCTTAGGGTTAGGGTTCGGGCTAGGGTTAGGGTTAGGGGACGGGGACGGTTTAGGGTCCAGGTGAGGGTACGGCAACGCTTTAGGGGGAGCGTGCGTGTGAGGGCGCGGGTTAGTGTTAGCGTACGTGTTACGATTAGGGGACGGGTGAGGGTCAGACTTCGGGGAATTGTTAGTGTTAGGGTTCGGGCTTGGGTTAGGGTTAGGGGACGGGGACGGTTTAGGGTCCAGGTGAGGGTACGGCAATGCTTTAGGGGGAGCGTGCGTGTGAGGGCGCGGGTTAGTGTTAGCGTACGGGTTAGGATTAGGGGACGGGTGAGGGTCAGGCTTCGGGGAAGGGTTAGGGTTAGGGTTCGGGCTAGGGTTAGGGTTAGGGGACGGGGACGGTTTAGGGTCCAGGTGAGGGTACGGCAACGCTTTAGGGGGAGCGTGCGTGTGAGGGCGCGGGTTACTGTTAGCGTACGGGTTAGGATTAGGGGACGGGTGAGGGTCAGGCTTCGGGGAAGGGTTAGGGTTAGGGTTCGGGCTAGGGTTAGGGTTAGGGGACGGGGACGGTTTAGGGTCCAGGTGAGGGTACGGCCTCGATTTAGGGGGAGCGTGCGTGTGAGGGCGCGGGTTAGTGTTAGCGTACGGGTTAGGATTAGGGGACGTGTGAGGCTCAGGCTTCGGGGAAGGGTTAGGGTTAGGGTTCGGGCTAGGTTTAGGGGACGGGGACGGGGACGGTTTAGGGTCCAGGTGAGGGTACGGCAACGCTTTAGGGGGAGCGCGCGTGTGAGGGCGCGGGTTATTGTTAGCGTACGGGTTAGGATTAGGGGACGGGTGAGGGTCAGGCTTCGGGGAAGGGTTAGGGTTAGGGTTCGGGCTAGGGTTAGGGTTAGGGGACGGGGACGGTTTAGGGTCCAGGTGAGGGTACGGCAACGCTTTAGTGGGAGCGTGCGTGTGAGGCCGCGGGTTAGTGTTAGCGTACGTGTTAGGATTAGGGGACGGGTGAGGGTCAGGCTTCGGGGAAGGGTTAGGGTTAGGGTTCGGGCTAGGGTTAGGGTTAGGGGACGGGGACGGTTTAGGGTCCAGGTGAGGGTACGGCAATGCTTTAGGGGGAGCGTGCGTGTGAGGGCGCGGGTTAGTGTTAGCGTACGGGTTAGGATTAGGGGCCAGGTGAGGGTCAGGCTTCGGGGAAGGGTTAGGGTTAGGGTTCGGACTAGGGTTCGGGCTAGGGTTAGGGTTAGGGGACGGGGACAGTTTAGGGTCCAGGTGAGGGTACGGCAAAACTTTAGGTGGAGCGTGTGTGTGAGGGCGCGGGTTAGTGTTAGCGTACGTGTTAGGATTAGGGGACAGGTGAAGGTCAGGCTTCGGGGAAGGGTTAGGGTTAGGGTTCAGGCTACGGTTAGGGTTAGGGGACGGGGACGGTTTAGGGTCCAGGTGAGGGTACGGCAACGCTTTAGGGGGAGCGTGCGTGTGAGGGCGCGGGTTAGTGTTAGCGTACGGGTTAGGATTAAGGCACAGGTGAAGGTCAGGCTTCGGGGAAGGGTTAGGGTTAGGGTTGGTCCTAGGGTTAGGGTTAGGGGACGGGGACGGTTTAGGGTCCAGGTGAGGGTACGGCAACGCTTTAGGGGGAGTGCGCGTGTGAGGGCGCGGGTTAGTGTTAGCGTACGGGTTAGGATTAGGGGACGGGTGAGGGTCAGGCTTCGGGAAAGGGTTAGGGTTAGGGTTCGGGCTAGGGTTAGGGTTAGGGGACGGGGACGGTTTAGGGTCCAGGTGAGGGTACGGCAACGCTTTAGGGGGAGCGTGCGTGTGAGGGCGCGGGTTAGTGTTAGCGTACGGGTTAGGATTAGGGGACGGGTGAGGGTCAGGCTTCGGGGAAGGGTTAGGGCTAGTGTTCGGGCTAGGGTTAGGGTTAGGGGACGGGGACGGTTTAGGGTCCAGGTGAGGGTACGGCAACGCTTTAGGGGGAGCGTGCGTGTCAGAGCGCGGGTTAGTGTTAGCGTACGGGTTAGGATTAGGGGACCGGTGAGGGTCAGGCTTCGGGGAAGTGTTAGGGTTATGGTTCGGGCTAGGGTTAGGGTTAGGGGACGGGGACGGTTTAGGGTCCAGGTGAGGGTACGGCAACGCTTTAGGGGGAGCGTGCGTGTTAGGGCATGGGTTAGTGTTAGCGTACGGGTTAGGATTAGGGCACGGGTGAGGGTCAGGCTTCGGGGAAGGGTTAGGGTTAGGGTTCGGGCTAGGGTTAGGGTTACGGGATGGGGACGGTTTAGGGTCCAGGTGAGGGTACGGCAACGCTTTAGGGGGAGCGTGCGTATGAGGGCGTGGGTTAGTGTTAGCGTACGTGTTAGGATTAGGGGACGGTGAGGGTCAGGCTTCGGGGAAGGGTTAGGGTTAGGTTTCGGGCTAGGGTTAGGGTTAGGGGACGGGGACGGTTTAGGGTCCAGGTGAGGGTACGGCAACGCTTTAGGGGGAGCGCGCGTGTGTGGGTGCGGGTTAGTGTTAGCGTACGGGTTAGGATTAGGGGACGGGTGAGGGTCAGGCTTCGGGGAAGGGTTAGGGTTAGGGTTCGGGCTAGGGTTGGGGTTAGGGGACGGGGACGGTTTAGGGTCCAGGTGAGGGTACGGCAACGCTTTAGGGGGAGCGTGCGTGTGAGGGCGCGGGTAAGTGTTAGCGTACGGGTTACGATTAGCGGACGGGTGAGGGTCAGGCTTCGGGGAAGGGTTAGGGTTAGGGTTCGGGCTAGGGTTAGGGTTAGGGGACGGGGACGGTTTAGGGTCCAGGTGAGGGTACGGCAACGCTGTAGGGGGAGCGTGCGTGTGAGGGTGCGGGTTAGTGTTAGCGTACGGGTTAGGATAACGAGACGGGTGAGGGTCAGGCTTCGGGGAAGGGTTAGGGTTAGGGTTCAGGCTAGGGTTAGGGTTAGGGGATTGGGACGGTTTAGGGTCCAGGTGAGGGTACGGCAACGCTTTATGGGGAGCGTGCGTGTGAGGGCGCGGGTTAGTGTTAGCGTACCGGTTAGGATTAGGGGACGGGTGAGGGTCAGGCTTCGGGGAACGGTTAGGGTTAGGGTTCGGGCTAGGGTTAGGGTTAGGGGACGGGGACGGTTTAGGGTCCAGGTGAGGGTACGGCAACGCTTTAGGGGGAGCGTGCGTGTGAGGGCATGGGTTAGTGTTAGCGTACGGGTTAGGATTAGGGGACGGGTGAGGGTCAGGCTTCGGGGAAGGGTTAGGGTTAGGGTTCGGGCTAGGGTTAGGGTTAGGGGACGGGGACGGTTTAGGGTCCAGGTGAGGGTACGGCAATGCTTTAGGGGGAGCGTGCTTGTGAGGGCGCGGGATAGTGTTAGCGTACGGGTTAGGATTAGGGGACGGGTGAGGGTCAGGCTTCGGGGAAGGGTTAGGGTTAGGGTTCGGGCTAGGGTTAGGGTTAGGGGACGGGGACGGTTTAGGGTCCAGGTGAGGGTATGGCAACGCTTTAGGGGGAGTGCGTGTGTGAGGGCGTGGGTTAGTGTTAGCGTACGGGTTAGGATTAGGGGACAGGTGAGGGTCAGGCTTCGGGGAAGGGTTAGTGTTAGGGTTCGGGCTAGGGTTCGGGCTAGGGTTAGGGTTAGGGGACGGGGACAGTTTAGGGTCCAGGTGAGGGTACGGCAACACTTTAGGGGGAGCGTGTGTGTGAGGGCGCGGGTTAGTGTTAGCGTACGGGTTAGGATTAGGGGACGGGTGAGGGTCAGGCTTCGGGGAAGGGTTAGGGTTAGGGTTCGGGCTAGGGTTAGGGTTAGGGGACGGGGACGGTTTAGGGTCCAGGTGAGGGTACGGCAACGCTTTAGGGGGAGCGTGCGTGTGAGGGCGCGGGTTACTGTTAGCGTACGGGTTAGGATTAGGGGACGGGTGAGGGTCAGGCTTCGGGGAAGGGTTAGGGTTAGGGTTCGGGCTAGGGTTAGGGTTAAGGGACGGGGACGGTTTAGGGTCCAGGTGAGGGTACGGCAACGCTTTAGGGGGAGCGTGCGTGTGAGGGCGCGGGTTAGTGTTAGCGTACGGGTTAGGATTAGGGGACGGGTGAGGGTCAGGCTTCGGGGAAGGGTTAGGGTTAGGGTTCGGGCTAGGGTTAGGGTTAGGGGACGGGGACGGTTTAGGGTCGAGGTGAGGGTACGGCCTCGCTTTAGGGGGAGCGTGCGTGTGAGGGCGTGGGTTAGTGTTAGCGTACGGGTTAGGATTAGCGGACGGGTGAGGCTCAGGCTTCGGGGAAGGGTTAGGGTTAGGGTTCGGGCTAGGTTTAGGGGACGGGGACGGGGACGGTTTAGGGTCCAGGTGAGGGTACGGCAACGCTTTAGGGGGAGCGCGCGTGTGAGGGCGCGGGTTAGTGTTAGCGTACGGGTTAGGATTAGGGGACGGGTGAGGGTCAGGCTTCGGGGAAGGGTTAGGGTTAGGGTTCGGGCTAGGGTTAGTGTTAGGGGACGGGGACGGTTTAGGGTCCAGGTGAGGGTATGGCAACGCTTTAGTGGGAGCGTGCGTGTGAGGGCGCGGGTTAGTGTTAGCGTACGGGTTAGGATTAGGGGTCGGGTGAGGGTCAGGCTTCGGGGAAGGGTTAGGGCTAGTGTTCGGGCTAGGGTTAGGGTTAGTGGATGGGGACGGTTTAGGGTCCAGGTGAGGGTACGGCAACGCTTTAGGGGGAGCGTGCGTGTGAGGGCGCGGGTTAGTGTTAGCGTACGGGTTACGATTAGGGGACGGGTGAGGGTCAGGTTTCGGGGAAGTGTTAGGGTTAGGGTTCGGGCTAGGGTTAGAGTTAGGGGATGGGGACGGTTTAGGGTCCAGGTGAGCGTACGGCAACACTGTAGGGGTAGCGTGCGTGTGACGGCGCGGGTTAGTGTTAGCGTACGGGTTAGGATTAGGGGACGGGTGAGGGTCAGGCTTCGGGGAAGGGTTAGGGTTAGGGTTCGGGCTAGGGTTAGGGTTAGGGGACGGGGACGGTTTAGGGTCCAGGTGAGGGTATGGCAACGCTTTAGGGGGAGCGTGCGTTTGAGGGCACGGGTTAGTGTTAGCGTACGGGTTAGGATTAGGGGATGGGTGAGGATCAGGCTTCGGGGAAGGGTTAGGGTTAGGGTTGGTCCTAGGGTTAGGGTTAGGGGACGGGGACGGTTTAGGGACCAGGTGAGGGTACGGCAACGCTTTAGGGGGAGCGCGCGTGTGAGGGCGCGGGTTAGTGTTAGCGTACGGGTTAGGATTAGGGGACGGGTGAGGGTCAGGCTTCGGGGAAGGGTTAGGGTTAGGGTTCGGGCTAGGGTTAGGGTTAGGGGACGGGGACGGTTTAGGGTCCAGGTGAGGGTACGGCAACGCTTTAGGGGGAGCGTGCGTGTGAGGGCGCGGGTTAGTGTTAGCGTACGTGTTAGGATTAGGGGACGGGTGAGGGTCAGGCTTCGGGGAAGGGTTAGGGTTAGGGTTCGGGCTAGGGTTAGGGTTAGGTGACGGGGACGGTTTAGGGTCCAGGTGAGGGTACGGCAATGCTTTAGGGGGAGCGTGCGTGTGAGGGCGCGGGTTAGTGTTAGCGTACGGGTTAGGATTAGGGGACGGGTGAGGGTCAGGCTTCGGGGAAGGGTTAGGGCTAGTGTTCGGGCTAGGGTTAGGGTTAGGGGACGGGGACGGTTTAGGGTCCAGGTGAGGGTACGGCAACGCTTTAAGGGGGAGCGTGCGTGTGAGGGCGCGGGTTAGTGTTAGCGTACGGGTTAGGATTAGGGGACGGGTGAGTGTCAGGCTTCGGGGAAGGGTTAGGGTTAGGGTTCGGGCTAGGGTTAGGGTTAGGGGACGGGGACGGTTTAGGGTCCAGGTGAGGGTACGGCAACGCTTTAGGGGGAGCGCGCGTTTGAGGGTGCGGGTTAGTGTTAGCGTACGGGTTAGGATCAGGGGACGGGTGAGGGTCAGGCTTCGGGGAAGGGTTAGGGTTAGGGTTCGGGCTAGGGTTAGGGTTAGGGGACGGGGACGGTTTAGGGTCCAGGTGAGGGTACGGCAACGCTTTAGGGGGAGCGTGCGTGTGAGGGCGCGGGTTACTGTTAGCGTACGGGTTAGGATTAGGGGACGGGTGAGGGTCAGTCTTCGGGGAAGGGTTAGGGTTAGGGTTCGGGCTAGGGTTAGGGTTAAGGGACGGGGACGGTTTAGGGTCCAGGTGAGGGTACGGCAACGCTTTAGGGGGAGCGTGCGTGTGAGGGCGCGGGTTAGTGTTAGCGTACGGGTTAGGATTAGGGGACGGGTGAGGGTCAGGCTTCGGGGAAGGGTTAGGGTTAGGGTTCGGGCTAGGGTTAGGGTTAGGGGACGGGGACGGTTTAGGGTCCATGTGAGGGTACGGCCTCGCTTTAGGGGGAGCGTGCGTGTGAGGGCGTGGGTTAGTGTTAGCGTACGGGTTAGGATTAGGGGACGGGTGAGGCTCAGGCTTCGGGGAAGGGTTAGGGTTAGGGTTCGGGCTAGGTTTAGGGGACGGGGACGGGGACGGTTTAGGGTCCAGGTGAGGGTACGGCAAAGCTTTAGGGGGAGCGCGCGTGTGAGGGCGCGGGTTAGTGTTAGCGTACGGGTTAGGATTAGGGGACGGGTGAGGGTCAGGCTTCGGGGAAGGGTTAGGGTTAGGGTTCGGGCTAGGGTTAGTGTTAGGGGACGGGGACGGTTTAGGGTCCAGGTGAGGGTATGGCAACGCTTTAGTGGGAGCGTGCGTGTGAGGGCGCGGGTTAGTGTTAGCGTACGGGTTAGGATTAGGGGTCGGGTGAGGGTCAGGCTTCGGGGAAGGGTTAGGGCTAGTGTTCGGGCTAGGGTTAGGGTTAGTGGACGGGGACGGTTTAGGGTCCAGGTGAGGGTACGGCAACGCTTTAGGGGGAGCGTGCGTGTGAGGGCGCGGGTTAGTGTTAGCGTACGGGTTACGATTAGGGGACGGGTGAGGGTCAGGTTTCGGGGAAGTGTTAGGGTTAGGGTTCGGGCTAGGGTTAGAGTTAGGGGATGGGGACGGTTTAGGGTCCAGGTGAGCGTACGGCAACGCTGTAGGGGTAGCGTGCGTGTGAGGGCGCGGGTTAGTGTTAGCGTACGGGTTAGGATTAGGGGACGGGTGAGGGTCAGGCTTCGGGGAAGGGTTAGGGTTAGGGTTCGGGCTAGGGTTAGGGGACGGGGACGGGGACGGTTTAGGGTCCAGGTGAGGGTATGGCAACGCTTTAGGGGGAGCGTGCGTTTGAGGGCACGGGTTAGTGTTAGCGTACGGGTTAGGATTAGGGGACGGGTGAGGATCAGGCTTCGGGGAAGGGTTAGGGTTAGGGTTGGTCCTAGGGTTAGGGTTAGGGGACGGGGACGGTTTAGGGACCAGGTGAGGGTACGGCAACGCTTTAGGGGGAGCGCGCGTGTGAGGGCGCGGGTTAGTGTTAGCGTACGGGTTAGGATTAGGGGACGGGTGAGGGTCAGGCTTCGGGGAAGGGTTAGGGTTAGGGTTCGGGCTAGGGTTAGGGTTAGGGGATGGGGACGGTTTAGTGTCCAGATGAGGGTACGGCAACGCTTTAGGGGGAGCGCGCGTGTGAGGGCGCGGGTTAGTCTTAGCGTACGGGTTAGGATTAGGGGACGGGTGAGGGTCAGGCTTCGGGGAAGGGTTAGGGTTAGGGTTCGGGCTAGGGTTAGGGTTAGGGGACGGGGACGGTTTAGGGTCCAGGTGAGGGTACGGCAACGCTTTAGGGGGAGCGTGCGTGTGAGGGCACAGGTTAGTGTTAGCGTACGTGTTAGGATTAGGGGACGGGTGAGGGTCAGGCTTTGGGGAAGGGTTAGGGTTAGGGTTCGGGCTAGGGTTAGGGTCAGGGGATGGGGACGGTTTAGGGTTCAGGTGAGGGTACGGCAACGCTTTAGGGGGAGCGTGCGTGTGAGGGCGCGGGTTAGTGTTAGCGTACGGGTTAGGATTAGGGGACGGGTGAGGGTCAGGCTTCGGGGAAGGGTTAGGTTTAGGGTTCGGGCTAGGGTTAGGGTTAGGGGACGGGGACGGTTTAGGGTCCAGGTGAGGGTACGGGAACGCTTTAGTGGGAGCGTGCGTGTGAGGGCGCGGGTTAGTGTTAGCGTACGGGTTAGGATTAGGGGACGGGTGAGGGTCAGGCTTCGGGGAAGGGTTAGGGTTAGGGTTCGGTTAGGGTTAGGGTTAGGGGACGGGGACGGTTTAGGGTCCAGGTGAGGGTACGGCAACGCTTTAGGGGAAGCGTGCGTGTGAGGGTGCGGGTTAGTGTTAGCGTACGGGTTAGGATTAGGGGACGGGTGAGGGTCCGGCTTCGGGGAAGGTTTAGGGTTAGGGTTCGGGCTAGGGTTAGGGTTAGGGCACGGGGACGGTTTAGGGTCCAGGTGAGGGTACGGCAACGCTTTAGGAGGAGCGTGCTTGTGAGGGCGCGGGTTAGTGTTAGCGTACGGGTTAGGATTAGGGGACGGGTGAGGGTCAGGCTTCGGGGAAGGGTTAGGGTTAGGGTTCGGGCTAGGGTTAGGGTTAGGGAACGGGGACGGTTTAGGGTCCAGGTGAGGGTACAGCAACGCTTTAGGGGGAGCGTGCGTGTGAGGGCGCAGGTTAGTGTTAGCGTACAGGTTAGGATTAGGGGACGGGTGAGGGTCAGGCTTCGGGGAAGGGTTAGGTTTAGGGTTCGGGCTAGGGTTAGGGTTAGGGGACCGGGACGGTTTAGGGTCCAGGTGAGCGTACGGCAACGCTTTAGGGGGAGCGTGCCTGTGAGGGCGTGGGTTAGTGTTAGCGTACGGGTTAGGATTAGGGGACGGGTGAGGGTCAGGCTTCGGGGAAGGGTTAGGGTTAGGGTTCGGGCTAGGGTTAGGGTTAGGGGACGGGGACGGTTTAGGGTCCAGGTGAGGGTACGGCAACTCTTTAGGGGGAGCGTGCGTGTGAGGGCGCGGGTTAGTGTTAGCGTACGGGTTAGGATTAGGGGACGGGTGAGGGTCAGGCTTCGGGGAAGGGTTAGTGTTAGGGATCGGGCTAGGGTTAGGGTTAGGGGATGGGGACGGTTTAGGGTCCAGGTGAGGGTACTGCAACGCTTTACGGGGAGCGTGCGTGTGAGGGCGCGGTTTAGTGTTAGCGTACGGGTTAGGATTAGGGGACGGGTGACGGTCAGGCTTCGGGGAAGGGTTAGGGTTACGGTTCGGGCTAGGGTTAGGGTTAGGGGAGGGGGACGGTTTAGGGTCCAGGTGAGGGTACGGCAACGCTTTAGGGGGAGCGTGCGTGTGAGGGCGTGGGTTAGTGTTAGCGTACGGGTTAGGATTAGGAGACGGGTGAGGGTCAGGCTTCGGGGAAGGGTTAGGGTTAGGGTTCGGGCTAGGGTTAGGGTTAGGGGACGGGGACGGTTTAGGGTCAGGTGAGGGTACGGCAAAGCTTTAGGGGGAGCGTGCGTGTGAGGGTGCGGGTTAGTGTTAGCGTACGGTTTAGGATTAGGGCATGTGTGAGGGTCAGGCTTCGGGGAAGGGTTAGGGTTAGCGTTCGGGCTAGGGTTAGGGGACGGGGACGGTTTAGGGTCCAGGTGAGGGTACAGCAACGCTTTAGGGTGAGCGTGCGTGTGAGGGCGCAGGTTAGTGTTAGCGTACGTGTTAGGATTAGGGGACGGGTGAGGGTCAGGCTTCGGGGAAGGGTTAGGGTTAGGGTTCGGGCTAGGGTTAGGGTCAGGGGACGGGGACGGTTTAGGGTCCAGGTGAGGGTACGGCAACGCTTTAGGGGGAGCGTGCGTGTGAGGGCGCGGGTTAGTGTTAGCGTACGGGTTAGGATTAGGGGACGGGTGAGGGTCAGGCTTCGGGGAAGGGTTAGGGTTAGGGTTAGGGTTCGGGCTAGGGTTAGGGTTAGGGGACCGGGACGGTTTAGTGTCCAGGTGAGGGTACGGCAACGCTTTAGGGGGAGCGTGCGTGTGAGGGCGCGGGTTAGTGTTAGCGTACGGGTTAGGATTATGGGTCGGGTGAGGGTCAGGCTTCGGGGAAGGGTTAGGGTTAGGGTTCGGGCTAGAGTTAGGGTTAGGGGACGGGGACGGTTTAGGGTCCAGGTGAGGGTACAGCAACGCTTTAGGGGGAGCGTGCGTGTGAGGGCGCGGGTTAGTGTTAGCGTACGGGTTAGGATTAGGGGACGGGTGAGGGTCAGGCTTCGGGGAAGGGTTAGGGTTAGGGTTCGGGCTAGGGTTAGGTTTAGGGGACGGGGACGGTTTAGGGTCCAGGTGAGGGTACGGCAACGCTTTATGGGGAGCGTGCGTGTGAGGGCGCGGGTTAGTGTTAGCGTACGGGTTAGGATTAGGGGACGGGTGAGGGTCAGGCTTCGGGGAAGGGTTAGGGTTAGGGTTCGGGCTAGGGTTAGGGTTAGGGAACGGGGACGGTTTAGGGTCCAGGTGAGAGTACGGCAATGCTTTACGGGGAGCGTGCGTGTGAGGGCGCGGGTTAGTGTTAGCGTACGGGTTAGGATTAGGGCACGGGTGAGGGTCTGGCTTCGGGGAAGGGTTAGGGTTAGGGTTCGGGCTAGGGTTAGGGTTAGGGGACGGGGACGGTTTAGGGTCCAGGTGAGGGTACGGCAATGCTTTAGGGGGAGCGTGCGTGTGAGGGCGCGGGTTAGTGTTAGCGTACGGGTTAGGATTAGGGGACGGGTGAGGGTCAGGCTTCGGGGAAGGGTTAGGGTTAGGGTTCGGGCTAAGGTTAGGGTTAGGGGATGGGGACGGTTTAGGGTCCAGGTGAGGGTACGGCAACGCTTTAGGGGGAGCGTGCGTGTGAGGGCGCGGGTTAGTGTTAGCCTACGGGTTAGGATTAGGGGACGGGTGAGGGTCAGGCTTCGGGGAAGGGTTAGGGTTAGGGTCCGGGCTAGGGTGAGGGTTAGGGGACGGGGACGGTTTAGGGTCCAGGTGAGGGTACGGCAACGCTTTAGGGGGAGCGTGCGTGTGAGGTTGCGGGTTAGTGGTAGCGTACGGGTTAGGATTAGGGCACGGGTGAGGGTCAGGCTTCGGGGAAGTGTTAGGGTTAGGGTTCGGGCTAGGGTAAGGGTTACGGGACGGGGACTGTTTAGGGTCCAGGTGAGGGTACGGCAACTCTTTAGGGGGAGCGTGCGTGTGAGGGCGCGGGTTAGTGTTAGCGTACGGGTTAGGATTAGGGCACGGGTGAGGGTCAGGCTTCGGGGAAGGGTTAGGGTTAGGGTTCGGGCTAGGGTTAGGGTTAGGGGACGGGGACGGTTTAGGGTCCAGGTGAGGGTACGGCAACGCTTTAGGGGGAGCGTGCGTTTGAGGGCGCGGGTTAGTGTTAGCGTACGGGTTAGGATTAGGGGACGGGTGAGGGTCAGGTTTCGAGGAAGGGTTAGGGTTAGGGTTCGGGCTAGGGTTAGGGTTAGGGGACGGGGACGGTTTAGGGTCCAGGTGAGGGTACGGCAACGCTTTAGGGGGAGCGTGCGTGTGAGGGCGCGGGTTAGTGTTAGCGTACGGGTTAGGATTAGGGGACGTGTGAGGGTCAGGCTTCGGGGAAGGGTTAGGGTTAGGGTTCTGGCTAGGGTTAGGGTTAGGGGATGGGGACCGTTTAGGGTCCAGGTGAGGGTACGGCAACGCTTTATGGGGAGCGTGCGTGTGAGGGCGCGGGTTAGTGTTAGCGTACTGGTTAGGATTAGGGGACGGGTGAGGGTCAGGCTTCGGGGAAGGTTTAGGGTTAGGGTTCGGGCTAGGGTTAGGGTTAGGGGACGGGGACGGTTTAGGGTCCAGGTGCGGGTACGGCAACGCTTTAGGGGGAGCGTGCGTGTGAGGGCGCGGGTTAGTGTTAGCGTACGGGTTAGGATTAGGAGACGGGTGAGGGTCAGGCTTCGGGGAAGGGTTAGGGTTAGGGTTCGGGCTAGGGTTAGGGTTAGGGGACGGGGACGGTTTAGGTTCAGGTGAGGGTACGGCAAAGCTTTAGGGGGAGCGTGCGTGTGAGGGTGCGGGTTAGTGTTAGCGTACGGTTTAGGATTAGGGCACGTGTGAGGGTCAGGCTTCGGGGAAGGGTTAGGGTTAGGGTTCGGGCTAGGGTTAGGGGACGGGGACGGTTTAGGGTCCAGGTGAGGGTACAGCAACGCTTTAGGGTGAGCGTGCGTGTGAGGGCGCAGGTTAGTGTTAGCGTACGTGTTAGGATTAGGTGACGGGTGAGGGTCAGGCTTCGGGGAAGGGTTAGGGTTAGGGTTCGGGCTAGGGTTAGGGTTAGGGAACGGGGACGGTTTAGGGTCCAGGTGAGAGTACGGCAATGCTTTACGGGGAGCGTGCGTGTGAGGGCGCGGGTTAGTGTTAGCGTACGGGTTAGGATTAGGGCACGGGTGAGGGTCTGGCTTCGGGGAAGGGTTAGGGTTAGGGTTCGGGCTAGGGTTAGGGTTAGCGGACGGGGACGGTTTAGGGTCCAGGTGAGGGTACGGGAACGCTTTAGGGGGAGCGTGCGTGTGAGGGCGCGGGTTAGTGTTAGCGTACGGGTTAGGATTAGGGGACGGGTGAGGGTCAGGCTTCGGGGAAGGGTTAGGGTTAGGGTTCGGGCTAGGGTTAGGGTTAGGGGATGGGGACGGTTTAGGGTCCAGGTGAGGGTACGGCAACGCTTTAGGGGGAGCGTGCGTGTGAGGGCGCGGGTTAGTTTTAGCCTACGGGTTAGGATTAGGGGACGGGTGAGGGTCAGGCTTCGGGGAAGGGTTAGGTTTAGGGTCCGGGCTAGGGTGAGGGTTAGGGGACGGGGACGGTTTAGGGTCCAGGTGAGGGTACGGCAACGCTTTAGGGGGAGCGTGCGTGTGAGGTTGTGGGTTAGTAGTAGCGTACGGGTTAGGATTAGGGCACGGGTGAGGGTCAGGCTTCGGGGAAGTGTTAGGGTTAGGGTTCGGGCTAGGGTAAGGGTTACGGGACGGGGACTGTTTAGGGTCCAGGTGAGGGTACGGCAACTCTTTAGGGGGAGCGTGCGTGTGAGGGCGCGGGTTAGTGTTAGCGTACGGGTTAGGATTAGGGCACGGGTGAGGGTCAGGCTTCGGGGAAGGGTTAGGGTTAGGGTTTGGGCTAGGGTTAGGGTTAGGGGATGGGGACGGTTTAGGGTCCAGGTGAGGGTACGGCAACGCTTTAGGGGGAGCGTGCGTTTGAGGGCGCGGGTTAGTGTTAGCGTACGGGTTAGGATTAGGAGATGGGTGAGGGTCAGGCTTCGGGGAAGGGTTAGGGTTAGGGTTCGGGCTAGGGTTAGGGTTAGGGGACGGGGACGGTTTAGGGTCAGGTGAGGGTTACGGCAAAGCTTTAGGGGGATCGTGCGTGTGAGGGTGCGGGTTAGTGTTAGCGTACGGTTTAGGATTAGGGCACGTGTGAGGGTCAGGCTTCGGGGAAGGGTTAGGGTTAGGGTTCGGGCTAGGGTTAGGGGACGGGGACGGTTTAGGGTCCAGGTGAGGGTACAGCAACGCTTTACGGTGAGCGTGCGTGTGAGGGCGCAGGTTAGTGTTAGCGTACGTGTTAGGATTAGGGGACGGGTGAGGGTCAGGCTTCGGGGAAGGGTTAGGGTTAGGGTTCGGGCTAGGGTTAGGGTTAGGGAACGGGGACGGTTTAGGGTCCAGGTGAGAGTACGGCAATGCTTTACGGGGAGCGTGCGTGTGAGGGCGCGGGTTAGTGTTAGCGTACGGGTTAGGATTAGGGCACGGGTGAGGGTCTGGCTTCGGGGAAGGGTTAGGGTTAGGGTTCGGGCTAGGGTTAGGGTTAGGGGACGGGGACGGTTTAGGGTCCAGGTGAGGGTACGGGAACGCTTTAGGGGGAGCGTGCGTGTGAGGGCGCGGGTTAGTGTTAGCGTACGGGTTAGGATTAGGGGACGGGTGAGGGTCAGGCTTCGGGGAAGGGTTAGGGTTAGGGTTCGGGCTAGGGTTAGGGTTAGGGGATGGGGACGGTTTAGGGTCCAGGTGAGGGTACGGCAACGCTTTAGGGGGAGCGTGCGTGTGAGGGCGCGGGTTAGTGTTAGCCTACGGGTTAGGATTAGGGGACGGGTGAGGGTCAGGCTTCGGGGAAGGGTTAGGGTTAGGGTCCGGGCTAGGGTGAGGGTTAGGGGACGGGGACGGTTTAGGGTCCAGGTGAGGGTACGGCAACGCTTTAGGGGGAGCGTGCGTGTGAGGTTGCGGGTTAGTGGTAGCGTACGGGTTAGGATTAGGGCACGGGTGAGGGTCAGGCTTCGGGGAAGTGTTAGGGTTAGGGTTCGGGCTAGGGTAAGGGTTACGGGACGGGGACTGTTTAGGGTCCAGGTGAGGGTACGGCAACTCTTTAGGGGGAGCGTGCGTGTGAGGGCGCGGGTTAGTGTTAGCGTACGGGTTAGGATTAGGGCACGGGTGAGGGTCAGGCTTCGGGGAAGGGTTAGGTTTAGGGTTCGGGCTAGGGTTAGGGTTAGGGGACGGGGACGGTTTAGGGTCCAGGTGAGGGTACGGCAACGCTTTAGGGGGAGCGTGCGTTTGAGGGCGCGGGTTAGTGTTAGCGTACGGGTTAGGATTAGGGGACGGGTGAGGGTCAGGTTTCGAGGAAGCGTTAGGGTTAGGGTTCGGGCTAGGGTTAGGGTTAGGGGACGGGGACGGTTTAGGGTCCAGGTGAGAGTACGGCAACGCTTTAGGGGGAGCGTGCGTGTGAGGGCGCGGGTTAGTGTTAGCGTACGGGTTAGGATTAGGGGACGTGTGAGGGTCAGGCTTCGGGGAAGGGTTAGGGTTAGGGTTCGGGCTAGGGTTAGGGTTAGGGGATGGGGACCGTTTAGGGTCCAGGTGAGGGTACGGCAACGCTTTATGGGGAGCGTGCGTGTGAGGGCGCGGGTTAGTGTTAGCGTACTGGTTAGAATTAGGGGACGGGTGAGGGTCAGGCTTCGGGGAAGGTTTAGGGTTAGGGTTCGGGCTAGGGTTAGGGTTAGGGGACGGGGACGGTTTAGGGTCCAGGTGCGGGTACGGCAACGCTTTAGGGGAAGCGTGCGTGTGAGGGCGCGGGTTAGTGTTAGCGTACGGGTTAGGATTAGGAGACGGGTGAGGGTCAGGCTTCGGGCAAGGGTTAGGGTTAGGGTTCGGGCTAGGGTTAGGGTTAGGGGACGGGGACGGTTTAGGGTCAGGTGAGGGTACGGCAAAGCTTTAGTGGGAGCGTGCGTGTGAGGGTGCGGGTTAGTGTTAGCGTACGGTTTAGGATTAGGGCACGTGTGAGGGTCAGGCTTCGGGGAAGGGTTAGGGTTAGGGTTCGGGCTAGGGTTAGGGGACGGGGACGGTTTAGGGTCCAGGTGAGGGTACAGCAACGCTTTAGGGTGAGCGTGCGTGTGAGGGCGCAGGTTAGTGTTAGCGTACGTGTTAGGATTAGGGGACGGGTGAGGGTCAGGCTTCGGGGAAGGGTTAGGGTTAGGGTTCGGGCTAGGGTTAGGGTCAGGGGATGGGGACGGTTTAGGGTCCAGGTGAGGGTACGGCAACGCTTTAGGGGGAGCGTGCGTGTGAGGGCGCGGGTTAGTGTTAGCGTACGGGTTAGGATTAGGGGACGGGTGAGGGTCAGGCTTCGGGGAAGGGTTAGGGTTAGGGTTCGGGCTAGGGTTAGGGTTAGGGGACGGGGACGGTTTAGGGTCCAGGTGAGGGTACGGCAATGCTTTAGGGGGAGCTTGCGTGTGAGGGCGCGGGTTAGTGTTAGCGTATGGGTTAGGATTAGGGGACGGGTGATGGTCAGGTTTCGGGGAAGGGTTAGGGTTAGGGTTCGGGCTAGGGTTAGGGTTAGGGGACGGGGACGGTTTAGGGTCCAGGTGAGGGTACAGCAACGCTTTAGGGGGAGCGTGCGTGTGAGCGTGCCGGTTAGTGTTAGCGTACAGGTTAGGATTAGGGGACGGGTGAGGGTCAGGCTTCGGGGAAGGGTTAGGTTTAGGGTTCGGGCTAGGGTTAGGGTTAGGGGACCGGGACGGTTTAGTGTCCAGGTGAGGGTACGGCAACGCTTTAGGGGGAGCGTGCGTGTGAGGGCGCGGGTTAGTGTTAGCGTACGGGTTAGGATTATGGGTCGGGTGAGGGTCAGGCTTCGGGGAAGGGTTAGGGTTAGGGTTCGGGCTAGAGTTAGGGTTAGGGGACGGGGACGGTTTAGGGTCCAGGTGAGGGTACAGCAACGCTTTAGGGGGAGCGTGCGTGTGAGGGCGCAGGTTAGTGTTAGCGTACGGGTTAGGATTAGGGGACGGGTGAGGGTCAGGCTTCGGGGAAGGGTTAGGGTTAGGGTTCGGGCTAGGGTTAGGTTTAGGGGACGGGGACGGTTTAGGGTCCAGGTGAGGGTACGGCAACGCTTTATGGGGAGCGTGCGTGTGAGGGCGCGGGTTAGTGTTAGCGTACGGGTTAGGATTAGGGGACGGGTGAGGGTCAGGCTTCGGGGAAGGGTTAGGGTTAGGGTTCGGGCTAAGGTTAGGGTTAGGGAACGGGGACGGTTTAGGGTCCAGGTGAGAGTACGGCAATGCTTTACGGGGAGCGTGCGTGTGAGGGCGCGGGTTAGTGTTAGCGTACGGGTTAGGATTAGGGCACGGGTGAGGGTCTGGCTTCGGGGAAGGGTTAGGGTTAGGGTTCGGGCTAGGGTTAGGGTTAGGGGACGGGGACGGTTTAGGGTCCAGGTGAGGGTACGGGAACGCTTTAGGGGGAGCGTGCGTGTGAGGGCGCGGGTTAGTGTTAGCGTACGGGTTAGGATTAGGGGACGGGTGAGGGTCAGGCTTCGGGGAAGGGTTAGGGTTAGGGTTTGGGCTAGGGTTAGGGTTAGGTGACGGGGACGGTTTAGGGTCCAGGTGAGGGTACAGCAACGCTTTAGGGGGAGCGTGCTTGTGAGGGCGTGGGTTAGTGTTAGCGTACGGTTTAGGATTAGGGAACGGGTGAGGGTCAGGCTTCGGGGAAGGGTTAGGGTTAGGGTTTGGGCTAGGGTTAGGGTTAGGGGACGGGGACGCTTTAGGGTCCAGGTGAGGGTATGGCAACGCTTTAGGGGGAGCGTCCGTGTGAGGGCGCGGGTTAGTGTTAGCGTACGGGTTAGGATTAGGGGACGGGTAAGGGTCAGGCTTCGGGGAAGGGTTAGGGTTAGGGTTCGGGCTAGGGTTAGGGTTAGGTGACAGGGACGGTTTAGGGTCCAGGTGAGGGTACGGCAACGCTTTAGGGGGAGCGTGCGTGTGAGGGCGCGGGTTAGTGTTAGCGTACGGGTTAGGATTAGGGGACGGGTGAGGGTCAGGCTTCGGGGAAGGGTTAGGGTTAGGGTTCGGGCTAGGGTTAGGGTTAGGGTACGGGGACGGTTTAGGGTCCAGGTGAGGGTACGGCAACGCTTTAGGGGGAGCGTGCGTGTGAGGGCGCGGGTTAGTGTTAGCCTACGGGTTAGGATTAGGGGACGGGTGAGGGTCAGGCTTCGGGGAAGGGTTAGGGTTAGGGTTCGGGCTAGGGTGAGGGTTAGGGGACGGGGACGGTTTAGTGTCCAGGTGAGGGTACGGCAACACTTTAGGGGGAGCGTGCGTGTGAGGTTGCGGGTTAGTGGTAGCGTACGGGTTAGGATTAGGGCACGGGTGAGGGTCAGGCTTCGGGGAAGTGTTAGGGTTAGGGTTCGGGCTAGGGTAAGGGTTAGGGGACGGGGACTATTTAGGGTCCAGGTGAGGGTACGGCAACGCTTTAGGGGGTGCGTGCGTGTGAGGGCGCGGGTTAGTGTTAGCGTACGGGTTAGGATTAGGGCACGGGTGAGGGTCAGGCTTCGGGGAAGGGTTAGGGTTAGGGTTCGGGCTAGGGTTAGGGTTAGGGGACGGCGACGGTTTAGGGTCCAGGTGAGGGTACGGCAACGCTTTAGGGGGAGCGTGCGTTTGAGGGCGCGGGTTAGTGTTAGCGTACGGGTTAGGATTAGGGGACGGGTGAGGGTCAGGTTTCGAGGAAGGGTTAGGGTTAGGGTTCGGGCTAGGGTTAGGGTTAGGGGACGGGGACGGTTTAGGGTCCAGGTGAGGGTACGGCAACGCTTTAGGGGGAGCGTGCGTGTGAGGGCGCGGGTTAGTGTTAGCGTACGGGTTAGGATTAGGGGACGGGTGAGGGTCAGGCTTCGGGGAAGGGTTAGGGTTAGGGTTCGGGCTAGGGTTAGGGTTAGGGGATGGGGACCGTTTAGGGTCCAGGTGAGGGTACGGCAACGCTTTATGGGGAGCGTGCGTGTGAGGGCGCGGGTTAGTGTTAGCGTACTGGTTAGGATTAGGGGACGGGTGAGGGTCAGGCTTCGGGGAAGGTTTAGGGTTAGGGTTCGGGCTAGGGTTAGGGTTAGGGGACGGGGACGGTTTAGGGTCCAGGTGCGGGTACGGCAACGATTTAGGCGGAGCGTGCGTGTGAGGGCGCGGGTTAGTGTTAGCGTACGGGTTAGGATTAGGGCACGGGTGAGGGTCAGGCTTCGGGGAAGTGTTAGGGTTAGGGTTCGGGCTAGGGTTAGGGTTAGGGGACGGGGACGGTTTAGGGTCCAGGTGAGGGTACGGCAACGCTTTACGGGGAGCGTGCGTGTGAGGGCGCGGGTTAGTGTTAGCGTACGGGTTAGGATTAGGGGACGGGTGAGGGTCAGGCTTCGGGGAAGGGTTAGGATTAGGGTTCGGGCTAGGGTTAGGGTTAGGGGACGGGGACGGTTTAGGGTCCAGGTGAGAGTTCGGCAATGCTTTACGGGGAGCGTGCGTGTGAGGGCGCGGGTTAGTGTTAGCGTACGGGTTAGGATTAGGGGACGGGTGAGGGTCAGGCTTCGGGGAAGGGTTAGGGTTAGGGTTCGGGCTATGGTTAGGGTTAGGGGACGGGGACGGTTTAGGGTCCAGGTGAAGGTACGGGAACGCTTTAGGGGGAGCGTGCATGTGAGGGCGCGGGTTAGTGTTAGCGTACGGGTTAGGATTAGGGGACGGGTGAGGGTCAGGCTTCGGGGAAGGGTTAGGGTTAGGGTTCGGGCTAGGGTTAGGGTTAGGGGACGGGGACGGTTTAGGGTCCAGGTGAGGGTACGGCAACGCTTTAGGGGGAGCGTGCTTGAGAGGGCGTGGGTTAGTGTTAGCGTACGGTTTAGGATTAGGGTACGGGTGAGGGTCAGGCTTCGGGGAAGAGTTAGGGTTAGCGTTCGGGCTAGGGTTAGGGTTAGGGGACGGGGACGGTTTAGGGTCCAGGTGAGGGTACGGCAACGCTTTTGGGGGAGCGTCCGTGTGAGGGCGCGGGTTAGTGTTAGCGTACGGGTTAGGATTAGGGGACGGGTGAGGGTCAGGCTTCGGGGAAGGGTTAGGGTTAGGGTTCGGGCTAGGGATAGGGTTAGGCAACAGGGACGGTTTAGGGTCCAGGGGAGGGTACGGCAACGCTTTAGGGGGAGCGTGCGTGTGAGGGCGCGGGTTAGTGTTAGCGTACGGGTTAGGATTAGGGGACGGGTGAGGTCAGGCTTCGGGGAAGGTTTAGGGTTAGGGTTTGGGCTAGGGTTAGGGTTAGGGGATGGGGACGGTTTAGAGTCCAGGTGAGGGTACGGCAACGCTTTAGGGGGAGCGTGCATGTGAGGGCGCGGGTTAGTGTTAGCGTACGGGTTAGGATTAGGGGACGGGTGAGGGTCAGGCTTCGGGGAAGGGTTAGGGTTAGGGTTCGGGCTAGGGTTAGGGTTAGGGGACGGGGACGGTTTAGGGTCCAGGTGAGGGTACGGCAATGCTTTAGGGGGAGCGTGCGTGTGAGGGCGCGGGTTAGTGTTTGCGTACAGGTTAGGATTAGGGGTCGGGTGAGGGTCAGGCTTCGGGGACGGGTTAGGGTTAGGGTTCGGGCTAGGGTTAGGGTTAGGGGACGGGGATGGTTTAGGGTCCAGGTGAGGGTACGGCAACGCTTTAGGGGGAGCGTGCGTGTGAGGGCGCGGGTTAGTGTTAGCGTACGGGTTAGGATTAGGGGACGGGTGAGGGTCAGGCTTCGGGGAAGGGTTACGGTTAGGGTTCGGGCTAGGGTTAGGGTTAGGGGATGGGGACGGTTTAGTGTTCAGGTGAGGGTACTGCAACGCTGTAGGGGTAGCGGCATGTGAGGGCGCGGGTTAGTGTTAACGTACGGGTTAGGATTAGGGGACGGGTGAGAGTCAGGCTTCGGGGAAGGGTTAGGGTTAGGGTTCGGGCTAGGGTTAGGGTTAGGGGACGGGGACGGTTTAGGGTCCAGGTGAGGGTACGGCAACGCTATAGGGGGAGCGTGCGTGTGAGGGCGTGGGTTAGTGTTAGCGTACTGGTTAGGATTAGGGGACGGGTGAGGGTTAGGCTTCGGGGAAGGGTTAGGTTTAGGGTTGGTCCTAGGGTTAGGGTTACGGGACGGGGACGGTTTAGGGTCCAGGTGAGGGTACGATAACGCTTTAGGGGGAGCGCGCGTGTGAGGGTGCGGGTTAGTGTTAGCGTACGGGTTAGGATTAGGGAACGGGTGAGGGTCAGGCTTCGGGGAAGGGTTAGGGTTAGGGTTCGGGCTAGGATTAGGGTTAGGGGACGGGGACGGTTTAGGGTCCAGGTGAGGGTACGGCAACGCTTTAAGGGGAGCGTGCGTGTGAGGGCGCGGGTTAGTGTTAGCGTACGTGTTAGGATTAGGGGACGGGTGAGTGTCAGGCTTCGGGGAATGGTTAGGGTTAGGGTTCGGGCTAGGGTTAGGGTTAGGGGACGTGGACGGTTTAGGGTCCAGGTGAGGGTACGGCTACGCTTTAGGGGGAGCGTGCGTGTGAGGGCGTGGGTTAGTGTTAGCGTACGGGTTAGGATTAGGGGACGGGTGAGGGTCAGGCTTTGGGGAAGGGTTAGGGTTAGGGTTCGGGCTAGGGTTAGGGTTAGGGGACGGGGACGGTTTACGTTCCAGGTGAGGGTAAGGCAACGCTTTAGGGGGAGCGTGCGTGTGAGGGCGCGGGTTAGTGTTAGCGTACGGGTTAGGATTAGGGGACGGGTGAGGGTCAGGCTTCGGGGAAGGGTTAGGGTTAGGGTTCGGGCTAGGGTTAGGGTTAGGGGACTGGGATGGTTCAGGGTCCAGGTGAGGGTACGGCAACGCTTTAGGGGGAGCGTGTGTGTGAGGGCGCGGGTTAGTGTTAGCGTACGGGTTAGGATTAGGGCACGGGTGAGGGTCAGGCTTAGGGAAGGGTTAGGGTTAGGGTTCGGGCTAGGGTTAGGGTTAGGGGACGGGGACTGTTTAGGGTCCAGGTGAGGGTTCGGAAACGCTTTAGGGGGAGCGTGCGTGTGAGGGCGCGGCTTAGTGTTAGCGTACGGGTTAGGATTAGGGGACGGGTGAGGGTCAGGCTTCGGGGAAGGGTTAGGGTTAGGGTTCGGGCTAGGGTTAGGGTTAGGCAACAGGGACGGTTTAGGGTCCAGGTGAGGGTACGGCAACGCTTTAGGGGGAGCGTGCGTTTGAGGGCGCGGGTTAGTGTTAGCGTACGGGTTAGGATTAGGGGACGGGTGAGGTCAGGCTTCGGGGAAGGTTTAGGGTTAGGGTTTGGGCTAGGGTTAGGGTTAGGGGATGGGGACGGTTTAGGGTCCAGGTGAGGGTACGGGAACGCTTTAGGGGGAGCGTGCATGTGAGGGCGCGGGTTAGTGTTAGCGTACGGGTTAGGATTAGGGGACGGGTGAGGGTCAGGCTTCGGGGAAGGGTTAGGGTTAGGGTTCGGGCTAGGGTTAGGGTAAGGGGACGGGGACGGTTTAGGGTCCAGGTGAGGGTACGGCAATGCTTTAGGGGGAGCGTGCGTGTGAGGGCGCGGGTTAGTGTTAGCGTACGGGTTAGGATTAGGGGTCGGGTGAGGGTCAGGCTTCGGGGACGGGTTAGGGTTAGGGTTCGGGCTAGGGTTAGGGTTAGGGGACGGGGACGGTTTAGGGTCCAGGTGAGGGTACGGCAACGCTTTAGGGGGAGCGTGCGTGTGAGGGCGCGGGTTAGTGTTAGCGTACGGGTTAGGATTAGGGGACGGGTGAGGGTCAGGCTTCGGGGAAGGGTTAGGGTTAGGGTTCGGGCTAGGGTTAGGGTTAGGGGATGGGGACGGTTTAGTGTTCAGGTGAGGGTACTGCAACGCTGTAGGGGTAGCGTGCATGTGAGGGCGCGGGTTAGTGTTAACGTACGGGTTAGGATTAGGGGACGGGTGAGAGTCAGGCTTCGGGGAAGGGTTAGGGTTAGGGTTCGGGCTAGGGTTAGGGTTAGGGGACGGGGACGGTTTAGGGTCCAGGTGAGGGTACGGCAACGCTATAGGGGGAGCGTGCGTGTGAGGGCGTGGGTTAGTGTTAGCGTACTGGTTAGGATTAGGGGACGGGTGAGGGTTAGGCTTCGGGGAAGGGTTAGGGTTAGGGTTGGTCCTAGGGTTAGGGTTACGGGACGGGGACGGTTTAGGGTCCAGTTGAGGGTACGGCAACGCTTTAGGGGGAGCGCGCGTGTGAGGGTGCGGGTTAGTGTTAGCGTACGGGTTAGGATTAGGGAACGGCTGAGGGTCAGGCTTCGGGGAAGGGTTAGGGTTATGGTTCGGGCTAGGGTTAGGGTTAGGGGACGGGGATGGTTTAGGGTCCAGGTGAGGGTACGGCAACGCTTTAAGGGGAGCGTGCGTGTGAGGGCGCGGCTTAGTGTTAGCGTACGTGTTAGGATTAGGGGACGGGTGAGGGTCAGGCTTCGGGGAATGGTTAGGGTTAGGGTTCGGGCTAGGGTTAGGGTTAGGGGACGTGGACGGTTTAGGGTCCAGGTGAGGGTACGGCAACGCTTTAGGGGGAGCGTGCGTGTGAGGGCGTGGGTTAGTGTTAGCGTACGGGTTAGGATTAGGGGACGGGTGAGGGTCAGGCTTCGGGGAAGGGTTAGGGTTAGGGTTCGGGCTAGGGTTAGGGTTAGGGGACGGGGACGGTTTACGTTCCAGGTGAGGGTAAGGCAACGCTTTAGGGGGAGCATGCATGTGAGGGCGCGGGTTAGTGTTAGCGTACGGGTTAGGATTAGGGGACGGGTGAGAGTCAGGCTTCGGGGAAGGGTTAGGGTTAGGGTTCGGGCTAGGGTTAGGGTTAGGGGACGGGGACGGTTTAGGGTCCAGGTGAGGGTACGGCAACGCTATAGGGGGAGCGTGCGTGTGAGGGCGTGGGTTAGTGTTAGCGTACTGGTTAGGATTAGGGGACGGGTGAGGGTCAGGCTTCGGGGAAGGGTTAGGGTTAGGGTTCGGGCTAGGGTTAGGGTTAGGGGACGGGGACGGTTTACGTTCCAGGTGAGGGTAAGGCAACGTTTTAGGGGGAGCGTGCGTGTGAGGGCGCGGGTTAGTGTTAGCGTACGGGTTAGGATTAGGGGACGGGTGAGGGTCAGGCTTCGGGGAAGGGTTAGGGTTAGGGTTCGGGCTAGGGTTAGGGTTAGGGGACTGGGATGGTTCAGGGTCCAGGTGAGGGTACGGCAACGCTTTAGGGGGAGCGTGTGTGTGAGGGCGAGGGTTAGTGTTAGCGTACGGGTTAGGATTAGGGGACGGGTGAGGGTCAGGCTTCGGGGAAGGGTTAGGGTTAGGGTTCGGGCTAGGGTTAGGGTTAGGGGACGGGGACTGTTTAGGGTCCAGGTGAGGGTTCGGAAACGCTTTAGGGGGAGCGTGCGTGTGAGGGCGCTGCTTAGTGTTAGCGTACGGGTTAGGATTAGGGGACGGGTGAGGGTCAGGCTTCGGGGAAGGGTTAGGGTTAGGGTTGGTCCTAGGGTTAGGGTTAGGGGACGGGGACGGTTTAGGGTCCAGGTGTGGGTACGGCAACGCTTGAAGGGAGCGTGCGTGTGAGGGCGCGGGTTAGTGTTAGCGTACGGGTTACGATTAGGGGACGGGTGAGGGTCAGGTTTCGGGGAAGTGTTAGGGTTAGGGTTCGGGCTAGGGTTAGAGTTAGGGGATGGGGACGGTTTAGGGTCCAGGTGAGCGTACGGCAACGCTGTAGGGGTAGCGTGCGTGTGAGGGCGCGGGTTAGTGTTAGCGTACGGGTTAGGATTAGGGGACGGGTGAGGGTCAGGCTTCGGGGAAGGGTTAGGGTTAGGGTTCGGGCTAGGGTTAGTGGACGGGGACGGGGACGGTTTAGTGTCCAGGTGAGGGTATGGCAACGCTTTAGGGGGAGCGTGCGTTTGAGGGCACGGGTTAGTGTTAGCGTACGGGTTAGGATTAGGGGACGGGTGAGGATCAGGCTTCGGGGAAGGGTTAGGGTTAGGGTTGGTCCTAGGGTTAGGGTTAGGGGACGGGGACGGTTTAGGGACCAGGTGAGGGTACGGCAACGCTTTAGGGGGAGCGCGCGTGTGAGGGCGCGGGTTAGTGTTAGCGTACGGGTTAGGATTAGGGGACGGGTGAGGGTCAGGCTTCGGGGAAGGGTTAGGGTTAGGGTTCGGGCTAGGGTTAGGGTTAGGGGACGGGGACGGTTTAGGGTCCAGGTGAGGGTACGGCAACGCTTTAGGGGGAGCGTGCGTGTGAGGGCGCGGGTTAGTGTTAGCGTACGTGTTAGGATTAGGGGACGGGTGAGGGTCAGGCTTCGGGGAAGGGTTAGGGTTAGGGTTCGGGCTAGGGTTAGGGTTAGGTGACGGGGATGGTTTAGGGTCCAGGTGAGGGTACGGCAACGCTTTAGGGGGAGCGTGCGTGTGAGGGCGCGGGTTAGTGTTAGCGTACTGGTTAGGATTAGGGGACGGGTGAGGGTCAGGCTTCGGGGAAGGGTTAGGGCTAGTGTTCGGGCTAGGGTTAGGGTTAGGGGACGGGGACGGTTTAGGGTCCAGGTGAGGGTACGGCAACGCTTTAGGGGGAGCGTGCTTGTGAGGGCGCGGGTTAGTGTTAGCGTACGGGTTAGGATTAGGGGACGGGGACGGTTTAGGGTCCAGGTGAGGGTACGGCAACGCTTTAGGGGGAGCGTGCGTGTGAGGGCGCGGGTTAGTGTTAGCGTATGGGTTAGGATTAGGGGACGGGTGAGGGTCAGGCTTCGGGGAAGGGTTAGCGTTAGGGTTTGGGCTAGGGTTAGGGTTAGGGGACGGGGAAGGTTTAGGGTCCAGGTGAGGGTACGGCAACGCTTTAGGGGGAGCGTGCGTGTGAGGGCGCGGGTTAGTGTTAGCGTACGGGGTAGGATTAGGGGACGGGTGAGGGTCAGGCTTCGGGGAAGGGTTAGGGTTAGGGTTCGGGCTAGGGTTAGGGTTAGGGGATGGGGACGGTTTAGGGTCCAGGTGAGGGTACGGCAACGCTGTAGGGGGAGTGTGCGTGTGAGGGGGCGGGTTAGTGTTAGCGTACGGGTTAGGATTAGGGGACGGGTGAGGGTCAGGCTTCGGGGAAGGGTTAGGGTTAGGGTTCGGGCTAGGGTTAGGGTTAGGGGACGGGGACGGTTTAGGGTACAGGTGAGGGTACGGCAACGCTTTAGGGGGAGCGTGCGTGTGATGGCGCGGGTTAGTGTTAGCGTACGGGTTAGGATTAGGGCACGGGTGAGGGTCAGGCTTCGGGGAAGGGTTAGGGTTAGGGTTCGGGCTAGGGTTAGGGTTAGGGAACGGGGACGGTTTAGGGTCCAGGTGAGAGTACGGCAATGCTTTACGGGGAGCGTGCGTGTGAGGGCGCGGGTTAGTGTTAGCGTACGGGTTAGGATTAGGGCACGGGTGAGGGTCAGGCTTCGGGGAAGGGTTAGGGTTAGGGTTCAGTCTAGGGTTAGGGTTAGGGGACGGGGACGGTTTAGGGTCCAGGTGAGGGTACGGGAACGCTTTAGGGGGAGCGTGCGTGTGAGGGCGCGGGTTAGTGTTAGCGTTCGGGTTAGGATTAGGGGACGGGTGAGGGTCAGGCTTCGGGGAAGGGTTAGGGTTAGGGTTTGGACTAGGGTTAGGGTTAGGTGACGGGGACGGTTTAGGGTCCAGGTGAGGGTACAGCAACGCTTTAGGGGGAGCGTGCTTATGAGGGCGTGGGTTAGTGTTAGCGTACGGTTTAGGATTAGGGAACGGGTGAGGGTCAGGCTTCGGGGAAGGGTTAGGGTTAGGGTTTGGGCTAGGGTTAGGGTTAGGGGACGGGGACGCTTTAGGGTCCAGGTGAGGGTATGGCAACGCTTTAGGGGGAGCGTCCGTGTGAGGGCGCGGGTTAGTGTTAGCGTACGGGTTAGGATTAGGGGACGGGTAAGGGTCAGGCTTCGGGGAAGGGTTAGGGTTAGGTTTCGGGCTAGGGTTAGGGTTAGGTGACAGGGACGGTTTAGGGTCCAGGTGAGGGTACGGCAACGCTTTAGGGGGAGCGTGCGTGTGAGGGCGCGGGTTAGTGTTAGCGTACGGGTTAGGATTAGGGGACGGGTGAGGGTCAGGCTTCAGGGAAGGGTTAGGGTTAGGGTTCGGGCTAGGGTTAGGGTTAGGGGATGGGGACGGTTTAGGGTCCAGGTGAGGGTACGGCAACGCTTTAGGGGGAGCGTGCGTGTGAGGGCGCGGGTTAGTGTTAGCCTACGGGTTAGGATTAGGGGACGGGTGAGGGTCAGGCTTCGGGGAAGGGTTAGGGTTAGGGTTCGGAATAGGGTGAGGGTTAGGGGACGGGGACGGTTTAGGGTCCAGGTGAGGGTACGGCAACGCTTTAGGGGGAGCGTGCGTGTGAGGTTGCGGATTAGTGGTAGCGTACGGGTTAGGATTAGGGCACGGGTGAGGGTCAGGCTTCGGGGAAGTGTTAGGGTTAGGGTTCGGGCTAGGGTTAGGGTTAGGGGACGGGGACGGTTTAGGGTCCAGGTGAGGGTACGGCAACGCTTTAGGGGGAGCGTGCGTTTGAGGGCGCGGGTTAGTGTTAGCGTACGGGTTAGGATTAGGGGACGGGTGAGGGTCAGGTTTCGAGGAAGGGTTAGGGTTAGGGTTCGGGCTAGGGTTAGGGTTAGGGGACGGGGACGGTTTAGGGTCCAGGTGAGGGAACGGCAACGCTTTAGGGGGAGCGTGCGTGTGAGGGCGCGGGTTAGTGTTAGCGTACGGGTTAGGATTAGGGGACGGGTGAGGGTCAGGCTTCGGGGAAGGGTTAGGGTTAGGGTTCGGGCTAGGGTTAGGGTTAGGGGATGGGGACCGTTTAGGGTCCAGGTGAGGGTACGGCAACGCTTTAGGGGGAGCGTGCGTGTGAAGGCGCGGGTTAGTGTTAGCGTACTGGTTAGGATTAGGGGACGGGTGAGGGTCAGGCTTCGGGGAAGGGTTAGGGTTAGGGTTCGGGCTAGGGTTAGGGTTAGGGGACGGGGACGGTTTAGGGTCCAGGTGCGGGTACGGCAATGATTTAGGGGGAGCGTGCGTGTGAGGGCGCGGCTTAGTGTTAGCGTACGGGTTAGGATTAGGGCACGGGTGAGGGTCAGGCTTCGGGGAAGTGTTAGGGTTAGGGTTCGGGCTAGGGTTAGGGTTAGGGGACGGGGACGGTTTAGGGTCCAGGTGAGGGTACGGCAACGCTTTACGGGGAGCGTGCGTGTGAGGGCGCGGGTTAGTGTTAGCGTACGGGTTAGGATTAGGGGACGGGTGACGGTCAGGCTTCGGGGAAGGGTTAGGGTTAGGGTTCGGGCTAGGGTTAGGGTTAGGGGATGGGGATGGTTTAGTGTTCAGGTGAGGGTACTGCAACGCTGTAGGGGTAGCGGCATGTGAGGGCGCGGGTTAGTGTTAACGTACGGGTTAGGATTAGGGGACGGGTGAGAGTCAGGCTTCGGGGAAGGGTTAGGGTTAGGGTTCGGGCTAGGGTTAGGGTTAGGGGACTGGGATGGTTCAGGGTCCAGGTGAGGGTACGGCAACGCTTTAGGGGGAGCGTGTGTGTGAGGGCGCGGGTTAGTGTTAGCGTACGGTTTAGGATTAGGGGACGGGTGAGGGTCAGGCTTCGGGGAAGGGTTACGGTTAGCGTTCGGGCTAGGGTTAGGGTTAGGGGACGGGGACGGTTTAGGGTCCAGGTGAGGGTACGGCAACGCTTTAGGGGGAGCGTGCGTTTGAGGGCGCGGGTTAGTGTTAGCGTACGGGTTAGGATTAGGGGACGGGTGAGGGTCAGGTTTCGAGGAAGGGTTAGGGTTAGGGTTCGGGCTAGGGTTAGGGTTAGGGGACGGGGACGGTTTAGGGTCCAGGTGAGGGTACGGCAACGCTTTAGGGGGAGCGTGTGTGTGAGGGCGTGGGTTAGTGTTAGCGTACTGGTTAGGATTAGGGGACGGGTGAGGGTTAGGCTTCGGGGAAGGGTTAGGGTTAGGGTTGGTCCTAGGGTTAGGGTTACGGGACGGGGACGGTTTAGGGTCCAGGTGAGGGTACGGCAACGCTTTAGGGGGAGCGCGCGTGTGAGGGTGCGGGTTAGTGTTAGCGTACGGGTTACGATTAGGGAACGGGTGAGGGTCAGGCATCGGGGAAGGGTTAGGGTTAGGGCTCGGGTTAGGGTTAGGGTTAGGGGACGGGGACGGTTTAGGGTCCAGGTGAGGGTACGGCAACGCTTTACGGGGAGCGTGCGTGTGAGGGCGCGGGTTAGTGTTAGCGTACGGGTTAGGATTAGGGGACGGGTGAGGGTCAGGCTTCGGGGAAGGGTTAGGGTTAGGGTTCGGGCTAGGGTTAGGGTTAGGGGATGGGGATGGTTTAGTGTTCAGGGGAGGGTACTGCAACGCTGTAGGGGTAGCGGCATGTGAGGGCGCGGGTTAGTGTTAACGTACGGGTTAGGATTAGGGGACGGGTGAGAGTCAGGCTTCGGGGAAGGGTTAGGGTTAGCGTTCGGGCTAGGGTTAGGGTTAGGGGACGGGGACGGTTTAGGGTCCAGGTGAGGGTACGGCAACGCTATAGGGGGAGCGAGCGTGTGAGGGCGTGGGTTAGTGTTAGCGTACTGGTTAGGATTAGGGGACGGGTGAGGGTTAGGCTTCGGGGAAGGGTTAGCGTTAGGGTTGGTCCTAGGGTTAGGGTTACGGGACGGGGACGGTTTAGGGTCCAGGTGAGGGTACGGCAACGCTTTAGGGGGAGCGCGCGTGTGAGGGTGCGGGTTAGTGTTAGCGTACGGGTTAGGATTAGGGAACGGGTGAGGGTCAGGCATCGGGGAAGGGTTAGGGTTAGGGTTCGGGCTAGGGTTAGGGTTAGGGGACGGGGACGGTTTAGGGTCCAGGTGAGGGTACGGCAACGCTTTAAGGGGAGCGTGCGTGTGAGGGCGCGGGTTAGTGTTAGCGTACGTGTTAGGATTAGGGGACGGGTGAGGGTCAGGCTTCGGGGAATGGTTAGGGTTAGGGTTCGGGCTAGGGTTAGGGTTAGGGGACGTGGACGGTTTAGGGTCCAGGTGAGGGTACGGCAACGCTTTAGGGGGAGCATGCGTGTGAGGGCGCGGGTTAGTGTTAGCGTACGGGTTAGGATTAGGGGACGGGTGAGGGTCAGGCTTCGGGGAAGGGTTAGGGTTAGGGTTCGGGCTAGGGTTAGGGTTAGGGGACTGGGATGGTTCAGGGTCCAGGTGAGGGTACGGCAACGCTTTAGGGGGAGCGTGTGTGTGAGGGCGCGGGTTAGTGTTAGCGTACGGTTTAGGATTAGGGGACGGGTGAGGGTCAGGCTTCGGGGAAGGGTTAGGGTTAGCGTTCGGGCTAGGGTTAGGGTTAGGGGACGGGGACGGTTTAGGGTCCAGGTGAGGGTACGGCAACGCTTTAGGGGGAGCGTCCGTGTGAGGGCGCGGGTTAGTGTTAGCGTACGGGTTAGGATTAGGGGACGGGTGAGGGTCAGGCTTCGGGGAAGGGTTAGGGTTAGGGTTCGGGCTAGGGTTAGGGTTAGGCAACAGGGACGGTTTAGGGTCCAGGTGAGGGTACGGCAACGCTTTAGGGGGAGCGTGCGTGTGAGGGCGCGGGTTAGTGTTAGCGTACGGTTTAGGATTAGGGGACGGGTGAGGTCAGGCTTCGGGGAAGGTTTAGGGTTAGGGTTCGGGCTAGGGTTAGGGTTAGGGGACGGGGACTGTTTAGGGTCCAGGTGAGGGTACGGCAATGCTTTAGGGGGAGCGTGCGTGTGAGGGCGCGGGTTAGTGTTTGCGTACAGGTTAGGATTAGGGGTCGGGTGAGGGTCAGGCTTCGGGGACGGGTTAGGGTTAGGGTTCGGGCTAGGGTTAGGGTTAGGGGACGGGGACGGTTTAGGGTCCAGGTGAGGGCACGGCAACGCTTTAGGGGGAGCGTGCGTGTGAGAGCGCGGGTTAGTGTTAGCGTACGGGTTAGGATTAGGGGACGGGTGAGGGTCAGGCTTCGGGGAAGGGTTAGGGTTAGGGTTCGGGCTAGGGTTAGGGTTAGGGGATGGGGACGGTTTAGTGTTCAGGTGAGGGTACTGCAACGCTGTAGGGGTAGCGGCATGTGAGTGCGCGGGTTAGTGTTAACGTACGGGTTAGGATTAGGGGACGGGTGAGAGTCAGGCTTCGGGGAAGGGTTAGGGTTAGGGTTCGGGCTAGGGTTAGGGTTAGGGGACGGGGACGGTTTAGGGTCCAGGTGAGGGTACGGCAACGCTATAGGGGGAGCGAGCGTGTGAGGGCGTGGGTTAGTGTTAGCGTACTGGTTAGGATTAGGGGACGGGTGAGGGTTAGGCTTCGGGGAAGGGTTAGGGTTAGGGTAGGTCCTAGGGTTAGGGTTACGGGACGGGGACGGTTTAGGGTCCAGGTGAGGGTACGGCAACGCTTTAGGGGGAGCGCGCGTGTGAGGGTGCGGGTTAGTGTTAGCGTACGGGTTACGATTAGGGAACGGGTGAGGGTCAGGCATCGGGGAAGGGTTAGGGTTAGGGCTCGGGTTAGGGTTAGGGTTAGGGGACGGGGACGGTTTAGGGTCCAGGTGAGGGTACGGCAACGCTTTAAGGGGAGCGTGCGTGTGAGGGCGCGGGTTAGTGTTAGCGTACGGGTTAGGATTAGGGGACGGGTGAGGGTCAGGCTTCGGGGAAGGGTTAGGGTTAGGGTTCGGGCTAGGGTTAGGGTTAGGGGACGGGGACGGTTTACGTTCCAGGTGAGGGTAAGGCAACGCTTTAGGGGGAGCGTGCGTGTGAGGGCGCGGGTTAGTGTTAGCGTACGGGTTAGGATTAGGGGACGGGTGAGGGTCAGGCTTCGGGGAAGGGTTAGGGTTAGGGTTCGGGCTAGGGTTAGGGTTAGGGGACTGGGATGGTTCACGGTCCAGGTGAGGGTACGGCAACGCTTTAGGGGGAGCGTGTGTGTGAGGGCGCGGGTTAGTGTTAGCGTATGGGTTAGGATTAGGGCACGGGTGAGTGTCAGGCTTCGGGGAAGGGTTAGGGTTAGGGTTCGGGCTAGGGTTAGGGTTAGGGGACGGGGACTGTTTAGGGTCCAGGTGAGGGTTCGGAAACGCTTTAGGGGGAGCGTGCGTGTGAGGGCGCGGCTTAGTGTTAGCGTACGGGTTAGGATTAGGGGACGGGTGAGGGTCAGGCTTCGGGGAAGGGTTAGGGTTAGGGTTCGGGCTAGGGTTAGGGTTAGGCAACAGGGACGGTTTTGGGTCCAGGTGAGGGTACGGCAACGCTTTAGGGGGAGCGTGCGTGTGAGGGCGCGGGTTAGTGTTAGCGTACGGTTTAGGATTAGGGGACGGGTGAGGTCAGGCTTCGGGGAAGGTTTAGGGTTAGGGTTTGGGTTAGGGTTAGGGTTAGGGGATGGGGACGGTTTAGGGTCCAGGTGAGGGTACGGCAACGCTTTAGGGGGAGCGTGCATGTGAGGGCGCGGGTTAGTGTTAGCGTACGGGTTAGGATTAGGGGACGGGTGAGGGTCAGGCTTCGGGGAAGGGTTAGGGTTAGGGTTCGGGCTAGGGTTAGGGTTAGGGGACGGGGACGGTTTAGGGTCCAGGTGAGGGTACGGCAATGCTTTAGGGGGAGCGTGCGTGTGAGGGCGCGGGTTAGTGTTTGCGTACAGGTTAGGATTAGGGGTCGGGTGAGGGTCAGGCTTCGGGGACGGGTTAGGGTTAGGGTTCGGGCTAGGGTTAGGGTTAGGGGACGGGGACGGTTTAGGGTACAGGTGAGGGCACGGCAACGCTTTAGGGGGAGCGTGCGTGTGAGAGCGCGGGTTAGTGTTAGCGTACGGGTTAGGATTAGGGGACGGGTGAGGGTCAGGCTTCGGGGAAGGGTTAGGGTTAGGGTTCGGGCTAGGGTTAGGGTTAGGGGATGGGGACGGTTTAGTGTTCAGGTGAGGGTACTGCAACGCTGTAGGGGTAGCGGCATGTGAGTGCGCGGGTTAGTGTTAACGTACGGGTTAGGATTAGGGGACGGGTGAGAGTCAGGCTTCGGGGAAGGGTTAGGGTTAGGGTTCGGGCTAGGGTTAGGGTTAGGGGACGGGGACGGTTTAGGGTCCAGGTGAGGGTACGGCAACGCTTTAGGGGGAGCGCGCGTGTGAGGGTGCGGGTTAGTGTTAGCGTACGGGTTAGGATGAGGGAACGGCTGAGGGTCAGGCTTCTGGGAAGGGTTAGGGTTATGGTTCGGGCTAGGGTTAGGGTTAGGGGACGGGGACGGTTTAGGGTCCAGGTGAGGGTACGGCAACGCTTTAAGGGGAGCGTGCGTGTGAGGGCGCGGCTTAGTGTTAGCGTACGTGTTAGGATTAGGGGACGGGTGAGGGTCAGGCTTCGGGGAATGGTTAGGGTTAGGTTTCGGGCTAGGGTTAGGGTTAGGGGACGTGGACGGTTTAGGGTCCAGGTGAGGGTACGGCAACGCTTTAGGGGGAGCGTGCGTGTGAGGGCGTGGGTTAGTGTTAGCGTACGGGTTAGGATTAGGGGACGGGTAAGGGTCAGGCTTCGGGGAAGGGTTAGGGTTAGGGTTCGGGCTAGGGTTAGGGTTAGGGGACGGGGACGGTTTACGTTCCAGGTGAGGGTAAGGCAACGCTTTAGGGGGAGCGTGCGTGTGAGGGCGCGGGTTAGTGTTAGCGTACGGGTTAGGATTAGGGGACGGGTGAGAGTCAGGCTTCGGGGAAGGGTTAGGGTTAGGGTTCGGGCTAGGGTTAGGGTTAGGGGACGGGGACGGTTTAGGGTCCAGGTGAGGGTACGGCAACGCTATAGGGGGAGCGTGCGTGTGAGGGCGTGGGTTAGTGTTAGCGTACTGGTTAGGATTAGGGGACGGGTGAGGGTCAGGCTTCGGGGAAGGGTTAGGGTTAGGGTTCGGGCTAGGGTTAGGGTTAGGGGACGGGGACTGTTTAGGGTCCAGGTGAGGGTTCAGAAACGCTGTAGGGGGAGCGTGCGTGTGAGGGCGCGGGTTAGTGTTAGCGTACGGGTTAGGATTAGGGGACGGGTGAGGGTCAGGCTTCGGGGAAGTGTTAGGGTTAGGGTTCGGGCTAGGGTTAGGGTTAGGGGACGGGGACGGTTTAGGGTCCAGGTGAGGGTACGGCAACGCTTTCGGGGGAGCGTGCGTGTGAGGGCGCGGGTTACTGTTAGCATACGGGTTAGGATTAGGGGACGGGTGAGGGTCAGGCTTCGGGGAAGTGTAAGAATTAGGGTTCGGGCTAGGGTTAGGGTTAACGGACAGGGATGGTTTAGGGTCTAGGTGAGGGTACGGCAACGCTTTAGGGGGAGCGTGCGTGTGAGGGCGCGGGTTAGTGTTAGCGTACGGGTTAGGATTAGGGCACGGGTGAGGGTCAGGCTTCGGGGAAGGGTTAGGGCTAGGGTTCGGGCTAGGGTTAGGGTTAGGGGACGGGGACGGTTTAGGGTCCAGGTGTGGGTACGGCAACACTTGAAGGGAGCGTGCGTGTGAGGACGCGGGTTAGTGTTAGCGTACGGGTTACGATTAGGGGACGGGTGAGGGTCAGGCTTCGGGGAAGGGTTAGGGTTAGGGTTCGGGCTAGGGTTATGGTTAGGGAACGGGGACGGTTTAGGGTCCAGGTGAGGGTACGGCAACGCTGTAGGGGGAGCGTGCGTGTGAGGGTGCGGGTTAGTGTTAGCGTACGGGTTAGGATAACGGGACGGGTGAGGGTCAGGCTTCGGGGAAGGGTTAGGGTTAGGTTTCGGGCTAGGGTTAGGGTTAGGGGATTGGGACGGTTTAGGGTCCAGGTGAGGGTACGGCAACGCTTTATGGGGAGCGTGCGTGTGAGGGCGCGGGTTAGTGTTAGCGTACAGGTTAGGATTAGGGGACGGGTGAGTGTCAGGCTTCGGGGAAGGGTTAGGGTTAGGGTTCGGGCTAGGGTTAGGGTTAGGGGACGGGGACGGTTTAGGGTCCAGGTGAGGGTACGGCAACGCTTTATGGGGAGCGTGCGTGTGAGGGCATGGGTTAGTGTTAGCGTACGGGTTAGGATTAGGGGACGGGTGAGGGTCAGGCTTCGGGGAAGGGTTAGGGTTAGGGTTCGGGCTAGGGTTAGGGTTAGGGGACGGGGACGGTTTAGGGTCCAGGTGAGGGTACGGCAATGCTTTAGGGGGAGCGTGCTTGTGAGGGCGTGGGATAGTGTTACCGTACGGGTTAGGATTAGGGGACGGGTGAGGGTCAGGCTTCGGGGAAGGGTTAGGGTTAGGGTTCGGGCTAGGGTTAGGATTAGGGGACGGGGACGGTTTAGGGTCCAGGTGAGGGTACGGCAACGCTTTAGGGGGAGCACGCGTGTGAGGGCGCGGGTTAGTGTTTGCGTACGGGTTAGGATTAGGGGACGGGTGAGGGTCAGGCTTCGGGGAAGTGTTAGGGTTAGGGTTCGGGCTAGGTTTAGGGTTAGGGGATGGGGACGGTTTAGGGTCCAGGTGAGGGTTCGGCAACGCTGTAGGGGAAGCGTGCGTGTGAGGGCGCGGGTTAGTGTTAGCGTATGGGTTAGGATTAGGGGACGGGTGAGGGTCAGGCTTCGGGGAAGGGTTAGGGTTAGGGTTCGGGCTAGGGTTAGGGTTAGGGGACGGGGACGGTTTAGGGTCCAAGTGAGGGTACGGCAACGCTTTAGGGGGAGCGTGCGTGTGAGGGCGCGGGTTAGTGTTAGCGTACGGGTTAGGATTAAGGCACGGGTGAGGGTCAGGCTTCGGGGAAGGGTTAGGGTTAGGGTTGGTCCTAGGGTTAGGGTTAGGGCACGGGGACGGTTTAGGGTCCAGGTGAGGGTACGGCAACGCTTTAGGGGGAGTGCGCGTGTGAGGGCGCGGGTTAGTGTTAGCGTACGGGTTAGGATTAGGGGACGGGTGAGGGTCAGGCTTCGGGGAAGGCTTAGGGTTAGGGTTCGGGCTAGGGTTAGGGTTAGGGGACGGGGACGGTTTAGGGTCCAGGTGAGGGTACGGCAACGCTTTAGGGGGAGCGTGCGTGTGAGGGCGCGGGTTAGTGTTAGCGTACGTGTTACGATTAGGGGACGGGTGAGGGTCAGACTTCGGGGAATTGTTAGTGTTAGGGTTCGGGCTTGGGTTAGGGTTAGGGGACGGGGACGGTTTAGGGTCCAGGTGAGGGTACGGCAATGCTTTAGGGGGAGCGTGCGTGTGAGGGCGCGGGTTAGTGTTAGCGTACGGGTTAGGATTAGGGGACGGGTGAGGGTCAGGCTTCGGGGAAGGGTTAGGGTTAGGGTTCGGGCTAGGGTTAGGGTTAGGGGACGGGGACGGTTTAGGGTCCAGGTGAGGGTACGGCAACGCTTTAGGGGGAGCGTGCGTGTGAGGGCGCGGGTTACTGTTAGCGTACGGGTTAGGATTAGGGGACGGGTGAGGGTCAGGCTTCGGGGAAGGGTTAGGGTTAGGGTTCGGGCTAGGGTTAGGGTTAGGGGACGGGGACGGTTTAGGGTCCAGGTGAGGGTACGGCCTCGATTTAGGGGGAGCGTGCGTGTGAGGGCGCGGGTTAGTGTTAGCGTACGGGTTAGGATTAGGGGACGTGTGAGGCTCAGGCTTCGGGGAAGGGTTAGGGTTAGGGTTCGGGCTAGGTTTAGGGGACGGGGACGGGGACGGTTTAGGGTCCAGGTGAGGGTACGGCAACGCTTTAGGGGGAGCGCGCGTGTGAGGGCGCGGGTTATTGTTAGCGTACGGGTTAGGATTAGGGGACGGGTGAGGGTCAGGCTTCGGGGAAGGGTTAGGGTTAGGGTTCGGGCTAGGGTTAGGGTTAGGGGACGGGGACGGTTTAGGGTCCAGGTGAGGGTACGGCAACGCTTTAGTGGGAGCGTGCGTGTGAGGCCGCGGGTTAGTGTTAGCGTACGTGTTAGGATTAGGGGACGGGTGAGGGTCAGGCTTCGGGGAAGGGTTAGGGTTAGGGTTCGGGCTAGGGTTAGGGTTAGGGGACGGGGACGGTTTAGGGTCCAGGTGAGGGTACGGCAATGCTTTAGGGGGAGCGTGCGTGTGAGGGCGCGGGTTAGTGTTAGCGTACGGGTTAGGATTAGGGGCCAGGTGAGGGTCAGGCTTCGGGGAAGGGTTAGGGTTAGGGTTCGGACTAGGGTTCGGGCTAGGGTTAGGGTTAGGGGACGGGGACAGTTTAGGGTCCAGGTGAGGGTACGGCAAAACTTTAGGTGGAGCGTGTGTGTGAGGGCGCGGGTTAGTGTTAGCGTACGTGTTAGGATTAGGGGACAGGTGAAGGTCAGGCTTCGGGGAAGGGTTAGGGTTAGGGTTCAGGCTACGGTTAGGGTTAGGGGACGGGGACGGTTTAGGGTCCAGGTGAGGGTACGGCAACGCTTTAGGGGGAGCGTGCGTGTGAGGGCGCGGGTTAGTGTTAGCGTACGGGTTAGGATTAAGGCACAGGTGAAGGTCAGGCTTCGGGGAAGGGTTAGGGTTAGGGTTGGTCCTAGGGTTAGGGTTAGGGGACGGGGACGGTTTAGGGTCCAGGTGAGGGTACGGCAACGCTTTAGGGGGAGTGCGCGTGTGAGGGCGCGGGTTAGTGTTAGCGTACGGGTTAGGATTAGGGGACGGGTGAGGGTCAGGCTTCGGGAAAGGGTTAGGGTTAGGGTTCGGGCTAGGGTTAGGGTTAGGGGACGGGGACGGTTTAGGGTCCAGGTGAGGGTACGGCAACGCTTTAGGGGGAGCGTGCGTGTGAGGGCGCGGGTTAGTGTTAGCGTACGGGTTAGGATTAGGGGACGGGTGAGGGTCAGGCTTCGGGGAAGGGTTAGGGCTAGTGTTCGGGCTAGGGTTAGGGTTAGGGGACGGGGACGGTTTAGGGTCCAGGTGAGGGTACGGCAACGCTTTAGGGGGAGCGTGCGTGTCAGAGCGCGGGTTAGTGTTAGCGTACGGGTTAGGATTAGGGGACCGGTGAGGGTCAGGCTTCGGGGAAGTGTTAGGGTTATGGTTCGGGCTAGGGTTAGGGTTAGGGGACGGGGACGGTTTAGGGTCCAGGTGAGGGTACGGCAACGCTTTAGGGGGAGCGTGCGTGTGAGGGCATGGGTTAGTGTTAGCGTACGGGTTAGGATTAGGGCACGGGTGAGGGTCAGGCTTCGGGGAAGGGTTAGGGTTAGGGTTCGGGCTAGGGTTAGGGTTACGGGATGGGGACGGTTTAGGGTCCAGGTGAGGGTACGGCAACGCTTTAGGGGGAGCGTGCGTATGAGGGCGTGGGTTAGTGTTAGCGTACGTGTTAGGATTAGGGGACGGTGAGGGTCAGGCTTCGGGGAAGGGTTAGGGTTAGGGTTCGGGCTAGGGTTAGGGTTAGGGGACGGGGACGGTTTAGGGTCCAGGTGAGGGTACGGCAACGCTTTAGGGGGAGCGCGCGTGTGTGGGTGCGGGTTAGTGTTAGCGTACGGGTTAGGATTAGGGGACGGGTGAGGGTCAGGCTTCGGGGAAGGGTTAGGGTTAGGGTTCGGGCTAGGGTTGGGGTTAGGGGACGGGGACGGTTTAGGGTCCAGGTGAGGGTACGGCAACGCTTTAGGGGGAGCGTGCGTGTGAGGGCGCGGGTAAGTGTTAGCGTACGGGTTACGATTAGCGGACGGGTGAGGGTCAGGCTTCGGGGAAGGGTTAGGGTTAGGGTTCAGGCTAGGGTTAGGGTTAGGGGACGGGGACGGTTTAGGGTCCAGGTGAGGGTACGGCAACGCTGTAGGGGGAGCGTGCGTGTGAGGGTGCGGGTTAGTGTTAGCGTACGGGTTAGGATAACGAGACGGGTGAGGGTCAGGCTTCGGGGAAGGGTAAGGGTTAGGGTTCAGGCTAGGGTTAGGGTTAGGGGATTGGGACGGTTTAGGGTCCAGGTGAGGGTACGGCAACGCTTTATGGGGAGCGTGCGTGTGAGGGCGCGGGTTAGTGTTAGCGTACCGGTTAGGATTAGGGGACGGGTGAGGGTCAGGCTTCGGGGAACGGTTAGGGTTAGGGTTCGGGCTAGGGTTAGGGTTAGGGGACGGGGACGGTTTAGGGTCCAGGTGAGGGTACGGCAACGCTTTAGGGGGAGCGTGCGTGTGAGGGCATGGGTTAGTGTTAGCGTACGGGTTAGGATTAGGGGACGGGTGAGGGTCAGGCTTCGGGGAAGGGTTAGGGTTAGGGTTCGGGCTAGGGTTAGGGTTAGGGGACGGGGACGGTTTAGGGTCCAGGTGAGGGTACGGCAATGCTTTAGGGGGAGCGTGCTTGTGAGGGCGCGGGATAGTGTTAGCGTACGGGTTAGGATTAGGGGACGGGTGAGGGTCAGGCTTCGGGGAAGGGTTAGGGTTAGGGTTCGGGCTAGGGTTAGGGTTAGGGGACGGGGACGGTTTAGGGTCCAGGTGAGGGTATGGCAACGCTTTAGGGGGAGTGCGTGTGTGAGGGCGTGGGTTAGTGTTAGCGTACGGGTTAGGATTAGGGGACAGGTGAGGGTCAGGCTTCGGGGAAGGGTTAGTGTTAGGGTTCGGGCTAGGGTTCGGGCTAGGGTTAGGGTTAGGGGACGGGGACAGTTTAGGGTCCAGGTGAGGGTACGGCAACACTTTAGGGGGAGCGTGTGTGTGAGGGCGCGGGTTAGTGTTAGCGTACGGGTTAGGATTAGGGGACGGGTGAGGGTCAGGCTTCGGGGAAGGGTTAGGGTTAGGGTTCGGGCTAGGGTTAGGGTTAGGGGACGGGGACGGTTTAGGGTCCAGGTGAGGGTACGGCAACGCTTTAGGGGGAGCGTGCGTGTGAGGGCGCGGGTTACTGTTAGCGTACGGGTTAGGATTAGGGGACGGGTGAGGGTCAGGCTTCGGGGAAGGGTTAGGGTTAGGGTTCGGGCTAGGGTTAGGGTTAAGGGACGGGGACGGTTTAGGGTCCAGGTGAGGGTACGGCAACGCTTTAGGGGGAGCGTGCGTGTGAGGGCGCGGGTTAGTGTTAGCGTACGGGTTAGGATTAGGGGACGGGTGAGGGTCAGGCTTCGGGGAAGGGTTAGGGTTAGGGTTCGGGCTAGGGTTAGGGTTAGGGGACGGGGACGGTTTAGGGTCGAGGTGAGGGTACGGCCTCGCTTTAGGGGGAGCGTGCGTGTGAGGGCGTGGGTTAGTGTTAGCGTACGGGTTAGGATTAGCGGACGGGTGAGGCTCAGGCTTCGGGGAAGGGTTAGGGTTAGGGTTCGGGCTAGGTTTAGGGGACGGGGACGGGGACGGTTTAGGGTCCAGGTGAGGGTACGGCAACGCTTTAGGGGGAGCGCGCGTGTGAGGGCGCGGGTTAGTGTTAGCGTACGGGTTAGGATTAGGGGACGGGTGAGGGTCAGGCTTCGGGGAAGGGTTAGGGTTAGGGTTCGGGCTAGGGTTAGTGTTAGGGGACGGGGACGGTTTAGGGTCCAGGTGAGGGTATGGCAACGCTTTAGTGGGAGCGTGCGTGTGAGGGCGCGGGTTAGTGTTAGCGTACGGGTTAGGATTAGGGGTCGGGTGAGGGTCAGGCTTCGGGGAAGGGTTAGGGCTAGTGTTCGGGCTAGGGTTAGGGTTAGTGGATGGGGACGGTTTAGGGTCCAGGTGAGGGTACGGCAACGCTTTAGGGGGAGCGTGCGTGTGAGGGCGCGGGTTAGTGTTAGCGTACGGGTTACGATTAGGGGACGGGTGAGGGTCAGGTTTCGGGGAAGTGTTAGGGTTAGGGTTCGGGCTAGGGTTAGAGTTAGGGGATGGGGACGGTTTAGGGTCCAGGTGAGCGTACGGCAACACTGTAGGGGTAGCGTGCGTGTGACGGCGCGGGTTAGTGTTAGCGTACGGGTTAGGATTAGGGGACGGGTGAGGGTCAGGCTTCGGGGAAGGGTTAGGGTTAGGGTTCGGGCTAGGGTTAGGGTTAGGGGACGGGGACGGTTTAGGGTCCAGGTGAGGGTATGGCAACGCTTTAGGGGGAGCGTGCGTTTGAGGGCACGGGTTAGTGTTAGCGTACGGGTTAGGATTAGGGGATGGGTGAGGATCAGGCTTCGGGGAAGGGTTAGGGTTAGGGTTGGTCCTAGGGTTAGGGTTAGGGGACGGGGACGGTTTAGGGACCAGGTGAGGGTACGGCAACGCTTTAGGGGGAGCGCGCGTGTGAGGGCGCGGGTTAGTGTTAGCGTACGGGTTAGGATTAGGGGACGGGTGAGGGTCAGGCTTCGGGGAAGGGTTAGGGTTAGGGTTCGGGCTAGGGTTAGGGTTAGGGGACGGGGACGGTTTAGGGTCCAGGTGAGGGTACGGCAACGCTTTAGGGGGAGCGTGCGTGTGAGGGCGCGGGTTAGTGTTAGCGTACGTGTTAGGATTAGGGGACGGGTGAGGGTCAGGCTTCGGGGAAGGGTTAGGGTTAGGGTTCGGGCTAGGGTTAGGGTTAGGTGACGGGGACGGTTTAGGGTCCAGGTGAGGGTACGGCAACGCTTTAGGGGGAGCGTGCGTGTGAGGGCGCGGGTTAGTGTTAGCGTACGGGTTAGGATTAGGGGACGGGTGAGGGTCAGGCTTCGGGGAAGGGTTAGGGCTAGTGTTCGGGCTAGGGTTAGGGTTAGGGGACGGGGACGGTTTAGGGTCCAGGTGAGGGTACGGCAACGCTTTAAGGGGGAGCGTGCGTGTGAGGGCGCGGGTTAGTGTTAGCGTACGGGTTAGGATTAGGGGACGGGTGAGGGTCAGGCTTCGGGGAAGGGTTAGGGTTAGGGTTCGGGCTAGGGTTAGGGTTAGGGGACGGGGACGGTTTAGGGTCCAGGTGAGGGTACGGCAACGCTTTAGGGGGAGCGCGCGTTTGAGGGTGCGGGTTAGTGTTAGCGTACGGGTTAGGATCAGGGGACGGGTGAGGGTCAGGCTTCGGGGAAGGGTTAGGGTTAGGGTTCGGGCTAGGGTTAGGGTTAGGGGACGGGGACGGTTTAGGGTCCAGGTGAGGGTACGGCAACGCTTTAGGGGGAGCGTGCGTGTGAGGGCGCGGGTTACTGTTAGCGTACGGGTTAGGATTAGGGGACGGGTGAGGGTCAGTCTTCGGGGAAGGGTTAGGGTTAGGGTTCGGGCTAGGGTTAGGGTTAAGGGACGGGGACGGTTTAGGGTCCAGGTGAGGGTACGGCAACGCTTTAGGGGGAGCGTGCGTGTGAGGGCGCGGGTTAGTGTTAGCGTACGGGTTAGGATTAGGGGACGGGTGAGGGTCAGGCTTCGGGGAAGGGTTAGGGTTAGGGTTCGGGCTAGGGTTAGGGTTAGGGGACGGGGACGGTTTAGGGTCCATGTGAGGGTACGGCCTCGCTTTAGGGGGAGCGTGCGTGTGAGGGCGTGGGTTAGTGTTAGCGTACGGGTTAGGATTAGGGGACGGGTGAGGCTCAGGCTTCGGGGAAGGGTTAGGGTTAGGGTTCGGGCTAGGTTTAGGGGACGGGGACGGGGACGGTTTAGGGTCCAGGTGAGGGTACGGCAAAGCTTTAGGGGGAGCGCGCGTGTGAGGGCGCGGGTTAGTGTTAGCGTACGGGTTAGGATTAGGGGACGGGTGAGGGTCAGGCTTCGGGGAAGGGTTAGGGTTAGGGTTCGGGCTAGGGTTAGTGTTAGGGGACGGGGACGGTTTAGGGTCCAGGTGAGGGTATGGCAACGCTTTAGTGGGAGCGTGCGTGTGAGGGCGCGGGTTAGTGTTAGCGTACGGGTTAGGATTAGGGGTCGGGTGAGGGTCAGGCTTCGGGGAAGGGTTAGGGCTAGTGTTCGGGCTAGGGTTAGGGTTAGTGGACGGGGACGGTTTAGGGTCCAGGTGAGGGTACGGCAACGCTTTAGGGGGAGCGTGCGTGTGAGGGCGCGGGTTAGTGTTAGCGTACGGGTTACGATTAGGGGACGGGTGAGGGTCAGGTTTCGGGGAAGTGTTAGGGTTAGGGTTCGGGCTAGGGTTAGAGTTAGGGGATGGGGACGGTTTAGGGTCCAGGTGAGCGTACGGCAACGCTGTAGGGGTAGCGTGCGTGTGAGGGCGCGGGTTAGTGTTAGCGTACGGGTTAGGATTAGGGGACGGGTGAGGGTCAGGCTTCGGGGAAGGGTTAGGGTTAGGGTTCGGGCTAGGGTTAGGGGACGGGGACGGGGACGGTTTAGGGTCCAGGTGAGGGTATGGCAACGCTTTAGGGGGAGCGTGCGTTTGAGGGCACGGGTTAGTGTTAGCGTACGGGTTAGGATTAGGGGACGGGTGAGGATCAGGCTTCGGGGAAGGGTTAGGGTTAGGGTTGGTCCTAGGGTTAGGGTTAGGGGACGGGGACGGTTTAGGGACCAGGTGAGGGTACGGCAACGCTTTAGGGGGAGCGCGCGTGTGAGGGCGCGGGTTAGTGTTAGCGTACGGGTTAGGATTAGGGGACGGGTGAGGGTCAGGCTTCGGGGAAGGGTTAGGGTTAGGGTTCGGGCTAGGGTTAGGGTTAGGGGACGGGGACGGTTTAGGGTCCAGGTGAGTGTACGGCAACGCTTTAGGGGGAGCGTGCGTGTGAGGGCGCGGGTTAGTGTTAGCGTACGTGTTAGGATTAGGGGACGGGTGAGGGTCAGGCTTCGGGGAAGGGTTAGGGTTAGGGTTCGGGCTAGGGTTAGGGTTAGGTGACGGGGACGGTTTAGGGTCCAGGTGAGGGTACGGCAACGCTTTAGGGGGAGCGTGCGTGTGAGGGCGCGGGTTAGTGTTAGCGTACGGGTTAGGATTAGGGGACGGGTGAGGGTCAGGCTTCGGGGAAGGGTTAGGGCTAGTGTTCGGGCTAGGGTTAGGGTTAGGGGACGGGGACGGTTTAGGGTCCAGGTGAGGGTACGGCAACGCTTTAGGGGGAGCGCGCGTTTGAGTGTGCGGGTTAGTGTTAGCGTACGGGTTAGGATTAGGGGACGGGTGAGGGTCAGGCTTCGGGGAAGGGTTAGGGTTAGGGTTCGGGCTAGGGTTGGGGTTAGGGGACGGGGACGGTTTAGGGTCCAGGTGAGGGTACGGCAACGCTTTAGGGGGAGCGTGCGTGTGAGGGCGCGGGTTAGTGTTAGCGTACGGGTTAGGATTAGGGGACGGGTGAGGGTCAGGCTTCGGGGAAGGTTTAGGGCTAGGGTTCGGGCTAGGGTTAGGTTTAGGGGATGGGGACGGTTTAGGGTCCAGGTGAGGGTACGGCAACGCTTTAGGGGGAGCGTGCGTGTGAGGGCGCGGGTTAGTGTTAGCGTACGGGTTACGATTAGCGGACGGGTGAGGGTCATGCTTCGGGGAAGGGTTAGGGTTAGGGTTCGGGCTAGGGTTATGGTTAGGGAACGGGGACGGTTTAGGGTCCAGGTGAGGGTACGGCAACGCTGTAGGGGGAGCGTGCGTGTGAGGGTGCGGGTTAGTGTTAGCGTACGGGTTAGGATAACGGGACGGGTGAGGGTCAGGCTTCGGGGAAGGGTTAGGGTTAGGTTTCGGGCTAGGGTTAGGGTTAGGGGATTGGGACGGTTTAGGGTCCAGGTGAGGGTACGGCAACGCTTTAATGGGAGCGTGCGTGTGAGGGCGCGGGTTAGTGTTAGCGTACGGGTTAGGATTAGGGGACGGGTGAGTGTCAGGCTTCGGGGAAGTGTTAGGGTTAGGGTTCGGGCTATGGTTAGGGTTAGGGGACGGGGACGGTTTAGGGTCCAGGTGAGGGTACGGCAACGCTTTAGGGGGAGCACGCGTGTGAGGGCGCGGGTTAGTGTTAGCGTACGGGTTAGGATTAGGGGACAGGTGAGGGTCAGGCTTCGGGGAAGGGTTAGGGTTAGGGTTCAGGCTAGGGTTCGGGCTAGGGTTAGGGTTAGGGGATGGGGACAGTTTAGGGTCCAGGTGAGGGTACGGCAAAACTTTAGGTGGAGCGTGTGTGTGAGGGCGCGGGTTAGTGTTAGCGTACGGGTTAGGATTAGGGGACAGGTGAAGGTCAGCCTTCGGGGAAGGGTTAGGGTTAGGGTTCGGGCTAGGGTTAGGGTTAGGGGACGGGGACGGTTTAGGGTCCAGGTGAGGGTACGTCAACGCTTTAGCGGGAGCGTGCGTGTGAGGGCGCGGGTTAGTGTTAGCGTACGGGTTAGGATTAGGGGACGGGTGAGGGTCAGGCTTCGGGGAAGTGTTAGGGTTAGGGTTCGGGCTAGGTTTAGGGTTAGGGGATGGGGACGGTTTAGGGTCCAGGTGAGGGTACGGCAACGCTGTAGGGGAAGCGTGCGTGTGAGGGCGCGGGTTAGTGTTAGCGTATGGGTTAGGATTAGGGGACGGGTGAGGGTCAGGCTTCGGGGAAGGGTTAGGGTTAGGGTTAGGTTTCGGGCTAGGGTTAGGGTTAGGGGACGGGGAAATTTTAGGGTCCAGGTGAGGGTACGGCAACGCTTTAGGGGGAGCGTGCGTGTGAGGGCGCGGGTTAGTGTTAGCGTACGGGTTAGGATTAAGGCACGGGTGAGGGTCAGGCTTCGGGGAAGGGTTAGGGTTAGGGTTGGTCCTAGGGTTAGGGTTAGGGGACGGGGACGGTTTAGGGTCCAGATGAGGGTACGGCAACGCTTTAGGGGGAGTGCGCGTGTGAGGGCGCGGGTTAGTGTTAGCGTACGGGTTAGGATTAGGGGACGGGTGAGGGTCAGGCTTCGGGGAAGGCTTAGGGTTAGGGTTCGGGCTAGGGTTAGGGTTAGGGGACGGGGACGGTTTAGGGTCCAGGTGAGGGTACGGCAACGCTTTAGGGGGAGCGTGCGTGTGAGGGCGCGGGTTAGTGTTAGCGTACGTGTTACGAATAGGGAACGGGTGAGGGTCAGACTTCGGGGAATTGTTAGTGTTAGGGTTCGGGCTAGGGTTAGGGTTAGGGTACGGGGACGGTTTAGGGTCCAGGTGAGGGTACGGCAATGCTTTAGGGGGAGCGTGCGTGTGAGGGCGCGGGTTAGTGTTAGCGTACGGGTTAGGATTAGGGGACGGGTGAGGGTCAGGCTTCGGGGAAGGGTTAGGGCTAGTGTTCGGGCTAGGGTTAGGGTTAGGGGACGGGGACGGTTTAGGGTCCAGGTGAGGGTACGGCAACGCTTTAGGGGGAGCGTGCGTGTGAGGGCGCGGGTTAGTGTTAGCGTACGGGTTAGGATTAGGAGACGGGTGAGGGTCAGGCTTCGGGGAAGTGTTACGGTTAGGGTTCGGGCTAGGGTTAGGGTTAGGGGATGGGGACGGTTTAGGGTCCAGGTGAGGGTACGGCAACGCTGTAGGCGGAGCGTGCGTGTGAGGGCGCGGGTTAGTGTTAGCGTACGGGTTAGGATTAGGGGACGGGTGAGGGTCAGGCTTCGGGGAAGGTTTAGGGTTAGGGTTCGGGCTAGGGTTAGGGTTAGGGGACGGGGACGGTTTAGGGTCCAGGTGAGGGTACGGCAACGCTTTAGGGGGAGCGTGCGTGTGAGGGCGCGGGTTACTGTTAGCGTACGGGTTAGGATTAGGGGACGGGTGAGGGTCAGGCTTCGGGGAAGGGTTAGGGTTAGGGTTCGGGCTAGGGTTAGGGTTAGGGGACGGGGACGGTTTAGGGTCCAGGTGAGGGTACGGCCTCGATTTAGGGGGAGCGTGCGTGTGAGGGCGCGGGTTAGTGTTAGCGTACGGGTTAGGATTAGGGGACGTGTGAGGCTCAGGCTTCGGGGAAGGGTTAGGGTTAGGGTTCGGGCTAGGTTTAGGGGACGGGGACGGGGACGGTTTAGGGTCCAGGTGAGGGTACGGCAACGCTTTAGGGGGAGCGCGCGTGTGAGGGCGCGGGTTATTGTTAGCGTACGGGTTAGGATTAGGGGACGGGTGAGGGTCAGGCTTCGGGGAAGGGTTAGGGTTAGGGTTCGGGCTAGGGTTAGGGTTAGGGGACGGGGACGGTTTAGGGTCCAGGTGAGGGTACGGCAACGCTTTAGTGGGAGCGTGCGTGTGAGGCCGCGGGTTAGTGTTAGCGTACGTGTTAGGATTAGGGGACGGGTGAGGGTCAGGCTTCGGGGAAGGGTTAGGGTTAGGGTTCGGGCTAGGGTTAGGGTTAGGGGACGGGGACGGTTTAGGGTCCAGGTGAGGGTACGGCAATGCTTTAGGGGGAGCGTGCGTGTGACGGCGCGGATTAGTGTTAGCGTACGGGTTAGGATTAGGTGACAGGTGAGGTTCAGGCTTCGGGGAAGGGTTAGGGTTAGGGTTCGGGCTAGGGTTCGGGCTAGGGTTAGGGTTAGGGGACGGGGACAGTTTAGGGTCCAGGTGAGGGTACGGCAAAACTTTAGGTGGAGCGTGTGTGTGAGGGCGCGGGTTAGTGTTAGCGTACGGGTTAGGATTAGGGGACAGGTGAAGGTCAGGCTTCGGGGAAGGGTTAGGGTTAGGGTTCGGGCTACGGTTAGGGTTAGGGGACGGGGACGGTTTAGGGTCCAGGTGAGGGTACGGCAACGCTTTAGGGGGAGCGTGCGTGTGAGGGCGCGGGTTAGTGTTAGCGTACGGGTTAGGATTAAGGCACGGGTGAGGGTCAGGCTTCGGGGAAGGGTTAGGGTTAGGGTTGGTCCTAGGGTTAGGGTTAGGGGACGGGGACGGTTTAGGGTCCAGGTGAGGGTACGGCAACGCTTTAGGGGGAGTGCGCGTGTGAGGGCGCGGGTTAGTGTTAGCGTACGGGTTAGGATTAGGGGACGGGTGAGGGTCAGGCTTCGGGGAAGGGTTAGGGTTAGGGTTCGGGCTAGGGTTAGGGTTAGGGGACGGGGACGGTTTAGGGTCCAGGTGAGGGTACGGCAACGCTTTAGGGGGAGCGTGCGTGTGAGGGCGCGGGTTAGTGTTAGCGTACGTGTTACGATTAGGGGACGGGTGAGGGTCAGACTTCGGGGAAGGGTTAGTGTTAGGGTTCGGGCTAGGGTTAGGGTTAGGGGACGGGGACGGTTTAGGGTCCAGGTGAGGGTACGGCAATGCTTTAGGGGGAGCGTGCGTGTGAGGGCGCGGGTTAGTGTTAGCGTACGGGTTAGGATTAGGGGACGGGTGAGGGTCAGGCTTCGGGGAAGGGTTAGGGCTAGTGTTCGGGCTAGGGTTAGGGTTAGGGGACGGGGACGGTTTAGGGTCCAGGTGAGGGTACGGCAACGCTTTAGGGGGAGCGTGCGTGTGAGGGCGCGGGTTAGTGTTAGCGTACGGGTTAGGGTTAGGGGACGGGTGAGGGTCAGGCTTCGGGGAAGGGTTAGGGCTAGTGTTCGGGCTAGGGTTAAGGTTAGGGGACGGGGACGGTTTAGGGTCCAGGTGAGGGTACGGCAACGCTTTAGGGGGAGCGTGCGTGTCAGGGCGCGGGTTAGTGTTAGCGTACGGGTTAGGATTAGGGGACGGGTGAGGGTCAGGCTTCGGGGAAGTGTTAGGGTTAGGGTTCGGGCTAGGGTTAGGGTTAGGGGACGGGGACGGTTTAGGGTCCAGGTGAGGGTACGGCAACGCTTTAGGGGGAGCGTGCGTGTGAGGGCGCGGGTTACTGTTAGCGTACGGGTTAGGATTAGGGGACGGGTGAGGGTCAGGCTTCGGGGAAGGGTTAGGGTTAGGGTTCGGGCTAGGGTTAGGGTTAGGGGACGGGGACGGTTTAGGGTCCAGGTGAGGGTACGGCCTCGATTTAGGGGGAGCGTGCGTGTGAGGGCGCGGGTTAGTGTTAGCGTACGGGTTAGGATTAGGGGACGTGTGAGGCTCAGGCTTCGGGGAAGGGTTAGGGTTAGGGTTCGGGCTAGGGTTAGGGTTAGGGGACGGGGACGGTTTAGGGTCCAGGTGAGGGTACGGCAACGCTTTAGGGGGAGCGCGCGTGTGTGGGTGCGGGTTAGTGTTAGCGTACGGGTTAGGATTAGGGGACGGGTGAGGGTCAGGCTTCGGGGAAGGGTTAGGGTTAGGGTTCGGGCTAGGGTTGGGGTTAGGGGACGGGGACGGTTTAGGGTCCAGGTGAGGGTACGGCAACGCTTTAGGGGGAGCGTGCGTGTGAGGGCGCGGGTAAGTGTTAGCGTACGGGTTACGATTAGCGGACGGGTGAGGGTCAGGCTTCGGGGAAGGGTTAGGGTTAGGGTTCGGGCTAGGGTTAGGGTTAGGGGACGGGGACGGTTTAGGGTCCAGGTGAGGGTACGGCAACGCTTTAGGGGGAGCGTGCGTGTGAGGGTGCGGGTTAGTGTTAGCGTACGGGTTAGGATAACGAGACGGGTGAGGGTCAGGCTTCGGGGAAGGGTTAGGGTTAGGGTTCGGGCTAGGGTTAGGGTTAGGGGATTGGGACGGTTTAGGGTCCAGGTGAGGGTATGGCAACGCTTTATGGGGAGCGTGCGTGTGAGGGCGCGGGTTAGTGTTAGCGTACGGGTTAGGATTAGGGGACGGGTGAGGGTCAGGCTTCGGGGAAGGGTTAGGGTTAGGATTCGGGCTAGGGTTAGTGTTAGGGGACGGGGACGGTTTAGGGTCCAGGTGAGGGTATGGCAACGCTTTAGTGGGAGCGTGCGTGTGAGGGCGCGGGTTAGTGTTAGCGTACGGGTTAGGATTAGGGGTCGGGTGAGGGTCAGGCTTCGGGGAAGGGTTAGGGCTAGTGTTCGGGCTAGGGTTAGGGTTAGTGGACGGGGACGGTTTAGGGTCCAGGTGAGGGTACGGCAACGCTTTAGGGGGAGCGTGCGTGTGAGGGCGCGGGTTAGTGTTAGCGTACGGGTTACGATTAGGGGACGGGTGAGGGTCAGGTTTCGGGGAAGTGTTAGGGTTAGGGTTCGGGCTAGGGTTAGAGTTAGGGGATGGGGACGGTTTAGGGTCCAGGTGAGCGTACGGCAACGCTGTAGGGGTAGCGTGCGTGTGAGGGCGCGGGTTAGTGTTAGCGTACGGGTTAGGATTAGGGGACGGGTGAGGGTCAGGCTTCGGGGAAGGGTTAGGGTTAGGGTTCGGGCTAGGGTTAGGGGACGGGGACGGGGACGGTTTAGGGTCCAGGTGAGGGTATGGCAACGCTTTAGGGGGAGCGTGCGTTTGAGGGCACGGGTTAGTGTTAGCGTACGGGTTAGGATTAGGGGACGGGTGAGGATCAGGCTTCGGGGAAGTGTTAGGGTTAGGGTTGGTCCTAGGGTTAGGGTTAGGGGACGGGGACGGTTTAGGGACCAGGTGAGGGTACGGCAACGCTTTAGGGGGAGCGCGCGTGTGAGGGCGCGGGTTAGTGTTAGCGTACGGGTTAGGATTAGGGGACGGGTGAGGGTCAGGCTTCGGGGAAGGGTTAGGGTTAGGGTTCGGGCTAGGGTTAGGGTTAGGGGACGGGGACGGTTTAGGGTCCAGGTGAGGGTACGGCAACGCTTTAGGGGGAGCGTGCGTGTGAGGGCGCGGGTTAGTGTTAGCGTACGTGTTAGGATTAGGGGACGGGTGAGGGTCAGGCTTCGGGGAAGGGTTAGGGTTAGGGTTCGGGCTAGGGTTAGGGTTAGGTGACGGGGACGGTTTAGGGTCCAGGTGAGGGTACGGCAACGCTTTAGGGGGAGCGTGCGTGTGAGGGCGCGGGTTAGTGTTAGCGTACGGGTTAGGATTAGGGGACGGGTGAGGGTCAGACTTCGGGGAAGGGTTAGGGCTAGTGTTCGGGCTAGGGTTAGGGTTAGGGGACGGGGACGTTTTAGGGTCCAGGTGAGGGTACGGCAACGCTTTAAGGGGGAGCGTGCGTGTGAGGGCACGGGTTAGTGTTAGCGTACGGGTTAGGATTAGGGGACGGGTGAGGGTCAGGCTTCGGGGAAGGGTTAGGGTTAGGGTTCGGGCTAGGGTTGGGGTTAGGGGACGGGGACGGTTTAGGGTCCAGGTGAGGGTACGGCAACGCTTTAGGGGGAGCGTGCGTGTGAGGGCGCGGGTTAGTGTTAGCGTACGGGTTAGGATTAGGGGACGGGTGAGGGTCAGGCTTCGGGGAAGGGTTAGGGCTAGGGTTCGGGCTAGGGTTAGGTTTAGGGGACGGGGACGGTTTAGGGTCCAGGTGAGGGTACGGCAACGCTTTAGGGGGAGCGTGCGTGTGAGGGCGCGGGTTAGTGTTAGCGTACGGGTTACGATTAGCGGACGGGTGAGGGTCAGGCTTCGGGGAAGGGTTAGGGTTAGGGTTCGGGCTAGGGTTATGGTTAGGGAACGGGGACGGTTTAGGGTCCAGGTGAGGGTACGGCAACGCTGTAGGGGGAGCGTGCGTGTGAGGGTGCGGGTTAGTGTTAGCGTACGGGTTAGGATAACGGGACGGGTGAGGGTCAGGCTTCGGGGAAGGGTTAGGGTTAGGTTTCGGGCTAGGGTTAGGGTTAGGGGATTGGGACGGTTTAGGGTCCAGGTGAGGGTACGGCAACGCTTTATGGGGAGCGTGCGTGTGAGGGCGCGGGTTAGTGTTAGCGTACGGGTTAGGATTAGGGGACGGGTGAGTGTCAGGCTTCGGGGAAGTGTTAGGGTTAGGGTTCGGGCTATGGTTAGGGTTAGGGGACAGGGACGGTTTAGGGTCCAGGTGAGGGTACGGCAACGCTTTAGGGGGAGCACGCGTGTGAGGGCGCGGGTTAGTGTTAGCGTACGGGTTAGGATTAGGGGACAGGTGAGGGTCAGGCTTCGGGGAAGGGTTAGGGTTAGGGTTCAGGCTAGGGTTCGGGCTAGGGTTAGGGTTAGGGGACGGGGACAGTTTAGGGTCCAGGTGAGGGTACGGCAAAACTTTAGGTGGAGCGTGTGTGTGAGGGCGCGGGTTAGTGTTAGCGTACGGGTTAGGATTAGGGGACAGGTGAAGGTCAGACTTCGGGGAAGGGTTAGGGTTAGGGTTCGGGCTACGGTTAGGGTTAGGGGACGGGGACGGTTTAGGGTCCAGGTGAGGGTACGTCAACGCTTTAGCGGGAGCGTGCGTGTGAGGGCGCGGGTTAGTGTTAGCGTACGGGTTAGGATTAGGGGACGGGTGAGGGTCAGGCTTCGGGGAAGTGTTAGGGTTAGGGTTCGGGCTAGGTTTAGGGTTAGGGGATGGGGACGGTTTAGGGTCCAGGTGAGGGTACGGCAACGCTGTAGGGGAAGCGTGAGTGTGAGGGCGCGGGTTAGTGTTAGCGTATGGGTTAGGATTAGGGGACGGGTGAGGGTCAGGCTTCGGGGAAGGGTTAGGGTTAGGGTTCGGGCTAGGGTTAGGGTTAGGGGACGGGGACAGTTTAGGGTCCAGGTGAGGGTACGGCAACGCTTTAGGGGGAGCGTGCGTGTGAGGGCGCGGGTTAGTGTTAGCGTACGGGTTAGGATTAGGGGACCGGTGAGGGTCAGGCTTCGGGGAAGTGTTAGGGTTATGGTTCGGGCTAGGGTTAGGGTTAGGGGACGGGGACGGTTTAGGGTCCAGATGAGGGTACGGCAACGCTTTAGGGGGAGTGCGCGTGTGAGGGCGCGGGTTAGTGTTAGCGTACGGGTTAGGATTAGGGGACGGGTGAGGGTCAGGCTTCGGGGAAGGCTTAGGGTTAGGGTTCGGGCTAGGGTTAGGGTTAGGGGACGGGGACGGTTTAGGGTCCAGGTGAGGGTACGGCAACGCTTTAGGGGGAGCGTGCGTGTGAGGGCGCAGGTTAGTGTTAGCGTACGTGTTACGAATAGGGGACGGGTGAGGGTCAGACTTCGGGGAATTGTTAGTGTTAGGGTTCGGGCTAGGGTTAGGGTTAGGGGACGGGGACGGTTTAGGGTCCAGGTGAGGGTACGGCAATGCTTTAGGGGGAGCGTGCGTGTGAGGGCGCGGGTTAGTGTTAGCGTACGGGTTAGGATTAGGGGACGGGTGAGGGTCAGGCTTCGGGGAAGGGTTAGGGCTAGTGTTCGGGCTAGGGTTAGGGTTAGGGGACGGGGACGGTTTAGGGTCCAGGTGAGGGTACGGCAACGCTTTAGGGGGAGCGTGCGTGTGAGGGCGCGGGTTAGTGTTAGCGTACGGGTTAGGATTAGGGGACGGGTGAGGGTCAGGCTTCGGGGAAGTGTTAGGGTTAGGGTTCGGGCTAGGGTTAGGGTTAGGGGATGGGGACGGTTTAGGGTCCAGGTGAGGGTACGGCAACGCTGTAGGCGGAGCGTGCGTGTGAGGGCGCGGGTTAGTGTTAGCGTACGGGTTAGGATTAGGGTACGGGTGAGGGTCAGGCTTCGGGGAAGGGTTAGGGTTAGGGTTCGGGCTAGGGTTAGGGTTAGGGGACGGGGACGGTTTAGGGTCCAGGTGAGGGTACGGCAACGCTTTAGGGGGAGCGTGCGTGTGAGGGCGCGGGTTACTGTTAGCGTACGGGTTAGGATTAGGGGACGGGTGAGGGTCAGGCTTCGGGGAAGGGTTAGGGTTAGGGTTCGGGCTAGGGTTAGGGTTAGGGGAGGGGACGGTTTAGGGTCCAGGTGAGGGTACGGCCTCGATTTAGGGGGAGCGTGCGTGTGAGGGCGCGGGTTAGTGTTAGCGTACGGGTTAGGATTAGGGGACGTGTGAGGCTCAGGCTTCGGGGAAGGGTTAGGGTTAGGGTTCGGGCTAGGTTTAGGGGACGGGGACGGGGACGGTTTAGGGTCCAGGTGAGGGTACGGCAACGCTTTAGGGGGAGCGCGCGTGTGAGGGCGCGGGTTATTGTTAGCGTACGGGTTAGGATTAGGGGACGGGTGAGGGTCAGGCTTCGGGGAAGGGTTAGGGTTAGGGTTCGGGCTAGGGTTAGGGTTAGGGGACGGGGACGGTTTAGGGTCCAGGTGAGGGTACGGCAACGCTTTAGTGGGAGCGTGCGTGTGAGGCCGCGGGTTAGTGTTAGCGTACGTGTTAGGATTAGGGGACGGGTGAGGGTCAGGCTTCGGGGAAGGGTTAGGGTTAGGGTTCGGGCTAGGGTTAGGGTTAGGGGACGGGGACGGTTTAGGGTCCAGGTGAGGGTACGGCAATGCTTTAGGGGGAGCGTGCGTGTGAGGGCGCGGGTTAGTGTTAGCGTACGGGTTAGGATTAGGTGACAGGTGAGGTTCAGGCTTCGGGGAAGGGTTAGGGTTAGGGTTCGGGCTAGGGTTCGGGCTAGGGTTAGGGTTAGGGGACGGGGACAGTTTAGGGTCCAGGTGAGGGTACGGCAAAACTTTAGGTGGAGCGTGTGTGTGAGGGCGCGGGTTAGTGTTAGCGTACGGGTTAGGATTAGGGGACAGGTGAAGGTCAGGCTTCGGGGAAGGGTTAGGGTTAGGGTTCGGGCTACGGTTAGGGTTAGGGGACGGGGACGGTTTAGGGTCCAGGTGAGGGTACGGCAACGCTTTAGGGGGAGCGTGCGTGTGAGGGCGCGGGTTAGTGTTAGCGTACGGGTTAGGATTAAGGCACGGGTGAGGGTCAGGCTTCGGGGAAGGGTTAGGGTTAGGGTTGGTCCTAGGGTTAGGGTTAGGGGACGGGGACGGTTTAGGGTCCAGGTGAGGGTACGGCAACGCTTTAGGGGGAGTGCGCGTGTGAGGGCGCGGGTTAGTGTTAGCGTACGGGTTAGGATTAGGGGACGGGTGAGGGTCAGGCTTCGGGGAAGGGTTAGGGTTAGGGTTCGGGCTAGGGTTAGGGTTAGGGGACGGGGACGGTTTAGGGTCCAGGTGAGGGTACGGCAACGCTTTAGGGGGAGCGTGCGTGTGAGGGCGCGGGTTAGTGTTAGCGTACGTGTTACGATTAGGGGACGGGTGAGGGTCAGACTTCGGGGAAGGGTTAGTGTTAGGGTTCGGGCTAGGGTTAGGGTTAGGGGACGGGGACGGTTTAGGGTCCAGGTGAGGGTACGGCAATGCTTTAGGGGGAGCGTGCGTGTGAGGGCGCGGGTTAGTGTTAGCGTACGGGTTAGGATTAGGGGACGGGTGAGGGTCAGGCTTCGGGGAAGGGTTAGGGCTAGTGTTCGGGCTAGGGTTAGGGTTAGGGGACGGGGACGGTTTAGGGTCCAGCTGAGGGTACCGCAACGCTTTAGGGGGAGCGTGCGTGTGAGGGTGCGGGTTAGTGTTAGCGTACGGGTTAGGATTAGGGGACGGGTGAGGGTCAGGCTTCGGGGAAGGGTTAGGGCTAGTGTTCGGGCTAGGGTTAGGGTTAGGGGACGGGGACGGTTTAGGGTCCAGGTGAGGGTACGGCAACGCTTTAGGGGGAGCGTGCGTGTGAGGGCGCGGGTTAGTGTTAGCGTACGGGTTAGGGTTAGGGGACGGGTGAGGGTCAGGCTTCGGGGAAGGGTTAGGGCTAGTGTTCGGGCTAGGGTTAAGGTTAGGGGACGGGGACGGTTTAGGGTCCAGGTGAGGGTACGGCAACGCTTTAGGGGGAGCGTGCGTGTCAGGGCGCGGGTTAGTGTTAGCGTACGGGTTAGGATTAGGGGACGGGTGAGGGTCAGGCTTCGGGGAAGTGTTAGGGTTAGGGTTCGGGCTAGGGTTAGGGTTAGGGGACGGGGACGGTTTAGGGTCCAGGTGAGGGTACGGCAACGCTTTAGGGGGAGCGTGCGTGTGAGGGCGCGGGTTACTGTTAGCGTACGGGTTAGGATTAGGGGACGGGTGAGGGTCAGGCTTCGGGGAAGGGTTAGGTTTAGGGTTCGGGCTAGGGTTAGGGTTAGGGGACGGGGACGGTTTAGGGTCCAGGTGAGGGTACGGCCTCGATTTAGGGGGAGCGTGCGTGTGAGGGCGCGGGTTAGTGTTAGCGTACGGGTTAGGATTAGGGGACGTGTGAGGCTCAGGCTTCGGGGAAGGGTTAGGGTTAGGGTTCGGGCTAGGGTTAGGGTTAGGGCACGGGGACGGTTTAGGGTCCAGGTGAGGGTACGGCAACGCTTTAGGGGGAGCGCGCGTGTGTGGGTGCGGGTTAGTGTTAGCGTACGGGTTAGGATTAGGGGACGGGTGAGGGTCAGGCTTCGGGGAAGGGTTAGGGTTAGGGTTCGGGCTAGGGTTGGGGTTAGGGGACGGGGACGGTTTAGGGTCCAGGTGAGGGTACGGCAACGCTTTAGGGGGAGCGTGCGTGTGAGGGCGCGGGTAAGTGTTAGCGTACGGGTTACGATTAGCGGACGGGTGAGGGTCAGGCTTCGGGGAAGGGTTAGGGTTAGGGTTCGGGCTAGGGTTAGGGTTAGGGGACGGGGACGGTTTAGGGTCCAGGTGAGGGTACGGCAACGCTTTAGGGGGAGCGTGCGTGTGAGGGTGCGGGTTAGTGTTAGCGTACGGGTTAGGATAACGAGACGGGTGAGGGTCAGGCTTCGGGGAAGGGTTAGGGTTAGGGTTCGGGCTAGGGTTAGGGTTAGGGGATTGGGACGGTTTAGGGTCCAGGTGAGGGTATGGCAACGCTTTATGGGGAGCGTGCGTGTGAGGGCGCGGGTTAGTGTTAGCGTACGGGTTAGGATTAGGGGACGGGTGAGGGTCAGGCTTCGGGGAACGGTTAGGGTTAGGGTTCGGGCTAGGGTTAGGGTTAGGGGACGGGGACGGTTTAGGGTCCAGGTGAGGGTACGGCAACGCTTTAGGGGGAGCGTGCGTGTGAGGGCATGGGTTAGTGTTAGCGTACGGGTTAGGATTAGGGGACGGGTGAGGTTCAGGCTTCGGGGAAGGGTTAGGGTTAGGGTTCGGGCTAGGGTTAGGGTTAGGGGACGGGGACGGTTTAGGGTCCAGGTGAGGGTACGGCCTCGCTTTAGGGGGAGCGTGCGTGTGAGGGCGTGGGTTAGTGTTAGCGTACGGGTTAGGATTAGGGGACGGGTGAGGCTCAGGCTTCGGGGAAGGGTTAGGGTTAGGGTTCGTGCTAGGTTTAGGGGACGGGGACGGGGACGGTTTAGGGTCCAGGTGAGGGTACGGCAAAGCTTTAGGGGGAGCGCGCGTGTGAGGGCGCGGGTTAGTGTTAGCGTACGGGTTAGGATTAGGGGACGGGTGAGGGTCAGGCTTCGGGGAAGGGTTAGGGTTAGGATTCGGGCTAGGGTTAGTGTTAGGGGACGGGGACGGTTTAGGGTCCAGGTGAGGGTATGGCAACGCTTTAGTGGGAGCGTGCGTGTGAGGGCGCGGGTTAGTGTTAGCGTACGGGTTAGGATTAGGGGTCGGGTGAGGGTCAGGCTTCGGGGAAGGGTTAGGGCTAGTGTTCGGGCTAGGGTTAGGGTTAGTGGACGGGGACGGTTTAGGGTCCAGGTGAGGGTACGGCAACGCTTTAGGGGGAGCGTGCGTGTGAGGGCGCGGGTTAGTGTTAGCGTACGGGTTACGATTAGGGGACGGGTGAGGGTCAGGTTTCGGGGAAGTGTTAGGGTTAGGGTTCGGGCTAGGGTTAGAGTTAGGGGATGGGGACGGTTTAGGGTCCAGGTGAGCGTACGGCAACGCTGTAGGGGTAGCGTGCGTGTGAGGGCGCGGGTTAGTGTTAGCGTACGGGTTAGGATTAGGGGACGGGTGAGGGTCAGGCTTCGGGGAAGGGTTAGGGTTAGGGTTCGGGCTAGGGTTAGGGGACGGGGACGGGGACGGTTTAGGGTCCAGGTGAGGGTATGGCAACGCTTTAGGGGGAGCGTGCGTTTGAGGGCACGGGTTAGTGTTAGCGTACGGGTTAGGATTAGGGGACGGGTGAGGATCAGGCTTCGGGGAAGTGTTAGGGTTAGGGTTGGTCCTAGGGTTAGGGTTAGGGGACGGGGACGGTTTAGGGACCAGGTGAGGGTACGGCAACGCTTTAGGGGGAGCGCGCGTGTGAGGGCGCGGGTTAGTGTTAGCGTACGGGTTAGGATTAGGGGACGGGTGAGGGTCAGGCTTCGGGGAAGGGTTAGGGTTAGGGTTCGGGCTAGGGTTAGGGTTAGGGGACGGGGACGGTTTAGGGTCCAGGTGAGGGTACGGCAACGCTTTAGGGGGAGCGTGCGTGTGAGGGCGCGGGTTAGTGTTAGCGTACGTGTTAGGATTAGGGGACGGGTGAGGGTCAGGCTTCGGGGAAGGGTTAGGGTTAGGGTTCGGGCTAGGGTTAGGGTTAGGTGACGGGGACGGTTTAGGGTCCAGGTGAGGGTACGGCAACGCTTTAGGGGGAGCGTGCGTGTGAGGGCGCGGGTTAGTGTTAGCGTACGGGTTAGGATTAGGGGACGGGTGAGGGTGAGACTTCGGGGAAGGGTTAGGGCTAGTGTTCGGGCTAGGGTTAGGGTTAGGGGACGGGGACGTTTTAGGGTCCAGGTGAGGGTACGGCAACGCTTTAAGGGGGAGCGTGCGTGTGAGGGCACGGGTTAGTGTTAGCGTACGGGTTAGGATTAGGGGACGGGTGAGGGTCAGGCTTCGGGGAAGGGTTAGGTTTAGGGTTCGGGCTAGGGTTAGGGTTAGGGGACGGGGACGGTTTAGGGTCCAGGTGAGGGTACGGCAACGCTTTAGGGGGAGCGCGCGTTTGAGGGTGCGGGTTAGTGTTAGCGTACGGGTTAGGATTAGGGGACGGGTGAGGGTCAGGCTTCGGGGAAGGGTTAGGGTTAGGGTTCGGGCTAGGGTTGGGGTTAGGGGACGGGGACGGTTTAGGGTCCAGGTGAGGGTACGGCAACGCTTTAGGGGGAGCGTGCGTGTGAGGGCGCGGGTTAGTGTTAGCGTACGGGTTAGGATTAGGGGACGGGTGAGGGTCAGGCTTCGGGGAAGGGTTAGGGCTAGGGTTCGGGCTAGGGTTAGGTTTAGGGGACGGGGACGGTTTAGGGTCCAGGTGAGGGTACGGCAACGCTTTAGGGGGAGCGTGCGTGTGAGGGCGCGGGTTAGTGTTAGCGTACGGGTTACGATTAGCGGACGGGTGAGGGTCAGGCTTCGGGGAAGGGTTAGGGTTAGGGTTCGGGCTAGGGTTATGGTTAGGGAACGGGGACGGTTTAGGGTCCAGGTGAGGGTACGGCAACGCTGTAGGGGGAGTGTGCGTGTGAGGGTGCGGGTTAGTGTTAGCGTACGGGTTAGGATAACGGGACGGGTGAGGGTCAGGCTTCGGGGAAGGGTTAGGGTTAGGTTTCGGGCTAGGGTTAGGGTTAGGGGATTGGGACGGTTTAGGGTCCAGGTGAGGGTACGGCAACGCTTTATGGGGAGCGTGCGTGTGAGGGCGCGGGTTAGTGTTAGCGTACGGGTTAGGATTAGGGGACGGGTGAGTGTCAGGCTTCGGGGAAGTGTTAGGGTTAGGGTTCGGGCTATGGTTAGGGTTAGGGGACAGGGACGGTTTAGGGTCCAGGTGAGGGTACGGCAACGCTTTAGGGGGAGCACGCGTGTGAGGGCGCGGGTTAGTGTTAGCGTACGGGTTAGGATTAGGGGACAGGTGAGGGTCAGGCTTCGGGGAAGGGTTAGGGTTAGGGTTCAGGCTAGGGTTCGGGCTAGGGTTAGGGTTAGGGGACGGGGACAGTTTAGGGTCCAGGTGAGGGTACGGCAAAACTTTAGGTGGAGCGTGTGTGTGAGGGCGCGGGTTAGTGTTAGCGTACGGGTTAGGATTAGGGGACAGGTGAAGGTCAGACTTCGGGGAAGGGTTAGGGTTAGGGTTCGGGCTACGGTTAGGGTTAGGGGACGGGGACGGTTTAGGGTCCAGGTGAGGGTACGTCAACGCTTTAGCGGGAGCGTGCGTGTGAGGGCGCGGGTTAGTGTTAGCGTACGGGTTAGGATTAGGGGACGGGTGAGGGTCAGGCTTCGGGGAAGTGTTAGGGTTAGGGTTCGGGCTAGGTTTAGGGTTAGGGGATGGGGACGGTTTAGGGTCCAGGTGAGGGTACGGCAACGCTGTAGGGGAAGCGTGAGTGTGAGGGCGCGGGTTAGTGTTAGCGTATGGGTTAGGATTAGGGGACGGGTGAGGGTCAGGCTTCGGGGAAGGGTTAGGGTTAGGGTTCGGGCTAGGGTTAGGGTTAGGGGACGGGGACAGTTTAGGGTCCAGGTGAGGGTACGGCAACGCTTTAGGGGGAGCGTGCGTGTGAGGGCGCGGGTTAGTGTTAGCGTACGGGTTAGGATTAGGGGACCGGTGAGGGTCAGGCTTCGGGGAAGTGTTAGGGTTATGGTTCGGGCTAGGGTTAGGGTTAGGGGACGGGGACGGTTTAGGGTCCAGATGAGGGTACGGCAACGCTTTAGGGGGAGTGCGCGTGTGAGGGCGCGGGTTAGTGTTAGCGTACGGGTTAGGATTAGGGGACGGGTGAGGGTCAGGCTTCGGGGAAGGCTTAGGGTTAGGGTTCGGGCTAGGGTTAGGGTTAGGGGACGGGGACGGTTTAGGGTCCAGGTGAGGGTACGGCAACGCTTTAGGGGGAGCGTGCGTGTGAGGGCGCAGGTTAGTGTTAGCGTACGTGTTACGAATAGGGGACGGGTGAGGGTCAGACTTCTGGGAATTGTTAGTGTTAGGGTTCGGGCTAGGGTTAGGGTTAGGGGACGGGGACGGTTTAGGGTCCAGGTGAGGGTACGGCAATGCTTTAGGGGGAGCGTGCGTGTGAGGGCGCGGGTTAGTGTTAGCGTACGGGTTAGGATTAGGGGACGGGTGAGGGTCAGGCTTCGGGGAAGGGTTAGGGCTAGTGTTCGGGCTAGGGTTAGGGTTAGGGGACGGGGACGGTTTAGGGTCCAGGTGAGGGTACGGCAACGCTTTAGGGGGAGCGTGCGTGTGAGGGCGCGGGTTAGTGTTAGCGTACGGGTTAGGATTAGGGGACGGGTGAGGGTCAGGCTTCGGGGAAGTGTTAGGGTTAGGGTTCGGGCTAGGGTTAGGGTTAGGGGATGGGGACGGTTTAGGGTCCAGGTGAGGGTACGGCAACGCTGTAGGCGGAGCGTGCGTGTGAGGGCGCGGGTTAGTGTTAGCGTACGGGTTAGGATTAGGGTACGGGTGAGGGTCAGGCTTCGGGGAAGGGTTAGGGTTAGGGTTCGGGCTAGGGTTAGGGTTAGGGGACGGGGACGGTTTAGGGTCCAGGTGAGGGTACGGCAACGCTTTAGGGGGAGCGTGCGTGTGAGGGCGCGGGTTACTGTTAGCGTACGGGTTAGGATTAGGGGACGGGTGAGGGTCAGGCTTCGGGGAAGGGTTAGGGTTAGGGTTCGGGCTAGGGTTAGGGTTAGGGGAGGGGACGGTTTAGGGTCCAGGTGAGGGTACGGCCTCGATTTAGGGGGAGCGTGCGTGTGAGGGCGCGGGTTAGTGTTAGCGTACGGGTTAGGATTAGGGGACGTGTGAGGCTCAGGCTTCGGGGAAGGGTTAGGGTTAGGGTTCGGGCTAGGTTTAGGGGACGGGGACGGGGACGGTTTAGGGTCCAGGTGAGGGTACGGCAACGCTTTAGGGGGAGCGCGCGTGTGAGGGCGCGGGTTATTGTTAGCGTACGGGTTAGGATTAGGGGACGGGTGAGGGTCAGGCTTCGGGGAAGGGTTAGGGTTAGGGTTCGGGCTAGGGTTAGGGTTAGGGGACGGGGACGGTTTAGGGTCCAGGTGAGGGTACGGCAACGCTTTAGTGGGAGCGTGCGTGTGAGGCCGCGGGTTAGTGTTAGCGTACGTGTTAGGATTAGGGGACGGGTGAGGGTCAGGCTTCGGGGAAGGGTTAGGGTTAGGGTTCGGGCTAGGGTTAGGGTTAGGGGACGGGGACGGTTTAGGGTCCAGGTGAGGGTACGGCAATGCTTTAGGGGGAGCGTGCGTGTGAGGGCGCGGGTTAGTGTTAGCGTACGGGTTAGGATTAGGTGACAGGTGAGGGTCAGGCTTCGGGGAAGGGTTAGGGTTAGGGTTCGGGCTAGGGTTCGGGCTAGGGTTAGGGTTAGGGGACGGGGACAGTTTAGGGTCCAGGAGAGGGTACGGCAAAACTTTAGGTGGAGCGTGTGTGTGAGGGCGCGGGTTAGTGTTAGCGTACGGGTTAGGATTAGGGGACAGGTGAAGGTCAGGCTTCGGGGAAGGGTTAGGGTTAGGGTTCGGGCTACGGTTAGGTTTAGGGGACGGGGACGGTTTAGGGTCCAGGTGAGGGTACGGCAAGGCTTTAGGGGGAGCGTGCGTGTGAGGGCGCGGGTTAGTGTTAGCGTACGGGTTAGGATTAAGGCACGGGTGAGGGTCAGGCTTCGGGGAAGGGTTAGGGTTAGGGTTGGTCCTAGGGTTAGGGTTAGGGGACGGGGACGGTTTAGGGTCCAGGTGAGGGTACGGCAACGCTTTAGGGGGAGTGCGCGTGTGAGGGCGCGGGTTAGTGTTAGCGTACGGGTTAGGATTAGGGGACGGGTGAGGGTCAGGCTTCGGGGAAGTGTTAGGGTTAGGGTTCGGGCTAGGGTTAGGGTTAGGGGACGGGGACGGTTTAGGGTCCAGGTGAGGGTACGGCAACGCTTTAGGGGGAGCGTGCGTGTGAGGGCGCGGGTTAGTGTTAGCGTACGTGTTACGATTAGGGGACGGGTGATGGTCAGACTTCGGGGAAGGGTTAGTGTTAGGGTTCGGGCTAGGGTTAGGGTTAGGGGACGGGGACGGTTTAGGGTCCAGGTGAGGGTACGGCAATGCTTTAGGGGGAGCGTGCGTGTGAGGGCGCGGGTTAGTTTTAGCGTACGGGTTAGGATTAGGGGACGGGTGAGTGTCAGGCTTCGGGGAAGGGTTAGGGCTAGTGTTCGGGCTAGGGTTAGGGTTAGGAGACGGGGACGGTTTAGGGTCCAGCTGAGGGTACCGCAACGCTTTAGGGGGAGCGTGCGTGTGAGGGTGCGGGTTAGTGTTAGCGTACGGGTTAGGATTAGGGGACGGGTGAGGGTCAGGCTTCGGGGAAGGGTTAGGGCTAGTGTTCGGGCTAGGGTTAGGGTTAGGGGACGGGGACGGTTTAGGGTCCAGGTGAGGGTACGGCAACGCTTTAGGGGGAGCGTGCGTGTGAGGGCGCGGGTTAGTGTTAGCGTACGGGTTAGGATTAGGGGACGGGTGAGGGTCAGGCTTCGGGGAAGGGTTAGGGCTAGTGTTCGGGCTAGGGTTAGGGTTAGGGGACGGGGACGGTTTAGGGTCCAGGTGAGGGTACGGCAACGCTTTAGGGGGAGAGTGCGTGTCAGGGCGCGGGTTAGTGTTAGCGTACGGGTTAGGATTAGGGGACGGGTGAGGGTCAGGCTTCGGGGAAGTGTTAGGGTTAGGGTTCGGGCTAGGGTTAGGGTTAGGGGACGGGGACGGTTTAGGGTCCAGGTGAGGGTACGGCAACGCTTTAGGGGGAGCGTGCGTGTGAGGGCGTGGGTTAGTGTTAGCGTACGGGTTAGGATTAGGGCACGGGTGAGGGTCAGGCTTCGGGGAAGGGTTAGGGTTAGGGTTCGGGCTAGGGTTAGGGTTACGGGATGGGGACGGTTTAGGGTCCAGGTGAGGGTACGGCAACGCTTTAGGGGGAGCGTGCGTGTGAGGGCGCGGGTTAGTGTTAGCGTACGTGTTAGGATTAGGGGACGGTGAGGGTCAGGCTTCGGGGAAGGGTTAGGGTTAGGGTTCGGGCTAGGGTTAGGGTTAGGGGACGGGGACGGTTTAGGGTCCAGGTGAGGGTACGGCAACGCTTTAGGGGGAGCGCGCGTGTGTGGGTGCGGGTTAGTGTTAGCGTACGGGTTAGGATTAGGGGACGGGTGAGGGTCAGGCTTCGGGGAAGGGTTAGGGTTAGGGTTCGGGCTAGGGTTGGGGTTAGGGGACGGGGACGGTTTAGGGTCCAGGTGAGGGTACGGCAACGCTTTAGGGGGAGCGTGCGTGTGAGGGTGCGGGTTAGTGTTAGCGTACGGGTTAGGATAACGAGACGGGTGAGGGTCAGGCTTCGGGGAAGGTTTAGGGTTAGGGTTCGGGCTAGGGTTAGGGTTAGGGGATTGGGACGGTTTAGGGTCCAGGTGAGGGTACGGCAACGCTTTAGGGGGAGCGTGCGTGTGAGGGCGCGGGTTAGTGTTAGCGTACGTGTTACGATTAGGGGACGGGTGAGGGTCAGACTTCGGGGAAGGGTTAGTGTTAGGGTTCGGGCTAGGGTTAGGGTTAGGGGACGGGGACGGTTTAGGGTCCAGGTGAGGGTACGGCAACGCTTTAGGGGGAGCGTGCGTGTGAGGGCGCGGGTTAGTGTTAGCGTACGTGTTACGATTAGGGGACGGGTGAGGGTCAGACTTCGGGGAAGGGTTAGTGTTAGGGTTCGGGCTAGGGTTAGGGTTAGGGGACGGGGACGGTTTAGGGTCCAGGTGAGGGTACGGCAATGCTTTAGGGGGAGCGTGCGTGTGAGGGCGCGGGTTAGTGTTAGCGTACAGGTTAGGATTAGGGGACGGGTGAGGGTCAGGCTTCGGGGAAGGGTTAGGGCTAGTGTTCGGGCTAGGGTTAGGGTTAGGAGACGGGGACGGTTTAGGGTCCAGCTGAGGGTACCGCAACGCTTTAGGGGGAGCGTGCGTGTGAGGGTGCGGGTTAGTGTTAGCGTACGGGTTAGGATTAGGGGACGGGTGAGGGTCAGGCTTCGGGGAAGGGTTAGGGCTAGTGTTCGGGCTAGGGTTAGGGTTAGGGGACGGGGACGGTTTAGGGTCCAGGTGAGGGTACGGCAACGCTTTAGGGGGAGCGTGCGTGTGAGGGCGCGGGTTAGTGTTAGCGTACGGGTTAGGATTAGGGGACGGGTGAGGGTCAGGCTTCGGGGAAGGGTTAGGGCTAGTGTTCGGGCTAGGGTTAGGGTTAGGGGACGGGGACGGTTTAGGGTCCAGGTGAGGGTACGGCAACGCTTTAGGGGGAGCGTGCGTGTCAGGGCGCGGGTTAGTGTTAGCGTACGGGTTAGGATTAGGGGACGGGTGAGGGTCAGGCTTCGGGGAAGTGTTAGGGTTAGGGTTCGGGCTAGGGTTAGGGTTAGGGGACGGGGACGGTTTAGGGTCCAGGTGAGGGTACGGCAACGCTTTAGGGGGAGCGTGCGTGTGAGGGCGTGGGTTAGTGTTAGCGTACGGGTTAGGATTAGGGCACGGGTGAGGGTCAGGCTTCGGGGAAGGGTTAGGGTTAGGGTTCGGGCTAGGGTTAGGGTTACGGGATGGGGACGGTTTAGGGTCCAGGTGAGGGTACGGCAACGCTTTAGGGGGAGCGTGCGTGTGAGGGCGCGGGTTAGTGTTAGCGTACGTGTTAGGATTAGGGGACGGTGAGGGTCAGGCTTCGGGGAAGGGTTAGGGTTAGGGTTCGGGCTAGGGTTAGGGTTAGGGGACGGGGACGGTTTAGGGTCCAGGTGAGGGTACGGCAACGCTTTAGGGGGAGCGCGCGTGTGTGGGTGCGGGTTAGTGTTAGCGTACGGGTTAGGATTAGGGGACGGGTGAGGGTCAGGCTTCGGGGAAGGGTTAGGGTTAGGGTTCGGGCTAGGGTTGGGGTTAGGGGACGGGGACGGTTTAGGGTCCAGGTGAGGGTACGGCAACGCTTTAGGGGGAGCGTGCGTGTGAGGGCGCGGGTAAGTGTTAGCGTACGGGTTACGATTAGCGGACGGGTGAGGGTCAGGCTTCGGGGAAGGGTTAGGGTTAGGGTTCGGGCTAGGGTTAGGGTTAGGGGACGGGGACGGTTTAGGGTCCAGGTGAGGGTACGGCAACGCTGTAGGGGGAGCGTGCGTGTGAGGGTGCGGGTTAGTGTTAGCGTACGGGTTAGGATAACGAGACGGGTGAGGGTCAGGCTTCGGGGAAGGGTTAGGGTTAGGGTTCGGGCTAGGGTTAGGGTTAGGGGATTGGGACGGTTTAGGGTCCAGGTGAGGGTACGGCAACGCTTTAGGGGGAGCGTGCGTGTGAGGGCGCGGGTTAGTGTTAGCGTACGGGTTAGGATTAGGGGACGGGTGAGGGTCAGGCTTCGGGGAAGGGTTAGGGCTAGTGTTCGGGCTAGGGTTAGGGTTAGGGGACGGGGACGGTTTAGGGTCCAGGTGAGGGTACGGCAACGCTTTAAGGGGGAGCGTGCGTGTGAGGGCGCGGGTTAGTGTTAGCGTACGGGTTAGGATTAGGGGACGGGTGAGGGTCAGGCTTCGGGGAAGGGTTAGGGTTAGGGTTCGGGCTAGGGTTAGGGTTAGGGGACGGGGACGGTTTAGGGTCCAGGTGAGGGTACGGCAACGCTTTAGGGGGAGCGCGCGTTTGAGGGTGCGGGTTAGTGTTAGCGTACGGGTTAGGATTAGGGGACGGGTGAGGGTCAGGCTTCGGGGAAGGGTTAGGGTTAGGGTTCGGGCTAGGGTTGGGGTTAGGGGACGGGGACGGTTTAGGGTCCAGGTGAGGGTACGGCAACGCTTTAGGGGGAGCGTGCGTGTGAGGGCGCGGGTTAGTGTTAGCGTACGGGTTAGGATTAGGGGACGGGTGAGGGTCAGGCTTCGGGGAAGGGTTAGGGCTAGGGTTCGGGCTAGGGTTAGGTTTAGGGGACGGGGACGGTTTAGGGTCCAGGTGAGGGTACTGCAACGCTTTAGGGGGAGCGTGCGTGTGAGGGCGCGGGTTAGTGTTAACGTACGGGTTACGATTAGCGGACGGGTGAGGGTCAGGCTTCGGGGAAGGGTTAGGGTTAGGGTTCGGGCTAGGGTTAGGGTTAGGGGACGGGGACGGTTTAGGGTCCAGGTGAGGGTACGGCAATGCTGTAGGGGGAGCGTGCGTGTGAGGGCGCGGGTTAGTGGTAGCGTACGGGTTAGGATTAGGACACGGGTGAGGGTCAGGCTTCGGGGAAGGGTTAGGGTTAGGGTTGGTCCTAGGGTTAGGGTTAGGGGACGGGGACGGTTTAGGGTCCAGGTGAGGGTACGGCAACGCTTTAGGGGGAGCGCGCGTGTGCGGGCGCGGGTTAGTGTTAGCGTACGGATTAGGATTAGGGGACGGGTGAGGGTCAGGCTTTGGGGAAGGGTTAGGGTTAGGGTTCGGGCTAGGGTTAGGGTTAGGGGACGGGGACGGTTTAGGGTCCAGGTGAGGGTATGGCAACGCTTTAGGGGGAGCGTGCGTGTGAGGGCGCGGGTTAGTGTTAGCGTACGGGTTAGGATTAGGGCACGGGTGAGGGTCAGGCTTTGGGGAAGGGTTAGGGTTAGGGTTCGGGCTAGGGTTAGGGTTAGGGGACGGGGACGATTTAGGGTCCAGGTGAGGGTACGGCAACGCTTTAGGAGGAGCGTGCGTGTGAGGGCACGGGTTAGTGTTAGCGTACGGGTTAGGATTAGGGGACGGGTGAGGGTCAGGTTTCGGGGAAGGGTTAGGGTTAGGGTTCGGGCTAGGGTTAGGGTTAGGGGATGGGGACGGTTTAGGGTCCAGGTGAGGGTACGGCAACGCTGTAGGGGTAGCGTGCGTGTGAGGGCGCGGGTTACTGTTAGCGTACGTGTTAGGATTAGGGCACGGGTGAGGGTCAGGCTTCGGGGAAGGGTTAGGGTTAGGGTTCGGGCTAGGGTTAGGGTTAGGGGACGGGGACGGTTTAGGGTCCAGGTGAGGGTACGGCAACGCTTTAGGGGGCGCGTGCGTGTGAGGGCGCGGGTTAGTGTTAGCATACGGGTTAGGATTAGGGGACGGGTGAGGGTCAGGCTTCGGGGAAGGGTTAGGGTTAGGGTTGGTCCTAGGGTTAGGGTTAGGGGACGGGGACGGTTTAGGGTCCAGGTGAGGGTACGGCAACGCTTTAGGGGGAGCGTGCGTGTGAGGGCGCGGGTTAGTGTTAGCGTACGGGTTAGGATTAGGGGACGGGTGAGGGTCAGGCTTCGGGGAAGGGTTAGGGCTAGTGTTCGGGCTAGGGTTAGGGTTAGGGGACGGGGACGGTTTAGGGTCCAGGTGAGGGTACGGCAACGCTTTAGGGGGAGCGTGCGTGTGAGGGCGCGGGTTAGTGTTAGCGTACGGGTTAGGATTAGGGGACGGGTGAGGGTCAGGCTTCGGGGAAGGGTTAGGGCTAGTGTTCGGGCTAGGGTTAGGGTTAGGGGACGGGGACGGTTTAGGGTCCAGGTGAGGTTACGGCAACGCTATAGGGGGAGCATGCGTTTGAGGGCGCGGGTTAGTGTTAGCGTACGGGTTAGGGTTAGGGGACAGGTGAGGGTCAGGCTTCGGGGAAGGTTTAGGGTTAGGGTTCGGGCTAGGGTTAGGCTTAGGGGACGGGGACGGTTTAGGGTCCAGGTGAGGGTACGGCAACGCTTTAGGGGGAGCGTGCGTGTGAGGGCGCGGGTTAGTGTTAGCGTACGGGTTAGGATTATGGGACGGGTGAGGGTCAGGCTTCGGGGAAGTGTTAGGGTTATGGTTCGGGCTAGGGTTAGGGGACGGGGACGGTTTAGGGTCCAGGTGAGGGTACGGCAACGCTTTAGGGGGAGCGTGCCTGTGAGGGCGCGGGTTAGTGTTAGAGTACGGGTTACGATTAGGGCACGGGTGAGGGTCAGGCTTCGGGGAAGGGTTAGGGTTAGGGTTCGGGCTAGGGTTAGGGTTAGGGGACGGGGACGGTTTAGGGTCCAGGTGAGGGTACGGCAACGCTTTAGGGGGAGCGTGCGTGTGAGGGTGCGGGTTAGTGGTAGCGTACGGGTTAGGATTAGGACACGGGTGAGGGTAAGGCTTCGGGGATGGGTTAGGGTTAGGGTTGGTCCTAGGGTTAGGGTTAGGGGACGGGGACGGTTTAGGGTCCAGGTGAGGGTACGGCAACGCTTTAAGGGGAGCGCGCGTGTGCGGGCGCTGGTTAGTGTTAGCGTACGGGTTAGGATTAGGGCACCGGTGAGGGTCAGGCTTTGGGGAAGTGTTAGGGTTAGGGTTCGGGCTAGGGTTAGGGTTAGTGTACGGGGACGGTTTAGGGTCCAGGTGAGGGTACGGCAACGCTTTAGGGGGAGCGTGCCTGTGAGGGCGCGGGTTAGTGTTAGAGTACGGGTTACGATTAGGGCACGGGTGAGGGTCAGGCTTCGGGGAAGGGTTAGGGTTAGGGTTCGGGCTAGGGTTAGGGTTAGGGGACGGGGACGGTTTAGGGTCCAGGTGAGGGTACGGCAACGCTTTAGGGGGAGCGTGCGTGTGAGGGCGCGGGTTAGTGGTAGCGTACGGGTTAGGATTAGGACACGGGTGAGGGTCAGGCTTCGGGGAAGGGTTAGGGTTAGGGTTGGTCCTAGGGTTAGGGTTAGGGGACGGGGACGGTTTAGGGTCCAGGTGAGGGTACGGCAACGCTTTAGGGGGAGCGCGCGTGTGCGGGCGCGGGTTAGTGTTAGCGTACGGATTAGGATTAGGGGACGGGTGAGGGTCAGGCTTTGGGGAAGGGTTAGGGTTAGGGTTCGGGCTAGGGTTAGGGTTAGGGGACGGGGACGGTTTAGGGTCCAGGTGAGGGTATGGCAACGCTTTAGGGGGAGCGTGCGTGTGAGGGCGCGGGTTAGTGTTAGCGTACGGGTTAGGATTAGGGCACGGGTCAGGGTCAGGCTTCGGGGAAGGGTTAGGGTTAGGGTTCGGGCTAGGGTTAGGGTTAGGGGACGGGGACGGTTTAGGGTCCAGGTGAGGGTACGGCAACGCTTTAGGGGGAGCGTGCGTGTGAGGGCGCGGGTTAGTGTTAGCGTACGGGTTAGGATTAGGGCACGGGTGAGGGTCAGGCTTCGGGGAAGGGTTAGGGTTAGGGTTCGGGCTAGGGTTAGGGTTAGGGGACGGGGACGGTTTAGGGTCCAGGTGAGGGTACGGCAACGCTTTAGGGGGAGCGTGCGTGTGAGGGCGCGGGTTAGTGTTAGCGTACGGGTTAGGATTAGGGGATGGGTGAGGGTCAGGCTTCGGGGAAGGGTTAGGGTTAGGGTTCGGGCTAGGGTTAGGGTTAGTGTACGGGGACGGTTTAGGGTCCAGGTGAGGGTACGGCAACGCTTTAGGGGGAGCGTGCGTGTGAGGGCGCGGGTTAGTGTTAGAGTACGGGTTACGATTAGGGGACGGGTGAGGGTCAGGCTTCGGGGAAGGGTTAGGGTTAGGGTTCGGGCTAGGGTTAGGGTTAGGGGACGGGGACGGTTTAGGGTCCAGGTGAGTGTACGGCAACGCTTTAGGGGGAGCGTGCGTGTGAGGGCGCGGGTTAGTGTTAGCGTACGTGTTAGGATTCGGGGACGGGTGAGGGTCAGGCTTCGGGGAAGGGTTAGGGTTAGGGTTCGGGCTAGGGTTAGGGTTAGGGGACGGGGACGGTTTAGGGTCCAGGTGAGGGTACGGCAACGCTTTAGGGGGAGCGTGCGTGTGAGGGCGCGGGTTAGTGTTAGCGTACGGGTTAGGATTATGGGACGGGTGAGGGTCAGGCTTCGGGGAAGGGTTAGGGTTAGGGTTCGGGCTAGGGTTAGGGTTAGGGGACGGGGACGGTTTAGGGTCCAGGTGAGGGTACAGCAACGCTTTAGTGGGAGCGTTCGTGTGAGGGCGTGGGTTAGTGTTAGCGTACGGGTTAGGATTAGGGGACGGGTGAGGGTCAGGCTTCGGGGAAGGGTTAGGGTTAGGGTTCGGGCTAGGGTTAGGGTTAGTGGACGGGGACGGTTTAGGGTCCAGGTGAGGGTACGGCAACGCTTTAGGGGGAGCGTGCGTGTGAGGGCGCTGGTTAGTGTTAGCGTACGGGTTAGGATTAGGGGACGGGTGAGGGTCAGGCTTCGGGGAAGGGTTAGGGCTAGTGTTCGGGCTAGGGTTAGGGTTAGGGGACGGGGACGGTTTAGGGTCCAGGTGAGGGTACGGCAACGCTTTAGGGGGAGCGTTCGTCTGAGGGCGCGGGTTAGTGTTAGCGTACGGGTTAGGATTAGGGCACCGGTGAGGGTCAGGCTTTGGGGAAGTGTTAGGGTTAGGGTTCGGGCTAGGGTTAGGGTTAGTGTACGGGGACGGTTTAGGGTCCAGGTGAGGGTACGGCAACGCTTTAGGGGGAGCGTGCCTGTGAGGGCGCGGGTTAGTGTTAGAGTACGGGTTACGATTAGGGCACGGGTGAGGGTCAGGCTTCGGGGAAGGGTTAGGGTTAGGGTTCGGGCTAGGGTTAGGGTTAGGGGACGGGGACGGTTTAGGGTCCAGGTGAGGGTACGGCAACGCTTTAGGGGGAGCGTGCGTGTGAGGGCGCGGGTTAGTGGTAGCGTACGGGTTAGGATTAGAACACGGGTGAGGGTCAGTCTTCGGGGAAGGGTTAGGGTTAGGGTTGGTCCTAGGGTTAGGGTTAGGGGACGGGGACGGTTTAGGGTCCAGGTGAGGGTACGGCAACGCTTTAGGGGGAGCGCGCGTGTGCGGGCGCGGGTTAGTGTTAGCGTACGGATTAGGATTAGGGGACGGGTGAGGGTCAGGCTTTGGGGAAGGGTTAGGGTTAGGGTTCGGGCTAGGGTTAGGGTTAGGGGACGGGGACGGTTTAGGGTCCAGGTGAGGGTACGGCAACGCTTTAGGAGGAGCGTGCGTGTGAGGGCACGGGTTAGTGTTAGCGTACGGGTTAGGATTAGGGGACGGGTGAGGGTCAGGTTTCGGGGAAGGGTTAGGGTTAGGGTTCGGGCTAGGGTTAGGGTTAGGGGATGGGGACGGTTTAGGGTCCAGGTGAGGGTACGGCAACGCTGTAGGGGTAGCGTGCGTGTGAGGGCGCGGGTTACTGTTAGCGTACGTGTTAGGATTAGGGCACGGGTGAGGGTCAGGCTTCGGGGAAGGGTTAGGGTTAGGGTTCGGGCTAGGGTTAGGGTTAGGGGACGGGGACGGTTTAGGGTCCAGGTGAGGGTACGGCAACGCTTTAGGGGGCGCGTGCGTGTGAGGGCGCGGGTTAGTGTTAGCATACGGGTTAGGATTAGGGGACAGGTGAGGGTCAGGCTTCGGGGAAGGGTTAGGGTTAGGGTTGGTCCTAGGGTTAGGGTTAGGGGACGGGGACGGTTTAGGGTCCAGGTGAGGGTACGGCAACGCTTTAGGGGGAGCGTGCGTGTGAGGGCGCGGGTTAGTGTTAGCGTACGGGTTAGGATTAGGGGACGGGTGAGGGTCAGGCTTCGGGGAAGGGTTAGGGCTAGTGTTCGGGCTAGGGTTAGGGTTAGGGGACGGGGACGGTTTAGGGTCCAGGTGAGGGTACGGCAACGCTTTAGGGGGAGCGTGCGTGTGAGGGCGCGGGTTAGTGTTAGCGTACGGGTTAGGATTAGGGGACGGGTGAGGGTCAGGCTTCGGGGAAGGGTTAGGGCTAGTGTTCGGGCTAGGGTTAGGGTTAGGGGACGGGGACGGTTTAGGGTCCAGGTGAGGTTACGGCAACGCTATAGGGGGAGCATGCGTTTGAGGGCGCGGGTTAGTGTTAGCGTACGGGTTAGGGTTAGGGGACAGGTGAGGGTCAGGCTTCGCGGAAGGTTTAGGGTTAGGGTTCGGGCTAGGGTTAGGCTTAGGGGACGGGGACGGTTTAGGGTCCAGGTGAGGGTACGGCAACGCTTTAGGGGGAGCGTGCGTGTGAGGGCGCGGGTTAGTGTTAGCGTACGGGTTAGGATTATCGGACGGGTGAGGGTCAGGCTTCGGGGAAGTGTTAGGGTTATGGTTCGGGCTAGGGTTAGGGGACGGGGACGGTTTAGGGTCCAGGTGAGGGTACGGCAACGCTTTAGGGGGAGCGTGCCTGTGAGGGCGCGGGTTAGTGTTAGAGTACGGGTTACGATTAGGGCACGGGTGAGGGTCAGGCTTCGGGGAAGGGTTAGGGTTAGGGTTCGGGCTAGGGTTAGGGTTAGGGGACGGGGACGGTTTAGGGTCCAGGTGAGGGTACGGCAACGCTTTAGGGGGAGCGTGCGTGTGAGGGTGCGGGTTAGTGGTAGCGTACGGGTTAGGATTAGGACACGGGTGAGGGTAAGGCTTCGGGGATGGGTTAGGGTTAGGGTTGGTCCTAGGGTTAGGGTTAGGGGACGGGGACGGTTTAGGGTCCAGGTGAGGGTACGGCAACGCTTTAATGGGAGCGCGCGTGTGCGGGCGCGGGTTAGTGTTAGCGTACGGGTTAGGATTAGGGGACGGGTGAGGATCAGGCTTCGGGGAAGGGTTAGGGTTAGGGTTCGGGCTAGGGTTAGGGTTAGGGGACGGGGACGGTTTAGGGTCCAGGTGAGTGTACGGCAACGCTTTAGGGGGAGCGTGCGTGTGAGGGCGCGGGTTAGTGTTAGCGTACGTGTTAGGATTAGGGGACGGGTGAGGGTCAGGCTTCGGGGAAGGGTTAGGGTTAGGGTTCGGGCTAGGGTTAGGGTTAGGGGACGGGGACGGTTTAGGGTCCAGGTGAGGGTACGGCAACGCTTTAGGGGGAGCGTGCGTGTGAGGGCGCGGGTTAGTGTTAGCGTACGGGTTAGGATTATGGGACGGGTCAGGGTCAGGCTTCGGGGAAGGGTTAGGGTTAGGGTTCGGGCTAGGGTTAGTGTTAGGGGACGGGGACGGTTTAGGGTCCAGGTGAGGGTACAGCAACGCTTTAGTGGGAACGTTCGTGTGAGGGCGCGGGTTAGTGTTAGCGTACGGGTTAGGATTAGGGGACGGGTGAGGGTCAGGCTTCGGGGAAGGGTTAGGGTTAGGGTTCGGGTTAGGGTTAGGGTTAGGGGACGGTGACGGTTTAGGGTCCAGGTGAGGGTACGGCAACGCTTTAGGGGGAGCGTGCGTGTGAGGGCGCTGGTTAGTGTTAGCGTACGGGTTAGGATTAGGGGACGGGTGAGGGTCAGGCTTCGGGGAAGGGTTAGGGCTAGTGTTCGGGCTAGGGTTAGGGTTAGGGGATGGGGACGGTTTAGGGTCCAGGTGAGGGTACGGCAACGCTTTAGGGGGAGCGTGCGTGTGAGGGCGCGGGTTAGTGTTAGCGTACGGGTTAGGATTAGGGGACGGGTGAGGGTCAGGCTTCGGGGAAGGGTTAGGGTTAGGGTTTGGGCTAGGGTTAGGGTTAGGGGACAGGGACGGTTTAGGGTCCAGGTGAGGGTACGGCAACGCTTTAGGGGGAGCGTGCGTGTGAGGGCGCGGGTTAGTGTTAGCGTACGGGAAGGATTAGGGGACGGGTGAGGGTCAGGCTTCGGGGAAGGGTTAGGGTTAGGGTTCGGGCTAGGGTTAGGGTTAGGGGACAGGGACGGTTTAGGGTCCAGGTGAGGGTACGGCAACGCTTTAGGAGAAGCGTGCGTGTGAGGGCGCGGGTTAGTGTTAGCGTACGGGTTACGATTAGGGAACGGGTGATGGTCAGGCTTCGGGGAAGGGTTAGGGTTAGGGTTCGGACTAGGGTTAGGGTTAGGGGACGGGGACGGTTTAGGGTCCAGGTGAGGGTACGGCAACACTTTAGGGGGAGCGTGCGTGTGAGGGCGCGGGTTAGTGTTAGCGTACGGGTTAGGATTAGGGTACGGGTGAGGGTCAGGCTTCGCGGAATGTTTAGGGTTAGGGTTCGGGCTAGGGTTAGGGTTAGGGGACGGGGACGGTTTAGGGTCCAGGTGAGGGTAGGGCAACGCTTTAGGGGGAGCGTGCGTGTGAGGGCGCGGATTAGTGTTAGCGTATGGGTTAGGATTAGGGGACGGGTGAGGGTCAGGCTTCGGGGAAGGGTTAGGGTTAGGGTTCGGGCTAGGGTTAGGGTTAGGGGACGGGGACGGTTTAGGGTCCAGGTGAGTGTACGGCAACGCTTTAGGGGGAGCGTGCGTGTGAGGGCGCGGGTTAGTGTTAGCGTACGTGTTAGGATTAGGGGACGGGTGAGGGTCAGGCTTCGGGGAAGGGTTAGGGTTAGGGTTCGGGCTAGGGTTAGGGTTAGGGGACGGGGACGGTTTAGGGTCCAGGTGAGGGTACGGCAACGCTTTAGGGGGAGCGTGCGTGTGAGGGCGCGGGTTAGTGTTAGCGTACGGGTTAGGATTATGGGACGGGTCAGGGTCAGGCTTCGGGGAAGGGTTAGGGTTAGGGTTCGGGCTAGGGTTAGGGTTAGGGGACGGGGACGGTTTAGGGTCCAGGTGAGGGTACGGCAACGCTTTAGAGGGAGCGTTCGTGTGAGGGCGCGGGTTAGTGTTAGCGTACGGGTTAGGATTAGGGGACGGGTGAGGGTCAGGCTTCGGGGAAGGGTTAGGGTTAGGGTTCGGGTTAGGGTTAGGGTTAGGGGACGGTGACGGTTTAGGGTCCAGGTGAGGGTACGGCAACGCTTTAGGGGGAGCGTGCGTGTGAGGGCGCTGGTTAGTGTTAGCGTACGGGTTAGGATTAGGGGACGGGTGAGGGTCAGGCTTCGGGGAAGGGTTAGGGCTAGTGTTCGGGCTAGGGTTAGGGTTAGGGGACGGGGACGGTTCAGGGTCCAGGTGAGGGTACGGCAACGCTTTAGGGGGAGCGTGCGTGTGAGGGCGCGGGTTAGTGTTAGCGTACGGGTTAGGATTAGGGGACGGGTGAGGGTCAGGCTTCGGGGAAGGGTTAGGGTTAGGGTTCGGGCTAGGGTTAGGGTTAGGGGACGGGGACGGTTTAGGGTCCAGGTGAGGGTAGGGCAACGCTTTAGGGGGAGCGTGCGTGTGAGGGCGCGGGTTAGTGTTAGCGTACGGGTTAGGATTAGGGGACGGGTGAGGGTCAGGTTTCGGGGAAGGGTTAGGGTTAGGGTTCGGGCTAGGGTTAGGGTTAGGGGATGGGGACAGTTTAGGGTCCAGGTGAGGGTACGGCAACGCTGTAGGGGTAGCGTGCGTGTGAGGGCGCGGTTTACTGTTAGCGTACGGGTTAAGATTAGGGGACGGGTGAGGGTCAGGCTTCGGGGAAGGGTTAGGGTTAGGGTTCGGGCTAGGGTTAGGGTTAGGGGACGGGGACGGTTTAGGGTCCAGGTGAGGGCACGGCAACGCTTTAGGGGGAGCGTGCGTGTGAGGGCGCGGGTTAGTGTTAGCATACGGGTTAGGATTAGGGGACGGGTGAGGGTCAGGCTTCGGGGAAGGGTTAGGGTTAGTGTTGGTCCTAGGGTTAGGGTTAGGGGACGGGGACGGTTTAGGGTCCAGGTGAGGGTACGGCAACGCTTTAGGGGGAGCGTGCGTGTGAGGGCGCGGTTTAGTGTTAGCGTACGGGTTAGGATTAGGGGACGGGTGAGGGTCAGGCTTCGGGGAAGGGTTAGGGTTAGGGTTCGGGCTAGGGTTAGGGTTAGGGGACGGGGACGGTTTAGGGTCCAGGTGAGGGTACGGCAACGCTTTAGGGGGAGCGTGCGTGTGAGGGCGCGGGTTAGTGTTAGCGTACGTGTTAGGATTAGGGGACGGGTGCGGGTCAGGCTTTGGGGAAGGGTTAGGGTTAGGGTTCGGGCTAGGGTTAGGGTTAGGGGACGGGGACGGTTTAGGGTCCAGGTGAGGGTACGGCAACGCTTTAGTGGGAGCGTGCGTGTGAGGGCGCGGGTTAGTGTTAGCGTACGGTTTAGGATTAGGGGACTGGTGAGGGTCAGGCTTCGGGGAAGGGTTAGGGTTAGGGTTCGGGCTAGGGTTAAGGTTAGGGGACAGGGACGGTTTAGGGTCCAGGTGAGGGTACGGCAACGCTTTAGGAGAAGCGTGCGTGTGAGGGCGCGGGTTAGTGTGAGCGAACGGGTTAGGATTAGGGGACGGGTGAGGGTCAGGCTTCGGGGAAGGGTTAGGGTTAGGGTTCGGGCTAGGTTTAGGGTTAGGGGACGGGGACGGTTTAGGGTCCAGGTGAGGGTATGGCAATGCTTTAGGGGGAGCGTGCGTGTGAGGGCGCGGGTTAGTGTTAGCGTACGGGTTAGGATTAGGGGACGGGTGAGGGTCAGGCTTCGGGGATGGGTTAGGGCTAGGGTTCGGGCAAGGGTTAGGGTTAGGGGACGGGGACGGTTTAGGGTCCAGGTGAGGGTACGGCAACGCTTTAGGGGGAGCGTGCGTGTGAGGGCGCGGGTTAGTGTTAGCGTACGGGTTAGGATTAGGGCACCGGTGAGGGTCAGGCTTCGGGGAAGGCTTAGGGTTAGGGTTTGGGCTAGGGTTAGGGTTAGGGGACGGGGACGGTTTAGGGTCCAGGTGAGGGTACGGCAACGCTTTAGGGGGAGTGTGCGTGTGAGGGCGCGGGTTAGTGTTAGCGTACGGGTTAGGATTAGGGCACGGGTGAGGGTCAGGCTTCGGGGAAGGGTTAGGGTTAGGGTTCGGGCTAGGGTTAGGGTTAGGGGACAGGGACGGTTTAGGGTCCAGGTGAGGGTACGGCAACGCTTTAGGGGGAGCGTGCGTGTGAGGGCGCGGGTTAGTGTTAGCGTACGGGTTAGCATTAGGGGACGGGTGAGGGTCAGGCTTCGGGGAAGGGTTAGGGTTAGGGTTCGGGCTAGGGTTAGGGTTAGGGGATGGGGACGGTTTAGGGTCCAGGTGAGGGTACGGCAACGCTTTAGGGGGAGCGTGCGTGTGAGGGCGCGGGTTAGTGTTAGCGTACGGGTTAGGATTAGGGGACGGGTGAGGGTCAGGCTTCGGGGAAGGGTTAGGGTTAGGGATCGGGCTAGGGTTAGGGTTAGGGGACGGGGACTGTTTAGGTTCCAGGTGAGAGTACGGCAACGCTTTAGGGGGAGCGTGCGTGTGAGGGCGCGGGTTAGTGTTAGCGTACGGGAAGGATTAGGGGACGGGTGAGGGTCAGGCTTCGGGGAAGTGTTAGGGTTAGGGTTCGGGCTAGGGTTAGGGTTAGGGGACAGGGACGGTTTAGGGTCCAGGTGAGGGTACGGCAACGCTTTAGGAGAAGCGTGCGTGTGAGGGCGCGGGTTAGTGTTAGCGTACGGGTTAGGATTAGGGGACGGGTGATGGTCAGGGTTCGGGGAAGGGTTAGGGTTAGGGTTCGGGCTAGGGTTAGGGTTAGGGGACGGGGACGGTTTAGGGTCCAGGTGAGGGTATGGCAACGCTTTAGGGGGAGCGTGCGTGTGAGGGCGCGGGTTGGTGTTAGCGTACGGGTTAGGATTAGGGGACGAGTGAGGGTCAGGCTTCGGGGAAGGGTTAGGGTTAGGGTTCGGGCTAGGGTTAGGGTTAGGGGACGGGGACGGTTTAGGGTCCAGGTGAGGGTACGGCAACGCTTTAGGGGGAGCGTGCGTGTGAGGGCACGGGTTAGTGTGAGCGTACGGGTTAGGATTAGGGGACGGGTGAGGGTCAGGCTTCGGGGAAGGGTTAGGGTTAGGGTTCGGGCTAGGGTTAGGGTTAGGGGACGGGGACGGTTTAGGGTCCAGGTGAGGGTACGGCAACACTTTAGGGGGAGCGTGCGTGTGAGGGCGCGGGTTAGTGTTAGCGTACGGGTTAGGATTATGGTACGGGTGAGGGTCAGGCTTCGCGGAATGTTTAGGGTTAGGGTTCGGGCTAGGGTTAGGGTTAGGGGACGGGGACGGTTTAGGGTCCAGGTGAGGGTAGGGCAACGCTTTAGGGGGAGCGTGCGTGTGAGGGCGCGGGTTAGTGTTAGCGTATGGGTTAGGATTAGGGGACGGGTGAGGGTCAGGCTTCGGGGAAGGGTTAGGGTTAGGGTTCGGGCTACGGTTAGGGGACGGGGACGGGGACGGTTTAGGGTCCAGGTGAGGGTACGGCAACGCTTTAGGGGGAGCGTGCGTGTGAGGGCGCGGGTTAGTGTTAGCGTACGGGTTAGGATTAGGGGACGGGTGAGGGTCAGGTTTCGGGGAAGGGTTAGGGTTAGGGTTCGGGCTAGGGTTAGGGTTAGGGGATGGGGACAGTTTAGGGTCCAGGTGAGGGTGCGGCAACGCTGTAGGGGTAGCGTGCGTGTGAGGGCGCGGTTTACTGTTAGCGTACGGGTTAAGATTAGGGGACGGGTGAGGGTCAGGCTTCGGGGAAGGGTTAGGGTTAGGGTTCGGGCTAGGGTTAGGGTTAGGGGACGGGGACGGTTTAGGGTCCAGGTGAGGGCACGGCAACGCTTTAGGGGGAGCGTGCGTGTGAGGGCGCGGGTTAGTGTTAGCATACGGGTTAGGATTAGGGGACGGGTGAGGGTCAGGCTTCGGGGAAGGGTTAGGGTTAGGGTTCGGGCTAGGGTTAGGGTTAGGGGACGGGGACGGTTTAGGGTCCAGGTGAGGGTACGGCAACACTTTAGGGGGAGCGTGCGTGTGAGGGCGCGGGTTAGTGTTAGCGTACGGGTTAGGATTATGGTACGGGTGAGGGTCAGGCTTCGCGGAATGTTTAGGGTTAGGGTTCGGGCTAGGGTTAGGGTTAGGGGACGGGGACGGTTTAGGGTCCAGGTGAGGGTAGGGCAACGCTTTAGGGGGAGCGTGCGTGTGAGGGCGCGGGTTAGTGTTAGCGTATGGGTTAGGATTAGGGGACGGGTGAGGGTCAGGCTTCGGGGAAGGGTTAGGGTTAGGGTTCGGGCTACGGTTAGGGGACGGGGACGGGGACGGTTTAGGGTCCAGGTGAGGGTACGGCAACGCTTTAGGGGGAGCGTGCGTGTGAGGGCGCGGGTTAGTGTTAGCGTACGGGTTAGGATTAGGGGACGGGTGAGGGTCAGGTTTCGGGGAAGGGTTAGGGTTAGGGTTCGGGCTAGGGTTAGGGTTAGGGGATGGGGACAGTTTAGGGTTCAGGTGAGGGTGCGGCAACGCTGTAGGGGTAGCGTGCGTGTGAGGGCGCGGTTTACTGTTAGCGTACGGGTTAAGATTAGGGGACGGGTGAGGGTCAGGCTTCGGGGAAGGGTTAGGGTTAGGGTTCGGGCTAGGGTTAGGGTTAGGGGACGGGGACGGTTTAGGGTCCAGGTGAGGGCACGGCAACGCTTTAGGGGGAGCGTGCGTGTGAGGGCGCGGGTTAGTGTTAGCATACGGGTTAGGATTAGGGGACGGGTGAGGGTCAGGCTTCGGGGAAGGGTTAGGGTTAGGGTTGGTCCTAGGGTTAGGGTTAGGGGACGGGGACGGTTTAGGGTCCAGGTGAGGGTACGGCAACGCTTTAGGGGGAGCGTGCGTGTGAGGGCGCGGTTTAGTGTTAGCGTACGGGTTAGGATTAGGGGACGGGTGAGGGTCAGGCTTCGGGGAAGGGTTAGGGTTAGGGTTCGGGCTAGGGTTAGGGTTAGGGGACGGGGACGGTTTAGGGTCCAGGTGAGGGTACGGCAACGCTTTAGGGGGAGCGTGCGTGTGAGGGCGCGGGTTAGTGTTAGCGTACGTGTTAGGATTAGGGGACGGGTGCGGGTCAGGCTTTGGGGAAGGGTTAGGGTTAGGGTTCGGGCTAGGGTTAGGGTTAGGGGACGGGGACGGTTTAGGGTCCAGGTGAGGGTACGGCAACGCTTTAGTGGGAGCGTGCGTGTGAGGGCGCGGGTTAGTGTTAGCGTACGGTTTAGGATTAGGGGACGGGTGAGGGTCAGGCTTCGGGGAAGGGTTAGGGTTAGGGTTCGGGCTAGGGTTAGGGTTAGGGGACAGGGACGGTTTAGGGTCCAGGTGAGGGTACGGCAACGCTTTAGGAGAAGCGTGCGTGTGAGGGCGCGGGTTAGTGTGAGCGAACGGGTTAGGATTAGGGTACGGGTGAGGGTCAGGCTTCGGGGAAGGGTTAGGGTTAGGGTTCGGGCTAGGGTTAGGGTTAGGGGACGGGGACGGTTTAGGGTCCAGGTGAGGGTATGGCAATGCTTTAGGGGGAGCGTGCGTGTGAGGGCGCGGGTTAGTGTTAGCGTACGGGTTAGGATTAGGGGACGGGTGAGGGTCAGGCTTCGGGGATGGGTTAGGGCTAGGGTTCGGGCTAGGGTTAGGGTTAGGGGACGGGGACGGTTTAGGGTCCAGGTGAGGGTACGGCAACGCTTTAGGGGGAGCGTGCGTGTGAGGGCGCGGGTTAGTGTTAGCGTACGGGTTAGGATTAGGGCACCGGTGAGGGTCAGGCTTCGGGGAAGGCTTAGGGTTAGGGTTTGGGCTAGGGTTAGGGTTAGGGGACGGGGACGGTTTAGGGTCCAGGTGAGGGTACGGCAACGCTTTAGGGGGAGTGTGCGTGTGAGGGCGCGGGTTAGTGTTAGCGTACGGGTTAGGATTAGGGCACGGGTGAGGGTCAGGCTTCGGGGAAGGGTTAGGGTTAGGGTTCGGGCTAGGGTTAGGGTTAGGGGACAGGGACGGTTTAGGGTCCAGGTGAGGGTACGGCAACGCTTTAGGGGGAGCGTGCGTGTGAGGGCGCGGGTTAGTGTTAGCGTACGGGTTAGCATTAGGGGACGGGTGAGGGTCAGGCTTCGGGGAAGGGTTAGGGTTAGGGTTCGGGCTAGGGTTAGGGTTAGGGGATGGGGACGGTTTAGGGTCCAGGTGAGGGTACGGAAACGCTTTAGGGGGAGCGTGCGTGTGAGGGCGCGGGTTAGTGTTAGCGTACGGGTTAGGATTAGGGGACGGGTGAGGGTCAGGCTTCGGGGAAGGGTTAGGGTTAGGGATCGGGCTAGGGTTAGGGTTAGGGGACGGGGACTGTTTAGGTTCAAGGTGAGAGTACGGCAACGCTTTAGGGGGAGCGTGCGTGTGAGGGCGCGGGTTAGTGTTAGCGTACGGGAAGGATCAGGGGACGGGTGAGGGTCAGGCTTCGGGGAAGTGTTAGGGTTAGGGTTCGGGCTAGGGTTAGGGTTAGGGGACAGGGACGGTTTAGGGTCCAGGTGAGGGTACGGCAACGCTTTAGGAGAAGCGTGCGTGTGAGGGCGCGGGTTAGTGTTAGCGTACGGGTTAGGATTAGGGGACGGGTGATGGTCAGGCTTCGGGGAAGGGTTAGGGTTAGGGTTCGGGCTAGGGTTAGGGTTAGGGGACGGGGACGGTTTAGGGTCCAGGTGAGGGTATGGCAACGCTTTAGGGGGAGCGTGCGTGTGAGGGCGCGGGTTGGTGTTAGCGTACGGGTTAGGATTAGGGGACGAGTGAGGGTCAGGCTTCGGGGAAGGGTTAGGGTTAGGGTTCGGGCTAGGGTTAGGGTTAGGGGACGGGGACGGTTTAGGGTCCAGGTGAGGGTACGGCAACGCTTTAGGGGGAGCGTGCGTGTGAGGGCACGGGTTAGTGTGAGCGTACGGGTTAGGATTAGGGGACGGGTGAGGGTCAGGCTTCGCGGAATGTTTAGGGTTAGGGTTCGGGCTAGGGTTAGGGTTAGGGGACGGGGACGGTTTAGAGTGCAGGTGAGGGTAGGGCAACGCTTTAGGGGAAGCGTGCGTGTGAGGGCGCGGGTTAGTGTTAGCGTATGGGTTAGGATTAGGGGACGGGTGAGGGTCAGGCTTTGGGGAAGCGTTAGGGTTTGGGTTCGGGCTGGGGTTAGGGTTAGGGGACGGGGACGGTTTAGGGTCCAGGTGAGGGTACGGCAACGCTGTAGGGGTAGCGTGCGTGTGAGGGCGCGGGTTACTGTTAGCGTACGGGTTAGGATTAGGGGACGGGTGAGGGTCAGGCTTCGGGGAAGGGTTAGGGTTAGGGTTCGGGCTAGGGTTAGGGTTAGGGGACGGGGACGGTTTAGGGTCCAGGTGAGGGTACGGCAACGCTTTAGGGGGAGCGTGCGTGTGAGGGCGCGGGTTAGTGTTAGCATACGGGTTAGGATTAGGGGACGGGTGAGGGTCAGGCTTCGGGGAAGGGTTAGGGTTAGGGTTGGTCCTAGGGTTAGGGTTAGGGGACGGGGACGGTTTAGGGTCCAGGTGAGGGTACGGCAACGCTTTAGGGGGAGTGTGCGTGTGAGGGCGCGGGTTAGTGTTAGCGTACGGGTTAGGATTAGGGGACGGGTGAGGGTCAGGCTTCGGGGATGGGTTAGGGCTACGGTTCGGGCTAGGGTTAGGGTTAGGGGACGGGGACGGTTTAGGGTCCAGGTGAGGGTACGGCAACGCTTTAGGGGGAGCGTGCGTGTGCGGGCGCGGGTTAGTGTTAGCGTACGGGTTAGGATTAGGGCACGGGTGAGGGTCAGGCTTCGGGGAAGGGTTAGGGTTAGGGTTCGGGCTAGGGTTAGGGTTAGGGGACGGGGACGGTTTAGGGTCCAGGTGAGGGTACGGCAACGCTTTAGGGGGAGCGTGCGTGTGAGGGCGCGGATTAGTGTTAGCGTACGGGTTAGGGTTAGGGGACAGGTGAGAGTCAGGCTTCGGGGAAGGTTTAGGGTTAGGGTTCGGGCTAGGGTTAGGCTTAGGGGACGGGGACTGTTTAGGGTCCAGGTGAGGGTACGGCAACGCTTTAGGGGGAGCGTGCGTGTGAGGGCACGGGTTAGTGTTAGCGTACGGGTTAGGATTAGGGGACGGGTGAGGGTCAGGCTTCGGGGAAGTGTTAGGGTTAGGGTTCGGGCTAGGGTTAGGGTTAGGGGACGGGGACGGTTTAGGGTCCAGGTGAGGGTACGGCAACGCTTTAGGGGGAGCGTGCGTGTGAGGGCGCGGGTTAGTGTTAGCGTACGGATTAGGATTAGGGGACGGGTGAGGGTCAGGCTTCGGGGAAGGGTTAGTGTTAGGGTTCGGGCTAGGGTTAGGGTTAGGGGACAGGGACGGTTTAGGGTCCAGGTGAGGGTACAGCAACGCTTTAGGAGAAGCGTGCGTGTGAGGGCGCGTGTTAGTGTTAGCGTACGGGTTAGGATTAGGGGACGGGTGAGGGTCAGGATTCGGGGAAGGGTTAGGGTTAGGGTTCGGGCTAGGGTTAGGGTTCGGGCTAGGGTTAGGGTTAGGGGACGGGGACGGTTTAGGGTCCAGGTGAGGGTATGGCAACGCTTTAGGGAGAGCGTGCCTGTGAGGGCGCGGGTTAGTGTTAGCGTACGGGTTAGGATTAGGGGACGGGTGAGGGTCAGGCTTCGGGGAAGGATTAGGGTTAGGGTTCGGGCTAGGGTTAGGGTTAGGGGACGGGGACGGTTTAGGGTCCAGGTGAGGGTACGGCAACGCTTTAGGGGGAGCGTGCGTGTGAGGGCGCGGGTTAGTGTGAGCGTACGGGTTAGGATTAGGGGACGGGTGAGGGTCAGGCTTCGGGGAAGGGTTAGGGTTAGGGTTCGGGCTAGGGTTAGGGTTAGGGGACAGGGACGGTTTAGGGTCCAGGTGAGGGTACGGCAACGCTTTAGGAGAAGCGTGCGTGTGAGGGCGCGGGTTAGTGTGAGCGAACGGGTTAGGATTAGGGGACGGGTGAGGGTCAGGCTTCGGGGAAGGTTTAGGGTTAGGGTTCGGGCTAGGGTTAGGGTTAGGGGACGGGGACGGTTTAGGGTCCAGGTGAGGGTATGGCAATGCTTTAGGGGGAGCGTGCGTGTGAGGGCGCGGGTTAGTGTTAGCGTACGGGTTAGGATTAGGGGACGGGTGAGGGTAAGGCTTCGGGGATGGGTTAGGGCTAGGGTTCGGGCTAGGGTTAGGGTTAGGGGACGGGGACGGTTTAGGGTCCAGGTGAGGGTACGGCAACGCTTTAGGGGGAGCGTGCGTGTGAGGGCGCGGGTTAGTGTTAGCGTACGGGTTAGGATTAGGGCACCGGTGAGGGTCAGGCTTCGGGGAAGGCTTAGGGTTAAGGTTTGGGCTAGGGTTAGGGTTAGGGGACGGGGACGGTTTAGGGTCCAGGTGAGGGTACGGCAACACTTTAGGGGGAGCGTCCGTGTGAGGGCGCGGGTTAGTGTTAGCGTACGGGTTAGGATTAGGGGACGGGTGAGGGTCAGGCTTCGGGGAAGGGTTAGGGTTAGGGTTCGGGCTAGGGTTAGGGTTAGGGGACGGTGACGGTTTAGGGTCCAGGTGAGGGTATGGCAACGCTTTAGGGGGAGCGTGCGTGTGAGGGCACGGGTTAGTGTTAGCGTACGGGTTAGGATTAGGGGATGGGTGAGTGTCAGGCTTCGGGGAAGGGTTAGGGCTAGTGTTCGGGCTAGGGTTAGGGTTAGGGGACGGGGACGGTTTAGGGTCCAGGTGAGGGTACGGCAACGCTTTAGGGGGAGCGTGCGTGTGAGGGCGCGGGTTAGTGTTAGCGTACGGGTTAGGATTAGGGGACGGGTGAGGGTCAGGCTGCGGGGATGGGTTAGGGCTAGGGTTCGGGCTAGGGTTAGGGTTAGGGGACGGGGACGGTTTAGGGTCCAGGTGAGGGTACGGCAACGCTTTAAGGGGAGCGTGCGTGTGAGAGCGCGGGTTAGTGTTAGCGTACGGGTTAGGATTAGGGCACGGGTGAGGGTCAGGCTTCGGGGAAGGGTTAGGGTTAGGTTTCGTTTAGGGTTAGGGTTAGGGGACGGGGACGGTTTAGGGTCCAGGTGAGGATACGGCAACGATCTAGGGGGAGCGTGCGTGTGAGGGCGCGGGTTAGTGTTAGCGTACGGGTTAGGATTAGGGCACCGGTGAAGGTCAGGCTTCGGGGAAGGGTTAGGGTTAGGGTTCGGGCTACGGTTAGGGGACGGGGACGGGGACGGTTTAGGGTCCAGCTGAGGGTACGGCAACCCTTTAGGGGGAGCGAGCGTGTGAGGGCGCGGGTTAGTGTTAGCGTACGGATTAGGATTAGGGGACGGGTGAGGGTCAGGTTTCGGGGAAGGGTTAGGGTTAGGGTTCGGGCTAGAGTTAGGGTTAGGGGATGGGGACGGTTTAGGGTCCAGGTGAGGGTACGGCAACGCTCTAGGGGTAGCGTGCGTGTGAGGGCGCGGGTTACTGTTAGCGTACGGGTTAGGATTAGGGGACGGGTGAGGGTCATGTTTCGGGGAAGGGTTAGGGTTAGGGTTCGGGCTAGGGTTAGGGTTAGGGGACAGGGACGGTTTAGGGTCCAGGTGAGGGTACGGCAACGCTTTAGGAGAAGCGTGCGTGTGAGGGCACGGGTTAGTGTTAGCGTACGGGTTAGGATTAGGGGACGGGTGAGGGTCAGGCTTCGGGGAAGGGTTAGGGTTAGGGTTCGGGCTAGGGTTAGGGTTAGTGTACGGGGACACTTTAGGGTCCAGGTGAGGGTACGGCAACGCTTTAGGGGGAGCGTGCCTGTGAGGGCGCGGGTTAGTGTTAGAGTTCGGGTTACGATTAGCGGACGGGTGAGGGTCAGGCTTCGGGGAAGGGTTAGGGTTAGGGTTCGGGCTAGGTTTAGGGTTAGGGGACGGGGACGGTTTAGGGTCCAGGTGAGGGTACGGCAACGCTTTAGGGGGAGCGTGCGTGTGAGGGCGCGGGTTAGCGTTAGCGTACGGGTTAGGATTAGGGGACGGGTGAGGGTCAGTTTTCGGGGAAGGGTTAGGGTTAGGGTTCGGGCTAGGGTTAGGGTTAGGGGACGGGGACGGTTTAGGGTCCATGTGAGGGTACGGCAATGCTTTAGGGGGAGCGTGCGTGTGAGGGCACGGGTTAGTGTTAGCGTACGGGTTAGGATTAGGGGACGGGTGAGGGTCAGGCTTCGGGGAAGGGTTAGGGTTAGGGTTCGGGCTAGGGTTAGGGTTAGTGTACGAGGACAGTTTAGGGTCCAGGTGAGGGTACGGCAACGCTTTAGGGGGAGCGTGCCTGTGAGGGCGCGGGTTAGTGTTAGAGTACGGGTTACCATTAGCAGACGGGTGAGGGTCAGGTTTCGGGGAAGGGTTAGGGTTAGGGTTCGGGCTAGGTTTAGGGTTAGGGGACGGGGACGGTTTAGGGTCCAGGTGAGGGTACGGCAACGCTTTAGGGGGAGCGTGCCTGTGAGGGCGCGGGTTAGTGTTAGAGTACGGGTTATGATTAGCGGACGGGTGAGGGTCAGGCTTCGTGGAAGGGTTAGGGCTAGGGTTCGGTCTAGGGTTAGGGTTAGGGGACGGGGACGGTTTAGGGTCCAGGTGAGGGTACGGCAACGCTTTAGGGGGAGCGTGCGTGTGAGGGAGCGGGTTAGTGTTAGCGTACGGGTTAGGATTAGGGCACCGGTGAGGGTCAATCTTCGAGGAAGGGTTAGGTTTAGGGTTCGGGCTAGGGTTAGGGTTAGGGGACGGGGACGGTTTAGGGTCCAGGTGAGGGTACGGCAACGCTTTAGGGGGAGCGTGCATGTGAGGGCGTGAGTTAGTGTTAGCGTACGGGTTAGGATTAGGGCACCGGTGAGGGTCAGGCTTCGGGGAAGGCTTAGGGTTAGTGTTCGGGCTAGTGTTAGGGTTAGGGGACGGGGACGGTTTAGGGTCCAGGTGAGGGTACGGCAACGCTTTAGGGGGAGCGTGCGTGTGAGGGCGCCGGTTAGTGTTAGGGTACGGGTTAGGATTAGGGGAAGTGTGAGGGTCAGGCTTCGGGGATGGGTTAGGGCTAGGGTTCGGGCTAGGGTTAGGGTTAGGGGACGGGGACGGTTTAGGGTCCAGGTGAGGGTACGGCAATGCTTTAAGGGGAGCGTGCGTGTGAGGGCGCGGGTTAGTGTTAGCGTACGGGTTAGGATTAGGGCACGGGTGAGGGTCAGGCTTCGGGGAAGGGTTAGGGTTAGGTTTCGGTTAGGGTTAGGGTTAGGGGACGGGGACGGTTTAGGGTCCAGGTGAGGGTACGGCAACGCTTTAGGGGGAGCGTGCGTGTGAGGGCGCGGGTTAGTGTTAGCGTACGGGTTAGGATTAGGGCACCGGTGAAGGTCAGGCTTCGGGGAAGGGTTAGGGTTAGGGTTCGGGCTAGGGTTAGGGTTAGGGGACGGGGACGGTTTAGGGTCCAGGTGAGGGTACGGCAACGCTTTAGGGGGAGCGTGCGTGTGAGGGCGCGGGTTAGTTTTAGCGTACGGGTTAGGATTATGGGACGGGTCAGGGTCAGGCTTCGGGGAAGGGTTAGGGTTAGGGTTCGGGCTAGGGTTAGGGTTAGGGGACGGTGACGGTTTAGGGTCCAGGTGAGGGTACAGCAACGCTTTAGTGGGAGCGTTCGTGTGAGGGCGCGGGTTAGTGTTAGCGTACGGGTTAGGATTAGGGGACGGGTGAGGGTCAGACTTCGGGGAAGTGTTAGGGTTAGGGTTCGGGTTAGGGTTAGGGTTAGGGGACGGTGACGGTTTAGGGTCCAGGTGAGGGTACGGCAACGCTTTAGGGGGAGCGTGCGTGTGAGGGCGCTGGTTAGTGTTAGCGTACGGGTTAGGATTAGGGGACGGGTGAGGGTCAGGCTTCGGGGAAGGGTTAGGGCTAGTGTTCGGGCTAGGGTTAGGGTTAGGGGACGGGGACGGTTTAGGGTCCAGGTGAGGGTACGGCAACGCTTTAGGGGGAGCGTGCGTGTGAGGGCGCGGGTTAGTGTTAGCGTACGGGAAGGATTAGGGGACGGGTGAGGGTCAGGCTTCGGGGAAGTGTTAGGGTTAGGGTTCGGGCTAGGGTTAGGGTTAGGGACAGGGACGGTTTAGGGTCCAGGTGAGGGTACGGCAACGCTTTAGGAGAAGCGTGCGTGTGAGGGCGCGGGTTAGTGTTAGCGTACGGGTTAGGATTAGGGAACAGGTGATGGTCAGGCTTCGGGGAAGGGTTAGGGTTAGGGTTCGGGCTAGGGTTAGGGTTAGGGGACGGGGACGGTTTAGGGTCCAGGTGAGGGTACGGCAACACTTTAGGGGGAGCGTGCGTGTGAGGGCGCGGGTTAGTGTTAGCGTTCGGGTTAGGATTAGGGTACGGGTGAGGGTCAGGCTTCGCGGAATGTTTAGGGTTAGGGTTCGGGCTAGGGTTAGGGTTAGGGGACGGGGACGGTTTAGGGTCCAGGTGAGGGTAGGGCAACGCTTTAGGGGGAGCGTGCGTGTGAGGGCGCGGGTTAGTGTTAGCGTATGGGTTAGGATTAGGGGACGGGTGAGGGTCAGGCTTCGGGGAAGGGTTAGGGTTAGGGTTCGGGCTACGGTTAGGGGACGGGGACGGGGACGGTTTAGGGTCCAGGTGAGGGTACGGCAACGCTTTAGAGGGAGCGTGCGTGTGAGGGCGCGGGTTAGTGTTAGCGTACGGGTTAGGATTAGGGGACGGGTGAGGGTCAGGATTCGGGGAAGGGTTAGGGTTAGGGTTCGGGCTAGGGTTAGGGTTCGGGCTAGGGTTAGGGTTAGGGGACGGGGACGGTTTAGGGTCCAGGTGAGGGTATGGCAACGCTTTAGGGAGAGCGTGCCTGTGAGGGCGCGGGTTAGTGTTAGCGTACGGGTTAGGATTAGGGGACGGGTGAGGGTCAGGCTTCGGGGAAGGATTAGGGTTAGGGTTCGGGCTAGGGTTAGGGTTAGGGGACGGGGACGGTTTAGGGTCCAGGTGAGGGTACGGCAACGCTTTAGGGGGAGCGTGCGTGTGAGGGCGCGGGTTAGTGTGAGCGTACGGGTTAGGATTAGGGGACGGGTGAGGGTCAGGCTTCGGGGAAGGGTTAGGGTTAGGGTTCGGGCTAGGGTTAGGGTTAGGGGACAGGGACGGTTTAGGGTCCAGGTGAGGGTACGGCAACGCTTTAGGAGAAGCGTGCGTGTGAGGGCGCGGGTTAGTGTGAGCGAACGGGTTAGGATTAGGGGACGGGTGAGGGTCAGGCTTCGGGGAAGGTTTAGGGTTAGGGTTCGGGCTAGGGTTAGGGTTAGGGGACGGGGACGGTTTAGGGTCCAGGTGAGGGTATGGCAATGCTTTAGGGGGAGCGTGCGTGTGAGGGCGCGGGTTAGTGTTAGCGTACGGGTTAGGATTAGGGGACGGGTGAGGGTAAGGCTTCGGGGATGGGTTAGGGCTAGGGTTCGGGCTAGGGTTAGGGTTAGGGGACGGGGACGGTTTAGGGTCCAGGTGAGGGTACGGCAACGCTTTAGGGGGAGCGTGCGTGTGAGGGCGCGGGTTAGTGTTAGCGTACGGGTTAGGATTAGGGCACCGGTGAGGGTCAGGCTTCGGGGAAGGCTTAGGGTTAAGGTTTGGGCTAGGGTTAGGGTTAGGGGACGGGGACGGTTTAGGGTCCAGGTGAGGGTACGGCAACACTTTAGGGGGAGCGTCCGTGTGAGGGCGCGGGTTAGTGTTAGCGTACGGGTTAGGATTAGGGGACGGGTGAGGGTCAGGCTTCGGGGAAGGGTTAGGGTTAGGGTTCGGGCTAGGGTTAGGGTTAGGGGACGGTGACGGTTTAGGGTCCAGGTGAGGGTATGGCAACGCTTTAGGGGGAGCGTGCGTGTGAGGGCACGGGTTAGTGTTAGCGTACGGGTTAGGATTAGGGGATGGGTGAGTGTCAGGCTTCGGGGAAGGGTTAGGGCTAGTGTTCGGGCTAGGGTTAGGGTTAGGGGACGGGGACGGTTTAGGGTCCAGGTGAGGGTACGGCAACGCTTTAGGGGGAGCGTGCGTGTGAGGGCGCGGGTTAGTGTTAGCGTACGGGTTAGGATTAGGGCACGGGTGAGGGTCAGGCTTCGGGGAAGGGTTAGGGTTAGGTTTCGTTTAGGGTTAGGGTTAGGGGACGGGGACGGTTTAGGGTCCAGGTGAGGGTACGGCAACGATCTAGGGGGAGCGTGCGTGTGAGGGCGCGGGTTAGTGTTAGCGTACGGGTTAGGATTAGGGCACCGGTGAAGGTCAGGCTTCGGGGAAGGGTTAGGGTTAGGGTTCGGGCTACGGTTAGGGGACGGGGACGGGGACGGTTTAGGGTCCAGGTGAGGGTACGGCAACCCTTTAGGGGGAGCGAGCGTGTGAGGGCGCGGGTTAGTGTTAGCGTACGGATTAGGATTAGGGGACGGGTGAGGGTCAGGTTTCGGGGAAGGGTTAGGGTTAGGGTTCGGGCTAGAGTTAGGGTTAGGGGATGGGGACGGTTTAGGGTCCAGGTGAGGGTACGGCAACGCTCTAGGGGTAGCGTGCGTGTGAGGGCGCGGGTTACTGTTAGCGTACGGGTTAGGATTAGGGGACGGGTGAGGGTCATGTTTCGGGGAAGGGTTAGGGTTAGGGTTCGGGCTAGGGTTAGGGTTAGGGGACAGGGACGGTTTAGGGTCCAGGTGAGGGTACGGCAACGCTTTAGGAGAAGCGTGCGTGTGAGGGCACGGGTTAGTGTTAGCGTACGGGTTAGGATTAGGGGACGGGTGAGGGTCAGGCTTCGGGGAAGGGTTAGGGTTAGGGTTCGGGCTAGGGTTAGGGTTAGTGTACGGGGACACTTTAGGGTCCAGGTGAGGGTACGGCAACGCTTTAGGGGGAGCGTGCCTGTGAGGGCGCGGGTTAGTGTTAGAGTTCGGGTTACGATTAGCGGACGGGTGAGGGTCAGGCTTCGGGGAAGGGTTAGGGTTAGGGTTCGGGCTAGGTTTAGGGTTAGGGGACGGGGACGGTTTAGGGTCCAGGTGAGGGTACGGCAACGCTTTAGGGGGAGCGTGCGTGTGAGGGCGCGGGTTAGCGTTAGCGTACGGGTTAGGATTAGGGGACGGGTGAGGGTCAGTTTTCGGGGAAGGGTTAGGGTTAGGGTTCGGGCTAGGGTTAGGGTTAGGGGACGGGGACGGTTTAGGGTCCATGTGAGGGTACGGCAATGCTTTAGGGGGAGCGTGCGTGTGAGGGCACGGGTTAGTGTTAGCGTACGGGTTAGGATTAGGGGACGGGTGAGGGTCAGGCTTCGGGGAAGGGTTAGGGTTAGGGTTCGGGCTAGGGTTAGGGTTAGTGTACGAGGACAGTTTAGGGTCCAGGTGAGGGTACGGCAACGCTTTAGGGGGAGCGTGCCTGTGAGGGCGCGGGTTAGTGTTAGAGTACGGGTTACCATTAGCGGACGGGTGAGGGTCAGGTTTCGGGGAAGGGTTAGGGTTAGGGTTCGGGCTAGGTTTAGCGTTAGGGGACGGGGACGGTTTAGGGTCCAGGTGAGGGTACGGCAACGCTTTAGGGGGAGCGTGCCTGTGAGGGCGCGGGTTAGTGTTAGAGTACGGGTTATGATTAGCGGACGGGTGAGGGTCAGGCTTCGTGGAAGGGTTAGGGCTAGGGTTCGGTCTAGGGTTAGGGTTAGGGGACGGGGACGGTTTAGGGTCCAGGTGAGGGTACGGCAACGCTTTAGGGGGAGCGTGCGTGTGAGGGAGCGGGTTAGTGTTAGCGTACGGGTTAGGATTAGGGCACCGGTGAGGGTCAATCTTCGAGGAAGGGTTAGGTTTAGTGTTCGGGCTAGGGTTAGGGTTAGGGGACGGGGACGGTTTAGGGTCCAGGTGAGGGTACGGCAACGCTTTAGGGGGAGCGTGCATGTGAGGGCGTGAGTTAGTGTTAGCGTACGGGTTAGGATTAGGGCACCGGTGAGGGTCAGGCTTCGGGGAAGGCTTAGGGTTAGGGTTCGGGCTAGTGTTAGGGTTAGGGGACGGGGACGGTTTAGGGTCCAGGTGAGGGTACGGCAACGCTTTAGGGGGAGCGTGCGTGTGAGGGCGCCGGTTAGTGTTAGGGTACGGGTTAGGATTAGGGGAAGTGTGAGGGTCAGGCTTCGGGGATGGGTTAGGGCTAGGGTTCGGGCTAGGGTTAGGGTTAGGGGACGGGGACGGTTTAGGGTCCAGGTGAGGGTACGGCAATGCTTTAAGGGGAGCGTGCGTGTGAGGGCGCGGGTTAGTGTTAGCGTACGGGTTAGGATTAGGGCACGGGTGAGGGTCAGGCTTCGGGGAAGGGTTAGGGTTAGGTTTCGGTTAAGGTTAGGGTTAGGGGACGGGGACGGTTTAGGGTCCAGGTGAGGGTACGGCAACGCTTTAGGGGGAGCGTGCGTGTGAGGGCGCGGGTTAGTGTTAGCGTACGGGTTAGGATTAGGGCACCGGTGAAGGTCAGGCTTCGGGGAAGGGTTAGGGTTAGGGTTCGGGCTAGGGTTAGGGTTAGGGGACGGGGACGGTTTAGGGTCCAGGTGAGGGTACGGCAACGCTTTAGGGGGAGCGTGCGTGTGAGGGCGCGGGTTAGTTTTAGCGTACGGGTTAGGATTATGGGACGGGTCAGGGTCAGGCTTCGGGGAAGGGTTAGGGTTAGGGTTCGGGCTAGGGTTAGGGTTAGGGGACGGTGACGGTTTAGGGTCCAGGTGAGGGTACAGCAACGCTTTAGTGGGAGCGTTCGTGTGAGGGCGTGGGTTAGTGTTAGCGTACGGGTTAGGATTAGGGGACGGGTGAGGGTCAGGCTTCGGGGAAGTGTTAGGGTTAGGGTTCGGGTTAGGGTTAGGGTTAGGGGACGGTGACGGTTTAGGGTCCAGGTGAGGGTACGGCAACGCTTTAGGGGGAGCGTGCGTGTGAGGGCGCTGGTTAGTGTTAGCGTACGGGTTAGGATTAGGGGACGGGTGAGGGTCAGGCTTCGGGGAAGGGTTAGGGCTAGTGTTCGGGCTAGGGTTAGGGTTAGGGGACGGGGACGGTTTAGGGTCCAGGTGAGGGTACGGCAACGCTTTAGGGGGAGCGTGCGTGTGAGGGCGCGGGTTAGTGTTAGCGTACGGGAAGGATTAGGGGACGGGTGAGGGTCAGGCTTCGGGGAAGTGTTAGGGTTAGGGTTCGGGCTAGGGTTAGGGTTAGGGACAGGGACGGTTTAGGGTCCAGGTGAGGGTACGGCAACGCTTTAGGAGAAGCGTGCGTGTGAGGGCGCGGGTTAGTGTTAGCGTACGGGTTAGGATTAGGGAACAGGTGATGGTCAGGCTTCGGGGAAGGGTTAGGGTTAGGGTTCGGGCTAGGGTTAGGGTTAGGGGACGGGGACGGTTTAGGGTCCAGGTGAGGGTACGGCAACACTTTAGGGGGAGCGTGCGTGTGAGGGCGCGGGTTAGTGTTAGCGTACGGGTTAGGATTAGGGTACGGGTGAGGGTCAGGCTTCGCGGAATGTTTAGGGTTAGGGTTCGGGCTAGGGTTAGGGTTAGGGGACGGGGACGGTTTAGGGTCCAGGTGAGGGTAGGGCAACGCTTTAGGGGGAGCGTGCGTGTGAGGGCGCGGGTTAGTGTTAGCGTATGGGTTAGGATTAGGGGACGGGTGAGGGTCAGGCTTCGGGGAAGGGTTAGGGTTAGGGTTCGGGCTACGGTTAGGGGACGGGGACGGGGACGGTTTAGGGTCCAGGTGAGGGTACGGCAACGCTTTAGAGGGAGCGTGCGTGTGAGGGCGCGGGTTAGTGTTAGCGTACGGGTTAGGATTAGGGGACGGGTGAGGGTCAGGTTTCGGGGAAGTGTTAGGGTTAGGGTTCGGGCTAGGGTTAGGGTTAGGGGATGAGGACGGTTTAGGGTCCAGGTGAGGGTACGGCAACGCTGTAGGGGTAGCGTGCGTGTGAGGGCGCGGTTTACTGTTAGCGTACGGGTTAAGATTAGGGGACGGGTGAGGGTCAGGCTTCGGGGAAGGGTTAGGGTTAGGGTTCGGGCTAGGGTTAGGGTTAGGGGACGGGGACGGTTTAGGGTCCAGGTGAGGGTACGGCAACGCTTTAGGGGGAGCGTGCGTGTGAGGGCGCGGGTTAGTGTTAGCATACGGGTTAGGATTAGGGGACGGGTGAGGGTCAGGCTTCGGGGAAGGGTTAGGGTTAGGGTTGGTCCTAGGGTTAGGGTTAGGGGACGGGGAAGGTTTAGGGTCCAGGTGAGGGTACGGCAACGCTTTAGGGGGAGCGTGCGTGTGAGGGCGCGGTTTAGTGTTAGCGTACGGGTTAGGATTAGGGGACGGGTGAGGGTCAGGCTTCGGGGAAGGGTTAGGGTTAGGGTTCGGGCTAGGGTTAGGGTTAGGGGACGGGGACGGTTTAGGGTCCAGGTGAGGGTACGGCAACGCTTTAGGGGGAGCGTGCGTGTGAGGGCGCGGGTTAGTGTTAGCGTACGGTTTAGGATTAGGGGACGGGTGAGGGTCAGGCTTCGGGGAAGGGTTAGGGTTAGGGTTCGGGCTAGGGTTAGGGTTAGGGGACAGGGACGGTTTAGGGTCCAGGTGAGGGTACGGCAACGCTTTAGGAGAAGCGTGCGTGTGAGGGCGCGGGTTAGTGTGAGCGAACGGGTTAGGATTAGGGGACGGGTGAGGGTCAGGCTTCGGGGAAGGGTTAGGGTTAGGGTTCGGGCTAGGGTTAGGGTTAGGGGACGGGGACGGTTTAGGGTCCAGGTGAGGGTACTGCAATGCTTTAGGGGGAGCGTGCGTGTGAGGGCGCGGGTTAGTGTTAGCGTACGGGTTAGGATTAGGGGACGGGTGAGGGTCAGGCTTCGGGGATGGGTTAGGGCTAGGGTTCGGGCTAGGGTTAGGGTTAGGGGACGGGGACGGTTTAGGGTCCAGGTGAGGGTACGGCAACGCTTTAGGGGGAGCGTGCGTGTGAGGGCGCGGGTTAGTGTTAGCGTACGGGTTAGGATTAGGGCACCGGTGAGGGTCAGGCTTCGGGGAAGGCTTAGGGTTAGGGTTTGGGCTAGGGTTAGGGTTAGGGGACGGGGACGGTTTAGGGTCCAGGTGAGGGTACGGCAACGCTTTAGGGGGAGTGTGCGTGTGAGGGCGTGGGTTAGTGTTAGCGTACGGGTTAGGATTAGGGCACGGGTGAGGGTCAGGCTTTGGGGAAGCGTTAGGGTTTGGGTTCGGGCTAGGGTTAGGGTTAGGGGACGGGGACGGTTTAGGGTCCAGGTGAGGGTACGGCAACGCTGTAGGGGTAGCGTGCGTGTGAGGGCGCGGGTTACTGTTAGCGTACGGGTTAGGATTAGGGGACGGTTGAGGGTCAGGCTTCGGGGAAGGGTTAGGGTTAGGGTTCGGGCTAGGGTTAGGGTTAGGGGACGGGGACGGTTTAGGGTCCAGGTGAGGGTACGGCAACGCTTTAGGGGGAGCGTGCGTGTGAGGGCGCGGGTTAGTGTTAGCATACGGGTTAGGATTAGGGGACGGGTGAGGGTCAGGCTTCGGGGAAGGGTTAGGGTTAGGGTTGGTCCTAGGGTTAGGGTTAGGGGACGGGGACGGTTTAGGGTCCAGGTGAGGGTACGGCAACGCTTTAGGGGGAGCGTGCGTGTGAGGGCGCGGGTTAGTGTTAGTGTACGGGTTAGGATTAGGGGACGGGTGAGGGTCAGGCTTCGGGGATGGGTTAGGGCTAGGGTTCGGGCTAGGGTTAGGGTTAGGGGACGGGGACGGTTTAGGGTCCAGGTGAGGGTACGGCAACGCTTTAAGGGGAGCGTGCGTGTGAGAGCGCGGGTTAGTGTTAGCGTACGGGTTAGGATTAGGGCACGGGTGAGGGTCAGGCTTCGGGGAAGGGTTAGGGTTAGGTTTCGTTTAGGGTTAGGGTTAGGGGACGGGGACGGTTTAGGGTCCAGGTGAGGGTACGGCAACGCTTTAGGGGGAGCGTGCGTGTGAGGGCGCGGGTTAGTGTTAGCGTACGGGTTACGGTTAGGGGACAGGTGAGAGTCAGGCTTCGGGGAAGGTTTAGGGTTAGGGTTCGGGCTAGGGTTAGGCTTAGGGGACGGGGACTGTTTAGGGTCCAGGTGAGGGTACGGCAACGCTTTAGGGGGAGCGTACGTGTGAGGGCGCGGGTTAGTGTTAGCGTACGGGTTAGGATTAGGGGACGGGTGAGGGTCAGGCTTCGGGGAAGTTTTAGGGTTAGGGTTCGGGCTAGGGTTAGGGTTAGGGGACGGGGACGGTTTAGGGTCCAGGTGAGGGTACGGCAACGCTTTAGGGGGAGCGTGCGTGTGAGGGCGCGGGTTAGTGTTAGCGTACGGGTTAGGATTAGGGGACGGGTGAGGTTCAGGCTTCGGGGAAGGGTTAGTGTTAGGGTTCGGGCTAGGGTTAGGGTTAGGGGACAGGGACGGTTTAGGGTCCAGGTGAGGGTACGGCAACGCTTTAGGAGAAGCGTGCGTGTGAGGGCGCGTGTTAGTGTTAGCGTACGGGTTAGGATTAGGTTACGGGTGAGGGTCAGGATTCGGGGAAGGGTTAGGGTTAGGGTTCGGGCTAGGGTTAGGGTTCGGGCTAGGGTTAGGGTTAGGGGACGGGGACGGTTTAGGGTCCAGGTGAGGGTATGGCAACGCTTTAGGGAGAGCGTGCCTGTGAGGGCGCGGGTTAGTGTTAGCGTACGGGTTAGGATTAGGGGACGGGTGAGGGTCAGGCTTCGGGGAAGGGTTAGGGTTAGGGTTCGGGCTAGGGTTAGGGTTAGGGGACGGGGACGGTTTAGGGTCCAGGTGAGGGTACGGCAACGCTTTAGGGGGAGCGTGCGTGTGAGGGCGCGGGTTAGTGTGAGCGTACGGGTTAGGATTAGGGGACGGGTGAGGGTCAGGCTTCGGGGAAGGGTTAGGGTTAGGGTTCGGGCTAGGGTTAGGGTTAGGGGACAGGTACGGTTTAGGGTCCAGGTGAGGGTACGGCAACGCTTTAGGAGAAGCGTGCGTGTGAGGGCGCGGGTTAGTGTGAGCGAACGGGTTAGGATTAGGGGACGGGTGAGGGTCAGGCTTCGGGGAAGGTTTAGGGTTAGGGTTCGGGCTAGGGTTAGGGTTAGGGGACGGGGACGGTTTAGGGTCCAGGTGAGGGTATGGCAATGCTTTAGGGGGAGCGTGCGTGTGAGGGAGCGGGTTAGTGTTAGAGTACGGGTTAGGATTGGGGGACGGGTGAGGGTCAGGCTTCAGGGATGGGTTAGGGCTAGGGTTCGGGCTAGGGTTAGGGTTAGGGGACGGGGACGGTTTAGGGTCCAGGTGAGGGTACGGCTACGCTTTAGGGGGAGCGTGCGTGTGAGGGCGCGGGTTAGTGTTAGCGTACGGGTTAGGATTAGGGCACCGGTGAGGGTCAGGCTTCGGGGAAGGCTTAGGGTTAGGCTTTGGGCTAGGGTTAGGGTTAGGGGACGGGGACGGTTTAGGGTCCAGGTGAGGGTACGGCAACGCTTTAGGGGGAGCGTGCGTGTGAGGGCGCGGGTTAGTGTTAGCGTACGGGTTAGGATTAGGGGACGGGTGAGGGTCAGGCTTCGGGGAAGGGTTAGGGTTAGGGTTCGGGCTAGGGTTAGGGTTAGGGGACGGTGACGGTTTAGGGTCCAGGTGAGGGTATGGCAACGCTTCAGGGGGAGCGTGCGTGTGAGGGCACGGGTTAGTGTTAGCGTACGGGTTAGGATTAGGGGATGGGTGAGTGTCAGGCTTCGGGGAAGGGTTAGGGCTAGTGTTTCGCTAGGGTTAGGGTTAGGGGACGGGGACGGTTTAGGGTCCAGGTGAGGGTACGGCAACGCTTTAGGGGGAGCGTGCGTGTGAGGGCGCGGGTTAGTGTTAGCGTACGGGTTAGGATTAGGGGACGGGTGAGGGTCAGATTTCGGGGAAGGGTTAGGGTTAGGGTTCGGGCTAGGGTTAGGGTTAGGGGATGGGGACGGTTTAGGGTCCAGGTGAGGGTACGGCAACGCTTTAGGGGGAGCGTGCGTGTGAGGGCGCGGGTTAGTGTTAGCGTACGGGTTAGGATTAGGGGACGGGTGAGGGTCAGGCTTCGGGGATGGGTTAGGGCTAGGGTTCGGGCTACGGTTAGAGTTAGGGGACAGGGACGGTTTAGGGTCCAGGTGAGGGTACGGCAACGCTTTAAGGGGAGCGTGCGTGTGAGAGCGCGGGTTAGTGTTAGCGTACGGGTTAGGATTAGGGCACGGGTGAGGGTCAGGCTTCGGGGAAGGGTTAGGGTTAGGTTTCGTTTAGGGTTAGGGTTAGGGGACGGGGACGGTTTAGGGTCCAGGTGAGGGTACGGCAACGCTCTAGGGGGAGCGTGCGTGTGAGGGCGCGGGTTAGTGTTATCGTACGGGTTAGGATTAGGGCACCGGTGAAGGTCAGGCTTCGGGGAAGGGTTAGGGTTAGGGTTCGGGCTACGGTTAGGGGACGGGGACGGGGACGGTTTAGGGTCCAGGTGAGGGTACGGCAACCCTTTAGGGGGAGCGAGCGTGTGAGGGCGCGGGTTAGTGTTAGCGTACGGGTTAGGATTAGGGGACGGGTGAGGGTCAGGTTTCGGGGAAGGGTTAGGGTTAGGGTTCGGGCTAGGGTTAGGGTTAGGGGATGGGGACGGTTTAGGGTCCAGGTGAGGGTACGGCAACGCTGTAGGGGTAGCGTGCGTGTGAGGGCGCGGGTTACTGTTAGCGTACGGGTTAGGATTAGGGGACGGGTGAGGGTCAGGTTTCGGGGAAGGGTTAGGGTTAGGGTTCGGGCTAGGGTTAGGGTTAGGGGACAGGGACGGTTTAGGGTCCAGGTGAGGGTACGGCAACGCTTTAGGAGAAGCGTGCGTGTGAGGGCACGGGTTAGTGTTAGCGTACGGGTTAGGATTAGGGGACGGGTGAGGGTCAGGCTTCGGGGAAGGGTTAGGGTTAGGGTTCGGGCTAGGGTTAGGGTTAGTGTACGGGGACACTTTAGGGTCCAGGTGAGGGTACGGCAACGCTTTAGGGGGAGCGTGCCTGTGAGGGCGCGGGTTAGTGTTAGAGTACGGGTTACGATTAGCGGACGGGTGAGGGTCAGGCTTCGGGGAAGGGTTAGGGTTAGGGTACGGGCTAGGTTTAGGGTTAGGGGACGGGGACGGTTTAGGGTCCAGGTGAGGGTACGGCAACGCTTTAGGGGGAGCGTGCGTCTGAGGGCGCGGGTTAGCGTTAGCGTACGGGTTAGGATTAGGGGACGGGTGAGGGTCAGTTTTCGGGGAAGGGTTAGGGTTAGGGTTCGGGCTAGGGTTAGGGTTAGGGGACGGTGACGGTTTAGGGTCCATGTGAGGGTACGGCAATGCTTTAGGGGGAGCGTGCGTGTGAGGGCGCGGGTTAGTGTTAGCGTACGGGTTAGGATTAGGGGACGGGTGAGGGTCAGGCTTCGGGGAAGGGTTAGGGTTAGGGTTCGGGCTAGGGTTAGGGTTAGTGTACGAGGACAGTTTAGGGTCCAGGTGAGGGTACGGCAACGCTTTAGGGGGAGCGTGCCTGTGAGGGCGCGGGTTAGTGTTAGAGTACGGGTTACGATTAGCGGACGGGTGAGTGTCAGGCTTCGGGGAAGGGTTAGGGTTAGGGTTCGGGCTAGGTTTAGGGTTAGGGGACGGGGACGGTTTAGGGTCCAGGTGAGGGTACGGCAACGCTTTAGGGGGAGCGTGCCTGTGAGGGCGCGGGTTAGTGTTAGAGTACGAGTTATGATTAGCGGACGGGTGAGGGTCAGGCTTCGTGGAAGGGTTAGGGCTAGGGTTCGGGCTAGGGTTAGGGTTAGGGGACGGGGTCGGTTTAGGGTCCAGGTGAGGGTACGGCAACGCTTTAGGGGGAGCGTGCGTGTGAGGGCGCGGGTTAGTGTTAGCGTACGGGTTAGGATTAGGGCACCGGTGAGGGTCAATCTTCGAGGAAGGGTTAGGTTTAGGGTTCGGGCTAGGGTTAGGGTTAGGGGACGGGGACGGTTTAGGGTCCAGGTGACGGTACGGCAACGCTTTAGGGGGAGCGTGCATGTGAGGGCGTGAGTTAGTGTTAGCGTACGGGTTAGGATTAAGGCACCGGTGAGGGTCAGGCTTCGGGGAAGGCTTAGGGTTAGGGTTCGGGCTAGTGTTAGGGTTAGGGGACGGGGAAGGTTTAGGGTCCAGGTGAGGGTACGGCAACGCTTTAGGGGGAGCATGCGTGTGAGGGCGCCGGTTAGTGTTAGGGTACGGGTTAGGATTAGGGGAACTGTGAGGGTCAGGCTTCGGGGATGGGTTAGGGCTAGGGTTCGGGCTAGGGTTAGGGTTAGGGGACGGGGACGGTTTAGGGTCCAGGTGAGGGTACGGCAATGCTTTAAGGGTAGCGTGCGTGTGAGGGCGCGGGTTAGTGTTAGCGTACGGGTTAGGATTAGGGCACGGGTGAGGGTCAGGCTTCGGGGAAGGGTTAGGGTTAGGTTTCGGTTAGGGTTAGGGTTAGGGGACGGGGACGGTTTAGGGTCAAGGTGAGGGTACGGCAACGCTTTAGGGGGAGCGTGCGTGTGAGGGCGCGGGTTAGTGTTAGCGTACGGGTTAGGATTAGGGGACGGGTGAGGGTCAGGCTTCGGGGAAGGGTTAGGGTTAGGGTTCGGGCTAGGGTTAGGGTTAGGGGACGGGGATGGTTTAGGGTACAGGTGAGGGTACGGCAACGCTTTAGGGGGAGCGTGCGTGTGAGGGCGCGGGTTAGTGGTAGCGTACGGGTTAGGATTAGGACACGGGTGAGGGTCAGGCTTCGGGGAAGGGTTAGGGTTAGGGTTCGGGCTAGGGTTAGGGTTAGGGGACGGGGACTGTTTAGGGTCCAGGTGAGGGTACGGCAACGCTTTAGGGGGAGCGTGCGTGTGAGGGCGCGGGTTAGTGTTAGCGTACGGGTTAGGATTAGGGGACGGGTGAGGGTCAGGCTTCGGGGAAGGGTTAGGGTTAGGGTTCGGGCTAGGGTTAGGGTTAGGGGACGGGGACGGTTTAGGGTCCAGGTGAGGGTACTGTAACGCTTTAGGGGGAGCGTGCGTGTGAGGGCGTGGGTTAGTGTTAGCGTACGGGTTAGGATTAGGGCACGGGTGAGGGTCAGGCTTCGGGGAAGGGTTAGGGTTAGGGTTCGGGCTAGGGTACGGGGAGGGTTTAGGGTCCAGGTGAGGGAACGGCAACGCTTTAGGGGGAGCGTGCGTGTGAGGGCGCGGGTTAGTGTTAGCGTACGGGTTAGGATTAGGGGACGGGTGAGGGTCAGGCTTCGGGGAAGGGTTAGGGTTAGGGTTCGGGCTAGGGTTAGGGTTAGGGGACGGGGACGGTTTAGGGTCCAGGTGAGGGTACGGCAACGCTTTAGGGGGAGCGTGCGTGTGAGGGCGCGGGTTAGTGTTAGCGTACGTGTTAGGATTAGGGGACGGGTGCGGGTCAGGCTTTGGGGAAGGGTTAGGGTTAGGGTTCGGGCTAGGGTTAGGGTTAGGGGACGGGGACGGTTTAGGGTCCAGGTGAGGGTACGGCAACGCTTTAGTGGGAGCGTGCGTGTGAGGGCGCGGGTTAGTGTTAGCGTACGGTTTAGGATTAGGGGACGGGTGAGGGTCAGGCTTCGGGGAAGGGTTAGGGTTAGGGTTCGGGCTAGGGTTAGGGTTAGGGGACAGGGACGGTTTAGGGTCCAGGTGAGGGTACGGCAACGCTTTAGGAGAAGCGTGCGTGTGAGGGCGCGGGTTAGTGTGAGCGAACGGGTTAGGATTAGGGTACGGGTGAGGGTCAGGCTTCGGGGAAGGGTTAGGGTTAGGGTTCGGGCTAGGGTTAGGGTTAGGGGACGGGGACGGTTTAGGGTCCAGGTGAGGGTATGGCAATGCTTTAGGGGGAGCGTGCGTGTGAGGGCGCGGGTTAGTGTTAGCGTACGGGTTAGGATTAGGGGACGGGTGAGGGTCAGGCTTCGGGGATGGGTTAGGGCTAGGGTTCGGGCTAGGGTTAGGGTTAGGGGACGGGGACGGTTTAGGGTCCAGGTGAGGGTACGGCAACGCTTTAGGGGGAGCGTGCGTGTGAGGGCGCGGGTTAGTGTTAGCGTACGGGTTAGGATTAGGGCACCGGTGAGGGTCAGGCTTCGGGGAAGGCTTAGGGTTAGGGTTTGGGCTAGGGTTAGGGTTAGGGGACGGGGACGGTTTAGGGTCCAGGTGAGGGTACGGCAACGCTTTAGGGGGAGTGTGCGTGTGAGGGCGCGGGTTAGTGTTAGCGTACGGGTTAGGATTAGGGCACGGGTGAGGGTCAGGCTTCGGGGAAGGGTTAGGGTTAGGGTTCGGGCTAGGGTTAGGGTTAGGGGACAGGGACGGTTTAGGGTCCAGGTGAGGGTACGGCAACGCTTTAGGGGGAGCGTGCGTGTGAGGGCGCGGGTTAGTGTTAGCGTACGGGTTAGCATTAGGGGACGGGTGAGGGTCAGGCTTCGGGGAAGGGTTAGGGTTAGGGTTCGGGCTAGGGTTAGGGTTAGGGGATGGGGACGGTTTAGGGTCCAGGTGAGGGTACGGAAACGCTTTAGGGGGAGCGTGCGTGTGAGGGCGCGGGTTAGTGTTAGCGTACGGGTTAGGATTAGGGGACGGGTGAGGGTCAGGCTTCGGGGAAGGGTTAGGGTTAGGGATCGGGCTAGGGTTAGGGTTAGGGGACGGGGACTGTTTAGGTTCAAGGTGAGAGTACGGCAACGCTTTAGGGGGAGCGTGCGTGTGAGGGCGCGGGTTAGTGTTAGCGTACGGGAAGGATCAGGGGACGGGTGAGGGTCAGGCTTCGGGGAAGTGTTAGGGTTAGGGTTCGGGCTAGGGTTAGGGTTAGGGGACAGGGACGGTTTAGGGTCCAGGTGAGGGTACGGCAACGCTTTAGGAGAAGCGTGCGTGTGAGGGCGCGGGTTAGTGTTAGCGTACGGGTTAGGATTAGGGGACGGGTGATGGTCAGGCTTCGGGGAAGGGTTAGGGTTAGGGTTCGGGCTAGGGTTAGGGTTAGGGGACGGGGACGGTTTAGGGTCCAGGTGAGGGTATGGCAACGCTTTAGGGGGAGCGTGCGTGTGAGGGCGCGGGTTGGTGTTAGCGTACGGGTTAGGATTAGGGGACGAGTGAGGGTCAGGCTTCGGGGAAGGGTTAGGGTTAGGGTTCGGGCTAGGGTTAGGGTTAGGGGACGGGGACGGTTTAGGGTCCAGGTGAGGGTACGGCAACGCTTTAGGGGGAGCGTGCGTGTGAGGGCACGGGTTAGTGTGAGCGTACGGGTTAGGATTAGGGGACGGGTGAGGGTCAGGCTTCGCGGAATGTTTAGGGTTAGGGTTCGGGCTAGGGTTAGGGTTAGGGGACGGGGACGGTTTAGAGTGCAGGTGAGGGTAGGGCAACGCTTTAGGGGAAGCGTGCGTGTGAGGGCGCGGGTTAGTGTTAGCGTATGGGTTAGGATTAGGGGACGGGTGAGGGTCAGGCTTTGGGGAAGCGTTAGGGTTTGGGTTCGGGCTGGGGTTAGGGTTAGGGGACGGGGACGGTTTAGGGTCCAGGTGAGGGTACGGCAACGCTGTAGGGGTAGCGTGCGTGTGAGGGCGCGGGTTACTGTTAGCGTACGGGTTAGGATTAGGGGACGGGTGAGGGTCAGGCTTCGGGGAAGGGTTAGGGTTAGGGTTCGGGCTAGGGTTAGGGTTAGGGGACGGGGACGGTTTAGGGTCCAGGTGAGGGTACGGCAACGCTTTAGGGGGAGCGTGCGTGTGAGGGCGCGGGTTAGTGTTAGCATACGGGTTAGGATTAGGGGACGGGTGAGGGTCAGGCTTCGGGGAAGGGTTAGGGTTAGGGTTGGTCCTAGGGTTAGGGTTAGGGGACGGGGACGGTTTAGGGTCCAGGTGAGGGTACGGCAACGCTTTAGGGGGAGTGTGCGTGTGAGGGCGCGGGTTAGTGTTAGCGTACGGGTTAGGATTAGGGGACGGGTGAGGGTCAGGCTTCGGGGATGGGTTAGGGCTACGGTTCGGGCTAGGGTTAGGGTTAGGGGACGGGGACGGTTTAGGGTCCAGGTGAGGGTACGGCAACGCTTTAGGGGGAGCGTGCGTGTGCGGGCGCGGGTTAGTGTTAGCGTACGGGTTAGGATTAGGGCACGGGTGAGGGTCAGGCTTCGGGGAAGGGTTAGGGTTAGGGTTCGGGCTAGGGTTAGGGTTAGGGGACGGGGACGGTTTAGGGTCCAGGTGAGGGTACGGCAACGCTTTAGGGGGAGCGTGCGTGTGAGGGCGCGGATTAGTGTTAGCGTACGGGTTAGGGTTAGGGGACAGGTGAGAGTCAGGCTTCGGGGAAGGTTTAGGGTTAGGGTTCGGGCTAGGGTTAGGCTTAGGGGACGGGGACTGTTTAGGGTCCAGGTGAGGGTACGGCAACGCTTTAGGGGGAGCGTGCGTGTGAGGGCACGGGTTAGTGTTAGCGTACGGGTTAGGATTAGGGGACGGGTGAGGGTCAGGCTTCGGGGAAGTGTTAGGGTTAGGGTTCGGGCTAGGGTTAGGGTTAGGGGACGGGGACGGTTTAGGGTCCAGGTGAGGGTACGGCAACGCTTTAGGGGGAGCGTGCGTGTGAGGGCGCGGGTTAGTGTTAGCGTACGGATTAGGATTAGGGGACGGGTGAGGGTCAGGCTTCGGGGAAGGGTTAGTGTTAGGGTTCGGGCTAGGGTTAGGGTTAGGGGACAGGGACGGTTTAGGGTCCAGGTGAGGGTACAGCAACGCTTTAGGAGAAGCGTGCGTGTGAGGGCGCGTGTTAGTGTTAGCGTACGGGTTAGGATTAGGGGACGGGTGAGGGTCAGGATTCGGGGAAGGGTTAGGGTTAGGGTTCGGGCTAGGGTTAGGGTTCGGGCTAGGGTTAGGGTTAGGGGACGGGGACGGTTTAGGGTCCAGGTGAGGGTATGGCAACGCTTTAGGGAGAGCGTGCCTGTGAGGGCGCGGGTTAGTGTTAGCGTACGGGTTAGGATTAGGGGACGGGTGAGGGTCAGGCTTCGGGGAAGGATTAGGGTTAGGGTTCGGGCTAGGGTTAGGGTTAGGGGACGGGGACGGTTTAGGGTCCAGGTGAGGGTACGGCAACGCTTTAGGGGGAGCGTGCGTGTGAGGGCGCGGGTTAGTGTGAGCGTACGGGTTAGGATTAGGGGACGGGTGAGGGTCAGGCTTCGGGGAAGGGTTAGGGTTAGGGTTCGGGCTAGGGTTAGGGTTAGGGGACAGGGACGGTTTAGGGTCCAGGTGAGGGTACGGCAACGCTTTAGGAGAAGCGTGCGTGTGAGGGCGCGGGTTAGTGTGAGCGAACGGGTTAGGATTAGGGGACGGGTGAGGGTCAGGCTTCGGGGAAGGTTTAGGGTTAGGGTTCGGGCTAGGGTTAGGGTTAGGGGACGGGGACGGTTTAGGGTCCAGGTGAGGGTATGGCAATGCTTTAGGGGGAGCGTGCGTGTGAGGGCGCGGGTTAGTGTTAGCGTACGGGTTAGGATTAGGGGACGGGTGAGGGTAAGGCTTCGGGGATGGGTTAGGGCTAGGGTTCGGGCTAGGGTTAGGGTTAGGGGACGGGGACGGTTTAGGGTCCAGGTGAGGGTACGGCAACGCTTTAGGGGGAGCGTGCGTGTGAGGGCGCGGGTTAGTGTTAGCGTACGGGTTAGGATTAGGGCACCGGTGAGGGTCAGGCTTCGGGGAAGGCTTAGGGTTAAGGTTTGGGCTAGGGTTAGGGTTAGGGGACGGGGACGGTTTAGGGTCCAGGTGAGGGTACGGCAACACTTTAGGGGGAGCGTCCGTGTGAGGGCGCGGGTTAGTGTTAGCGTACGGGTTAGGATTAGGGGACGGGTGAGGGTCAGGCTTCGGGGAAGGGTTAGGGTTAGGGTTCGGGCTAGGGTTAGGGTTAGGGGACGGTGACGGTTTAGGGTCCAGGTGAGGGTATGGCAACGCTTTAGGGGGAGCGTGCGTGTGAGGGCACGGGTTAGTGTTAGCGTACGGGTTAGGATTAGGGGATGGGTGAGTGTCAGGCTTCGGGGAAGGGTTAGGGCTAGTGTTCGGGCTAGGGTTAGGGTTAGGGGACGGGGACGGTTTAGGGTCCAGGTGAGGGTACGGCAACGCTTTAGGGGGAGCGTGCGTGTGAGGGCGCGGGTTAGTGTTAGCGTACGGGTTAGGATTAGGGGACGGGTGAGGGTCAGGCTGCGGGGATGGGTTAGGGCTAGGGTTCGGGCTAGGGTTAGGGTTAGGGGACGGGGACGGTTTAGGGTCCAGGTGAGGGTACGGCAACGCTTTAAGGGGAGCGTGCGTGTGAGAGCGCGGGTTAGTGTTAGCGTACGGGTTAGGATTAGGGCACGGGTGAGGGTCAGGCTTCGGGGAAGGGTTAGGGTTAGGTTTCGTTTAGGGTTAGGGTTAGGGGACGGGGACGGTTTAGGGTCCAGGTGAGGATACGGCAACGATCTAGGGGGAGCGTGCGTGTGAGGGCGCGGGTTAGTGTTAGCGTACGGGTTAGGATTAGGGCACCGGTGAAGGTCAGGCTTCGGGGAAGGGTTAGGGTTAGGGTTCGGGCTACGGTTAGGGGACGGGGACGGGGACGGTTTAGGGTCCAGCTGAGGGTACGGCAACCCTTTAGGGGGAGCGAGCGTGTGAGGGCGCGGGTTAGTGTTAGCGTACGGATTAGGATTAGGGGACGGGTGAGGGTCAGGTTTCGGGGAAGGGTTAGGGTTAGGGTTCGGGCTAGAGTTAGGGTTAGGGGATGGGGACGGTTTAGGGTCCAGGTGAGGGTACGGCAACGCTCTAGGGGTAGCGTGCGTGTGAGGGCGCGGGTTACTGTTAGCGTACGGGTTAGGATTAGGGGACGGGTGAGGGTCATGTTTCGGGGAAGGGTTAGGGTTAGGGTTCGGGCTAGGGTTAGGGTTAGGGGACAGGGACGGTTTAGGGTCCAGGTGAGGGTACGGCAACGCTTTAGGAGAAGCGTGCGTGTGAGGGCACGGGTTAGTGTTAGCGTACGGGTTAGGATTAGGGGACGGGTGAGGGTCAGGCTTCGGGGAAGGGTTAGGGTTAGGGTTCGGGCTAGGGTTAGGGTTAGTGTACGGGGACACTTTAGGGTCCAGGTGAGGGTACGGCAACGCTTTAGGGGGAGCGTGCCTGTGAGGGCGCGGGTTAGTGTTAGAGTTCGGGTTACGATTAGCGGACGGGTGAGGGTCAGGCTTCGGGGAAGGGTTAGGGTTAGGGTTCGGGCTAGGTTTAGGGTTAGGGGACGGGGACGGTTTAGGGTCCAGGTGAGGGTACGGCAACGCTTTAGGGGGAGCGTGCGTGTGAGGGCGCGGGTTAGCGTTAGCGTACGGGTTAGGATTAGGGGACGGGTGAGGGTCAGTTTTCGGGGAAGGGTTAGGGTTAGGGTTCGGGCTAGGGTTAGGGTTAGGGGACGGGGACGGTTTAGGGTCCATGTGAGGGTACGGCAATGCTTTAGGGGGAGCGTGCGTGTGAGGGCACGGGTTAGTGTTAGCGTACGGGTTAGGATTAGGGGACGGGTGAGGGTCAGGCTTCGGGGAAGGGTTAGGGTTAGGGTTCGGGCTAGGGTTAGGGTTAGTGTACGAGGACAGTTTAGGGTCCAGGTGAGGGTACGGCAACGCTTTAGGGGGAGCGTGCCTGTGAGGGCGCGGGTTAGTGTTAGAGTACGGGTTACCATTAGCAGACGGGTGAGGGTCAGGTTTCGGGGAAGGGTTAGGGTTAGGGTTCGGGCTAGGTTTAGGGTTAGGGGACGGGGACGGTTTAGGGTCCAGGTGAGGGTACGGCAACGCTTTAGGGGGAGCGTGCCTGTGAGGGCGCGGGTTAGTGTTAGAGTACGGGTTATGATTAGCGGACGGGTGAGGGTCAGGCTTCGTGGAAGGGTTAGGGCTAGGGTTCGGTCTAGGGTTAGGGTTAGGGGACGGGGACGGTTTAGGGTCCAGGTGAGGGTACGGCAACGCTTTAGGGGGAGCGTGCGTGTGAGGGAGCGGGTTAGTGTTAGCGTACGGGTTAGGATTAGGGCACCGGTGAGGGTCAATCTTCGAGGAAGGGTTAGGTTTAGGGTTCGGGCTAGGGTTAGGGTTAGGGGACGGGGACGGTTTAGGGTCCAGGTGAGGGTACGGCAACGCTTTAGGGGGAGCGTGCATGTGAGGGCGTGAGTTAGTGTTAGCGTACGGGTTAGGATTAGGGCACCGGTGAGGGTCAGGCTTCGGGGAAGGCTTAGGGTTAGTGTTCGGGCTAGTGTTAGGGTTAGGGGACGGGGACGGTTTAGGGTCCAGGTGAGGGTACGGCAACGCTTTAGGGGGAGCGTGCGTGTGAGGGCGCCGGTTAGTGTTAGGGTACGGGTTAGGATTAGGGGAAGTGTGAGGGTCAGGCTTCGGGGATGGGTTAGGGCTAGGGTTCGGGCTAGGGTTAGGGTTAGGGGACGGGGACGGTTTAGGGTCCAGGTGAGGGTACGGCAATGCTTTAAGGGGAGCGTGCGTGTGAGGGCGCGGGTTAGTGTTAGCGTACGGGTTAGGATTAGGGCACGGGTGAGGGTCAGGCTTCGGGGAAGGGTTAGGGTTAGGTTTCGGTTAGGGTTAGGGTTAGGGGACGGGGACGGTTTAGGGTCCAGGTGAGGGTACGGCAACGCTTTAGGGGGAGCGTGCGTGTGAGGGCGCGGGTTAGTGTTAGCGTACGGGTTAGGATTAGGGCACCGGTGAAGGTCAGGCTTCGGGGAAGGGTTAGGGTTAGGGTTCGGGCTAGGGTTAGGGTTAGGGGACGGGGACGGTTTAGGGTCCAGGTGAGGGTACGGCAACGCTTTAGGGGGAGCGTGCGTGTGAGGGCGCGGGTTAGTTTTAGCGTACGGGTTAGGATTATGGGACGGGTCAGGGTCAGGCTTCGGGGAAGGGTTAGGGTTAGGGTTCGGGCTAGGGTTAGGGTTAGGGGACGGTGACGGTTTAGGGTCCAGGTGAGGGTACAGCAACGCTTTAGTGGGAGCGTTCGTGTGAGGGCGCGGGTTAGTGTTAGCGTACGGGTTAGGATTAGGGGACGGGTGAGGGTCAGACTTCGGGGAAGTGTTAGGGTTAGGGTTCGGGTTAGGGTTAGGGTTAGGGGACGGTGACGGTTTAGGGTCCAGGTGAGGGTACGGCAACGCTTTAGGGGGAGCGTGCGTGTGAGGGCGCTGGTTAGTGTTAGCGTACGGGTTAGGATTAGGGGACGGGTGAGGGTCAGGCTTCGGGGAAGGGTTAGGGCTAGTGTTCGGGCTAGGGTTAGGGTTAGGGGACGGGGACGGTTTAGGGTCCAGGTGAGGGTACGGCAACGCTTTAGGGGGAGCGTGCGTGTGAGGGCGCGGGTTAGTGTTAGCGTACGGGAAGGATTAGGGGACGGGTGAGGGTCAGGCTTCGGGGAAGTGTTAGGGTTAGGGTTCGGGCTAGGGTTAGGGTTAGGGACAGGGACGGTTTAGGGTCCAGGTGAGGGTACGGCAACGCTTTAGGAGAAGCGTGCGTGTGAGGGCGCGGGTTAGTGTTAGCGTACGGGTTAGGATTAGGGAACAGGTGATGGTCAGGCTTCGGGGAAGGGTTAGGGTTAGGGTTCGGGCTAGGGTTAGGGTTAGGGGACGGGGACGGTTTAGGGTCCAGGTGAGGGTACGGCAACACTTTAGGGGGAGCGTGCGTGTGAGGGCGCGGGTTAGTGTTAGCGTACGGGTTAGGATTAGGGTACGGGTGAGGGTCAGGCTTCGCGGAATGTTTAGGGTTAGGGTTCGGGCTAGGGTTAGGGTTAGGGGACGGGGACGGTTTAGGGTCCAGGTGAGGGTAGGGCAACGCTTTAGGGGGAGCGTGCGTGTGAGGGCGCGGGTTAGTGTTAGCGTATGGGTTAGGATTAGGGGACGGGTGAGGGTCAGGCTTCGGGGAAGGGTTAGGGTTAGGGTTCGGGCTACGGTTAGGGGACGGGGACGGGGACGGTTTAGGGTCCAGGTGAGGGTACGGCAACGCTTTAGAGGGAGCGTGCGTGTGAGGGCGCGGGTTAGTGTTAGCGTACGGGTTAGGATTAGGGGACGGGTGAGGGTCAGGATTCGGGGAAGGGTTAGGGTTAGGGTTCGGGCTAGGGTTAGGGTTCGGGCTAGGGTTAGGGTTAGGGGACGGGGACGGTTTAGGGTCCAGGTGAGGGTATGGCAACGCTTTAGGGAGAGCGTGCCTGTGAGGGCGCGGGTTAGTGTTAGCGTACGGGTTAGGATTAGGGGACGGGTGAGGGTCAGGCTTCGGGGAAGGATTAGGGTTAGGGTTCGGGCTAGGGTTAGGGTTAGGGGACGGGGACGGTTTAGGGTCCAGGTGAGGGTACGGCAACGCTTTAGGGGGAGCGTGCGTGTGAGGGCGCGGGTTAGTGTGAGCGTACGGGTTAGGATTAGGGGACGGGTGAGGGTCAGGCTTCGGGGAAGGGTTAGGGTTAGGGTTCGGGCTAGGGTTAGGGTTAGGGGACAGGGACGGTTTAGGGTCCAGGTGAGGGTACGGCAACGCTTTAGGAGAAGCGTGCGTGTGAGGGCGCGGGTTAGTGTGAGCGAACGGGTTAGGATTAGGGGACGGGTGAGGGTCAGGCTTCGGGGAAGGTTTAGGGTTAGGGTTCGGGCTAGGGTTAGGGTTAGGGGACGGGGACGGTTTAGGGTCCAGGTGAGGGTATGGCAATGCTTTAGGGGGAGCGTGCGTGTGAGGGCGCGGGTTAGTGTTAGCGTACGGGTTAGGATTAGGGGACGGGTGAGGGTAAGGCTTCGGGGATGGGTTAGGGCTAGGGTTCGGGCTAGGGTTAGGGTTAGGGGACGGGGACGGTTTAGGGTCCAGGTGAGGGTACGGCAACGCTTTAGGGGGAGCGTGCGTGTGAGGGCGCGGGTTAGTGTTAGCGTACGGGTTAGGATTAGGGCACCGGTGAGGGTCAGGCTTCGGGGAAGGCTTAGGGTTAAGGTTTGGGCTAGGGTTAGGGTTAGGGGACGGGGACGGTTTAGGGTCCAGGTGAGGGTACGGCAACACTTTAGGGGGAGCGTCCGTGTGAGGGCGCGGGTTAGTGTTAGCGTACGGGTTAGGATTAGGGGACGGGTGAGGGTCAGGCTTCGGGGAAGGGTTAGGGTTAGGGTTCGGGCTAGGGTTAGGGTTAGGGGACGGTGACGGTTTAGGGTCCAGGTGAGGGTATGGCAACGCTTTAGGGGGAGCGTGCGTGTGAGGGCACGGGTTAGTGTTAGCGTACGGGTTAGGATTAGGGGATGGGTGAGTGTCAGGCTTCGGGGAAGGGTTAGGGCTAGTGTTCGGGCTAGGGTTAGGGTTAGGGGACGGGGACGGTTTAGGGTCCAGGTGAGGGTACGGCAACGCTTTAGGGGGAGCGTGCGTGTGAGGGCGCGGGTTAGTGTTAGCGTACGGGTTAGGATTAGGGCACGGGTGAGGGTCAGGCTTCGGGGAAGGGTTAGGGTTAGGTTTCGTTTAGGGTTAGGGTTAGGGGACGGGGACGGTTTAGGGTCCAGGTGAGGGTACGGCAACGATCTAGGGGGAGCGTGCGTGTGAGGGCGCGGGTTAGTGTTAGCGTACGGGTTAGGATTAGGGCACCGGTGAAGGTCAGGCTTCGGGGAAGGGTTAGGGTTAGGGTTCGGGCTACGGTTAGGGGACGGGGACGGGGACGGTTTAGGGTCCAGGTGAGGGTACGGCAACCCTTTAGGGGGAGCGAGCGTGTGAGGGCGCGGGTTAGTGTTAGCGTACGGATTAGGATTAGGGGACGGGTGAGGGTCAGGTTTCGGGGAAGGGTTAGGGTTAGGGTTCGGGCTAGAGTTAGGGTTAGGGGATGGGGACGGTTTAGGGTCCAGGTGAGGGTACGGCAACGCTCTAGGGGTAGCGTGCGTGTGAGGGCGCGGGTTACTGTTAGCGTACGGGTTAGGATTAGGGGACGGGTGAGGGTCATGTTTCGGGGAAGGGTTAGGGTTAGGGTTCGGGCTAGGGTTAGGGTTAGGGGACAGGGACGGTTTAGGGTCCAGGTGAGGGTACGGCAACGCTTTAGGAGAAGCGTGCGTGTGAGGGCACGGGTTAGTGTTAGCGTACGGGTTAGGATTAGGGGACGGGTGAGGGTCAGGCTTCGGGGAAGGGTTAGGGTTAGGGTTCGGGCTAGGGTTAGGGTTAGTGTACGGGGACACTTTAGGGTCCAGGTGAGGGTACGGCAACGCTTTAGGGGGAGCGTGCCTGTGAGGGCGCGGGTTAGTGTTAGAGTTCGGGTTACGATTAGCGGACGGGTGAGGGTCAGGCTTCGGGGAAGGGTTAGGGTTAGGGTTCGGGCTAGGTTTAGGGTTAGGGGACGGGGACGGTTTAGGGTCCAGGTGAGGGTACGGCAACGCTTTAGGGGGAGCGTGCGTGTGAGGGCGCGGGTTAGCGTTAGCGTACGGGTTAGGATTAGGGGACGGGTGAGGGTCAGTTTTCGGGGAAGGGTTAGGGTTAGGGTTCGGGCTAGGGTTAGGGTTAGGGGACGGGGACGGTTTAGGGTCCATGTGAGGGTACGGCAATGCTTTAGGGGGAGCGTGCGTGTGAGGGCACGGGTTAGTGTTAGCGTACGGGTTAGGATTAGGGGACGGGTGAGGGTCAGGCTTCGGGGAAGGGTTAGGGTTAGGGTTCGGGCTAGGGTTAGGGTTAGTGTACGAGGACAGTTTAGGGTCCAGGTGAGGGTACGGCAACGCTTTAGGCGGAGCGTGCCTGTGAGGGCGCGGGTTAGTGTTAGAGTACGGGTTACCATTAGCGGACGGGTGAGGGTCAGGTTTCGGGGAAGGGTTAGGGTTAGGGTTCGGGCTAGGTTTAGCGTTAGGGGACGGGGACGGTTTAGGGTCCAGGTGAGGGTACGGCAACGCTTTAGGGGGAGCGTGCCTGTGAGGGCGCGGGTTAGTGTTAGAGTACGGGTTATGATTAGCGGACGGGTGAGGGTCAGGCTTCGTGGAAGGGTTAGGGCTAGGGTTCGGTCTAGGGTTAGGGTTAGGGGACGGGGACGGTTTAGGGTCCAGGTGAGGGTACGGCAACGCTTTAGGGGGAGCGTGCGTGTGAGGGAGCGGGTTAGTGTTAGCGTACGGGTTAGGATTAGGGCACCGGTGAGGGTCAATCTTCGAGGAAGGGTTAGGTTTAGTGTTCGGGCTAGGGTTAGGGTTAGGGGACGGGGACGGTTTAGGGTCCAGGTGAGGGTACGGCAACGCTTTAGGGGGAGCGTGCATGTGAGGGCGTGAGTTAGTGTTAGCGTACGGGTTAGGATTAGGGCACCGGTGAGGGTAAGGCTTCGGGGAAGGCTTAGGGTTAGGGTTCGGGCTAGTGTTAGGGTTAGGGGACGGGGACGGTTTAGGGTCCAGGTGAGGGTACGGCAACGCTTTAGGGGGAGCGTGCGTGTGAGGGCGCCGGTTAGTGTTAGAGTACGGGTTAGGATTAGGGGAAGTGTGAGGGTCAGGCTTCGGGGATGGGTTAGGGCTAGGGTTCGGGCTAGGGTTAGGGTTAGGGGACGGGGACGGTTTAGGGTCCAGGTGAGGGTACGGCAATGCTTTAAGGGGAGCGTGCGTGTGAGGGCGCGGGTTAGTGTTAGCGTACGGGTTAGGATTAGGGCACGGGTGAGGGTCAGGCTTCGGGGAAGGGTTAGGGTTAGGTTTCGGTTAAGGTTAGGGTTAGGGGACGGGGACGGTTTAGGGTCCAGGTGAGGGTACGGCAACGCTTTAGGGGGAGCGTGCGTGTGAGGGCGCGGGTTAGTGTTAGCGTACGGGTTAGGATTAGGGCACCGGTGAAGGTCAGGCTTCGGGGAAGGGTTAGGGTTAGGGTTCGGGCTAGGGTTAGGGTTAGGGGACGGGGACGGTTTAGGGTCCAGGTGAGGGTACGGCAACGCTTTAGGGGGAGCGTGCGTGTGAGGGCGCGGGTTAGTTTTAGCGTACGGGTTAGGATTATGGGACGGGTCAGGGTCAGGCTTCGGGGAAGGGTTAGGGTTAGGGTTCGGGCTAGGGTTAGGGTTAGGGGACGGTGACGGTTTAGGGTCCAGGTGAGGGTACAGCAACGCTTTAGTGGGAGCGTTCGTGTGAGGGCGTGGGTTAGTGTTAGCGTACGGGTTAGGATTAGGGGACGGGTGAGGGTCAGGCTTCGGGGAAGTGTTAGGGTTAGGGTTCGGGTTAGGGTTAGGGTTAGGGGACGGTGACGGTTTAGGGTCCAGGTGAGGGTACGGCAACGCTTTAGGGGGAGCGTGCGTGTGAGGGCGCTGGTTAGTGTTAGCGTACGGGTTAGGATTAGGGGACGGGTGAGGGTCAGGCTTCGGGGAAGGGTTAGGGCTAGTGTTCGGGCTAGGGTTAGGGTTAGGGGACGGGGACGGTTTAGGGTCCAGGTGAGGGTACGGCAACGCTTTAGGGGGAGCGTGCGTGTGAGGGCGCGGGTTAGTGTTAGCGTACGGGAAGGATTAGGGGACGGGTGAGGGTCAGGCTTCGGGGAAGTGTTAGGGTTAGGGTTCGGGCTAGGGTTAGGGTTAGGGACAGGGACGGTTTAGGGTCCAGGTGAGGGTACGGCAACGCTTTAGGAGAAGCGTGCGTGTGAGGGCGCGGGTTAGTGTTAGCGTACGGGTTAGGATTAGGGAACAGGTGATGGTCAGGCTTCGGGGAAGGGTTAGGGTTAGGGTTCGGGCTAGGGTTAGGGTTAGGGGACGGGGACGGTTTAGGGTCCAGGTGAGGGTACGGCAACACTTTAGGGGGAGCGTGCATGTGAGGGCGCGGGTTAGTGTTAGCGTACGGGTTAGGATTAGGGTACGGGTGAGGGTCAGGCTTCGCGGAATGTTTAGGGTTAGGGTTCGGGCTAGGGTTAGGGTTAGGGGACGGGGACGGTTTAGGGTCCAGGTGAGGGTAGGGCAACGCTTTAGGGGGAGCGTGCGTGTGAGGGCGCGGGTTAGTGTTAGCGTATGGGTTAGGATTAGGGGACGGGTGAGGGTCAGGCTTCGGGGAAGGGTTAGGGTTAGGGTTCGGGCTACGGTTAGGGGACGGGGACGGGGACGGTTTAGGGTCCAGGTGAGGGTACGGCAACGCTTTAGAGGGAGCGTGCGTGTGAGGGCGCGGGTTAGTGTTAGCGTACGGGTTAGGATTAGGGGACGGGTGAGGGTCAGGTTTCGGGGAAGTGTTAGGGTTAGGGTTCGGGCTAGGGTTAGGGTTAGGGGATGAGGACGGTTTAGGGTCCAGGTGAGGGTACGGCAACGCTGTAGGGGTAGCGTGCGTGTGAGGGCGCGGTTTACTGTTAGCGTACGGGTTAAGATTAGGGGACGGGTGAGGGTCAGGCTTCGGGGAAGGGTTAGGGTTAGGGTTCGGGCTAGGGTTAGGGTTAGGGGACGGGGACGGTTTAGGGTCCAGGTGAGGGTACGGCAACGCTTTAGGGGGAGCGTGCGTGTGAGGGCGCGGGTTAGTGTTAGCATACGGGTTAGGATTAGGGGACGGGTGAGGGTCAGGCTTCGGGGAAGGGTTAGGGTTAGGGTTGGTCCTAGGGTTAGGGTTAGGGGACGGGGAAGGTTTAGGGTCCAGGTGAGGGTACGGCAACGCTTTAGGGGGAGCGTGCGTGTGAGGGCGCGGTTTAGTGTTAGCGTACGGGTTAGGATTAGGGGACGGGTGAGGGTCAGGCTTCGGGGAAGGGTTAGGGTTAGGGTTCGGGCTAGGGTTAGGGTTAGGGGACGGGGACGGTTTAGGGTCCAGGTGAGGGTACGGCAACGCTTTAGGGGGAGCGTGCGTGTGAGGGCGCGGGTTAGTGTTAGCGTACGGTTTAGGATTAGGGGACGGGTGAGGGTCAGGCTTCGGGGAAGGGTTAGGGTTAGGGTTCGGGCTAGGGTTAGGGTTAGGGGACAGGGACGGTTTAGGGTCCAGGTGAGGGTACGGCAACGCTTTAGGAGAAGCGTGCGTGTGAGGGCGCGGGTTAGTGTGAGCGAACGGGTTAGGATTAGGGGACGGGTGAGGGTCAGGCTTCGGGGAAGGGTTAGGGTTAGGGTTCGGGCTAGGGTTAGGGTTAGGGGACGGGGACGGTTTAGGGTCCAGGTGAGGGTACGGCAATGCTTTAGGGGGAGCGTGCGTGTGAGGGCGCGGGTTAGTGTTAGCGTACGGGTTAGGATTAGGGGACGGGTGAGGGTCAGGCTTCGGGGATGGGTTAGGGCTAGGGTTCGGGCTAGGGTTAGGGTTAGGGGACGGGGACGGTTTAGGGTCCAGGTGAGGGTACGGCAACGCTTTAGGGGGAGCGTGCGTGTGAGGGCGCGGGTTAGTGTTAGCGTACGGGTTAGGATTAGGGCACCGGTGAGGGTCAGGCTTCGGGGAAGGCTTAGGGTTAGGGTTTGGGCTAGGGTTAGGGTTAGGGGACGGGGACGGTTTAGGGTCCAGGTGAGGGTACGGCAACGCTTTAGGGGGAGTGTGCGTGTGAGGGCGTGGGTTAGTGTTAGCGTACGGGTTAGGATTAGGGCACGGGTGAGGGTCAGGCTTTGGGGAAGCGTTAGGGTTTGGGTTCGGGCTAGGGTTAGGGTTAGGGGACGGGGACGGTTTAGGGTCCAGGTGAGGGTACGGCAACGCTGTAGGGGTAGCGTGCGTGTGAGGGCGCGGGTTACTGTTAGCGTACGGGTTAGGATTAGGGGACGGTTGAGGGTCAGGCTTCGGGGAAGGGTTAGGGTTAGGGTTCGGGCTAGGGTTAGGGTTAGGGGACGGGGACGGTTTAGGGTCCAGGTGAGGGTACGGCAACGCTTTAGGGGGAGCGTGCGTGTGAGGGCGCGGGTTAGTGTTAGCATACGGGTTAGGATTAGGGGACGGGTGAGGGTCAGGCTTCGGGGAAGGGTTAGGGTTAGGGTTGGTCCTAGGGTTAGGGTTAGGGGACGGGGACGGTTTAGGGTCCAGGTGAGGGTACGGCAACGCTTTAGGGGGAGCGTGCGTGTGAGGGCGCGGGTTAGTGTTAGTGTACGGGTTAGGATTAGGGGACGGGTGAGGGTCAGGCTTCGGGGATGGGTTAGGGCTAGGGTTCGGGCTAGGGTTAGGGTTAGGGGACGGGGACGGTTTAGGGTCCAGGTGAGGGTACGGCAACGCTTTAAGGGGAGCGTGCGTGTGAGAGCGCGGGTTAGTGTTAGCGTACGGGTTAGGATTAGGGCACGGGTGAGGGTCAGGCTTCGGGGAAGGGTTAGGGTTAGGTTTCGTTTAGGGTTAGGGTTAGGGGACGGGGACGGTTTAGGGTCCAGGTGAGGGTACGGCAACGCTTTAGGGGGAGCGTGCGTGTGAGGGCGCGGGTTAGTGTTAGCGTACGGGTTACGGTTAGGGGACAGGTGAGAGTCAGGCTTCGGGGAAGGTTTAGGGTTAGGGTTCGGGCTAGGGTTAGGCTTAGGGGACGGGGACTGTTTAGGGTCCAGGTGAGGGTACGGCAACGCTTTAGGGGGAGCGTACGTGTGAGGGCGCGGGTTAGTGTTAGCGTACGGGTTAGGATTAGGGGACGGGTGAGGGTCAGGCTTCGGGGAAGTTTTAGGGTTAGGGTTCGGGCTAGGGTTAGGGTTAGGGGACGGGGACAGTTTAGGGTCCAGGTGAGGGTACGGCAACGCTTTAGGGGGAGCGTGCGTGTGAGGGCGCGGGTTAGTGTTAGCGTACGGGTTAGGATTAGGGGACGGGTGAGGTTCAGGCTTCGGGGAAGGGTTAGTGTTAGGGTTCGGGCTAGGGTTAGGGTTAGGGGACAGGGACGGTTTAGGGTCCAGGTGAGGGTACGGCAACGCTTTAGGAGAAGCGTGCGTGTGAGGGCGCGTGTTAGTGTTAGCGTACGGGTTAGGATTAGGTTACGGGTGAGGGTCAGGATTCGGGGAAGGGTTAGGGTTAGGGTTCGGGCTAGGGTTAGGGTTCGGGCTAGGGTTAGGGTTAGGGGACGGGGACGGTTTAGGGTCCAGGTGAGGGTATGGCAACGCTTTAGGGAGAGCGTGCCTGTGAGGGCGCGGGTTAGTGTTAGCGTACGGGTTAGGATTAGGGGACGGGTGAGGGTCAGGCTTCGGGGAAGGGTTAGGGTTAGGGTTCGGGCTAGGGTTAGGGTTAGGGGACGGGGACGGTTTAGGGTCCAGGTGAGGGTACGGCAACGCTTTAGGGGGAGCGTGCGTGTGAGGGCGCGGGTTAGTGTGAGCGTACGGGTTAGGATTAGGGGACGGGTGAGGGTCAGGCTTCGGGGAAGGGTTAGGGTTAGGGTTCGGGCTAGGGTTAGGGTTAGGGGACAGGTACGGTTTAGGGTCCAGGTGAGGGTACGGCAACGCTTTAGGAGAAGCGTGCGTGTGAGGGCGCGGGTTAGTGTGAGCGAACGGGTTAGGATTAGGGGACGGGTGAGGGTCAGGCTTCGGGGAAGGTTTAGGGTTAGGGTTCGGGCTAGGGTTAGGGTTAGGGGACGGGGACGGTTTAGGGTCCAGGTGAGGGTATGGCAATGCTTTAGGGGGAGCGTGCGTGTGAGGGAGCGGGTTAGTGTTAGCGTACGGGTTAGGATTGGGGGACGGGTGAGGGTCAGGCTTCAGGGATGGGTTAGGGCTAGGGTTCGGGCTAGGGTTAGGGTTAGGGGACGGGGACGGTTTAGGGTCCAGGTGAGGGTACGGCTACGCTTTAGGGGGAGCGTGCGTGTGAGGGCGCGGGTTAGTGTTAGCGTACGGGTTAGGATTAGGGCCCCGGTGAGGGTCAGGCTTCGGGGAAGGCTTAGGGTTAGGCTTTGGGCTAGGGTTAGGGTTAGGGGACGGGGACGGTTTAGGGTCCAGGTGAGGGTACGGCAACGCTTTAGGGGGAGCGTGCGTGTGAGGGCGCGGGTTAGTGTTAGCGTACGGGTTAGGATTAGGGGACGGGTGAGGGTCAGGCTTCGGGGAAGGGTTAGGGTTAGGGTTCGGGCTAGGGTTAGGGTTAGGGGACGGTGACGGTTTAGGGTCCAGGTGAGGGTATGGCAACGCTTCAGGGGGAGCGTGCGTGTGAGGGCACGGGTTAGTGTTAGCGTACGGGTTAGGATTAGGGGATGGGTGAGTGTCAGGCTTCGGGGAAGGGTTAGGGCTAGTGTTTCGCTAGGGTTAGGGTTAGGGGACGGGGACGGTTTAGGGTCCAGGTGAGGGTACGGCAACGCTTTAGGGGGAGCGTGCGTGTGAGGGCGCGGGTTAGTGTTAGCGTACGGGTTAGGATTAGGGGACGGGTGAGGGTCAGATTTCGGGGAAGGGTTAGGGTTAGGGTTCGGGCTAGGGTTAGGGTTAGGGGATGGGGACGGTTTAGGGTCCAGGTGAGGGTACGGCAACGCTTTAGGGGGAGCGTGCGTGTGAGGGCGCGGGTTAGTGTTAGCGTACGGGTTAGGATTAGGGGACGGGTGAGGGTCAGGCTTCGGGGATGGGTTAGGGCTAGGGTTCGGGCTACGGTTAGAGTTAGGGGACAGGGACGGTTTAGGGTCCAGGTGAGGGTACGGCAACGCTTTAAGGGGAGCGTGCGTGTGAGAGCGCGGGTTAGTGTTAGCGTACGGGTTAGGATTAGGGCACGGGTGAGGGTCAGGCTTCGGGGAAGGGTTAGGGTTAGGTTTCGTTTAGGGTTAGGGTTAGGGGACGGGGACGGTTTAGGGTCCAGGTGAGGGTACGGCAACGCTCTAGGGGGAGCGTGCGTGTGAGGGCGCGGGTTAGTGTTATCGTACGGGTTAGGATTAGGGCACCGGTGAAGGTCAGGCTTCGGGGAAGGGTTAGGGTTAGGGTTCGGGCTACGGTTAGGGGACGGGGACGGGGACGGTTTAGGGTCCAGGTGAGGGTACGGCAACCCTTTAGGGGGAGCGAGCGTGTGAGGGCGCGGGTTAGTGTTAGCGTACGGGTTAGGATTAGGGGACGGGTGAGGGTCAGGTTTCGGGGAAGGGTTAGGGTTAGGGTTCGGGCTAGGGTTAGGGTTAGGGGATGGGGACGGTTTAGGGTCCAGGTGAGGGTACGGCAACGCTGTAGGGGTAGCGTGCGTGTGAGGGCGCGGGTTACTGTTAGCGTACGGGTTAGGATTAGGGGACGGGTGAGGGTCAGGTTTCGGGGAAGGGTTAGGGTTAGGGTTCGGGCTAGGGTTAGGGTTAGGGGACAGGGACGGTTTAGGGTCCAGGTGAGGGTACGGCAACGCTTTAGGAGAAGCGTGCGTGTGAGGGCACGGGTTAGTGTTAGCGTACGGGTTAGGATTAGGGGACGGGTGAGGGTCAGGCTTCGGGGAAGGGTTAGGGTTAGGGTTCGGGCTAGGGTTAGGGTTAGTGTACGGGGACACTTTAGGGTCCAGGTGAGGGTACGGCAACGCTTTAGGGGGAGCGTGCCTGTGAGGGCGCGGGTTAGTGTTAGAGTACGGGTTACGATTAGCGGACGGGTGAGGGTCAGGCTTCGGGGAAGGGTTAGGGTTAGGGTACGGGCTAGGTTTAGGGTTAGGGGACGGGGACGGTTTAGGGTCCAGGTGAGGGTACGGCAACGCTTTAGGGGGAGCGTGCGTCTGAGGGCGCGGGTTAGCGTTAGCGTACGGGTTAGGATTAGGGGACGGGTGAGGGTCAGTTTTCGGGGAAGGGTTAGGGTTAGGGTTCGGGCTAGGGTTAGGGTTAGGGGACGGTGACGGTTTAGGGTCCATGTGAGGGTACGGCAATGCTTTAGGGGGAGCGTGCGTGTGAGGGCGCGGGTTAGTGTTAGCGTACGGGTTAGGATTAGGGGACGGGTGAGGGTCAGGCTTCGGGGAAGGGTTAGGGTTAGGGTTCGGGCTAGGGTTAGGGTTAGTGTACGAGGACAGTTTAGGGTCCAGGTGAGGGTACGGCAACGCTTTAGGGGGAGCGTGCCTGTGAGGGCGCGGGTTAGTGTTAGAGTACGGGTTACGATTAGCGGACGGGTGAGTGTCAGGCTTCGGGGAAGGGTTAGGGTTAGGGTTCGGGCTAGGTTTAGGGTTAGGGGACGGGGACGGTTTAGGGTCCAGGTGAGGGTACGGCAACGCTTTAGGGGGAGCGTGCCTGTGAGGGCGCGGGTTAGTGTTAGAGTACGAGTTATGATTAGCGGACGGGTGAGGGTCAGGCTTCGTGGAAGGGTTAGGGCTAGGGTTCGGGCTAGGGTTAGGGTTAGGGGATGGGGTCGGTTTAGGGTCCAGGTGAGGGTACGGCAACGCTTTAGGGGGAGCGTGCGTGTGAGGGCGCGGGTTAGTGTTAGCGTACGGGTTAGGATTAGGGCACCGGTGAGGGTCAATCTTCGAGGAAGGGTTAGGTTTAGGGTTCGGGCTAGGGTTAGGGTTAGGGGACGGGGACGGTTTAGGGTCCAGGTGACGGTACGGCAACGCTTTAGGGGGAGCGTGCATGTGAGGGCGTGAGTTAGTGTTAGCGTACGGGTTAGGATTAAGGCACCGGTGAGGGTCAGGCTTCGGGGAAGGCTTAGGGTTAGGGTTCGGGCTAGTGTTAGGGTTAGGGGACGGGGAAGGTTTAGGGTCCAGGTGAGGGTACGGCAACGCTTTAGGGGGAGCATGCGTGTGAGGGCGCCGGTTAGTGTTAGGGTACGGGTTAAAATTAGGGGAACTGTGAGGGTCAGGCTTCGGGGATGGGTTAGGGCTAGGGTTCGGGCTAGGGTTAGGGTTAGGGGACGGGGACGGTTTAGGGTCCAGGTGAGGGTACGGCAATGCTTTAAGGGTAGCGTGCGTGTGAGGGCGCGGGTTAGTGTTAGCGTACGGGTTAGGATTAGGGCACGGGTGAGGGTCAGGCTTCGGGGAAGGGTTAGGGTTAGGTTTCGGTTAGGGTTAGGGTTAGGGGACGGGGACGGTTTAGGGTCAAGGTGAGGGTACGGCAACGCTTTAGGGGGAGCGTGCGTGTGAGGGCGCGGGTTAGTGTTAGCGTACGGGTTAGGATTAGGGGACGGGTGAGGGTCAGGCTTCGGGGAAGGGTTAGGGTTAGGGTTCGGGCTAGGGTTAGGGTTAGGGGACGGGGATGGTTTAGGGTACAGGTGAGGGTACGGCAACGCTTTAGGGGGAGCGTGCGTGTGAGGGCGCGGGTTAGTGGTAGCGTACGGGTTAGGATTAGGACACGGGTGAGGGTCAGGCTTCGGGGAAGGGTTAGGGTTAGGGTTCGGGCTAGGGTTAGGGTTAGGGGACGGGGACTGTTTAGGGTCCAGGTGAGGGTACGGCAACGCTTTAGGGGGAGCGTGCGTGTGAGGGCGCGGGTTAGTGTTAGCGTACGGGTTAGGATTAGGGGACGGGTGAGGGTCAGGCTTCGGGGAAGGGTTAGGGTTAGGGTTCGGGCTAGGGTTAGGGTTAGGGGACGGGGACGGTTTAGGGTCCAGGTGAGGGTACTGTAACGCTTTAGGGGGAGCGTGCGTGTGAGGGCGTGGGTTAGTGTTAGCGTACGGGTTAGGATTAGGGCACGGGTGAGGGTCAGGCTTCGGGGAAGGGTTAGGGTTAGGGTTCGGGCTAGGGTACGGGGAGGGTTTAGGGTCCAGGTGAGGGAACGGCAACGCTTTAGGGGGAGCGTGCGTGTGAGGGCGCGGGTTAGTGTTAGCGTACGGGTTAGGATTAGGGGACGGGTGAGGGTCAGGCTTCGGGGAAGGGTTAGGGTTAGGGTTCGGGCTAGGGTTAGGGTTAGGGGACGGGGACGGTTTAGGGTCCAGGTGAGGGTACGGCAACGCTTTAGGGGGAGCGTGTGTGTGAGGGCACGGGTTAGTGTTAGCGTACGTGTTAGGATTACGGGACGGGTGAGGGTTAGGCTTCGGGGAAGGGTTAGGGTTAGGGTTCGGGCTAGGGTTAGGGTTAGGGGACGGGGACGGTTTAGGGTCCAGGTGAGGGTACGGCAACGCTTTAGGGGGAGCGTGCGTGTGAGGGCACGGGTTAGTGTTAGCGTACGGGTTAGGATTAGGGGACGGGTGAGGGTCAGGCTTCGGGGAAGTGTTAGGGTTAGGGTTCGGGCTAGGGTTAGGGTTAGGGGACGGGGAGGGTTTAGTGTCGAGGTGAGGGTACGGCAACGCTTTAGGGGGAGCGTGCGTGTGAAGGCGCGGGTTAGTGTTAGCGTACGGGTTAGGATTAGGGGACGTGTGAGGGTCAGGCTTCGGGGAAGGGTTAGGGTTAGGGTTCGGGCTAGGGTTAGGGTTAGGGGACGGGGACGGTTTAGGGTCCAGGTGAGGGTACTGCAACGCTTTAGGGGGAGCGTGTGTGTGAGGGCGCGGGTTAGTGTTAGCGTACGGGTTAGGATTAGGGCACGGGTGAGGGTCAGGCTTCGGGGAAGGGTTAGGGTTAGGGTTCGGGCTAGGGTTAGGGTTAGGGGACGGGGACGGTTTAGGGTTCAGGTGAGGGTACGGCAACGCTTTAGGGGGAGCGTGTGTGTGAGGGCGCGGGTTAGTGTTAGCGTACGGGTTAGGATTAGGGCACGGGTGAGGGTCAGGCTTCGGGGAAGGGTTAGGGTTAGGGTTCGGGCTAGGGTTAGGGTTAGGGGACGGGGACGGTTTAGGGTCCAGGTGAGGGTACGGCAACGATTTAGGGGGAGCGTGCGTGTGAGGGCGCGGGTTAGTGTTAGCGTACGGGTTAGGATTAGGGGACGGGTGAGGGTCAGATTTCGGGGAAGGGTTAGGGTTAGGGTTCGGGCTAGGGTTAGGGTTAGGGGATGGGGACGGTTTAGGGTCCAGGTGAGGGTACGACAACGTTGTAGGTGTAGCGTGCGTGTGAGGGCGCGGGTTAGTGTTAGCGTACGGGTTAGGATTATGGGACGGGTGAGGGTCAGGCTTCGGGGAAGTGTTAGGGTTAGGGTTCGGGCTAGGGTTAGGGTTAGGGGACGGGGACGGTTTAGGGTCCAGGTGAGGGTACGGCAACGCTTTAGGGGGAGCGTACGTGTGAGGGCGCGGGTTAGTGTTAGCATACGGGTTAGGATTAGGGGACGGGTGAGGGTCAGGCTTCGGGGAAGGGTTAGGGTTAGGGTTGGTCCTAGTGTTAGGGTTAGGGGACGGGGACGGTTTAGGGTCCAGGTGAGGGTACGGCAACGCTTTAGGGGGAGCGCGCGTGTGAGGGCGCGGGTTAGTGTTAGCGTACGGGTTAGGATTAGGGGACGGGTGAGGGTCAGGCTTCGGGGAAGGGTTAGGGTTAGGGTTCGGGCTAGGGTTAGGGTTAGGGGACGGGGACGGTTTAGGGTCCAGGTGAGGGTACGGCAACGCTTTAGGGGGAGCGTGCGTGTGAGGGCGCGGGTTAGTGTTAGCGTACGGGTTAGGATTAGAGGACGGGTGAGGGTCAGGCTTCGGGGAAGTGTTAAGGTTAGGGTTCGGGCTAGGGTTAGGGTTAGGGGATGGGGACGGTTTAGGGTCCAGGTGAGGGTACGGCAACGCTGTAGGGGGAGCGTGCGTGTGAGGGCGCGGGTTAGTGTTAGCGTACGGGTTAGGATTAGGGGACGGGTGAGGGTCAGGCTTCGGGGAAGTGTTAGGGTTAGGGTTCGGGCTAGGGTTAGGGTTAGGGGACGGGGACGGTTTAGGGTCCAGGTGATGGTACTGCAACGCTTTAGGGGAAGCGTGCGTGTGAGGGCGCAGGTTAATGTTAGCGTACGGGTTAGGATTAGGGCACGGGTGAGGGTCAGGCTTCGGGGAAGGGTTAGGGTTAGGGTTCGGGCTAGGGTAAGGGTTAGGGGACGGGGAGGGTTTAGGGTCCAGGTGAGGGAACGGCAACGCTTTAGGGGGAGCGTGCGTGTGAGGGCGCGGGTTAGTGTTAGCGTACGGGTTAGGATTAGGGGACGGGTGAGGGTCAGGCTTCGGGGAAGGGTTAGGGTTAGGGTTCGGGCTAGAGTTAGGGTTAGGGGACGGGGACGGTTTAGGGTCCAGGTGAGGGTACGGCAACGCTTTAGGGGGAGCGTGCGTGTGAGGGCGCGGGTTAGTGTTAGCGTACGGGTTAGGATTAGGGGACGGGTGAGGGTCAGGTTTCGGGGAAGGGTTAGGGTTAGGGTTCGGGCTAGGGTTAGGGTTAGGGGATGGGGACGGTTTAGTGTCCAGGTGAGGGTACGGCAACGCTGTAGGGGTAGCGTGCGTGTGAGGGCGCGGGTTAGTGTTAGCGTACGGGTTAGGATTATGGAACGGGTGAGGGTCAGGCTTCGGGGAAGGGTTAGGGTTAGGGTTCGGGCTAGGGTTAGGGTTAGGGGACGGGGACGGTTTAGGGTCCAGATGAGGGTACGGCAACGCTTTAGGGGGAGCGTGCGTGTGAGGGCGCGGGTTAGTGTTAGCATACAGGTTAGGATTAGGGGACGGGTGAGGGTCAGGCTTCGGGGAAGGGTTAGGGTTAAGGTTGGTCCTAGGGTTAGGGTTAGGTGACGGGGACGTTTTAGGGTCCAGGTGAGGGTACGGCAACGCTTTAGGGGGAGCGCGCGTGTGAGGGCGCGGGTTAGTGTTAGTGTACGGGTTAGGATTAGGGGACGGGTGAGGGTCAGGCTTCGGGGAAGGGTTAGGTTTAGGGTTCGGGCTAGGGTTAGGGTTAGGGGACCGGGACGGTTTAGGGTCCAGGTGAGGGTACGGCAACGCTTTAGGGGGAGCGTGCGTGTGAGGGCGCGGGTTAGTGTTAGCGTACGGGTTAGGATTAGGGCAAGGGTGAGGGTCAGGCTTCGGGGAAGGGTTAGGGTTAGGGTTCGGGCTAGGGTAAGGGTTAGGGGACGGGGACGGTTTAGGGTCCAGGTGAGGGTACGGCAACGCTTTAGGGGGAGCGTGTGTGTGAGGGCGAGGGTTAGTGTTAGCGTACGGGTTAGGATTAGGGGACGGGTGAGGGTCAGGCTTCGGGGAAGGGTTAGGGTTAGGGTTCGGGCTAGCATTAGGGTTAGGGGATGGGGAGGGTTTAGGGTCCAGGTGAGGGTACGGCAACGCTGTAGGGGGAGCGTGCGTGTGAGGGCGCGGGTTAGTGTTAGCGTACGGGTTAGGATTAGGGGACGGGTGAGGGTCAGGCTTCGGGGAAGGGTTAGGGTTAGGGTTCGGGCTAGGGTAAGGGTTAGGGGAAGGGGAGGGTTTAGGGTCCAGGTGAGGGAACGGCAACGCTTTAGGGGGAGCGTGCGTGTGAGGGCGCGGGTTAGTGTTAGCGTACGGGTTAGGATTAGGGGATGGGTGAGTGTCAGGCTTCGGGGAAGGGTTAGGGCTAGTGTTTCGCTAGGGTTAGGGTTAGGGGACGGGGACGGTTTAGGGTCCAGGTGAGGGTACGGCAACGCTTTAGGGGGAGCGTGCGTGTGAGGGCGCGGGTTAGTGTTAGCGTACGGGTTAGGATTAGGGGACGGGTGAGGGTCAGGCTTCGGGGATGGGTTAGGGCTAGGGTTCGGGCTAGGGTTAGAGTTAGGGGACAGGGACGGTTTAGGGTCCAGGTGAGGGTACGGCAACGCTTTCAGGGGAGCGTGCGTGTTAGAGCGCGGGTTAGTGTTAGCGTACGGGTTAGGATTAGGGCACGGGTGAGGGTCAGGCTTCGGGGAAGGGTTAGGGTTAGGTTTCGTTTAGGGTTAGGGTTAGGGGACGGGGACGGTTTAGGGTCCAGGTGAGGGTACGGCAACGCTCTAGGGGGAGCGTGCGTGTGAGGGCGCGGGTTAGTGTTAGCGTACGGGTTAGGATTAGGGCACCGGTGAAGGTCAGGCTTCGGGGAAGGGTTAGGGTTAGGGTTCGGGCTACGGTTAGGGGACGGGGACGGGGACGGTTTAGGGTCCAGGTGAGGGTACGGCAACCCTTTAGGGGGAGCGAGCGTGTGAGGGCGCGGGTTAGTGTTAGCGTACGGGTTAGGATTAGGGGACGGGTGAGGGTCAGGTTTCGGGGAAGGGTTAGGGTTAGGGTTCGGGCTAGGGTTAGGGTTAGGGGATGGGGACGGTTTAGGGTCCAGGTGAGGGTACGGCAACGCTGTAGGGGTAGCGCGCGTGTGAGGGCGCGGGTTACTGTTAGCGTACGGGTTAGGATTAGGGGACGGGTGAGGGTCAGGTTTCGGGGAAGGGTTAGGGTTAGGGTTCGGGCTAGGGTTAGGGTTAGGGGACAGGGACGGTTTAGGGTCCAGGTGAGGGTACGGCAACGCTTTAGGAGAAGCGTGCGTGTGAGGGCACGGGTTAGTGTTAGCGTACGGGTTAGGATTAGGGGACGGGTGAGGGTCAGGCTTCGGGGATGGGTTAGGGTTAGGGTTCGGGCTAGGGTTAGGGTTAGTGTACGGGGACACTTTAGGGTCCAGGTGAGGGTACGGCAACGCTTTAGGGGGAGCGTGCCTGTGAGGGCGCGGGTTAGTGTTAGAGTACGGGTTACGATTAGCGGACGGGTGAGGGTCAGGCTTCGGGGAAGGGTTAGGGTTAGGGTTCGGGCTAGGTTTAGGGTTAGGGGACGGGGACGGTTTAGGGTCCAGATGAGGGTACGGCAACGCTTTAGGGGGAGCGTGCGTGTGAGGGCGCGGGTTAGCGTTAGCGTACGGGTTAGGATTAGGGGACGGGTGAGGGTCAGTTTTCGGGGAAGGGTTAGGGTTAGGGTTCGGGCTAGGGTTAGGGTTAGGGGACGGGGACGGTTTAGGGTCCATGTGAGGGTACGGCAATGCTTTAGGGGGAGCGTGCGTGTGAGGGCGCGGGTTAGTGTTAGCGTACGGGTTAGGATTAGGGGACGGGTGAGGGTCAGGCTTCGGGGAAGGGTTAGGGTTAGGGTTCGGGCTAGGGTTAGGGTTAGTGTAGGAGGACAGTTTAGGGTCCAGGTGAGGGTACGGCAACGCTTTAGGGGGAGCGTGCCTGTGAGGGCGCGGGTTAGTGTTAGAGTACGGGTTACGATTAGCGGACGGGTGAGTGTCAGGCTTCGGGGAAGGGTTAGGGTTAGGGTTCGGGCTAGGTTTAGGGTTAGGGGACGGGGACGGTTTAGGGTCCAGGTGAGGGTACGGCAACGCTTTAGGGGGAGCGTGCCTGTGAGGGCGCGGGTTAGTGTTAGAGTACGAGTTATGATTAGCGGACGGGTGAGGGTCAGGCTTCGTGGAAGGATTAGGGCTAGGGTTCGGGCTAGGGTTAGGGTTAGGGGACGGGGTCGGTTTAGGGTCCAGGTGAGGGTACGGCAACGCTTTAGGGGGAGCGTGCGTGTGAGGGAGCGGGTTAGTGTTAGCGTACGGGTTAGGATTAGGGCACCGGTGAGGGTCAATCTTCGAGGAAGGGTTAGGTTTAGGGTTCGGGCTAGGGTTAGGGTTAGGGGACGGGGACGGTTTAGGGTCCAGGTGACGGTACGGCAACGCTTTAGGGGGAGCGTGCATGTGAGGGCGTGAGTTAGTGTTAGCGTACGGGTTAGGATTAGGGCACCGGTGAGGGTCAGGCTTCGGGGAAGGCTTAGGGTTAGGGTTCGGGCTAGTGTTAGGGTTAGGGGACGGGGACGGTTTAGGGTCCAGGTGAGGGTACGGCAACGCTTTAGGGGGAGCGTGCGTGTGAGGGCGCCGGTTAGTGTTAGGGTACGGGTTAGGATTAGGGGAAGTGTGAGGGTCAGGCTTCGGGGATGGGTTAGGGCTAGGGTTCGGGCTAGGGTTAGGGTTAGGGGACGGGGACGGTTTAGGGTCCAGGTGAGGGTACGGCAATGCTTTAAGGGGAGCGTGCGTGTGAGGGCGCGGGTTAGTGTTAGCGTACGGGTTAGGATTAGGGCACGGGTGAGGGTCAGGCTTCGGGGAAGGGTTAGGGTTAGGTTTCGGTTAGGGTTAGGGTTAGGGGACGGGGACGGTTTAGGGTCAAGGTGAGGGTACGGCAACGCTTTAGGGGGAGCGTGCGTGTGAGGGCGCGGGTTAGTGTTAGCGTACGGGTTAGGATTAGGGCACCGGTGAAGGTCAGGCTTCGGGGAAGGGTTAGGGTTAGGGTTCGGGCTAGGGTTAGGGTTAGGGGACGGGGACGGTTTAGGGTCCAGGTGAGGGTACGGCAATGCTTTAGGGGGAGCGTGCGTGTGAGGGCGCGGGTTAGTGTTAGCGTACGGGTTAGGATTAGGGGACGGGTGAGGGTCAGGCTTCGGGGAAGGGTTAGGGTTAGGGTTCGGTCTAGGGTTAGGGTTAGGGTACGGGGACGGTTTAGGGTCCAGGTGAGGGTACGGCAACGCTTTAGGGGGAGCGTGCGTGTGAGGGCGCGGGTTAGTGTTAGCGTACGGGTTAGGATTAGGGCACCGGTGAGTGTCAGGCTTGGGGGAAGTCTTAGGGTTAGGTTTTGGGCTAGGGTTAGGGTTAGGGGACGGGGACGGTTTAGGGTCCAGGTGAGGGTACGGCAACGCTTTAGGGGGAGCGTGCGTGTGAGGGCGCGGGTTAGTGTTAGCGTACGGGTTAGGATTAGGGCACGGGTGAGGGTCAGGCTTCGGGGAAGGGTTAGGGTTAGGGTTCGGGCTAGGGTTAGGGTTAGGGGACGGGGACGGTTTAGGGTCCAGGTGAGGGTACGGCAACTCTTTAGGGGGAGCGTGCGTGTGAGGGCGAGGTTAGTTTTAGCGTACGGGTTAGGATTAGGGGACGGGTGAGGGTCAGGCTTCGGGGAAGGGTTAGGGTTAGGGTTCGGGCTAGGGTTAGGGTTAGTGTACGGGGACGTTTTAGGGTCCAGGTGAGGGTACGGCAACGCTTTAGGGGGAGCGTGCGTGTGAGGGCGCGGGTTAGTGTTAGCGTACGGGTTAGGTTTAGGGGACGGGTGAGGGTCAGGCTTCGGTGAAGGGTTAGGGTTAGGGTTCGGGCTAGGGTTACGTTTAGTGGACGGGGACGGTTTAGGGTCCAGGTGAGGGTACTGCAACGCTTTAGGGGGAGCGTGCGTGTGAGGGCGTGGGTTAGTGTTAGCGTACGGGTCAGGATTAGGGCACGGGTGAGGGTCAGGCTTCGGGGAAGGGTTAGGGTTAGGGTTCGGGCTAGGGTTAGGGTTAGGGTTAGGGGACGGTTTAGGTTCCAGGTGAGGGTACGGCAACGCTTTAGGGGGAGCGTGCGTGTGAGGGCGCGGGTTAGTGTTAGCGTACGGGTTAGGATTAGGGCACGGGTGAGGGTCAGGTTTCGGGGAAGTGTTAGGGCTAGGGTTCGGGCTAGGGTTAGGGGACGGGGACGGGGACGGTTTAGGGTACAGGTGAGGGTACGGCAACGCCTTAGGGGGAGCGTGCGTGTGAGGGCGCGGGTTAGTGTTAGCGTACGGGTTAGGATTAGGGCACGGGTGAGGGTCAGGCTTCGGGGAAGGGTTAGGGTTAGGGTTCGGGCTAGGGTTAGGGTTAGAGGATGGGGAGGGTTTAGGGTCCAGGTGAGGGAACGGCAACGCTTTAGGGGGAGCGTGCGTGTGAGGGCGCGGGTTAGTGTTAGCGTACGGGTTAGGATTAGGGGACGGGTGAGGGTCAGGCTTCGGGGAAGGGTTAGGGTTAGGGTTCGGGCTAGGGTTAGGGTTAGGGGACGGGGACGGTTTAGGGTCCAGGTGAGGGTACGGCAACGCTAAGGGGGAGTGTGCGTGTGAGGGCGCGGGTTAGTGTTAGCTTACGGGTTAGGATTAGGGCACCGGTGAGGGTCAGGCTTCGGGGAAGGCTTAGGGTTAGGGTTTGGGCTAGGGTTAGGGTCAGGGAACGGGGACGGTTTAGGGTCCAGGTGAGGGTACGGCAACGCTTTAGGGGGAGCGTGCGTGTGAGGGCGCGGGTTAGTGTTAGCGTACGGGTTAGGATTAGTGGACGGGTGAGGGTCAGGCTTCGGGGAAGGGTTAGGGTTAGGGTTCGGGCTAGGGTTAGGGTTAGGGGACGGGGACGGTTTAGGGTCCAGGTGAGGGTACGGCAACTCTTTAGGGGGAGCGTGCGTGTGAGGGCGCGTGTTAGTGTTAGCGTACGGGTTAGGATTAGGGGACGGGTGAGGGTCAGGCTTCGGGGAAGGGTTAGGGTTAGGGTTCGGGCTAGGGTTAGGGTTAGTGTACGGGGACGGTTTAGGGTCCAGGTGAGGGTACGGCAACGCTTTAGGGGGAGCGTGCCTGTGAGGGCGCGGGTTAGTGTTAGAGTACGGGTTACGATTAGCGGACGGGTGAGGCTCAGGCTTCGGGGAAGGGTTAGGTTTAGGGTTGGGCTAGGTTTAGGGTTAGGGGACGGGGACTGTTTAGGGTCCAGTTGAGGGTACGGCAACGCTTTAGGGGGAGCGTGCGTGTGAGGGCGCGAGTTAGCGTTAGCGTACGGGTTAGGATTAGGGGACGGGTGAGGGTCAGGCTTCAGGGAATGCTTAGGGTTAGGGTTCGTGCTACGGTTAGGGATAGGGGACGGGGACGGTTTAGGGTCCAGGTGAGGGTACGGCAACACTTTAGGGGGAGCGTGCGTGTTAGGGCGCGGGTTAGCATTAGCGTACGGGTTAGGATTAGGAGACGGGTGAGGGTCAGGCTTCGGGGAAGGGTTAGGGTTAGGGTTCGGGCTAGGGTTAGGGGACGGGGATGGTTTAGGGTACAGGTGAGGGTACGGCAACGCTTTAGGGGGAGCGTGCGTGTGAGGGCGCGGGTTAGTGGTAGCGTACGGGTTAGGATTAGGACACGGGTGAGGGTCAGGCTTCGGGGAAGGGTTAGGGTTAGGGTTCGGGCTAGGGTTAGGGTTAGGGGTCGGGGACTGTTTAGGGTCCAGGTGAGGGTACGGCAACGCTTTAGGGGTAGCGTGCGTGTGAGGGCGCGGGTTAGTGTTAGCGTACGGGTTAGGATTAGGGGACGGGTGAGGGTCAGGCTTCGGGGAAGGGTTAGGGTTAGGGTTCGGGCTAGGGTTAGGGTTAGGGGACGGGGACGGTTTAGGGTCCAGGTGAGGGTACTGTAACGCTTTAGGGGGAGCGTGCGTGTGAGGGCGTGGGTTAGTGTTAGCGTACGGGTTAGGATTAGGGCACGGGTGAGGGTCAGGCTTCGGGGAAGGGTTAGGGTTAGGGTTCGGGCTAGGGGACGGGGAGGGTTTAGGGTCCAGGTGAGGGAACGGCAACGCTTTAGGGGGAGCGTGCGTGTGAGGGCGCGGGTTAGTGTTAGCGTACGGGTTAGGATTAGGGGACGGGTGAGGGTCAGGCTTCAGGGAAGGGTTAGGGTTAGGGTTCGGGCTAGGGTTAGGGTTAGGGGACGGGGACGGTTTAGGGTCCAGGTGAGGGTACGGCAACGCTTTAGGGGGAGCGTGTGTGTGAGGGCACGGGTTAGTGTTAGCGTACGTGTTAGGATTACGGGACGGGTGAGGGTTAGGCTTCGGGGAAGGGTTAGGGTTAGGGTTCGGGCTAGGGTTAGGGTTAGGGGACGGGGACGGTTTAGGGTCCAGGTGAGGGTACGGCAATGCTTTAGGGGGAGCGTGCGTGTGAGGGCACGGGTTAGTGTTAGCGTACGGGTTAGGATTAGGGGACGGGTGAGGGTCAGGCTTCGGGGAAGTGTTAGGGTTAGGGTTCGGGCTAGGGTTAGGGTTAGGGGACGGGGAGGGTTTAGTGTCGAGGTGAGGGTACGGCAACGCTTTAGGGGGAGCGTGCGTGTGAAGGCGCGGGTTAGTGTTAGCGTACGGGTTAGGATTAGGGGACGTGTGAGGGTCAGGCTTCGGGGAAGGGTTAGGGTTAGGGTTCGGGCTAGGGTTAGGGTTAGGGGACGGGGACGGTTTAGGGTCCAGGTGAGGGTACTGCAACGCTTTAGGGGGAGCGTGTGTGTGAGGGCGCGGGTTAGTGTTAGCGTACGGGTTAGGATTAGGGCACGGGTGAGGGTCAGGCTTCGGGGAAGGGTTAGGGTTAGGGTTCGGGCTAGGGTTAGGGTTAGGGGACGGGGACGGTTTAGGGTCCAGGTGAGGGTACGGCAACGCTTTAGGGTGAGCGTGTGTGTGAGGGCGCGGGTTAGTGTTTGCGTACGGGTTAGGATTAGGGCACGGGTGAGGGTCAGGCTTCGGGGAAGGGTTAGGGTTAGGGTTCGGGCTAGGGTTAGGGTAAGGGGACGGGGACGGTTTAGGGTCCAGGTGAGGGTACGGCAACGATTTAGGGGGAGCGTGCGTGTGAGGGCGCGGGTTAGTGTTAGCGTACGGGTTAGGATTAGGGGACGGGTGAGGGTCAGGTTTCGGGGAAGGGTTAGGGTTAGGGTTTGGGCTAGGGTTAGGGTTAGGGGATGGGGACGGTTTAGGGTCCAGGTGAGGGTACGACAACGCTGTAGGGGTAGCGTGCGTGTGAGGGCGCGGGTTAGTGTTAGCGTACGGGTTAGGATTATGGGACGGGTGAGGGTCAGGCTTCGGGGAAGTGTTAGGGTTAGGGTTCGGGCTAGGGTTAGGGTTAGGGGACGGGGACGGTTTAGGGTCCTGGTGAGGGTACGGCAACGCTTTAGGGGGAGCGTACGTGTGAGGGCGCAGGTTAGTGTTAGCATACGGGTTAGGATTAGGGGACGGGTGAGGGTCAGGCTTCGGGGAAGGGTTAGGGTTAGGGTTGGTCCTAGTGTTAGGGTTAGGGGACGGGGACGGTTTAGGGTCCAGGTGAGGGTACGGCAACGCTTTAGGGGGAGCGCGCGTGTGAGGGCGCGGGTTAGTGTTAGCGTACGGGTTAGGATTAGGGGACGGGTGAGGGTCAGGCTTCGGGGAAGGGTTAGGGTTAGGGTTCGGGCTAGGGTTAGGGTTAGGGGACGGGGACGGTTTAGGGTCCAGGTGAGGGTACGGCAACGCTTTAGGGGGAGCGTGCGTGTGAGGGCGCGGGTTAGTGTTAGCGTACGGGTTAGGATTAGAGGACGGGTGAGGGTCAGGCTTCAGGGAAGTGTTAAGGTTAGGGTTCGGGCTAGGGTTAGGGTTAGGGGATGGGGACGGTTTAGGGTCCAGGTGAGGGTACGGCAACGCTGTAGGGGGAGCGTGCGTGTGAGGGCGCGGGTTAGTGTTAGCGTACGGGTTAGGATTAGGGGACGGGTGAGGGTCAGGCTTCGGGGAAGTGTTAGGGTTAGGGTTCGGGCTAGGGTTAGGGTTAGGGGACGGGGACGGTTTAGGGTCCAGGTGAGGGTACTGCAACGCTTTAGGGGAAGCGTGCGTGTGAGGGCGCAGGTTAATGTTAGCGTACGGGTTAGGATTAGGGCACGGGTGAGGGTCAGGCTTCGGGGAAGGGTTAGGGTTAGGGTTCGGGCTAGGGTAAGGGTTAGGGGACGGGGAGGGTTTAGGGTCCAGGTGAGGGAATGGCAACGCTTTAGGGGGAGCGTGCGTGTGAGGGCGGGGGTTAGTGTTAGCGTACGGGTTAGGATTAGGGGACGGGTGAGGGTCAGGCTTCGGGGAAGGGTTAGGGTTAGGGTTCGGGCTAGAGTTAGGGTTAGGGGACGGGGACGGTTTAGGGTCCAGGTGAGGGTACGGCAACGCTTTAGGGGGAGCGTGCGTGTGAGGGCGCGGGTTAGTGTTAGCGTACGGGTTAGGATTAGGGGACGGGTGAGGGTCAGGTTTCGGGGAAGGGTTAGGGTTAGGGTTCGGGCTAGGGTTAGGGTTAGGGGATGGGGACGGTTTAGTGTCCAGGTGAGGGTACGGCAACGCTGTAGGGGTAGCGTGCGTGTGAGGGCGCGGGTTAGTGTTAGCGTACGGGTTAGGATTCTGGAACGGGTGAGGGTCAGGCTTCGGGGAAGGGTTAGGGTTAGGGTTCGGGCTAGGGTTAGGGTTAGGGGACGGGGACGGTTTAGGGTCCAGATGAGGGTACGGCAACGCTTTAGGGGGAGCGTGCGTGTGAGGGCGCGGGTTAGTGTTAGCATACAGGTTAGGATTAGGGGACGGGTGAGGGTCAGGCTTCGGGGAAGGGTTACGGTTAGGGTTGGTCCTAGGGTTAGGGTTAGGTGACGGGGACGTTTTAGGGTCCAGGTGAGGGTACGGCAACGCTTTAGGGGGAGCGCGCGTGTGAGGGCGCGGGTTAGTGTTAGTGTACGGGTTAGGATTAGGGGACGGGTGAGGGTCAGGCTTCGGGGAAGGGTTAGGTTTAGGGTTCGGGCTAGGGTTAGGGTTAGGGGACGGGGACGGTTTAGGGTCCAGGTGAGGGTACGGCAACGCTTTAGGGGGAGCGTGCGTGTGAGGGCGCGGGTTAGTGTTAGCGTACGGGTTAGGATTAGGGCACGGGTGAGGGTCAGGCTTCGGGGAAGGGTTAGGGTTAGGGTTCGGGCTAGGGTAAGGGTTAGGGGACGGGGACGGTTTAGGGTCCAGGTGAGGGTACGGCAACGCTTTAGGGGGAGCGTGTGTGTGAGGGCGAGGGTTAGTGTTAGCGTACGGGTTAGGATTAGGGGACGGGTGAGGGTCAGGCTTCGGGGAAGGGTTAGGGTTAGGGTTCGGGCTAGCATTAGGGTTAGGGGATGGGGAGGGTTTAGGGTCCAGGTGAGGGTACGGCAACGCTGTAGGGGGAGCGTGCGTGTGAGGGCGCGGGTTAGTGTTAGCGTACGGGTTAGGATTAGGGGACGGGTGAGGGTCAGGCTTCGGGGAAGGGTTAGGGTTAGGGTTCGGGCTAGGGTTAGGGTTAGGGGACGGGGACGGTTTAGGGTCCAGGTGAGGGTACTGCAATGCTTTAGGGGAAGCGTGCGTGTGAGGGCGCAGGTTAGTGTTAGCGTACGAGTTAGGATTAGGGCACGGGTGAGGGTCAGGCTTCGGGGAAGGGTTAGGGTTAGGGTTCGGGCTAGGGTAAGGGTTAGGGGACGGGGAGGGTTTAGGGTCCAGGTGAGGGAACGGCAACGCTTTAGGGGGAGCGTGCGTGTGAGGGCGCGGGTTAGTGTTAGCGTACGGGTTAGGATTAGGGCACGGGTGAGGGTCAGGCTTCGGGGAAGGGTTAGGGTTAGGGTTCGGGCTAGGGTTAGGGTTAGGGGACTGGGACGGTTTAGGGTCCAGGTGAGGGTACGGCAACGCTTTACGGGGAGCGTGTGTGTGAGGGCACGGGTTAGTGTTAGCGTACGGGTTAGGATTAGGGCACGGGTGAGGGTCAGGCTTCGGGGAAGGGTTAGGGTTAGGGTTCGGGCTAGGGTTAGGGTTAGGGGACGGGGACGGTTTAGGGTCCAGGTGAGGGTACGGCAACGCTTTAGGGGGAGCGTGCGTGTGAGGGCGCGGGTTAGTGTTAGCGTACGGGTTAGGATTAGGGGACGGGTGAGGGTCAGGTTTCGGGGAAGGGTTAGGGTTAGGGTTCGGGCTAGGGTTAGGGTTAGGGGATGGGGACGGTTTAGTGTCCAGGTGAGGGTACGGCAACGCTGTAGGGGTAGCGTGCGTGTGAGGGCGCGGGTTAGTGTTAGCGTACGGGTTAGGATTATGGGACGGGTGAGGGTCAGGCTTCGGGGAAGGGTTAGGGTTAGGGTTCGGGCTAGGGTTAGGGTTAGGGGACGGGGACGGTTTAGGGTCCAGATGACGGTACGGCAACGCTTTAGGGGGAGCGTGCGTGTGAGGGCGCGGGTTAGTGTTAGCATACGGGTTAGGATTAGGGGACGGGTGAGGGTCAGGCTTCGGGGAAGGGTTAGGGTTAGGGTTGGTCCTAGGGTTAGGGTTAGGGGACGGGGACGGTTTAGGGTCCAGGTGAGGGTACGGCAACGCTTTAGGGGGAGCGCGCCTGTGAGGGCGCGGGTTAGTGTTAGCGTACGGGTTAGGATTAGGGGACGGGTGAGGGTCAGGCTTCGGGGAAGGGTTAGGGTTAGGGTTCGGGCTAGGGTTAGGGTTAGGGGACGGGGACGGTTTAGGGTCCAGGTGAGGGTACGGCAACGCTTTAGGGGGAGCGTGCGTGTGAGGGCGCGGGTTAGTGTTAGCGTACGGGTTAGGATTAGGGGACGGGTGAGGGTCAGGCTTCGGGGAAGTGTTAAGGTTAGGGTTCGGGCTAGGGTTAGGGTTAGGGGATGGGGACGGTTTAGGGTCCAGGTGAGGGTACGGCAACGCTTTAGGGGGAGCGTGCGTGTGAGGGCGTGAGTTAGTGTTAGCGTACGGGTTAGGATTAGGGGACGGGTGAGGGTCAGGCTTCGGGGAAGGGTTAGGGTTAGGGTTCGGGCTAGGGTTAGGGTTAGGGGACGGGGACGGTTTAGGGTCCAGGTGAGGGTACTGCAACGCTTTAGGGGAAGCGTGCGTGTGAGGGCGCGGGTTAGTGTTAGCGTACGGGTTAGGATTAGGGCACGGGTGAGGGTCAGGCTTCGGGGAAGGGTTAGGGTTAGGGTTCGGGCTAGGGTAAGGGTTAGGGGACGGGGACGGTTTAGGGTCCAGGTGAGGGTACGGCAACGCTTTAGGGGGAGCGTGTGTGTGAGGGCGCGGTTTAGTGTTAGCGTACGGGTTAGGATTAGGGGACGGGTGAGGGTCAGGCTTCGGGGAAGGGTTAGGGTTAGGGTTCGGGCTAGCATTAGGGTTAGGGGATGGGGAGGGTTTAGGGTTCAGGTGAGGGTATGGCAACGCTTTAGGGGGAGCGTGCATGTGAGGGCGCGAGTTAGCGTTAGCGTACGGGTTAGGATTAGGGGACGGGTGAGGGTCAGGCTTCAGGGAAGGGTTAGGGTTAGGGTTCGGGCTACGTTTAGGGATAGGGGACGGGGACGGTTTAGGGTCCAGGTGAGGGTACGGCAACACTTTAGGGGGAGCGTGCGTGTGACGGCGTGGGTTAGCATTAGCGTACGGGTTAGGATTAGGAGACGGGTGAGGGTCAGGCTTCGTGGAAGGGTTAGGGTTAGGGTTCGGGCTAGGGTTAGGGTTAGGGGACGGGGATGGTTTAGGGTCCAGGTGAGGGTACGGCAACGCTTTAGGGGGAGCGTGCGTGTGAGGGCGCGGGTTAGTGGTAGCGTACGGGTTAGGATTAGGACACGGTTGAGGGTCAGGCTTCGGGGAAGGGTTAGGGTTAGGGTTCGGGCTAGGGTTAGGGTTAGGGGACAGGGATTGTTTAGGGTCCAGGTGAGGGTACGGCAACGCTTTAGGGGGAGCGTGCGTGTGAGGGCGCGGGTTAGTGTTAGCGTACGGGTTAGGATTAGGGGACGGGTGAGGGTCAGGCTTCGGGGAAGGGTTAGGGTTAGGGTTCGGGCTAGGGTTAGGGTTAGTGTACGGGGACGGTTTAGGGTCCAGGTGAGGGTACGGCAACGCTTTAGGGGGAGCGTGCCTGTGAGGGCGCGGTTTAGTGTTAGAGTACGGTTTACGATTAGCGGACGGGTGAGGGTCAGGCTTCGGGGAAGGGTTAGGGTTAGGGTTCGGGCTAGGTTTAGGGTTAGGGGACGGGGACGGTTTAGGGTCCAGGTGAGGGTACGGCAAAGCTTTAGGGGGAGCGTGCGTGTTAGGGCGCGAGTTAGCGTTAGCGTACTGGTTAGGATTAGGGGACGGGTGAGGGTCAGGCTTCAGGGAAGGGTTAGGGTTAGGGTTCGGGCTACAGTTAGGGATAGGGGACGGGGACGGTTTAGGGTCCAGGTGAGGGTACGGCAACACTTTAGGGGGAGCGTGCGTGTGAGGGCGCGGGTTAGCATTAGCGTAAGGGTTAGGATTAGGAGACGGGTGAGGGTCAGGCTTCGGGGAAGGGTTAGGGTTAGGGTTCGGGCTAGGGTTAGGGTTAGGGGACGGGGATGGTTTAGGGTCCAGGTGAGGGTACGGCATCGCTTTAGGGGGAGCGTGCGTGTGAGGGCGCGGGTTAGTGGTAGCGTACGGGTTAGGATTAGGACACGGGTGAGGGTCAGGCTTCGGGGAAGGGTTAGGGTTAGGGTTCGGGCTAGGGTTAGGGTTTGGGGACGGGGACTGTTTAGGGTCCAGGTGAGGGTACGGCAACGCTTTAGGGGGAGCGTGCGTGTGAGGGCGCGGGTTAGTGTTAGCGTACGGGTTAGGATTATGGGACGGGTGAGGGGCAGGCTTCGGGGAAGTGTTAGGGTTAGGGTTCGGGCTAGGGTTAGGGTTAGGGGATGGGGACGGTTTAGGGTCCAGGTGAGGGTACGGCAACGCTGTAGGGGGAGCGTGCGTGTGAGGGCGCGGGTTAGTGTTAGCGTACGGGTTAGGATTAGGAGACGGGTGAGGGTCAGGCTTCGGGGAAGGGTTAGGGTTAGGGTTCGGGCTAGGGTTAGGGTTAGGGGACGGGGACGGTTTAGGTTCCAGGTGAGGGTACGGCAACGCTTTAGGGGGAGCGTGCGTGTGAGGGCGCGGGTTAGTGTTAGCATACGGGTTAGGATTAGGGCACGGGTGAGGGTCAGGTTTCGGGGAAGTGTTAGGGCTAGGGTTCGGGCTAGGGTTAGGGTTAGGGGACGGGGACGGTTTAGGGTACAGGTGAGGGTATGGCAACGCCTTAGGGGGAGCGTGCGTGTGAGGGCACGGGTTAGTGTTAGCGTACGGGTTAGGATTAGGGCACGGGTGAGGGTCAGGCTTCGGGGAAGGGTTAGGGTTAGGGTTCGGGCTAGGGTTAGGGTTAGGGGACGGGGAGGGTTTAAGATCCAGGTGTGGGAACGGCAACGCTTTAGGGGGAGCGTGCGTGTGAGGGCGCGGGTTAGTGTTAGCGTACGGGTTAGGATTAGGGGACGGGTGAGGGTCAGGCTTCGGGGAAGGGTTAGGGTTAGGGTTCGGGCTAGGGTTAGGGTTAGGGGACGGGGACGGTTTAGGGTCCAGGTGAGGGTACGGAAACGCTTTAGGGGGAGCGTGCGTGTGAGGGCGCGAGTTAGCGTTAGCGTACGGGTTAGGATTAGGGGACGGGTGAGGGTCAGGCTTCAGGGAAGGGTTAGGGTTAGGGTTCGGGCTACGGTTAGGGATAGGGGACGGGGACGGTTTAGGGTCCAGGTGAGGGTACGGCAACACTTTAGGGGGAGCGTGCGTGTTAGGGCGCGGGTTAGCATTAGCGTACGGGTTAGGATTAGGAGACGGGTGAGGGTCAGGCTTCGGGGAAGGGTTAGGGCTAGGGTTCGGGCTAGGGTTAGGGTTAGGGGACGGGGACGGTTTAGGGTCCAGGTGAGGGTACGGAAACGCTTTAGGGGGAGCGTGCGTGTGAGGGCGTGGGTTAGTGTTAGCGTACGTGTTAGGTTTAGGGGACGGGTGAGGGTCAGGCTTCGGGGAAGGGTTAGGGTTAGTGTTCGGGCTAGGGTTAGGGTTAGGGGACGGGGACGGTTTAGGGTCCAGGTGAGGGTACGGCAACACTTTAGGGGGAGCGTGCGTGTGAGGGCGCCGGTTAGTGTTAGAGTACGGGTTAGGATTAGGGGACGGGTGAGGGTCAGGCTTCGGGGATGGGTTAGGGCTAGGGTTCTGGCTAGGGTTAGGGTTAGGGGACGGGGACGGTTTAGAGTCCAGGTGAGGGTACGGCAACGCTTTAAGGGGAGCGTGCGTGTGAGGGCGCGGGTTAGTGTTAGCGTACGGGTTAGGATTAGGGCACGTGTGAGGGTCAGGCTTCGGGGAAGGGTTAGGGTTAGGTTTCGGTTAGGGTTAGGGTTAAGGGACGGGGACGGTTTAGGGTCCAGGTGAGGGTACGGCAACGCTTTAGGGGGAGCGTGCGTGTGAGGGCGCGGGTTAGTGTTAGCATACGGGTTAGGATTAGGGCACCGGTGAAGGTCAGGCTTCGGGGAAGGGTTAGGGTTAGGGTTCGGGCTAGGGTTAGGGTTAGGGGACGGGGACGGTTTAGGGTCCAGGTGAGGGTACGGCAACGCTTTAGGGGGAGCGTGCGTGTGAGGGCGCGGGTTAGTGTTAGCGTACGGGTTAGGATTAGGGGACGGGTGAGGGTCAGGCTTCGGGGAAGGGTTAGGGTTAGGGTTCGGGCTAGGGTTAGGGTTAGGGGACGGGGACGGTTTAGGGTCCAGGTGAGGGTACGGCAACGCTTTAGGGGGAGCGTGCGTGTGAGGGCGCGGGTTAGTGTTAGCGTACGGGTTAGGATTAGGGCACCGGTGAGGGTCAGGCTTCGGGGAAGGCTTAGGGTTAGGGTTTGGGCTAGGGTTAGGGTTAGGGAACGGGGACGGTTTAGGGTCCAGGTGAGGGTACGGCAATGCTTTAGGGGGAGCGTGCGTGTGAGGGCGCGGGTTAGTGTTAGCGTACGGGTTAGGATTAGGGCACGGGTGAGGGTCAGGCTTCGGGGAAGGGTTAGGGTTAGGGTTCGGGCTAGGGTTAGGGATAGGGGACGGGGACGGTTTAGGGTCCAGGTGAGGGTACGGCAACTCTTTAGGGGGAGCGTGCGTGTGAGGGCGCGAGTTAGTGTTAGCGTACGGGTTAGGATTAGGGGACGGGTGAGGGTCAGGCTTCGGGGAAGGGTTAGGGTTAGGGTTCGGGCTAGGGTTAGGGTTAGTGTACGGGGACGGTTTAGGGTCCAGGTGAGGGTACGGCAACGCTTTAGGGGGAGCGTGCCTGTGAGGGCGCGGGTTAGTGTTAGAGTACGGGTTACGATTAGCGGACGGGTGAGGGTCAGGCTTCGGGGAAGGGTTAGGGTTAGGGTTCGGGCTAGTTTTAGGGTTAGGGGACGGGGACTGTTTAGGGTCCAGGTGAGGGTACGGCAACGCTTTAGGGGGAGCGTGCGTGCGAGGGCGCGAGTTAGCGTTAGCGTACGGGTTAGGATTAGGGGACGGGTGAGGGTCAGGCTTCAGGGAATGGTTAGGGTTAGGGTTCGTGCTACGGTTAGGGATAGGGGACGGGGACGGTTTAGGGTTCAGGTGAGGGTACGGCAACACTTTAGGGGGAGCGTGCGTGTTAGGGCGCGGGTTAGCATTAGCGTACGGGTTAGGATTAGGAGACGGGTGAGGGTCAGGCTTCGGGGAAGGGTTTGGGTTAGGGTTCGGGCTAGGGTTAGGGTTAGGGGACGGGGATGGTTTAGGGTACAGGTGAGGGTACGGCAACGCTTTAGGGGGAGCGTGCGTGTGAGGGCGCGGGTTAGTGGTAGCGTACGGGTTAGGATTAGGACACGGGTGAGGGTCAGGCTTCGGGGAAGGGTTAGGGTTAGGGTTGGTCCTAGGGTTAGGGTTAGGGGACGGGGACGGTTTAGGGTCCAGGTGAGGGTACGGCAACGCTTTAGGGGGAGCGCGCGTGTGCGGGCGCGGGTTAGTGTTAGCGTACGGGTTAGGATTAGGGCACGGGTGAGGGTCAGGCTCCGGGGAAGGGTTAGGGTTAGGGTTCGGGCTAGGGTTAGGGTTAGGGGACGGGGAGGGTTTAGGGTCCAGGTGAGGGAACGGCAACGCTTTAGGGGGAGCGTGCGTGTGAGGGCGCGGGTTAGTGTTAGCGTACGGGTTAGGATTAGGGGACGGGTGAGGGTCAGGCTTCGGGGAAGGGTTAGGGTTAGGGTTCGGGCTAGGGTTAGGGTTAGGGGACGGGGACGGTTTAGGGTCCAGGTGAGGGTACGGCAACGCTTTAGGGGGAGCGTGTGTGTGAGGGCGCGGGTTAGTGTTAGCGTACGGTTTAGGATTACGGGACGGGTGAGGGTCAGGCTTCGGGGAAGGGTTAGGGTTAGGGTTCGGGCTAGGGTTAGGGTTAGGGGACGGGGACTGTTTAGGGTCCAGGTGAGGGTACGGCAACGCTTTAGGGGGAGCGTGCGTGTGAGGGCGCGGGTTAGTGTTAGCGTACGGGTTAGGATTAGGGGACGGGTGAGGGTCAGGCTTCGGGGAAGGATTAGGGTTAGGGTTCGGGCTAGGGTTAGGTTTAGGGGACGGGGACGGTTTAGTGTCGAGGTGAGGGTACGGCAACGCTGTAGGGGGAGCGTGCGTGTGAGGGCGCGGGTTAGTGTTAGCGTACGCGTTAGGATTAGGGAACGGGTGAGGGTCAGGCTTCGGGGAAGGGTTAGGGTTAGGGTTCGGGCTAGGGTTAGGGTTAGGGGAGGGGACGGTTTAGGGTTCAGGTGAGGGTACTGCAACGCTTTAGGGGGAGCGTGTGTGTGAGGGCGCGGGTTAGTGTTAGCGTACGGGTTAGGATTAGGGCACGGGTGAGGGTCAGGCTTCGGGGAAGGGTTAGGGTTAGGGTTCGGGCTAGGGTTAGGGTTAGGGGACGGGGACGGTTTAGGGTCCAGGTGAGGGTACGGCAACGCTTTAGGGGGAGCGTGTGTGTGAGGGCACGGGTTAGTGTTAGCGTACGGGTTAGGATTAGGGCACGGGTGAGGGTCGGGCTTCGGGGAAGGGTTAGGGTTAGGGTTCAGGCTAGGGTTAGGCTTAGGGGACGGGGACGGTTTAGGGTCCAGGTGAGGGTACGGCAACGCTTTAGGGGGAGCGTGCGTGTGAGGGCGCGGGTTAGTGTTAGCGTACGGGTTAGGATTAGGGGACGGGTGAGGGTCAGGTTTCGGGGAAGGGTTAGGGTTAGGGTTCAGGCTAGGGTTAGGGTTAGGGGATGGGGACGGTTTAGGGTCCAGGTGAGGGTACGGCAACGCTGTAGGGGTAGCGTGCGTGTGAGGGCGCGGGTTAGTGTTAGCGTACGGGTTAGGATTATGGGACGGGTGAGGGTCAGGCTTCGGGGAAGTGTTACGGTTAGGGTTCGGGCTAGGGTTAGGGTTAGGGGATGGGGACGGTTTAGGGTCCAGGTGAGGGTACGGCAAAGCTGTAGGGGGAGCGTGCGTGTGAGGGCGCGGGTTAGTGTTAGCGTACGGGTTAGGATTAGGGGACGGGTGAGGGTCAGGCTTCGGGGAAGGGTTAGGGTTAGGGTTCAGGCTAGGTTAAGGGTTAGGGGACGGGGACTGTTTAGGGTCCAGGTGAGGGTACGGCAACGCTTTAGGGGGAGCGTGCGTGTGAGGGCGCGGGTTAGTGTTAGCGTACGGGTTAGGATTAGGGGACGGGTGAGGGTCAGGCTTCGGGGAAGTGTTAGGGTTAGGGTTCGGGCTAGGGTTAGGGTTAGGGGATGGGGACGGTTTAGGGTCCAGGTGAGGGTACGGCAACGCTGTAGGGGGAGCGTGCGTGTGAGGGCGCGGGTTAGTGTTAGCGTACGGGTTAGGATTAGGGGACGGGTGAGGGTCAGGCTTCGGGGAAGGGTTAGGGTTAGGGTTCGGGCTAGGGTTAGGGTTAGTGGACGGGGACGGTTTAGGGTCCAGGTGAGGGTACTGCAACGCTTTAGGGGGAGCGTGCGTGTGAGGGCGTGGGTTAGTGTTAGCGTACGGGTTAGGATTAGGGCACGGGTGAGGGTCAGGCTTCGGGGAAGGGTTAGGGTTAGGGTTCGGGCTAGGGTTAGGGTTAGGGGACGGGGACGGTTTAGGGTCCAGGTGAGGGTACGGCAACGCTGTAGGGGGAGCGTGCGTGTGAGGGCGCGGTTTAGTGTTAGCGTACGGGTTAGGATTAGGGGACGGGTGAGGGTCAGGTTTCGGGGAAGGGTTAGGGTTAGGGTTCGGGCTAGGGTTAGGGTTAGGGGACGGGGACGGTTTAGGGTCCAGGTGAGGGTACTGCAACGCTTTAGGGGGAGCGTGCCTGTGAGGGCGTGGGTTAGTGTTAGCGTACGGGTTAGGATTAGGGCACGGGTGAGGGTCAGGCTTCGGGGAAGGGTTAGGGTTAGGGTTCGGGCTAGGGTTAGGGTTAGGGGACGGGGAGGGTTTAGGGTCCAGGTGAGGGAACGGCAACGCTTTAGGGGGAGCGTGCGTGTGAGGGCGCGGGTTAGTGTTAGCGTACGGGTTAGGATTAGGGGACGGGTGAGGGTCAGGCTTCGGGGAAGGGTTAGGGTTAGGGTTCGGGCTAGGGTTAGGGTTAGGGGACGGGGACGGTTTAGGGTCCAGGTGAGGGTACGGCAACGCTTTAGGGGGAGCGTGTGTGTGAGGGCGCGGGTTAGTGTTAGCGTACGGGTTAGGATTAGGGGACGGGTGATGGTCAGGCTTCGGGGAAGTGTTAGGGTTAGGGTTCGGGCTAGGGTTAGGGTTAGGGGACGGGGACGGTTTAGTGTCGAGGTGAGGGTACGGCAACGCTGTAGGGGGAGCGTGCGTGTGAGGGCGCGGGTTAGTGTTAGCGTACGCGTTAGGATTAGGGAACGGGTGAGGGTCAGGCTTCGGGGAAGGGTTAGGGTTAGGGTTCGGGCTAGGGTTAGGGTTAGGGGAGGGGACGGTTTATGGTCCAGGTGAGGGTACTGCAACGCTTTAGGGGGAGCGTGTGTGTGAGGGCGCGGGTTAGTGTTAGCGTACGGGTTAGGATTAGGGCACGGGTGAGGGTCAGGCTTCGGGGAAGGGTTAGGGTTAGGGTTCGGGCTAGGGTTAGGGTTAGGGGATGGGGACGGTTTAGGGTCCAGGTGAGGGTACGGCAACGCTTTAGGGGGAGCGTGTGTGTGAGGGCACGGGTTAGTGTTAGCGTACGGGTTAGGATTAGGGCACGGGTGAGGGTCGGGCTTCGGGGAAGGGTTAGGGTTAGGGTTCAGGCTAGGGTTAGGCTTAGGGGACGGGGACGGTTTAGGGTCCAGGTGAGGGTACGGCAACGCTTTAGGGGGAGCGTGCGTGTGAGGGCGCGGGTTAGTGTTAGCATATGGGTTAGGATTAGGGGACGGGTGAGGGTCAGGTTTCGGGGAAGGGTTAGGGTTAGGGTTCAGGCTAGGGTTAGGGTTAGGGGATGGGGACGGTTTAGGGTCCAGGTGAGGGTACGGCAACGCTGTAGGGGTAGCGTGCGTGTGAGGGCGCGGGTTAGTGTTAGCGTACGGGTTAGGATTATGGGACGGGTGAGGGTCAGGCTTCGGGGAAGTGTTACGGTTAGGGTTCGGGCTAGGGTTAGGGTTAGGGGACGGGGACGGTTTAGGGTCCAGGTGAGGGTACGGCAACGCTTTAGGGGGAGCGTGCGTGTGAGGGCGCGGGTTAGTGTTAGCATACGGGTTAGGATTAGGGGACGGGTGAGGGTCAGGCTTCGGGGAAGGCTTAGGTTTAGGGTTGGTCCTAGGGTTAGGGTTAGGGGACGGGGACGGTTTAGGGTCCAGGTGAGGGTACGGCAACGCTTTAGGGGGAGCGCGCGTGTGAGGGCGCGGGTTAGTGTTAGCGTACGGGTTAGGATTAGGGGACGGGTGAGGGTCAGGCTTCGGGGAAGGGTTAGGGTTAGGTTTCGGGCTAGGGTTAGGGTTAGGGGATGGGGACGGTTTAGGGTCCAGGTGAGGGTACGGCAACGCTTTAGGGGGAGCGTGCGTGTGAGGGCGCGGGTTAGTGTTAGCGTACGGGTTAGGATTAGGGGACGGGTGAGGGTCAGGCTTCGGGGAAGTGTTAAGGTTAGGGTTCGGGCTAGGGTTAGGGTTAGGGGATGGGGACGGTTTAGGGTCCAGGTGAGGGTACGGCAAAGCTGTAGGGGGAGCGTGCGTGTGAGGGCGCGGGTTAGTGTTAGCGTACGGGTTAGGATTAGGGGACGGGTGAGGGTCAGGCTTCGGAGAAGGGTTAGGGTTAGGGTTCGGGCTAGGGTTAGGGTTAGGGGACGGGGACGGTTTAGGGTCCAGGTGAGGGTACTGCAACGCTTTAGGGGAAGCGTGCGTGTGAGGGCGCGGGTTAGTGTTAGCGTACGGGTTAGGATTAGGGCACGGGTGAGGGTCAGGCTTCGGGGAAGGGTTAGGGTTAGGGTTCGGGCTAGGTTAAGGGTTAGGGGACGGGGACTGTTTAGGGTCCAGGTGAGGGTACGGCAACGCTTTAGGGGGAGCGTGCGTGTGAGGGCGCGGGGTATTGTTAGCGTACGGGTTAGGATTAGGGGACGGGTGAGGGTCAGGCTTCGGGGAAGGCTTAGGGTTAGGGTTCGGGCTAGGGTTAGGGTTAGGGGACGGGGACGGTTTAGGGTCCAGGTGAGGGTACGGCAACGCTTTAGGGGGAGCGTGCGTGTGAGGGCGCGAGTTAGCGTTAGCGTACGGGTTAGGATTAGGGGACGGGTGAGGGTCAGGCTTCAGGGAAGGGTTAGGGTTAGGTTTCGGGCTACGGTTAGGGATAGGGGACGGGGACGGTTTAGGGTCCAGGTGAGGGTACGGCAACACTTTAGGGGGAGCGTGCGTGTGAGGGCGCGGGTTAGTGTTAGCGTACGGGTTAGGATTAGGGGACGGGTGAGGGTCAGGCTTCGGGGAAGGGTTAGGGTTAGGGTTCGGGCTAGGGTTAGGGTTAGGGGACGGGGACGGTTTAGGGTCCAGGTGAGGGTACGGCAACGCTTTAGGGGGAGCGTGCGTGTGAGGGCGCGGGTTAGTGTTAGCGTACGGGTTAGGATTAGGGCACCGGTGAGGGTCAGGCTTCGGGGAAGGCTTAGGGTTAGGGTTTGGGCTAGGGTTAGGGTTAGGGAACGGGGACGGTTTAGGGTCCAGGTGAGGGTACGGCAATGCTTTAGGGGGAGCGTGCGTGTGAGGGCGCGGGTTAGTGTTAGCGTACGGGTTAGGATTAGGGCACGGGTGAGGGTCAGGCTTCGGGGAAGGGTTAGGGTTAGGGTTCGGGCTAGGGTTAGGGATAGGGGACGGGGACGGTTTAGGGTCCAGGTGAGGGTACGGCAACTCTTTAGGGGGAGCGTGCGTGTGAGGGCGCGAGTTAGTGTTAGCGTACGGGTTAGGATTAGGGGACGGGTGAGGGTCAGGCTTCGGGGAAGGGTTAGGGTTAGGGTTCGGGCTAGGGTTAGGGTTAGTGTACGGGGACGGTTTAGGGTCCAGGTGAGGGTACGGCAACGCTTTAGGGGGAGCGTGCCTGTGAGGGCGCGGGTTAGTGTTAGAGTACGGGTTACGATTAGCGGACGGGTGAGGGTCAGGCTTCGGGGAAGGGTTAGGGTTAGGGTTCGGGCTAGTTTTAGGGTTAGGGGACGGGGACTGTTTAGGGTCCAGGTGAGGGTACGGCAACGCTTTAGGGGGAGCGTGCGTGCGAGGGCGCGAGTTAGCGTTAGCGTACGGGTTAGGATTAGGGGACGGGTGAGGGTCAGGCTTCAGGGAATGGTTAGGGTTAGGGTTCGTGCTACGGTTAGGGATAGGGGACGGGGACGGTTTAGGGTTCAGGTGAGGGTACGGCAACACTTTAGGGGGAGCGTGCGTGTTAGGGCGCGGGTTAGCATTAGCGTACGGGTTAGGATTAGGAGACGGGTGAGGGTCAGGCTTCGGGGAAGGGTTTGGGTTAGGGTTCGGGCTAGGGTTAGGGTTAGGGGACGGGGATGGTTTAGGGTACAGGTGAGGGTACGGCAACGCTTTAGGGGGAGCGTGCGTGTGAGGGCGCGGGTTAGTGGTAGCGTACGGGTTAGGATTAGGACACGGGTGAGGGTCAGGCTTCGGGGAAGGGTTAGGGTTAGGGTTGGTCCTAGGGTTAGGGTTAGGGGACGGGGACGGTTTAGGGTCCAGGTGAGGGTACGGCAACGCTTTAGGGGGAGCGCGCGTGTGCGGGCGCGGGTTAGTGTTAGCGTACGGGTTAGGATTAGGGCACGGGTGAGGGTCAGGCTCCGGGGAAGGGTTAGGGTTAGGGTTCGGGCTAGGGTTAGGGTTAGGGGACGGGGAGGGTTTAGGGTCCAGGTGAGGGAACGGCAACGCTTTAGGGGGAGCGTGCGTGTGAGGGCGCGGGTTAGTGTTAGCGTACGGGTTAGGATTAGGGGACGGGTGAGGGTCAGGCTTCGGGGAAGGGTTAGGGTTAGGGTTCGGGCTAGGGTTAGGGTTAGGGGACGGGGACGGTTTAGGGTCCAGGTGAGGGTACGGCAACGCTTTAGGGGGAGCGTGTGTGTGAGGGCGCGGGTTAGTGTTAGCGTACGGTTTAGGATTACGGGACGGGTGAGGGTCAGGCTTCGGGGAAGGGTTAGGGTTAGGGTTCGGGCTAGGGTTAGGGTTAGGGGACGGGGACTGTTTAGGGTCCAGGTGAGGGTACGGCAACGCTTTAGGGGGAGCGTGCGTGTGAGGGCGCGGGTTAGTGTTAGCGTACGGGTTAGGATTAGGGGACGGGTGAGGGTCAGGCTTCGGGGAAGGGTTAGGGTTAGGGTTCGGGCTAGGGTTAGGTTTAGGGGACGGGGACGGTTTAGTGTCGAGGTGAGGGTACGGCAACGCTGTAGGGGGAGCGTGCGTGTGAGGGCGCGGGTTAGTGTTAGCGTACGCGTTAGGATTAGGGAACGGGTGAGGGTCAGGCTTCGGGGAAGGGTTAGGGTTAGGGTTCGGGCTAGGGTTAGGGTTAGGGGAGGGGACGGTTTAGGGTTCAGGTGAGGGTACTGCAACGCTTTAGGGGGAGCGTGTGTGTGAGGGCGCGGGTTAGTGTTAGCGTACGGGTTAGGATTAGGGCACGGGTGAGGGTCAGGCTTCGGGGAAGGGTTAGGGTTAGGGTTCGGGCTAGGGTTAGGGTTAGGGGACGGGGACGGTTTAGGGTCCAGGTGAGGGTACGGCAACGCTTTAGGGGGAGCGTGTGTGTGAGGGCACGGGTTAGTGTTAGCGTACGGGTTAGGATTAGGGCACGGGTGAGGGTCGGGCTTCGGGGAAGGGTTAGGGTTAGGGTTCAGGCTAGGGTTAGGCTTAGGGGACGGGGACGGTTTAGGGTCCAGGTGAGGGTACGGCAACGCTTTAGGGGGAGCGTGCGTGTGAGGGCGCGGGTTAGTGTTAGCGTACGGGTTAGGATTAGGGGACGGGTGAGGGTCAGGTTTCGGGGAAGGGTTAGGGTTAGGGTTCAGGCTAGGGTTAGGGTTAGGGGATGGGGACGGTTTAGGGTCCAGGTGAGGGTACGGCAACGCTGTAGGGGTAGCGTGCGTGTGAGGGCGCGGGTTAGTGTTAGCGTACGGGTTAGGATTATGGGACGGGTGAGGGTCAGGCTTCGGGGAAGTGTTACGGTTAGGGTTCGGGCTAGGGTTAGGGTTAGGGGATGGGGACGGTTTAGGGTCCAGGTGAGGGTACGGCAAAGCTGTAGGGGGAGCGTGCGTGTGAGGGCGCGGGTTAGTGTTAGCGTACGGGTTAGGATTAGGGGACGGGTGAGGGTCAGGCTTCGGGGAAGGGTTAGGGTTCGGGTTCAGGCTAGGTTAAGGGTTAGGGGACGGGGACTGTTTAGGGTCCAGGTGAGGGTACGGCAACGCTTTAGGGGGAGCGTGCGTGTGAGGGCGCGGGTTAGTGTTAGCGTACGGGTTAGGATTAGGGGACGGGTGAGGGTCAGGCTTCGGGGAAGTGTTAGGGTTAGGGTTCGGGCTAGGGTTAGGGTTAGGGGATGGGGACGGTTTAGGGTCCAGGTGAGGGTACGGCAACGCTGTAGGGGGAGCGTGCGTGTGAGGGCGCGGGTTAGTGTTAGCGTACGGGTTAGGATTAGGGGACGGGTGAGGGTCAGGCTTCGGGGAAGGGTTAGGGTTAGGGTTCGGGCTAGGGTTAGGGTTAGTGGACGGGGACGGTTTAGGGTCCAGGTGAGGGTACTGCAACGCTTTAGGGGGAGCGTGCGTGTGAGGGCGTGGGTTAGTGTTAGCGTACGGGTTAGGATTAGGGCACGGGTGAGGGTCAGGCTTCGGGGAAGGGTTAGGGTTAGGGTTCGGGCTAGGGTTAGGGTTAGGGGACGGGGACGGTTTAGGGTCCAGGTGAGGGTACGGCAACGCTGTAGGGGGAGCGTGCGTGTGAGGGCGCGGTTTAGTGTTAGCGTACGGGTTAGGATTAGGGGACGGGTGAGGGTCAGGTTTCGGGGAAGGGTTAGGGTTAGGGTTCGGGCTAGGGTTAGGGTTAGGGGACGGGGACGGTTTAGGGTCCAGGTGAGGGTACTGCAACGCTTTAGGGGGAGCGTGCCTGTGAGGGCGTGGGTTAGTGTTAGCGTACGGGTTAGGATTAGGGCACGGGTGAGGGTCAGGCTTCGGGGAAGGGTTAGGGTTAGGGTTCGGGCTAGGGTTAGGGTTAGGGGACGGGGAGGGTTTAGGGTCCAGGTGAGGGAACGGCAACGCTTTAGGGGGAGCGTGCGTGTGAGGGCGCGGGTTAGTGTTAGCGTACGGGTTAGGATTAGGGGACGGGTGAGGGTCAGGCTTCGGGGAAGGGTTAGGGTTAGGGTTCGGGCTAGGGTTAGGGTTAGGGGACGGGGACGGTTTAGGGTCCAGGTGAGGGTACGGCAACGCTTTAGGGGGAGCGTGTGTGTGAGGGCGCGGGTTAGTGTTAGCGTACGGGTTAGGATTAGGGGACGGGTGATGGTCAGGCTTCGGGGAAGTGTTAGGGTTAGGGTTCGGGCTAGGGTTAGGGTTAGGGGACGGGGACGGTTTAGTGTCGAGGTGAGGGTACGGCAACGCTGTAGGGGGAGCGTGCGTGTGAGGGCGCGGGTTAGTGTTAGCGTACGCGTTAGGATTAGGGAACGGGTGAGGGTCAGGCTTCGGGGAAGGGTTAGGGTTAGGGTTCGGGCTAGGGTTAGGGTTAGGGGAGGGGACGGTTTATGGTCCAGGTGAGGGTACTGCAACGCTTTAGGGGGAGCGTGTGTGTGAGGGCGCGGGTTAGTGTTAGCGTACGGGTTAGGATTAGGGCACGGGTGAGGGTCAGGCTTCGGGGAAGGGTTAGGGTTAGGGTTCGGGCTAGGGTTAGGGTTAGGGGATGGGGACGGTTTAGGGTCCAGGTGAGGGTACGGCAACGCTTTAGGGGGAGCGTGTGTGTGAGGGCACGGGTTAGTGTTAGCGTACGGGTTAGGATTAGGGCACGGGTGAGGGTCGGGCTTCGGGGAAGGGTTAGGGTTAGGGTTCAGGCTAGGGTTAGGCTTAGGGGACGGGGACGGTTTAGGGTCCAGGTGAGGGTACGGCAACGCTTTAGGGGGAGCGTGCGTGTGAGGGCGCGGGTTAGTGTTAGCATACGGGTTAGGATTAGGGGACGGGTGAGGGTCAGGTTTCGGGGAAGGGTTAGGGTTAGGGTTCAGGCTAGGGTTAGGGTTAGGGGATGGGGACGGTTTAGGGTCCAGGTGAGGGTACGGCAACGCTGTAGGGGTAGCGTGCGTGTGAGGGCGCGGGTTAGTGTTAGCGTACGGGTTAGGATTATGGGACGGGTGAGGGTCAGGCTTCGGGGAAGTGTTACGGTTAGGGTTCGGGCTAGGGTTAGGGTTAGGGGACGGGGACGGTTTAGGGTCCAGGTGAGGGTACGGCAACGCTTTAGGGGGAGCGTGCGTGTGAGGGCGCGGGTTAGTGTTAGCATACGGGTTAGGATTAGGGGACGGGTGAGGGTCAGGCTTCGGGGAAGGCTTAGGTTTAGGGTTGGTCCTAGGGTTAGGGTTAGGGGACGGGGACGGTTTAGGGTCCAGGTGAGGGTACGGCAACGCTTTAGGGGGAGCGCGCGTGTGAGGGCGCGGGTTAGTGTTAGCGTACGGGTTAGGATTAGGGGACGGGTGAGGGTCAGGCTTCGGGGAAGGGTTAGGGTTAGGTTTCGGGCTAGGGTTAGGGTTAGGGGATGGGGACGGTTTAGGGTCCAGGTGAGGGTACGGCAACGCTTTAGGGGGAGCGTGCGTGTGAGGGCGCGGGTTAGTGTTAGCGTACGGGTTAGGATTAGGGGACGGGTGAGGGTCAGGCTTCGGGGAAGTGTTAAGGTTAGGGTTCGGGCTAGGGTTAGGGTTAGGGGATGGGGACGGTTTAGGGTCCAGGTGAGGGTACGGCAAAGCTGTAGGGGGAGCGTGCGTGTGAGGGCGCGGGTTAGTGTTAGCGTACGGGTTAGGATTAGGGGACGGGTGAGGGTCAGGCTTCGGAGAAGGGTTAGGGTTAGGGTTCGGGCTAGGGTTAGGGTTAGGGGACGGGGACGGTTTAGGGTCCAGGTGAGGGTACTGCAACGCTTTAGGGGAAGCGTGCGTGTGAGGGCGCGGGTTAGTGTTAGCGTACGGGTTAGGATTAGGGCACGGGTGAGGGTCAGGCTTCGGGGAAGGGTTAGGGTTAGGGTTCGGGCTAGGTTAAGGGTTAGGGGACGGGGACTGTTTAGGGTCCAGGTGAGGGTACGGCAACGCTTTAGGGGGAGCGTGCGTGTGAGGGCGCGGGGTATTGTTAGCGTACGGGTTAGGATTAGGGGACGGGTGAGGGTCAGGCTTCGGGGAAGTGTTAGGGTTAGGGTTCGGGCTAGGGTTAGGGTTAGGGGATGGGGACGGTTTAGGGTCCAGGTGAGGGTACTGCAACGCTTTAGGGGGAGCGTGCGTGTGAGGGCGTGGGTTAGTGTTAGCGTACGGGTTAGGATTAGGGCACGGGTGAGGGTCAGGCTTCGGTGAAGGGTTAGGGTTAGGGTTCGGGCTAGGGTTAGGGTTAGGGTTAGGGGACGGTTTAGGTTCCAGGTGAGGGTACGGCAACGCTTTAGGGGGAGCGTGCGTGTGAGGGCGCGGGTTAGTGTTAGCATACGGGTTAGGATTAGGGCACGGGTGAGGGTCAGGTTTCTGGGAAGTGTTAGGGCTAGGGTTCGGGCTAGGGTTAGGGTTAGGGGACGGGGACGGTTTAGGGTACAGGTGAGGGTACGGCAACGCCTTAGGGGGAGCGTGTGTGTGAGGGCGCGGGTTAGTGTTAGCGTACGGGTTAGGATTAGGGCACGGGTGAGGGTCAGGCTTCGGGGAAGGGTTAGGGTTAGGGTTCGGCCTAGGGTTAGGGTTAGGGGACGGGGAGGGTTTAGGGTCCAGGTGAGGGAACGGCAACGCTTTAGGGGGAGCGTGCGTGTGAGGGCGCGGGTTAGTGTTAGCGTACGTGTTAGGATTAGGGGACGGGTGAGGGTCAGGCTTCGGGGAAGGCTTAGGGTTAGGGTTCGGGCTAGGGTTAGGGTTAGGGGACGGGGACGGTTTAGGGTCCAGGTGAGGGTACGGCAACGCTTTAGGGGGAGCGTGCGTGTGAGGGCGCGAGTTAGCGTTAGCGTACGGGTTAGGATTAGGGGACGGGTGAGGGTCAGGCTTCAGGGAAGGGTTAGGGTTAGGTTTCGGGCTACGGTTAGGGATAGGTGACGGGGACGGTTTAGGGTCCAGGTGAGGGTACGGCAACACTTTAGGGGGAGCGTGCGTTTGAGGGCGCGGGTTAGCATTAGCGTACGGGTTAGGATTAGGAGACGGGTGAGGGTCAGGCTTCGGGGAAGGGTTAGGGCTAGGGTTCGGGCTAGGGTTAGGGTTAGGGGACGGGGACGGTTTAGGGTCCAGGTGAGGGTACGGCAACGCTTTAGGGGGAGCGTGCGTGTGAGGGCGCGGGTTAGTGTTAGCGTACGGGTTAGGATTAGGGGACGGGTGAGGGTCAGGTTTCGGGGAAGGGTTAGGGTTAGGGTTCAGGCTAGGGTTAGGGTTAGGGGATGGGGACGGTTTAGGGTCCAGGTGAGGGTACGGCAACGCTGTAGGGGTAGCGTGCGTGTGAGGGCGCGGGTTAGTGTTAGCGTACGGGTTAGGATTATGGGACGGGTGAGGGTCAGGCTTCGGGGAAGTGTTACGGTTAGGGTTCGGGCTAGGGTTAGGGTTAGGGGACGGGGACGGTTTAGGGTCCAGGTGAGGGTACGGCAACGCTTTAGGGGGAGCGTGCGTGTGAGGGCGCGGGTTAGTGTTAGCATACGGGTTAGGATTAGGGGACGGGTGAGGGTCAGGCTTCGGGGAAGGCTTAGGTTTAGGGTTGGTCCTAGGGTTAGGGTTAGGGGACGGGGACGGTTTAGGGTCCAGGTGAGGGTACGGCAACGCTTTAGGGGGAGCGCGCGTGTGAGGGCGCGGGTTAGTGTTAGCGTACGGGTTAGGATTAGGGGACGGGTGAGGGTCAGGCTTCGGGGAAGGGTTAGGGTTAGGTTTCGGGCTAGGGTTAGGGTTAGGGGATGGGGACGGTTTAGGGTCCAGGTGAGGGTACGGCAACGCTTTAGGGGGAGCGTGCGTGTGAGGGCGCGGGTTAGTGTTAGCGTACGGGTTAGGATTAGGGGACGGGTGAGGGTCAGGCTTCGGGGAAGTGTTAAGGTTAGGGTTCGGGCTAGGGTTAGGGTTAGGGGATGGGGACGGTTTAGGGTCCAGGTGAGGGTACGGCAAAGCTGTAGGGGGAGCGTGCGTGTGAGGGCGCGGGTTAGTGTTAGCGTACGGGTTAGGATTAGGGGACGGGTGAGGGTCAGGCTTCGGAGAAGGGTTAGGGTTAGGGTTCGGGCTAGGGTTAGGGTTAGGGGACGGGGACGGTTTAGGGTCCAGGTGAGGGTACTGCAACGCTTTAGGGGAAGCGTGCGTGTGAGGGCGCGGGTTAGTGTTAGCGTACGGGTTAGGATTAGGGCACGGGTGAGGGTCAGGCTTCGGGGAAGGGTTAGGGTTAGGGTTCGGGCTAGGTTAAGGGTTAGGGGACGGGGACTGTTTAGGGTCCAGGTGAGGGTACGGCAACGCTTTAGGGGGAGCGTGCGTGTGAGGGCGCGGGTTATTGTTAGCGTACGGGTTAGTATTAGGGGACGGGTGAGGGTCAGGCTTCGGGGAAGTGTTAGGGTTAGGGTTCGGGCTAGGGTTAGGGTTAGGGGATGGGGACGGTTTAGGGTCCAGGTGAGGGTACTGCAACGCTTTAGGGGGAGCGTGCGTGTGAGGGCGTGGGTTAGTGTTAGCGTACGGGTTAGGATTAGGGCACGGGTGAGGGTCAGGCTTCGGTGAAGGGTTAGGGTTAGGGTTCGGGCTAGGGTTAGGGTTAGGGTTAGGGGACGGTTTAGGTTCCAGGTGAGGGTACGGCAACGCTTTAGGGGGAGCGTGCGTGTGAGGGCGCGGGTTAGTGTTAGCATACGGGTTAGGATTAGGGCACGGGTGAGGGTCAGGTTTCTGGGAAGTGTTAGGGCTAGGGTTCGGGCCAGGGTTAGGGTTAGGGGACGGGGACAATTTAGGGTACAGGTGAGGGTACGGCAACGCCTTAGGGGGAGCGTGTGTGTGAGGGCGCGGGTTAGTGTTAGCGTACGGGTTAGGATTAGGGCACGGGTGAGGGTCAGGCTTCGGGGAAGGGTTAGGGTTAGGGTTCGGCCTAGGGTTAGGGTTAGGGGACGGGGAGGGTTTAGGGTCCAGGTGAGGGAACGGCAACGCTTTAGGGGGAGCGTGCGTGTGAGGGCGCGGGTTAGTGTTAGCGTACGTGTTAGGATTAGGGGACGGGTGAGGGTCAGGCTTCGGGGAAGGCTTAGGGTTAGGGTTCGGGCTAGGGTTAGGGTTAGGGGACGGGGACGGTTTAGGGTCCAGGTGAGGGTACGGCAACGCTTTAGGGGGAGCGTGCGTGTGAGGGCGCGAGTTAGCGTTAGCGTACGGGTTAGGATTAGGGGACGGGTGAGGGTCAGGCTTCAGGGAAGGGTTAGGGTTAGGTTTCGGGCTACGGTTAGGGATAGGGGACGGGGACGGTTTAGGGTCCAGGTGAGGGTACGGCAACACTTTAGGGGGAGCGTGCGTTTGAGGGCGCGGGTTAGCATTAGCGTACGGGTTAGGATTAGGAGACGGGTGAGGGTCAGGCTTCGGGGAAGGGTTAGGGCTAGGGTTCGGGCTAGGGTTAGGGTTAGGGGACGGGGACGGTTTAGGGTCCAGGTGAGGGTACGGCAACGCTTTAGGGGGAGCGTGCGTGTGAGGGCGCGGGGTAGTGTTAGCGTACGTGTTAGGATTAGGGGACGGGTGAGGGTCAGGCTTCGGGGAAGGCTTAGGGTTAGGGTTCGGGCTAGGGTTAGGGTTAGGGGAAGGGGACGGTTTAGGGTCCAGGTGAGGGTACGGCAACGCTTTAGGGGGAGCGTGTGTGTGAGGGCGCCGGTTAGTGTTAGGCTACGGGTTAGGATTAGGGGACGGGTGAGGGTCAGGCTTCGGGGATGGGTTAGGGCTAGGGGTCTGGCTAGGGTTAGGGTTAGGGGACGGGGACGGTTTAGAGTCCAGGTGAGGGTACGGCAACGCTTTAAGGGGAGCGTGCGTGTGAGGGCGCGGGTTAGTGTTAGCGTACGGGTTAGGATTAGGGCACGGGTGAGGGTCAGGCTTCGGGGAAGGGTTAGGGTTAGGTTTCGGTTAGGGTTAGGGTTAGGGGACGGGGACGGTTTAGGGTCCAGGTGAGGGTACGGCAACACTTTAGGGGGAGCGTGCGTGTCAGGGCGCGGGTTAGTGTTAGCGTACGGGTTAGGATTAGGGCACGGGTGAGGGTCAGGCTTCGGGGAAGGGTTAGGGTTAGGGTTCGGGCTAGGGTTAGGGTTAGGGGACGGGGACGGTTTAGGGTCCAGGTGAGGGTACGGCAACTCTTTAGGGGGAGCGTGCGTGTGAGGGCGCGAGTTAGTGTTAGCGTACGGGTTAGGATTAGGGGACGGGTGAGGGTCAGGCTTCGGGGAAGGGTTAGGGTTAGGGTTCGGGCTAGGGTTAGGGTTAGTGTACGGGGACGGTTTAGGGTCCAGGTGAGGGTACGGCAACGCTTTAGGGGGAGCGTGCGTGTGAGGGCGCGGGTTAGTGTTAGAGTACGGGTTACGATTAGCGGACGGGTGAGGGTCAGGCTTCGGGGAAGGGTTAGGGTTAGGGTTCGGGCTAGGTTTAGGGTTAGGGGACGGGGACTGTTTAGGGTCCAGGTGAGGGTACGGCAACGCTTTAGGGGGAGCGTGCGTGTGAGGGCGCAAGTTAGCGTTAGCGTACGGGTTAGGATTAGGGGACGGGTGAGGGTCAGGCTTCAGGGAATGGTTAGGGTTAGGGTTCGTGCTACGGTTAGGGATAGGGGACGGGGACGGTTTAGGGTCCAGGTGAGGGTACGGCAACACTTTAGGGGGAGCGTGCATGTTAGGGCGCGGGTTAGCATTAGCGTACGGGTTAGGATTAGGAGACGGGTGAGGGTCAGGCTTCGGGGAAGGGTTAGGGTTAGGTTTCGGGCTAGGGTTAGGGTTAGGGGACGGGGATGGTTTAGGGTACAGGTGAGGGTACGGCAACGCTTTAGGGGGAGCGTGCGTGTGAGGGCGCGGGTTAGTGGTAGCGTACGGGTTAGGATTAGGACACGGGTGAGGGTCAGGCTTCGGGGAAGGGTTAGGGTTAGGGTTCGGGCTAGGGTTAGGGTTAGGGGACGGGGACTGTTTAGGGTCCAGGTGAGGGTACGGCAACGCTTTAGGGGGAGCGTGCGTGTGAGGGCGCGGGTTAGTGTTAGCGTACGGGTTAGGATTAGGGGACGGGTGAGGGTCAGGCTTCGGGGAAGTGTTAGGGTTAGGGTTCGGGCTAGGGTTAGGGTTAGGAGATGGGGACGGTTTAGGGTCCAGGTGAGGGTACGGCAACGCTGTAGGGGGAGCGTGCGTGTGAGGGCGCGGGTTAGAGTTAGCGTACGGGTTAGGATTAGGGGACGGTTGAGGCTCAGGCTTCGGGGAAGGGTTAGGGTTAGGGTTCGGGCTAGGGTTAGGGTTAGGGGACGGGGACGGTTTAGGGTCCAGGTGAGGGTACTGCAACGCTTTAGGGGGAGCGTGCGTGTGAGGGCGTGGGTTAGTGTTAGCGTACGGGTTAGGATTAGGGCACGGGTGAGGGTCAGGCTTCGGGGAAGGGTTAGGGTTAGGGTTCGGGCTAGGGTTAGGGTTAGGGGACGGGGAGGGTTTAGGGTCCAGGTGAGGGAACGGCAACGCTTTAGGGGGAGCGTGCGTGTGAGGGCGCGGGTTAGTGTTAGCGTACGGGTTAGGATTAGGGGACGGGTGAGGGTCAGGCTTCGGGGAAGTGTTAGGGTTAGGGTTCGGGCTAGGGTTAGGGTTAGGGGACGGGGACGGTTTAGGGTCGAGGTGAGGGTACGGCAACGCTTTAGGGGGAGCGTGCGTGTGAGGGCGCGGGTTAGTGTTAGCGTACGGGTTAGGATTAGGGGACGGGTGAGGGTCAGGTTTCGGGGAAGGGTTAGGGTTAGGGTTCAGGCTAGGGTTAGGGTTAGGGGATGGGGACGGTTTAGGGTCCAGGTGAGGGTACGGCAACGCTGTAGGGGTAGCGTGCGTGTGAGGGCGCGGGTTAGTGTTAGCGTACGGGTTAGGATTATGGGACGGGTGAGGGTCAGGCTTCGGGGAAGTGTTACGGTTAGGGTTCGGGCTAGGGTTAGGGTTAGGGGACGGGGACGGTTTAGGGTCCAGGTGAGGGTACGGCAACGCTTTAGGGGGAGCGTGCGTGTGAGGGCGCGGGTTAGTGTTAGCATACGGGTTAGGATTAGGGGACGGGTGAGGGTCAGGCTTCGGGGAAGGCTTAGGTTTAGGGTTGGTCCTAGGGTTAGGGTTAGGGGACGGGGACGGTTTAGGGTCCAGGTGAGGGTACGGCAACGCTTTAGGGGGAGCGCGCGTGTGAGGGCGCGGGTTAGTGTTAGCGTACGGGTTAGGATTAGGGGACGGGTGAGGGTCAGGCTTCGGGGAAGGGTTAGGGTTAGGTTTCGGGCTAGGGTTAGGGTTAGGGGATGGGGACGGTTTAGGGTCCAGGTGAGGGTACGGCAACGCTTTAGGGGGAGCGTGCGTGTGAGGGCGCGGGTTAGTGTTAGCGTACGGGTTAGGATTAGGGGACGGGTGAGGGTCAGGCTTCGGGGAAGTGTTAAGGTTAGGGTTCGGGCTAGGGTTAGGGTTAGGGGATGGGGACGGTTTAGGGTCCAGGTGAGGGTACGGCAAAGCTGTAGGGGGAGCGTGCGTGTGAGGGCGCGGGTTAGTGTTAGCGTACGGGTTAGGATTAGGGGACGGGTGAGGGTCAGGCTTCGGAGAAGGGTTAGGGTTAGGGTTCGGGCTAGGGTTAGGGTTAGGGGACGGGGACGGTTTAGGGTCCAGGTGAGGGTACTGCAACGCTTTAGGGGAAGCGTGCGTGTGAGGGCGCGGGTTAGTGTTAGCGTACGGGTTAGGATTAGGGCACGGGTGAGGGTCAGGCTTCGGGGAAGGGTTAGGGTTAGGGTTCGGGCTAGGTTAAGGGTTAGGGGACGGGGACTGTTTAGGGTCCAGGTGAGGGTACGGCAACGCTTTAGGGGGAGCGTGCGTGTGAGGGCGCGGGTTATTGTTAGCGTACGGGTTAGGATTAGGGGACGGGTGAGGGTCAGGCTTCGGGGAAGTGTTAGGGTTAGGGTTCGGGCTAGGGTTAGGGTTAGGGGATGGGGACGGTTTAGGGTCCAGGTGAGGGTACTGCAACGCTTTAGGGGGAGCGTGCGTGTGAGGGCGTGGGTTAGTGTTAGCGTACGGGTTAGGATTAGGGCACGGGTGAGGGTCAGGCTTCGGTGAAGGGTTAGGGTTAGGGTTCGGGCTAGGGTTAGGGTTAGGGTTAGGGGACGGTTTAGGTTCCAGGTGAGGGTACGGCAACGCTTTAGGGGGAGCGTGCGTGTGAGGGCGCGGGTTAGTGTTAGCATACGGGTTAGGATTAGGGCACGGGTGAGGGTCAGGTTTCTGGGAAGTGTTAGGGCTAGGGTTCGGGCCAGGGTTAGGGTTAGGGGACGGGGACAATTTAGGGTACAGGTGAGGGTACGGCAACGCCTTAGGGGGAGCGTGTGTGTGAGGGCGCGGGTTAGTGTTAGCGTACGGGTTAGGATTAGGGCACGGGTGAGGGTCAGGCTTCGGGGAAGGGTTAGGGTTAGGGTTCGGCCTAGGGTTAGGGTTAGGGGACGGGGAGGGTTTAGGGTCCAGGTGAGGGAACGGCAACGCTTTAGGGGGAGCGTGCGTGTGAGGGCGCGGGTTAGTGTTAGCGTACGTGTTAGGATTAGGGGACGGGTGAGGGTCAGGCTTCGGGGAAGGCTTAGGGTTAGGGTTCGGGCTAGGGTTAGGGTTAGGGGACGGGGACGGTTTAGGGTCCAGGTGAGGGTACGGCAACGCTTTAGGGGGAGCGTGCGTGTGAGGGCGCGAGTTAGCGTTAGCGTACGGGTTAGGATTAGGGGACGGGTGAGGGTCAGGCTTCAGGGAAGGGTTAGGGTTAGGTTTCGGGCTACGGTTAGGGATAGGGGACGGGGACGGTTTAGGGTCCAGGTGAGGGTACGGCAACACTTTAGGGGGAGCGTGCGTTTGAGGGCGCGGGTTAGCATTAGCGTACGGGTTAGGATTAGGAGACGGGTGAGGGTCAGGCTTCGGGGAAGGGTTAGGGCTAGGGTTCGGGCTAGGGTTAGGGTTAGGGGACGGGGACGGTTTAGGGTCCAGGTGAGGGTACGGCAACGCTTTAGGGGGAGCGTGCGTGTGAGGGCGCGGGGTAGTGTTAGCGTACGTGTTAGGATTAGGGGACGGGTGAGGGTCAGGCTTCGGGGAAGGCTTAGGGTTAGGGTTCGGGCTAGGGTTAGGGTTAGGGGACGGGGACGGTTTAGGGTCCAGGTGAGGGTACGGCAACGCTTTAGGGGGAGCGTGTGTGTGAGGGCGCCGGTTAGTGTTAGGCTACGGGTTAGGATTAGGGGACGGGTGAGGGTCAGGCTTCGGGGATGGGTTAGGGCTAGGGGTCTGGCTAGGGTTAGGGTTAGGGGACGGGGACGGTTTAGAGTCCAGGTGAGGGTACGGCAACGCTTTAAGGGGAGCGTGCGTGTGAGGGCGGGGGTTAGTGTTAGCGTACGGGTTAGGATTAGGGCACGGGTGAGGGTCAGGCTTCGGGGAAGGGTTAGGGTTAGGGTTCGGGCTAGGTTTAGGGTTAGGGGACGGGGACTGTTTAGGGTCCAGGTGAGGGTACGGCAACGCTTTAGGGGGAGCGTGCGTGTGAGGGCGCAAGTTAGCGTTAGCGTACGGGTTAGGATTCGGGGACGGGTGAGGGTCAGGCTTCAGGGAATGGTTAGGGTTAGGGTTCGTGCTACGGTTAGGGATAGGGGACGGGGACGGTTTAGGGTCCAGGTGAGGGTACGGCAACACTTTAGGGGGAGCGTGCATGTTAGGGCGCGGGTTAGCATTAGCGTACGGGTTAGGATTAGGAGACGGGTGAGGGTCAGGCTTCGGGGAAGGGTTAGGGTTAGGGTTCGGGCTAGGGTTAGGGTTAGGGGACGGGGATGGTTTAGGGTACAGGTGAGGGTACGGCAACGCTTTAGGGGGAGCGTGCGTGTGAGGGCGCGGGTTAGTGGTAGCGTACGGGTTAGGATTAGGACACGGGTGAGGGTCAGGCTTCGGGGAAGGGTTAGGGTTAGGGTTCGGGCTAGGGTTAGGGTTAGAGGACGGGGACTGTTTAGGGTCCAGGTGAGGGTACGGCAACGCTTTAGGGGGAGCGTGCGTGTGAGGGCGCGGGTTAGTGTTAGCGTACGGGTTAGGATTAGGGGACGGGTGAGGGTCAGGCTTCGGGGAAGTGTTAGGGTTAGGGTTCGGGCTAGGGTTAGGGTTAGGAGATGGGGACGGTTTAGGGTCCAGGTGAGGGTACGGCAACGCTGTAGGGGGAGCGTGCGTGTGAGGGCGCGGGTTAGAGTTAGCGTACGGGTTAGGATTAGGGGACGGTTGAGGCTCAGGCTTCGGGGAAGGGTTAGGGTTAGGGTTCGGGCTAGGGTTAGGGTTAGGGGACGGGGACGGTTTAGGGTCCAGGTGAGGGTACTGCAACGCTTTAGGGGGAGCGTGCGTGTGAGGGCGTGGGTTAGTGTTAGCGTACGGGTTAGGATTAGGGCACGGGTGAGGGTCAGGCTTCGGGGAAGGGTTAGGGTTAGGGTTCGGGCTAGGGTTAGGGTTAGGGGACGGGGAGGGTTTAGGGTCCAGGTGAGGGAACGGCAACGCTTTAGGGGGAGCGTGCGTGTGAGGGCGCGGGTTAGTGTTAGCGTACGGGTTAGGATTAGGGGACGGGTGAGGGTCAGGCTTCGGGGAAGTGTTAGGGTTAGGGTTCGGGCTAGGGTTAGGGTTAGGGGACGGGGACGGTTTAGGGTCGAGGTGAGGGTACGGGAACGCTGTAGGGGGAGCGTGCGTGTGAGGGCGCGGGTTAGTGTTAGCGTACGGGTTAGGATTAGGGGACGGGTGAGGGTCAGGCTTCGGGGAAGGGTTAGGGTTAGGGTTCGGGCTAGGGTTAGGGTTAGGGGACGGGGACGGTTTAGGGTCCAGGTGAGGGTACTGCAACGCTTTAGGGGGAGCGTGTGTGTGAGGGCGCGGGTTAGTGTTAGCGTACGGGTTAGGATTAGGGCACGGGTGAGGGTCAGGCTTCGGGGAAGGGTAAGGGTTAGGGTTCGGGCTAGGGTTAGGGTTAGGGGACGGGGACGGTTTAGGGTCCAGGTGAGGGTACGGCAACGCTTTAGGGGGAGTGTGTGTGTGAGGGCACGGGTTAGTGTTAGCGTACGGGTTAGGATTAGGGCACGGGTGAGGGTCAGGCTTCGGGGAAGGGTTAGGGTTAGGGTTCAGGCTAGGGTTAGGGTTAGGGGACGGGGACGGTTTAGGGTCCAGGTGAGGGTACGGCAACGCTTTAGGGGGAGCGTGCGTGTGAGGGCGCGGGTTAGTGTTAGCGTACGGGTTAGGATTAGGGGACGGGTGAGGGTCAGGTTTCGGGGAAGGGTTAGGGTTAGGTTTCGGGCTAGGGTTAGGGTTAGGGGATGGGGACGGTTTAGGGTCCAGGTGAGGGTACGGCAACGCTGTAGGGGTAGCGTGCGTGTGAGGGCGCGGGTTAGTGTTAGCGTACGGGTTAGGATTACGGGACGGGTGAGGGTCAGGCTTCGGGGAAGGGTTAGGGTTAGGGTTCGGGCTAGGGTTAGGGTTAGGGGACGGGGACGGTTTAGGGTCCAGGTGAGGGTACGGCAACGCTTTAGGGGGAGCGTGCGTGTGAGGGCGCGGGTTAGTGTTAGCGTACGGGTTAGGATTAGGGCACCGGTGAGGGTCAGGCTTCGGGGAAGGCTTAGGGTTAGGGTTTGGGCTAGGGTTAGGGTTAGGGAACGGGGACGGTTTAGGGTCCAGGTGAGGGTACGGCAACGCTTTAGGGGGAGCGTGCGTGTGAGGGCGCGGGTTAGTTTTAGCGTACGGGTTAGGATTAGGGCACGGGTGAGGGTCAGGCTTCGGGGAAGGGTTAGGGTTAGGGTTCGGGCTAGGGTTAGGGTTAGGGGACGGGGACGGTTTAGGGTCCAGGTGAGGGTACGGCAACTCTTTAGGGGGAGCGTGCGTGTGAGGGCGCGAGTTAGTGTTAGCGTACGGGTTAGGATTAGGGGACGGGTGAGTGTCAGGCTTCGGGGAAGGGTTAGGGTTAGGGTTCGGGCTAGGGTTAGGGTTAGTGTACGGGGACGGTTTAGGGTCCAGGTGAGGGTACGGCAACGCTTTAGGGGGAGCGTGCGTGTGAGGGCGCGGGTTAGTGTTAGAGTACGGGTTACGATTAGCGGACGGGTGAGGGTCAGGCTTCGGGGAAGGGTTAGGGTTAGGGTTCGGGCTAGTTTTAGGGTTAGGGGACGGGGACTGTTTAGGGTCCAGGTGAGGGTACGGCAACGCTTTAGGGGGAGCGTGCGTGTGAGGGCGCGAGTTAGCGTTAGCGTACGGGTTAGGATTAGGGGACGGGTGAGGGTCAGGCTTCAGGGAATGGTTAGGGTTAGGGTTCGTGCTACGGTTAGGGATAGGGGACGGGGACGGTTTAGGGTTCAGGTGAGGGTACGGCAACACTTTAGGGGGAGCGTGCGTGTTAGGGCGTGGGTTAGCATTAGCGTACGGGTTAGGATTAGGAGACGGGTGAGGGTCAGGCTTCGGGGAAGGGTTAGGGTTAGGGTTCGGGCTAGGGTTAGGGTTAGGGGACGGGGATGGTTTAGGGTACAGGTGAGGGTACGAAAACGATTTAGGGGGAGCGTGCGTGTGAGGGCGCGGGTTAGTGGTAGCGTACGGGTTAGGATTAGGACACGGGTGAGGGTCAGGCTTCGGGGAAGGGTTAGGGTTAGGGTTCGGGCTAGGGTTAGGGTTAGGGGACGAGGACTGTTTAGGGTCCAGGTGAGGGTACGGCAACGCTTTAGTGGGAGCGTGCGTGTGAGGGCGCGGGTTAGTGTTAGCGTACGGGTTAGGATTAGGGGACGGGTGAGGGTCAGGCTTCGGGGAAGTGTTAGGGATAGGGTTCGGGCTAGGGTTAGGGTTAGGGGATGGGGACGGTTTAGGGTCCAGGTGAGGGTACGGCAACGCTTTAATGGGAGCGTGCGTGTGAGGGCGCTGGTTAGTGTTAGCGTACGTGTTAGGATTAGGGGACGTGTGAGTGTCAGGCTTCGTGGAAGGGTTAGGGTTAGGGTTGGTCCTAGAGTTAGGGTTAGGGGACGGGGACGGTTTAGGGTCCAGGTGAGGGTACGGCAACGCTTTAGGCGGAGCGTGCGTGTGAGGGCGCGGGTTACTGTTAGCGTATGGGTTAGGATTAGGGGACTGGTGAGGGTCAGGCTTCGGGGAAGGGTTAGGGTTAGGGTTCGGGCTAGGGTTAGGGTTAAGGGACGGGGACGGTTTAGGATCCAGGTGAGGGTACGGCAACGCTTTAGGGGGAGCGTGCGTGTGAGGGCGCGGGTTAGTGTTAGCGTACGGTTTACGATTAGGGGACGGGTGAGGATCAGGATTCGGGGAAGGGTTAGGGTTAGGGTTCGGGCTAGGTTTAGGGTTAGGGGACGGGGACGGTTTAGGGTCCAGGTGAGGGTACAGCAACGCTTTAGGGGGAGCGTGCGTGTGAGGGCGCGGGTTAGTGATAGCGTACGGGTTAGGATTAGGGGACGGGTGAGGGTCAGGCTTCGGGGAAGGGTTAGGGTTAGGGTTGGTCCTAGGGTTAGGGTTAGGGGACGGGGACGGTTTAGGGTCCAGGTGAGGGTACGGCAACGCTTTAGGGGTAGCGCGTGTGTGTGGGCGCGGGTTAGTGTTAGTGTACGGGTTAGGATTAGGGGACGGGTGAGGGTCAGGCTTCGGGGAAGGGCTAGGGTTAGGGTTCGGGCTAGGGTTAGGGTTAGGGGACGGGGACGGTTTAGGGTCCAGGTGAGGGTACGGCAACGCTTTAGGGGGAGCGTGCGTGTGAGGGCGCGGGTTACTGTTAGCGTACGTGTTAGGATTAGGGCACGGGTGAGGGTCAGGCTTCGGGGAAGTGTTAGGGTTAGGGTTCGGGCTAGGGTTAGGGTTAGGGGATGGGGACGGTTTAGGGTCCAGGTGAGGGTACGCCAACGCTTTAGGGGGAGCGTGCGTGTGAGGGCGTGGGTTAGTGTTAGCGTACGGGTTAGGATTAGGGGACGGGTGAGGGTCAGGCTTCGGGGAAGGGTTAGGGCTAGTGTTCGGGCTAGGGTTAGGGTTAGGGTTAGGGGACGGTTTAGGGTCCAGGTGAGGGTACGGCAACGCTTTAGGGGGAGCGTGCGTGTGAGGGCGCGGGTTAGTGTTAGCGTACAGGTTAGGATTAGGGGACGGGTGAGGGTCAGGCTTCGGGGAAGTGTTAGGGTTAGGGTTCGGGCTAGGGTTAGGGTTAGGGGACGGGGACGGTTTAGGGTCCAGGTGAGGGTACGGCAACGCTTTAGGGGGAGCGTGCGTGTGAGGGCGCGGGTTAGTGTTAGCGTACGGGTTAGGATTAGGGGACGGGTGAGGGTCAGGCTTCGGGGAAGGGTTAGGGCTAGTGTTCGGGCTAGGGTTAGGGTTAGGGGACAGGGACGGTTTAGGGTCCAGGTGAGGGTACGGCAACGCTTTAGGGGGAGCGTGCGTGTGAGGGCGCGGGTTAGTGTTAGCGTACGGGTTAGGATTAGGGGACGGGTGAGGGTCAGGCTTCGGGGAAGTGTTAGGGTTAGGGTTCTGGCTGGGGTTAGGGTTAGGGGACGGGGACGGTTTAGGGTCCAGGTGAGGGTTCGGCAACGCTTTAGGGGGAGCGTGCGTGTGAGGGCGCGGGTTAGTGTTAGCGTACGGGTTAGGATTAGGGCACGGGTGAGGGTCAGGCTTCGGGGAAGGGTTAGGGTTAGGGTTCGGGCTAGGGTTAGGGTTAGGGGACGGAGACGGTTTAGGGTCCAGGTGAGGGTACGGCAACGCTTTAGGGGGAGCGTGCGTGTGAGGGCGCGGGTTACTGTTAGCGTACGCGTTAGGATTAGGGCACGGGTGAGGGTCAGGCTTCGGGGAAGGGTTAGGGTTAGGGTTCGGGCTAGGGTTAGGGGACGGGGACGGTTTAGGGTCCAGGTGAGGGTACGGCAACGCTTTAGGGGGAGCGTGCGTGTGAGGGCGCGGGTTAGTGTTAGCGTACGGGTTAGGATTAGGGGACGGGTGAGGGTCAGGCTTCGGGGAAGGGTTAGGGTTAGGGTTCGGGCTAGGGTTAGGGTTAGGGGACGGGGACGGTTTAGGGTCCAGGTGAGGGTACGTGAACGCTTTAGGGGGAGCGTGCGTGTGAGGGGGCGGGTTAGTGTTAGCGTACGGGTTAGGATTAGGGGACGGGTGAGGGTCACGCTTCGGGGAAGGGTTAGGGTTAGGGTTCGGGCTAGGGTTAGGGTTAGGGGACGGGGACGGTTTAGGGTCCAGGTGAGGGTACGGCAACGCTTTAGGGGGAGCGTGCTTGTGAGGGCGTGGGTTAGTGTTAGCGTACGGTTTAGGATTAGGGAACGGGTGAGGGTTAGGCTTCGGGGAAGGGTTAGGGTTAGGGTTCGGGCTAGGTTTAGGGTTAGGGGACGGGGACGATTTAGGGTTCAGGTGAGGGTACGGCAACGCTTTAGGGGGAGCGTCCGTGTGAGGGCGCGGGTTAGTGTTAGCGTACGGGTTAGGATTAGGGGACGGATGAGGGTCAGGTTTCGGGGAAGGGTTAGGGTTAGGGTTCGGGCTAGGGTTAGGGTTAGGCGACAGGGACGGTTTAGGGTCCAGAAGAGGGTACGGCAACGCTTTAGGGGGAGCGTGCGTGTGAAGGCGCGGGTTAGTGTTAGCGTACGGGTTAGGATTAGGGGACGGGTGAGGGTCAGGCTTCGGGGAAGTGTTAGGATTAGGGTTCGGGCTAGGGTTAGGGTTAGGGGATGGGGACGGTTTAGGGTCCAGGTGAGGGTACGGCAACGCTTTAGGGGGAGCGTGCATGTGAGGGCGCGGGTTAGTGTTAGCGTACGGGTTAGGATTAGGGGACGGGTGAGGGTCAGGCTTCGGGGAAGGGTTAGGGTTAGGGTTCGAGCTAGGTTTAGGGTTAGGGGACGGGGACGGTTTAGGGTCCAGGTGAGGGTACGGCAACGCTTTAGGGGGAGCGTGCGTGTGAGGGCGCGGGTTAGTGTTAGCGTACGGGTTAGGATTATGGGACGGGTGAGGGTCAGGCTTCGGGGATGGGTTAGCGTTAGGGTTCGGGCTAGGGTTAGGGTTAGGGGATGGGGACGGTTTAGGGTCCAGGTGAGGGTACGGCAACGCTGTAGGGGGAGCGTGCGTGTGAGGTTGCGGGTTAGTGTTAGCGTACGGGTTAGGATTAGGGCACGGGTGAGGGTCAGGCTTCGGGGAAGGGTTAGGGTTAGGTTTCGGGCTAGGGTTAGGGTTAGGGGACGGGGACGGTTTAGGGTCCAGGTGAGGGTACGGCAACGCTTTAGGGGGAGCGCGCGTGTGAGGACGCGGGTTAGTGTTAGAGTACGGGTTAGGATTAGGGCACGGGTGAGGGTCAGGCTTCGGGGAAGGGTTAGGGTTAGGGTTCGGGCTAGGGTTAGGGCCAGGGGATGGGTACGGTTTAGGGTCCAGGTGAGGGTATGGCAACGCTTTAGGGGGAGCGCGCGTGTGAGGGTGCGGGTTAGTCTTAGCGTACGGGTTAGGATTAGGGGACGGGTGAGGGTCAGGTTTCGGGGAAGGGTTAGGGTTAGGGTTCGGGCTAGGGTTAGGTTTAGGGGACGGGGACGGTTTAGGGTCCAGGTGAGGGTACAGCAACGCTTTAGGGGGAGCGTGCGTGTGAGGGCGCCGGTTAGTGTTAGCGTACAGGTTAGGATTAGGGGACGGGTGAGGGTCAGACTTCGGGGAAGGGTTAGGTTTAGGGTTCGGGCTAGGGTTAGGGTTAGGGGACCGGGGCGGTTTAGGGTCCAGGTGAGGGTACGGCAACGCTTTAGGGGGAGCGTGCGTGTGAGGGCGCGGGTTAGTGTTAGCGTACGGGTTAGGATTATGGGTCGGGTGAGGGTCAGGCTTCGGGGAAGGGTTAGGGTTAGGGTTCGGGCTAGAGTTAGGGTTAGGGGACGGGGACGGTTTACGGTCCAGGTGAGGGTACGGCAACGCTTTAGGGGGAGCGTGCGTGTGAGGGCGCGGGTTAGTGTTAGCGTACGGGTTAGGATTAGGGGACGGGTGAGGGTCACGCTTCGGGGAAGGGTTAGGGTTAGGGTTCGGGCTAGGGTTAGGGTTAGGGGACGGGGACGGTTTAGGGTCCAGGTGAGGGTACGGCAACGCTTTAGGGGGAGCGTGCTTGTGAGGGCGTGGGTTAGTGTTAGCGTACGGTTTAGGATTAGGGAACGGGTGAGGGTTAGGCTTCGGGGAAGGGTTAGGGTTAGGGTTCGGGCTAGGTTTAGGGTTAGGGGACGGGGACGATTTAGGGTCCAGGTGAGGGTACGGCAACGCTTTAGGGGGAGCGTCCGTGTGAGGGCGCGGGTTAGTGTTAGCGTACGGGTTAGGATTAGGGGACGGATGAGGGTCAGGTTTCGGGGAAGGGTTAGGGTTAGGGTTCGGGCTAGGGTAAGGGTTAGGCGACAGGGACGGTTTAGGGTCCAGAAGAGGGTACGGCAACGCTTTAGGGGGAGCGTGCGTGTGAAGGCGCGGGTTAGTGTTAGCGTACGGGTTAGGATTAGGGGACGGGTGAGGGTCAGGCTTCGGGGAAGGGTTAGGATTAGGGTTCGGGCTAGGGTTAGGGTTAGGGGATGGGGACGGTTTAGGGTCCAGGTGAGGGTACGGCAACGCTTTAGGGGGAGCGTGCATGTGAGGGCGCGGGTTAGTGTTAGCGTACGGGTTAGGATTAGGGGACGGGTGAGGGTCAGGCTTCGGGGAAGGGTTAGGGTTAGGGTTCGAGCTAGGTTTAGGGTTAGGGGACGGGGACGGTTTAGGGTCCAGGTGAGGGTACGGCAACGCTTTAGGGGGAGCGTGCGTGTGAGGGCGCGGGTTAGTGTTAGCGTACGGGTTAGGATTAGGGGACGGGTGAGGGTCAGGCTTCGGGGATGTGTTAGCGTTAGGGTTCGGGCTAGGGTTAGGGTTAGGGGATGGGGACGGTTTAGGGTCCAGGTGAGGGTACGGCAACGCTGTAGGGGGAGCGTGCGTGTGAGGGTGCGGGTTAGTGTTAGCGTACGGGTTAGGATTAGGGCACGGGTGAGGGTCAGGCTTCGGGGAAGGGTTAGGGTTAGGGTTCGGGCTAGGGTTAGGGTTAGGGGACGGGGACGGTTTAGGGTCCAGGTGAGGGTACGGCAACGCTTTAGGGGGAGCGCGCGTGTGAGGACGCGGGTTAGTGTTAGAGTACGGGTTAGGATTAGGGCACGGGTGAGGGTCAGGCTTCGGGGAAGGGTTAGGGTTAGGGTTCGGGCTAGGGTTAGGGCTAGGGGATGGGTACGGTTTAGGGTCCAGGTGAGGGTATGGCAACGCTTTAGGGGGAGCATGCGTGTGAGGGTGCGGGTTAGTCTTAGCGTACGGGTTAGGATTAGGGGACGGGTGAGGGTCAGGTTTCGGGGAAGGGTTAGGGTTAGGGTTCGGGCTAGGGTTAGGGTTAGGGGACGGGGACGGTTTAGGGTCCAGGTGAGGGTACAGCAACGCTTTAGGGGGAGCGTGCGTGTGAGGGCGCCGGTTAGTGTTAGCGTACAGGTTAGGATTAGGGGACGGGTGAGGGTCAGACTTCGGGGAAGGGTTAGGTTTAGGGTTCGGGCTAGGGTTAGGGTTAGGGGACCGGGGCGGTTTAGGGTCCAGGTGAGGGTACGGCAACGCTTTAGGGGGAGCGTGCGTGTGAGGGCGCGGGTTAGTGTTAGCGTACGGGTTAGGATTATGGGTCGGGTGAGGGTCAGGCTTCGGGGAAGGGTTAGGGTTAGGGTTCGGGCTAGAGTTAGGGTTAGGGGACGGGGACGGTTTACGGTCCAGGTGAGGGTACGGCAACGCTTTAGGGGGAGCGTTCGTGTGAGGGCGCGGGTTAGTGTTAGCGTACGGGTTAGGATTAGGGGACGGGTGAGGGTCAGGCTTCGGGGAAGGGTTAGGGTTAGGGTTCGGGCTAGGGTTAGGTTTAGGGGACGGGGACGGTTTAGGGTCCAGGTGAGGGTACGGCAACGCTTTAGGGGGAGCGTGCGTGTGAGGGCGCGGGTTAGTGTTAGCGTACGGGTTAGGATTAGGGGACGGGTGAGGGTCAGGCTTCGGGGAAGGGTTAGGGTTAGGGTTCGGGCTAGGGTTAGGGTTAGGGAACGGGGACGGTTTAAGGTCCAGGTGAGAGTACGGCAATGCTTTACGGGGAGCGTGCGTGTGAGGGCGCGGGTTAGTGTTAGCGTACGGGTTAGGATTAGGGCACGGGTGAGGGTCAGGCTTCGGGGAAGGGTTAGGGTTAGGGTTCGGGCTAGGGTTAGGGTTAGGGGACGGGGACGGTTTAGGGTCCAGGTGAGGGTACGGGAACGCTTTAGGGGGAGCGTACGTGTGAGGGCGTGGGTTAGTGTTAGCGTACGGGTTAGGATTAGGGGACGGGTGAGGGTCAGGCTTCGGGGAAGGGTTAGGGTTAGGGTTCGGGCTAGGGTTAGGGTTAGGGGACGGGGACGGTTTAGGGTCCAGGTGAGGGTACAGCAACGCTTTAGGGGGAGCGTGCTTGTGAGGGCGTGGGTTAGTGTTAGCGTACGGTTTAGGATTAGGGAACGGGTGAGGGTCAGGCTTCGGGGAAGCGTTAGGGTTAGGGTTTGGGCTAGGGTTAGGGTTAGGGGACGGGGACGCTTTAGGGTCCAGGTGAGGGTATGGCAACGCTTTAGGGGGAGCGTCCGTGTGAGGGCGCGGGTTAGTGTTAGCGTACCGGTTAGGATTAGGGGACGGGTAAGGGTCAGGCTTCGGGGAAGGGTTAGGGTTAGGGTTCGGGCTAGGGTTAGGGTTAGGTGACAGGGACGCTTTAGGGTCCAGGTGAGGGTACGGCAACGCTTTAGGGGGAGCGTGCGTGTGAGGGCGCGGGTTAGTGTTAGCGTACGGGTTAGGATTAGGGGACGGGTGAGGGTCAGGCTTCGGGGAAGGGTTAGGGTTAGGGTTCGGGCTAGGGATAGGGTTAGGCGATGGGGACGGTTTATTGTCCAGGTGAGGGTACGGCAACGCTTTAGGGGGAGCGTGCGTGTGAGGGCGCGGGTTAGTGTTAGCCTACGGGTTAGGATTAGGGGACGGGTGAGGGTCAGGCTTCGGGGAAGGGTTAGGGTTAGGGTTCGGGCTAGGGTGAGGGTTAGGGGACGGGGACGGTTTAGGGTCCAGGTGAGGGTACGGCAACGCTTTAGGGGGAGCGTGCGTGTGAGGGCGCGGGTTACTGTTAGCGTACGTGTTAGGATTTGGGCACGGGTGAGGGTCAGGCTTCGGGGAAGTGTTAGGGTTAGGGTTCGGGCTAGGGTTAGGGTTAGGGGATGGGGACGGTTTAGGGTCCAGGTGAGGGTACGCCAACGCTTTAGGGGGAGCGTGCGTGTGAGGGCGTGGGTTAGTGTTAGCGTACGGGTTAGGATTAGGGGACGGGTGAGGGTCAGGCTTCGGGGAAGGGTTAGGGCTAGTGTTCGGGCTAGGGTTAGGGTTAGGGTTAGGGGACGGTTTAGGGTCCAGGTGAGGGTACGGCAACGCTTTAGGGGGAGCGTGCGTGTGAGGGCGCGGGTTAGTGTTAGCGTACAGGTTAGGATTAGGGGACGGGTGAGGGTCAGGCTTCGGGGAAGTGTTAGGGTTAGGGTTCGGGCTAGGGTTAGGGTTAGGGGACGGGGACGGTTTAGGGTCCAGGTGAGGGTACGGCAACGCTTTAGGGGGAGCGTGCGTGTGAGGGCGCGGGTTAGTGTTAGCGTACGGGTTAGGATTAGGGGACGGGTGAGGGTCAGGCTTCGGGGAAGGGTTAGGGCTAGTGTTCGGGCTAGGGTTAGGGTTAGGGGACAGGGACGGTTTAGGGTCCAGGTGAGGGTACGGCAACGCTTTAGGGGGAGCGTGCGTGTGAGGGCGCGGGTTAGTGTTAGCGTACGGGTTAGGATTAGGGGACGGGTGAGGGTCAGGCTTCGGGGAAGTGTTAGGGTTAGGGTTCTGGCTGGGGTTAGGGTTAGGGGACGGGGACGGTTTAGGGTCCAGGTGAGGGTTCGGCAACGCTTTAGGGGGAGCGTGCGTGTGAGGGCGCGGGTTAGTGTTAGCGTACGGGTTAGGATTAGGGCACGGGTGAGGGTCAGGCTTCGGGGAAGGGTTAGGGTTAGGGTTCGGGCTAGGGTTAGGGTTAGGGGATGGGGACGGTTTAGGGTCCAGGTGAGGGTACGGCAACGCTTTAGGAGGAGCGTGCGTGTGAGGGCGCGGGTTAGTGTTAGCGTACGGGTTAGGATTAGGGCACGGGTGAGGGTCAGGCTTCGGGGAAGGGTTAGGGTTAGGGTTCGGGCTAGGGTTAGGGTTAGGGGACGGAGACGGTTTAGGGTCCAGGTGAGGGTACGGCAACGCTTTAGGGGGAGCGTGCGTGTGAGGGCGCGGGTTACTGTTAGCGTACGCGTTAGGATTAGGGCACGGGTGAGGGTCAGGCTTCGGGGAAGGGTTAGGGTTAGGGTTCGGGCTAGGGTTAGGGGACGGGGACGGTTTAGGGTCCAGGTGAGGGTACGGCAACGCTTTAGGGGGAGCGTGCGTGTGAGGGCGCGGGTTAGTGTTAGCGTACGGGTTAGGATTAGGGGACGGGTGAGGGTCAGGCTTCGGGGAAGGGTTAGGGTTAGGGTTCGGGCTAGGGTTAGGGTTAGGGGACGGGGACGGTTTAGGGTCCAGGTGAGGGTACGGGAACGCTTTAGGGGGAGCGTGCGTGTGAGGGGGCGGGTTAGTGTTAGCGTACGGGTTAGGATTAGGGGACGGGTGAGGGTCACGCTTCGGGGAAGGGTTAGGGTTAGGGTTCGGGCTAGGGTTAGGGTTAGGGGACGGGGACGGTTTAGGGTCCAGGTGAGGGTACGGCAACGCTTTAGGGGGAGCGTGCTTGTGAGGGCGTGGGTTAGTGTTAGCGTACGGTTTAGGATTAGGGAACGGGTGAGGGTTAGGCTTCGGGGAAGGGTTAGGGTTAGGGTTCGGGCTAGGTTTAGGGTTAGGGGACGGGGACGATTTAGGGTTCAGGTGAGGGTACGGCAACGCTTTAGGGGGAGCGTCCGTGTGAGGGCGCGGGTTAGTGTTAGCGTACGGGTTAGGATTAGGGGACGGATGAGGGTCAGGTTTCGGGGAAGGGTTAGGGTTAGGGTTCGGGCTAGGGTTAGGGTTAGGCGACAGGGACGGTTTAGGGTCCAGAAGAGGGTACGGCAACGCTTTAGGGGGAGCGTGCGTGTGAAGGCGCGGGTTAGTGTTAGCGTACGGGTTAGGATTAGGGGACGGGTGAGGGTCAGGCTTCGGGGAAGTGTTAGGATTAGGGTTCGGGCTAGGGTTAGGGTTAGGGGATGGGGACGGTTTAGGGTCCAGGTGAGGGTACGGCAACGCTTTAGGGGGAGCGTGCATGTGAGGGCGCGGGTTAGTGTTAGCGTACGGGTTAGGATTAGGGGACGGGTGAGGGTCAGGCTTCGGGGATGTGTTAGCGTTAGGGTTCGGGCTAGGGTTAGGGTTAGGGGATGGGGACGGTTTAGGGTCCAGGTGAGGGTACGGCAACGCTGTAGGGGGAGCGTGCGTGTGAGGTTGCGGGTTAGTGTTAGCGTACGGGTTAGGATTAGGGCACGGGTGAGGGTCAGGCTTCGGGGAAGGGTTAGGGTTAGGTTTCGGGCTAGGGTTAGGGTTAGGGGACGGGGACGGTTTAGGGTCCAGGTGAGGGTACGGCAACGCTTTAGGGGGAGCGCGCGTGTGAGGACGCGGGTTAGTGTTAGAGTACGGGTTAGGATTAGGGCACGGGTGAGGGTCAGGCTTCGGGGAAGGGTTAGGGTTAGGGTTCGGGCTAGGGTTAGGGCTAGGGGATGGGTACGGTTTAGGGTCCAGGTGAGGGTATGGCAACGCTTTAGGGGGAGCGCGCGTGTGAGGGTGCGGGTTAGTCTTAGCGTACGGGTTAGGATTAGGGGACGGGTGAGGGTCAGGTTTCGGGGAAGGGTTAGGGTTAGGGTTCGGGCTAGGGTTAGGTTTAGGGGACGGGGACGGTTTAGGGTCCAGGTGAGGGTACAGCAACGCTTTAGGGGGAGCGTGCGTGTGAGGGCGCCGGTTAGTGTTAGCGTACAGGTTAGGATTAGGGGACGGGTGAGGGTCAGACTTCGGGGAAGGGTTAGGTTTAGGGTTCGGGCTAGGGTTAGGGTTAGGGGACCGGGGCGGTTTAGGGTCCAGGTGAGGGTACGGCAACGCTTTAGGGGGAGCGTGCGTGTGAGGGCGCGGGTTAGTGTTAGCGTACGGGTTAGGATTATGGGTCGGGTGAGGGTCAGGCTTCGGGGAAGGGTTAGGGTTAGGGTTCGGGCTAGAGTTAGGGTTAGGGGACGGGGACGGTTTACGGTCCAGGTGAGGGTACGGCAACGCTTTAGGGGGAGCGTGCGTGTGAGGGCGCGGGTTAGTGTTAGCGTACGGGTTAGGATTAGGGGACGGGTGAGGGTCACGCTTCGGGGAAGGGTTAGGGTTAGGGTTCGGGCTAGGGTTAGGGTTAGGGGACGGGGACGGTTTAGGGTCCAGGTGAGGGTACGGCAACGCTTTAGGGGGAGCGTGCTTGTGAGGGCGTGGGTTAGTGTTAGCGTACGGTTTAGGATTAGGGAACGGGTGAGGGTTAGGCTTCGGGGAAGGGTTAGGGTTAGGGTTCGGGCTAGGTTTAGGGTTAGGGGACGGGGACGATTTAGGGTCCAGGTGAGGGTACGGCAACGCTTTAGGGGGAGCGTGCGTGTGAGGGCGCGGGTTAGTGTTAGCGTACGGGTTAGGATTATGGGTCGGGTGAGGGTCAGGCTTCGGGGAAGGGTTAGGGTTAGGGTTCGGGCTAGAGTTAGGGTTAGGGGACGGGGACGGTTTACGGTCCAGGTGAGGGTACGGCAACGCTTTAGGGGGAGCGTTCGTGTGAGGGCGCGGGTTAGTGTTAGCGTACGGGTTAGGATTAGGGGACGGGTGAGGGTCAGGCTTCGGGGAAGGGTTAGGGTTAGGGTTCGGGCTAGGGTTAGGTTTAGGGGACGGGGACGGTTTAGGGTAAAGGTGAGGGTACGGCAACGCTTTAGGGGGAGCGTGCGTGTGAGGGTGCGGGTTAGTGTTAGCGTACGGGTTAGGATTAGGGGACGGGTGAGGGTCAGGCTTCGGGGAAGGGTTAGGGTTAGGGTTCGGGCTAGGGTTAGGGTTAGGGAACGGGGACGGTTTAAGGTCCAGGTGAGAGTACGGCAATGCTTTACGGGGAGCGTGCGTGTGAGGGCGCGGGTTAGTGTTAGCGTACGGGTTAGGATTAGGGCACGGGTGAGGGTCAGGCTTCGGGGAAGGGTTAGGGTTAGGGTTCGGGCTAGGGTTAGGGTTAGGGGACGGGGACGGTTTAGGGTCCAGGTGAGGGTACGGGAACGCTTTAGGGGGAGCGTACGTGTGAGGGCGTGGGTTAGTGTTAGCGTACGGGTTAGGATTAGGGGACGGGTGAGGGTCAGGCTTCGGGGAAGGGTTAGGGTTAGGGTTCGGGCTAGGGTTAGGGTTAGGGGACGGGGACGGTTTAGGGTCCAGGTGAGGGTACAGCAACGCTTTAGGGGGAGCGTGCTTGTGAGGGCGTGGGTTAGTGTTAGCGTACGGTTTAGGATTAGGGAACGGGTGAGGGTCAGGCTTCGGGGAAGCGTTAGGGTTAGGGTTTGGGCTAGGGTTAGGGTTAGGGGACAGGGACGCTTTAGGGTCCAGGTGAGGGTATGGCAACGCTTTAGGGGGAGCGTCCGTGTGAGGGCGCGGGTTAGTGTTAGCGTACCGGTTAGGATTAGGGGACGGGTAAGGGTCAGGCTTCGGGGAAGGGTTAGGGTTAGGGTTCGGGCTAGGGTTAGGGTTAGGTGACAGGGACGCTTTAGGGTCCAGGTGAGGGTACGGCAACGCTTTAGGGGGAGCGTGCGTGTGAGGGCGCGGGTTAGTGTTAGCGTACGGGTTAGGATTAGGGGACGGGTGAGGGTCAGGCTTCGGGGAAGGGTTAGGGTTAGGGTTCGGGCTAGGGATAGGGTTAGGCGATGGGGACGGTTTATTGTCCAGGTGAGGGTACGGCAACGCTTTAGGGGGAGCGTGCGTGTGAGGGCGCGGGTTAGTGTTAGCCTACGGGTTAGGATTAGGGGACGGGTGAGGGTCAGGCTTCGGGGAAGGGTTAGGGTTAGGGTTCGGGCTAGGGTGAGGGTTAGGGGACGGGGACGGTTTAGGGTCCAGGTGAGGGTACGGCAACGCTTTAGGGGGAGCGTGCGTGTGAGGTTGCGGGTTAGTGGTAGCGTACGGGTTAGGATTAGGCACGGGTGAGGGTCAGGCTTCGGGGAAGGGTTAGGGTTAGGGTTCGGGCTAGGGTAAGGGTTACGGGACGGGGACTGTTTAGGGTCCAGGTGAGGGTACCTCAACGCTGTAGGGGGAGCGTGCGTGTGAGGGCGCGGGTTAGTGTTAGCATACGGGTTAGGATTAGGGGACGGGTGAGGGTCAGGCTTCGGGGAAGGGTTAGGGTTAGGGTTCGGGCTAGGGTTAGGGTTAGGGGACGGGGACCGTTTAGGGTCCAGGTGAGGGTATGGCAACGCTTTATGGGGAGCGTGCGTGTGAGGGCGCGGGTTAGTTTTAGCGTACTGGTTAGGATTAGGGGACGGGTGAGGGTCAGGCTTCGGGTAAGGTTTAGGGTTAGGGTTCGGGCTAGTGTTAGGGTTAGGGGACGGGGACGGTTTAGGGTCCAGGTGAGGGTACGGCAACGATTTAGGGGGAGCGTGCGTGTGAGGACGCGGGTTAGTGTTAACGTACGGGTTAGGATTAGGGCACGGGTGAGGGTCAGGCTTCGGGGAAGGGTTAGGGTTAGGGTTCGGGCTAGGGTTAGGGTTAGGGGACGGGGACGGTTTAGGGTCCAGGTGAGGGTACGGGAACGCTTTAGGGGGAGCGTGCATGTGAGGGCGCGGGTTAGTGTTAGCGTACGGGTTAGGATTAGGGGACGGGTGATGTTCAGGCTTCCGGGAAGTGTTAGGGTTAGGGTTCGGGCTAGGGTTAGGGTTAGGGGATGGGGACGGTTTAGGGTCCAGTTGAGGGTACGGCAACGCTGTAGGCGGAGCGTGCGTGTGAGGGCGCGGGTTAGTGTTAGCGTACGGGTTAGGATTAGGGGACGGGTGAGGGTCAGGCTTCGGGGAAGGGTTAGGGTTAGGGTTCGGGCTAGGTTTAGGGTTAAGGGACGGGGACGGTTTAGGGTCCAGGTGAGGGTACGGCAACGCTTTAGGGGGAGCGTGCGTGTGAGGGCGCGGGTTACTGTTAGCGTACGGGTTAGGATTAGGGGACGGGTGAGGGTCAGGCTTCGGGGAAGGGTTAGGGTTAGGGTTCGGGCTAGGGTTAGGGTTAAGGGACGGGGACGGTTTAGGTTCCAGGTGAGGGTACGGCCTCGCTTTAGGGGGAGCGTGCGTGTGAGGGCGTGGGTTAGTGTTAGCGTACGGGTTAGGATTAGGGGACGGGTGAGGCTCAGGCTTCGGGGAAGGGTTAGGGTTAGGGTTCGGGCTAGGTTTAGGGGACGGGGACGGGGACGGTTTAGGGTCCAGGTGAGGGTACGGCAACACTTTAGGGGGAGCGCGCGTGTGAGGGCGCGGGTTAGTGTTAGCGTACGGGTTAGGATTAGGGGACGGGTGAGGGTCAGGCTTCGGGGAAGGGTTAGGGTTAGGGTTCGGGCTAGGGTTAGGGTTAGGGGACGGGGACGGTTTAGGGTCCAGGTGAGGGTACGGCAATGCTTTAGGGGGAGCGTGCGTGTGAGGGCGCGGGTTAGTGTTAGCGTACGGGTTAGGATTAGGGGTCGGGTGAGGGTCAGGCTTCGGGGAAGGGTTAGGGCTAGTGTTCGGGCTAGGGTTAGGGTTAGGGGACGGGGACGGTATAGGGTCCAGGTGAGGGTACGGCAACGCTTTAGGGGGAGCGTGCGTGTGAGGGCGCAGGTTAGTGTTAGCGTACGGGTTAGGATTAGGGGACGGGTGAGGGTCAGGCTTCGGGGAAGGGTTAGGGTTAGGGTTCGGGCTAGGGTTAGGGTTAGGGGACGGGGACGGTTTAGGGTCCAGGTGAGGGTACGGCAACGCTTTATGGGGAGCTTGCGTGTGAGGGCGCGGGTTAGTGTTAGCGTACGTGTTAGGATTAGGGGACGGGTGAGGGTCAGGTTTCGGGGAAGGGTTAGGGTTAGGGTTCGGGCTAGGGTTAGGGTTAGGGGACGGGGACGGTTTAGGGTCCAGGTGAGGGTACAACAACGCTTTACGGGGAGCGTGCGTGTGAGGACGCCGGTTAGTGTTAGCGTACAGGTTAGGATTAGGGGACGGGTGAGGGTCAGGCTTCGAGGAAGGGTTAGGTTTAGGGTTCGGGGTAGGGTTAGGGTTAGGGGACCGGGACTGTTTAGGGTCCAGGTGAGGGTACGGCAACGCTTTAGGGGGAGCGTGCGTGTGAGGGCGCGGGTTAGTGTTAGCGTACGGGTTAGGATTATGGGTCGGGTGAGGGTCAGGCTTCGGGGAAGGGTTAGGGTTAGGGTTCGGGCTAGAGTTAGGGTTAGAGGACGGGGACGGTTTAGGGTCCAGGTGAGGGTACGGCAACGCTTTAGGGGGAGCGTGCGTGTGAGGGCGCGGGTTAGTTTTAGCGTACGGGTTAGGATTAGGGGACGGGTGAGGGTCAGGCTTCGGGGAAGGGTTAGGGTTAGGGTTCGGGCTAGGGTTAGGGTTAGGGGACGGGGACGGTTTAGGGTCCAGGTGAGGGTACGGCAACGCTTTATGGGGAGCGTGCGTGTGAGGGCGCGGGTTAGTATTAGCGTACGGGTTAGGATTAGGGGACGGGTGAGGGTCAGGCTTCGGGGAAGGGTTAGGGTTAGGGTTCGGGCTAGGGCTTTACGGGGAGCGTGCGTGTGAGGGCGCGGGTTAGTGTTAGCGTACGGGTTAGGATTAGGGCACGGGTGAGGGTCAGGCTTCGGGGAAGGGTTAGGGTTAGGGTTCGGGCTAGGGTTAGGGTTAGGGGACGGGGACGGTTTAGGGTCCAGGTGAGGGTACGGGAACGCTTTAGGGGGAGCGTGCGTGTGAGGGCGCGGGTTAGTGTTAGCGTACGGGTTAGGATTAGGGGACGGGTGAGGGTCAGGCTTCGGGGAAGGGTTAGGGTTAGGGTTCGGGCTAGGGTTAGGGTTAGGGGACGGGGACGGTTTAGGGTCCAGGTGAGGGTACAGCAACGCTTTAGGGGGAGCGTGCTTGTGAGGGCGTGGGTTAGTGTTAGCGTACGGTTTAGGATTAGGGAACGGGTGAGGGTCAGGCTTCGGGGAAGGGTTAGGGTTAGGGTTTGGGCTAGGTTTAGGGTTAGGGGACGGGGACGCTTTAGGGTCCAGGTTAGTGTATGGCAACGCTTTAGGGGGAGCGTCCGTGTGAGGGCGCGGGTTAGTGGTAGCGTACGGGTTAGGATTAGGGGACGGGTAAGGGTCAGGCTTCGGGGAAGGGTTAGGGTTAGGGTTCGGGCTAGGGTTAGGGTTAGGTGACAGGGACGGTTTAGGGTCCAGGTGAGGGTACGGCAACGCTTTAGGGGGAGCGTGCGTGTGAGGGCACGGGTTAGTGTTAGCGTACGGGTTAGGATTAGGGGACGGGTGAGGGTCAGGCTTCGGGGAAGGGTTAGGGTTAGGGTTCGGGCTAGGGTTAGGGTTAGGGGATGGGGATGGTTTAGGGTCCAGGTGAGGGTACGGCAACGCTTTAGGGGGAGCGTGCGTGTGAGGGCGTGGGTTAGTGTTAGCCTACGGGTTAGGATTAAGGGACGGGTGAGGGTCAGGCTTCGGGGAAGGGTTAGGGTTAGGGTTCGGGCTAGGGTGAGGGTTAGGGGACGGGGACGGTTTAGGGTCCAGGTGAGGGTACGGCAACGCTTTAGGGGGAGCGTGCGTGTGAGGTTGCGGGTTAGTGGTAGCGTACGGGTTAGGATTAGGGCACGGGTGAGGGTCAGGCTTCGGGGAAGGGTTAGGGTTAGGGTTCGGGCTAGGGTAAGGGTTACGGGACGGGGACTGTTTAGGGTCCAGGTGAGGGTACCTCAACGCTGTACGGGGAGCGTGCGTGTGAGGGCGTGGGTTAGTGTTAGCGTACGGGTTAGGATTAGGGCACGGGTTAGGGTCAGGCTTCGATGAAGGGTTAGGGTTAGGGTTCGGGCTAGGGTTAGTGTTAGGGGACGGGGACGGTTTAGGGTCCAGGTGAGAGTACGGCAACGCTTTAGGGGGAGCGTGCGTTTGAGGGCGCGGGTTAGTGTTAGCGTACGGGTTAGGATTAGGGGACGGGTGAGGGTCAGGTTTCGAGGAAGGGTTAGGGTTAGGGTTCGGGCTAGGGTTAGGGTTAGGGGACGGGGACGGTTTAGGGTCCAGGTGAGGGTACAGCAACGCTTTAGGGGGAGCGTGCGAGTGAGGGCGCGGGTTAGTGTTAGCGTACGGGTTAGGATTAGGGGACGGGTGAGGGTCAGGCTTCGGGGAAGGGTTAGGGTTAGGGTTCGGGCTAGGTTTAGGGTTAGGGGATGGGGACCGTTTAGGGTCCAGGTGAGGGTACGGCAACGCTTTATGGGGAGCGTGCGTGTGAGGGCGCGGGTTAGTGTTAGCGTACTGGTTAGGATTAGGGGACGGGTGAGGGTCAGGCTTCGGGGAAGGTTTAGGGTTAGGGTTCGGGCTAGGGTTAGGGTTAGGGGACGGGGACGGTTTAGGGTCCAGGTGAGGGTACGGCAACGATTTAGGGGGAGCGTGCGTGTGAGGGCGCGGGTTAGTGTTAGCGTACGGGTTAGGATTAGGGCACGGGTGAGGGTCAGGCTTCGGGGAAGGGTTAGGGTTAGGGTTCGGGCTAGGGTTAGGGTTAGGGGACGGGGACGGTTTAGGGTCCAGGTGAGGGTACGGCAACGCTTTAGGGGGAGCGTGCGTGTGAGGGCGCGGTTTAGTGTTAGCGTACGGGTTAGGATTAGGGGACGGGTGAGGGTCAGGCTTCGGGGAAGGGTTAGGGTTAGGGTTCGGGCTAGGGTTAGGGTTAGGGGACGGGGACGGTTTAGGGTCCAGGTGAGAGTTCGGCAATGCTTTACGGGGAGCGTGCGTGTGAGGGCGCCGGTTAGTGTTAGCGTACGGTTTAGGATTAGGGGACGGGTGAGGGTCAGGCTTCGGGGAAGGGTTAGGGTTAGGGTTCGGGCTAGGGTTAGGGTTAGGGGACGGGGACGGTTTAGGGTCCAGGTGAGAGTTCGGCAATGCTTTACGGGGAGCGTGCGTGTGAGGGCGCGGGTTAGTGTTAGCGTACGGGTTAGGATTAGGGGACGGGTGAGGGTCAGGCTTTGGGGAAGGGTTAGGGTTAGGGTTCGGGCTAGGGTTAGGGTTAGGGGACGGGGACGGTTTAGGGTCCAGGTGAGGGTACGGGAACGCTTTAGGGGGAGCGTGCATGTGAGGGCGCGGGTTAGTGTTAGCGTACGGGTTAGGATTAGGGGACGGGTGAGGGTCAGGCTTCGGGGAAGGGTTAGGGTTAGGGTTCGGGCTAGGGTTAGGGTTAGGGGACGGGGACGGTTTAGGGTCCAGGTGAGGGTACGGCAACGCTTTAGGGGGAGCGTGCTTGTGAGGGCGTGGGTTAGTGTTAGCGTACGGTTTCGGATTAGGGTACGGGTGAGGGTCAGGCTTCGGGGAAGGGTTAGGGTTAGGGTTCGGGCTAGGGTTAGGGTTAGGGGACGGGGACGGTTTAGGGTCCAGGTGAGGGTACGGCAACGCTTTAGGGGGAGCGTCCGTGTGAGGGCGCGGGTTAGTGTTAGCATGCGGGTTAGGATTAGGGGCCGGGTGAGGGTCAGGCTTCGGGGAAGGGTTAGGGTTAGGGTTCGGGCTAGGGTTAGGGTTAGGCAACAGGGACGGTTTAGGGTCCAGATGAGGGTACGGCAACGCTTTAGGGGGAGCGTGCGTGTGAGGGCGCGGGTTAGTGTTAGCGTACGGGTTAGGATTAGGGGACGGGTGAGGTCAGGCTTCGGGGAAGGTTTAGGGTTAGGGTTTGGGCTAGGGTTAGGGTTAGGGGATGGGGACGGTTTAGGGTCCAGGTGAGGGTACGGCAACGCTTTAGGGGGAGCGTGCATGTGAGGGCGCGGGTTAGTGTTAGCGTACGGGTTAGGATTAGGGGACGGGTGAGGGTCAGGCTTCGGGGAAGGGTTAGGGTTAGGGTTCGGGCTAGGGTTAGGGTTAGGGGACGGGGACGGTTTAGGGTCCAGGTGAGGGTACGGCAACGCTTTAGGGGGAGCGTGCGTGTGAGGGCGCGGGTTAGTGTTAGCGTACGGGTTAGGATTAGGGGACGGGTGAGGTCAGGCTTCGGGGACGGGTTAGGGTTAGGGTTCGGGGTAGGGTTAGGGTTAGGGGACGGGGACAGTTTAGGGTCCAGGTGAGGGTACGGCAACGCTTTAGGGGGAGCGTGCGTGTGAGGGCGCGGGTTAGTGTTAGCGTACGGGTTAGGATTAGGGGACGGGTGAGGGTCAGGCTTCGGGGAAGGGTTAGGGTTAGGGTTCGGGCTAGGGTTAGGGTTAGGGGATGGGGACGGTTTAGTGTTCAGGTGAGGCTACTGCAACGCTGTAGGGGTAGCGTGCATGTGAGGGCGCGGGTTAGTGTTAACGTACGGGTTAGGATTAGGGGACGGGTGAGAGTCAGGCTTCGGGGAAGGGTTAGGGTTAGGGTTCGGGCTAGGGTTAGGGTTAGGGGACGGGGACGGTTTAGGGTCCAGGTGAGGGTACGGCAACGCTATAGGGGGAGCGTACGTGTGAGGGCGTGGGTTAGTGTTAGCGTACGTGTTCGGATTAGGGGACGGGTGAGGGTTAGGCTTCGGGGAAGGGTTAGGGTTAGGGTTGGTCCTAGGGTTAGGGTTACGGGACGGGGACGGTTTAGGGTCCAGGTGAGGGTACGGCAACACTTTAGGGGGAGCGCGCGTGTGAGGGTGCGGGTTAGTGTTAGCGTACGGGTTAGGATTAGGGAACGGGTGAGGGTCAGGCTTCGGGGAAGGGTTAGGGTTATGGTTCGGGCTAGGGTTAGGGTTAGGGGACGGGGACGGTTTAGGGTCCATGTGAGGGTACGGCAACGCTTTAAGGGGAGCGTGCGTGTGAGGGCGCGGCTTAGTGTTAGCGTAAGTGTTAGGATTAGGGGACGGGTGAGGGTCAGGCTTCGGGGAATGGTTAGGGTTAGGGTTCGGGCTAGGGTTAGGGTTAGGGGACGTGGACGGTTTAGGGTCCAGGTGAGGGTATGGCAACGCTTTAGGGGGAGCGTGCGTGTGAGGGCGTGGGTTAGTGTTAGCGTACGGGTTAGGATTAGGGGACGGGTGAGGGTCAGGCTTCGGGGAAGGGTTAGGGTTAGGGTTCGGGCTAGGGTTAGGGTTAGGGGACGGGGACAGTTTAGGGTCCAGGTGAGGGTTCGGAAACGCTTTAGGGGGAGCGTGCGTGTGAGGGCGCGGCTTAGTGTTAGCGTACGGGTTAGGATTAGGGGACGGGTGAGGGTCAGGCTTCGGGGAAGGGTTAGGGTTAGGGTTCGGGCTAGGGTTAGGGTTAGGGGATGGGGACAATTTAGGGTCCAGGTGAGGGTACGGCAACGCTGTAGGGGGAGCGTGCGTGTGAGGGCGCGGGTTAGTGTTAGCGTACGGGTTAGGATTAGGGGACTGGTGAGGGTCAGGCTTCGGGGAAGGGTTAGGGTTAGGGTTCGGGCTAGGGTTAGGGTTAGGGGACGGGGACGGTTTAGGGTCCAGGTGAGGGTACGGCAACGCTTTAGGGGGAGCGTGCGTGTGAGGGCGCGGGTTACTGTTAGCGTACGGGTTAGGATTAGGGGACGGGTGAGGGTCAGGCTTCGGGGAAGGGTTAGGGCTAGTGTTCGGGCTAGGGTTAGGGTTAGGGGACGGGGACGGTATAGGGTCCAGGTGAGGGTACGGCAACGCTTTAGCGGGAGCGTGCGTGTGAGGGCGCGGGTTAGTGTTAGCGTACGGGTTAGGATTAGGGGACGGGTGAGGGTCAGGCTTCGGGGAAGGGTTAGGGTTAGGGTTCGGGCTAGGGTTAGGGTCAGGGGACGGGGACGGTTTAGGGTCCAGGTGAGGGTACGGCAACGCTTTAGGGGGAGCGTGCGTGTGAGGGCGCGGGTTAGTGTTAGCGTACGGGTTAGGATTAGGGGACGGGTGAGGGTCAGGCTTCGGGGAAGGGTTAGGGTTAGGGTTCGGGCTAGGGTTAGGGTTAGGGGACGGGGACGGTTTAGGGTCCAGGTGAGGGTACGGCAACGCTTTATGGGGAGCTTGCGTGTGAGGGCGCGGGTTAGTGTTAGCGTACGTGTTAGGATTAGAGGACGGGTGAGGGTCAGGTTTCGGGGAAGGGTTAGGGTTAGGGTTCGGGCTAGGGTTAGGGTTAGGGGACGGGGACGGTTTAGGGTCCAGGTGAGGGTACAACAACGCTTTACGGGGAGCGTGCGTGTGAGGACGCCGGTTAGTGTTAGCGTACAGGTTAGGATTAGGGGACGGGTGAGGGTCAGGCTTCGAGGAAGGGTTAGGTTTAGGGTTCGGGGTAGGGTTAGGGTTAGGGGACCGGGACTGTTTAGGGTCCAGGTGAGGGTACGGCAACGCTTTAGGGGGAGCGTGCGTGTGAGGGCGCGGGTTAGTGTTAGCGTACGGGTTAGGATTATGGGTCGGGTGAGGGTCAGTCTTCGGGGAAGGGTTAGGGTTAGGGTTCGGGCTAGAGTTAGGGTTAGAGGACGGGGACGGTTTAGGGTCCAGGTGAGGGTACGGCAACGCTTTAGGGGGAGCGTGCGTGTGAGGGCGCGGGTTAGTTTTAGCGTACGGGTTAGGATTAGGGGACGGGTGAGGGTCAGGCTTCGGGGAAGGGTTAGGGTTAGGGTTCGGGCTAGGGTTAGGGTTAGGGGACGGGGACGGTTTAGGGTCCAGGTGAGGGTACGGCAACGCTTTATGGGGAGCGTGCGTGTGAGGGCGCGGGTTAGTGTTAGCGTACGGGTTAGGATTAGGGGACGGGTGAGGGTCAGGCTTCGGGGAAGGGTTAGGGTTAGGGTTCGGGCTAGGGCTTTACGGGGAGCGTGCGTGTGAGGGCGCGGGTTAGTGTTAGCGTACGGGTTAGGATTAGGGCACGGGTGAGGGTCAGGCTTCGGGGAAGGGTTAGGGTTAGGGTTCGGGCTAGGGTTAGGGTTAGGGGACGGGGACGGTTTAGGGTCCAGGTGAGGGTACGGGAACGCTTTAGGGGGAGCGTGCGTGTGAGGGCGCGGGTTAGTGTTAGCGTACGGGTTAGGATTAGGGGACGGGTGAGGGTCAGGCTTCGGGGAAGGGTTAGGGTTAGGGTTCGGGCTAGGGTTAGGGTTAGGGGACGGGGACGGTTTAGGGTCCAGGTGAGGGTACAGCAACGCTTTAGGGGGAGCGTGCTTGTGAGGGCGTGGGTTAGTGTTAGCGTACGGTTTAGGATTAGGGAACGGGTGAGGGTCAGGCTTCGGGGAAGGGTTAGGGTTAGGGTTTGGGCTAGGTTTAGGGTTAGGGGACGGGGACGCTTTAGGGTCCAGGTTAGTGTATGGCAACGCTTTAGGGGGAGCGTCCGTGTGAGGGCGCGGGTTAGTGGTAGCGTACGGGTTAGGATTAGGGGACGGGTAAGGGTCAGGCTTCGGGGAAGGGTTAGGGTTAGGGTTCGGGCTAGGGTTAGGGTTAGGTGACAGGGACGGTTTAGGGTCCAGGTGAGGGTACGGCAACGCTTTAGGGGGAGCGTGCGTGTGAGGGCACGGGTTAGTGTTAGCGTACGGGTTAGGATTAGGGGACGGGTGAGGGTCAGGCTTCGGGGAAGGGTTAGGGTTAGGGTTCGGGCTAGGGTGAGGGTTAGGGGACGGGGACGGTTTAGGGTCCAGGTGAGGGTACGGCAACGCTTTAGGGGGAGCGTGCGTGTGAGGTTGCGGGTTAGTGGTAGCGTACGGGTTAGGATTAGGGCACGGGTGAGGGTCAGGCTTCGGGGAAGGGTTAGGGTTAGGGTTCGGGCTAGGGTAAGGGTTACGGGACGGGGACTGTTTAGGGTCCAGGTGAGGGTACCTCAACGCTGTACGGGGAGCGTGCGTGTGAGGGCGCGGGTTAGTGTTAGCGTACGGGTTAGGATTAGGGCACGGGTTAGGGTCAGGCTTCGATGAAGGGTTAGGGTTAGGGTTCGGGCTAGGGTTAGTGTTAGGGGACGGGGACGGTTTAGGGTCCAGGTGAGAGTACGGCAACGCTTTAGGGGGAGCGTGCGTTTGAGGGCGCGGGTTAGTGTTAGCGTACGGGTTAGGATTAGGGGACGGGTGAGGGTCAGGTTTCGAGGAAGGGTTAGGGTTAGGGTTCGGGCTAGGGTTAGGGTTAGGGGACGGGGACGGTTTAGGGTCCAGGTGAGGGTACAGCAACGCTTTAGGGGGAGCGTGCGAGTGAGGGCGCGGGTTAGTGTTAGCGTACGGGTTAGGATTAGGGGACGGGTGAGGGTCAGGCTTCGGGGAAGGGTTAGGGTTAGGGTTCGGGCTAGGGTTAGGGTTAGGGGATGGGGACCGTTTAGGGTCCAGGTGAGGGTACGGCAACGCTTTATGGGGAGCGTGCGTGTGAGGGCGCGGGTTAGTGTTAGCGTACTGGTTAGGATTAGGGGACGGGTGAGGGTCAGGCTTCGGGGAAGGTTTAGGGTTAGGGTTCGGGCTAGGGTTAGGGTTAGGGGACGGGGACGGTTTAGGGTCCAGGTGAGGGTACGGCAACGATTTAGGGGGAGCGTGCGTGTGAGGGCGCGGATTAGTGTTAGCGTACGGGTTAGGATTAGGGCACGGGTGAGGGTCAGGCTTCGGGGAAGGGTTAGGGTTAGGGTTCGGGCTAGGGTTAGGGTTAGGGGACGGGGACGGTTTAGGGTCCAGGTGAGGGTACGGCAACGCTTTAGGGGGAGCGTGCGTGTGAGGGCGCGGTTTAGTGTTAGCGTACGGGTTAGGATTAGGGGACGGGTGAGGGTCAGGCTTCGGGGAAGGGTTAGGGTTAGGGTTCGGGCTAGGGTTAGGGTTAGGGGACGGGGACGGTTTAGGGTCCAGGTGAGAGTTCGGCAATGCTTTACGGGGAGCGTGCGTGTGAGGGCGCCGGTTAGTGTTAGCGTACGGTTTAGGATTAGGGGACGGGTGAGGGTCAGGCTTCGGGGAAGGGTTAGGGTTAGGGTTCGGGCTAGGGTTAGGGTTAGGGGACGGGGACGGTTTAGGGTCCAGGTGAGAGTTCGGCAATGCTTTACGGGGAGCGTGCGTGTGAGGGCGCGGGTTAGTGTTAGCGTACGGGTTAGGATTAGGGGACGGGTGAGGGTCAGGCTTTGGGGAAGGGTTAGGGTTAGGGTTCGGGCTAGGGTTAGGGTTAGGGGACGGGGACGGTTTAGGGTCCAGGTGAGGGTACGGGAACGCTTTAGGGGGAGCGTGCATGTGAGGGCGCGGGTTAGTGTTAGCGTACGGGTTAGGATTAGGGGACGGGTGAGGGTCAGGCTTCGGGGAAGGGTTAGGGTTAGGGTTCGGGCTAGGGTTAGGGTTAGGGGACGGGGACGGTTTAGGGTCCAGGTGAGGGTACGGCAACGCTTTAGGGGGAGCGTGCTTGTGAGGGCGTGGGTTAGTGTTAGCGTACGGTTTCGGATTAGGGTACGGGTGAGGGTCAGGCTTCGGGGAAGGGTTAGGGTTAGGGTTCGGGCTAGGGTTAGGGTTAGGGGACGGGGACGGTTTAGGGTCCAGGTGAGGGTACGGCAACGCTTTAGGGGGAGCGTCCGTGTGAGGGCGCGGGTTAGTGTTAGCATGCGGGTTAGGATTAGGGGCCGGGTGAGGGTCAGGCTTCGGGGAAGGGTTAGGGTTAGGGTTCGGGCTAGGGTTAGGGTTAGGCAACAGGGACGGTTTAGGGTCCAGATGAGGGTACGGCAACGCTTTAGGGGGAGCGTGCGTGTGAGGGCGCGGGTTAGTGTTAGCGTACGGGTTAGGATTAGGGGACGGGTGAGGTCAGGCTTCGGGGAAGGTTTAGGGTTAGGGTTTGGGCTAGGGTTAGGGTTAGGGGATGGGGACGGTTTAGGGTCCAGGTGAGGGTACGGCAACGCTTTAGGGGGAGCGTGCATGTGAGGGCGCGGGTTAGTGTTAGCGTACGGGTTAGGATTAGGGGACGGGTGAGGGTCAGGCTTCGGGGAAGGGTTAGGGTTGGGTTCGGGCTAGGGTTAGGGTTAGGGGACGGGGACGGTTTAGGGTCCAGGTGAGGGTAAGGCAACGCTTTAGGGGGAGCGTGCGTGTGAGGGCGCGGGTTAGTGTTAGCGTACGGGTTAGGATTAGGGGACGGGTGAGGTCAGGCTTCGGGGACGGGTTAGGGTTAGGGTTCGGGGTAGGGTTAGGGTTAGGGGACGGGGACAGTTTAGGGTCCAGGTGAGGGTACGGCAACGCTTTAGGGGGAGCGTGCGTGTGAGGGCGCGGGTTAGTGTTAGCGTACGGGTTAGGATTAGGGGACGGGTGAGGGTCAGGCTTCGGGGAAGGGTTAGGTTTAGGGTTCGGGCTAGGGTTAGGGTTAGGGGATGGGGACGGTTTAGTGTTCAGGTGAGGCTACTGCAACGCTGTAGGGGTAGCGTGCATGTGAGGGCGCGGGTTAGTGTTAACGTACGGGTTAGGATTAGGGGACGGGTGAGAGTCAGGCTTCGGGGAAGGGTTAGGGTTAGGGTTCGGGCTAGGGTTAGGGTTAGGGGACGGGGACGGTTTAGGGTCCAGGTGAGGGTACGGCAACGCTATAGGGGGAGCGTACGTGTGAGGGCGTGGGTTAGTGTTAGCGTACGTGTTCGGATTAGGGGACGGGTGAGGGTTAGGCTTCGGGGAAGGGTTAGGGTTAGGGTTGGTCCTAGGGTTAGGGTTACGGGACGGGGACGGTTTAGGGTCCAGGTGAGGGTACGGCAACACTTTAGGGGGAGCGCGCGTGTGAGGGTGCGGGTTAGTGTTAGCGTACGGGTTAGGATTAGGGAACGGGTGAGGGTCAGGCTTCGGGGAAGGGTTAGGGTTATGGTTCGGGCTAGGGTTAGGGTTAGGGGACGGGGACGGTTTAGGGTCCATGTGAGGGTACGGCAACGCTTTAAGGGGAGCGTGCGTGTGAGGGCGCGGCTTAGTGTTAGCGTAAGTGTTAGGATTAGGGGACGGGTGAGGGTCAGGCTTCGGGGAATGGTTAGGGTTAGGGTTCGGGCTAGGGTTAGGGTTAGGGGACGTGGACGGTTTAGGGTCCAGGTGAGGGTACGGCAACGCTTTAGGGGGAGCGTGCGTGTGAGGGCGTGGGTTAGTGTTAGCGTACGGGTTAGGATTAGGGGACGGGTGAGGGTCAGGCTTCGGGGAAGGGTTAGGGTTAGGGTTCGGGCTAGGGTTAGGGTTAGGGGACGGGGACTGTTTAGGGTCCAGGTGAGGGTTCGGAAACGCTTTAGGGGGAGCGTGCGTGTGAGGGCGCGGCTTAGTGTTAGCGTACGGGTTATGATTAGGGGACGGGTGAGGGTCAGGCTTCGGGGAAGGGTTAGGGTTAGGGTTCGGGCTAGGGTTAGGGTTAGGGGATGGGGACAATTTAGGGTCCAGGTGAGGGTACGGCAACGCTGTAGGGGGAGCGTGCGTGTGAGGGCGCGGGTTAGTGTTAGCGTACGGGTTAGGATTAGGGGACTGGTGAGGGTCAGGCTTCGGGGAAGGGTTAGGGTTAGGGTTCGGGCTAGGGTTAGGGTTAGGGGACGGGGACGGTTTAGGGTCCAGGTGAGGGTACGGCAACGCTTTAGGGGGAGCGTGCGTGTGAGGGCGCGGGTTACTGTTAGCGTACGGGTTAGGATTAGGGGACGGGTGAGGGTCAGGCTTCGGGGAAGTGTAAGAGTTAGGGTTCGGGCTAGGGTTAGGGTTAACGGATGGGGATGGTTTAGGGTCTAGGTGAGGGTACGGCAACGCTTTAGGGGGAGCGTGCGTGTGAGGGCGCGGGTTAGTATTAGCGTACGGGTTAGGATTAGGGCACGGGTGAGGGTAGGCTTCGGGGAAGGGTTAGGGCTAGGGTTCGGGCTAGGGTTAGGGTTAGGGGACGGGGACGGTTTAGGGTCCAGGTGTGGATACGGCAACGGTTGAAGGGAGCGTGCGTGTGAGGGCGCGGGTTAGTGTTAGCGTACGGGTTACGATTAGGTGACGGGTGAGGGTCAGGTTTCGGGGAAGTGTTAGGGTTAGGGTTCGGGCTAGGGTTAGAGTTAGGGGATGGGGACGGTTTAGGGTCCAGGTGAGGGTACGGCAACGCTGTAGGGGTAGCGTGCGTGTGAGGGCGCGGGTTAGTGTTAGCGTACGGGTTAGGATTAGGGGACGGGTGAGGGTCAGGCTTCGGGGAAGGGTTAGGGTTAGGGTTCGGGCTAGGGTTAGGGGACGGGGACGGGGACGGTTTAGGGTCCAGGTGAGAGTATGGCAACGCTTTAGGGGGAGCGTGCGTGTGAGGGCACGGGTTAGTGTTAGCGTACGGGTTAGGATTAGGGGACGGGTGACTATCAGGCTTCGGGGAAGGGTTAGGGTTAGGGTTGGTCCTAGGGTTAGGATTAGGGGACGGGGACGGTTTAGGGACCAGGTGAGGGTACGGCAACGCTTTAGGGGGAGCGCGCGTGTGAGGGCGCGGGTTAGTGTTAGCGTACGGGTTAGGATTAGGGGACGGGTGAGGGTCAGGCTTCGGGGAAGGGTTAGGGTTAGGGTTCGGGCTAGGGTTAGGGTTAGGGGACGGGGACGGTTTAGGGTCCAGGTGAGGGTACGGCAACGCTTTAAGGGGGAGCGTGCGTGTGAGGGCGCGGGTTAGTGTTAGCGTACGGGTTAGGATTAGGGGACGGGTGAGGTCAGGCTTCGGGGAAGGTTTAGGGTTAGGGTTTGGGCTAGGGTTAGGGTTAGGGGATGGGGACGGTTTAGGGTCCAGGTGAGGGTACGGCAACGCTTTAGGGGGAGCGTGCATGTGAGGGCGCGGGTTAGTGTTAGCGTACGGGTTAGGATTAGGGGACGGGTGAGGGTCATTCTTCGGGGAAGGGTTAGGGTTAGGGTTCGGGCTAGGGTTAGGGTTAGGGGACGGGGACGGTTTAGGGTCCAGGTGAGGGTACGGCAACGCTTTAGGGGGAGCGTGCGTGTGAGGGCGCGGGTTAGTGTTAGCGTACGGGTTAGGATTAGGGGACGGGTGAGGTCAGGCTTCGGGGACGGGTTAGGGTTAGGGTTCGGGGTAGGGTTAGGGTTAGGGGACGGGGACAGTTTAGGGTCCAGGTGAGGGTACGGCAACGCTTTAGGGGGAGCGTGCGTGTGAGGGCGCGGGTTAGTGTTAGCGTACGGGTTAGGATTAGGGGACGGGTGAGGGTCAGGCTTCGGGGAAGGGTTAGGGTTAGGGTTCGGGCTAGGGTTAGGGTTAGGGGATGGGGACGGTTTAGTGTTCAGGTGAGGCTACTGCAACGCTGTAGGGGTAGCGTGCATGTGAGGGCGCGGGTTAGTGTTAACGTACGGGTTAGGATTAGGGGACGGGTGAGAGTCAGGCTTCGGGGAAGGGTTAGGGTTAGGGTTCGGGCTAGGGTTAGGGTTAGGGGACGGGGACGGTTTAGGGTCCAGGTGAGGGTACGGCAACGCTATAGGGGGAGCGTACGTGTGAGGGCGTGGGTTAGTGTTAGCGTACGTGTTCGGATTAGGGGACGGGTGAGGGTTAGGCTTCGGGGAAGGGTTAGGGTTAGGGTTGGTCCTAGGGTTAGGGTTAGGGGACGGGGACGGTTTAGGGTCCAGGTGAGGGTACGGCAACACTTTAGGGGGAGCGCGCGTGTGAGGGTGCGGGTTAGTGTTAGCGTACGGGTTAGGATTAGGGAATGGGTGAGGGTCAGGCTTCGGGGAAGGGTTAGGGTTATGGTTCGGGCTAGGGTTAGGGTTAGGGGACGGGGACGGTTTAGGGTCCATGTGAGGGTACGGCAACGCTTTAAGGGGAGCGTGCGTGTGAGGGCGCGGCTTAGTGTTAGCGTAAGTGTTAGGATTAGGGGACGGGTGAGGGTCAGGCTTCGGGGAATGGTTAGGGTTAGGGTTCGGGCTAGGGTTAGGGTTAGGGGACGTGGACGGTTTAGGGTCCAGGTGAGGGTATGGCAACGCTTTAGGGGGAGCGTGCGTGTGAGGGCGTGGGTTAGTGTTAGCGTACGGGTTAGGATTAGGGGACGGGTGAGGGTCAGGCTTCGGGGAAGGGTTAGGGTTAGGGTTCGGGCTAGGGTTAGGGTTAGGGGACGGGGACAGTTTAGGGTCCAGGTGAGGGTTCGGAAACGCTTTAGGGGGAGCGTGCGTGTGAGGGCGCGGCTTAGTGTTAGCGTACGGGTTAGGATTAGGGGACGGGTGAGGGTCAGGCTTCGGGGAAGGGTTAGGGTTAGGGTTCGGGCTAGGGTTAGGGTTAGGGGACGGGGACGGTTTAGGGTCCAGGTGAGGGTACGGCAACGCTTTAGGGGGAGCGTGCGTGTGAGGGCGCGGGTTACTGTTAGCGTACGGGTTAGGATTAGGGGACGGGTGAGGGTCAGGCTTCGGGGAAGGGTTAGGGCTAGTGTTCGGGCTAGGGTTAGGGTTAGGGGACGGGGACGGTATAGGGTCCAGGTGAGGGTACGGCAACGCTTTAGCGGGAGCGTGCGTGTGAGGGCGCGGGTTAGTGTTAGCGTACGGGTTAGGATTAGGGGACGGGTGAGGGTCAGGCTTCGGGGAAGGGTTAGGGTTAGGGTTCGGGCTAGGGTTAGGGTCAGGGGACGGGGACGGTTTAGGGTCCAGGTGAGGGTACGGCAACGCTTTAGGGGGAGCGTGCGTGTGAGGGCGCGGGTTAGTGTTAGCGTACGGGTTAGGATTAGGGGACGGGTGAGGGTCAGGCTTCGGGGAAGGGTTAGGGTTAGGGTTCGGGCTAGGGTTAGGGTTAGGGGACGGGGACGGTTTAGGGTCCAGGTGAGGGTACGGCAACGCTTTATGGGGAGCTTGCGTGTGAGGGCGCGGGTTAGTGTTAGCGTACGTGTTAGGATTAGGGGACGGGTGAGGGTCAGGTTTCGGGGAAGGGTTAGGGTTAGGGTTCGGGCTAGGGTTAGGGTTAGGGGACGGGGACGGTTTAGGGTCCAGGTGAGGGTACAACAACGCTTTACGGGGAGCGTGCGTGTGAGGACGCCGGTTAGTGTTAGCGTACAGGTTAGGATTAGGGGACGGGTGAGGGTCAGGCTTCGAGGAAGGGTTAGGTTTAGGGTTCGGGGTAGGGTTAGGGTTAGGGGACCGGGACTGTTTAGGGTCCAGGTGAGGGTACGGCAACGCTTTAGGGGGAGCGTGCGTGTGAGGGCGCGGGTTAGTGTTAGCGTACGGGTTAGGATTATGGGTCGGGTGAGGGTCAGTCTTCGGGGAAGGGTTAGGGTTAGGGTTCGGGCTAGAGTTAGGGTTAGAGGACGGGGACGGTTTAGGGTCCAGGTGAGGGTACGGCAACGCTTTAGGGGGAGCGTGCGTGTGAGGGCGCGGGTTAGTTTTAGCGTACGGGTTAGGATTAGGGGACGGGTGAGGGTCAGGCTTCGGGGAAGGGTTAGGGTTAGGGTTCGGGCTAGGGTTAGGGTTAGGGGACGGGGACGGTTTAGGGTCCAGGTGAGGGTACGGCAACGCTTTATGGGGAGCGTGCGTGTGAGGGCGCGGGTTAGTGTTAGCGTACGGGTTAGGATTAGGGGACGGGTGAGGGTCAGGCTTCGGGGAAGGGTTAGGGTTAGGGTTCGGGCTAGGGCTTTACGGGGAGCGTGCGTGTGAGGGCGCGGGTTAGTGTTAGCGTACGGGTTAGGATTAGGGCACGGGTGAGGGTCAGGCTTCGGGGAAGGGTTAGGGTTAGGGTTCGGGCTAGGGTTAGGGTTAGGGGACGGGGACGGTTTAGGGTCCAGGTGAGGGTACGGGAACGCTTTAGGGGGAGCGTGCGTGTGAGGGCGCGGGTTAGTGTTAGCGTACGGGTTAGGATTAGGGGACGGGTGAGGGTCAGGCTTCGGGGAAGGGTTAGGGTTAGGGTTCGGGCTAGGGTTAGGGTTAGGGGACGGGGACGGTTTAGGGTCCAGGTGAGGGTACAGCAACGCTTTAGGGGGAGCGTGCTTGTGAGGGCGTGGGTTAGTGTTAGCGTACGGTTTAGGATTAGGGAACGGGTGAGGGTCAGGCTTCGGGGAAGGGTTAGGGTTAGGGTTTGGGCTAGGTTTAGGGTTAGGGGACGGGGACGCTTTAGGGTCCAGGTTAGTGTATGGCAACGCTTTAGGGGGAGCGTCCGTGTGAGGGCGCGGGTTAGTGGTAGCGTACGGGTTAGGATTAGGGGACGGGTAAGGGTCAGGCTTCGGGGAAGGGTTAGGGTTAGGGTTCGGGCTAGGGTTAGGGTTAGGTCACAGGGACGGTTTAGGGTCCAGGTGAGGGTACGGCAACGCTTTAGGGGGAGCGTGCGTGTGAGGGCACGGGTTAGTGTTAGCGTACGGGTTAGGATTAGGGGACGGGTGAGGGTCAGGCTTCGGGGAAGGGTTAGGGTTAGGGTTCGGGCTAGGGTTAGGGTTAGGGGATGGGTATGGTTTAGGGTCCAGGTGAGGGTACGGCAACGCTTTAGGGGGAGCGTGCGTGTGAGGGCGTGGGTTAGTGTTAGCCTACGGGTTAGGATTAAGGGACGGGTGAGGGTCAGGCTTCGGGGAAGGGTTAGGGTTAGGGTTCGGGCTAGGGTGAGGGTTAGGGGACGGGGACGGTTTAGGGTCCAGGTGAGGGTACGGCAACGCTTTAGGGGGAGCGTGCGTGTGAGGTTGCGGGTTAGTGGTAGCGTACGGGTTAGGATTAGGGCACGGGTGAGGGTCAGGCTTCGGGGAAGGGTTAGGGTTAGGGTTCGGGCTAGGGTAAGGGTTACGGGACGGGGACTGTTTAGGGTCCAGGTGAAGGTACCTCAACGCTGTACGGGGAGCGTGCGTGTGAGGGCGCGGGTTAGTGTTAGCGTACGGGTTAGGATTAGGGCACGGGTTAGGGTCAGGCTTCGATGAAGGGTTAGGGTTAGGGTTCGGGCTAGGGTTAGTGTTAGGGGACGGGGACGGTTTAGGGTCCAGGTGAGAGTACGGCAACGCTTTAGGGGGAGCGTGCGTTTGAGGGCGCGGGTTAGTGTTAGCGTACGGGTTAGGATTAGGGGACGGGTGAGGGTCAGGTTTCGAGGAAGGGTTAGGGTTAGGGTTCGGGCTAGGGTTAGGGTTAGGGGACGGGGACGGTTTAGGGTCCAGGTGAGGGTACAGCAACGCTTTAGGGGGAGCGTGCGAGTGAGGGCGCAGGTTAGTGTTAGCGTACGGGTTAGGATTAGGGGACGGGTGAGGGTCAGGCTTCGGGGAAGGGTTAGGGTTAGGGTTCGGGCTAGGGTTAGGGTTAGGGGATGGGGACCGTTTAGGGTCCAGGTGAGGGTACGGCAACGCTTTATGGGGAGCGTGCGTGTGAGGGCGCGGGTTAGTGTTAGCGTACTGGTTAGGATTAGGGGACGGGTGAGGGTCAGGCTTCGGGGAAGGTTTAGGGTTAGGGTTCGGGCTAGGGTTAGGGTTAGGGGACGGGGACGGTTTAGGGTCCAGGTGAGGGTACGGCAACGATTTAGGGGGAGCGTGCGTGTGAGGGCGCGGATTAGTGTTAGCGTACGGGTTAGGATTAGGGCACGGGTGAGGGTCAGGCTTCGGGGAAGGGTTAGGGTTAGGGTTCGGGCTAGGGTTAGGGTTAGGGGACGGGGACGGTTTAGGGTCCAGGTGAGGGTACGGCAACGCTTTAGGGGGAGCGTGCGTGTGAGGGCGCGGTTTAGTGTTAGCGTACGGGTTAGGATTAGGGGACGGGTGAGGGTCAGGCTTCGGGGAAGGGTTAGGGTTAGGGTTCGGGCTAGGGTTAGGGTTAGGGGACGGGGACGGTTTAGGGTCCAGGTGAGAGTTCGGCAATGCTTTACGGGGAGCGTGCGTGTGAGGGCGCCGGTTAGTGTTAGCGTACGGTTTAGGATTAGGGGACGGGTGAGGGTCAGGCTTCGGGGAAGGGTTAGGGTTAGGGTTCGGGCTAGGGTTAGGGTTAGGGGACGGGGACGGTTTAGGGTCCAGGTGAGAGTTCGGCAATGCTTTACGGGGAGCGTGCGTGTGAGGGCGCGGGTTAGTGTTAGCGTACGGGTTAGGATTAGGGGACGGGTGAGGGTCAGGCTTTGGGGAAGGGTTAGGGTTAGGGTTCGGGCTAGGGTTAGGGTTAGGGGACGGGGACGGTTTAGGGTCCAGGTGAGGGTACGGGAACGCTTTAGGGGGAGCGTGCATGTGAGGGCGCGGGTTAGTGTTAGCGTACGGGTTAGGATTAGGGGACGGGTGAGGGTCAGGCTTCGGGGAAGGGTTAGGGTTAGGGTTCGGGCTAGGGTTAGGGTTAGGGGACGGGGACGGTTTAGGGTCCAGGTGAGGGTACGGCAACGCTTTAGGGGGAGCGTGCTTGTGAGGGCGTGGGTTAGTGTTAGCGTACGGTTTCGGATTAGGGTACGGGTGAGGGTCAGGCTTCGGGGAAGGGTTAGGGTTAGGGTTCGGGCTAGGGTTAGGGTTAGGGGACGGGGACGGTTTAGGGTCCAGGTGAGGGTACGGCAACGCTTTAGGGGGAGCGTCCGTGTGAGGGCGCGGGTTAGTGTTAGCATGCGGGTTAGGATTAGGGGCCGGGTGAGGGTCAGGCTTCGGGGAAGGGTTAGGGTTAGGGTTCGGGCTAGGGTTAGGGTTAGGCAACAGGGACGGTTTAGGGTCCAGATGAGGGTACGGCAACGCTTTAGGGGGAGCGTGCGTGTGAGGGCGCGGGTTAGTGTTAGCGTACGGGTTAGGATTAGGGGACGGGTGAGGTCAGGCTTCGGGGAAGGTTTAGGGTTAGGGTTTGGGCTAGGGTTAGGGTTAGGGGATGGGGACGGTTTAGGGTCCAGGTGAGGGTACGGCAACGCTTTAGGGGGAGCGTGCATGTGAGGGCGCGGGTTAGTGTTAGCGTACGGGTTAGGATTAGGGGACGGGTGAGGGTCAGGCTTCGGGGAAGGGTTAGGGTTGGGTTCGGGCTAGGGTTAGGGTTAGGGGACGGGGACGGTTTAGGGTCCAGGTGAGGGTACGGCAACGCTTTAGGGGGAGCGTGCGTGTGAGGGCGCGGGTTAGTGTTAGCGTACGGGTTAGGATTAGGGGACGGGTGAGGTCAGGCTTCGGGGACGGGTTAGGGTTAGGGTTCGGGGTAGGGTTAGGGTTAGGGGACGGGGACAGTTTAGGGTCCAGGTGAGGGTACGGCAACGCTTTAGGGGGAGCGTGCGTGTGAGGGCGCGGGTTAGTGTTAGCGTACGGGTTAGGATTAGGGGACGGGTGAGGGTCAGGCTTCGGGGAAGGGTTAGGTTTAGGGTTCGGGCTAGGGTTAGGGTTAGGGGATGGGGACGGTTTAGTGTTCAGGTGAGGCTACTGCAACGCTGTAGGGGTAGCGTGCATGTGAGGGCGCGGGTTAGTGTTAACGTACGGGTTAGGATTAGGGGACGGGTGAGAGTCAGGCTTCGGGGAAGGGTTAGGGTTAGGGTTCGGGCTAGGGTTAGGGTTAGGGGACGGGGACGGTTTAGGGTCCAGGTGAGGGTACGGCAACACTTTAGGGGGAGCGCGCGTGTGAGGGTGCGGGTTAGTGTTAGCGTACGGGTTAGGATTAGGGAACGGGTGAGGGTCAGGCTTCGGGGAAGGGTTAGGGTTATGGTTCGGGCTAGGGTTAGGGTTAGGGGACGGGGACGGTTTAGGGTCCATGTGAGGGTACGGCAACGCTTTAAGGGGAGCGTGCGTGTGAGGGCGCGGCTTAGTGTTAGCGTAAGTGTTAGGATTAGGGGACGGGTGAGGGTCAGGCTTCGGGGAATGGTTAGGGTTAGGGTTCGGGCTAGGGTTAGGGTTAGGGGACGTGGACGGTTTAGGGTCCAGGTGAGGGTACGGCAACGCTTTAGGGGGAGCGTGCGTGTGAGGGCGTGGGTTAGTGTTAGCGTACGGGTTAGGATTAGGGGACGGGTGAGGGTCAGGCTTCGGGGAAGGGTTAGGGTTAGGGTTCGGGCTAGGGTTAGGGTTAGGGGACGGGGACTGTTTAGGGTCCAGGTGAGGGTTCGGAAACGCTTTAGGGGGAGCGTGCGTGTGATGGCGCGGCTTAGTGTTAGCGTACGGGTTAGGATTAGGGGACGGGTGAGGGTCAGGCTTCGGGGAAGGGTTAGGGTTAGGGTTCGGGCTAGGGTTAGGGTTAGGGGATGGGGACAATTTAGGGTCCAGGTGAGGGTACGGCAACGCTGTAGGGGGAGCGTGCGTGTGAGGGCGCGGGTTAGTGTTAGCGTACGGGTTAGGATTAGGGGACTGGTGAGGGTCAGGCTTCGGGGAAGGGTTAGGGTTAGGGTTCGGGCTAGGGTTAGGGTTAGGGTACGGGGACGGTTTAGGGTCCAGGTGAGGGTACGGCAACGCTTTAGGGGGAGCGTGCGTGTGAGGGCGCGGGTTACTGTTAGCGTACGGGTTAGGATTAGGGGACGGGTGAGGGTCAGGCTTCGGGGAAGTGTAAGAGTTAGGGTTCGGGCTAGGGTTAGGGTTAACGGATGGGGATGGTTTAGGGTCTAGGTGAGGGTACGGCAACGCTTTAGGGGGAGCGTGCGTGTGAGGGCGCGGGTTAGTATTAGCGTACGGGTTAGGATTAGGGCACGGGTGAGGGTCAGGCTTCGGGGAAGGGTTAGGGCTAGGGTTCGGGCTAGGGTTAGGGTTAGGGGACGGGGACGGTTTAGGGTCCAGGTGTGGATACGGCAACGGTTGAAGGGAGCGTGCGTGTGAGGGCGCGGGTTAGTGTTAGCGTACGGGTTACGATTAGGTGACGGGTGAGGGTCAGGTTTCGGGGAAGTGTTAGGGTTAGGGTTCGGGCTAGGGTTAGAGTTAGGGGATGGGGACGATTTAGGGTCCAGGTGAGGGTACGGCAACGCTGTAGGGGTAGCGTGCGTGTGAGGGCGCGGGTTAGTGTTAGCGTACGGGTTAGGATTAGGGGACGGGTGAGGGTCAGGCTTCGGGGAAGGGTTAGGGTTAGGGTTCGGGCTAGGGTTAGGGGACGGGGACGGGGACGGTTTAGGGTCCAGGTGAGAGTATGGCAACGCTTTAGGGGGAGCGTGCGTGTGAGGGCACGGGTTAGTGTTAGCGTACGGGTTAGGAATAGGGGACGGGTGACTATCAGGCTTCGGGGAAGGGTTAGGGTTAGGGTTGGTCCTAGGGTTAGGGTTAGGGGACGGGGACGGTTTAGGGACCAGGTGAGGGTACGGCAACGCTTTAGGGGGAGCGCGCGTGTGAGGGCGCGGGTTAGTGTTAGCGTACGGGTTAGGATTAGGGGACGGGTGAGGGTCAGGCTTCGGGGAAGGGTTAGGGTTAGGGTTCGGGCTAGGGTTGGGGTTAGGGGACGGGGACGGTTTAGGGTCCAGGTGAGGGTACGGCAACGCTTTAGGGGGAGCGTGCGTGTGAGGGCGCGGGTTAGTGTTAGCGTACGTGTTAGGATTAGGGGACGGGTGAGGGTCAGGCTTCGGGGAAGGGTTAGGGTTAGGGTTCGGGCTAGGGTTAGCGTTAGGGGATGGGGACAGTTTTGGGTCCAGGTGAGGGTACGGCAACGCTTTAGGGGGAGCGTGCGTGTGAGGGCACGGGCTAGTGTTAGCGTACGGGTTAGGATTAGGGCACGGGTGAGGGTCAGGCTTCGGGGAAGGGTTAGGGTTAGGGTTTGGGCTAGGTTTAGGGTTAGGGGACGGGGACGCTTTAGGGTCCAGGTTAGTGTATGGCAACGCTTTAGGGGGAGCGTCCGTGTGAGGGCGCGGGTTAGTGGTAGCGTACGGGTTAGGATTAGGGGACGGGTAAGGGTCAGGCTTCGGGGAAGGGTTAGGGTTAGGGTTCGGGCTAGGGTTAGGGTTAGGTGACAGGGACGGTTTAGGGTCCAGGTGAGGGTACGGCAACGCTTTAGGGGGAGCGTGCGTGTGAGGGCACGGGTTAGTGTTAGCGTACGGGTTAGGATTAGGGGACGGGTGAGGGTCAGGCTTCGGGGAAGGGTTAGGGTTAGGGTTCGGGCTAGGGTTAGGGTTAGGGGATGGGTATGGTTTAGGGTCCAGGTGAGGGTACGGCAACGCTTTAGGGGGAGCGTGCGTGTGAGGGCGTGGGTTAGTGTTAGCCTACGGGTTAGGATTAAGGGACGGGTGAGGGTCAGGCTTCGGGGAAGGGTTAGGGTTAGGGTTCGGGCTAGGGTGAGGGTTAGGGGACGGGGACGGTTTAGGGTCCAGGTGAGGGTACGGCAACGCTTTAGGGGGAGCGTGCGTGTGAGGTTGCGGGTTAGTGGTAGCGTACGGGTTAGGATTAGGGCACGGGTGAGGGTCAGGCTTCGGGGAAGGGTTAGGGTTAGGGTTCGGGCTAGGGTAAGGGTTACGGGACGGGGACTGTTTAGGGTCCAGGTGAAGGTACCTCAACGCTGTACGGGGAGCGTGCGTGTGAGGGCGCGGGTTAGTGTTAGCGTACGGGTTAGGATTAGGGCACGGGTTAGGGTCAGGCTTCGATGAAGGGTTAGGGTTAGGGTTCGGGCTAGGGTTAGTGTTAGGGGACGGGGACGGTTTAGGGTCCAGGTGAGAGTACGGCAACGCTTTAGGGGGAGCGTGCGTTTGAGGGCGCGGGTTAGTGTTAGCGTACGGGTTAGGATTAGGGGACGGGTGAGGGTCAGGTTTCGAGGAAGGGTTAGGGTTAGGGTTCGGGCTAGGGTTAGGGTTAGGGGACGGGGACGGTTTAGGGTCCAGGTGAGGGTACAGCAACGCTTTAGGGGGAGCGTGCGAGTGAGGGCGCGGGTTAGTGTTAGCGTACGGGTTAGGATTAGGGGACGGGTGAGGGTCAGGCTTCGGGGAAGGGTTAGGGTTAGGGTTCGGGCTAGGGTTAGGGTTAGGGGATGGGGACCGTTTAGGGTCCAGGTGAGGGTACGGCAACGCTTTATGGGGAGCGTGCGTGTGAGGGCGCGGGTTAGTGTTAGCGTACTGGTTAGGATTAGGGGACGGGTGAGGGTCAGGCTTCGGGGAAGGTTTAGGGTTAGGGTTCGGGCTAGGGTTAGGGTTAGGGGACGGGGACGGTTTAGGGTCCAGGTGAGGGTACGGCAACGATTTAGGGGGAGCGTGCGTGTGAGGGCGCGGATTAGTGTTAGCGTACGGGTTAGGATTAGGGCACGGGTGAGGGTCAGGCTTCGGGGAAGGGTTAGGGTTAGGGTTCGGGCTAGGGTTAGGGTTAGGGGACGGGGACGGTTTAGGGTCCAGGTGAGGGTACGGCAACGCTTTAGGGGGAGCGTGCGTGTGAGGGCGCGGTTTAGTGTTAGCGTACGGGTTAGGATTAGGGGACGGGTGAGGGTCAGGCTTCGGGGAAGGGTTAGGGTTAGGGTTCGGGCTAGGGTTAGGGTTAGGGGACGGGGACGGTTTAGGGTCCAGGTGAGAGTTCGGCAATGCTTTACGGGGAGCGTGCGTGTGAGGGCGCCGGTTAGTGTTAGCGTACGGTTTAGGATTAGGGGACGGGTGAGGGTCAGGCTTCGGGGAAGGGTTAGGGTTAGGGTTCGGGCTAGGGTTAGGGTTAGGGGACGGGGACGGTTTAGGGTCCAGGTGAGGGTACGGCAACGCTTTAGGGGGAGCGTGCTTGTGAGGGCGTGGGTTAGTGTTAGCGTACGGTTTCGGATTAGGGTACGGGTGAGGGTCAGGCTTCGGGGAAGGGTTAGGGTTAGGGTTCGGGCTAGGGTTAGGGTTAGGGGACGGGGACGGTTTAGGGTCCAGGTGAGGGTACGGCAACGCTTTAGGGGGAGCGTCCGTGTGAGGGCGCGGGTTAGTGTTAGCATGCGGGTTAGGATTAGGGGCCGGGTGAGGGTCAGGCTTCGGGGAAGGGTTAGGGTTAGGGTTCGGGCTAGGGTTAGGGTTAGGCAACAGGGACGGTTTAGGGTCCAGATGAGGGTACGGCAACGCTTTAGGGGGAGCGTGCGTGTGAGGGCGCGGGTTAGTGTTAGCGTACGGGTTAGGATTAGGGGACGGGTGAGGTCAGGCTTCGGGGAAGGTTTAGGGTTAGGGTTTGGGCTAGGGTTAGGGTTAGGGGATGGGGACGGTTTAGGGTCCAGGTGAGGGTACGGCAACGCTTTAGGGGGAGCGTGCGTGTGAGGGCGCGGGTTAGTGTTAGCGTACGGGTTAGGATTAGGGGACGGGTGAGGTCAGGCTTCGGGGACGGGTTAGGGTTAGGGTTCGGGGTAGGGTTAGGGTTAGGGGACGGGGACAGTTTAGGGTCCAGGTGAGGTTACGGCAACGCTTTAGGGGGAGCGTGCGTGTGAGGGCGCGGGTTAGTGTTAGCGTACGGGTTAGGATTAGGGGACGGGTGAGGGTCAGGCTTCGGGGAAGGGTTAGGTTTAGGGTTCGGGCTAGGGTTAGGGTTAGGGGATGGGGACGGTTTAGTGTTCAGGTGAGGCTACTGCAACGCTGTAGGGGTAGCGTGCATGTGAGGGCGCGGGTTAGTGTTAACGTACGGGTTAGGATTAGGGGACGGGTGAGAGTCAGGCTTCGGGGAAGGGTTAGGGTTAGGGTTCGGGCTAGGGTTAGGGTTAGGGGACGGGGACGGTTTAGGGTCCAGGTGAGGGTACGGCAACACTTTAGGGGGAGCGCGCGTGTGAGGGTGCGGGTTAGTGTTAGCGTACGGGTTAGGATTAGGGAACGGGTGAGGGTCAGGCTTCGGGGAAGGGTTAGGGTTATGGTTCGGGCTAGGGTTAGGGTTAGGGGACGGGGACGGTTTAGGGTCCATGTGAGGGTACGGCAACGCTTTAAGGGGAGCGTGCGTGTGAGGGCGCGGCTTAGTGTTAGCGTAAGTGTTAGGATTAGGGGACGGGTGAGGGTCAGGCTTCGGGGAATGGTTAGGGTTAGGGTTCGGGCTAGGGTTAGGGTTAGGGGACGTGGACGGTTTAGGGTCCAGGTGAGGGTACGGCAACGCTTTAGGGGGAGCGTGCGTGTGAGGGCGTGGGTTAGTGTTAGCGTACGGGTTAGGATTAGGGGACGGGTGAGGGTCAGGCTTCGGGGAAGGGTTAGGGTTAGGGTTCGGGCTAGGGTTAGGGTTAGGGGACGGGGACTGTTTAGGGTCCAGGTGAGGGTTCGGAAACGCTTTAGGGGGAGCGTGCGTGTGATGGCGCGGCTTAGTGTTAGCGTACGGGTTAGGATTAGGGGACGGGTGAGGGTCAGGCTTCGGGGAAGGGTTAGGGTTAGGGTTCGGGCTAGGGTTAGGGTTAGGGGATGGGGACAATTTAGGGTCCAGGTGAGGGTACGGCAACGCTGTAGGGGGAGCGTGCGTGTGAGGGCGCGGGTTAGTGTTAGCGTACGGGTTAGGATTAGGGGACTGGTGAGGGTCAGGCTTCGGGGAAGGGTTAGGGTTAGGGTTCGGGCTAGGGTTAGGGTTAGGGTACGGGGACGGTTTAGGGTCCAGGTGAGGGTACGGCAACGCTTTAGGGGGAGCGTGCGTGTGAGGGCGCGGGTTACTGTTAGCGTACGGGTTAGGATTAGGGGACGGGTGAGGGTCAGGCTTCGGGGAAGTGTAAGAGTTAGGGTTCGGGCTAGGGTTAGGGTTAACGGATGGGGATGGTTTAGGGTCTAGGTGAGGGTACGGCAACGCTTTAGGGGGAGCGTGCGTGTGAGGGCGCGGGTTAGTATTAGCGTACGGGTTAGGATTAGGGCACGGGTGAGGGTCAGGCTTCGGGGAAGGGTTAGGGCTAGGGTTCGGGCTAGGGTTAGGGTTAGGGGACGGGGACGGTTTAGGGTCCAGGTGTGGATACGGCAACGGTTGAAGGGAGCGTGCGTGTGAGGGCGCGGGTTAGTGTTAGCGTACGGGTTACGATTAGGTGACGGGTGAGGGTCAGGTTTCGGGGAAGTGTTAGGGTTAGGGTTCGGGCTAGGGTTAGAGTTAGGGGATGGGGACGGTTTAGGGTCCAGGTGAGGGTACGGCAACGCTGTAGGGGTAGCGTGCGTGTGAGGGCGCGGGTTAGTGTTAGCGTACGGGTTAGGATTAGGGGACGGGTGAGGGTCAGGCTTCGGGGAAGGGTTAGGGTTAGGGTTCGGGCTAGGGTTAGGGGACGGGGACGGGGACGGTTTAGGGTCCAGGTGAGAGTATGGCAACGCTTTAGGGGGAGCGTGCGTGTGAGGGCACGGGTTAGTGTTAGCGTACGGGTTAGGAATAGGGGACGGGTGACTATCAGGCTTCGGGGAAGGGTTAGGGTTAGGGTTGGTCCTAGGGTTAGGGTTAGGGGACGGGGACGGTTTAGGGACCAGGTGAGGGTACGGCAACGCTTTAGGGGGAGCGCGCGTGTGAGGGCGCGGGTTAGTGTTAGCGTACGGGTTAGGATTAGGGGACGGGTGAGGGTCAGGCTTCGGGGAAGGGTTAGGGTTAGGGTTCGGGCTAGGGTTGGGGTTAGGGGACGGGGACGGTTTAGGGTCCAGGTGAGGGTACGGCAACGCTTTAGGGGGAGCGTGCGTGTGAGGGCGCGGGTTAGTGTTAGCGTACGTGTTAGGATTAGGGGACGGGTGAGGGTCAGGCTTCGGGGAAGGGTTAGGGTTAGGGTTCGGGCTAGGGTTAGCGTTAGGGGATGGGGACAGTTTTGGGTCCAGGTGAGGGTACGGCAACGCTTTAGGGGGAGCGTGCGTGTGAGGGCACGGGCTAGTGTTAGCGTACGGGTTAGGATTAGGGCACGGGTGAGGGTCAGGCTTCGGGGAAGGGTTAGGGCTAGGGTTCGGGCTAGGGTTAGGTTTAGGGGACGGGGACGGTTTAGGGTCCAGGTGAGGGTACGGCAACGCTTTAGGGGGAGCGTGCGTGTGAGGGCGCGGGTTAGTGTTAGCGTACGGGTTACGATTAGCGGACGGGTGAGGGTCAGGCTTCGGGGAAGTGTTAGGGTTAGGGTTCGGGCTAGGGATAGGGTTAGGGGACGGGGACGGTTTAGGGTCCAGGTGAGGGTACGGCAACGCTGTAGGGGGAGCGTGCGTGTGAGGGTGCGGGTTAGTGTTAGCGTACGTGTTAGGATAACGGGACGGGTGAGGGTCAGGCTTCGGGGAAGGGTTAGGGTTAGGGTTCGGGCTAGGGTTAGGGTTAGGGGATTGGGACGGTTTAGGGTCCAGGTGAGGGTACGGCAACGCTTTATGGGGAGCGTGCGTGTGAGGGCGCGGGTTAGTGTTAGCGTACGGGTTAGGATTAGGGGACGGGTGAGTGTCAGGCTTCGGGGAAGGGTTAGGGTTAGGGTTCGGGCTATGGTTAGGGTTAGGGGACGGGGACGGTTTAGGGTCCAGGTGAGGGTACGGCAACGCTTTACGGGGAGCGTGCGTGTGAGGGCATGGGTTAGTGTTAGCGTACGGGTTAGGATTAGGGGACGGGTGAGTGTCAGGCTTCGGGGAAGGGTTAGGATTAGGGTTCGGGCTAGGGTTAGGGTGAGGGGACGGGGACGGTTTAGGGTCCAGGTGAGGGTACGGCAATGCTTTAGGGGGAGCGTGCTTGTGAGGGCGCGGGATAGTGTTAGCGTACGGGTTAGGATTAGGGGACGGGTGAGGGTCAGGCTTCGGGGAAGGGTTAGGGTTAGGGTTCGGGCTAGGGTTAGGGTTAGTGGACGGGGACGGTTTAGGGTCCAGGTGAGGGTACGGCAACGCTTTAGGGGGAGCGTGCGTGTTAGGGCGCGGGTTAGTGTTAGCGTACGGGTTAGGATTAGGGGACGGGTGAGGGTCAGGTTTCGGGGAACTGTTAGGGTTAGGGTTCGGGCCAGGTTTAGGGTTAGGGGATGGGGACGGTTTAGGGTCCAGGTGAGGGTACGGCAACGCTGTAGGGGTAGCGTGCGTGTGAGGGCGCGGGTTAGTGTTAGCGAACGGGTTAGGATTAGGGGACGGGTGAGGGTCAGGCTTCGGGGAAGGGTTAGGGTTAGGGTTCGGGCTAAGGTTAGGGTTAGGGGACGGGGACGGTTTAGGGTCCAGGTGAGGGTACGGCAACGCTTTAGGGGGAGCGTGCGTGTGAGGGCGCGGTTTAGTGTTAGCGTACGGGTTAGGATTAAGGCACGGGTGAGGGTCAGGCTTCGGGGAAGGGTTAGGGTTAGGGTTGGTCCTAGGGTTAGGGTTAGGGGACGGGGACGGTTTAGGGTCCAGGTGAGGGTACGGCAACGCTTTAGTGGGAGCGTGCATGTGAGGCCGCGGGTTAGTGTTAGCGTACGTGTTAGGATTAGGGGACGGGTGAGGGTCAGGCTTCGGGGAAGGGTTAGGGTTAGGGTTCGGGCTAGGGTTAGGGGACGGGGACGGGGACGGTTTAGGGTCCAGGTGAGGGTACGGCAATGCTTTAGGGGGAGCGTGCGTGTGAGGGCGCGGGTTAGTGTTAGCGTACGGGTTAGGATTAGGGGTCGGGTGAGGGTCAGGCTTCGGGGAAGGGTTAGGGCTAGTGTTCGGGCTAGGGTTAGGGTTAGGGGACGGGGACGGTTTAGGGTCCAGGTGAGGGTACGGCAACGCTTTAGGGGGAGCGTGCTTGTGAGGGCGCGGGTTAGTGTTAGCGTACGGGTTAGGATTAGGGGACGGGTGAGGTCAGGCTTCGGGGAAGGTTTAGGGTTAGGGTTTGGGCTAGGGTTAGGGTAGGGGATGGGGACGGTTTAGGGTCCAGGTGAGGGTACGGCAACGCTTTAGGGGGAGCGTGCATGTGAGGGCGCGGGTTAGTGTTAGCGTACGGGTTAGGATTAGGGGACGGGTGAGGGTCAGGCTTCGGGGAAGGGTTAGGGTTAGGGTTCGGGCTAGGGTTAGGGTTAGGGGATGGGGACGGTTTAGGGTCCAGGTGAGGGTACGGCAACGCTTTAGGGGGAGCGTGCGTGTGAGGGCGCGGCTTAGTGTTAGCGTACGGGTTAGGATTAGGGGACGGGTGAGGTCAGGCTTCGGGGACGGGTTAGGGTTAGGGTTCGGGCTAGGGTTAGGGTTAGGGGACGGGGACAGTTTAGGGTCCAGGTGAGGGTACGGCAACGCTTTAGGGGGAGCGTGCGTGTGAGGGCGAGGGTTAGTGTTAGCGTACGGGTTAGGATTAGGGGACGGGTGAGGGTCAGGCTTCGGGGAAGGGTTAGGGTTAGGGTTCGGGCTAGGGTTAGGGTTAGGGGATGGGGACGGTTTAGTGTTCAGGTGAGGCTACTGCAACGCTGTAGGGGTAGCGTGCATGTGAGGGCGCGGGTTAGTGTTAACGTACGGGTTAGGATTAGGGGACGGGTGAGAGTCAGGCTTCGGGGAAGGGTTAGGGTTAGGGTTCGGGCTAGGGTTAGGGTTAGGGGACGGGGACGGTTTAGGGTCCAGGTGAGGGTACGGCAACGCTATAGGGGGAGCGTACGTGTGAGGGCGTGGGTTAGTGTTAGCGTACTGGTTAGGATTAGGGGACGGGTTAGGGTTAGGCTTCGGGGAAGGGTTAGGGTTAGGGTTGGTCCTAGGGTTAGGGTTACGGGACGGGGACGGTTTAGGGTCCAGGTGAGGGTACGGCAACGCTTTAGGGGGAGCGCGCGTGTGAGGGTGCGGGTTAGTGTTAGCGTACGGGTTAGGATTAGGGAACGGGTGAGGGTCAGGCTTCGGGGAAGGGTTAGGGTTATGGTTCGGGCTAGGGTTAGGGTTAGGGGACGGGGACGGTTTAGGGTCCAGGTGAGGGTACGGCAACGCTTTAAGGGGAGCGTGCGTGTGAGGGCGCGGCTTAGTGTTAGCGTAAGTGTTAGGATTAGGGGACGGGTGAGGGTCAGGCTTCGGGGAATGGTTAGGGTTAGGGTTCGGGCTAGGGTTAGGGTTAGGGGACGTGGACGGTTTAGGGTCCAGGTGAGGGTACGGCAACGCTTTAGGGGGAGCGTGCGTGTGAGGGCGCGGGTTAGTGTTAGCGTACGGGTTAGGATTAGGGGACGGGTGAGGGTCAGGCTTCGGGGAAGGGTTAGGGTTAGGGTTCGGGCTAGGGTTAGTGTTAGGGGAATGGGATGGTTCAGGGTCCAGGTGAGGGTACGGCAACGCTTTAGGGGGAGCGTGCGTGTGAGGGCGCGGGTTAGTGTTAGCGTACGGGTTAGGATTAGGGGACGGGTGAGGGTCAGGCTTCGGGGAAGGGTTAGGGTTAGGGTTCGGGCTAAGGTTAGGGTTAGGGGACGGGGAATGTTTAGGGTCCAGGTGAGGGTTCGGAAACGCTTTAGGGGGAGCGTGCGTGTGAGGGCGCGGCTTAGTGTTAGCGTACGGGTTAGGATTAGGGGACGGGTGAGGGTCAGGCTTCGGGGAAGGGTTAGGGTTAGGGTTCGGGCTAGGGTTAGGGTTAGGGGATGGGGACAATTTAGGGTCCAGGTGAGGGTACGGCAACGCTGTAGGGGGAGCGTGCGTGTGAGGGCGCGGGTTAGTGTTAGCGTACGGGTTAGGATTAGGGGACGGGTGAGGGTCAGGCTTCGGGGAAGGGTTAGGGTTAGGGTTCGGGCTAGGGTTAGGGTTAGGGGACGGGGACGGTTTAGGGTCCAGGTGAGGGCACGGCAACGCTTTAGGGGGAGCGTGCGTGTGAGGGCGCGGGTTACTGTTAGCGTACGGGTTAGAATTAGGGGACGGGTGAGGGTCAGGCTTCGGGGAAGTGTAAGAGTTAGGGTTCGGGCTAGGGTTAGGGTTAACGGATGGGGATGGTTTAGGGTCTAGGTGAGGGTACGGCAACGCTTTAGGGGGAGCGTGCGTGTGAGGGCGCGGGTTAGTGTTAGCGTACGGGTTAGGATTAGGGCACGGGTGAGGGTCAGGCTTCGGGGAAGGGTTAGGGTTAGGGTTCGGGCTAGGGTTAGAGTTAGGGGACGGGGACGGTTTAGGGTCCAGGTGAGGGTACGGCAACGCTTTAAGGGGGAGCGTGCGTGTGAGGGCGCGGGTTAGTGTTATCGTACGGGTTAGGATTAGGGGACGGGTGAGGGTCAGGCTTCGGGGAAGGGTTAGGGTTAGGGTTCGGGCTAGGGTTAGGGTTAGGGGACGGGGACGGTTTAGGGTCCAGGTGAGGGTACGGCAACGCTTTAGGGGGAGCGCGCGTTTGAGGGTGCGGGTTAGTGTTAGCGTACGGGTTAGGATTAGGGGACGGGTGAGGTTCAGGCTTCGGGGAAGGGTTAGGGTTAGGGTTCGGGCTAGGGTTGGGGTTAGGGGACGGGGACGGTTTAGGGTCCAGGTGAGGGTACGGCAACGCTTTAGGGGGAGCGTGCGTGTGAGGGCGCGGGTTAGTGTTAGCGTACGTGTTAGGATTAGGGGACGGGTGAGGGTCAGGCTTCAGGGAAGGGTTAGGTTTAGGGTTCGGGCTAGGGTTAGCGTTAGGGGATGGGAAAGTTTAGGGTCCAGGTGAGGGTACGGCAACGCTTTAGGGGGAGCGTGCGTGTGAGGGTGCGGGCTAGTGTTAGCGTACGGGTTAGGATTAGGGCACGGGTGAGGATCAGGCTTCGGGGAAGGGTTAGGGCTAGGGTTCGGGCTAGGGTTAGGTTTAGGGGACGGGGACGGTTTAGGGTCCAGGTGAGGGTACGGCAACGCTTTAGGGGGAGAGTGCGTGTGAGGGCGCGGGTTAGTGTTAGCGTACGGGTTACGATTAGCGGACGGGTGAGGGTCAGGCTTCGGGGAAGTGTTAGGGTTAGGGTTCGGGCTAGGGTTAGGGTTAGGGGACGGGGACGGTTTAGGGTCCAGGTGAGGGTACGGCAACGCTGTAGGGGGAGCGTGCGTGTGAGGGTGCGGGTTAGTGTTAGCGTTCGGGTTAGGATAACGGGACGGGTGAGGGTCAGGCTTCGGGGAAGTGTTAGGGTTAGGGTTCGGGCTAGGGTTAGGGTTAGGGGATTGGGACGGTTTAGGGTCCAGGTGAGGGTACGGCAACGCTTTATGGGGAGCGTGCGTGTGAGGGCGCGGGTTAGTGTTAGCGTACGGGTTAGGATTAGGGGACGGGTGAGTGTCAGGCTTCGGGGAAGGGTTAGGGTTAGGGTTCGGGCTATGGTTAGGGTTAGGGGACGGGGACGGTTTAGGGTCCAGGTGAGGGTACGGCAACGCTTTAGGGGGAGCGTGCGTGTGAGGGCATGGGTTAGTGTTAGCGTACGGGTTAGGATTAGGGGACGGGTGAGGGTCAGGCTTCGGGGAAGGGTTAGGATTAGGGTTAGGGCTAGGGTTAGGGTTAGGGGACGGGGACGGTTTAGGGTCCAGGTGAGGGTACGGCAATGCTTTAGGGGGAGCGTGCTTGTGAGGGCGCGGGATAGTGTTAGCGTACGGGTTAGGATTAGGGGACGGGTGAGGGTCAGGCTTCGGGGAAGGGTTAGGGTTAGGGTTCGGGCTAGGGTTAGGATTATGGGACGGGGACGGTTTAGGGTCCAGGTGAGGGTACGGCAACGCTTTAGGGGGAGCACGCGTGTGAGGGCGCGGGTTAGTGTTAGCGTACATGTTAGGATTAGGGGACAGGTGAGGGTCAGGCTTCGGGGAAGGGTTAGGGTTAGGGTTCGGGCTAGGGTTCGGGCTAGGGTTAGGGTTAGGGGACGGGGACAGTTTAGGGTCCAGGTGAGGGTACGGCAACACTTTAGGTGGAGCGTGTGTGTGAGGGCGCGGGTTAGTGTTAGCGTACGGGTCAGGATTAGGGGACAGGTGAAGGTCAGGCTTCGGGGAAGGGTTAGGGTTAGGGTTCGGGCTAGGGTTAGGGTTAGGGGACGGGGACGGTTTAGGGTCCAGGTGAGGGTACGGCAACACTTTAGGGGGAGCGTGCGTGTTAGGGCGCGGGTTAGTGTTAGCGTACGGGTTAGGATTAGGGGACGGGTGAGGGTCAGGTTTCGGGGAACTGTTAGGGTTAGGGTTCGGGCTAGGTTTAGGGTTAGGGGATGGGGATGGTTTAGTGTCCAGGTGAGGGTACGGCAACGCTGTAGGGGTAGCGTGCGTGTGAGGGCGCGGGTTAGTGTTAGCGTACGGGTTAGGATTAGGGGACGGGTGAGGGTCAGGCTTCGGGGAAGGGTTAGGGTTAGGGTTCGGGCTAGGGTTAGGGTTAGGGGACGGGGACGTTTTAGGGTCCAGGTGAGGGTACGGCAACGCTTTAGGGGGAGCGTGCGTGTGAGGGCGCGGGTTAGTGTTAGCGTACGGGTTAGGATTAAGGCACGGGTGAGGGTCAGGCTTCGGGGAAGGGTTAGGGTTAGGGTTGGTCCTAGGGTTAGGGTTAGGGGACGGGGACGGTTTAGGGTCCAGGTGAGGGTACGGCAACGCTTTAGTGGGAGCGTGCGTGTGAGGCCGCGGGTTAGTGTTAGCGTACGTGTTAGGATTAGGGGACGGGTGAGGGTCAGGCTTCGGGGAAGTGTTAAGGTTAGGGTTCGGGCTAGGGTTAGGGTTAGGGGACGGGGACGGTTTAGGGTCCAGGTGAGGGTACGGCAATGCTTTAGGGGGAGCGTGCGTGTGAGGGCGCGGGTTAGTGTTAGCGTACGGGTTAGGATTAGGGGTCGGTTGAGGGTCAGGCTTCGGGGAAGGGTTAGGGCTAGTGTTCGGGCTAGAGTTAGGGTTAGGGGACGGGGACGGTTTAGGGTCCAGGTGAGGGTACGGCAACGCTTTAGGGGGAGCGTGCGTGTGAGGGCGCGGGTTAGTGTTAGCGTACGGGTTAGGATTAGGGGACGGGTGAGGGTCAGGCTTCGGGGAAGGGTTAGGGCTAGTGTTCGGGCTAGGGTTAGGGTTAGGGGACGGGGACGGTTTAGGGTCCAGGTGAGGGTACGGCAACGCTTTAGGGGGAGCGTGCGTGTGAGGGCGCGAGTTAGTGTTAGCGTACGGGTTAGGATTAGGGGACGGGTGAGGGTTAGGCTTCGGGGAAGGGTTAGGGTTAGGGTTCGGGCTAGGGTTAGGGATAGGGGACGGGGACGGTTTAGGGTCCAGGTGAGGGTACGGCAACGCTTTAGGGGGAGCGTGCCTCTGAGGGCGCGGGTTAGTGTTAGCGTACGTGTTAGGATTAGGGGACGGGTGAGGGTCAGGCTTCGGGGAAGGGTTAGGGCTAGTGTTCGGGCTAGGGTTAGGGTTAGGGGACGGGGACGGTTTAGGGTCCAGGTGAGGTTACCGCAAAGCTTTAGGGGGAGCGTGCGTGTGAGGGTGCGGGTTAGTGTTAGCGTACGGGTTAGGATTAGGGGACGGGTGAGGGTCAGGCTTCGGGGAAGGGTTAGGGCTAGTGTTCGGGCTAGGGTTAGGGTTAGGGGACGGGGACGGTTTAGGGTCCAGGTGAGGGTATGGCAACTCTTTAGGGGGAGCGTGCGTGTGAGGGCGCGGGTTAGTGTTAGCGTACTGGTTAGGATTAGGGGACGGGTGAGGGTCAGGCTTCGGGGAAGGGTTAGGGCTAGTGTTCGGGCTAGGGTTAGGGTTAGGGGACGGGGACGGTTTAGGGTCCAGCTGAGGGTACGGCAACGCTTTAGGGGGAGCGTGCGTGTGAGGGCGCGGGTTAGTGTTAGCGTACGGGTTAGGATTAGGGGACCGGTGAGGGTCAGGCTTCGGGGAAGTGTTAGGGTTATGGTTCGGGCTAGGGTTAGGGTTAGGGGACGGGGACGGTTTAGGGTCCAGGTGAGGGTACGGCAACGCTTTAGGGGGAGCGTGCGTGTGAGGGCGCGGGTTACTGTTAGCGTACGGGTTAGGATTAGGGCACGGGTGAGGGTCAGGCTTCGGGGAAGGGTTAGGGTTAGGGTTCGGGCTAGGGTTAGGGTTACGGGATGGGGACGGTTTAGGGTCCAGGTGAGGGTACGGCAACGCTTTAGGGGGAGCGTGCGTGTGAGGGCGCGGGTTAGTGTTAGCGTACGTGTTAGGATTAGGGGACGGTGAGGGTCAGGCTTCGGGGAAGGGTTAGGGTTCGGGCTAGGGTTAGGGTTAGGGGACAGGGACGGTATAGGGTCCAGGTGAGGGTACGGCAACGCTTTAGGGGAAGCGCGCGTGTGAGGGTGCGGGTTAGTGTTAGCGTACGGGTTAGGATTAGGGGACGGGTGAGGGTCAGGCTTCGGGGAAGGGTTAGGGTTAGGGTTCGGGCTAGGGTTGGGGTTAGGGGACGGGGACGGTTTAGGGTCCAGGTGAGGGTACGGCAACGCTGTAGGGGGAGCGTGCGTGTGAGGGTGCGGGTTAGTGTTAGCGTACGGGTTAGGATAACGGGACGGGTGAGGGTCAGGCGTCGGGGAAGGGTTAGGGTTAGGGTTCGGGCTAGGGTTAGGGTTAGGGGATTGGGACGGTTTAGGGTCCAGGTGAGGGTACGGCAACGCTTTATGGGGAGCGTGCGTGTGAGGGCGTGGGTTAGTGTTAGCGTATGGGTTAGGATTAGGGGACGGGTGAGGGTCAGGATTCGGGGAAGTTTTAGGGTTAGGGTTCGGGCTAGGGTTAGGGTTAGGGGACGGGGACGGTTTAGGGTCCAGGGGACGGTACGGCAACGCTTTAGGGGGAGCGTGCGTGTGAGGGCGCGGGTTAGTGTTAGCGTACGGGTTAGGATTAGGGGACGGTTGAGGGTCAGGCTTCGGGGAAGGGTTAGGGTTATGGTTCGGGCTAGGGTTAGAGTTAGGGGACGGGGACGGTTTAGGGTCCAGGTGAGGGTACGGCAACGCTTTAGGGGGAGCGTGCGTGTGAGGGCACGGGTTAGTGTTAGTGTATGGGTTAGGATTAGGGGACGGGTGAGGGTCAGGCTTCGGGGAAGTGTTAGGGTTAGGGTTCGGGCTAGGGTTACGGTTAGGGGACGGGGACGGTTTAGGGTCCAGGTGAGAGTACGGCAACGCTTTAGGGGGAGCGTGCGTGTGAGGGCACGGGTTAGTGTTAGCGTACGGGTTAGGATTAGCGGACGGGTGAGTGTCAGGCTTCGGGGAAGGGTCAGGGTTAGGGTTCGGGCTAGGGTTAGGGATAGGGGACGGGGACGGTTTAGGGTCCAGGTGAGGGTACGTCAACGCTTTAGGGGGGGCGTGCATGAGAGGGCGCGGGTTAGTGATAGCGTACAGGTTAGGATTAGGGGACGGGTGAGGGTCAGGCTTCGGGGAAGGGTTAGGTTTAGGGTTCGGGCTAGGGTTAGGGTTAGGGGACGGGGACGGTTTAGGGTCCAGGTGAGGGTACGGCAACGCTTTAGGGGGAGCGTGCGTGTGAGGGCGCGGGTTAGTGTTAGCGTACGGGTTAGGATTAGGGGACGGGTGAGGGTCAGGCTTCAGTGAAGCTTCAGGGTTAGGGTTCGGGCTAGGGTTAGGTTTAGGGAACGGGGACAGTTTAGGGTCCAGGTGAGGGTACGGCAACGCTTTAGGGGGAGCGTGCTTGTGAGGGCGCGGGTTAGTGTTAGCGTACGGATTAGGATTAGGGGACGGGTGAGGGTCAGGCTTCGGGGAAGGGTTAGGGTTAGGGTTCGGGCTAGGGTTAGGGTTAGGGGAAGGGGACGGCTTAGGGTCCAGGTGAGGGCACGGCAACGCTTTAGGGGGAGCCTGCGTGTGAGGGCGCGGGTTAGTGTTAGCGTACGGGTTAGGATTAGGGTACGGGTGAGTGTCAGGCTTCGGGGAAGGGTTAGGGTTAGGGTTCGGGCTAGGGTTAGGGTTAGGGGAAGGGGACGGCTTAGGGTCCAGGTGAGGGTACGGCAACGCTTTAGGGGGAGCGTGCGTGTGAGGGCGCGGGTTAGTGTTAGCGTACGGGTTAGGATTAGGGGACGGGTGAGGGTCAGGCTTCGGGGAAGGGTTAGGGAGAGGTTTCCGGTTAGGGTTAGGGGACGGGGACGGTTTAGGGTCCAGGTGAGGGTATGGCAACGCTTTAGGGGGAGCGTGCATGTGAGGGCGTGGGTTAGTGTTAGCTTACGGGTTAGGATTAGGGGACGGGTGAGGGTCAGGCTTCGGGGAAGGGTTAGGGTTAGGGTTCGGGCTAGGGTTAGGGTTAGGGGACGGGGACGGTTTAGGATCCAGGTGAGGGTACGGCAACGATTTAGGGGGAGCGTGCGTGTGAGGGCGCGGGTTAGTGTTAGCGTACGGGTTAGGATTAGGGAACTGGTGAGGGTCAGGCTTCGGGGAAGGGTTAGGGTTAGGGTTCGGGCTAGGGTTAGGGTAAGGGGACGGGGACGGTTTAGGGTCCAGGTGAGGGTACCGCAACGCTTTACAGGGAGCGTGCGTGTGAGGGCGCGGGTTAGTGTTGGCGTACGGGTTAGGATTAGGGGACGGGTGAGGGTCAGGCTTCGGGGAAGGGTTAGGGTTAGGGTTCGGGCTAGGGTTAGGGATAGGGGTCGGGACGGTTTAGGGTCCATGGGAGGGTACGGCAACGCTTTAGGGGGAGCGTGCGTGTGAGGGCGTGGGTTAGTGTTAGCGTACGGGTTAGGATTAGGGGACGGGTGACGGTCAGGCTTCGGGGAAGTGTTAGGGTTAGGGTTCGGGCTAGGGTTAGGGTTAGGGGACGGGGACGGTTTAGGGTCCAGGTGAGTGTACGGCAACACTTTAGGGGGAGCGTGCGTGTGAGGGGGCGGATTAGTGTTAGCGTACGGGTGAGGATTCGGGGACGGGTGAGGGTCAGGCTTCGGGGAAGGGTTAGGGTTAGGGTTCGGGCTTGGTTAGGGTTAGGGGACGGGGACTGTTCACGGTTCAGGTGAGGGTACGGCAACGCTTTAGGGGGAGCGTACGTGTGAGGGCGCGGGTTAGTGTTAGCGTACGGGTTAGGATTAGGGGATGGTTGAGGGTCAGGCTTCGGGGAAGGGTTAGGGTTAGGGTTCGGGCTAGGGTTAGGGTTAGGGGACGGGGACGGTTTAGGGTCCAGGTGAGGGTACGGCAACGCTTTAGGGGGAGCGTGCGTGTGAGGGCGCGGGTTAGTGATAGCGCACGGGTTAGGATTAGGGGACGGGTGAGGGTCAGGCTTCGGGGAAGGGTTAGGGATAGGGTTCGGGTTAGGGTTAGGGTTATGGGACCTGGACGGTTTAGGGTCCAGTTGAGTGTACGGCAACGCTTTAGGGGGAGCATGCGTGTGAGGGCGTGGGTTACTGTTAGCGTACGGGTTAGGATTAGGGGACGGGTGAGGGTCAGTGTTCGGGGAAGGGTTAGGGTTAGGGTTCGGGCTATGGTTAGGGTTAGGGGACGGGGACGGTTTAGGGTCCAGGTGCGGGTACAGCAAAGTTTTAGGGGGAGCGTGCGTGTGAGGGCGCGGGTTAGTGTTAGCGTACGGGTTAGGATTAGGGGACGGGTGAGGGTCAGGCTTCGGGGAAGGGTTAGGGTTAGGTTTTGGGCTAGGGTTAGGGTTAGGGGTCGGGGATGGTTTAGGGTCCAGGTGAGGGTACAGCAAAGCTTTAGGGGGAGCGTGCGTGTGAGGGCGCGGGTTAGTGTTAGCGTACGGGTTAGGATTAGGGCACGGGTGAGGGTCAGGCTTTGGGGAAGGGTTAGGGTTAGGGTTCGGGCTAGGGTTAGGGTTAGGGGACGAGGACGGTTTAGGGTCCAGGTGAGGGTACGGCAACGCTTTAGGGGGAGCGTGCGTGTGAGGGCGCGGGTTAGTGTTAGCGTACGGGTTAGGATTAGGGGACGGGTGAGGGTCAGGCTTCGGGGAAGGGTTAGGTTTAGGGTTCGGGCTAGGGTTAGGGTTAGGGGAAGGGGACGGTTTAGGGTCCAGGTGAGGGTACGGCAGCGCTTTAGGGGGAGCGTGCGTGTGAGGGCGCGGGTTAGTGTCAGCGTACGGGTTAGGAATAGGGGACGGGTGAGGGTCAGGCTTCCGGGAAGGGTTAGGGTTAGGGTTCGGGCTAGGGTTAGGGTTAGGGGACGGGGACGGTTTAGGGTCCAGGTGAGGGTACGGCAACGCTTTAGGGGGAGTGTGCGTGTGAGGGCGCGGGTTAGTGTTAGCGTACGGGTTAGGATTAGGGCACGGGTGAGGGTCAGGCTTCGGGGAAGGGTTAGGGTTAGGGTTCAGCTAGGGTTAGGGTTAGGGGACGGGGACGGTTTAGGGTCCAGGTGAAGGTACGGCAACGCTTTAGGGGAAGCGTGCGTGTCAGGGCGCGGGTTAGTGTTAGCGTACGGGTTAGGATTAGGGCACAGGTGAGGGCCAGGCTTCGGGGAAGGGTTAGGGTTAGGGTTCGGGCTAGGTTTAGGGTTAGGGGACGGGGACGGTTTAGGGTCCAGGTGAGGGTACGGCAACGCTTTAGGGGGAGCGTGCGTGTGAGGGCACGGGTTAGTGTTAGCGTACGGGTTAGGATTAGGGGACGGGTGAGGGTCAGGCTTCGGGGAAGGGTTAGGGCTAGGGTTCGGGCTAGGGTTAGGGTTAGGGGACGGGGACGGTTTAGGGTCCAGGTGAGGGTACGGCAACGCTTTAGGGGGAGCGTCCGTGTGAGGGCGCGGGTTAGTGTTAGCGTACGGGTTAGGATTAGGGGACGGGTGAGGGTCAGGCTTCGGGGAAGTGTTAGTGTTAGGGTTCGGGCTAGGGTTAGGGTTAGGGGACGGGGACGGTTTAGGGTCCAGGTGAGGGTACGGCAACACTTTAGGGGGAGCATGCGTTTGAGGGCGCGGGTTAGTGTTAGCGTACGGGTTAGGATTAGGGGACGGGTGAGGGTCAGGCTTCGGGGAAGGGTTAGGGTTAGGGTTCGGGCTAGGGTTAGGCTTAGGGGACGGGGACGGTTTAGGGTCCAGGTGAGGGTACGGCAACGCTTTAGGGGGAGCGTGCCTGTGAGGGCGCGGGTTAGTGTTAGCGTACGGGTTAGGATTAGGGGACGGGTGAGGGTCAGGCTTCAGGGAAGGGTTAGGATTAGGGTTCGGGCTAGGGTTAGGGTTAGGGGACGGGGACGGTTTAGGGTCCAGGTGAGGGTACGGCAACGCTTTAGGAGAAGTGTGCGTGTGAGGGCGCGGGTTAGTGTTAGCGTACGGGTTAGGATTAGGGGACGGGTGAGGGTCAGGCTTCGGGGAAGGGTTAGGGTTAGGGTTCGGGCTAGGGTTAGGGTTAGGGGACGGGGACGGTTTAGGGTCCAGGTGAGGGTATGGCAACGCTTTAGGGGGAGCGTGCGTGTGAGGGCGCGGGTTAGTGTTAGCGTACGGGTTAGGATTAGGGGACGGGTGAGGGTCAGGCTTCGGGGAAGGGTTAGGGTTAGGGTTCGGGCTAGGGTTAGGGTTAGGGGACGGGGACGGTTTAGGGTCCAGGTGAGGGTACGGCAACGCTTTAGGGGGAGCGTGCGTGTGAGGGCGCGGGTTAGTGTGAGCGTACGGGTTAGGATTAGGGGACGGGTGAGGGTCAGGCTTCGGGGAAGGGTTAGGGTTAGGGTTCGGGCTAGGGTTAGGGTAAGGGGACGGGGACGGTTTAGGGTCCAGGTGAGGGTACGGCAACGCTTTACGGGGAGCGTGCGTGTGAGGGAGCGGGTTAGTGTTAGCGTACGGGTTAGGATTAGGACACGGGTGAGGGTCAGGCTTCGGGGAAGGGTTAGGGTTAGGGTTCAGCTAGGGTTAAGGTTAGGGGACGGGGACGGTTTAGGGTCCAGGTGAGGGTACGGCAACGCTTTAGGGGAAGCGTGCGTGTCAGGGCGTGGGTTAGTGTTAGCGTACGGGTTAGGATTAGGGCACGGGTGAGGGCCAGGCTTCGGGGAAGGGTTAGGGTTAGGGTTCGGGCTAGGGTTAGGGTTAGGGGACGGGGACGGTTTAGGGTCCAGGTGAGGGTACGGCAACGCTTTAGGGGGAGCGTGCGTGTGAGGGCGCGGATTAGTGTTAGCGTACGGGTTAGGATTAGGGCACGGGTGAGGGTCAGGCTTCGGGGAAGGGTTAGGGTTAGGGTTCGGGCTAGGGTTAGGGTTAGGGGACAGGGCCGGGTTAGGGGAAAGGGACGGTTTAGGGTCCAGGTGAGGGTACAGCAACGCTTTAGGAGAAGCGAGGGTGTGAGTGCGCGGGTTAGTGTTAGCGTACGGGTTAGGATTAGGGGACGGGTGAGGGTCAGGCTTCGGGGAAGGGTTAGGGTTAGGGTTCGGGCTAGGGTTAGGGTTAGGGGACGGGGACGGTTTAGGGTCCAGGTGAGGGTACGGCAACGCTTTAGGGGGAGCGTGCGTGTGAGGGCGTGGGTTAGTGTTAGCGTACGGGTTAGGATTAGGGGACGGGTGAGGGTCAGGCTTCGGGGAAGGGTTAGGGTTAGGGTTCGGGCTAGGGTTAGGGTTAGGGAACGGGGACGGTTTAGGGTCCAGGTGAGGGTACGGCAACGCTTTAGGGGGAGCTTGCGTGTGAGGGCGCGGGTTAGTGTTAGCGTACGGATTAGGATTAGGGGACGGGTGCGGGTCAGGCTTCGGGGAAGGGTTAGGGTTAGTTTTCGGGCTAGGGTTAGGGTTAGGGGAAGGGGACGGCTTAGGGTCCAGGTGAGGGTACGGCAACGCTTTAGGGGGAGCGTGCGTGTGAGGGCGCGGGTTAGTGTTAGCGTACGGGTTAGGATTAGGGTTCGGGTGAGGGTCAGGCTTCGGGGAAGGGTTAGGGTTAGGGTTCGGGCTAGGGTTAGGGTTAGGGGAAGGGGACCGTTTAGGGTCCAGGTGAGGGTACGGCAACGCTTTAGGGGGAGCGTGCGTGTGAGGGCGCGGGTTAGTGTTAGCGTACGGGTTAGGATTAGGGGACGGGTGAGGGTCAGGCTTCGGGGAAGGGTTAGGGTTAGGGTTCAGGCAAGGGTTAGGGTTAGGGGACGGGGACGGTTTAGGGTCCAGGTGAGGGTACGGCAACGCTTTAGGGGGAGCGCGCGTGTGAGGGTGCGGGTTAGTGTTAGCGTACGGGTTAGGATTAGGGGACGGGTGAGGGTCAGGCTTCGGGGAAGGGTTAGGGCTAGTGTTCGGGCTAGGGTTAGGGTTAGGGGACGGGGACGGTTTAGGGTCCAGGTGAGGTTACCGCAAAGCTTTAGGGGGAGCGTGCGTGTGAGGGTGCGGGTTAGTGTTAGCGTACGGGTTAGGATTAGGGGACGGGTGAGGGTCAGGCTTCGGGGAAGGGTTAGGGCTAGTGTTCGGGCTAGGGTTAGGGTTAGGGGACGGGGACGGTTTAGGGTCCAGGTGAGGGTACGGCAACTCTTTAGGGGGAGCGTGCGTGTGAGGGCGCGGGTTAGTGTTAGCGTACTGGTTAGGATTAGGGGACGGGTGAGGGTCAGGCTTCGGGGAAGGGTTAGGGCTAGTGTTCGGGCTAGGGTTAGGGTTAGGGGACGGGGACGGTTTAGGGTCCAGCTGAGGGTACGGCAACGCTTTAGGGGGAGCGTGCGTGTGAGGGCGCGGGTTAGTGTTAGCGTACGGGTTAGGATTAGGGGACCGGTGAGGGTCAGGCTTCGGGGAAGTGTTAGGGTTATGGTTCGGGCTAGGGTTAGGGTTAGGGGACGGGGACGGTTTAGGGTCCAGGTGAGGGTACGGCAACGCTTTAGGGGGAGCGTGCGTGTGAGGGCGCGGGTTACTGTTAGCGTACGGGTTAGGATTAGGGCACGGGTGAGGGTCAGGCTTCGGGGAAGGGTTAGGGTTAGGGTTCGGGCTAGGGTTAGGGTTACGGGATGGGGACGGTTTAGGGTCCAGGTGAGGGTACGGCAACGCTTTAGGGGGAGCGTGCGTGTGAGGGCGCGGGTTAGTGTTAGCGTACGTGTTAGGATTAGGGGACGGTGAGGGTCAGGCTTCGGGGAAGGGTTAGGGTTCGGGCTAGGGTTAGGGTTAGGGGACAGGGACGGTATAGGGTCCAGGTGAGGGTACGGCAACGCTTTAGGGGAAGCGCGCGTGTGAGGGTGCGGGTTAGTGTTAGCGTACGGGTTAGGATTAGGGGACGGGTGAGGGTCAGGCTTCGGGGAAGGGTTAGGGTTAGGGTTCGGGCTAGGGTTGGGGTTAGGGGACGGGGACGGTTTAGGGTCCAGGTGAGGGTACGGCAACGCTGTAGGGGGAGCGTGCGTGTGAGGGTGCGGGTTAGTGTTAGCGTACGGGTTAGGATAACGGGACGGGTGAGGGTCAGGCGTCGGGGAAGGGTTAGGGTTAGGGTTCGGGCTAGGGTTAGGGTTAGGGGATTGGGACGGTTTAGGGTCCAGGTGAGGGTACGGCAACGCTTTATGGGGAGCGTGCGTGTGAGGGCGTGGGTTAGTGTTAGCGTATGGGTTAGGATTAGGGGACGGGTGAGGGTCAGGATTCGGGGAAGTTTTAGGGTTAGGGTTCGGGCTAGGGTTAGGGTTAGGGGACGGGGACGGTTTAGGGTCCAGGGGACGGTACGGCAACGCTTTAGGGGGAGCGTGCGTGTGAGGGCGCGGGTTAGTGTTAGCGTACGGGTTAGGATTAGGGGACGGTTGAGGGTCAGGCTTCGGGGAAGGGTTAGGGTTATGGTTCGGGATAGGGTTAGAGTTAGGGGACGGGGACGGTTTAGGGTCCAGGTGAGGGTACGGCAACGCTTTAGGGGGAGCGTGCGTGTGAGGGCACGGGTTAGTGTTAGTGTATGGGTTAGGATTAGGGGACGGGTGAGGGTCAGGCTTCGGGGAAGTGTTAGGGTTAGGGTTCGGGCTAGGGTTACGGTTAGGGGACGGGGACGGTTTAGGGTCCAGGTGAGAGTACGGCAACGCTTTAGGGGGAGCGTGCGTGTGAGGGCACGGGTTAGTGTTAGCGTACGGGTTAGGATTAGCGGACGGGTGAGTGTCAGGCTTCGGGGAAGGGTTAGGGTTAGGGTTCGGGCTAGGGTTAGGGTTAGGGGAAGGGGACGGCTTAGGGTCCAGGTGAGGGTACGGCAACGCTTTAGGGGGAGCGTGCGTGTGAGGGCGCGGGTTAGTGTTAGCGTACGGGTTAGGATTAGGGGACGGGTGAGGGTCAGGCTTCGGGGAAGGGTTAGGGAGAGGTTTCCGGTTAGGGTTAGGGGACGGGGACGGTTTAGGGTCCAGGTGAGGGTATGGCAACGCTTTAGGGGGAGCGTGCATGTGAGGGCGTGGGTTAGTGTTAGCTTACGGGTTAGGATTAGGGGACGGGTGAGGGTCAGGCTTCGGGGAAGGGTTAGGGTTAGGGTTCGGGCTAGGGTTAGGGTTAGGGGACGGGGACGGTTTAGGATCCAGGTGAGGGTACGGCAACGATTTAGGGGGAGCGTGCGTGTGAGGGCGCGGGTTAGTGTTAGCGTACGGGTTAGGATTAGGGAACTGGTGAGGGTCAGGCTTCGGGGAAGGGTTAGGGTTAGGGTTCGGGCTAGGGTTAGGGTAAGGGGACGGGGACGGTTTAGGGTCCAGGTGAGGGTACCGCAACGCTTTACAGGGAGCGTGCGTGTGAGGGCGCGGGTTAGTGTTGGCGTACGGGTTAGGATTAGGGGACGGGTGAGGGTCAGGCTTCGGGGAAGGGTTAGGGTTAGGGTTCGGGCTAGGGTTAGGGATAGGGGTCGGGACGGTTTAGGGTCCATGGGAGGGTACGGCAACGCTTTAGGGGGAGCGTGCGTGTGAGGGCGTGGGTTAGTGTTAGCGTACGGGTTAGGATTAGGGGACGGGTGACGGTCAGGCTTCGGGGAAGTGTTAGGGTTAGGGTTCGGGCTAGGGTTAGGGTTAGGGGACGGGGACGGTTTAGGGTCCAGGTGAGTGTACGGCAACACTTTAGGGGGAGCGTGCGTGTGAGGGGGCGGATTAGTGTTAGCGTACGGGTGAGGATTCGGGGACGGGTGAGGGTCAGGCTTCGGGGAAGGGTTAGGGTTAGGGTTCGGGCTTGGTTAGGGTTAGGGGACGGGGACTGTTCACGGTTCAGGTGAGGGTACGGCAACGCTTTAGGGGGAGCGTACGTGTGAGGGCGCGGGTTAGTGTTAGCGTACGGGTTAGGATTAGGGGATGGTTGAGGGTCAGGCTTCGGGGAAGGGTTAGGGTTAGGGTTCGGGCTAGGGTTAGGGTTAGGGGACGGGGACGGTTTAGGGTCCAGGTGAGGGTACGGCAACGCTTTAGGGGGAGCGTGCGTGTGAGGGCGCGGGTTAGTGATAGCGCACGGGTTAGGATTAGGGGACGGGTGAGGGTCAGGCTTCGGGGAAGGGTTAGGGATAGGGTTCGGGTTAGGGTTAGGGTTATGGGACCTGGACGGTTTAGGGTCCAGTTGAGTGTACGGCAACGCTTTAGGGGGAGCATGCGTGTGAGGGCGTGGGTTACTGTTAGCGTACGGGTTAGGATTAGGGGACGGGTGAGGGTCAGTGTTCGGGGAAGGGTTAGGGTTAGGGTTCGGGCTATGGTTAGGGTTAGGGGACGGGGACGGTTTAGGGTCCAGGTGCGGGTACAGCAAAGTTTTAGGGGGAGCGTGCGTGTGAGGGCGCGGGTTAGTGTTAGCGTACGGGTTAGGATTAGGGGACGGGTGAGGGTCAGGCTTCGGGGAAGGGTTAGGGTTAGGTTTTGGGCTAGGGTTAGGGTTAGGGGTCGGGGATGGTTTAGGGTCCAGGTGAGGGTACAGCAAAGCTTTAGGGGGAGCGTGCGTGTGAGGGCGCGGGTTAGTGTTAGCGTACGGGTTAGGATTAGGGCACGGGTGAGGGTCAGGCTTTGGGGAAGGGTTAGGGTTAGGGTTCGGGCTAGGGTTAGGGTTAGGGGACGAGGACGGTTTAGGGTCCAGGTGAGGGTACGGCAACGCTTTAGGGGGAGCGTGCGTGTGAGGGCGCGGGTTAGTGTTAGCGTACGGGTTAGGATTAGGGGACGGGTGAGGGTCAGGCTTCGGGGAAGGGTTAGGTTTAGGGTTCGGGCTAGGGTTAGGGTTAGGGGAAGGGGACGGTTTAGGGTCCAGGTGAGGGTACGGCAGCGCTTTAGGGGGAGCGTGCGTGTGAGGGCGCGGGTTAGTGTCAGCGTACGGGTTAGGAATAGGGGACGGGTGAGGGTCAGGCTTCCGGGAAGGGTTAGGGTTAGGGTTCGGGCTAGGGTTAGGGTTAGGGGACGGGGACGGTTTAGGGTCCAGGTGAGGGTACGGCAACGCTTTAGGGGGAGTGTGCGTGTGAGGGCGCGGGTTAGTGTTAGCGTACGGGTTAGGATTAGGGCACGGGTGAGGGTCAGGCTTCGGGGAAGGGTTAGGGTTAGGGTTCAGCTAGGGTTAGGGTTAGGGGACGGGGACGGTTTAGGGTCCAGGTGAAGGTACGGCAACGCTTTAGGGGAAGCGTGCGTGTCAGGGCGCGGGTTAGTGTTAGCGTACGGGTTAGGATTAGGGCACAGGTGAGGGCCAGGCTTCGGGGAAGGGTTAGGGTTAGGGTTCGGGCTAGGTTTAGGGTTAGGGGACGGGGACGGTTTAGGGTCCAGGTGAGGGTACGGCAACGCTTTAGGGGGAGCGTGCGTGTGAGGGCACGGGTTAGTGTTAGCGTACGGGTTAGGATTAGGGGACGGGTGAGGGTCAGGCTTCGGGGAAGGGTTAGGGCTAGGGTTCGGGCTAGGGTTAGGGTTAGGGGACGGGGACGGTTTAGGGTCCAGGTGAGGGTACGGCAACGCTTTAGGGGGAGCGTCCGTGTGAGGGCGCGGGTTAGTGTTAGCGTACGGGTTAGGATTAGGGGACGGGTGAGGGTCAGGCTTCGGGGAAGTGTTAGTGTTAGGGTTCGGGCTAGGGTTAGGGTTAGGGGACGGGGACGGTTTAGGGTCCAGGTGAGGGTACGGCAACACTTTAGGGGGAGCATGCGTTTGAGGGCGCGGGTTAGTGTTAGCGTACGGGTTAGGATTAGGGGACGGGTGAGGGTCAGGCTTCGGGGAAGGGTTAGGGTTAGGGTTCGGGCTAGGGTTAGGCTTAGGGGACGGGGACGGTTTAGGGTCCAGGTGAGGGTACGGCAACGCTTTAGGGGGAGCGTGCCTGTGAGGGCGCGGGTTAGTGTTAGCGTACGGGTTAGGATTAGGGGACGGGTGAGGGTCAGGCTTCAGGGAAGGGTTAGGATTAGGGTTCGGGCTAGGGTTAGGGTTAGGGGACGGGGACGGTTTAGGGTCCAGGTGAGGGTACGGCAACGCTTTAGGAGAAGTGTGCGTGTGAGGGCGCGGGTTAGTGTTAGCGTACGGGTTAGGATTAGGGGACGGGTGAGGGTCAGGCTTCGGGGAAGGGTTAGGGTTAGGGTTCGGGCTAGGGTTAGGGTTAGGGGACGGGGACGGTTTAGGGTCCAGGTGAGGGTATGGCAACGCTTTAGGGGGAGCGTGCGTGTGAGGGCGCGGGTTAGTGTTAGCGTACGGGTTAGGATTAGGGGACGGGTGAGGGTCAGGCTTCGGGGAAGGGTTAGGGTTAGGGTTCGGGCTAGGGTTAGGGTTAGGGGACGGGGACGGTTTAGGGTCCAGGTGAGGGTACGGCAACGCTTTAGGGGGAGCGTGCGTGTGAGGGCGCGGGTTAGTGTGAGCGTACGGGTTAGGATTAGGGGACGGGTGAGGGTCAGGCTTCGGGGAATGGTTAGGGTTAGGGTTCGGGCTAGGGTTAGGGTAAGGGGACGGGGACGGTTTAGGGTCCAGGTGAGGGTACGGCAACGCTTTACGGGGAGCGTGCGTGTGAGGGAGCGGGTTAGTGTTAGCGTACGGGTTAGGATTAGGACACGGGTGAGGGTCAGGCTTCGGGGAAGGGTTAGGGTTAGGGTTCAGCTAGGGTTAAGGTTAGGGGACGGGGACGGTTTAGGGTCCAGGTGAGGGTACGGCAACGCTTTAGGGGAAGCGTGCGTGTCAGGGCGTGGGTTAGTGTTAGCGTACGGGTTAGGATTAGGGCACGGGTGAGGGCCAGGCTTCGGGGAAGGGTTAGGGTTAGGGTTCGGGCTAGGGTTAGGGTTAGGGGACGGGGACGGTTTAGGGTCCAGGTGAGGGTACGGCAACGCTTTAGGGGGAGCGTGCGTGTGAGGGCGCGGATTAGTGTTAGCGTACGGGTTAGGATTAGGGCACGGGTGAGGGTCAGGCTTCGGGGAAGGGTTAGGGTTAGGGTTCGGGCTAGGGTTAGGGTTAGGGGACAGGGCCGGGTTAGGGGAAAGGGACGGTTTAGGGTCCAGGTGAGGGTACAGCAACGCTTTAGGAGAAGCGAGGGTGTGAGTGCGCGGGTTAGTGTTAGCGTACGGGTTAGGATTAGGGGACGGGTGAGGGTCAGGCTTCGGGGAAGGGTTAGGGTTAGGGTTCGGGCTAGGGTTAGGGTTAGGGGACGGGGACGGTTTAGGGTCCAGGTGAGGGTACGGCAACGCTTTAGGGGGAGCGTGCGTGTGAGGGCGTGGGTTAGTGTTAGCGTACGGGTTAGGATTAGGGGACGGGTGAGGGTCAGGCTTCGGGGAAGGGTTAGGGTTAGGGTTCGGGCTAGGGTTAGGGTTAGGGAACGGGGACGGTTTAGGGTCCAGGTGAGGGTACGGCAACGCTTTAGGGGGAGCTTGCGTGTGAGGGCGCGGGTTAGTGTTAGCGTACGGATTAGGATTAGGGGACGGGTGCGGGTCAGGCTTCGGGGAAGGGTTAGGGTTAGTTTTCGGGCTAGGGTTAGGGTTAGGGGAAGGGGACGGCTTAGGGTCCAGGTGAGGGTACGGCAACGCTTTAGGGGGAGCGTGCGTGTGAGGGCGCGGGTTAGTGTTAGCGTACGGGTTAGGATTAGGGTTCGGGTGAGGGTCAGGCTTCGGGGAAGGGTTAGGGTTAGGGTTCGGGCTAGGGTTAGGGTTAGGGGAAGGGGACCGTTTAGGGTCCAGGTGAGGGTACGGCAACGCTTTAGGGGGAGCGTGCGTGTGAGGGCGCGGGTTAGTGTTAGCGTACGGGTTAGGATTAGGGGACGGGTGAGGGTCAGGCTTCGGGGAAGGGTTAGGGTTAGGGTTCAGGCAAGGGTTAGGGTTAGGGGACGGGGACGGTTTAGGGTCCAGGTGAGGGTACGGCAACGCTTTAGGGGGAGCGCGCGTGTGAGGGTGCGGGTTAGTGTTAGCGTACGGGTTAGGATTAGGGGACGGGTGAGGGTCAGGCTTCGGGGAAGGGTTAGGGTTAGGGTTCGGGCTAGGGTTAGGGTTAGGGGATGGGGACGGTTTAGGGTCCAGGTGAGGGTACGGCAACACTTTAGGGGGAGAGTGCGTGTGAGGGCGCGGGTTAGTGTTAGCGTACGGGTTAGGATTAGGGGACGGGTGAGGTTCAGGCTTCGGGGAAGGGTTAGGGTTAGGGTTCGGGCTAGGGTTAGGGTTAGGGGACGGGGACGGTTTAGGGTCCAGGTGAGGGTACGGCAACGCTTTACGGGGAGCGTGCGTGTGAGGGCGCGGGTTAGTGTTAGCGTACGGGTTAGGATTAGGGCACGGGTGAGGGTCAGGCTTCAGGGAAGGGTTAGGGTTAGGGTTCGGGCCAGGGTTAGGGTTAGGGGACGGGGACGGTTTAGGGTCCAGGTGAGGGAACGGGAAAGCTTTAGGGGGAGCGTGCGTGTGAGGGCACGGGTTAGTGTGAGCGTACGGGTTAGGATTAGGGGACGGGTGAGGGTCAGGCTTCGGGGAAGTGTTAGGGTTATGGTTCGGGCTAGGGTTAGGGTTAGGGGACGGGGACGGTTTAGGGTCCAGGTGAGGGTACGGCAACGCTTTAGGGGGATCGTGCGTGTGAGGGCGCGGGTTAGTGTTCGCGTACGGGTTAGGATTAGGGGACGGGTGAGGGTCAGGCTTCGGGGAAGGGTTAGGGTTAGGGTTCGGGCTAGGGTTAGGGTTAGGGGACGGGGACGGTTTAGGGTCCAGGTGAGGGTACGGCAGCCCTTTAGGGGGAGCGTGCGTGTGAGGGCGCGGGTTAGTGTTAGCGTACGGGTTAGGATTAGGGGACGGGTGAGGGTCAGGATTCGGGGAAGGGTTAGGGTTAGGGTTCAGCTAGGGTTAGTGTTAGGGGACGGGGACGGTTTAGGGTCCAGGTGAGGGTACGGCAACGCTTTAGGGGAAGCGTGCGTGTCAGGGCGCGGGTTAGTGTTAGCGTACGGGTTAGGATTAGGGGACGGGTGAGGGTCAGGCTTCGGGGAAGGGTTAGGGTTAGGGTTCGGGTTAGGGTTAGGGTTAGGGGACGGGGACGGTTTAGGGTCCAGGTGAGGGAACGGCAACGCTTTAGGGGAAGCGTGCGTGTCAGGGCGTGGGTTAGTGTTAGCGTACGGGTTAGGATTAGGGCACGGGTGAGGGCCAGGCTTCGGGGAAGGGTTAGGGTTAGGGTTCGGGCTAGGGTTAGGGTTAGGGGACGGGGACGATTTAGGGTCCAGGTGAGGGTACGGCAACGCTTTATGGGGAGAGTGCGTGTGAGGGCGCGGATTAGTGTTAGCGTACGGGTTAGGATTAGGGCACGGGTGAGGGTCAGGCTTCGGGGATGGTTTAGGGCTACGGTTCGGGCTAGGGTTAGGGTTACGGGACGGGGATGGTTTAGGGTCCAGGTGAGGGTACGGCAACGCTTTAAGGGGAGCGTGCGTGTGAGGGCGCGGGTTAGTGTTAGCGTACGGGTTAGGATTAGGTCACGGGTGAGGGTCAGGCTTCGGGGAAGGGTTAGGGTTAGGGTTCGGTTAGGGTTAGGGTTAGGGGACGGGGACGGTTTAGGGTCCAAGTTAGGGTACGGCAACGCTTTAGGGGAGCGTGCGTGTGAGGGCGCGGGTTAGTGTTAGCGTACGGGTTAGGATTAGGGCACCGGTGAAGGTCAGGCTTCGGGGAAGGGTTAGGGTTAGGATTCGGGCTAGGGTTAGGGTTAGGGGACGGGGACGGTTTAGGGTCCAGGTGAGGGTACGGCAACGCTTTAGGGGGAGCGTGCGTGTGAGGGCGCGGGTTAGTGTTAGTGTACGGGTTAGGATTAGGGGACGGGTGAGGGTCAGGCTTCGGGGAAGGGTTAGGGTTAGGGTTCGGGCTAGGGTTAGGGTTAGGGGACTGGGACGGTTTAGGGTCCAGGTGAGAGTACAGCAACGCTTTACGGGGAGCGTGCGTGTGAGGGCGCGGGTTAGTGTTAGCGTACGGGTTAGGATTAGGGCACGGGTGAGGGTCAGGCTTCGGGGAAGGGTTAGGGTTAGGGTTCGGGCTAGGGTTAGGGTTAGGGGACGGGGACGGTATAGGGTACAGGTGAGGGTACGGCAACGCTTTAGGGGGAGCGTGCGTGTGAGGGCGCGGGTTAGTGTTAGCGTACGGGTTAGGATTAGGGCACGGTTGAGGGTCAGGCTTCGGGGAAGGGTTAGGGCTAGGGTTCGGGCTAGGGTTAGGGTTAGGGGACGGGGACGGTTAAGGGTCCAGGTGAGGGTACGGCAACGCTTTAGGGGGAGCATGCTTGTGAGGGCGCGGGTTAGTGTTAGCGTACGGGTTAGGATTAGGGGACGGGTGAGGGTCAGGCTTCGGGGAAGGGTTAGTGTTAGGGTTCGGGCAAGGATTAGGGTTAGGGGACGGGGACGGTTTAGGGTCCAGGTGAGGTTACGGCAACGCTATAGGTGGAGCATGCGTTTGAGGGCGCGGGTTAGTGTTAGCGTACGGGTTAGGATTAGGGGACAGGTGAGGGTCAGGCTTCGGGGAAGGTTTAGGGTTAGGGTTCGGGCTAGGGTTAGGCTTAGGGGACGGGGACGGTTTAGGGTCCAGGTGAGGGTACGGCAACGCTTTAGGGGGAGCGTGCGTGTGAGGGCGCGGGTTAGTGTTAGCGTACGGGTTAGGATTAGGGGACGGGTGAGGGTCAGGCTTCGGGGAAGGGTTAGGGTTAGGTTTCGGTTAGGGTTAGGGTTAGGGGACGGGGACTGTTTAGGGTCCAGGTGAGGGTACGGCAACGCTTTAGGGGGAGCGTGCGTTTGAGGGCGCGGGTTAGTGTTAGCGTACGGGTTAGGATTAGGGCACCGGTGAAGGTCAGGCTTCGGGGAAGTCTTAGGGTTAGGGTTCGGGCTAGGGTTAGGGTTAGGGGACGGGGACGGTTTAGGGTCCAGGTGAGTGTACGGCAACGCTTTAGAGGGAGCGTGCGTGTGAGGGCGCGGGTTAGTGTTAGCGTACGGGTTAGGATTAGGGGACGGGTGAGGGTCAGGCTTCGGGGAAGGGTTAGGGTTAGGGTCTGGGCTAGGGTTAGGGTTAGGGGACGGGGACGGTTTAGGGTCCAGGTGAGGGTACGGCAACGCTTTAGGGGGAGCGTGCGTGTGAGGGCGCGGTTTAGTGTTAGCGTACGGGTTAGGATTAGGGGACGGGTGAGGGTCAGGCTTCGGGGAAGGCTTAGTGTTAGGGTTTGGGCTAGGGTTAGGGATAGGGGACGGGGACGGTTTAGGGTCCAGGTGAGGGTACGGCAACGCTTTAGGGGGAGCGTGCGTGTGAGGGCGCGGGTTAGTGTTAGCGTACGGGTTAGGATTAGGGCACGGGTGAGGGTCAGGCTTCGGGGAAGTGTTATGGTTAGGGTTCGGGCTAGGGTTAGGGTTAGGGGACGGGGACGGTTTAGGGTCCAGGTGAGGGTACGGCAACGCTTTAGGGGGAGCGTGCGTGTGAGGGCGTGGGTTAGTGTTTGCGTACGGGTTAGGATTAGGGGACGGGTGAGGGTCCGGCTTCGGGGAAGGGTTAGGGTTAGGGTTCGGGCTAGGGTTAGGGTTAGTGTACGGGGACGGTTTAGGGTCCAGGTGAGGGTACGGCAACGCTTTAGGGGGAGCGTGCCTGTGAGGGCGTGGGTTAGTGTTAGAGTACGGGTTACGATTAGGGGACGGGTGAGGGTCAGGCTTCCGGGAAGGGTTAGGGTTAGGGTTCGGGCTAGGGTTAGGGTTAGGGGACGGGGACGGTTTAGGGTCCAGTTGAGGGTACGGCAATGCTTTAGGGGGAGCGTGCGTGTGAGGGCGCGGGTTAGCGTTAGCGTACGGGTTAGGATTAGGGGACGGGTGAGGGTCAGGCTTCGGGGAAGGGTTAGGGTTAGGGTTCGGGCTAGGGTTAGGGTTAGGGGACGGGGACGGTTTAGGGTCCAGGTGACGGTATGGCAACGCTTTAGGGGGAGCGTGCGTGTGAGGGCGCGAGTTAGCGTTAGCGTACGGGTTAGGATTAGGGGACGGGTGAGGGTCAGGCTTCAGGGAAGGGTTAGGGTTAGGGTTCGGGCTAGGGTTAGGGATAGGGGACGGGGACGGTTTAGGGTCCAGGTGAGGGTACAGCAACACTTTAGGGGGAGCGTGCGTGTGAGGGCGCGGGTTAGTGTTAGCGTACGGGTTAGGATTAGGGGATGGGTGAGGGTCAGGCTTCGGGGAAGGGTTAGGGTTAGGGTTCGGGCTAGGTTTAGGGTTAGGGGACGGGGACGGTTTAGGGTCCAGGTGAGTGTACGGCAACGCTTTAGGGGGAGCGTGCGTGTGAGGGCGTGGGTTACTGTTAGCGTACGGGTTAGGATTAGGGGACGGGTGAGGGTCAGGCTTCGGGGAAGGGTTAGGGTTAGGGTTCGGGCTAGGGTTAGTGTTAGGGGACGGGGACGGTTTAGGGTCCAGGTGAGGGTACAGCAAAGCTTTAGGGGGAGCGTGCGTGTGAGGGCGGGGGTTAGTGTTAGCGTACGGGTTAGGATTAGGGGACGGGTGAGGGTCAGGCTTCGGGGAAGGGTTAGGGTTAGGGTTCGGGCTAGGGTTAGTGTTAGGGGACGGGGACGGTTTAGGGTCCAGGTGAGGGTACGGCAACGCTTTAGGGGGAGCGTGCGTGTGAGGGCGCGTGTTAGTGTTAGCGTACGGGTTAGGATAAGGGGACGGGTGAGGGTCAGGCTTCGGGGAAGGGTTAGGGTTAGGGTTCGGGCTAGGGTTAGGGTTAGGGGACGGGGACGGTTTAGGGTCCAGGTGAGGGTACGGCAACGCTTTAGGGGGAGCGTGCGTGTGAGGGCGTGGGTTAGTGTTAGCGTACGGGTTAGGATTAGGGGACGGGTGAGGGTCAGGTTTCGGGGAAGGGTTAGCGTTAGGGTTCGGGCTAGGGTTAGGGTTAGGGAACGGGGAGGGTTTAGGGTCCAGGTGAGGGTACGGCAACGCTTTAGGGGGAGCTTGCGTGTGAGGGCGCGGGTTAGTGTTAGCGTACGGATTAGGATTAGGGGACGGGTGAGGGTCAGGCTTCGGGGAAGGGTTAGGGTTAGTTTTCGGGCTAGGGTTAGGGTTAGGGGAAGGGGACGGCTTAGGGTCCAGGTGAGGGTACGGCAACGCTTTAGGGGGAGCGTGCGTGTGAGGGCGCGGGTTAGTGTTAGCGTACGGGTTAGGATTAGGGTTCGGGTGAGGGTCAGGCTTCGGGGAAGGGTTAGGGTTAGGGTTCGGGCTAGGGTTAGGGTTAGGGGAAGGGGACCGTTTAGGGTCCAGGTGAGGGTACGGCAACGCTTTAGGGGGAGCGTGCGTGTGAGGGCGCGGGTTAGTGTTAGCGTACGGGTTAGGATTAGGGGACGGGTGAGGGTCAGGCTTCGGGGAAGGGTTAGGGTTAGGGTTCAGGCAAGGGTTAGGGTTAGGGGACGGGGACGGTTTAGGGTCCAGGTGAGGGTACGGCAACGCTTTAGGGGGAGCGCGCGTGTGAGGGTGCGGGTTAGTGTTAGCGTACGGGTTAGGATTAGGGGACGGGTGAGGGTCAGGCTTCGGGGAAGGGTTAGGGTTAGGGTTCGGGCTAGGGTTAGGGTTAGGGGATGGGGACGGTTTAGGGTCCAGGTGAGGGTACGGCAACACTTTAGGGGGAGAGTGCGTGTGAGGGCGCGGGTTAGTGTTAGCGTACGGGTTAGGATTAGGGGACGGGTGAGGTTCAGGCTTCGGGGAAGGGTTAGGGTTAGGGTTCGGGCTAGGGTTAGGGTTAGGGGACGGGGACGGTTTAGGGTCCAGGTGAGGGTACGGCAACGCTTTGCGGGGAGCGTGCGTGTGAGGGCGCGGGTTAGTGTTAGCGTACGGGTTAGGATTAGGGCACGGGTGAGGGTCAGGCTTCAGGGAAGGGTTAGGGTTAGGGTTCGGGCCAGGGTTAGGGTTAGGGGACGGGGACGGTTTAGGGTCCAGGTGAGGGAACGGGAAAGCTTTAGGGGGAGCGTGCGTGTGAGGGCACGGGTTAGTGTGAGCGTACGGGTTAGGATTAGGGGACGGGTGAGGGTCAGGCTTCGGGGAAGTGTTAGGGTTAGGGTTCGGGCTAGGGTTAGGGTTAGGGGACGGGGACGGTTTAGGGTCCAGGTGAGGGTACGGCAACGCTTTAGGGGGAGCGTGCGTGTGAGGGCGCGGGTTAGTGTTCGCGTACGGGTTAGGATTAGGGGACGGGTGAGGGTCAGGCTTCGGGGAAGGGTTAGGGTTAGGGTTCGGGCTAGGGTTAGGGTTAGGGGACGGGGACGGTTTAGGGTCCAGGTGAGGGTACGGCAGCCCTTTAGGGGGAGCGTGCGTGTGAGGGCGCGGGTTAGTGTTAGCGTACGGGTTAGGATTAGGGGACGGGTGAGGGTCAGGCTTCGGGGAAGGGTTAGGGTTAGGGTTCAGCTAGGGTTAGGGTTAGGGGACGGGGACGGTTTAGGGTCCAGGTGAGGGTACGGCAACGCTTTAGGGGAAGCGTGCGTGTCAGGGCGCGGGTTAGTGTTAGCGTACGGGTTAGGATTAGGGGACGGGTGAGGGTCAGGCTTCGGGGAAGGGTTAGGGTTAGGGTTCGGGTTAGGGTTAGGGTTAGGGGACGGGGACGGTTTAGGGTCCAGGTGAGGGAACGGCAACGCTTTAGGGGAAGCGTGCGTGTCAGGGCGTGGGTTAGTGTTAGCGTACGGGTTAGGATTAGGGCACGGGTGAGGGCCAGGCTTCGGGGAAGGGTTAGGGTTAGGGTTCGGGCTAGGGTTAGGGTTAGGGGACGGGGACGATTTAGGGTCCAGGTGAGGGTACGGCAACGCTTTATGGGGAGAGTGCGTGTGAGGGCGCGGGTTAGTGTTAGCGTACGGGTTAGGATTAGGGCACGGGTGAGGGTCAGGCTTCGGGGATGGTTTAGGGCTACGGTTCGGGCTAGGGTTAGGGTTACGGGACGGGGATGGTTTAGGGTCCAGGTGAGGGTACGGCAACGCTTTAAGGGGAGCGTGCGTGTGAGGGCGCGGGTTAGTGTTAGCGTACGGGTTAGGATTAGGTCACGGGTGAGGGTCAGGCTTCGGGGAAGGGTTAGGGTTAGGGTTCGGTTAGGGTTAGGGTTAGGGGACGGGGACGGTTTAGGGTCCAAGTTAGGGTACGGCAACGCTTTAGGGGAGCGTGCGTGTGAGGGCGCGGGTTAGTGTTAGCGTACGGGTTAGGATTAGGGCACCGGTGAAGGTCAGGCTTCGGGGAAGGGTTAGGGTTAGGATTCGGGCTAGGGTTAGGGTTAGGGGACGGGGACGGTTTAGGGTCCAGGTGAGGGTACGGCAACGCTTTAGGGGGAGCGTGCGTGTGAGGGCGCGGGTTAGTGTTAGTGTACGGGTTAGGATTAGGGGACGGGTGAGGGTCAGGCTTCGGGGAAGGGTTAGGGTTAGGGTTCGGGCTAGGGTTAGGGTTAGGGGACTGGGACGGTTTAGGGTCCAGGTGAGAGTACAGCAACGCTTTACGGGGAGCGTGCGTGTGAGGGCGCGGGTTAGTGTTAGCGTACGGGTTAGGATTAGGGCACGGGTGAGGGTCAGGCTTCGGGGAAGGGTTAGGGTTAGGGTTCGGGCTAGGGTTAGGGTTAGGGGACGGGGACGGTATAGGGTCCAGGTGAGGGTACGGCAACGCTTTAGGGGGAGCGTGCGTGTGAGGGCGCGGGTTAGTGTTAGCGTACGGGTTAGGATTAGGGCACGGTTGAGGGTCAGGCTTCGGGGAAGGGTTAGGGCTAGGGTTCGGGCTAGGGTTAGGGTTAGGGGACGGGGACGGTTAAGGGTCCAGGTGAGGGTACGGCAACGCTTTAGGGGGAGCATGCTTGTGAGGGCGCGGGTTAGTGTTAGCGTACGGGTTAGGATTAGGGGACGGGTGAGGGTCAGGCTTCGGGGAAGGGTTAGTGTTAGGGTTCGGGCAAGGATTAGGGTTAGGGGACGGGGACGGTTTAGGGTCCAGGTGAGGTTACGGCAACGCTATAGGTGGAGCATGCGTTTGAGGGCGCGGGTTAGTGTTAGCGTACGGGTTAGGATTAGGGGACACGTGAGGGTCAGGCTTCGGGGAAGGTTTAGGGTTAGGGTTCGGGCTAGGGTTAGGCTTAGGGGACGGGGACGGTTTAGGGTCCAGGTGAGGGTACGGCAACGCTTTAGGGGGAGCGTGCGTGTGAGGGCGCGGGTTAGTGTTAGCGTACGGGTTAGGATTAGGGGACGGGTGAGGGTCAGGCTTCGGGGAAGGGTTAGGGTTAGGTTTCGGTTAGGGTTAGGGTTAGGGGACGGGGACGGTTTAGGGTCCAGGTGAGGGTACGGCAACGCTTTAGGGGGAGCGTGCGTTTGAGGGCGCGGATTAGTGTTAGCGTACGGGTTAGGATTAGGGCACCGGTGAAGGTCAGGCTTCGGGGAAGTCTTAGGGTTAGGGTTCGGGCTAGGGTTAGGGTTAGGGGACGGGGACGGTTTAGGGTCCAGGTGAGTGTACGGCAACGCTTTAGAGGGAGCGTGCGTGTGAGGGCGCGGGTTAGTGTTAGCGTACGGGTTAGGATTAGGGGACGGGTGAGGGTCAGGCTTCGGGGAAGGGTTAGGGTTAGGGTCTGGGCTAGGGTTAGGGTTAGGGGACGGGGACGGTTTAGGGTCCAGGTGAGGGTACGGCAACGCTTTAGGGGGAGCGTGCGTGTGAGGGCGCGGTTTAGTGTTAGCGTACGGGTTAGGATTAGGGGACGGGTGAGTGTCAGGCTTCGGGGAAGGCTTAGGGTTAGGGTTTGGGCTAGGGTTAGGGATAGGGGACGGGGACGGTTTAGGGTCCAGGTGAGGGTACGGCAACGCTTTAGGGGGAGCGTGCGTGTGAGGGCGCGGGTTAGTGTTAGCGTACGGGTTAGGATTAGGGCACGGGTGAGGGTCAGGCTTCGGGGAAGGGTTATGGTTAGGGTTCGGGCTAGGGTTAGGGTTAGGGGACGGGGACGGTTTAGGGTCCAGGTGAGGGTACGGCAACGCTTTAGGGGGAGCGTGCGTGTGAGGGCGTGGGTTAGTGTTTACGTACGGGTTAGGATTAGGGCACGGGTGAGGGTCCGGCTTCCGGGAAGGGTTAGGGTTAGGGTTCGGGCTAGGGTTAGGGTTAGTGTACGGGGACGGTTTAGGGTCCAGGTGAGGGTACGGCAACGCTTTAGGGGGAGCGTGCCTGTGAGGGCGTGGGTTAGTGTTAGAGTACGGGTTACGATTAGGGGACGGGTGAGGGTCAGGCTTCCGGGAAGGGTTAGGGTTAGGGTTCGGGCTAGGGTTAGGGTTAGGGGACGGGGACGGTTTAGGGTCCAGGTGAGGGTACGGCAACGCTTTAGGGGGAGCGTGCGTGTGAGGGCGCGGGTTAGTGTTAGCGTACGGGTTAGGATTAGGGGACGGGTGAGGGTCAGGCTTCGGGGAAGGGTTAGGGTTAGGGTTCGGGCTAGGGTTAGGGTTAGGGGACGGGGACGGTTTAGGGTCCAGGTGACGGTATGGCAACGCTTTAGGGGGAGCGTGCGTGTTAGGGCGCGAGTTAGCGTTAGCGTACGGGTTAGGATTAGGGGACGGGTGAGGGTCAGGCTTCAGGGAAGGGTTAGGGTTAGGGTTCGGGCTAGGGTTAGGGATAGGGGACGGGGACGGTTTAGGGTCCAGGTGAGGGTACAGCAACACTTTAGGGGGAGCGTGCGTGTGAGGGCGCGGGTTAGTGTTAGCGTACGGGTTAGGATTAGGGGATGGGTGAGGGTCAGGCTTCGGAGAAGGGTTAGGGTTAGGGTTCGGGCTAGGTTTAGGGTTAGGGGACGGGGACGGTTTAGGGTCCAGGTGAGTGTACGGCAACGCTTTAGGGGGAGCGTGCGTGTGAGGGCGTGGGTTACTGTTAGCGTACGGGTTAGGATTAGGGGACGGGTGAGGGTCAGTCTTCGGGGAAGGGTTAGGGTTAGGGTTCGGGCTAGGGTTAGGGTTAGGGGACGGGGACGGTTTAGGGTCCAGGTGAGGGTACAGCAAAGCTTTAGGGGGAGCGTGCGTGTGAGGGCGGGGGTTAGTGTTAGCGTACGGGTTAGGATTAGGGGACGGGTGAGGGTCAGGCTTCGGGGAAGGGTTAGGGTTAGGGTTCGGGCTAGGGTTAGTGTTAGGGGACGGGGACGGTTTAGGGTCCAGGTGAGGGTACGGCAACGCTTTAGGGGGAGCGTGCGTGTGAGGGCGCGTGTTAGTGTTAGCGTACGGGTTAGGATAAGGGGACGGGTGAGGGTCAGGCTTCGGGGAAGGGTTAGGGTTAGGGTTCGGGCTAGGGTTAGGGTTAGGGGACGGGGACGGTTTAGGGTCCAGGTGAGGGTACGGCAACGCTTTAGGGGGAGCGTGCGTGTGAGGGCGTGGGTTAGTGTTAGCGTACGGGTTAGGATTAGGGGACGGGTGAGGGTCAGGCTTCGGGGAAGGGTTAGCGTTAGGGTTCGGGCTAGGGTTAGGTTTAGGGAACGGGGACGGTTTAGGGTCCAGGTGAGGGTACGGCAACGCTTTAGGGGGAGCTTGCGTGTGAGGGCGCGGGTTAGTGTTAGCGTACGGATTAGGATTAGGGGACGGGTGAGGGTCAGGCTTCGGGGAAGGGTTAGGGTTAGTTTTCGGGCTAGGGTTAGGGTTAGGGGAAGGGGACGGCTTAGGGTCCAGGTGAGGGTACGGCAACGCTTTAGGGGGAGCGTGCGTGTGAGGGCGCGGGTTAGTGTTAGCGTACGGGTTAGGATTAGGGTTCGGGTGAGGGTCAGGCTTCGGGGAAGGGTTAGGGTTAGGGTTCGGGCTAGGGTTAGGGTTAGGGGAAGGGGACCGTTTAGGGTCCAGGTGAGGGTACGGCAACGCTTTAGGGGGAGCGTGCGTGTGAGGGCGCGGGTTAGTGTTAGTGTACGGGTTAGGATTAGGGGACGGGTGAGGGTCAGGCTTCGGGGAAGGGTTAGGGTTAGGGTTCAGGCAAGGGTTAGGGTTAGGGGACGGGGACGGTTTAGGGTCCAGGTGAGGGTACGGCAACGCTTTAGGGGGAGCGTGCGTGTGAGGGCGTGGGTTAGTGTTAGCCTACGGGTTAGGATTAAGGGACGGGTGAGGGTCAGGCTTCGGGGAAGGGTTAGGGTTAGGGTTCGGGCTAGGGTGAGGGTTAGGGGACGGGGACGGTTTAGGGTCCAGGTGAGGGTACGGCAACGCTTTAGGGGGAGCGTGCGTGTGAGGTTGCGGGTTAGTGGTAGCGTACGGGTTAGGATTAGGGCACGGGTGAGGGTCAGGCTTCGGGGAAGGGTTAGGGTTAGGGTTCGGGCTAGGGTAAGGGTTACGGGACGGGGACTGTTTAGGGTCCAGGTGAGGGTACCTCAACGCTGTACGGGGAGCGTGCGTGTGAGGGCGTGGGTTAGTGTTAGCGTACGGGTTAGGATTAGGGCACGGGTTAGGGTCAGGCTTCGATGAAGGGTTAGGGTTAGGGTTCGGGCTAGGGTTAGTGTTAGGGGACGGGGACGGTTTAGGGTCCAGGTGAGAGTACGGCAACGCTTTAGGGGGAGCGTGCGTTTGAGGGCGCGGGTTAGTGTTAGCGTACGGGTTAGGATTAGGGGACGGGTGAGGGTCAGGTTTCGAGGAAGGGTTAGGGTTAGGGTTCGGGCTAGGGTTAGGGTTAGGGGACGGGGACGGTTTAGGGTCCAGGTGAGGGTACAGCAACGCTTTAGGGGGAGCGTGCGAGTGAGGGCGCGGGTTAGTGTTAGCGTACGGGTTAGGATTAGGGGACGGGTGAGGGTCAGGCTTCGGGGAAGGGTTAGGGTTAGGGTTCGGGCTAGGTTTAGGGTTAGGGGATGGGGACCGTTTAGGGTCCAGGTGAGGGTACGGCAACGCTTTATGGGGAGCGTGCGTGTGAGGGCGCGGGTTAGTGTTAGCGTACTGGTTAGGATTAGGGGACGGGTGAGGGTCAGGCTTCGGGGAAGGTTTAGGGTTAGGGTTCGGGCTAGGGTTATGGTTAGGGGACGGGGACGGTTTAGGGTCCAGGTGAGGGTACGGCAACGATTTAGGGGGAGCGTGCGTGTGAGGGCGCGGGTTAGTGTTAGCGTACGGGTTAGGATTAGGGCACGGGTGAGGGTCAGGCTTCGGGGAAGGGTTAGGGTTAGGGTTCGGGCTAGGGTTAGGGTTAGGGGACGGGGACGGTTTAGGGTCCAGGTGAGGGTATGGCAACGCTTTAGGGGGAGCGTGCGTGTGAGGGCGCGGTTTAGTGTTAGCGTACGGGTTAGGATTAGGGGACGGGTGAGGGTCAGGCTTCGGGGAAGGGTTAGGGTTAGGGTTCGGGCTAGGGTTAGGGTTAGGGGACGGGGACGGTTTAGGGTCCAGGTGAGAGTTCGGCAATGCTTTACGGGGAGCGTGCGTGTGAGGGCGCCGGTTAGTGTTAGCGTACGGTTTAGGATTAGGGGACGGGTGAGGGTCAGGCTTCGGGGAAGGGTTAGGGTTAGGGTTCGGGCTAGGGTTAGGGTTAGGGGACGGGGACGGTTTAGGGTCCAGGTGAGAGTTCGGCAATGCTTTACGGGGAGCGTGCGTGTGAGGGCGCGGGTTAGTGTTAGCGTACGGGTTAGGATTAGGGGACGGGTGAGGGTCAGGCTTTGGGGAAGGGTTAGGGTTAGGGTTCGGGCTAGGGTTAGGGTTAGGGGACGGGGACGGTTTAGGGTCCAGGTGAGGGTACGGGAACGCTTTAGGGGGAGCGTGCATGTGAGGGCGCGGGTTAGTGTTAGCGTACGGGTTAGGATTAGGGGACGGGTGAGGGTCAGGCTTCGGGGAAGGGTTAGGGTTAGGGTTCGGGCTAGGGTTAGGGTTAGGGGACGGGGACGGTTTAGGGTCCAGGTGAGGGTACGGCAACGCTTTAGGGGGAGCGTGCTTGTGAGGGCGTGGGTTAGTGTTAGCGTACGGTTTCGGATTAGGGTACGGGTGAGGGTCAGGCTTCGGGGAAGGGTTAGGGTTAGGGTTCGGGCTAGGGTTAGGGTTAGGGGACGGGGACGGTTTAGGGTCCAGGTGAGGGTACGGCAACGCTTTAGGGGGAGCGTCCGTGTGAGGGCGCGGGTTAGTGTTAGCATGCGGGTTAGGATTAGGGGCCGGGTGAGGGTCAGGCTTCGGGGAAGGGTTAGGGTTAGGGTTCGGGCTAGGGTTAGGGTTAGGCAACAGGGACGGTTTAGGGTCCAGATGAGGGTACGGCAACGCTTTAGGGGGAGCGTGCGTGTGAGGGCGCGGGTTAGTGTTAGCGTACGGGTTAGGATTAGGGGACGGGTGAGGTCAGGCTTCGGGGAAGGTTTAGGGTTAGGGTTTGGGCTAGGGTTAGGGTTAGGGGATGGGGACGGTTTAGGGTCCAGGTGAGGGTACGGCAACGCTTTAGGGGGAGCGTGCATGTGAGGGCGCGGGTTAGTGTTAGCGTACGGGTTAGGATTAGGGGACGGGTGAGGGTCAGGCTTCGGGGAAGGGTTAGGGTTAGGGTTCGGGCTAGGGTTAGGGTTAGGGGACGGGGACGGTTTAGGGTCCAGGTGAGGGTACGGCAACGCTTTAGGGGGAGCGTGCGTGTGAGGGCGCGGGTTAGTGTTAGCGTACGGGTTAGGATTAGGGGACGGGTGAGGTCAGGCTTCGGGGACGGGTTAGGGTTAGGGTTCGGGGTAGGGTTAGGGTTAGGGGACGGGGACAGTTTAGGGTCCAGGTGAGGGTACGGCAACGCTTTAGGGGGAGCGTGCGTGTGAGGGCGCGGGTTAGTGTTAGCGTACGGGTTAGGATTAGGGGACGGGTGAGGGTCAGGCTTCGGGGAAGGGTTAGGGTTAGGGTTCGGGCTAGGGTTAGGGTTAGGGGATGGGGACGGTTTAGTGTTCAGGTGAGGCTACTGCAACGCTGTAGGGGTAGCGTGCATGTGAGGGCGCGGGTTAGTGTTAACGTACGGGTTAGGATTAGGGGACGGGTGAGAGTCAGGCTTCGGGGAAGGGTTAGGGTTAGGGTTCGGGCTAGGGTTAGGGTTAGGGGACGGGGACGGTTTAGGGTCCAGGTGAGGGTACGGCAACGCTATAGGGGGAGCGTACGTGTGAGGGCGTGGGTTAGTGTTAGCGTACGTGTTCGGATTAGGGGACGGGTGAGGGTTAGGCTTCGGGGAAGGGTTAGGGTTAGGGTTGGTCCTAGGGTTAGGGTTACGGGACGGGGACGGTTTAGGGTCCAGGTGAGGGTACGGCAACACTTTAGGGGGAGCGCGCGTGTGAGGGTGCGGGTTAGTGTTAGCGTACGGGTTAGGATTAGGGAACGGGTGAGGGTCAGGCTTCGGGGAAGGGTTAGGGTTATGGTTCGGGCTAGGGTTAGGGTTAGGGGACGGGGACGGTTTAGGGTACATGTGAGGGTATGGCAACGCTTTAGGGGGAGCGTGCGTGTGAGGGCGTGGGTTAGTGTTAGCGTACGGGTTAGGATTAGGGGACGGGTGAGGGTCAGGCTTCGGGGAAGGGTTAGGGTTAGGGTTCGGGCTAGGGTTAGGGTTAGGGGACGGGGACAGTTTAGGGTCCAGGTGAGGGTTCGGAAACGCTTTAGGGGGAGCGTGCGTGTGAGGGCGCGGCTTAGTGTTAGCGTACGGGTTAGGATTAGGGGACGGGTGAGGGTCAGGCTTCGGGGAAGGGTTAGGGTTAGGGTTCGGGCTAGGGTTAGGGTTAGGGGATGGGGACAATTTAGGGTCCAGGTGAGGGTACGGCAACGCTGTAGGGGGAGCGTGCGTGTGAGGGCGCGGGTTAGTGTTAGCGTACGGGTTAGGATTAGGGGACTGGTGAGGGTCAGGCTTCGGGGAAGGGTTAGGGTTAGGGTTCGGGCTAGGGTTAGGGTTAGGGGACGGGGACGGTTTAGGGTCCAGGTGAGGGTACGGCAACGCTTTAGGGGGAGCGTGCGTGTGAGGGCGCGGGTTACTGTTAGCGTACGGGTTAGGATTAGGGGACGGGTGAGGGTCAGGCTTCGGGGAAGGGTTAGGGCTAGTGTTCGGGCTAGGGTTAGGGTTAGGGGACGGGGACGGTATAGGGTCCAGGTGAGGGTACGGCAACGCTTTAGCGGGAGCGTGCGTGTGAGGGCGCGGGTTAGTGTTAGCGTACGGGTTAGGATTAGGGGACGGGTGAGGGTCAGGCTTCGGGGAAGGGTTAGGGTTAGGGTTCGGGCTAGGGTTAGGGTCAGGGGACGGGGACGGTTTAGGGTCCAGGTGAGGGTACGGCAACGCTTTAGGGGGAGCGTGCGTGTGAGGGCGCGGGTTAGTGTTAGCGTACGGGTTAGGATTAGGGGACGGGTGAGGGTCAGGCTTCGGGGAAGGGTTAGGGTTAGGGTTCGGGCTAGGGTTAGGGTTAGGGGACGGGGACGGTTTAGGGTCCAGGTGAGGGTACGGCAACGCTTTATGGGGAGCTTGCGTGTGAGGGCGCGGGTTAGTGTTAGCGTACGTGTTAGGATTAGAGGACGGGTGAGGGTCAGGTTTCGGGGAAGGGTTAGGGTTAGGGTTCGGGCTAGGGTTAGGGTTAGGGGACGGGGACGGTTTAGGGTCCAGGTGAGGGTACAACAACGCTTTACGGGGAGCGTGCGTGTGAGGACGCCGGTTAGTGTTAGCGTACAGGTTAGGATTAGGGGACGGGTGAGGGTCAGGCTTCGAGGAAGGGTTAGGTTTAGGGTTCGGGGTAGGGTTAGGGTTAGGGGACCGGGACTGTTTAGGGTCCAGGTGAGGGTACGGCAACGCTTTAGGGGGAGCGTGCGTGTGAGGGCGCGGGTTAGTGTTAGCGTACGGGTTAGGAGTATGGGTCGGGTGAGGGTCAGTCTTCGGGGAAGGGTTAGGGTTAGGGTTCGGGCTAGAGTTAGGGTTAGAGGACGGGGACGGTTTAGGGTCCAGGTGAGGGTACGGCAACGCTTTAGGGGGAGCGTGCGTGTGAGGGCGCGGGTTAGTTTTAGCGTACGGGTTAGGATTAGGGGACGGGTGAGGGTCAGGCTTCGGGGAAGGGTTAGGGTTAGGGTTCGGGCTAGGGTTAGGGTTAGGGGACGGGGACGGTTTAGGGTCCAGGTGAGGGTACGGCAACGCTTTATGGGGAGCGTGCGTGTGAGGGCGCGGGTTAGTGTTAGCGTACGGGTTAGGATTAGGGGACGGGTGAGGGTCAGGCTTCGGGGAAGGGTTAGGGTTAGGGTTCGGGCTAGGGCTTTACGGGGAGCGTGCGTGTGAGGGCGCGGGTTAGTGTTAGCGTACGGGTTAGGATTAGGGCACGGGTGAGGGTCAGGCTTCGGGGAAGGGTTAGGGTTAGGGTTCGGGCTAGGGTTAGGGTTAGGGGACGGGGACGGTTTAGGGTCCAGGTGAGGGTACGGGAACGCTTTAGGGGGAGCGTGCGTGTGAGGGCGCGGGTTAGTGTTAGCGTACGGGTTAGGATTAGGGGACGGGTGAGGGTCAGGCTTCGGGGAAGGGTTAGGGTTAGGGTTCGGGCTAGGGTTAGGGTTAGGGGACGGGGACGGTTTAGGGTCCAGGTGAGGGTACAGCAACGCTTTAGGGGGAGCGTGCTTGTGAGGGCGTGGGTTAGTGTTAGCGTACGGTTTAGGATTAGGGAACGGGTGAGGGTCAGGCTTCGGGGAAGGGTTAGGGTTAGGGTTTGGGCTAGGTTTAGGGTTAGGGGACGGGGACGCTTTAGGGTCCAGGTTAGTGTATGGCAACGCTTTAGGGGGAGCGTCCGTGTGAGGGCGCGGGTTAGTGGTAGCGTACGGGTTAGGATTAGGGGACGGGTAAGGGTCAGGCTTCGGGGAAGGGTTAGGGTTAGGGTTCGGGCTAGGGTTAGGGTTAGGTGACAGGGACGGTTTAGGGTCCAGGTGAGGGTACGGCAACGCTTTAGGGGGAGCGTGCGTGTGAGGGCACGGGTTAGTGTTAGCGTACGGGTTAGGATTAGGGGACGGGTGAGGGTCAGGCTTCGGGGAAGAGTTAGGGTTAGGGTTCGGGCTAGGGTGAGGGTTAGGGGACGGGGACGGTTTAGGGTCCAGGTGAGGGTACGGCAACGCTTTAGGGGGAGCGTGCGTGTGAGGTTGCGGGTTAGTGGTAGCGTACGGGTTAGGATTAGGGCACGGGTGAGGGTCAGGCTTCGGGGAAGGGTTAGGGTTAGGGTTCGGGCTAGGGTAAGGGTTACGGGACGGGGACTGTTTAGGGTCCAGGTGAGGGTACCTCAACGCTGTACGGGGAGCGTGCGTGTGAGGGCGCGGGTTAGTGTTAGCGTACGGGTTAGGATTAGGGCACGGGTTAGGGTCAGGCTTCGATGAAGGGTTAGGGTTAGGGTTCGGGCTAGGGTTAGTGTTAGGGGACGGGGACGGTTTAGGGTCCAGGTGAGAGTACGGCAACGCTTTAGGGGGAGCGTGCGTTTGAGGGCGCGGGTTAGTGTTAGCGTACGGGTTAGGATTAGGGGACGGGTGAGGGTCAGGTTTCGAGGAAGGGTTAGGGTTAGGGTTCGGGCTAGGGTTAGGGTTAGGGGACGGGGACGGTTTAGGGTCCAGGTGAGGGTACAGCAACGCTTTAGGGGGAGCGTGCGAGTGAGGGCGCGGGTTAGTGTTAGCGTACGGGTTAGGATTAGGGGACGGGTGAGGGTCAGGCTTCGGGGAAGGGTTAGGGTTAGGGTTCGGGCTAGGGTTAGGGTTAGGGGATGGGGACCGTTTAGGGTCCAGGTGAGGGTACGGCAACGCTTTATGGGGAGCGTGCGTGTGAGGGCGCGGGTTAGTGTTAGCGTACTGGTTAGGATTAGGGGACGGGTGAGGGTCAGGCTTCGGGGAAGGTTTAGGGTTAGGGTTCGGGCTAGGGTTAGGGTTAGGGGACGGGGACGGTTTAGGGTCCAGGTGAGGGTACGGCAACGATTTAGGGGGAGCGTGCGTGTGAGGGCGCGGATTAGTGTTAGCGTACGGGTTAGGATTAGGGCACGGGTGAGGGTCAGGCTTCGGGGAAGGGTTAGGGTTAGGGTTCGGGCTAGGGTTAGGGTTAGGGGACGGGGACGGTTTAGGGTCCAGGTGAGGGTACGGCAACGCTTTAGGGGGAGCGTGCGTGTGAGGGCGCGGTTTAGTGTTAGCGTACGGGTTAGGATTAGGGGACGGGTGAGGGTCAGGCTTCGGGGAAGGGTTAGGGTTAGGGTTTGGGCTAGGGTTAGGGTTAGGGGACGGGGACGGTTTAGGGTCCAGGTGAGAGTTCGGCAATGCTTTACGGGGAGCGTGCGTGTGAGGGCGCCGGTTAGTGTTAGCGTACGGTTTAGGATTAGGGGACGGGTGAGGGTCAGGCTTCGGGGAAGGGTTAGGGTTAGGGTTCGGGCTAGGGTTAGGGTTAGGGGACGGGGACGGTTTAGGGTCCAGGTGAGAGTTCGGCAATGCTTTACGGGGAGCGTGCGTGTGAGGGCGCGGGTTAGTGTTAGCGTACGGGTTAGGATTAGGGGACGGGTGAGGGTCAGGCTTTGGGGAAGGGTTAGGGTTAGGGTTCGGGCTAGGGTTAGGGTTAGGGGACGGGGACGGTTTAGGGTCCAGGTGAGGGTACGGGAACGCTTTAGGGGGAGCGTGCATGTGAGGGCGCGGGTTAGTGTTAGCGTACGGGTTAGGATTAGGGGACGGGTGAGGGTCAGGCTTCGGGGAAGGGTTAGGGTTAGGGTTCGGGCTAGGGTTAGGGTTAGGGGACGGGGACGGTTTAGGGTCCAGGTGAGGGTACGGCAACGCTTTAGGGGGAGCGTGCTTGTGAGGGCGTGGGTTAGTGTTAGCGTACGGTTTCGGATTAGGGTACGGGTGAGGGTCAGGCTTCGGGGAAGGGTTAGGGTTAGGGTTCGGGCTAGGGTTAGGGTTAGGGGACGGGGACGGTTTAGGGTCCAGGTGAGGGTACGGCAACGCTTTAGGGGGAGCGTCCGTGTGAGGGCGCGGGTTAGTGTTAGCATGCGGGTTAGGATTAGGGGCCGGGTGAGGGTCAGGCTTCGGGGAAGGGTTAGGGTTAGGGTTCGGGCTAGGGTTAGGGTTAGGCAACAGGGACGGTTTAGGGTCCAGATGAGGGTACGGCAACGCTTTAGGGGGAGCGTGCGTGTGAGGGCGCGGGTTAGTGTTAGCGTACGGGTTAGGATTAGGGGACGGGTGAGGTCAGGCTTCGGGGAAGGTTTAGGGTTAGGGTTTGGGCTAGGGTTAGGGTTAGGGGATGGGGACGGTTTAGGGTCCAGGTGAGGGTACGGCAACGCTTTAGGGGGAGCGTGCATGTGAGGGCGCGGGTTAGTGTTAGCGTACGGGTTAGGATTAGGGGACGGGTGAGGGTCAGGCTTCGGGGAAGGGTTAGGGTTAGGGTTCGGGCTAGGGTTACGGTTAGGGGACGGGGACGGTTTAGGGTCCAGGTGAGGGTACGGCAACGCTTTAGGGGGAGCGTGCGTGTGAGGGCGCGGGTTAGTGTTAGCGTACGGGTTAGGATTAGGGGACGGGTGAGGTCAGGCTTCGGGGACGGGTTAGGGTTAGGGTTCGGGGTAGGGTTAGGGTTAGGGGACGGGGACAGTTTAGGGTCCAGGTGAGGGTACGGCAACGCTTTAGGGGGAGCGTGCGTGTGAGGGCGCGGGTTAGTGTTAGCGTACGGGTTAGGATTAGGGGACGGGTGAGGGTCAGGCTTCGGGGAAGGGTTAGGGTTAGGGTTCGGGCTAGGGTTAGGGTTAGGGGATGGGGACGGTTTAGTGTTCAGGTGAGGCTACTGCAACGCTGTAGGGGTAGCGTGCATGTGAGGGCGCTGGTTAGTGTTAACGTACGGGTTAGGATTAGGGGACGGGTGAGAGTCAGGCTTCGGGGAAGGGTTAGGGTTAGGGTTCGGGCTAGGGTTAGGGTTAGGGGACGGGGACGGTTTAGGGTCCAGGTGAGGGTACGGCAACGCTATAGGGGGAGCGTACGTGTGAGGGCGTGGGTTAGTGTTAGCGTACGTGTTCGGATTAGGGGACGGGTGAGGGTTAGGCTTCGGGGAAGGGTTAGGGTTAGGGTTGGTCCTAGGGTTAGGGTTACGGGACGGGGACGGTTTAGGGTCCAGGTGAGGGTACGGCAACACTTTAGGGGGAGCGCGCGTGTGAGGGTGCGGGTTAGTGTTAGCGTACGGGTTAGGATTAGGGAACGGGTGAGGGTCAGGCTTCGGGGAAGGGTTAGGGTTATGGTTCGGGCTAGGGTTAGGGTTAGGGGACGGGGACGGTTTAGGGTCCATGTGAGGGTACGGCAACGCTTTAAGGGGAGCGTGCGTGTGAGGGCGCGGCTTAGTGTTAGCGTAAGTGTTAGGATTAGGGGACGGGTGAGGGTCAGGCTTCGGGGAATGGTTAGGGTTAGGGTTCGGGCTAGGGTTAGGGTTAGGGGACGTGGACGGTTTAGGGTCCAGGTGAGGGTATGGCAACGCTTTAGGGGGAGCGTGCGTGTGAGGGCGTGGGTTAGTGTTAGCGTACGGGTTAGGATTAGGGGACGGGTGAGGGTCAGGCTTCGGGGAAGGGTTAGGGTTAGGGTTCGGGCTAGGGTTAGGGTTAGGGGACGGGACAGTTTAGGGTCCAGGTGAGGGTTCGGAAACGCTTTAGGGGGAGCGTGCGTGTGAGGGCGCGGCTTAGTGTTAGCGTACGGGTTAGGATTAGGGGACGGGTGAGGGTCAGGCTTCGGGGAAGGGTTAGGGTTAGGGTTCGGGCTAGGGTTAGGGTTAGGGGATGGGGACAATTTAGGGTCCAGGTGAGGGTACGGCAACGCTGTAGGGGGAGCGTGCGTGTGAGGGCGCGGGTTAGTGTTAGCGTACGGGTTAGGATTAGGGGACTGGTGAGGGTCAGGCTTCGGGGAAGGGTTAGGGTTAGGGTTCGGGCTAGGGTTAGGGTTAGGGGACGGGGACGGTTTAGGGTCCAGGTGAGGGTACGGCAACGCTTTAGGGGGAGCGTGCGTGTGAGGGCGCGGGTTACTGTTAGCGTACGGGTTAGGATTAGGGGACGGGTGAGGGTCAGGCTTCGGGGAAGGGTTAGGGCTAGTGTTCGGGCTAGGGTTAGGGTTAGGGGACGGGGACGGTATAGGGTCCAGGTGAGGGTACGGCAACGCTTTAGCGGGAGCGTGCGTGTGAGGGCGCGGGTTAGTGTTAGCGTACGGGTTAGGATTAGGGGACGGGTGAGGGTCAGGCTTCGGGGAAGGGTTAGGGTTAGGGTTCGGGCTAGGGTTAGGGTCAGGGGACGGGGACGGTTTAGGGTCCAGGTGAGGGTACGGCAACGCTTTAGGGGGAGCGTGCGTGTGAGGGCGCGGGTTAGTGTTAGCGTACGGGTTAGGATTAGGGGACGGGTGAGGGTCAGGCTTCGGGGAAGGGTTAGGGTTAGGGTTCGGGCTAGGGTTAGGGTTAGGGGACGGGGACGGTTTAGGGTCCAGGTGAGGGTACGGCAACGCTTTATGGGGAGCTTGCGTGTGAGGGCGCGGGTTAGTGTTAGCGTACGTGTTAGGATTAGAGGACGGGTGAGGGTCAGGTTTCGGGGAAGGTTAGGGTTAGGGTTCGGGCTAGGGTTAGGGTTAGGGGACGGGGACGGTTTAGGGTCCAGGTGAGGGTACAACAACGCTTTACGGGGAGCGTGCGTGTGAGGACGCCGGTTAGTGTTAGCGTACAGGTTAGGATTAGGGGACGGGTGAGGGTCAGGCTTCGAGGAAGGGTTAGGTTTAGGGTTCGGGTAGGGTTAGGGTTAGGGGACCGGGACTGTTTAGGGTCCAGGTGAGGGTACGGCAACGCTTTAGGGGAGCGTGCGTGTGAGGGCGCGGGTTAGTGTTAGCGTACGGGTTAGGATTATGGGTCGGGTGAGGGTCAGTCTTCGGGGAAGGGTTAGGGTTAGGGTTCGGGCTAGAGTTAGGGTTAGAGGACGGGGACGGTTTAGGGTCCAGGTGAGGGTACGGCAACGCTTTAGGGGAGCGTGCGAGTGAGGGCGCGGGTTAGTTTTAGCGTACGGGTTAGGATTAGGGGACGGGTGAGGGTCAGGCTTCGGGGAAGGGTTAGGGTTAGGGTTCGGGCTAGGGTTAGGGTTAGGGGACGGGGACGGTTTAGGGTCCAGGTGAGGGTACGGCAACGCTTTATGGGGAGCGTGCGTGTGAGGGCGCGGGTTAGTGTTAGCGTACGGGTTAGGATTAGGGGACGGGTGAGGGTCAGGCTTCGGGGAAGGGTTAGGCTTAGGGTTCGGGCTAGGGCTTTACGGGGAGCGTGCGTGTGAGGGCGCGGGTTAGTGTTAGCGTACGGGTTAGGATTAGGGCACGGGTGAGGGTCAGGCTTCGGGGAAGGGTTAGGGTTAGGGTTCGGGCTAGGGTTAGGGTTAGGGGACGGGGACGGTTTAGGGTCCAGGTGAGGGTACGGGAACGCTTTAGGGGGAGCGTGCGTGTGAGGGCGCGGGTTAGTGTTAGCGTACGGGTTAGGATTAGGGGACGGGTGAGGGTCAGGCTTCGGGGAAGGGTTAGGGTTAGGGTTCGGGCTAGGGTTAGGGTTAGGGGACGGGGACGGTTTAGGGTCCAGGTGAGGGTACAGCAACGCTTTAGGGGGAGCGTGCTTGTGAGGGCGTGGGTTAGTGTTAGCGTACGGTTTAGGATTAGGGAACGGGTGAGGGTCAGGCTTCGGGGAAGGGTTAGGGTTAGGGTTTGGGCTAGGTTTAGGGTTAGGGGACGGGGACGCTTTAGGGTCCAGGTTAGTGTATGGCAACGCTTTAGGGGGAGCGTCCGTGTGAGGGCGCGGGTTAGTGGTAGCGTACGGGTTAGGATTAGGGGACGGGTAAGGGTCAGGCTTCGGGGAAGGGTTAGGGTTAGGGTTCGGGCTAGGGTTAGGGTTAGGTGACAGGGACGGTTTAGGGTCCAGGTGAGGGTACGGCAACGCTTTAGGGGGAGCGTGCGTGTGAGGGCACGGGTTAGTGTTAGCGTACGGGTTAGGATTAGGGGACGGGTGAGGGTCAGGCTTCGGGGAAGGGTTAGGGTTAGGGTTCGGGCTAGGGTGAGGGTTAGGGGACGGGGACGGTTTAGGGTCCAGGTGAGGGTACGGCAACGCTTTAGGGGGAGCGTGCGTGTGAGGTTGCGGGTTAGTGGTAGCGTACGGGTTAGGATTAGGGCACGGGTGAGGGTCAGGCTTCGGGGAAGGGTTAGGGTTAGGGTTCGGGCTAGGGTAAGGGTTACGGGACGGGGACTGTTTAGGGTCCAGGTGAGGGTACCTCAACGCTGTACGGGGAGCGTGCGTGTGAGGGCGCGGGTTAGTGTTAGCGTACGGGTTAGGATTAGGGCACGGGTTAGGGTCAGGCTTCGATGAAGGGTTAGGGTTAGGGTTCGGGCTAGGGTTAGTGTTAGGGGACGGGGACGGTTTAGGGTCCAGGTGAGAGTACGGCAACGCTTTAGGGGGAGCGTGCGTTTGAGGGCGCGGGTTAGTGTTAGCGTACGGGTTAGGATTAGGGGACGGGTGAGGGTCAGGTTTCGAGGAAGGGTTAGGGTTAGGGTTCGGGCTAGGGTTAGGGTTAGGGGACGGGGACGGTTTAGGGTCCAGGTGAGGGTACAGCAACGCTTTAGGGGGAGCGTGCGAGTGAGGGCGCGGGTTAGTGTTAGCGTACGGGTTAGGATTAGGGGACGGGTGAGGGTCAGGCTTCGGGGAAGGGTTAGGGTTAGGGTTCGGGCTAGGGTTAGGGTTAGGGGATGGGGACCGTTTAGGGTCCAGGTGAGGGTACGGCAACGCTTTATGGGGAGCGTGCGTGTGAGGGCGCGGGTTAGTGTTAGCGTACTGGTTAGGATTAGGGGACGGGTGAGGGTCAGGCTTCGGGGAAGGTTTAGGGTTAGGGTTCGGGCTAGGGTTAGGGTTAGGGGACGGGGACGGTTTAGGGTCCAGGTGAGGGTACGGCAACGATTTAGGGGGAGCGTGCGTGTGAGGGCGCGGATTAGTGTTAGCGTACGGGTTAGGATTAGGGCACGGGTGAGGGTCAGGCTTCGGGGAAGGGTTAGGGTTAGGGTTCGGGCTAGGGTTAGGGTTAGGGGACGGGGACGGTTTAGGGTCCAGGTGAGGGTACGGCAACGCTTTAGGGGGAGCGTGCGTGTGAGGGCGCGGTTTAGTGTTAGCGTACGGGTTAGGATTAGGGGACGGGTGAGGGTCAGGCTTCGGGGAAGGGTTAGGGTTAGGGTTCGGGCTAGGGTTAGGGTTAGGGGACGGGGACGGTTTAGGGTCCAGGTGAGAGTTCGGCAATGCTTTACGGGGAGCGTGCGTGTGAGGGCGCCGGTTAGTGTTAGCGTACGGTTTAGGATTAGGGGACGGGTGAGGGTCAGGCTTCGGGGAAGGGTTAGGGTTAGGGTTCGGGCTAGGGTTAGGGTTAGGGGACGGGGACGGTTTAGGGTCCAGGTGAGAGTTCGGCAATGCTTTACGGGGAGCGTGCGTGTGAGGGCGCGGGTTAGTGTTAGCGTACGGGTTAGGATTAGGGGACGGGTGAGGGTCAGGCTTTGGGGAAGGGTTAGGGTTAGGGTTCGGGCTAGGGTTAGGGTTAGGGGACGGGGACGGTTTAGGGTCCAGGTGAGGGTACGGGAACGCTTTAGGGGGAGCGTGCATGTGAGGGCGCGGGTTAGTGTTAGCGTACGGGTTAGGATTAGGGGACGGGTGAGGGTCAGGCTTCGGGGAAGGGTTAGGGTTAGGGTTCGGGCTAGGGTTAGGGTTAGGGGACGGGGACGGTTTAGGGTCCAGGTGAGGGTACGGCAACGCTTTAGGGGGAGCGTGCTTGTGAGGGCGTGGGTTAGTGTTAGCGTACGGTTTCGGATTAGGGTACGGGTGAGGGTCAGGCTTCGGGGAAGGGTTAGGGTTAGGGTTCGGGCTAGGGTTAGGGTTAGGGGACGGGGACGGTTTAGGGTCCAGGTGAGGGTACGGCAACGCTTTAGGGGGAGCGTCCGTGTGAGGGCGCGGGTTAGTGTTAGCATGCGGGTTAGGATTAGGGGCCGGGTGAGGGTCAGGCTTCGGGGAAGGGTTAGGGTTAGGGTTCGGGCTAGGGTTAGGGTTAGGCAACAGGGACGGTTTAGGGTCCAGATGAGGGTACGGCAACGCTTTAGGGGGAGCGTGCGTGTGAGGGCGCGGGTTAGTGTTAGCGTACGGGTTAGGATTAGGGGACGGGTGAGGTCAGGCTTCGGGGAAGGTTTAGGGTTAGGGTTTGGGCTAGGGTTAGGGTTAGGGGATGGGGACGGTTTAGGGTCCAGGTGAGGGTACGGCAACGCTTTAGGGGGAGCGTGCATGTGAGGGCGCGGGTTAGTGTTAGCGTACGGGTTAGGATTAGGGGACGGGTGAGGGTCAGGCTTCGGGGAAGGGTTAGGGTTGGGTTCGGGCTAGGGTTAGGGTTAGGGGACGGGGACGGTTTAGGGTCCAGGTGAGGGTACGGCAACGCTTTAGGGGGAGCGTGCGTGTGAGGGCGCGGGTTAGTGTTAGCGTACGGGTTAGGATTAGGGGACGGGTGAGGTCAGGCTTCGGGGACGGGTTAGGGTTAGGGTTCGGGGTAGGGTTAGGGTTAGGGGACGGGGACAGTTTAGGGTCCAGGTGAGGGTACGGCAACGCTTTAGGGGGAGCGTGCGTGTGAGGGCGCGGGTTAGTGTTAGCGTACGGGTTAGGATTAGGGGACGGGTGAGGGTCAGGCTTCGGGGAAGGGTTAGGTTTAGGGTTCGGGCTAGGGTTAGGGTTAGGGGATGGGGACTGTTTAGTGTTCAGGTGAGGCTACTGCAACGCTGTAGGGGTAGCGTGCATGTGAGGGCGCGGGTTAGTGTTAACGTACGGGTTAGGATTAGGGGACGGGTGAGAGTCAGGCTTCGGGGAAGGGTTAGGGTTAGGGTTCGGGCTAGGGTTAGGGTTACGGGACGGGGACGGTTTAGGGTCCAGGTGAGGGTACGGCAACGCTATAGGGGGAGCGTACGTGTGAGGGCGTGGGTTAGTGTTAGCGTACGTGTTCGGATTAGGGGACGGGTGAGGGTTAGGCTTCGGGGAAGGGTTAGGGTTAGGGTTGGTCCTAGGGTTAGGGTTACGGGACGGGGACGGTTTAGGGTCCAGGTGAGGGTACGGCAACACTTTAGGGGGAGCGCGCGTGTGAGGGTGCGGGTTAGTGTTAGCGTACGGGTTAGGATTAGGGAACGGGTGAGGGTCAGGCTTCGGGGAAGGGTTAGGGTTATGGTTCGGGCTAGGGTTAGGGTTAGGGGACGGGGACGGTTTAGGGTCCATGTGAGGGTACGGCAACGCTTTAAGGGGAGCGTGCGTGTGAGGGCGCGGCTTAGTGTTAGCGTAAGTGTTAGGATTAGGGGACGGGTGAGGGTCAGGCTTCGGGGAATGGTTAGGGTTAGGGTTCGGGCTAGGGTTAGGGTTAGGGGACGTGGACGGTTTAGGGTCCAGGTGAGGGTACGGCAACGCTTTAGGGGGAGCGTGCGTGTGAGGGCGTGGGTTAGTGTTAGCGTACGGGTTAGGATTAGGGGACGGGTGAGGGTCAGGCTTCGGGGAAGGGTTAGGGTTAGGGTTCGGGCTAGGGTTAGGGTTAGGGGACGGGGACTGTTTAGGGTCCAGGTGAGGGTTCGGAAACGCTTTAGGGGGAGCGTGCGTGTGAGGGCGCGGCTTAGTGTTAGCGTACGGGTTAGGATTAGGGGACGGGTGAGGGTCAGGCTTCGGGGAAGGGTTAGGGTTAGGGTTCGGGCTAGGGTTAGGGTTAGGGGATGGGGACAATTTAGGGTCCAGGTGAGGGTACGGCAACGCTGTAGGGGGAGCGTGCGTGTGAGGGCGCGGGTTAGTGTTAGCGTACGGGTTAGGATTAGGGGACTGGTGAGGGTCAGGCTTCGGGGAAGGGTTAGGGTTAGGGTTCGGGCTAGGGTTAGGGTTAGGGGACGGGGACGGTTTAGGGTCCAGGTGAGGGTACGGCAACGCTTTAGGGGGAGCGTGCGTGTGAGGGCGCGGGTTACTGTTAGCGTACGGGTTAGGATTAGGGGACGGGTGAGGGTCAGGCTTCGGGGAAGTGTAAGAGTTAGGGTTCGGGCTAGGGTTAGGGTTAACGGATGGGGATGGTTTAGGGTCTAGGTGAGGGTACGGCAACGCTTTAGGGGGAGCGTGCGTGTGAGGGCGCGGGTTAGTATTAGCGTACGGGTTAGGATTAGGGCACGGGTGAGGGTCAGGCTTCGGGGAAGGGTTAGGGCTAGGGTTCGGGCTAGGGTTAGGGTTAGGGGACGGGGACGGTTTAGGGTCCAGGTGTGGATACGGCAACGGTTGAAGGGAGCGTGCGTGTGAGGGCGCGGGTTAGTGTTAGCGTACGGGTTACGATTAGGTGACGGGTGAGGGTCAGGTTTCGGGGAAGTGTTAGGGTTAGGGTTCGGGCTAGGGTTAGAGTTAGGGGATGGGGACGGTTTAGGGTCCAGGTGAGGGTACGGCAACGCTGTAGGGGTAGCGTGCGTGTGAGGGCGCGGGTTAGTGTCAGCGTACGGGTTAGGATTAGGGGACGGGTGAGGGTCAGGCTTCGGGGAAGGGTTAGGGTTAGGGTTCGGGCTAGGGTTAGGGGACGGGGACGGGGACGGTTTAGGGTCCAGGTGAGAGTATGGCAACGCTTTAGGGGGAGCGTGCGTGTGAGGGCACGGGTTAGTGTTAGCGTACGGGTTAGGATTAGGGGACGGGTGACTATCAGGCTTCGGGGAAGGGTTAGGGTTAGGGTTGGTCCTAGGGTTAGGGTTAGGGGACGGGGACGGTTTAGGGACCAGGTGAGGGTACGGCAACGCTTTAGGGGGAGCGCGCGTGTGAGGGCGCGGGTTAGTGTTAGCGTACGGGTTAGGATTAGGGGACGGGTGAGGGTCAGGCTTCGGGGAAGGGTTAGGGTTAGGGTTCGGGCTAGGGTTAGGGTTAGGGGACGGGGACGGTTTAGGGTCCAGGTGAGGGTACGGCAACGCTTTAAGGGGGAGCGTGCGTGTGAGGGCGCGGGTTAGTGTTAGCGTACGGGTTAGGATTAGGGGACGGGTGAGGGTCAGGCTTCGGGGAAGGGTTAGGGTTAGGGTTCGGGCTAGGGTTAGGGTTAGGGGACGGGGACGGTTTAGGGTCCAGGTGAGGGTACGGCAACGCTTTAGGGGGAGCGCGCGTTTGAGGGTGCGGGTTAGTGTTAGCGTACGGGTTAGGATTAGGGGACGGGTGAGGGTCAGGCTTCGGGGAAGGGTTAGGGTTAGGGTTCGGGCTAGGGTTGGGGTTAGGGGACGGGGACGGTTTAGGGTCCAGGTGAGGGTACGGCAACGCTTTAGGGGGAGCGTGCGTGTGAGGGCGCGGGTTAGTGTTAGCGTACGTGTTAGGATTAGGGGACGGGTGAGGGTCAGGCTTCGGGGAAGGGTTAGGGTTAGGGTTCGGGCTAGGGTTAGCGTTAGGGGATGGGGACAGTTTTGGGTCCAGGTGAGGGTACGGCAACGCTTTAGGGGGAGCGTGCGTGTGAGGGCACGGGCTAGTGTTAGCGTACGGGTTAGGATTAGGGCACGGGTGAGGGTCAGGCTTCGGGGAAGGGTTAGGGCTAGGGTTCGGGCTAGGGTTAGGTTTAGGGGACGGGGACGGTTTAGGGTCCAGGTGAGGGTACGGCAACGCTTTAGGGGGAGCGTGCTTGTGAGGGCGTGGGTTAGTGTTAGCGTACGGTTTCGGATTAGGGTACGGGTGAGGGTCAGGCTTCAGGGAAGGGTTAGGGTTAGGGTTCGGGCTAGGGTTAGGGTTAGGGGACGGGGACGGTTTAGGGTCCAGGTGAGGGTACGGCAACGCTTTAGGGGGAGCGTCCGTGTGAGGGCGCGGGTTAGTGTTAGCATGCGGGTTAGGATTAGGGGCCGGGTGAGGGTCAGGCTTCGGGGAAGGGTTAGGGTTAGGGTTCGGGCTAGGGTTAGGGTTAGGCAACAGGGACGGTTTAGGGTCCAGATGAGGGTACGGCAACGCTTTAGGGGGAGCGTGCGTGTGAGGGCGCGGGTTAGTGTTAGCGTACGGGTTAGGATTAGGGGACGGGTGAGGTCAGGCTTCGGGGAAGGTTTAGGGTTAGGGTTTGGGCTAGGGTTAGGGTTAGGGGATGGGGACGGTTTAGGGTCCAGGTGAGGGTACGGCAACGCTTTAGGGGGAGCGTGCATGTGAGGGCGCGGGTTAGTGTTAGCGTACGGGTTAGGATTAGGGGACGGGTGAGGGTCAGCCTTCGGGGAAGGGTTAGGGTTAGGGTTCGGGCTAGGGTTAGGGTTAGGGGACGGGGACGGTTTAGGGTCCAGGTGAGGGTACGGCAACGCTTTAGGGGGAGCGTGCGTGTGAGGGCGCGGGTTAGTGTTAGCGTACGGGTTAGGATTAGGGGACGGGTGAGGTCAGGCTTCGGGGACGGGTTAGGGTTAGGGTTCGGGGTAGGGTTAGGGTTAGGGGACGGGGACAGTTTAGGGTCCAGGTGAGGGTACGGCAACGCTTTAGGGGGAGCGTGCGTGTGAGGGCGCGGGTTAGTGTTAGCGTACGGGTTAGGATTAGGGGACGGGTGAGGGTCAGGCTTCGGGGAAGGGTTAGGGTTAGGGTTCGGGCTAGGGTTAGGGTTAGGGGATGGGGACGGTTTAGTGTTCAGGTGAGGCTACTGCAACGCTGTAGGGGTAGCGTGCATGTGAGGGCGCGGGTTAGTGTTAACGTACGGGTTAGGATTAGGGGACGGGTGAGAGTCAGGCTTCGGGGAAGGGTTAGGGTTAGGGTTCGGGCTAGGGTTAGGGTTAGGGGACGGGGACGGTTTAGGGTCCAGGTGAGGGTACGGCAACGCTATAGGGGGAGCGTACGTGTGAGGGCGTGGGTTAGTGTTAGCGTACGTGTTCGGATTAGGGGACGGGTGAGGGTTAGGCTTCGGGGAAGGGTTAGGGTTAGGGTTGGTCCTAGGGTTAGGGTTACGGGACGGGGACGGTTTAGGGTCCAGGTGAGGGTACGGCAACACTTTAGGGGGAGCGCGCGTGTGAGGGTGCGGGTTAGTGTTAGCGTACGGGTTAGGATTAGGGAACGGGTGAGGGTCAGGCTTCGGGGAAGGGTTAGGGTTATGGTTCGGGCTAGGGTTAGGGTTAGGGGACGGGGACGGTTTAGGGTCCATGTGAGGGTACGGCAACGCTTTAAGGGGAGCGTGCGTGTGAGGGCGCGGCTTAGTGTTAGCGTAAGTGTTAGGATTAGGGGACGGGTGAGGGTCAGGCTTCGGGGAATGGTTAGGGTTAGGGTTCGGGCTAGGGTTAGGGTTAGGGGACGTGGACGGTTTAGGGTCCAGGTGAGGGTATGGCAACGCTTTAGGGGGAGCGTGCGTGTGAGGGCGTGGGTTAGTGTTAGCGTACGGGTTAGGATTAGGGGACGGGTGAGGGTCAGGCTTCGGGGAAGGGTTAGGGTTAGGGTTCGGGCTAGGGTTAGGGTTAGGGGACGGGGACAGTTTAGGGTCCAGGTGAGGGTTCGGAAACGCTTTAGGGGGAGCGTGCGTGTGAGGGCGCGGCTTAGTGTTAGCGTACGGGTTAGGATTAGGGGACGGGTGAGGGTCAGGCTTCGGGGAAGGGTTAGGGTTAGGGTTCGGGCTAGGGTTAGGGTTAGGGGATGGGGACAATTTAGGGTCCAGGTGAGGGTACGGCAACGCTGTAGGGGGAGCGTGCGTGTGAGGGCGCGGGTTAGTGTTAGCGTACGGGTTAGGATTAGGGGACTGGTGAGGGTCAGGCTTCGGGGAAGGGTTAGGGTTAGGGTTCGGGCTAGGGTTAGGGTTAGGGGACGGGGACGGTTTAGGGTCCAGGTGAGGGTACGGCAACGCTTTAGGGGGAGCGTGCGTGTGAGGGCGCGGGTTACTGTTAGCGTACGGGTTAGGATTAGGGGACGGGTGAGGGTCAGGCTTCGGGGAAGGGTTAGGGCTAGTGTTCGGGCTAGGGTTAGGGTTAGGGGACGGGGACGGTATAGGGTCCAGGTGAGGGTACGGCAACGCTTTAGCGGGAGCGTGCGTGTGAGGGCGCGGGTTAGTGTTAGCGTACGGGTTAGGATTAGGGGACGGGTGAGGGTCAGGCTTCGGGGAAGGGTTAGGGTTAGGGTTCGGGCTAGGGTTAGGGTCAGGGGACGGGGACGGTTTAGGGTCCAGGTGAGGGTACGGCAACGCTTTAGGGGGAGCGTGCGTGTGAGGGCGCGGGTTAGTGTTAGCGTACGGGTTAGGATTAGGGGACGGGTGAGGGTCAGGCTTCGGGGAAGGGTTAGGGTTAGGGTTCGGGCTAGGGTTAGGGTTAGGGGACGGGGACGGTTTAGGGTCCAGATGAGGGTACGGCAACGCTTTATGGGGAGCTTGCGTGTGAGGGCGCGGGTTAGTGTTAGCGTACGTGTTAGGATTAGGGGACGGGTGAGGGTCAGGTTTCGGGGAAGGGTTAGGGTTAGGGTTCGGGCTAGGGTTAGGGTTAGGGGACGGGGACGGTTTAGGGTCCAGGTGAGGGTACAACAACGCTTTACGGGGAGCGTGCGTGTGAGGACGCCGGTTAGTGTTAGCGTACAGGTTAGGATTAGGGGACGGGTGAGGGTCAGGCTTCGAGGAAGGGTTAGGTTTAGGGTTCGGGGTAGGGTTAGGGTTAGGGGACCGGGACTGTTTAGGGTCCAGGTGAGGGTACGGCAACGCTTTAGGGGGAGCGTGCGTGTGAGGGCGCGGGTTAGTGTTAGCGTACGGGTTAGGATTATGGGTCGGGTGAGGGTCAGTCTTCGGGGAAGGGTTAGGGTTAGGGTTCGGGCTAGAGTTAGGGTTAGAGGACGGGGACGGTTTAGGGTCCAGGTGAGGGTACGGCAACGCTTTAGGGGGAGCGTGCGTGTGAGGGCGCGGGTTAGTTTTAGCGTACGGGTTAGGATTAGGGGACGGGTGAGGGTCAGGCTTCGGGGAAGGGTTAGGGTTAGGGTTCGGGCTAGGGTTAGGGTTAGGGGACGGGGACGGTTTAGGGTCCAGGTGAGGGTACGGCAACGCTTTATGGGGAGCGTGCGTGTGAGGGCGCGGGTTAGTGTTAGCGTACGGGTTAGGATTAGGGGACGGGTGAGGGTCAGGCTTCGGGGAAGGGTTAGGGTTAGGGTTCGGGCTAGGGCTTTACGGGGAGCGTGCGTGTGAGGGCGCGGGTTAGTGTTAGCGTACGGGTTAGGATTAGGGCACGGGTGAGGGTCAGGCTTCGGGGAAGGGTTAGGGTTAGGGTTCGGGCTAGGGTTAGGGTTAGGGGACGGGGACGGTTTAGGGTCCAGGTGAGGGTACGGGAACGCTTTAGGGGGAGCGTGCGTGTGAGGGCGCGGGTTAGTGTTAGCGTACGGGTTAGGATTAGGGGACGGGTGAGGGTCAGGCTTCGGGGAAGGGTTAGGGTTAGGGTTCGGGCTAGGGTTAGGGTTAGGGGACGGGGACGGTTTAGGGTCCAGGTGAGGGTACAGCAACGCTTTAGGGGGAGCGTGCTTGTGAGGGCGTGGGTTAGTGTTAGCGTACGGTTTAGGATTAGGGAACGGGTGAGGGTCAGGCTTCGGGGAAGGGTTAGGGTTAGGGTTTGGGCTAGGTTTAGGGTTAGGGGACGGGGACGCTTTAGGGTCCAGGTTAGTGTATGGCAACGCTTTAGGGGGAGCGTCCGTGTGAGGGCGCGGGTTAGTGGTAGCGTACGGGTTAGGATTAGGGGACGGGTAAGGGTCAGGCTTCGGGGAAGGGTTAGGGTTAGGGTTCGGGCTAGGGTTAGGGTTAGGTGACAGGGACGGTTTAGGGTCCAGGTGAGGGTACGGCAACGTTTTAGGGGGAGCGTGCGTGTGAGGGCACGGGTTAGTGTTAGCGTACGGGTTAGGATTAGGGGACGGGTGAGGGTCAGGCTTCGGGGAAGGGTTAGGGTTAGGGTTCGGGCTAGGGTTAGGGTTAGGGGATGGGTATGGTTTAGGGTCCAGGTGAGGGTACGGCAACGCTTTAGGGGGAGCGTGCGTGTGAGGGCGTGGGTTAGTGTTAGCCTACGGGTTAGGATTAAGGGACGGGTGAGGGTCAGGCTTCGGGGAAGGGTTAGGGTTAGGGTTCGGGCTAGGGTGAGGGTTAGGGGACGGGGACGGTTTAGGGTCCAGGTGAGGGTACGGCAACGCTTTAGGGGGAGCGTGCGTGTGAGGTTGCGGGTTAGTGGTAGCGTACGGGTTAGGATTAGGGCACGGGTGAGGGTCAGGCTTCGGGGAAGGGTTAGGGTTAGGGTTCGGGCTAGGGTAAGGGTTACGGGACGGGGACTGTTTAGGGTCCAGGTGAGGGTACCTCAACGCTGTACGGGGAGCGTGCGTGTGAGGGCGCGGGTTAGTGTTAGCGTACGGGTTAGGATTAGGGCACGGGTTAGGGTCAGGCTTCGATGAAGGGTTAGGGTTAGGGTTCGGGCTAGGGTTAGTGTTAGGGGACGGGGACGGTTTAGGGTCCAGGTGAGAGTACGGCAACGCTTTAGGGGGAGCGTGCGTTTGAGGGCGCGGGTTAGTGTTAGCGTACGGGTTAGGATTAGGGGACGGGTGAGGGTCAGGTTTCGAGGAAGGGTTAGGGTTAGGGTTCGGGCTAGGGTTAGGGTTAGGGGACGGGGACGGTTTAGGGTCCAGGTGAGGGTACAGCAACGCTTTAGGGGGAGCGTGCGAGTGAGGGCGCGGGTTAGTGTTAGCGTACGGGTTAGGATTAGGGGACGGGTGAGGGTCAGGCTTCGGGGAAGGGTTAGGGTTAGGGTTCGGGCTAGGGTTAGGGTTAGGGGATGGGGACCGTTTAGGGTCCAGGTGAGGGTACGGCAACGCTTTATGGGGAGCGTGCGTGTGAGGGCGCGGGTTAGTGTTAGCGTACTGGTTAGAATTAGGGGACGGGTGAGGGTCAGGCTTCGGGGAAGGTTTAGGGTTAGGGTTCGGGCTAGGGTTAGGGTTAGGGGACGGGGACGGTTTAGGGTCCAGGTGAGGGTACGGCAACGATTCAGGGGGAGCGTGCGTGTGAGGGCGCGGATTAGTGTTAGCGTACGGGTTAGGATTAGGGCACGGGTGAGGGTCAGGCTTCGGGGAAGGGTTAGGGTTAGGGTTCGGGCTAGGGTTAGGGTTAGGGGACGGGGACGGTTTAGGGTCCAGGTGAGGGTACGGCAACGCTTTAGGGGGAGCGTGCGTGTGAGGGCGTGGTTTAGTGTTAGCGTACGGGTTAGGATTAGGGGACGGGTGAGGGTCAGGCTTCGGGGAAGGGTTAGGGTTAGGGTTCGGGCTAGGGTTAGGGTTAGGGGACGGGGACGGTTTAGGGTCCAGGTGAGAGTTCGGCAATGCTTTACGGGGAGCGTGCGTGTGAGGGCGCCGGTTAGTGTTAGCGTACGGTTTAGGATTAGGGGACGGGTGAGGGTCAGGCTTCGGGGAAGGGTTAGGGTTAGGGTTCGGGCTAGGGTTAGGGTTAGGGGACGGGGACGGTTTAGGGTCCAGGTGAGAGTTCGGCAATGCTTTACGGGGAGCGTGCGTGTGAGGGCGCGGGTTAGTGTTAGCGTACGGGTTAGGATTAGGGGACGGGTGAGGGTCAGGCTTTGGGGAAGGGTTAGGGTTAGGGTTCGGGCTAGGGTTAGGGTTAGGGGACGGGGACGGTTTAGGGTCCAGGTGAGGGTACGGGAACGCTTTAGGGGGAGCGTGCATGTGAGGGCGCGGGTTAGTGTTAGCGTACGGGTTAGGATTAGGGGACGGGTGAGGGTCAGGCTTCGGGGAAGGGTTAGGGTTAGGGTTCGGGCTAGGGTTAGGGTTAGGGGACGGGGACGGTTTAGGGTCCAGGTGAGGGTACGGCAACGCTTTAGGGGGAGCGTGCTTGTGAGGGCGTGGGTTAGTGTTAGCGTACGGTTTCGGATTAGGGTACGGGTGAGGGTCAGGCTTCGGGGAAGGGTTAGGGTTAGGGTTCGGGCTAGGGTTAGGGTTAGGGGACGGGGACGGTTTAGGGTCCAGGTGAGGGTACGGCAACGCTTTAGGGGGAGCGTCCGTGTGAGGGCGCGGGTTAGTGTTAGCATGCGGGTTAGGATTAGGGGCCGGGTGAGGGTCAGGCTTCGGGGAAGGGTTAGGGTTAGGGTTCGGGCTAGGGTTAGGGTTAGGCAACAGGGACGGTTTAGGGTCCAGATGAGGGTACGGCAACGCTTTAGGGGGAGCGTGCGTGTGAGGGCGCGGGTTAGTGTTAGCGTACGGGTTAGGATTAGGGGACGGGTGAGGTCAGGCTTCGGGGAAGGTTTAGGGTTAGGGTTTGGGCTAGGGTTAGGGTTAGGGGATGGGGACGGTTTAGGGTCCAGGTGAGGGTACGGCAACGCTTTAGGGGGAGCGTGCATGTGAGGGCGCGGGTTAGTGTTAGCGTACGGGTTAGGATTAGGGGACGGGTGAGGGTCAGGCTTCGGGGAAGGGTTAGGGTTGGGTTCGGGCTAGGGTTAGGGTTAGGGGACGGGGACGGTTTAGGGTCCAGGTGAGGGTACGGCAACGCTTTAGGGGGAGCGTGCGTGTGAGGGCGCGGGTTAGTGTTAGCGTACGGGTTAGGATTAGGGGACGGGTGAGGTCAGGCTTCGGGGACGGGTTAGGGTTAGGGTTCGGGGTAGGGTTAGGGTTAGGGGACGGGGACAGTTTAGGGTCCAGGTGAGGGTACGGCAACGCTTTAGGGGGAGCGTGCGTGTGAGGGCGCGGGTTAGTGTTAGCGTACGGGTTAGGATTAGGGGACGGGTGAGGGTCAGGCTTCGGGGAAGGGTTAGGTTTAGGGTTCGGGCTAGGGTTAGGGTTAGGGGATGGGGACGGTTTAGTGTTCAGGTGAGGCTACTGCAACGCTGTAGGGGTAGCGTGCATGTGAGGGCGCGGGTTAGTGTTAACGTACGGGTTAGGATTAGGGGACGGGTGAGAGTCAGGCTTCGGGGAAGGGTTAGGGTTAGGGTTCGGGCTAGGGTTAGGGTTAGGGGACGGGGACGGTTTAGGGTCCAGGTGAGGGTACGGCAACGCTATAGGGGGAGCGTACGTGTGAGGGCGTGGGTTAGTGTTAGCGTACGTGTTCGGATTAGGGGACGGGTGAGGGTTAGGCTTCGGGGAAGGGTTAGGGTTAGGGTTGGTCCTAGGGTTAGGGTTACGGGACGGGGACGGTTTAGGGTCCAGGTGAGGGTACGGCAACACTTTAGGGGGAGCGCGCGTGTGAGGGTGCGGGTTAGTGTTAGCGTACGGGTTAGGATTAGGGAACGGGTGAGGGTCAGGCTTCGGGGAAGGGTTAGGGTTATGGTTCGGGCTAGGGTTAGGGTTAGGGGACGGGGACGGTTTAGGGTCCATGTGAGGGTACGGCAACGCTTTAAGGGGAGCGTGCGTGTGAGGGCGCGGCTTAGTGTTAGCGTAAGTGTTAGGATTAGGGGACGGGTGAGGGTCAGGCTTCGGGGAATGGTTAGGGTTAGGGTTCGGGCTAGGGTTAGGGTTAGGGGACGTGGACGGTTTAGGGTCCAGGTGAGGGTACGGCAACGCTTTAGGGGGAGCGTGCGTGTGAGGGCGTGGGTTAGTGTTAGCGTACGGGTTAGGATTAGGGGACGGGTGAGGGTCAGGCTTCGGGGAAGGGTTAGGGTTAGGGTTCGGGCTAGGGTTAGGGTTAGGGGACGGGGACTGTTTAGGGTCCAGGTGAGGGTTCGGAAACGCTTTAGGGGGAGCGTGCGTGTGATGGCGCGGCTTAGTGTTAGCGTACGGGTTAGGATTAGGGGACGGGTGAGGGTCAGGCTTCGGGGAAGGGTTAGGGTTAGGGTTCGGGCTAGGGTTAGGGTTAGGGGATGGGGACAATTTAGGGTCCAGGTGAGGGTACGGCAACGCTGTAGGGGGAGCGTGCGTGTGAGGGCGCGGGTTAGTGTTAGCGTACGGGTTAGGATTAGGGGACTGGTGAGGGTCAGGCTTCGGGGAAGGGTTAGGGTTAGGGTTCGGGCTAGGGTTAGGGTTAGGGTACGGGGACGGTTTAGGGTCCAGGTGAGGGTACGGCAACGCTTTAGGGGGAGCGTGCGTGTGAGGGCGCGGGTTACTGTTAGCGTACGGGTTAGGATTAGGGGACGGGTGAGGGTCAGGCTTCGGGGAAGTGTAAGAGTTAGGGTTCGGGCTAGGGTTAGGGTTAACGGATGGGGATGGTTTAGGGTCTAGGTGAGGGTACGGCAACGCTTTAGGGGGAGCGTGCGTGTGAGGGCGTGGGTTAGTATTAGCGTACGGGTTAGGATTAGGGCACGGGTGAGGGTCAGGCTTCGGGGAAGGGTTAGGGCTAGGGTTCGGGCTAGGGTTAGGGTTAGGGGACGGGGACGGTTTAGGGTCCAGGTGTGGATACGGCAACGGTTGAAGGGAGCGTGCGTGTGAGGGCGCGGGTTAGTGTTAGCGTACGGGTTACGATTAGGTGACGGGTGAGGGTCAGGTTTCGGGGAAGTGTTAGGGTTAGGGTTCGGGCTAGGGTTAGAGTTAGGGGATGGGGACGGTTTAGGGTCCAGGTGAGGGTACGGCAACGCTGTAGGGGTAGCGTGCGTGTGAGGGCGCGGGTTAGTGTTAGCGTACGGGTTAGGATTAGGGGACGGGTGAGGGTCAGGCTTCGGGGAAGGGTTAGGGTTAGGGTTCGGGCTAGGGTTAGGGGACGGGGACGGGGACGGTTTAGGGTCCAGGTGAGAGTATGGCAACGCTTTAGGGGGAGCGTGCGTGTGAGGGCACGGGTTAGTGTTAGCGTACGGGTTAGGATTAGGGGACGGGTGACTATCAGGCTTCGGGGAAGGGTTAGGGTTAGGGTTGGTCCTAGGGTTAGGGTTAGGGGACGGGGACGGTTTAGGGACCAGGTGAGGGTACGGCAACGCTTTAGGGGGAGCGCGCGTGTGAGGGCGCGGGTTAGTGTTAGCGTACGGGTTAGGATTAGGGGACGGGTGAGGGTCAGGCTTCGGGGAAGGGTTAGGGTTAGGGTTCGGGCTAGGGTTAGGGTTAGGGGACGGGGACGGTTTAGGGTCCAGGTGAGGGTACGGCAACGCTTTAAGGGGGAGCGTGCGTGTGAGGGCGCGGGTTAGTGTTAGCGTACGGGTTAGGATTAGGGGACGGGTGAGGGTCAGGCTTCGGGGAAGGGTTAGGGTTAGGGTTCGGGCTAGGGTTAGGGTTAGGGGACGGGGACGGTTTAGGGTCCAGGTGTGGGTACGGCAACGCTTTAGGGGGAGCGCGCGTTTGAGGGTGCGGGTTAGTGTTAGCGTACGGGTTAGGATTAGGGGACGGGTGAGGGTCAGGCTTCGGGGAAGGGTTAGGGTTAGGGTTCGGGCTAGGGTTGGGGTTAGGGGACGGGGACGGTTTAGGGTCCAGGTGAGGGTACGGCAACGCTTTAGGGGGAGCGTGCGTGTGAGGGCGCGGGTTAGTGTTAGCGTACGTGTTAGGATTAGGGGACGGGTGAGGGTCAGGCTTCGGGGAAGGGTTAGGGTTAGGGTTCGGGCTAGGGTTAGCGTTAGGGGATGGGGACAGTTTTGGGTCCAGGTGAGGGTACGGCAACGCTTTAGGGGGAGCGTGCGTGTGAGGGCACGGGCTAGTGTTAGCGTACGGGTTAGGATTAGGGCACGGGTGAGGGTCAGGCTTCGGGGAAGGGTTAGGGCTAGGGTTCGGGCTAGGGTTAGGTTTAGGGGACGGGGACGGTTTAGGGTCCAGGTGAGGGTACGGCAACGCTTTAGGGGGAGCGTGCGTGTGAGGGCGCGGGTTAGTGTTAGCGTACGGGTTACGATTAGCGGACGGGTGAGGGTCAGGCTTCGGGGAAGTGTTAGGGTTAGGGTTCGGGCTAGGGATAGGGTTAGGGGACGGGGACGGTTTAGGGTCCAGGTGAGGGTACGGCAACGCTGTAGGGGGAGCGTGCGTGTGAGGGTGCGGGTTAGTGTTAGCGTACGTGTTAGGATAACGGGACGGGTGAGGGTCAGGCTTCGGGGAAGGGTTAGGGTTAGGGTTCGGGCTAGGGTTAGGGTTAGGGGATTGGGACGGTTTAGGGTCCAGGTGAGGGTACGGCAACGCTTTATGGGGAGCGTGCGTGTGAGGGCGCGGGTTAGTGTTAGCGTACGGGTTAGGATTAGGGGACGGGTGAGTGTCAGGCTTCGGGGAAGGGTTAGGGTTAGGGTTCGGGCTATGGTTAGGGTTAGGGGACGGGGACGGTTTAGGGTCCAGGTGAGGGTACGGCAACGCTTTACGGGGAGCGTGCGTGTGAGGGCATGGGTTAGTGTTAGCGTACGGGTTAGGATTAGGGGACGGGTGAGTGTCAGGCTTCGGGGAAGGGTTAGGATTAGGGTTCGGGCTAGGGTTAGGGTGAGGGGACGGGGACGGTTTAGGGTCCAGGTGAGGGTACGGCAATGCTTTAGGGGGAGCGTGCTTGTGAGGGCGCGGGATAGTGTTAGCGTACGGGTTAGGATTAGGGGACGGGTGAGGGTCAGGCTTCGGGGAAGGGTTAGGGTTAGGGTTCGGGCTAGGGTTAGGGTTAGTGGACGGGGACGGTTTAGGGTCCAGGTGAGGGTACGGCAACGCTTTAGGGGGAGCGTGCGTGTTAGGGCGCGGGTTAGTGTTAGCGTACGTGTTAGGATTAGGGGACGGGTGAGGGTCAGGTTTCGGGGAACTGTTAGGGTTAGGGTTCGGGCCAGGTTTAGGGTTAGGGGATGGGGACGGTTTAGGGTCCAGGTGAGGGTACGGCAACGCTGTAGGGGTAGCGTGCGTGTGAGGGCGCGGGTTAGTGTTAGCGAACGGGTTAGGATTAGGGGACGGGTGAGGGTCAGGCTTCGGGGAAGGGTTAGGGTTAGGGTTCGGGCTAAGGTTAGGGTTAGGGGACGGGGACGGTTTAGGGTCCAGGTGAGGGTACGGCAACGCTTTAGGGGGAGCGTGCGTGTGAGGGCGCGGTTTAGTGTTAGCGTACGGGTTAGGATTAAGGCACGGGTGAGGGTCAGGCTTCGGGGAAGGGTTAGGGTTAGGGTTGGTCCTAGGGTTAGGGTTAGGGGACGGGGACGGTTTAGGGTCCAGGTGAGGGTACGGCAACGCTTTAGTGGGAGCGTGCATGTGAGGCCGCGGGTTAGTGTTAGCGTACGTGTTAGGATTAGGGGACGGGTGAGGGTCAGGCTTCGGGGAAGGGTTAGGGTTAGGGTTCGGGCTAGGGTTAGGGTTAGGGGACGGGGACGGTTTAGGGTCCAGGTGAGGGTACGGCAATGCTTTAGGGGGAGCGTGCGTGTGAGGGCGCGGGTTAGTGTTAGCGTACGGGTTAGGATTAGGGGTCGGGTGAGGGTCAGGCTTCGGGGAAGGGTTAGGGCTAGTGTTCGGGCTAGGGTTAGGGTTAGGGGACGGGGACGGTTTAGGGTCCAGGTGAGGGTACGGCAACGCTTTAGGGGGAGCGTGCGTGTGAGGGCGCGGGTTAGTGTTAGCGTACGGGTTAGGATTAGGGGACGGGTGAGGTCAGGCTTCGGGGAAGGTTTAGGGTTAGGGTTTGGGCTAGGGTTAGGGTAGGGGATGGGGACGGTTTAGGGTCCAGGTGAGGGTACGGCAACGCTTTAGGGGGAGCGTGCATGTGAGGGCGCGGGTTAGTGTTAGCGTACGGGTTAGGATTAGGGGACGGGTGAGGGTCAGGCTTCGGGGAAGGGTTAGGGTTAGGGTTCGGGCTAGGGTTAGGGTTAGGGGACGGGGACGGTTTAGGGTCCAGGTGAGGGTACGGCAACGCTTTAGGGGGAGCGTGCGTGTGAGGGCGCGGCTTAGTGTTAGCGTACGGGTTAGGATTAGGGGACGGGTGAGGTCAGGCTTCGGGGACGGGTTAGGGTTAGGGTTCGGGCTAGGGTTAGGGTTAGGGGACGGGGACAGTTTAGGGTCCAGGTGAGGGTACGGCAACGCTTTAGGGGGAGCGTGCGTGTGAGGGCGAGGGTTAGTGTTAGCGTACGGGTTAGGATTAGGGGACGGGTGAGGGTCAGGCTTCGGGGAAGGGTTAGGGTTAGGGTTCGGGCTAGGGTTAGGGTTAGGGGATGGGGACGGTTTAGTGTTCAGGTGAGGCTACTGCAACGCTGTAGGGGTAGCGTGCATGTGAGGGCGCGGGTTAGTGTTAACGTACGGGTTAGGATTAGGGGACGGGTGAGAGTCAGGCTTCGGGGAAGGGTTAGGGTTAGGGTTCGGGCTAGGGTTAGGGTTAGGGGACGGGGACGGTTTAGGGTCCAGGTGAGGGTACGGCAACGCTATAGGGGGAGCGTACGTGTGAGGGCGTGGGTTAGTGTTAGCGTACTGGTTAGGATTAGGGGACGGGTTAGGGTTAGGCTTCGGGGAAGGGTTAGGGTTAGGGTTGGTCCTAGGGTTAGGGTTACGGGACGGGGACGGTTTAGGGTCCAGGTGAGGGTACGGCAACGCTTTAGGGGGAGCGCGCGTGTGAGGGTGCGGGTTAGTGTTAGCGTACGGGTTAGGATTAGGGAACGGGTGAGGGTCAGGCTTCGGGGAAGGGTTAGGGTTATGGTTCGGGCTAGGGTTAGGGTTAGGGGACGGGGACGGTTTAGGGTCCAGGTGAGGGTACGGCAACGCTTTAAGGGGAGCGTGCGTGTGAGGGCGCGGCTTAGTGTTAGCGTAAGTGTTAGGATTAGGGGACGGGTGAGGGTCAGGCTTCGGGGAATGGTTAGGGTTAGGGTTCGGGCTAGGGTTAGGGTTAGGGGACGTGGACGGTTTAGGGTCCAGGTGAGGGTACGGCAACGCTTTAGGGGGAGCGTGCGTGTGAGGGCGCGGGTTAGTGTTAGCGTACGGGTTAGGATTAGGGGACGGGTGAGGGTCAGGCTTCGGGGAAGGGTTAGGGTTAGGGTTCGGGCTAGGGTTAGTGTTAGGGGAATGGGATGGTTCAGGGTCCAGGTGAGGGTACGGCAACGCTTTAGGGGGAGCGTGCGTGTGAGGGCGCGGGTTAGTGTTAGCGTACGGGTTAGGATTAGGGGACGGGTGAGGGTCAGGCTTCGGGGAAGGGTTAGGGTTAGGGTTCGGGCTAAGGTTAGGGTTAGGGGACGGGGAATGTTTAGGGTCCAGGTGAGGGTTCGGAAACGCTTTAGGGGGAGCGTGCGTGTGAGGGCGCGGCTTAGTGTTAGCGTACGGGTTAGGATTAGGGGACGGGTGAGGGTCAGGCTTCGGGGAAGGGTTAGGGTTAGGGTTCGGGCTAGGGTTAGGGTTAGGGGATGGGGACAATTTAGGGTCCAGGTGAGGGTACGGCAACGCTGTAGGGGGAGCGTGCGTGTGAGGGCGCGGGTTAGTGTTAGCGTACGGGTTAGGATTAGGGGACGGGTGAGGGTCAGGCTTCGGGGAAGGGTTAGGGTTAGGGTTCGGGCTAGGGTTAGGGTTAGGGGACGGGGACGGTTTAGGGTCCAGGTGAGGGCACGGCAACGCTTTAGGGGGAGCGTGCGTGTGAGGGCGCGGGTTACTGTTAGCGTACGGGTTAGAATTAGGGGACGGGTGAGGGTCAGGCTTCGGGGAAGTGTAAGAGTTAGGGTTCGGGCTAGGGTTAGGGTTAACGGATGGGGATGGTTTAGGGTCTAGGTGAGGGTACGGCAACGCTTTAGGGGGAGCGTGCGTGTGAGGGCGCGGGTTAGTGTTAGCGTACGGGTTAGGATTAGGGCACGGGTGAGGGTCAGGCTTCGGGGAAGGGTTAGGGTTAGGGTTCGGGCTAGGGTTAGAGTTAGGGGACGGGGACGGTTTAGGGTCCAGGTGAGGGTACGGCAACGCTTTAAGGGGGAGCGTGCGTGTGAGGGCGCGGGTTAGTGTTATCGTACGGGTTAGGATTAGGGGACGGGTGAGGGTCAGGCTTCGGGGAAGGGTTAGGGTTAGGGTTCGGGCTAGGGTTAGGGTTAGGGGACGGGGACGGTTTAGGGTCCAGGTGAGGGTACGGCAACGCTTTAGGGGGAGCGCGCGTTTGAGGGTGCGGGTTAGTGTTAGCGTACGGGTTAGGATTAGGGGACGGGTGAGGTTCAGGCTTCGGGGAAGGGTTAGGGTTAGGGTTCGGGCTAGGGTTGGGGTTAGGGGACGGGGACGGTTTAGGGTCCAGGTGAGGGTACGGCAACGCTTTAGGGGGAGCGTGCGTGTGAGGGCGCGGGTTAGTGTTAGCGTACGTGTTAGGATTAGGGGACGGGTGAGGGTCAGGCTTCAGGGAAGGGTTAGGGTTAGGGTTCGGGCTAGGGTTAGCGTTAGGGGATGGGAAAGTTTAGGGTCCAGGTGAGGGTACGGCAACGCTTTAGGGGGAGCGTGCGTGTGAGGGTGCGGGCTAGTGTTAGCGTACGGGTTAGGATTAGGGCACGGGTGAGGATCAGGCTTCGGGGAAGGGTTAGGGCTAGGGTTCGGGCTAGGGTTAGGTTTAGGGGACGGGGACGGTTTAGGGTCCAGGTGAGGGTACGGCAACGCTTTAGGGGGAGAGTGCGTGTGAGGGCGCGGGTTAGTGTTAGCGTACGGGTTACGATTAGCGGACGGGTGAGGGTCAGGCTTCGGGGAAGTGTTAGGGTTAGGGTTCGGGCTAGGGTTAGGGTTAGGGGACGGGGACGGTTTAGGGTCCAGGTGAGGGTACGGCAACGCTGTAGGGGGAGCGTGCGTGTGAGGGTGCGGGTTAGTGTTAGCGTTCGGGTTAGGATAACGGGACGGGTGAGGGTCAGGCTTCGGGGAAGGGTTAGGGTTAGGGTTCGGGCTAGGGTTAGGGTTAGGGGATTGGGACGGTTTAGGGTCCAGGTGAGGGTACGGCAACGCTTTATGGGGAGCGTGCGTGTGAGGGCGCGGGTTAGTGTTAGCGTACGGGTTAGGATTAGGGGACGGGTGAGTGTCAGGCTTCGGGGAAGGGTTAGGGTTAGGGTTCGGGCTAGGGTTAGGGTTAGGGGACGGGGACGGTTTAGGGTCCAGGTGAGGGTACGGCAACGCTTTAGGGGGAGCGTGCGTGTGAGGGCATGGGTTAGTGTTAGCGTACGGGTTAGGATTAGGGGACGGGTGAGGGTCAGGCTTCGGGGAAGGGTTAGGATTAGGGTTAGGGCTAGGGTTAGGGTTAGGGGACGGGGACGGTTTAGGGTCCAGGTGAGGGTACGGCAATGCTTTAGGGGGAGCGTGCTTGTGAGGGCGCGGGATAGTGTTAGCGTACGGGTTAGGATTAGGGGACGGGTGAGGGTCAGGCTTCGGGGAAGGGTTAGGGTTAGGGTTCGGGCTAGGGTTAGGATTATGGGACGGGGACGGTTTAGGGTCCAGGTGAGGGTACGGCAACGCTTTAGGGGGAGCACGCGTGTGAGGGCGCGGGTTAGTGTTAGCGTACATGTTAGGATTAGGGGACAGGTGAGGGTCAGGCTTCGGGGAAGGGTTAGGGTTAGGGTTCGGGCTAGGGTTCGGGCTAGGGTTAGGGTTAGGGGACGGGGACAGTTTAGGGTCCAGGTGAGGGTACGGCAACACTTTAGGTGGAGCGTGTGTGTGAGGGCGCGGGTTAGTGTTAGCGTACGGGTCAGGATTAGGGGACAGGTGAAGGTCAGGCTTCGGGGAAGGGTTAGGGTTAGGGTTCGGGCTAGGGTTAGGGTTAGGGGACGGGGACGGTTTAGGGTCCAGGTGAGGGTACGGCAACACTTTAGGGGGAGCGTGCGTGTTAGGGCGCGGGTTAGTGTTAGCGTATGGGTTAGGATTAGGGGACGGGTGAGGGTCAGGTTTCGGGGAACTGTTAGGGTTAGGGTTCGGGCTAGGTTTAGGGTTAGGGGATGGGGATGGTTTAGGGTCCAGGTGAGGGTACGGCAACGCTGTAGGGGTAGCGTGCGTGTGAGGGCGCGGGTTAGTGTTAGCGTACGGGTTAGGATTAGGGGACGGGTGAGGGTCAGGCTTCGGGGAAGGGTTAGGGTTAGGGTTCGGGCTAGGGTTAGGGTTAGGGGACGGGGACGGTTTAGGGTCCAGGTGAGGGTACGGCAACGCTTTAGGGGGAGCGTGCGTGTGAGGGCGCGGGTTAGTGTTAGCGTACGGGTTAGGATTAAGGCACGGGTGAGGGTCAGGCTTCGGGGAAGGGTTAGGGTTAGGGTTGGTCCTAGGGTTAGGGTTAGGGGACGGGGACGGTTTAGGGTCCAGGTGAGGGTACGGCAACGCTTTAGTGGGAGCGTGCGTGTGAGGCCGCGGGTTAGTGTTAGCGTACGTGTTAGGATTAGGGGACGGGTGAGGGTCAGGCTTCGGGGAAGTGTTAAGGTTAGGGTTCGGGCTAGGGTTAGGGTTAGGGGACGGGGACGGTTTAGGGTCCAGGTGAGGGTACGGCAATGCTTTAGGGGGAGCGTGCGTGTGAGGGCGCGGGTTAGTGTTAGCGTACGGGTTAGGATTAGGGGTCGGGTGAGGGTCAGGCTTCGGGGAAGGGTTAGGGCTAGTGTTCGGGCTAGAGTTAGGGTTAGGGGACGGGGACGGTTTAGGGTCCAGGTGAGGGTACGGCAACGCTTTAGGGGGAGCGTGCGTGTGAGGGCGCGGGTTAGTGTTAGCGTACGGGTTAGGATTAGGGGACGGGTGAGGGTCAGGCTTCGGGGAAGGGTTAGGGCTAGTGTTCGGGCTAGGGTTAGGGTTAGGGGACGGGGACGGTTTAGGGTCCAGGTGAGGGTACGGCAACGCTTTAGGGGGAGCGTGCGTGTGAGGGCGCGGGTTAGTGTTAGCGTACGGGTTAGGATTAGGGGACGGGTGAGGGTTAGGCTTCGGGGAAGGGTTAGGGTTAGGGTTCGGGCTAGGGTTAGGGATAGGGGACGGGGACGGTTTAGGGTCCAGGTGAGGGTACGGCAACGCTTTAGGGGGAGCGTGCCTCTGAGGGCGCGGGTTAGTGTTAGCGTACGTGTTAGGATTAGGGGACGGGTGAGGGTCAGGCTTCGGGGAAGGGTTAGGGCTAGTGTTCGGGCTAGGGTTAGGGTTAGGGGACGGGGACGGTTTAGGGTCCAGGTGAGGTTACCGCAAAGCTTTAGGGGGAGCGTGCGTGTGAGGGTGCGGGTTAGTGTTAGCGTACGGGTTAGGATTAGGGGACGGGTGAGGGTCAGGCTTCGGGGAAGGGTTAGGGCTAGTGTTCGGGCTAGGGTTAGGGTTAGGGGACGGGGACGGTTTAGGGTCCAGGTGAGGGTACGGCAACTCTTTAGGGGGAGCGTGCGTGTGAGGGCGCGGGTTAGTGTTAGCGTACTGGTTAGGATTAGGGGACGGGTGAGGGTCAGGCTTCGGGGAAGGGTTAGGGCTAGTGTTCGGGCTAGGGTTAGGGTTAGGGGACGGGGACGGTTTAGGGTCCAGCTGAGGGTACGGCAACGCTTTAGGGGGAGCGTGCGTGTGAGGGCGCGGGTTAGTGTTAGCGTACGGGTTAGGATTAGGGGACCGGTGAGGGTCAGGCTTCGGGGAAGTGTTAGGGTTATGGTTCGGGCTAGGGTTAGGGTTAGGGGACGGGGACGGTTTAGGGTCCAGGTGAGGGTACGGCAACGCTTTAGGGGGAGCGTGCGTGTGAGGGCGCGGGTTCCTGTTAGCGTACGGGTTAGGATTAGGGCACGGGTGAGGGTCAGGCTTCGGGGAAGGGTTAGGGTTAGGGTTCGGGCTAGGGTTAGGGTTACGGGATGGGGACGGTTTAGGGTCCAGGTGAGGGTACGGCAACGCTTTAGGGGGAGCGTGCGTGTGAGGGCGCGGGTTAGTGTTAGCGTACGTGTTAGGATTAGGGGACGGTGAGGGTCAGGCTTCGGGGAAGGGTTAGGGTTCGGGCTAGGGTTAGGGTTAGGGGACAGGGACGGTATAGGGTCCAGGTGAGGGTACGGCAACGCTTTAGGGGAAGCGCGCGTGTGAGGGTGCGGGTTAGTGTTAGCGTACGGGTTAGGATTAGGGGCGGGTGAGGGTCAGGCTTCGGGGAAGGGTTAGGGTTAGGGTTCGGGCTAGGGTTGGGGTTAGGGGACGGGGACGGTTTAGGGTCCAGGTGAGGGTACGGCAACGCTGTAGGGGGAGCGTGCGTGTGAGGGTGCGGGTTAGTGTTAGCGTACGGGTTAGGATAACGGGACGGGTGAGGGTCAGGCTTCGGGGAAGGGTTAGGGTTAGGGTTCGGGCTAGGGTTAGGGTTAGGGGATTGGGACGGTTTAGGGTCCAGGTGAGGGTACGGCAACGCTTTATGGGGAGCGTGCGTGTGAGGGCGTGGGTTAGTGTTAGCGTATGGGTTAGGATTAGGGGACGGGTGAGGGTCAGGATTCGGGGAAGTTTTAGGGTTAGGGTTCGGGCTAGGGTTAGGGTTAGGGGACGGGGACGGTTTAGGGTCCAGGGGACGGTACGGCAACGCTTTAGGGGGAGCGTGCGTGTGAGGGCGCGGGTTAGTGTTAGCGTACGGGTTAGGATTAGGGGACGGTTGAGGGTCAGGCTTCGGGGAAGGGTTAGGGTTATGGTTCGGGCTAGGGTTAGAGTTAGGGGACGGGGACGGTTTAGGGTCCAGGTGAGGGTACGGCAACGCTTTAGGGGGAGCGTGCGTGTGAGGGCACGGGTTAGTGTTAGCGTATGGGTTAGGATTAGGGGACGGGTGAGGGTCAGGCTTCGGGGAAGTGTTAGGGTTAGGGTTCGGGCTAGGGTTACGGTTAGGGGACGGGGACGGTTTAGGGTCCAGGTGAGAGTACGGCAACGCTTTAGGGGGAGCGTGCGTGTGAGGGCACGGGTTAGTGTTAGCGTACGGGTTAGGATTAGCGGACGGGTGAGTGTCAGGCTTCGGGGAAGGGTCAGGGTTAGGGTTCGGGCTAGGGTTAGGGATAGGGGACGGGGACGGTTTAGGGTCCAGGTGAGGGTACGTCAACGCTTTAGGGGGGGCGTGCATGAGAGGGCGCGGGTTAGTGATAGCGTACAGGTTAGGATTAGGGGACGGGTGAGGGTCAGGCTTCGGGGAAGGGTTAGGTTTAGGGTTCGGGCTAGGGTTAGGGTTAGGGGACGGGGACGGTTTAGGGTCCAGGTGAGGGTACGGCAACGCTTTAGGGGGAGCGTGCGTGTGAGGGCGCGGGTTAGTGTTAGCGTACGGGTTAGGATTAGGGGACGGGTGAGGGTCAGGCTTCAGTGAAGCTTCAGGGTTAGGGTTCGGGCTAGGGTTAGGTTTAGGGAACGGGGACAGTTTAGGGTCCAGGTGAGGGTACGGCAACGCTTTAGGGGGAGCGTGCTTGTGAGGGCGCGGGTTAGTGTTAGCGTACGGATTAGGATTAGGGGACGGGTGAGGGTCAGGCTTCGGGGAAGGGTTAGGGTTAGGGTTCGGGCTAGGGTTAGGGTTAGGGGAAGGGGACGGCTTAGGGTCCAGGTGAGGGCACGGCAACGCTTTAGGGGGAGCCTGCGTGTGAGGGCGCGGGTTAGTGTTAGCGTACGGGTTAGGATTAGGGTACGGGTGAGTGTCAGGCTTCGGGGAAGGGTTAGGGTTAGGGTTCGGGCTAGGGTTAGGGTTAGGGGAAGGGGACGGCTTAGGGTCCAGGTGAGGGTACGGCAACGCTTTAGGGGGAGCGTGCGTGTGAGGGCGCGGGTTAGTGTTAGCGTACGGGTTAGGATTAGGGGACGGGTGAGGGTCAGGCTTCGGGGAAGGGTTAGGGAGAGGTTTCCGGTTAGGGTTAGGGGACGGGGACGGTTTAGGGTCCAGGTGAGGGTATGGCAACGCTTTAGGGGGAGCGTGCATGTGAGGGCGTGGGTTAGTGTTAGCTTACGGGTTAGGATTAGGGGACGGGTGAGGGTCAGGCTTCGGGGAAGGGTTAGGGTTAGGGTTCGGGCTAGGGTTAGGGTTAGGGGACGGGGACGGTTTAGGATCCAGGTGAGGGTACGGCAACGCTTTAGGGGGAGCGTGCGTGTGAGGGCGCGGGTTAGTGTTAGCGTACGGGTTAGGATTAGGGAACTGGTGAGGGTCAGGCTTCGGGGAAGGGTTAGGGTTAGGGTTCGGGCTAGGGTTAGGGTAAGGGGACGGGGACGGTTTAGGGTCCAGGTGAGGGTACCGCAACGCTTTACAGGGAGCGTGCGTGTGAGGGCGCGGGTTAGTGTTGGCGTACGGGTTAGGATTAGGGGACGGGTGAGGGTCAGGCTTCGGGGAAGGGTTAGGGTTAGGGTTCGGGCTAGGGTTAGGGATAGGGGTCGGGACGGTTTAGGGTCCATGGGAGGGTACGGCAACGCTTTAGGGGGAGCGTGCGTGTGAGGGCGTGGGTTAGTGTTAGCGTACGGGTTAGGATTAGGGGACGGGTGACGGTCAGGCTTCGGGGAAGTGTTAGGGTTAGGGTTCGGGCTAGGGTTAGGGTTAGGGGACGGGGACGGTTTAGGGTCCAGGTGAGTGTACGGCAACACTTTAGGGGGAGCGTGCGTGTGAGGGGGCGGATTAGTGTTAGCGTACGGGTGAGGATTCGGGGACGGGTGAGGGTCAGGCTTCGGGGAAGGGTTAGGGTTAGGGTTCGGGCTTGGTTAGGGTTAGGGGACGGGGACTGTTCACGGTTCAGGTGAGGGTACGGCAACGCTTTAGGGGGAGCGTACGTGTGAGGGCGCGGGTTAGTGTTAGCGTACGGGTTAGGATTAGGGGATGGGTGAGGGTCAGGCTTCGGGGAAGGGTTAGGGTTAGGGTTCGGGCTAGGGTTAGGGTTAGGGGACGGGGACGGTTTAGGGTCCAGGTGAGGGTACGGCAACGCTTTAGGGGGAGCGTGCGTGTGAGGGCGCGGGTTAGTGATAGCGCACGGGTTAGGATTAGGGGACGGGTGAGGGTCAGGCTTCGGGGAAGGGTTAGGGATAGGGTTCGGGTTAGGGTTAGGGTTATGGGACCTGGACGGTTTAGGGTCCAGTTGAGTGTACGGCAACGCTTTAGGGGGAGCATGCGTGTGAGGGCGTGGGTTACTGTTAGCGTACGGGTTAGGATTAGGGGACGGGTGAGGGTCAGTGTTCGGGGAAGGGTTAGGGTTAGGGTTCGGGCTATGGTTAGGGTTAGGGGACGGGGACGGTTTAGGGTCCAGGTGCGGGTACAGCAAAGTTTTAGGGGGAGCGTGCGTGTGAGGGCGCGGGTTAGTGTTAGCGTACGGGTTAGGATTAGGGGACAGGTGAGGGTCAGGCTTCGGGGAAGGGTTAGGGTTAGGTTTTGGGCTAGGGTTAGGGTTAGGGGTCGGGGATGGTTTAGGGTCCAGGTGAGGGTACAGCAAAGCTTTAGGGGGAGCGTGCGTGTGAGGGCGCGGGTTAGTGTTAGCGTACGGGTTAGGATTAGGGCACGGGTGAGGGTCAGGCTTTGGGGAAGGGTTAGGGTTAGGGTTCGGGCTAGGGTTAGGGTTAGGGGACGAGGACGGTTTAGGGTCCAGGTGAGGGTACGGCAACGCTTTAGGGGGAGCGTGCGTGTGAGGGCGCGGGTTAGTGTTAGCGTACGGGTTAGGATTAGGGGACGGGTGAGGGTCAGGCTTCGGGGAAGGGTTAGGTTTAGGGTTCGGGCTAGGGTTAGGGTTAGGGGAAGGGGACGGTTTAGGGTCCAGGTGAGGGTACGGCAGCGCTTTAGGGGGAGCGTGCGTGTGAGGGCGCGGGTTAGTGTCAGCGTACGGGTTAGGAATAGGGGACGGGTGAGGGTCAGGCTTCCGGGAAGGGTTAGGGTTAGGGTTCGGGCTAGGGTTAGGGTTAGGGGACGGGGACGTTTTAGGGTCCAGGTGAGGGTACGGCAACGCTTTAGGGGGAGTGTGCGTGTGAGGGCGCGGGTTAGTGTTAGCGTACGGGTTAGGATTAGGGCACGGGTGAGGGTCAGGCTTCGGGGAAGGGTTAGGGTTAGGGTTCAGCTAGGGTTAGGGTTAGGGGACGGGGACGGTTTAGGGTCCAGGTGAAGGTACGGCAACGCTTTAGGGGAAGCGTGCGTGTCAGGGCGCGGGTTAGTGTTAGCGTACGGGTTAGGATTAGGGCACAGGTGAGGGCCAGGCTTCGGGGAAGGGTTAGGGTTAGGGTTCGGGCTAGGGTTAGGGTTAGGGGACGGGGACGGTTTAGGGTCCAGGTGAGGGTACGGCAACGCTTTAGGGGGAGCGTGCGTGTGAGGGCACGGGTTAGTGTTAGCGTACGGGTTAGGATTAGGGGACGGGTGAGGGTCAGGCTTCGGGGAAGGGTTAGGGCTAGGGTTCGGGCTAGGGTTAGGGTTAGGGGACGGGGACGGTTTAGGGTCCAGGTGAGGGTACGGCAACGCTTTAGGGGGAGCGTCCGTGTGAGGGCGCGGGTTAGTGTTAGCGTACGGGTTAGGATTAGGGGACGGGTGAGGGTCAGGCTTCGGGGAAGTGTTAGTGTTAGGGTTCGGGCTAGGGTTAGGGTTAGGGGACGGGGACGGTTTAGGGTCCAGGTGAGGGTACGGCAACACTTTAGGGGGAGCATGCGTTTGAGGGCGCGGGTTAGTGTTAGCGTACGGGTTAGGATTAGGGGACGGGTGAGGGTCAGGCTTCGGGGAAGGGTTAGGGTTAGGGTTCGGGCTAGGGTTAGGCTTAGGGGACGGGGACGGTTTAGGGTCCAGGTGAGGGTACGGCAACGCTTTAGGGGGAGCGTGCCTGTGAGGGCGCGGGTTAGTGTTAGCGTACGGGTTAGGATTAGGGGACGGGTGAGGGTCAGGCTTCAGGGAAGGGTTAGGATTAGGGTTCGGGCTAGGGTTAGGGTTAGGGGACGGGGACGGTTTAGGGTCCAGGTGAGGGTACGGCAACGCTTTAGGAGAAGTGTGCGTGTGAGGGCGCGGGTTAGTGTTAGCGTACGGGTTAGGATTAGGGGACGGGTGAGGGTCAGGCTTCGGGGAAGGGTTAGGGTTAGGGTTCGGGCTAGGGTTAGGGTTAGGGGACGGGGACGGTTTAGGGTCCAGGTGAGGGTATGGCAACGCTTTAGGGGGAGCGTGCGTGTGAGGGCGCGGGTTAGTGTTAGCGTACGGGTTAGGATTAGGGGACGGGTGAGGGTCAGGCTTCGGGGAAGGGTTAGGGTTAGGGTTCGGGCTAGGGTTAGGGTTAGGGGACGGGGACGGTTTAGGGTCCAGGTGAGGGTACGGCAACGCTTTAGGGGGAGCGTGCGTGTGAGGGCGCGGGTTAGTGTGAGCGTACGGGTTAGGATTAGGGGACGGGTGAGGGTCAGGCTTCGGGGAAGGGTTAGGGTTAGGGTTCGGGCTAGGGTTAGGGTAAGGGGACGGGGACGGTTTAGGGTCCAGGTGAGGGTACGGCAACGCTTTACGGGGAGCGTGCGTGTGAGGGAGCGGGTTAGTGTTAGCGTACGGGTTAGGATTAGGACACGGGTGAGGGTCAGGCTTCGGGGAAGGGTTAGGGTTAGGGTTCAGCTAGGGTTAAGGTTAGGGGACGGGGACGGTTTAGGGTCCAGGTGAGGGTACGGCAACGCTTTAGGGGAAGCGTGCGTGTCAGGGCGTGGGTTAGTGTTAGCGTACGGGTTAGGATTAGGGCACGGGTGAGGGCCAGGCTTCGGGGAAGGGTTAGGGTTAGGGTTCGGGCTAGGGTTAGGGTTAGGGGACGGGGACGGTTTAGGGTCCAGGTGAGGGTACGGCAACACTTTAGGGGGAGCGTGCGTGTGAGGGCGCGGATTAGTGTTAGCGTACGGGTTAGGATTAGGGCACGGGTGAGGGTCAGGCTTCGGGGAAGGGTTAGGGTTAGGGTTCGGGCTAGGGTTAGGGTTAGGGGACAGGGCCGGGTTAGGGGAAAGGGACGGTTTAGGGTCCAGGTGAGGGTACAGCAACGCTTTAGGAGAAGCGAGGGTGTGAGTGCGCGGGTTAGTGTTAGCGTACGGGTTAGGATTAGGGGACGGGTGAGGGTCAGGCTTCGGGGAAGGGTTAGGGTTAGGGTTCGGGCTAGGGTTAGGGTTAGGGGACGGGGACGGTTTAGGGTCCAGGTGAGGGTACGGCAACGCTTTAGGGGGAGCGTGCGTGTGAGGGCGTGGGTTAGTGTTAGCGTACGGGTTAGGATTAGGGGACGGGTGAGGGTCAGGCTTCGGGGAAGGGTTAGGGTTAGGGTTCGGGCTAGGGTTAGGGTTAGGGAACGGGGACGGTTTAGGGTCCAGGTGAGGGTACGGCAACGCTTTAGGGGGAGCTTGCGTGTGAGGGCGCGGGTTAGTGTTAGCGTACGGATTAGGATTAGGGGACGGGTGCGGGTCAGGCTTCGGGGAAGGGTTAGGGTTAGTTTTCGGGCTAGGGTTAGGGTTAGGGGAAGGGGACGGCTTAGGGTCCAGGTGAGGGTACGGCAACGCTTTAGGGGGAGCGTGCGTGTGAGGGCGCGGGTTAGTGTTAGCGTACGGGTTAGGATTAGGGTTCGGGTGAGGGTCAGGCTTCGGGGAAGGGTTAGGGTTAGGGTTCGGGCTAGGGTTAGGGTTAGGGGAAGGGGACCGTTTAGGGTCCAGGTGAGGGTACGGCAACGCTTTAGGGGGAGCGTGCGTGTGAGGGCGCGGGTTAGTGTTAGCGTACGGGTTAGGATTAGGGGACGGGTGAGGGTCAGGCTTCGGGGAAGGGTTAGGGTTAGGGTTCAGGCAAGGGTTAGGGTTAGGGGACGGGGACGGTTTAGGGTCCAGGTGAGGGTACGGCAACGCTTTAGGGGGAGCGCGCGTGTGAGGGTGCGGGTTAGTGTTAGCGTACGGGTTAGGATTAGGGGACGGGTGAGGGTCAGGCTTCGGGGAAGGGTTAGGGTTAGGGTTCGGGCTAGGGTTAGGGTTAGGGGATGGGGACGGTTTAGGGTCCAGGTGAGGGTACGGCAACACTTTAGGGGGAGAGTGCGTGTGAGGGCGCGGGTTAGTGTTAGCGTACGGGTTAGGATTAGGGGACGGGTGAGGTTCAGGCTTCGGGGAAGGGTTAGGGTTAGGGTTCGGGCTAGGGTTAGGGTTAGGGGACGGGGATGGTTTAGGGTCCAGGTGAGGGTACGGCAACGCTTTACGGGGAGCGTGCGTGTGAGGGCGCGGGTTAGTGTTAGCGTACGGGTTAGGATTAGGGCACGGGTGAGGGTCAGGCTTCAGGGAAGGGTTAGGGTTAGGGTTCGGGCCAGGGTTAGGGTTAGGGGACGGGGACGGTTTAGGGTCCAGGTGAGGGAACGGGAAAGCTTTAGGGGGAGCGTGCGTGTGAGGGCACGGGTTAGTGTGAGCGTACGGGTTAGGATTAGGGGACGGGTGAGGGTCAGGCTTCGGGGAAGTGTTAGGGTTATGGTTCGGGCTAGGGTTAGGGTTAGGGGACGGGGACGGTTTAGGGTCCAGGTGAGGGTACGGCAACGCTTTAGGGGGATCGTGCGTGTGAGGGCGCGGGTTAGTGTTCGCGTACGGGTTAGGATTAGGGGACGGGTGAGGGTCAGGCTTCGGGGAAGGGTTAGGGTTAGGGTTCGGGCTAGGGTTAGGGTTAGGGGACGGGGACGGTTTAGGGTCCAGGTGAGGGTACGGCAGCCCTTTAGGGGGAGCGTGCGTGTGAGGGCGCGGGTTAGTGTTAGCGTACGGGTTAGGATTAGGGGACGGGTGAGGGTCAGGCTTCGGGGAAGGGTTAGGGTTAGGGTTCAGCTAGGGTTAGTGTTAGGGGACGGGGACGGTTTAGGGTCCAGGTGAGGGTACGGCAACGCTTTAGGGGAAGCGTGCGTGTCAGGGCGCGGGTTAGTGTTAGCGTACGGGTTAGGATTAGGGGACGGGTGAGGGTCAGGCTTCGGGGAAGGGTTAGGGTTAGGGTTCGGGTTAGGGTTAGGGTTAGGGGACGGGGACGGTTTAGGGTCCAGGTGAGGGAACGGCAACGCTTTAGGGGAAGCGTGCGTGTCAGGGCGTGGGTTAGTGTTAGCGTACGGGTTAGGATTAGGGCACGGGTGAGGGCCAGGCTTCGGGGAAGGGTTAGGGTTAGGGTTCGGGCTAGGGTTAGGGTTAGGGGACGGGGACGATTTAGGGTCCAGGTGAGGGTACGGCAACGCTTTATGGGGAGAGTGCGTGTGAGGGCGCGGATTAGTGGTAGCGTACGGGTTAGGATTAGGGCACGGGTGAGGGTCAGGCTTCGGGGATGGTTTAGGGCTACGGTTCGGGCTAGGGTTAGGGTTACGGGACGGGGATGGTTTAGGGTCCAGGTGAGGGTACGGCAACGCTTTAAGGGGAGCGTGCGTGTGAGGGCGCGGGTTAGTGTTAGCGTACGGGTTAGGATTAGGTCACGGGTGAGGGTCAGGCTTCGGGGAAGGGTTAGGGTTAGGGTTCGGTTAGGGTTAGGGTTAGGGGACGGGGACGGTTTAGGGTCCAAGTTAGGGTACGGCAACGCTTTAGGGGAGCGTGCGTGTGAGGGCGCGGGTTAGTGTTAGCGTACGGGTTAGGATTAGGGCACCGGTGAAGGTCAGGCTTCGGGGAAGGGTTAGGGTTAGGATTCGGGCTAGGGTTAGGGTTAGGGGACGGGGACGGTTTAGGGTCCAGGTGAGGGTACGGCAACGCTTTAGGGGGAGCGTGCGTGTGAGGGCGCGGGTTAGTGTTAGTGTACGGGTTAGGATTAGGGGACGGGTGAGGGTCAGGCTTCGGGGAAGGGTTAGGGTTAGGGTTCGGGCTAGGGTTAGGGTTAGGGGACTGGGACGGTTTAGGGTCCAGGTGAGAGTACAGCAACGCTTTACGGGGAGCGTGCGTGTGAGGGCGCGGGTTAGTGTTAGCGTACGGGTTAGGATTAGGGCACGGGTGAGGGTCAGGCTTCGGGGAAGGGTTAGGGTTAGGGTTCGGGCTAGGGTTAGGGTTAGGGGACGGGGACGGTATAGGGTCCAGGTGAGGGTACGGCAACGCTTTAGGGGGAGCGTGCGTGTGAGGGCGCGGGTTAGTGTTAGCGTACGGGTTAGGATTAGGGCACGGTTGAGGGTCAGGCTTCGGGGAAGGGTTAGGGCTAGGGTTCGGGCTAGGGTTAGGGTTAGGGGACGGGGACGGTTAAGGGTCCAGGTGAGGGTACGGCAACGCTTTAGGGGGAGCATGCTTGTGAGGGCGCGGGTTAGTGTTAGCGTACGGGTTAGGATTAGGGGACGGGTGAGGGTCAGGCTTCGGGGAAGGGTTAGTGTTAGGGTTCGGGCAAGGATTAGGGTTAGGGGACGGGGACGGTTTAGGGTCCAGGTGAGGTTACGGCAACGCTATAGGTGGAGCATGCGTTTGAGGGCGCGTGTTAGTGTTAGCGTACGGGTTAGGATTAGGGGACAGGTGAGGGTCAGGCTTCGGGGAAGGTTTAGGGTTAGGGTTCGGGCTAGGGTTAGGCTTAGGGGACGGGGACGGTTTAGGGTCCAGGTGAGGGTACGGCAACGCTTTAGGGGGAGCGTGCGTGTGAGGGCGCGGGTTAGTGTTAGCGTACGGGTTAGGATTAGGGGACGGGTGAGGGTCAGGCTTCGGGGAAGGGTTAGGGTTAGGTTTCGGTTAGGGTTAGGGTTAGGGGACGGGGACGGTTTAGGGTCCAGGTGAGGGTACGGCAACGCTTTAGGGGGAGCGTGCGTTTGAGGGCGCGGGTTAGTGTTAGCGTACGGGTTAGGATTAGGGCACCGGTGAAGGTCAGGCTTCGGGGAAGTCTTAGGGTTAGGGTTCGGGCTAGGGTTAGGGTTAGGGGACGGGGACGGTTTAGGGTCCAGGTGAGTGTACGGCAACGCTTTAGAGGGAGCGTGCGTGTGAGGGCGCGGGTTAGTGTTAGCGTACGGGTTAGGATTAGGGGACGGGTGAGGGTCAGGCTTCGGGGAAGGGTTAGGGTTAGGGTCTGGGCTAGGGTTAGGGTTAGGGGACGGGGACGGTTTAGGGTCCAGGTGAGGGTACGGCAACGCTTTAGGGGGAGCGTGCGTGTGAGGGCGCGGTTTAGTGTTAGCGTACGGGTTAGGATTAGGGGACGGGTGAGGGTCAGGCTTCGGGGAAGGCTTAGTGTTAGGGTTTGGGCTAGGGTTAGGGATAGGGGACGGGGACGGTTTAGGGTCCAGGTGAGGGTACGGCAACGCTTTAGGGGGAGCGTGCGTGTGAGGGCGCGGGTTAGTGTTAGCGTACGGGTTAGGATTAGGGCACGGGTGAGGGTCAGGCTTCGGGGAAGTGTTATGGTTAGGGTTCGGGCTAGGGTTAGGGTTAGGGGACGGGGACGGTTTAGGGTCCAGGTGAGGGTACGGCAACGCTTTAGGGGGAGCGTGCGTGTGAGGGCGTGGGTTAGTGTTTGCGTACGGGTTAGGATTAGGGGACGGGTGAGGGTCCGGCTTCGGGGAAGGGTTAGGGTTAGGGTTCGGGCTAGGGTTAGGGTTAGTGTACGGGGACGGTTTAGGGTCCAGGTGAGGGTACGGCAACGCTTTAGGGGGAGCGTGCCTGTGAGGGCGTGGGTTAGTGTTAGAGTACGGGTTACGATTAGGGGACGGGTGAGGGTCAGGCTTCCGGGAAGGGTTAGGGTTAGGGTTCGGGCTAGGGTTAGGGTTAGGGGACGGGGACGGTTTAGGGTCCAGTTGAGGGTACGGCAATGCTTTAGGGGGAGCGTGCGTGTGAGGGCGCGGGTTAGCGTTAGCGTACGGGTTAGGATTAGGGGACGGGTGAGGGTCAGGCTTCGGGGAAGGGTTAGGGTTAGGGTTCGGGCTAGGGTTAGGGTTAGGGGACGGGGACGGTTTAGGGTCCAGGTGACGGTATGGCAACGCTTTAGGGGGAGCGTGCGTGTGAGGGCGCGAGTTAGCGTTAGCGTACGGGTTAGGATTAGGGGACGGGTGAGGGTCAGGCTTCAGGGAAGGGTTAGGGTTAGGGTTCGGGCTAGGGTTAGGGATAGGGGACGGGGACGGTTTAGGGTCCAGGTGAGGGTACAGCAACACTTTAGGGGGAGCGTGCGTGTGAGGGCGCGGGTTAGTGTTAGCGTACGGGTTAGGATTAGGGGATGGGTGAGGGTCAGGCTTCGGGGAAGGGTTAGGGTTAGGGTTCGGGCTAGGTTTAGGGTTAGGGGACGGGGACGGTTTAGGGTCCAGGTGAGTGTACGGCAACGCTTTAGGGGGAGCGTGCGTGTGAGGGCGTGGGTTACTGTTAGCGTACGGGTTAGGATTAGGGGACGGGTGAGGGTCAGGCTTCGGGGAAGGGTTAGGGTTAGGGTTCGGGCTAGGGTTAGTGTTAGGGGACGGGGACGGTTTAGGGTCCAGGTGAGGGTACAGCAAAGCTTTAGGGGGAGCGTGCGTGTGAGGGCGGGGGTTAGTGTTAGCGTACGGGTTAGGATTAGGGGACGGGTGAGGGTCAGGCTTCGGGGAAGGGTTAGGGTTAGGGTTCGGGCTAGGGTTAGTGTTAGGGGACGGGGACGGTTTAGGGTCCAGGTGAGGGTACGGCAACGCTTTAGGGGGAGCGTGCGTGTGAGGGCGCGTGTTAGTGTTAGCGTACGGGTTAGGATAAGGGGACGGGTGAGGGTCAGGCTTCGGGGAAGGGTTAGGGTTAGGGTTCGGGCTAGGGTTAGGGTTAGGGGACGGGGACGGTTTAGGGTCCAGGTGAGGGTACGGCAACGCTTTAGGGGGAGCGTGCGTGTGAGGGCGTGGGTTAGTGTTAGCGTACGGGTTAGGATTAGGGGACGGGTGAGGGTCAGGTTTCGGGGAAGGGTTAGCGTTAGGGTTCGGGCTAGGGTTAGGGTTAGGGAACGGGGAGGGTTTAGGGTCCAGGTGAGGGTACGGCAACGCTTTAGGGGGAGCTTGCGTGTGAGGGCGCGGGTTAGTGTTAGCGTACGGATTAGGATTAGGGGACGGGTGAGGGTCAGGCTTCGGGGAAGGGTTAGGGTTAGTTTTCGGGCTAGGGTTAGGGTTAGGGGAAGGGGACGGCTTAGGGTCCAGGTGAGGGTACGGCAACGCTTTAGGGGGAGCGTGCGTGTGAGGGCGCGGGTTAGTGTTAGCGTACGGGTTAGGATTAGGGTTCGGGTGAGGGTCAGGCTTCGGGGAAGGGTTAGGGTTAGGGTTCGGGCTAGGGTTAGGGTTAGGGGAAGGGGACCGTTTAGGGTCCAGGTGAGGGTACGGCAACGCTTTAGGGGGAGCGTGCGTGTGAGGGCGCGGGTTAGTGTTAGCGTACGGGTTAGGATTAGGGGACGGGTGAGGGTCAGGCTTCGGGGAAGGGTTAGGGTTAGGGTTCAGGCAAGGGTTAGGGTTAGGGGACGGGGACGGTTTAGGGTCCAGGTGAGGGTACGGCAACGCTTTAGGGGGAGCGCGCGTGTGAGGGTGCGGGTTAGTGTTAGCGTACGGGTTAGGATTAGGGGACGGGTGAGGGTCAGGCTTCGGGGAAGGGTTAGGGTTAGGGTTCGGGCTAGGGTTAGGGTTAGGGGATGGGGACGGTTTAGGGTCCAGGTGAGGGTACGGCAACACTTTAGGGGGAGAGTGCGTGTGAGGGCGCGGGTTAGTGTTAGCGTACGGGTTAGGATTAGGGGACGGGTGAGGTTCAGGCTTCGGGGAAGGGTTAGGGTTAGGGTTCGGGCTAGGGTTAGGGTTAGGGGACGGGGACGGTTTAGGGTCCAGGTGAGGGTACGGCAACGCTTTGCGGGGAGCGTGCGTGTGAGGGCGCGGGTTAGTGTTAGCGTACGGGTTAGGATTAGAGCACGGGTGAGGGTCAGGCTTCAGGGAAGGGTTAGGGTTAGGGTTCGGGCCAGGGTTAGGGTTAGGGGACGGGGACGGTTTAGGGTCCAGGTGAGGGAACGGGAAAGCTTTAGGGGGAGCATGCGTGTGAGGGCACGGGTTAGTGTGAGCGTACGGGTTAGGATTAGGGGACGGGTGAGGGTCAGGCTTCGGGGAAGTGTTAGGGTTAGGGTTCGGGCTAGGGTTAGGGTTAGGGGACGGGGACGGTTTAGGGTCCAGGTGAGGGTACGGCAACGCTTTAGGGGGAGCGTGCGTGTGAGGGCGCGGGTTAGTGTTCGCGTACGGGTTAGGATTAGGGGACGGGTGAGGGTCAGGCTTCGGGGAAGGGTTAGGGTTAGGGTTCGGGCTAGGGTTAGGGTTAGGGGACGGGGACGGTTTAGGGTCCAGGTGAGGGTACGGCAGCCCTTTAGGGGGAGCGTGCGTGTGAGGGCGCGGGTTAGTGTTAGCGTACGGGTTAGGATTAGGGGACGGGTGAGGGTCAGGCTTCGGGGAAGTGTTAGGGTTAGGGTTCAGCTAGGGTTAGGGTTAGGGGAAGGGGACGGTTTAGGGTCCAGGTGAGGGTACGGCAACGCTTTAGGGGAAGCGTGCGTGTCAGGGCGCGGGTTAGTGTTAGCGTACGGGTTAGGATTAGGGGACGGGTGAGGGTCAGGCTTCGGGGAAGGGTTAGGGTTAGGGTTCGGGTTAGGGTTAGGGTTAGGGGACGGGGACGGTTTAGGGTCCAGGTGAGGGAACGGCAACGCTTTAGGGGAAGCGTGCGTGTCAGGGCGTGGGTTAGTGTTAGCGTACGGGTTAGGATTAGGGCACGGGTGAGGGCCAGGCTTCGGGGAAGGGTTAGGGTTAGGGTTCGGGCTAGGGTTAGGGTTAGGGGACGGGGACGATTTAGGGTCCAGGTGAGGGTACGGCAACGCTTTATGGGGAGAGTGCGTGTGAGGGCGCGGGTTAGTGTTAGCGTACGGGTTAGGATTAGGGCACGGGTGAGGGTCAGGCTTCGGGGATGGTTTAGGGCTACGGTTCGGGCTAGGGTTAGGGTTACGGGACGGGGATGGTTTAGGGTCCAGGTGAGGGTACGGCAACGCTTTAAGGGGAGCGTGCGTGTGAGGGCGCGGGTTAGTGTTAGCGTACGGGTTAGGATTAGGTCACGGGTGAGGGTCAGGCTTCGGGGAAGGGTTAGGGTTAGGGTTCGGTTAGGGTTAGGGTTAGGGGACGGGGACGGTTTAGGGTCCAAGTTAGGGTACGGCAACGCTTTAGGGGAGCGTGCGTGTGAGGGCGCGGGTTAGTGTTAGCGTACGGGTTAGGATTAGGGCACCGGTGAAGGTCAGGCTTCGGGGAAGGGTTAGGGTTAGGATTCGGGCTAGGGTTAGGGTTAGGGGACGGGGACGGTTTAGGGTCCAGGTGAGGGTACGGCAACGCTTTAGGGGGAGCGTGCGTGTGAGGGCGCGGGTTAGTGTTAGTGTACGGGTTAGGATTAGGGGACGGGTGAGGGTCAGGCTTCGGGGAAGGGTTAGGGTTAGGGTTCGGGCTAGGGTTAGGGTTAGGGGACTGGGACGGTTTAGGGTCCAGGTGAGAGTACAGCAACGCTTTACGGGGAGCGTGCGTGTGAGGGCGCGGGTTAGTGTTAGCGTACGGGTTAGGATTAGGGCACGGGTGAGGGTCAGGCTTCGGGGAAGGGTTAGGGTTAGGGTTCGGGCTAGGGTTAGGGTTAGGGGACGGGGACGGTATAGGGTCCAGGTGAGGGTACGGCAACGCTTTAGGGGGAGCGTGCGTGTGAGGGCGCGGGTTAGTGTTAGCGTACGGGTTAGGATTAGGGCACGGTTGAGGGTCAGGCTTCGGGGAAGGGTTAGGGCTAGGGTTCGGGCTAGGGTTAGGGTTAGGGGACGGGGACGGTTAAGGGTCCAGGTGAGGGTACGGCAACGCTTTAGGGGGAGCATGCTTGTGAGGGCGCGGGTTAGTGTTAGCGTACGGGTTAGGATTAGGGGACGGGTGAGGGTCAGGCTTCGGGGAAGGGTTAGTGTTAGGGTTCGGGCAAGGATTAGGGTTAGGGGACGGGGACGGTTTAGGGTCCAGGTGAGGTTACGGCAACGCTATAGGTGGAGCATGCGTTTGAGGGCGCGGGTTAGTGTTAGCGTTCGGGTTAGGATTAGGGGACACGTGAGGGTCAGGCTTCGGGGAAGGTTTAGGGTTAGGGTTCGGGCTAGGGTTAGGCTTAGGGGACGGGGACGGTTTAGGGTCCAGGTGAGGGTACGGCAACGCTTTAGGGGGAGCGTGCGTGTGAGGGCGCGGGTTAGTGTTAGCGTACGGGTTAGGATTAGGGGACGGGTGAGGGTCAGGCTTCGGGGAAGGGTTAGGGTTAGGTTTCGGTTAGGGTTAGGGTTAGGGGACGGGGACGGTTTAGGGTCCAGGTGAGGGTACGGCAACGCTTTAGGGGGAGCGTGCGTTTGAGGGCGCGGGTTAGTGTTAGCGTACGGGTTAGGATTAGGGCACCGGTGAAGGTCAGGCTTCGGGGAAGTCTTAGGGTTAGGGTTCGGGCTAGGGTTAGGGTTAGGGGACGGGGACGGTTTAGGGTCCAGGTGAGTGTACGGCAACGCTTTAGAGGGAGCGTGCGTGTGAGGGCGCGGGTTAGTGTTAGCGTACGGGTTAGGATTAGGGGACGGGTGAGGGTCAGGCTTCGGGGAAGGGTTAGGGTTAGGGTCTGGGCTAGGGTTAGGGTTAGGGGACGGGGACGGTTTAGGGTCCAGGTGAGGGTACGGCAACGCTTTAGGGGGAGCGTGCGTGTGAGGGCGCGGTTTAGTGTTAGCGTACGGGTTAGGATTAGGGGACGGGTGAGTGTCAGGCTTCGGGGAAGGCTTAGGGTTAGGGTTTGGGCTAGGGTTAGGGATAGGGGACGGGGACGGTTTAGGGTCCAGGTGAGGGTACGGCAACGCTTTAGGGGGAGCGTGCGTGTGAGGGCGCGGGTTAGTGTTAGCGTACGGGTTAGGATTAGGGCACGGGTGAGGGTCAGGCTTCGGGGAAGGGTTATGGTTAGGGTTCGGGCTAGGGTTAGGGTTAGGGGACGGGGACGGTTTAGGGTCCAGGTGAGGGTACGGCAACGCTTTAGGGGGAGCGTGCGTGTGAGGGCGTGGGTTAGTGTTTACGTACGGGTTAGGATTAGGGCACGGGTGAGGGTCCGGCTTCCGGGAAGGGTTAGGGTTAGGGTTCGGGCTAGGGTTAGGGTTAGTGTACGGGGACGGTTTAGGGTCCAGGTGAGGGTACGGCAACGCTTTAGGGGGAGCGTGCCTGTGAGGGCGTGGGTTAGTGTTAGCGTACGGGTTAGGATAAGGGGACGGGTGAGGGTCAGGCTTCGGGGAAGGGTTAGGGTTAGGGTTCGGGCTAGGGTTAGGGTTAGGGGACGGGGACGGTTTAGGGTCCAGGTGAGGGTACGGCAACGCTTTAGGGGGAGCGTGCGTGTGAGGGCGTGGGTTAGTGTTAGCGTACGGGTTAGGATTAGGGGACGGGTGAGGGTCAGGCTTCGGGGAAGGGTTAGCGTTAGGGTTCGGGCTAGGGTTAGGTTTAGGGAACGTGGACGGTTTAGGGTCCAGGTGAGGGTACGGCAACGCTTTAGGGGGAGCTTGCGTGTGAGGGCGCGGGTTAGTGTTAGCGTACGGATTAGGATTAGGGGACGGGTGAGGGTCAGGCTTCGGGGAAGGGTTAGGGTTAGTTTTCGGGCTAGGGTTAGGGTTAGGGGAAGGGGACGGCTTAGGGTCCAGGTGAGGGTACGGCAACGCTTTAGGGGGAGCGTGCGTGTGAGGGCGCGGGTTAGTGTTAGCGTACGGGTTAGGATTAGGGTTCGGGTGAGGGTCAGGCTTCGGGGAAGGGTTAGGGTTAGGGTTCGGGCTAGGGTTAGGTTTAGGGGAAGGGGACCGTTTAGGGTCCAGGTGAGGGTACGGCAACGCTTTAGGGGGAGCGTGCGTGTGAGGGCGCGGGTTAGTGTTAGTGTACGGGTTAGGATTAGGGGACGGGTGAGGGTCAGGCTTCGGGGAAGGGTTAGGGTTAGGGTTCAGGCAAGGGTTAGGGTTAGGGGACGGGGACGGTTTAGGGTCCAGGTGAGGGTACGGCAACGCTTTAGGGGGAGCGCGCGTGTGAGGGTGCGGGTTAGTGTTAGCGTACGGGTTAGGATTAGGGGACGGGTGAGGGTCAGGCTTCGGGGAAGGGTTAGGGTTAGGGTTCGGGCTAGGGTTAGGGTTAGGGGATGGGGACGGTTTAGGGTCCAGGTGAGGGTACGGCAACACTTTAGGGGGAGAGTGCGTGTGAGGGCGCGGGTTAGTGTTAGCGTACGGGTTAGGATTAGGGGACGGGTGAGGTTCAGGCTTCGGGGAAGGGTTAGGGTTAGGGTTCGGGCTAGGGTTAGGGTTAGGGGACGGGGACGGTTTAGGGTCCAGGTGAGGGTACGGCAACGCTTTACGGGGAGCGTGCGTGTGAGGGCGCGGGTTAGTGTTAGCGTACGGGTTAGGATTAGGGCACGGGTGAGGGTCAGGCTTCAGGGAAGGGTTAGGGTTAGGGTTCGGGCCAGGGTTAGGGTTAGGGGACGGGGACGGTTTAGGGTCCAGGTGAGGGAACGGGAAAGCTTTAGGGGGAGCGTGCGTGTGAGGGCACGGGTTAGTGTGAGCGTACGGGTTAGGATTAGGGGACGGGTGAGGGTCAGGCTTCGGGGAAGTGTTAGGGTTAGGGTTCGGGCTAGGGTTAGGGTTAGGGGCGGCGACGGTTTAGGGTCCAGGTGAGGGTACGGCAACGCTTTAGGGGGATCGTGCGTGTGAGGGCGCGGGTTAGTGTTCGCGTACGGGTTAGGATTAGGGGACGGGTGAGGGTCAGGCTTCGGGGAAGGGTTAGGGTTAGGGTTCGGGCTAGGGTTAGGGTTAGGGGACGGGGACGGTTTAGGGTCCAGGTGAGGGTACGGCAGCCCTTTAGGGGGAGCGTGCGTGTGAGGGCGCGGGTTAGTGTTAGCGTACGGGTTAGGATTAGGGGACGGGTGAGGGTCAGGCTTCGGGGAAGGGTTAGGGTTAGGGTTCAGCTAGGGTTAGGGTTAGGGGACGGGGACGGTTTAGGGTCCAGGTGAGGGTACGGCAACGCTTTAGGGGAAGCGTGCGTGTCAGGGCGCGGGTTAGTGTTAGCGTACGGGTTAGGATTAGGGGACGGGTGAGGGTCAGGCTTCGGGGAAGGGTTAGGGTTAGGGTTCGGGTTAGGGTTAGGGTTAGGGGACGGGGACGGTTTAGGGTCCAGGTGAGGGAACGGCAACACTTTAGGGGAAGCGTGCGTGTCAGGGCGTGGGTTAGTGTTAGCGTACGGGTTAGGATTAGGGCACGGGTGAGGGCCAGGCTTCGGGGAAGGGTTAGGGTTAGGGTTCGGGCTAGGGTTAGGGTTAGGGGACGGGGACGATTTAGGGTCCAGGTGAGGGTACGGCAACGCTTTATGTGGAGAGTGCGTGTGAGGGCGCGGGTTAGTGTTAGCGTACGGGTTAGGATTAGGGCACGGGTGAGGGTCAGGCTTCGGGGATGGTTTAGGGCTACGGTTCGGGCTAGGGTTAGGGTTACGGGACGGGGATGGTTTAGGGTCCAGGTGAGGGTACGGCAACGCTTTAAGGGGAGCGTGCGTGTGAGGGCGCGGGTTAGTGTTAGCGTACGGGTTAGGATTAGGGCACGGGTGAGGGTCAGGCTTCGGGGAAGGGTTAGGGTTACGGTTCGGGCTAGGGTTAGGGTTAGGGGACGGGGACGGTATAGGGTCCAGGTGAGGGTACGGCAACGCTTTAGGGGGAGCGTGCGTGTGAGGGCGCGGGTTAGTGTTAGCGTACGGGTTAGGATTAGGGCACGGTTGAGGGTCAGGCTTCGGGGAAGGGTTAGGGCTAGGGTTCGGGCTAGGGTTAGGGTTAGGGGACGGGGACGGTTAAGGGTCCAGGTGAGGGTACGGCAACGCTTTAGGGGGAGCATGCTTGTGAGGGCGCGGGTTAGTGTTAGCGTACGGGTTAGGATTAGGGGACGGGTGAGGGTCAGGCTTCGGGGAAGGGTTAGTGTTAGGGTTCGGGCAAGGATTAGGGTTAGGGGACGGGGACGGTTTAGGGTCCAGGTGAGGTTACGGCAACGCTATAGGTGGAGCATGCGTTTGAGGGCGCGGGTTAGTGTTAGCGTACGGGTTAGGATTAGGGGACAGGTGAGGGTCAGGCTTCGGGGAAGGGTTAGGGTTAGGGTTCGGGCTAGGGTTAGGCTTAGGGGACGGGGACGGTTTAGGGTCCAGGTGAGGGTACGGCAACGCTTTAGGGGGAGCGTGCGTGTGAGGGCGCGGGTTAGTGTTAGCGTACGGGTTAGGATTAGGGGACGGGTGAGGGTCAGGCTTCGGGGAAGGGTTAGGGTTAGGGTCTGGGCTAGGGTTAGGGTTAGGGGACGGGGACGGTTTAGGGTCCAGGTGAGGGTACGGCAACGCTTTAGGGGGAGCGTGCGTGTGAGGGCGCGGTTTAGTGTTAGCGTACGGGTTAGGATTAGGGGACGGGTGAGGGTCAGGCTTCGGGGAAGGCTTAGGGTTAGGGTTTGGGCTAGGGTTAGGGATAGGGGACGGGGACGGTTTAGGGTCCAGGTGAGGGTACGGCAACGCTTTAGGGGGAGCGTGCGTGTGAGGGCGCGGGTTAGTGTTAGCGTACGGGTTAGGATTAGGGCACGGGTGAGGGTCAGGCTTCGGGGAAGGGTTATGGTTAGGGTTCGGGCTAGGGTTAGGGTTAGGGGACGGGGACGGTTTAGGGTCCAGGTGAGGGTACGGCAACGCTTTAGGGGGAGCGTGCGTGTGAGGGCGTGGGTTAGTGTTTGCGTACGGGTTAGGATTAGGGGACGGGTGAGGGTCCGGCTTCGGGGAAGGGTTAGGGTTAGGGTTCGGGCTAGGGTTAGGGTTAGTGTACGGGGACGGTTTAGGGTCCAGGTGAGGGTACGGCAACGCTTTAGGGGGAGCGTGCCTGTGAGGGCGTGGGTTAGTGTTAGAGTACGGGTTACGATTAGGGGACGGGTGAGGGTCAGGCTTCCGGGAAGGGTTAGGGTTAGGGTTCGGGCTAGGGTTAGGGTTAGGGGACGGGGACGGTTTAGGGTCCAGGTGAGGGTACGGCAACGCTTTAGGGGGAGCGTGCGTGTGAGGGCGCGAGTTAGCGTTAGCGTACGGGTTAGGATTAGGGGACGGGTGAGGGTCAGGCTTCAGGGAAGGGTTAGGGTAAGGGTTCGGGCTAGGGTTAGGGATAGGGGACGGGGACGGTTTAGGGTCCAGGTGAGGGTACAGCAACACTTTAGGGGGAGCGTGCGTGTGAGGGCGCGGGTTAGTGTTAGCGTACGGGTTAGGATTAGGGGATGGGTGAGGGTCAGGCTTCGGGGAAGGGTTAGGGTTAGGGTTCGGGCTAGGGTTAGGGTTAGGGGACGGGGACGGTTTAGGGTCCAGGTGAGGGTACAGCAAAGCTTTAGGGGGAGCGTGCGTGTGAGGGCGGGGGTTAGTGTTAGCGTACGGGTTAGGATTAGGGGACGGGTGAGGGTCAGGCTTCGGGGAAGGGTTAGGGTTAGGGTTCGGGCTAGGGTTAGTGTTAGGGGACGGGGACGGTTTAGGGTCCAGGTGAGGGTACGGCAACGCTTTAGGGGGAGCGTGCGTGTGAGGGCGCGTGTTAGTGTTAGCGTACGGGTTAGGATAAGGGGACGGGTGAGGGTCAGGCTTCGGGGAAGGGTTAGGGTTAGGGTTCGGGCTAGGGTTAGGGTTAGGGGACGGGGACGGTTTAGGGTCCAGGTGAGGGTACGGCAACGCTTTAGGGGGAGCGTGCGTGTGAGGGCGTGGGTTAGTGTTAGCGTACGGGTTAGGATTAGGGGACGGGTGAGGGTCAGGCTTCGGGGAAGGGTTAGCGTTAGGGTTCGGGCTAGGGTTAGGGTTAGGGAACGGGGACGGTTTAGGGTCCAGGTGAGGGTACGGCAACGCTTTAGGGGGAGCTTGCGTGTGAGGGCGCGGGTTAGTGTTAGCGTACGGATTAGGATTAGGGGACGGGTGAGGGTCAGGCTTCGGGGAAGGGTTAGGGTTAGTTTTCGGGCTAGGGTTAGGGTTAGGGGAAGGGGACGGCTTAGGGTCCAGGTGAGGGTACGGCAACGCTTTAGGGGGAGCGTGCGTGTGAGGGCGCGGGTTAGTGTTAGCGTACGGGTTAGGATTAGGGTTCGGGTGAGGGTCAGGCTTCGGGGAAGGGTTAGGGTTAGGGTTCGGGCTAGGGTTAGGGTTAGGGGAAGGGGACCGTTTAGGGTCCAGGTGAGGGTACGGCAACGCTTTAGGGGGAGCGTGCGTGTGAGGGCGCGGGTTAGTGTTAGCGTACGGGTTAGGATTAGGGGACGGGTGAGGGTCAGGCTTTGGGGAAGGGTTAGGGTTAGGGTTCAGGCAAGGGTTAGGGTTAGGGGACGGGGACGGTTTAGGGTCCAGGTGAGGGTACGGCAACGCTTTAGGGGGAGCGCGCGTGTGAGGGTGCGGGTTAGTGTTAGCGTACGGGTTAGGATTAGGGGACGGGTGAGGGTCAGGCTTCGGGGAAGGGTTAGGGTTAGGGTTCGGGCTAGGGTTAGGGTTAGGGGATGGGGACGGTTTAGGGTCCAGGTGAGGGTACGGCAACACTTTAGGGGGAGAGTGCGTGTGAGGGCGCGGGTTAGTGTTAGCGTACGGGTTAGGATTAGGGGACGGGTGAGGTTCAGGCTTCGGGGAAGGGTTAGGGTTAGGGTTCGGGCTAGGGTTAGGGTTAGGGGACGGGGACGGTTTAGGGTCCAGGTGAGGGTACGGCAACGCTTTACGGGGAGCGTGCGTGTGAGGGCGCGGGTTAGTGTTAGCGTACGGGTTAGGATTAGGGCACGGGTGAGGGTCAGGCTTCAGGGAAGGGTTAGGGTTAGGGTTCGGGCCAGGGTTAGGGTTAGGGGACGGGGACGGTTTAGGGTCCAGGTGAGGGAACGGGAAAGCTTTAGGGGGAGCGTGCGTGTGAGGGCACGGGTTAGTGTGAGCGTACGGGTTAGGATTAGGGGACGGGTGAGGGTCAGGCTTCGGGGAAGTGTTAGGGTTAGGGTTCGGGCTAGGGTTAGGGTTAGGGGACGGGGACGGTTTAGGGTCCAGGTGAGGGTACGGCAACGCTTTAGGGGGATCGTGAGTGTGAGGGCGCGGGTTAGTGTTCGCGTACGGGTTAGGATTAGGGGACGGGTGAGGGTCAGGCTTCGGGGAAGGGTTAGGGTTAGGGTTCGGGCTAGGGTTAGGGTTAGGGGACGGGGACGGTTTAGGGTCCAGGTGAGGGTACGGCAGCCCTTTAGGGGGAGCGTGCGTGTGAGGGCGCGGGTTAGTGTTAGCGTACGGGTTAGGATTAGGGGACGGGTGAGGGTCAGGCTTCGGGGAAGGGTTAGGGTTAGGGTTCAGCTAGGGTTAGGGTTAGGGGACGGGGACGGTTTAGGGTCCAGGTGAGGGTACGTCAACGCTTTAGGGGAAGCGTGCGTGTCAGGGCGCGGGTTAGTGTTAGCGTACGGGTTAGGATTAGGGGACGGGTGAGGGTCAGGCTTCGGGGAAGGGTTAGGGTTAGGGTTCGGGTTAGGGTTAGGGTTAGGGGACGGGGACGGTTTAGGGTCCAGGTGAGGGAACGGCAACGCTTTAGGGGAAGCGTGCGTGTCAGGGCGTGGGTTAGTGTTAGCGTACGGGTTAGGATTAGGGCACGGGTGAGGGCCAGGCTTCGGGGAAGGGTTAGGGTTAGGGTTCGGGCTAGGGTTAGGGTTAGGGGACGGGGACGATTTAGGGTCCAGGTGAGGGTACGGCAACGCTTTATGGGGAGAGTGCGTGTGAGGGCGCGGGTTAGTGTTAGCGTACGGGTTAGGATTAGGGCACGGGTGAGGGTCAGGCTTCGGGGATGGTTTAGGGCTACGGTTCGGGCTAGGGTTAGGGTTACGGGACGGGGATGGTTTAGGGTCCAGGTGAGGGTACGGCAACGCTTTAAGGGGAGCGTGCGTGTGAGGGCGCTGGTTAGTGTTAGCGTACGGGTTAGGATTAGGTCACGGGTGAGGGTCAGGCTTCGGGGAAGGGTTAGGGTTAGGGTTCGGTTAGGGTTAGGGTTAGGGGACGGGGACGGTTTAGGGTCCAAGTTAGGGTACGGCAACGCTTTAGGGGAGCGTGCGTGTGAGGGCGCGGGTTAGTGTTAGCGTACGGGTTAGGATTAGGGCACCGGTGAAGGTCAGGCTTCGGGGAAGGGTTAGGGTTAGGATTCGGGCTAGGGTTAGGGTTAGGGGACGGGGACGGTTTAGGGTCCAGGTGAGGGTACGGCAACGCTTTAGGGGGAGCGTGCGTGTGAGGGCGCGGGTTAGTGTTAGCGTACGGGTTAGGATTAGGGCACGGTTGAGGGTCAGGCTTCGGGGAAGGGTTAGGGCTAGGGTTCGGGCTAGGGTTAGGGTTAGGGGACGGGGACGGTTAAGGGTCCAGGTGAGGGTACGGCAACGCTTTAGGGGGAGCATGCTTGTGAGGGCGCGGGTTAGTGTTAGCGTACGGGTTAGGATTAGGGGACGGGTGAGGGTCAGGCTTCGGGGAAGGGTTAGTGTTAGGGTTCGGGCAAGGATTAGGGTTAGGGGACGGGGACGGTTTAGGGTCCAGGTGAGGTTACGGCAACGCTATAGGTGGAGCATGTGTTTGAGGGCGCGGGTTAGTGTTAGCGTACGGGTTAGGATTAGGGGACAGGTGAGGGTCAGGCTTCGGGGAAGGTTTAGGGTTAGGGTTCGGGCTAGGGTTAGGCTTAGGGGACGGGGACGGTTTAGGGTCCAGGTGAGGGTACGGCAACGCTTTAGGGGGAGCGTGCGTGTGAGGGCGCGGGTTAGTGTTAGCGTACGGGTTAGGATTAGGGGACGGGTGAGGGTCAGGCTTCGGGGAAGGGTTAGGGTTAGGTTTCGGTTAGGGTTAGGGTTAGGGGACGGGGACGGTTTAGGGTCCAGGTGAGGGTACGGCAACGCTTTAGGGGGAGCGTGCGTTTGAGGGCGCGGGTTAGTGTTAGCGTACGGGTTAGGATTAGGGCACCGGTGAAGGTCAGGCTTCGGGGAAGTCTTAGGGTTAGGGTTCGGGCTAGGGTTAGGGTTAGGGGACGGGGACGGTTTAGGGTCCAGGTGAGTGTACGGCAACGCTTTAGAGGGAGCGTGCGTGTGAGGGCGCGGGTTAGTGTTAGCGTACGGGTTAGGATTAGGGGACGGGTGAGGGTCAGGCTTCGGGGAAGTGTTATGGTTAGGGTTCGGGCTAGGGTTAGGGTTAGGGGACGGGGACGGTTTAGGGTCCAGGTGAGGGTACGGCAACGCTTTAGGGGGAGCGTGCGTGTGAGGGCGTGGGTTAGTGTTTGCGTACGGGTTAGGATTAGGGGACGGGTGAGGGTCCGGCTTCGGGGAAGGGTTAGGGTTAGGGTTCGGGCTAGGGTTAGGGTTAGTGTACGGGGACGGTTTAGGGTCCAGGTGAGGGTACGGCAACGCTTTAGGGGGAGCGTGCCTGTGAGGGCGTGGGTTAGTGTTAGAGTACGGGTTACGATTAGGGGACGGGTGAGGGTCAGGCTTCCGGGAAGGGTTAGGGTTAGGGTTCGGGCTAGGGTTAGGGTTAGGGGACGGGGACGGTTTAGGGTCCAGGTGAGGGTACGGCAACGCTTTAGGGGGAGCGTGCGTGTGAGGGCGCGGGTTAGTGTTAGCGTACGGGTTAGGATTAGGGGACGGGTGAGGGTCAGGCTTCGGGGAAGGGTTAGGGTTAGGGTTCGGGCTAGGGTTAGGGTTAGGGAACGGGGACGGTTTAGGGTCCAGGTGACGGTATGGCAACGCTTTAGGGGGAGCGTGCGTGTGAGGGCGCGAGTTAGCGTTAGCGTACGGGTTAGGATTAGGGGACGGGTGAGGGTCAGGCTTCAGGGAAGGGTTAGGGTTAGGGTTCGGGCTAGGGTTAGGGATAGGGGACGGGGACGGTTTAGGGTCCAGGTGAGGGTACAGCAACACTTTAGGGGGAGCGTGCGTGTGAGGGCGCGGGTTAGTGTTAGCGTACGGGTTAGGATTAGGGGATGGGTGAGGGTCAGGCTTCGGGGAAGGGTTAGGGTTAGGGTTCGGGCTAGGTTTAGGGTTAGGGGACGGGGACGGTTTAGGGTCCAGGTGAGTGTACGGCAACGCTTTAGGGGGAGCGTGCGTGTGAGGGCGTGGGTTACTGTTAGCGTACGGGTTAGGATTAGGGGACGGGTGAGGGTCAGTCTTCGGGGAAGGGTTAGGGTTAGGGTTCGGGCTAGGGTTAGGGTTAGGGGACGGGGACGGTTTAGGGTCCAGGTGAGGGTACAGCAAAGCTTTAGGGGGAGCGTGCGTGTGAGGGCGGGGGTTAGTGTTAGCGTACGGGTTAGGATTAGGGGACGGGTGAGGGTCAGGCTTCGGGGAAGGGTTAGGGTTAGGGTTCGGGCTAGGGTTAGTGTTAGGGGACGGGGACGGTTTAGGGTCCAGGTGAGGGTACGGCAACGCTTTAGGGGGAGCGTGCGTGTGAGGGCGCGTGTTAGTGTTAGCGTACGGGTTAGGATAAGGGGACGGGTGAGGGTCAGGCTTCGGGGAAGGGTTAGGGTTAGGGTTCGGGCTAGGGTTAGGGTTAGGGGACGGGGACGGTTTAGGGTCCAGGTGAGGGTACGGCAACGCTTTAGGGGGAGCGTGCGTGTGAGGGCGTGGGTTAGTGTTAGCGTACGGGTTAGGATTAGGGGACGGGTGAGGGTCAGGCTTCGGGGAAGGGTTAGCGTTAGGGTTCGGGCTAGGGTTAGGGTTAGGGAATGGGGACGGTTTAGGGTCCAGGTGAGGGTACGGCAACGCTTTAGGGGTAGCTTGCGTGTGAGGGCGCGGGTTAGTGTTAGCGTACGGATTAGGATTAGGGGACGGGTGAGGGTCAGGCTTCGGGGAAGGGTTAGGGTTAGTTTTCGGGCTAGGGTTAGGGTTAGGGGAAGGGGACGGCTTAGGGTCCAGGTGAGGGTACGGCAACGCTTTAGGGGAGCGTGCGTGTGAGGGCGCGGGTTAGTGTTAGCGTACGGGTTAGGATTAGGGTTCGGGTGAGGGTCAGGCTTCGGGGAAGGGTTAGGGTTAGGGTTCGGGCTAGGGTTAGGGTTAGGGGAAGGGGACCGTTTAGGGTCCAGGTGAGGGTACGGCAACGCTTTAGGGGGAGCGTGCGTGTGAGGGCGCGGGTTAGTGTTAGCGTACGGGTTAGGATTAGGGGACGGGTGAGGGTCAGGCTTCGGGGAAGGGTTAGGGTTAGGGTTCAGGCAAGGGTTAGGGTTAGGGGACGGGGACGGTTTAGGGTCCAGGTGAGGGTACGGCAACGCTTTAGGGGGAGCGCGCGTGTGAGGGTGCGGGTTAGTGTTAGCGTACGGGTTAGGATTAGGGGACGGGTGAGGGTCGGGCTTCGGGGAAGGGTTAGGGTTAGGGTTCGGGCTAGGGTTAGGGTTAGGGGATGGGGACGGTTTAGGGTCCAGGTGAGGGTACGGCAACGCTTTAGGGGGAGAGTGCGTGTGAGGGCGCGGGTTAGTGTTAGCGTACGGGTTAGGATTAGGGGACGGGTGAGGTTCAGGCTTCGGGGAAGGGTTAGGGTTAGGGTTCGGGCTAGGGTTAGGGTTAGGGGACGGGGACGGTTTAGGGTCCAGGTGAGGGAACGGGAAAGCTTTAGGGGGAGCGTGCGTGTGAGGGCACGGGTTAGTGTGAGCGTACGGGTTAGGATTAGGGGACGGGTGAGGGTCAGGCTTCGGGGAAGTGTTAGGGTTAGGGTTCGGGCTAGGGTTAGGGTTAGGGGACGGGGACGGTTTAGGGTCCAGGTGAGGGTACGGCAACGCTTTAGGGGGATCGTGCGTGTGAGGGCGCGGGTTAGTGTTCGCGTACGGGTTAGGATTAGGGGACGGGTGAGGGTCAGGCTTCGGGGAAGGGTTAGGGTTAGGGTTCGGGCTAGGGTTAGGGTTAGGGGACGGGGACGGTTTAGGGTCCAGGTGAGGGTACGGCAGCCCTTTAGGGGGAGCGTGCGTGTGAGGGCGCGGGTTAGTGTTAGCGTACGGGTTAGGATTAGGGGACGGGTGAGGGTCAGGCTTCGGGGAAGGGTTAGGGTTAGGGTTCAGCTAGGGTTAGGGTTAGGGGACGGGGACGGTTTAGGGTCCAGGTGAGGGTACGGCAACGCTTTAGGGGAAGCGTGCGTGTCAGGGCGCGGGTTAGTGTTAGCGTACGGGTTAGGATTAGGGGACGGGTGAGGGTCAGGCTTCGGGGAAGGGTTAGGGTTAGGGTTCGGGTTAGGGTTAGGGTTAGGGGACGGGGACGGTTTAGGGTCCAGGTGAGGGAACGGCAACGCTTAAGGGGAAGCGTGCGTGTCAGGGCGTGGGTTAGTGTTAGCGTACGGGTTAGGATTAGGGCACGGGTGAGGGCCAGGCTTCGGGGAAGGGTTAGGGTTAGGGTTCGGGCTAGGGTTAGGGTTAGGGGACGGGGACGATTTAGGGTCCAGGTGAGGGTACGGCAACGCTTTATGGGGAGAGTGCGTGTGAGGGCGCGGGTTAGTGTTAGCGTACGGGTTAGGATTAGGGCACGGGTGAGGGTCAGGCTTCGGGGATGGTTTAGGGCTACGGTTCGGGCTAGGGTTAGGGTTACGGGACGGGGATGGTTTAGGGTCCAGGTGAGGGTACGGCAACGCTTTAAGGGGAGCGTGCGTGTGAGGGCGCGGGTTAGTGTTAGCGTACGGGTTAGGATTAGGTCACGGGTGAGGGTCAGGCTTCGGGGAAGGGTTAGGGTTAGGGTTCGGTTAGGGTTAGGGTTAGGGGACGGGGACGGTTTAGGGTCCAAGTTAGGGTACGGCAACGCTTTAGGGGAGCGTGCGTGTGAGGGCGCGGGTTAGTGTTAGCGTACGGGTTAGGATTAGGGCACCGGTGAAGGTCAGGCTTCGGGGAAGGGTTAGGGTTAGGATTCGGGCTAGGGTTAGGGTTAGGGGACGGGGACGGTTTAGGGTCCAGGTGAGGGTACGGCAACGCTTTAGGGGGAGCGTGCGTGTGAGGGCGCGGGTTAGTGTTAGCGTACGGGTTAGGATTAGGGGACGGGTGAGGGTCAGGCTTCGGGGAAGGGTTAGGGTTAGGGTTCGGGCTAGGGTTAGGGTTAGGGGACGGGGACGGTTTAGGGTCCAGGTGAGGGTACGGCAACGTTTTAGGGGGAGCGTGCGTGTGAGGGCGCGGGTTAGTGTTAGCGTACGTGTTAGGATTAGGGGACGGGTGAGGGTCAGGCTTCGGGGAAGGGTTAGGGTTAGGGTTCGGGCTAGGGTTAGGGTTAGGGGACGGGGACGGTTTAGGGTCCAGGTGAGGGTACGCAACGCTTTAGGGTGAGCGTGCGTGTGAGGGCGCGGGATAGTGTTAGCGTACGGGTTAGGATTAGGGGACGGGTGAGGGTCAGGCTTCGGGGAAGGGTTAGGGCTAGTGTTCAGGCTAGGGTTAGGGTTAGGGGACGGGGACGGTTTAGGGTCCAGATGAGGGTACGGCAACGCTTTAGGGGGAGCGTGCGTGTGAGGGCGCGGGTTAGTGTTAGCGTACGGGTTAGGATTAGGGGACAGGTGAGGGTCAGGCTTCGGGGAAGGGTTAGGGCTAGTGTTCAGGCTAGGGTTAGGGTTAGGGGACGGGGACGGTTTAGGGTCCAGATGAGGGTACGGCAACGCTTTAGGGGGAGCGTGCGTGTGAGGGCGCGGGTTATTGTTATCGTACGGGTTAGGATTAGGGCACGGGTGAGGGTCAGGCTTCGGGGAAGGGTTAGGGTTAGGGTTCGGGCTAGGGTTAGGGTTAGGGGACGGGGACGGTTTAGGGTCCAGGTGAGGGTACGGCAACGCTTTAGGGGGAGCGTGCGTGTGAGGGCGCGGGTTAGTGTTTGCGTACGGGTTAGGATTAGGGGACGGGTGAGGGTCAGGCTTCGGGGAAGGGTTAGGGTTAGGGTTCGGGCTAGGGTTAGGGTTAGTGTACGGGGACGGTTTAGGGTCCAGGTGAGGGTACGGCAACGCGTTAGGGGGAGCGTGCGTGTGAGGGCGCGGGTTAGTGGTAGCGTACGGGTTAGGATTAGGACACGGGTTAGGGTCAGGCTTCGGGGAAGGGTTAGGGTTAGGGTTGGTCCTAGGGTTAGAGTTAGGGGACGGGGACGGTTTAGGGTCCAGGTGAGGGTACGGCAACGCTTTAGGGGGAGCGCGCGTGTGAGGGCGCGGGTTAGTGTTAGCGTACGGGTTAGGATTAGGGGACGGGTGAGGGTCAGGCTTCGGGGAAGGGTTAGGGTTAGGGTTCGGGCTAGGGTTAGGGTTAGGGAACGGGGACGGTTTAGGGTCCAGGTGAGGGTACGGCAACGCTTTAGGGGGAGCGTGCGTGTGAGGGCGCGGGTTAGTGTTAGCGTACGGGTTAGGATTAGGGGACGGGTGAGGGTCAGGCTTCGGGGAAGGGTTAGGGCTAGTGTTCAGGCTAGGGTTAGGGTTAGGGGACGGGGACGGTTTAGGGTCCAGGTGAGGGTACGGCAACGCTTTAGGGGGAGCGTGCGTGTGAGGGCGCGGGTTAGTGTTAGCGTTCGGGATAGGATTAGGGCACCGGTGAGTGTCAGGCTTCGGGGAAGGCTTAGGGTTAGGGTTCGGGCTAGGGTTAGGGTTAGGGGACGGGGACGGTTTAGGGTCCAGGTGAGGGTACGGCAACGCTTTAGGGGGAGCGTTCGTGTGAGGGCGCGGGTTAGTGTTAGCGTACGGGTTAGGATTAGGGGACGGGTGAGGGTCAGGCTTCGGGGAAGGGTTAAGGTTAGCTTTCGGTTAGGGTTAGGGTTAGGGGACGGGGACGGTTTAGGGTCCAGGTGAGGGTACGGCAACGCTTTAGGGGAAGCGTGCGTTTGAGGGCGCGGGTTAGTGTTAGCGTACGGGTTAGGATTAGGGCACCGGTGAAGGTCAGGCTTCGGGGAAGGGTTAGGGTTAGGGTTCGGGCTAGGGTTAGGGTTAGGGGACGGGGACGGTTTAGGGTCCAGGTGAGGGTACGGCAACGCTTTAGGGGGAGCGTGCGTGTGAGGGCGCGGGTTAGTGTTAGCGTACGGATTAGGATTAGGGGACGGGTGAGGGTCAGGCTTCGGGGAAGGGTTAGGGTTAGGGTTTGGGCTAGGGTTAGGGTTAGGGGACGGGGACGGTTTAGGGTCTAGGTGAGGGTACGGCAACACTTTAGGGGGAGCGTGCGTGTGAGGGCGCGGTTTAGTGTTAGCGTACGGGTTAGGATTAGGGCACCGGTGAGGGTCAGGCTTCGGGGAAGGCTTAGGGTAAGGGTTTGGGCTAGGGTTAGGGATAGGGGACGGGGACGGTTTAGGGTCCAGGTGAGGGTACGGCAACGCTTTAGGGGGAGCGTGCGTGTGAGGGCGCGGGTTAGTGTTAGCGTACGGGTTAGGATTAGGGCACGGGGGAGGGTCAGGCTTCGGGGAAAGGTTAGGGTTAGGGTTCGGGCTAGGGTTAGGGTTAGGGGACGGGGACGGTTTAGGGTCCAGGTGAGGGTACGGCAATGCTTTAGGGGGAGCGTGCGTGTGAGGGCGCGGGTTAGTGTTTGCGTACGGGTTAGGATTAGGGGACGGGTGAGGGTCAGGCTTCGGGGAAGGGTTAGGGTTAGGGTTCGGGCTAGGGTTAGGGTTAGGGGACGGGGACGGTTTAGGGTCCAGGTGAGGGTACGGCAACGTTTTAGGGGGAGCGTGCGTGTGAGGGCGCGGGTTAGTGTTAGCGTACGTGTTAGGATTAGGGGACGGGTGAGGGTCAGGCTTCGGGGAAGGGTTAGGGTTAGGGTTCGGGCTAGGGTTAGGGTTAGGGGACGGGGACGGTTTAGGGTCCAGGTGAGGGTACGGCAACGCTTTAGGGTGAGCGTGCGTGTGAGGGCGCGGGATAGTGTTAGTGTACGGGTTAGGATTAGGGGACGGGTGAGGGTCAGGCTTCGGGGAAGGGTTAGGGCTAGTGTTCAGGCTAGGGTTAGGGTTAGGGGACGGGGACGGTTTAGGGTCCAGATGAGGGTACGGCAACGCTTTAGGGGGAGCGTGCGTGTGAGGGCGCGGGTTAGTGTTAGCGTACGGGTTAGGATTAGGGGACAGGTGAGGGTCAGGCTTCGGGGAAGGGTTAGGGCTAGTGTTCAGGCTAGGGTTAGGGTTAGGGGACGGGGACGGTTTAGGGTCCAGATGAGGGTACGGCAACGCTTTAGGGGGAGCGTGCGTGTGAGGGCGCGGGTTAGTGTTATCGTACGGGTTAGGATTAGGGCACGGGTGAGGGTCAGGCTTCGGGGAAGGGTTAGGGTTAGGGTTCGGGCTAGGGTTAGGGTTAGGGGACGGGGACGGTTTAGGGTCCAGGTGAGGGTACGGCAACGCTTTAGGGGGAGCGTGCGTGTGAGGGCGCGGGTTAGTGGTAGCGTACGGGTTAGGATTAGGACACGGGTTAGGGTCAGGCTTCGGGGAAGGGTTAGGGTTAGGGTTGGTCCTAGGGTTAGAGTTAGGGGACGGGGACGGTTTAGGGTCCAGGTGAGGGTACGGCAACGCTTTAGGGGGAGCGCGCGTGTGAGGCCGCGGGTTAGTGTTAGCGTACGGGTTAGGATTAGGGGACGGGTGAGGGTCAGGCTTCGGGGAAGGGTTAGGGTTAGGGTTCGGGCTAGGGTTAGGGTTAGGGAACGGGGACGGTTTAGGGTCCAGGTGAGGGTACGGCAACGCTTTAGGGGGAGCGTGCGTGTGAGGGCGCGGGTTAGTGTTAGCGTACGGGTTAGGATTAGGGGACGGGTGAGGGTCAGGCTTCGGGGAAGGGTTAGGGCTAGTGTTCAGGCTAGGGTTAGGGTTAGGGGACGGGGACGGTTTAGGGTCCAGGTGAGGGTACGGCAACGCTTTAGGGGGAGCGTGCGTGTGAGGGCGCGGGTTAGTGTTAGCGTTCGGGATAGGATTAGGGCACCGGTGAGTGTCAGGCTTCGGGGAAGGCTTAGGGTTAGGGTTCGGGCTAGGGTTAGGGTTAGGGGACGGGGACGGTTTAGGGTCCAGGTGAGGGTACGGCAACGCTTTAGGGGGAGCGTGCGTGTGAGGGCGCGGGTTAGTGTTAGCGTACGGGTTAGGATTAGGGGACGGGTGAGGGTCAGGCTTCGGGGAAGGGTTAAGGTTAGCTTTCGGTTAGGGTTAGGGTTAGGGGACGGGGACGGTTTAGGGTCCAGGTGAGGGTACGGCAACGCTTTAGGGGAAGCGTGCGTTTGAGGGCGCGGGTTAGTGTTAGCGTACGGGTTAGGATTAGGGCACCGGTGAAGGTCAGGCTTCGGGGAAGGGTTAGGGTTAGGGTTCGGGCTAGGGTTAGGGTTAGGGGACGGGGACGGTTTAGGGTCCAGGTGAGGGTACGGCAACGCTTTAGGGGGAGCGTGCGTGTGAGGGCGCGGGTTAGTGTTAGCGTACGGGTTAGGATTAGGGGACGGGTGAGGGTCAGGCTTCGGGGAAGGGTTAGGGTTAGGGTTTGGGCTAGGGTTAGGGTTAGGGGACGGGGACGGTTTAGGGTCTAGGTGAGGGTACGGCAACACTTTAGGGGGAGCGTGCGTGTGAGGGCGCGGTTTAGTGTTAGCGTACGGGTTAGGATTAGGGCACCGGTGAGGGTCAGGCTTCGGGGAAGGCTTAGGGTAAGGGTTTGGGCTAGGGTTAGGGATAGGGGACGGGGACGGTTTAGGGTCCAGGTGAGGGTACGGCAACGCTTTAGGGGGAGCGTGCGTGTGAGGGCGCGGGTTAGTGTTAGCGTACGGGTTAGGATTAGGGCACGGGGGAGGGTCAGGCTTCGGGGAAAGGTTAGGGTTAGGGTTCGGGCTAGGGTTAGGGTTAGGGGACGGGGACGGTTTAGGGTCCAGGTGAGGGTACGGCAACGCTTTAGGGGGAGCGTGCGTGTGAGGGCGCGGGTTAGTGTTAGCGTACGGGTTAGGATTAGGGCACGGGTGAGGGTCAGGCTTCGGGGAAGGGTTAGGGTTAGGGTTCGGGCTAGGGTTAGGGTTAGGGGACGGGGACGGTTTAGGGTCCAGGTGAGGGTACGGCAATGCTTTAGGGGGAGCGTGCGTGTGAGGGCGCGGGTTAGTGTTTGCGTACGGGTTAGGATTAGGGGACGGGTGAGGGTCAGGCTTCGGGGAAGGGTTAGGGTTAGGGTTCGGGCTAGGGTTAGGGTTAGGGGACGGGGACGGTTTAGGGTCCAGGTGAGGGTACGGCAACGCTTTAGGGGGAGCGTGCGTGTGAGGGCGCGGGTTAGTGTTAGCGTACGGGTTAGGATTAGGGGACGGGTGAGGGTCAGGCTTCGGGGAAGGGTTAGGGTTAGGGTTCGGGCTAGGGTTAGGGTTAGGGGACGGGGACGGTTTAGGGTCCAGGTGAGGGTACGGCAACGCTTTAGGGGGAGTGTGCGTGTGAGGGCGCGGGTTAGTGTTAGCGTACGGGTTAGGATTAGGGGACGGGTGAGGGTCAGGCTTCGGGGATGGGTTAGGGCTAGTGTTCAGGCTAGGGTTAGGGTTAGGGGACGGGGACGGTTTAGTGTCCAGATGAGGGTACGGCAACGCTTTAGGGGGAGCGTGCGTGTGAGGGCGCGGGTTAGTGTTAGCGTACGGGTTAGGATTAGGGGACGGGTGAGGGTCAGGCTTCGGGGAAGGGTTAGGGTTAGGGTTCGGGCTAGGGTTAGGGTTAGGGGACGGGGACGGTTTAGGGTCCAGGTGAGGGTACGGCAACGCTTTAGGGGGAGCGTGTTGTGAGGGCGCGGGTTAGTGTTAGCGTACGGGTTAGGATTAGGGGACGTGTGAGGGTCAGGCTTTGGGGAAGCGTTAGGGTTTGGGTTCGGGCTAGGGTTAGGGTTAGGGGACGGGGACGGTTTAGGGTCCAGGTGAGGGTACGGCAACGCTTTAGGGGGAGCGTGTGTGTGAGGGCGCGGGTTAGTGTTAGCGTACGGGTTAGGATTAGGGGACGGGTGAGGGTCAGGCTTCGGGGAAGGGTTAGGTTTAGGGTTCGGGCTAGGGTTAGGGTTAGGGGACGGGAACGGTTTAGGGTCCAGGTGAGGGTATGGCAACGCTTTAGGGGGAGCGTGCGTGTGAGGGAGCGGGTTAGTGTTAGCGTACGGGTTAGGATTAGGGCACCGGTGAGGGTCAGGCTTCGAGGAAGGGTTAGGGTTAGGTTTCGGGCTAGGGTTAGGGTTAGGGAACGGGGACGGTTTAGGGTCCAGGTGAGGGTACGGCAACGCTTTAGGGGGAGCGTGCGTGTGAGGGCGCGGGTTAGTGTTAGCGTACGGGATAGGATTAGGGCACCGGTGAGTGTCAGGCTTCGGGGAAGGGTTAGGGTTAGGGTTCGGGCTAGGGTTAGGGTTAGGGGACGGGGACGGTTTAGGGTCCAGGTGAGGGTACGGCAACGCTTTAGGGGGAGCGTGCGTGTGAGGGCGCGGGTTAGTGTTAGCGTACGGGTTAGGATTAGGGGACGGGTGAGGGTCAGGCTTCGGGGATGGGTTAGGGCTAGGGTTCGGGCTAGGGTTAGGGTTAGGGGACGTGGACGGTTTAGGGTCCAGGTGAGGGTACGGCAACGCTTTAAGGGGAGCGTGCGTGTGAGGGCGCGGGTTAGTGTTAGCGTACGGGTTAGGATTAGGGGACGGGTGAGGGTCAGGCTTCGGGGAAGGGTTAGGGCTAGGTTTCGGTTAGGGTTAGGGTTAGGGGACGGGGACGGTTTAGGGTCCAGGTGAGGGTACGGCAACGCTTTAGGTGGAGCGTGCGTTTGAGGGCGCGGGTTAGTGTTAGCGTACGGGTTAGGATTAGGGCACCGGTGAAGGTCAGGCTTCGGGGAAGGGTTAGGGTTAGGGTTCGGGCTAGGGTTAGGGTTAGGGGACGGGGACGGTTTAGGGTCCAGGTGAGGGTACGGCAACGCTTTAGGGGGAGCGTGCGTGTGAGGGCGCGGGTTAGTGTTAGCGTACGGGTTAGGAATAGGGGACGGTTGAGGGTCAGGCTTCGGGGAAGGGTTAGCGTTGGGGTTTGTGCTAGGGTTAGGGTTAGGGTACGGGGACGGTTTAGGGTCCAGGTGAGGGTACGGCAACGCTTTAGGGGGAGCGTGCGTGTGAGGGCGCAGTTTAGTGTTACCGTACGGGTTAGAATTAGGGCACCGGTGAGGGTCAGGCTTCGGGGAAGGGTTAGGGTTAGGGTTCGGGCTAGAGTTAGGGTTAGGGGACGGGGACGGTTTAGGGTCCAGGTGAGGGTACGGCAACGCTTTAGGGGGAGCGTGCGTGTGAGGGCGCGGGTTAGTGTTAGCGTACGGGTTAGGATTAGGGGACGGGTGAAGGTCAGGCTTCGGGGAAGGGTTAGGGTTAGGGTTCGGGCTAGGGTTAGGGTTAGGGGACGGGGACGGTTTAGGGTCCAGGTGAGGGTACGGCAACGCTTTAGGGGGAGCGTGCGTGTGAGGGCGCGGGTTAGTGTTAGCATACGGGTTAGGATTAGGGCACCGGTGAGGGTCAGGCTTCGAGGAAGCGTTAGGGTTAGGGTTCGGGCTAGGGTTAGGGTTAGGGGACGGGGACGGTTTAGGGTCCAGGTGGGGGTACGGCAACGCTTTAGGGGGAGCGTGCGTGTGAGGGCGCGGGTTAGTGTTAGCGTACGGGATAGGATTAGGGCACCGGTGAGTGTCAGGCTTCGGGGAAGGCTTAGGGTTAGGGTTCGGGCTAGGGTTAGGGTTAGGGGACGGGGACGGTTTAGGGTCCAGGTGAGGGTACGGCAACGCTTTAGGGGGAGCGTGCGTGTGAGGGCGCCGGTTAGTGTTAGCGTACGGGTTAGGATTAGGGGACGGGTGAGGGTCAGGCTTCGGGGAAGGGTTAGGGTTAGGTTTCGGTTAGGGTTAGGGTTAGGGGACGGGGACGGTTTAGGGTCCAGGTGAGGGTACGGCAACGCTTTAGGGGGAGCGTGCGTTTGAGGGCGCGGGTTAGTGTTAGCGTACGGCTTAGGATTAGGGCACCGGTGAGTGTCAGGCTTCGGGGAAGGGTTAGGGTTAGGGTTTGGGCTAGGTTTAGGGTTAGGGGACGGGGACGGTTTAGGGTCCAGGTGAGGGTACGGCAACGCTTTAGGGGGAGCGTGCGTGTGAGGGCGCGGTTTAGTGTTAGCGTACGGGTTAGGATTAGGGCACCGGTGAGGGTCAGGCTTCGGGGAAGGCTTAGGGTTAGGGTTTGGACTAGGGTTAGGGATAGGGGACGGGGACGGTTTAGGGTCCAGGTGAGGGTACGGCAACGCTTTAGGGGGAGCGTGCGTGTGAGGGCGCGGGTTAGTGTTATCGTACGGGTTAGGATTAGGGCACGGGGGAGGGTCAGGCTTCGGGGAAGGGTTAGGGTTAGGGTTCGGGCTAGGGTTAGGGTTAGGGGACGGGGACGTTTTAGGGTCCAGGTGAGGGTACGGCAACGCTTTAGGGGGAGCGTGCGTGTGAGGGCACGGGTTAGTGTTTGCGTACGGGTTAGGATTAGGGGACGGGTGAGGGTCAGGCTTCGGGGAAGGGTTAGGGTTAGGGTTCGGGCTAGGGTTAGGGTTAGGGGACGGGGACGGTTTAGGGTCCAGGTGAGGGTACGGCAACGTTTTAGGGGGAGCGTGCGTGTGAGGGCGCGGGTTAGTGTTAGCGTACGTGTTAGGATTAGGGGACGGGTGAGGGTCAGGCTTCGGGGAAGGGTTAGGGTTAGGGTTCGGGCTAGGGTTAGGGTTAGGGGACGGGGACGGTTTAGGGTCCAGGTGAGGGTACGGCAACGCTTTAGGGGGAGCGTGCGTGTGATGGCGCGGGTTAGTGTTAGCGTACGGGTTAGGATTAGGGGACGGGTGAGGGTCAAGCTTCGGGGAAGGGTTAGGGCTAGTGTTCAGGCTAGGGTTAGGGTTAGGGGACGGGGACGGTTTAGGGTCCAGATGAGGGTACGGCAACGCTTTAGGGGGAGCGTGCGTGTGAGGGCGCGGGTTAGTGTTAGCGTACGGGTTAGGATTAGGGGACGGGTGAGGGTCAGGCTTCGGGGAAGGGTTAGGGCTAGTGTTCAGGCTAGGGTTAGGGTTAGGGGACGGGGACGGTTTAGGGTCCAGATGAGGGTACGGCAACGCTTTAGGGGGAGTGTGCGTGTGAGGGCGCGAGTTAGTGTTAGCGTACGGGTTAGGATTAGGGCACGGGTGAGGGTCAGGCTTCGGGGAAGGGTTAGGGTTAGGGTTCGGGCTAGGGTTAGGGTTAGTGTACGGGGACGGTTTAGGGTCCAGGTGAGGGTACGGCAACGCTTTAGGGGGAGCGTGCGTGTGAGGGCGCGGGTTAGTGGTAGCGTACGGGTTAGGATTAGGACACGGGTTAGGGTCAGGCTTCGGGGAAGGGTTAGGGTTAGGGTTGGTCCTAGGGTTAGAGTTAGGGGACGGGGACGGTTTAGGGTCCAGGTGAGGGTACGGCAACGCTTTAGGGGGAGCGTGCGTTTGAGGGCGCGGGTTAGTGTTAGCGTACGTGTTAGGATTAGGGGACGGGTGAGGGTCAGGCTTCGGGGAAGGGTTAGGGCTAGTGTTCAGGCTAGGGTTAGGGTTAGGGGACGGGGACGGTTTAGGGTCCAGATGAGGGTACGGCAACGCTTTAGGGGGAGCGTGCGTGTGAGGGCGCGGGTTAGTGTTAGCGTACGGGTTAGGATTAGGGGACAGGTGAGGGTCAGGCTTCGGGGAAGGGTTAGGGCTAGTGTTCAGGCTAGGGTTAGGGTTAGGGGACGGGGACGGTTTAGGGTCCAGATGAGGGTACGGCAACGCTTTAGGGGGAACGTGCGTGTGAGGGCGCGGGTTAGTGTTTGCGTACGGGTTACGATTAGGGGACGGGTGAGGGTCAGGCTTCGGGGAAGGGTTAGGGTTAGGGTTCGGGCTAGGGTTAGGGTTAGTGTACGGGGACGGTTTAGGGTCCAGGTGAGGGTACGGCAACGCTTTAGGGGGAGCGTGCGTGTGAGGGCGCGGGTTAGTGGTAGCGTACGGGTTAGGATTAGGACACGGGTTAGGGTCAGGCTTCGGGGAAGGGTTAGGGTTAGGGTTGGTCCCAGGGTTAGAGTTAGGGGACGGGGACGGTTTAGGGTCCAGGTGAGGGTACGGCAACGCTTTAGGGGGAGCGCGCGTGTGAGGGCGCGGGTTAGTGGTAGCGTACGGGTTAGGATTAGGGGACGGGTGAGGGTCAGGCTTCGGGGAAGGGTTAGGGTTAGGGTTCGGGCTAGGTTTAGGGTTAGGGAACGGGGACGGTTTAGGGTCCAGGTGAGGGTACGGCAACGCTTTAGGGGGAGCGTGCGTGTGAGGGCGCGGGTTAGTGTTAGCGTACGGGTTAGGATTAGGGGACGGGTGAGGGTCAGGCTTCGGGGAAGGGTTAGGGCTAGTGTTCAGGCTAGGGTTAGGGTTAGGGGACGGGGACGGTTTAGGGTCCAGGTGAGGGTACGGCAACGCTTTAGGGGGAGCGTGCGTGTGAGGGCGCGGGTTAGTGTTAGCGTTCGGGATAGGATTAGGGCACCGGTGAGTGTCAGGCTTCGGGGAAGGCTTAGGGTTAGGGTTCGGGCTAGGGTTAGGGTTAGGGGACGGGGACGGTTTAGGGTCCAGGTGAGGGTACGGCAACGCTTTAGGGGGAGCGTGCGTGTGAGGGCGCGGGTTAGTGTTAGCGTACGGGTTAAGATTAGGGGACGGGTGAGGGTCAGGCTTCGGGGAAGGGTTAAGGTTAGCTTTCGGTTAGGGTTAGGGTTAGGGGACGGGGACGGTTTAGGGTCCAGGTGAGGGTACGGCAACGCTTTAGGGGGAGCGTGCGTTTGAGGGCGCGGGTTAGTGTTAGCGTACGGGTTAGGATTAGGGCACCGGTGAAGGTCAGGCTTCGGGGAAGGGTTAGGGTTAGGGTTCGGGCTAGGGTTAGGGTTAGGGGACGGGGACGGTTTAGGGTCCAGGTGAGGGTACGGCAACGCTTTAGGGGGATCGTGCGTGTGAGGGCGCGGGTTAGTGTTAGCGTACGGGTTAGGATTAGGGGACGGGTGAGGGTCAGGCTTCGGGGAAGTGTTAGGGTTAGGGTTTGGGCTAGGGTTAGGGTTAGGGGACGGGGACGGTTTAGGGTCTAGGTGAGGGTACGGCAACGCTTTAGGGGGAGCGTGCGTGTGAGGGCGCGGTTTAGTGTTAGCGTACGGGTTAGGATTAGGGCACCGGTGAGGGTCAGGCTTCGGGGAAGGCTTAGGGTAAGGGTTTGGGCTAGGGTTAGGGATAGGGGACGGGGACGGTTTAGGGTCCAGGTGAGGGTACGGCAACGCTTTAGGGGGAGCGTGCGTGTGAGGGCGCGGGTTAGTGTTAGCGTACGTGTTAGGATTAGGGGACGGGTGAGGGTCAGGCTTCGGGGAAGGGTTAGGGTTAGGGTTCGGGCTAGGGTTAGGGTTAGGGGACGGGGACGGTTTAGGGTCCAGGTGAGGGTACGGCAACGCTTTAGGGGGAGTGTGCGTGTGAGGGCGCGGGTTAGTGTTAGCGTACGGGTTAGGATTAGGGGACGGGTGAGGGTCAGGCTTCGGGGATGGGTTAGGGCTAGTGTTCAGGCTAGGGTTAGGGTTAGGGGACGGGGACGGTTTAGTGTCCAGATGAGGGTACGGCAACGCTTTAGGGGGAGCGTGCGTGTGAGGGCGCGGGTTAGTGTTAGCGTACGGGTTAGGATTAGGGCACCGGTGAGGGTCAGGCTTCGAGGAAGCGTTAGGGTTAGGGTTCGGGCTAAGGTTAGGGTTAGGGGACGGGGACGGTTTAGGGTCCAGGTGAGGGTACGGCAACGCTTTAGGGGGAGCGTGCGTGTGAGGGCGCCGGTTAGTGTTAGCGTACGGGTTAGGATTAGGGGACGGGTGAGGGTCAGGCTTCGGGGAAGGGTTAGGGTTAGGTTTCGGTTAGGGTTAGGGTTAGGGGACGGGGACGGTTTAGGGTCCAGGTGAGGGTACGGCAACGCTTTAGGGGGAGCGTGCGTTTGAGGACGCGGGTTAGTGTTAGCGTACGGCTTAGGATTAGGGCACCGGTGAGTGTCAGGCTTCGGGGAAGGGTTAGGGTTAGGGTTTGGGCTAGGGTTAGGGTTAGGGGACGGGGACGGTTTAGGGTCCAGGTGAGGGTACGGCAACGCTTTAGGGGGAGCGTGCGTGTGAGGGCGCGGGTTAGTGTTAGCGTACGGGTTAGGATTAGGGGACGGGTGAGGGTCAGGCTTCGGGGAAGGGTTAGGGTTAGGGTTCGGGCTAGGGTTAGGGTTAGGGGACGGGGACGGTTTAGGGTCCAGGTGAGGGTACGGCAACGCTTTAGGGGGAGCGTGCGTGTGAGGGCGCGGGTTAGTGTTAGCGTACGGGTTAGGATTAGGGCACCGGTGAGGGTCAGGCTTCGAGGAAGCGTTAGGGTTAGGGTTCGGGCTAGGGTTAGGGTTAGGGGACGGGGACGGTTTAGGGTCCAGGTGAGGGTACGGCAACGCTTTAGGGGGAGCGTGCGTGTGAGGGCGCCGGTTAGTGTTAGCGTACGGGTTAGGATTAGGGGACGGGTGAGGGTCAGGCTTCGGGGAAGGGTTAGGGTTAGGTTTCGGTTAGGGTTAGGGTTAGGGGACGGGGACGGTTTAGGGTCCAGGTGAGGGTACGGCAACGCTTTAGGGGGAGCGTGCGTTTGAGGACGCGGGTTAGTGTTAGCGTACGGCTTAGGATTAGGGCACCGGTGAGTGTCAGGCTTCGGGGAAGGGTTAGGGTTAGGGTTTGGGCTAGGGTTAGGGTTAGGGGACGGGGACGGTTTAGGGTCCAGGTGAGGGTACGGCAACGCTTTAGGGGGAGCGTGCGAGTGAGGGCGCGGGTTAGTGTTAGCGTACGGGTTAGGATTAGGGGACGGGTGAGGGTCAAGCTTCGGGGAAGGGTTAGGGCTAGTGTTCAGGCTAGGGTTAGGGTTAGGGGACGGGGACGGTTTAGGGTCCAGATGAGGGTACGGCAACGCTTTAGGGGGAGCGTGCGTGTGAGGGCGCGGGTTAGTGTTAGCGTACGGGTTAGGATTAGGGGACGGGTGAGGGTCAGGCTTCGGGGAAGGGTTAGGGCTAGTGTTCAGGCTAGGGTTAGGGTTAGGGGACGGGGACGGTTTAGGGTCCAGATGAGGGTACGGCAACGCTTTAGGGGGAGTGTGCGTGTGAGGGCGCGGGTTAGTGTTAGCGTACGGGTTAGGATTAGGGCACGGGTGAGGGTCAGGCTTCGGGGAAGGGTTAGGGTTAGGGTTCGGGCTAGGGTTAGGGTTAGTGTACGGGGACGGTTTAGGGTCCAGGTGAGGGTACGGCAACGCTTTAGGGGGAGCGTGCGTGTGAGGGCGCGGGTTAGTGGTAGCGTACGGGTTAGGATTAGGACACGGGTTAGGGTCAGGCTTCGGGGAAGGGTTAGGGTTAGGGTTGGTCCTAGGGTTAGAGTTAGGGGACGGGGACGGTTTAGGGTCCAGGTGAGGGTACGGCATCGCTTTAGGGGGAGCGTGCGTTTGAGGGCGCGGGTTAGTGTTAGCGTACGGGTTAGGATTAGGGGACGGGTGAGGGTCAGGCTTCGGGGAAGGGTTAAGGTTAGCTTTAGGTTAGGGTTAGGGTTAGGGGACGGGGACGGTTTAGGGTCCAGGTGAGGGTACGGCAACGCTTTAGGGGGAGCGTGCGTTTGAGGGCGCGGGTTAGTGTTAGCGTACGGGTTAGGATTAGGGCACCGGTGAAAGTCAGGCTTCGGGGAAGGGTTAGGGTTAGGGTTCGGGCTAGGGTTAGGGTTAGGGGACGGGGACGGTTTAGGGTCCAGGTGAGGGTACGGCAACGCTTTAGGGGGAGCGTGCGTGTGAGGGCGCGGGTTAGTGTTAGCGTACGGGTTAGGATTAGGGGACGGGTGAGGGTCAGGCTTCTGGGAAGGGTTAGGGTTAGGGATTGGGCTAGGGTTAGGGTTAGGGGACGGGGACGGTTTAGGGTCCAGGTGAGGGTACGGCAACGCTTTAGGGGGAGCGTGCGTGTGAGGGCGCGGTTTAGTGTTAGCGTACGGGTTAGGATTAGGGCACCGGTGAGGGTCAGGCTTCGGGGAAGGCTTAGGGTTAGGGTTTGGGCTAGGGTTAGGGATAGGGGACGGGGACGGTTTAGGGTCCAGGTGAGGGTACGGCAACGCTTTAGGGGGAGCGTGCGTGTGAGGGCGCGGGTTAGTGTTAGCGTACGGGTTAGGATTAGGGCACGGGGGAGGGTCAGGCTTCGGGGAAGGGTTAGGGTTAGGGTTCGGGCTAGGGTTAGGGTTAGGGGACGGGGACGGTTTAGGGTCCAGGTGAGGGTACGGCAACGCTTTAGGGGGAGCGTGCGTGTGAGGGCGCGGGTTAGTGTTTGCGTACGGGTTAGGATTAGGGGACGGGTGAGGGTCAGGCTTCGGGGAAGGGTTAGTGTTAGGGTTCGGGCTAGGGTTAGGGTTAGTGTACGGGGACGGTTTAGGGTCCAGGTGAGGGTACGGCAACGCTTTAGGGGGAGCGTGCGTGTGAGGGCGCGGGTTAGTGTTAGCGTACGGGTTAGGATTAGGGCACGGTTGAGGGTCAGGCTTCGGGGAAGTGTTAGGGTTAAAGTTCGGGCTAGGGTTAGGGTTAGGGGACGAGGACGGTTTAGGGTCCAGGTGAGGGTACGGCAACGCTTTAGGGGGAGCGTGCGTGTGAGGGCGCGGGTTAGTGTTAGCGGACGGGTTAGGATTAGGGGACGGGTGAGGATCAGGCTTCGGGGAAGTGTTAGGGCTAGTGTTCAGGCTAGGGTTAGGGTTAGGGGACGGGCTAGGGTTAGGTTTAGGGGACGGGGACGGTTTAGGGTCCAGGTGAGGGTACGGCAACGCTTTAGGGGGAGCGTGCGTGTGAGGGCGCGTGTTAGTGTTAGCATACGGGTTAGGATTAGGGGAAGGGTGAGGGTCAGGCTTCGGGGAAGGATTAGGGTTAGGGTTGGTCCTAGGGTTAGGGTTAGGGGACGGGGACGGTTTAGGGTCCAGGTGAGGGTACGGCAACGCTTTAGGGGGAGCGTGCTTCTGAGGGCGTGGGTTAGTGTTAGCGTACGGGTTAGGATTAGGGAACGGGTGAGGGTCAGGCTTCGGGGAAGGGTTAGGGTTAGGGTTCGGGCTAGTGTTAGGGTAGGGGACGGGGACGGTTTAGGGTCCAGGTGAGGGTACGGCAACGCTTCAGGGGGAGCGTGCGTGTGAGGGCGTGGGTTAGTGTTAGCGTACGGGTTAGGATTAGGGCACGGGTGAGGGTCAGGCTTCGGGGAAGGGTTAGGGTTAGGGTTCGGGCTAGGGTTAGGGTTAGGGGACGGGGACGGTTTAGGGTCCAGGTGAGGGTACGGCAACGCTTTAGGGGGAGCATGCTTGTGAGGGCGCGGGTTAGTGTTAGCGTACGGGTTAGGATTAGGGCACGGGGGAGGGTCAGGCTTCGGGGAAGTGTTAGGGTTAGGGTTCAAGCTAGGGTTAGGGTTAGGGGACGGGACGGTTTAGGGTCCAGGTGAGGGTACAGCAACGCTTTAGGGGGAGCGTGCGTGTGAGGGCGCGGGTTAGTGTTAGCGTACGGGTTAGGATTAGGGGACGGGTGAGGGTTAGGCTTCGGGGAAGGGTTAGTGTTAGAGTTCGGGCTAGGGTTAGGGTTAGGGGACAGGGACGGTTTAGGTTCCAGTTGAGGGTACGGCAACGCTTTAAGGGGAGCGTGCGTGTGAGGTCGCGCGTTAGTGTTAGCGTACGGGTTAGGATTAGGGGACGGGTGAGGGTCAGGCTTCGGGGAAGTGTTAGGGTTAGGGTTCGGGCTAGGGTTAGGGTTTGGGGACGGGGACGGTTTAGGCTCCAGGTGAGGGTACGGCTACGCTTTAGGGGGAGCGTGCATGTGAGGGCGCGGGTTATTGTTAGCGTAAGGGTTAGGATTAGGGGACGGGTGAGGGTCAGGCTTCGGGGAAGGGTTAGGGTTAGGGTTCGGGCTAGGGTTAGGGTTACGGGACGGGGACGGTTTAGGGTCCAGGTGAGGGTACGGCAACGCTTTAGGGGGAGCGTGCGTGTGAAGGCGCGGGTTAGTGTTAGCGTACGGGTTAGGATTAGGGGACGGGTGAGGGTCAGGTTTCGGGGAAGTGTTAGGGTTACGGTTCGGGCTAGGGTTAGGGTTAGGTGATGGGGACGGTTTAGGGTCCAGGTGAGGGTACGGCAACGCTGTAGGGGTAGCGTGCGTGTGAGGGCGCGGGTTAGTGTTAGGGTATGGGTTAGGTTTAGGGGACGGGTGAGGGTCGGGCTTCGGGGAAGGGTTAGGGTTAGGGTTCGGGCTAGGGTTAGGGTTAGGGGACGGGGACGGTTTAGGGTCCAGGTGAGGGTACGGCAACGCTTTAGGGGGAGCGTGCGAGTGAAGGCGCGGGTTAGCGTTAGCGTACGGGTTAGGATTAGGGGACGGGTGAGGGTCAGGCTTCGGGGAAGGGTTAGGGTTAGGGTTCGGGCTAGGGTTAGGGTTAGGGGACGGGGACGGTTTAGGGTCCAGGTGACGGTATGGCAACGCTTTAGGGGGAGCGTGCGTGTGAGGGCGCGAGTTAGCGTTAGCGTACGGGTTAGGATTAGGGGACGGGTGAGGGTCAGGCTTCAGGGAAGTGTTAGGGTTAGGGATCGGGCTACGGTTAGGGATAGGGGACGGGGACGGTTTAGGGTCCAGGTGAGGGTACAGCAACACTTTAGGGGGAGCGTGCGTGTGAGGGCGCGGGTTAGTGTTAGCGTACGGGTTAGGATTAGGGGACGGGTGAGGGTCAGGCTTCGGGGAAGGGTTAGGGTTAGGGTTCGGGCTAGGGTTAGGGTTAGGGGATGGGGACGGTTTAGCGTCCAGGTGAGGGTACGGCAACGCTTTAGGGGGAGCGTGCATGTGAGGGCGCGGGTTAGTGTTAGCGTACGTGTTAGGATTAGGGGACGGGTGAGGGTCAGGCTTCGGGGAAGGGTTAGGGTTAGGGTTCGGGCTAGGGTTAGGGTTAGGGGACGGGGACGGTTTAGGGTCCAGGTGAGGGTATGGCAACGCTTTAGGGGGAGCGTGCGTGTGAGGGCGCGGGTTAGTGTTAGCGTACGGGTTAGGATTAGGGGACGGGTGAGGGTCAGGCTTTGAGGAAGGGTTAGGGTTAGGGTTCGGGCTAGGGTTAGGGTTAGGGGAGGGGGACGGTTTAGGGTCCAGGTGAGGGTACGGCAACGCTTTAGGGGGAGTGTGCATGTGAGGGCGCTGATTAGTGTTAGCGTACGGGTTAGGATTAGGGCACGGGTGAGTGTCAGGCTTCGGGGAAGGGTTAGGGTTAGGGTTCGGGCTAAGGTTAGGGTTAGGGGACGGGGACGGTTTAGGGTCCAGGTGACGGTATGGCAACGCTTTAGGGGGAGCGTGCGTGTGAGGGCGCGCGTTAGCGTTAGCGTACGGGTTAGGATTAGGGGACGTGTGAGGGTCAGGCTTCAGGGAAGAGTTAGGGTTAGGGATCGGGCTACGGTTAGGGATAGGGGACGGGGACGGTTTAGGGTCCAGGTGAGGGTACAGCAACACTTTAGGGGGAGCGTGCGTTTGAGGGCGCGGGTTAGTGTTAGCGTACGGGTTAGGATTAGGGGACGGGTGAGGGTCAGGCTTCGGGGAAGGGTTAGGGTTAGGGTTCGGGCTAAGGTTAGGGTTAGGGGATGGGGACGGTTTAGGGTCCAGGTGAGGGTACGGCAACGCTTTAGGGGGAGCGTGCATGTGAGGGCGCGGGTTAGTGTTAGCGTACGTGTTAGGATTAGGGGACGGGTGAGGGTCAACTTCGGGTAAGGGTTAGGGTTAGGGTTCGGGCTAGGGTTAGGGTTAGGGGACGGGGACGGTTTAGGGTCCAGGTGAGGGTACGGCAACGCTTTAGGGGGAGCGTGCGTGTGAGGGCGCGGGTTAGTGTTAGCGTACGGGTTAGGATTAGGGGACGGGGGAGGGTCAGGCTTTGGGGAAGGGTTAGGGTTAGGGTTCGGGCTAGGGTTAGGGTTAGGGGAGGGGGACGGTTTAGGGTCCAGGTGAGGGTACGGCAACGCTTTAGGGGGAGTGTGCATGTGAGGGCGCTGATTAGTGTTAGCGTACGGGTTAGGATTAGGGCACGGGTGAGTGTCAGGCTTCGGGGAAGGGTTAGGGTTAGGGTTCGGGCTAGGGTTAGGGTTAGGGGACGGGGACGGTTTAGGGTCCAGGTGAGGGTACGGCAACGCTTTAGGGGAAGCGTGCATGTCAAGGCGCGGGTTAGTGTTAGCGTACGGGTTAGGATTAGGGGACGGGTGAGGGTCAGGCTTCAGGGAAGGGTTAGGGTTAGGGTTCGGGCTAGGGTTAGGGTTAGGGCACGGGGACGGTTTAAGTTCCAGGTGAGGGTATGGCAACGCTTTAGGGGGAGCGTGCGTGTGAGGGCGTGAGTTAGTGTTAGCGTACGGGTTAGGATTAGGGGACGGGTGAGGGTCAGGCTTCGGGGAAGGGTTATGGTTAGGGTTCGGGCTAGGGTTAGGGTTAGGGGACGGGGACGGTTTAGGGTCCAGGTGAGGGTACGGCAACGCTTTAGGGGGAGCGTGCGTGTGAGGGCGCGGGTTAGTGTTAGCGTATGGGTTAGGATTAGGGGACGGGTGAGGGTCAGGCTTCGGGGAAGGGTTAGGGTTAGGGTTCGGGCTAGGGTTAGGGTTAGGGGACGGGGACGGTTTAGGGTCCAGGTGAGGGTACGGCAACGCTTTAGGGGGAGCGTGCGTGTGAGGGCGCGGGTTAGTGTTAGCGTACGGGTTAGGATTAGGGGACGGGTGAGGGTCAGGCTTCGGGGAAGGGTTAGGGTTAGGGTTCGGGCTAGGGTTAGGGTTTGGGGACGGGGATGGTTTAGGGTCCAGGTGAGGGTACGGCAACGCTTTAGGGGGAGCGTGCGTGTGAAGGCGCGGGTTAGCGTTAGCGTACGGGTTAGGATTAGGGGACGGGTGAGGGTCAGGCTTCGGGGAAGGGTTAGGGTTAGGGTTCAGGCTAGGGTTAGGTTTAGGGGACGGGGACGGTTTAGGGTCCAGGTGAGGGTACGGCAACGCTTTAGGGGGAGCGTGCGTGTGAGGGCGCGGGTTAGTGTTAGCGTACGGGTTAGGATTAGGGGACGGGTGAGGGTCAGGCTTTGGGGAAGGGTTAGGTTTAGGGTTCCGGCTAGGGTTAGGGTTAGGGGAGGGGGACGGTTTAGGGTCCAGGTGAGGGTACGGCAACGCTTTAGGGGGAGTGTGCGTGTGAGGGCGCTGATTAGTGTTAGCGTACGGGTTAGGATTAGGGCACGGGTGAGTGTCAGGCTTCGGGGAAGGGTTAGGGTTAGGGTTCGGGCTAGGGTTAGGGTTAGGGGACGGGGATGGTTTAGGGTCCAGGTGAGGGTACGGCAACGCTTTAGGGGAAGCGTGCATGTCAAGGCGCGGGTTAGTGTTAGCGTACGGGTTAGGATTAGGGGACGGGTGAGGGTCAGGCTTCGGGGAAGGGTTAGGGTTAGGGTTCGGGCTAGGGTTAGGGTTAGGGCACGGGGACGGTTTAGGTTCCAGGTGAGGGTATGGCAACGCTTTAGGGGGAGCGTGCGTGTGAGGGCGCGAGTTAGTGTTAGCGTACGGGTTAGGATTAGGGGACGGGTGAGGGTCAGGCTTCGGGGAAGGGTTATGGTTAGGGTTCGGGCTAGGGTTAGGGTTAGGGGACGGGGACGGTTTAGGGTCCAGGTGAGTGTACGGCAACGCTTTAGGGGGAGCGTGCGTGTGAGGGCGCGGGTTAGTGTTAGCGTATGGGTTAGGATTAGGGGACGGGTGAGGTTCAGGCTTCGGGGAAGGGTTAGGGTTAGGGTTCGGGCTAGGGTTAGGGTTAGGGGACGGGGACGGTTTAGGGTCCAGGTGAGGGTACGGCAACGCTTTTGGGGGAGCGTGCGTGTGAGGGCGCGGGTTAGTGTTAGCGTACGGGTTAGGATTAGGGGACGGGTGAGGGTCAGGCTTCGGGGAAGTGTTAGGATTAGGGTTCGGGCTAGGGTTAAGGTTAGGGGATGGGGACGGTTTAGGGTCCAGGTGAGGGTACGGCAACGATGTAGGGGGAGCGTGCGTGTGAGGGCGTGGGTTAGTGTTAGCGTACGGGTTACGATTAGGGGACGGGTGAGGGTCAGGCTTCGGGGAAGGGTTAGGGTTAGGGTTCGGGCTAGGGTTAGGGTTAGGGGACGGGGACGGTTTAGGGTCCAGGTGAGGGTACTGCAACGCTTTAGGGGGAGCGTGCGTGTGAGGGCGCGGGTTAGTGTTAGCGTACGGGTTAGGATTAGGGCACGGGTGAGGGTCAGGCTTCGGGGAAGGGTTAGGGTTAGGGTTGGTCCTAGGGTTAGGGTTAGGGGACGGGGACGGTTTAGGGTCCAGGTGAGGGTACGGCAACGCTTTAGGGGGAGCATGCGTGTGAGGGCGCGGGTTAGTGTTAGCGTACGTGTTAGGATTAGGGGACGGGTGAGGGTCAGGCTTCGGGGAAGGGTTAGGGTTAGGGTTCGGGCTAGGGTTAGGGGACGGGGACGGTTTAGGGTCCAGGTGAGGGTACGGCAACGCTTTAGGGGGAGCGTGCGTGTGAGGGCGCAGGTTAGTGTTAGCGTACGGGTTAGGATTAGGGGACGGGTGAGGGTCAGGCTTCGGGGAAGGGTTAGGGCTAGTGTTCGGGCTAGGGTTAGGGTTAGGGGACGGGTGAGGGTCAGGCTTTGGGGAAGGGTTAGGGTTTGGGTTCGGGCTAGGGTTAGGGTTAGGGGACGGGGACGGTTTAGGGTCCAGGTGAGGGTACGGCAACGCTTTAGGGGGAGCGTGCGTGTGAGAGCGCGGGTTAGTGTTAGCGTACGGGTTAGGATTAGGGGACGGGTGAGGGTCAAGCTTCGGGGAAGGGTTAGGGCTAGTGTTCAGGCTAGGGTTAGGGTTAGGGGACGGGGACGGTTTAGGGTCCAGATGAGGGTACGGCAACGCTTTAGGGGGAGCGTGCGTGTGAGGGCGCGGGTTAGTGTTAGCGTACGGGTTAGGATTAGGGGACGGGTGAGGGTCAGGCTTCGGGGAAGGGTTAGGGCTAGTGTTCAGGCTAGGGTTAGGGTTAGGGGACGGGGACGGTTTAGGGTCCAGATGAGGGTACGGCAACGCTTTAGGGGGAGTGTGCGTGTGAGGGCGCGGGTTAGTGTTAGCGTACGGGTTAGGATTAGGGCACGGGTGAGGGTCAGGCTTCGGGGAAGGGTTAGGGTTAGGGTTCGGGCTAGGGTTAGGGTTAGTGTACGGGGACGGTTTAGGGTCCAGGTGAGGGTACGGCAACGCTTTAGGGGGAGCGTGCGTGTGAGGGCGCGGGTTAGTGGTAGCGTACGGGTTAGGATTAGGACACGGGTTAGGGTCAGGCTTCGGGGAAGGGTTAGGGTTAGGGTTGGTCCTAGGGTTAGAGTTAGGGGACGGGGACGGTTTAGGGTCCAGGTGAGGGTACGGCATCGCTTTAGGGGGAGCGTGCGTTTGAGGGCGCGGGTTAGTGTTAGCGTACGGGTTAGGATTAGGGGACGGGTGAGGGTCAGGCTTCAGGGAAGGGTTAAGGTTAGCTTTCGGTTAGGGTTAGGGTTAGGGGACGGGGACGGTTTAGGGTCCAGGTGAGGGTACGGCAACGCTTTAGGGGGAGCGTGCGTTTGAGGGCGCGGGTTAGTGTTAGCGTACGGGTTAGGATTAGGGCACCGGTGAAAGTCAGGCTTCGGGGAAGGGTTAGGGTTAGGGTTCGGGCTAGGGTTAGGGTTAGGAGACGGGGACGGTTTAGGGTCCAGGTGAGGGTACGGCAACGCTTTAGGGGGAGCGTGCGTGTGAGGGCGCGGGTTAGTGTTAGCGTACGGGTTAGGATTAGGGGACGGGTGAGGGTCAGGCTTCTGGGAAGGGTTAGGGTTAGGGTTTGGGCTAGGGTTAGGGTTAGGGGACGGGGACGGTTTAGGGTCCAGGTGAAGGTACGGCAACGCTTTAGGGGGAGCGTGCGTGTGAGGGCGCGGTTTAGTGTTAGCGTACGGGTTAGGATTAGGGCACCGGTGAGGGTCAGGCTTCGGGGAAGGCTTAGGGTTAGGGTTTGGGCTAGGGTTAGGGATAGGGGACGGGGACGGTTTAGGGTCCAGGTGAGGGTACGGCAACGCTTTAGGGGGAGCTTGCGTGTGAGGGCGCGGGTTAGTGTTAGCGTACGGGTTAGGATTAGGGCACGGGGGAGGGACAGGCTTCGGGGAAGGGTTAGGGTTAGGGTTCGGGCTAGGGTTAGGGTTAGGGGACGGGGACGGTTTAGGGTCCAGGTGAGGGTACGGCAACGCTTTAGGGGGAGCGTGCGTGTGAGGGCGCGGGTTAGTGTTTGCGTACGGGTTAGGATTAGGGGACGGGTGAGGGTCAGGCTTCGGGGAAGGGTTAGTGTTAGGGTTCGGGCTAGGGTTAGGGTTAGTGTACGGGGACGGTTTAGGGTCCAGGTGAGGGTACGGCAACGCTTTAGGGGGAGCGTGCGTGTGAGGGCGCGGGTTAGTGTTAGCGTACGGGTTAGGATTAGGGCACGGTTGAGGGTCAGGCTTCGGGGAAGTGTTAGGGTTAGGGTTCGGGCTAGGGTTAGGGTTAGGGGACGAGGACGGTTTAGGGTCCAGGTGAGGGTACGGCAACGTTTTAGGGGGAGCGTGCGTGTGAGGGCGCGGGTTAGTGTTAGCGTACGGGTTAGGATTAGGGGACGGGTGAGGGTCAGGCTTCGGGGAAGGGTTAGGGTTAGGGTTCGGGCTAGGGTTAGGGTTAGGGGACGGGGACGGTTTAGGGTCCAGGTGAGGGTACGGCAACGTTTTAGGGGGAGCGTGCGTGTGAGGGCGCGGGTTAGTGTTAGCGTACGTGTTAGGATTAGGGGACGGGTGAGGGTCAGGCTTCGGGGAAGGGTTAGGGTTAGGGTTCGGGCTAGGGTTAGGGTTAGGGGACGGGGACGGTTTAGGGTCCAGGTGAGGGTACGGCAACGCTTTAGGGGGAGCGTGCGTGTGAGGGCGCGGGTTAGTGTTAGCGTACGGGTTAGGATTAGGGGACGGGTGAGGGTCAGGCTTCGGGGATGGGTTAGGGCTAGTGTTCAGGCTAGGGTTAGGGTTAGGGGACGGGGACGGTTTAGGGTCCAGATGAGGGTACGGCAACGCTTTAGGGGGAGCGTGCGTGTGAGGGCGCGGGTTAGTGTTAGCGGACGGGTTAGGATTAGGGGACGGGTGAGGGTCAGGCTTCGGGGAAGGGTTAGGGCTAGTGTTCAGGCTAGGGTTAGGGTTAGGGGACGGGCTAGGGTTAGGTTTAGGGGACGGGGACGGTTTAGGGTCCAGGTGAGGGTACGGCAACGCTTTAGGGGGAGCGTGCGTGTGAGGGCGCGTGTTAGTGTTAGCATACGGGTTAGGATTAGGGGAAGGGTGAGGGTCAGGCTTCGGGGAAGGATTAGGGTTAGGGTTGGTCCTAGGGTTAGGGTTAGGTGACGGGGACGGTTTAGGGTCCAGGTGAGGGTACGGCAACGCTTTAGGGGGAGCGTGCTTCTGAGGGCGTGGGTTAGTGTTAGCGTACGGGTTAGGATTAGGGAACGGGTGAGGGTCAGGCTTCGGGGAAGGGTTAGGGTTAGGGTTCGGGCTAGTGTTAGGGTAGGGGACGGGGACGGTTTAGGGTCCAGGTGAGGGTACGGCAACGCTTCAGGGGGAGCGTGCGTGTGAGGGCGTGGGTTAGTGTTAGCGTACGGGTTAGGATTAGGGCACGGGTGAGGGTCAGGCTTCGGGGAAGGGTTAGGGTTAGGGTTCGGGCTAGGGTTAGGGTTAGGGGACGGGGACGGTTTAGGGTCCAGGTGAGGGTACGGCAACGCTTTAGGGGGAGCATGCTTGTGAGGGCGCGGGTTAGTGTTAGCGTACGGGTTAGGATTAGGGCACGGGGGAGGGTCAGGCTTCGGGGAAGTGTTAGGGTTAGGGTTCAAGCTAGGGTTAGGGTTAGGGGACGGGACGGTTTAGGGTCCAGGTGAGGGTACAGCAACGCTTTAGGGGGAGCGTGCGTGTGAGGGCGCGGGTTAGTGTTAGCGTACGGGTTAGGATTAGGGGACGGGTGAGGGTTAGGCTTCGGGGAAGGGTTAGTGTTAGAGTTCGGGCTAGGGTTAGGGTTAGGGGACAGGGACGGTTTAGGGTCCAGTTGAGGGTACGGCAACGCTTTAAGGGGAGCGTGCGTGTGAGGTCGCGCGTTAGTGTTAGCGTACGGGTTAGGATTAGGGGACGGGTGAGGGTCAGGCTTCGGGGAAGTGTTAGGGTTAGGGTTCGGGCTAGGGTTAGGGTTTGGGGACGGGGACGGTTTAGGCTCCAGGTGAGGGTACGGCTACGCTTTAGGGGGAGCGTGCATGTGAGGGCGCGGGTTATTGTTAGCGTAAGGGTTAGGATTAGGGGACGGGTGAGGGTCAGGCTTCGGGGAAGGGTTAGGGTTAGGGTTCGGGCTAGGGTTAGGGTTACGGGACGGGGACGGTTTAGGGTCCAGGTGAGGGTACGGCAACGCTTTAGGGGGAGCGTGCGTGTGAAGGCGCGGGTTAGTGTTAGCGTACGGGTTAGGATTAGGGGACGGGTGAGGGTCAGGTTTCGGGGAAGTGTTAGGGTTAGGGTTCGGGCTAGGGTTAGGGTTAGGTGATGGGGACGGTTTAGGGTCCAGGTGAGGGTACGGCAACGCTGTAGGGGTAGCGTGCGTGTGAGGGCGCGGGTTAGTGTTAGGGTATGGGTTAGGTTTAGGGGACGGGTGAGGGTCGGGCTTCGGGGAAGGGTTAGGGTTAGGGTTCGGGCTAGGGTTAGGGTTAGGGGACGGGGACGGTTTAGGGTCCAGGTGAGGGTACGGCAACGCTTTAGGGGGAGCGTGCGAGTGAAGGCGCGGGTTAGCGTTAGCGTACGGGTTAGGATTAGGGGACGGGTGAGGGTCAGGCTTCGGGGAAGGGTTAGGGTTAGGGTTCGGGCTAGGGTTAGGGTTAGGGGACGGGGACGGTTTAGGGTCCAGGTGACGGTATGGCAACGCTTTAGGGGGAGCGTGCGTGTGAGGGCGCGAGTTAGCGTTAGCGTACGGGTTAGGATTAGGGGACGGGTGAGGGTCAGGCTTCAGGGAAGTGTTAGGGTTAGGGATCGGGCTACGGTTAGGGATAGGGGACGGGGACGGTTTAGGGTCCAGGTGAGGGTACAGCAACACTTTAGGGGGAGCGTGCGTGTGAGGGCGCGGGTTAGTGTTAGCGTACGGGTTAGGATTAGGGGACGGGTGAGGGTCAGGCTTCGGGGAAGGGTTAGGGTTAGGGTTCGGGCTAGGGTTAGGGTTAGGGGATGGGGACGGTTTAGCGTCCAGGTGAGGGTACGGCAACGCTTTAGGGGGAGCGTGCATGTGAGGGCGCGGGTTAGTGTTAGCGTACGTGTTAGGATTAGGGGACGGGTGAGGGTCAGGCTTCGGGGAAGGGTTAGGGTTAGGGTTCGGGCTAGGGTTAGGGTTAGGGGACGGGGACGGTTTAGGGTCCAGGTGAGGGTACGGCAACGCTTTAGGGGGAGCGTGCGTGTGAGGGCGCGGGTTAGTGTTAGGGTATGGTTTAGGTTTAGGGGACGGGTGAGGGTCAGGCTTCGGGGAAGGGTAAGGGTTAGGGTTCGGGCTAGGGTTAGGGTTAGGGGACGGGGACGGTTTAGGGTCCAGGTGAGGGTACGGCAACGCTTTAGGGGGAGCGTGCGTATGAAGGCGCGGGTTAGCGTTAGCGTACGGGTTAGGATTAGGGGACGGGTGAGGGTCAGGCTTCGGGGAAGGGTTAGGGTTAGGGTTCAGGCTAGGGTTAGGGTTAGGGGACGGGGACGGTTTAGGGTCCAGGTGACGGTATGGCAACGCTTTAGGGGGAGCGTGCGTGTGAGGGCGCGAGTTAGCGTTAGCGTACGGGTTAGGATTAGGGGACGGGTGAGGGTCAGGCTTCAGGGAAGTGTTAGGGTTAGGGTTCGGGCTACGGTTAGGGATAAGGGACGGGGACGGTTTAGGGTCCAGGTGAGGGTACAGCAACACTTTAGGGGGAGCGTGCGTGTGAGGGCGCGGGTTAGTGTTAGCGTACGGGTTAGGATTAGGGGACGGGTGAGGGTCAGGCTTCGGGGAAGGGTTAGGGTTAGGGTTCGGGCTAGGGTTAGGGTTAGGGGATGGGGACGGTTTAGGGTCCAGGTGAGGGTACGGCAACGCTTTAGGGGGAGCGTGCATGTGAGGGCGCGGGTTAGTGTTAGCGTACGTGTTAGGATTAGGGGACGGGTGAGGGTCAGGCTTCGGGGAAGGGTTAGGGTTAGGGTTCGGGCTAGGGTTAGGGTTAGGGGACGGGGACGGTTTAGGGTCCAGGTGAGGGTACGGCAACGCTTTAGGGGGAGCGTGCGTGTGAGGGCGCGGGTTAGTGTTAGCGTACGGGTTAGGATTAGGGGACGGGTGAGGGTCAGGCTTTGGGGAAGGGTTAGGTTTAGGGTTCCGGCTAGGGTTAGGGTTAGGGGAGGGGTACGGTTTAGGGTCCAGGTGAGGGTACGGCAACGCTTTAGGGGGAGTGTGCGTGTGAGGGCGCTGATTAGTGTTACCGTACGGGTTAGGATTAGGGCACGGGTGAGTGTCAGGCTTCGGGGAAGGGTTAGGGTTAGGGTTCGGGCTAGGGTTAGGGTTAGGGGACGGGGACGGTTTAGGGTCCAGGTGAGGGTACGGCAACGCTTTAGGGGAAGCGTGCATGTCAAGGCGCGGGTTAGTGTTAGCGTACGGGTTAGGATTAGGGGACGGGTGAGCGTCAGGCTTCGGGGAAGGGTTAGGGTTAGGGTTCGGGCTAGGGTTAGGGTTAGGGCACGGGGACGGTTTAGGTTCCAGGTGAGGGTATGGCAACGCTTTAGGGGGAGCGTGCGTGTGAGGGCGCGAGTTAGTGTTAGCGTACGGGTTAGGATTAGGGGACGGGTGAGGGTCAGGCTTCGGGGAAGGGTTATGGTTAGGGTTCGGGCTAGGGTTAGGGTTAGGGGACGGGGACGGTTTAGGGTCCAGGTGAGTGTACGGCAACGCTTTAGGGGGAGCGTGCGTGTGAGGGCGCGGGTTAGTGTTAGCGTATGGGTTAGGATTAGGGGACGGGTGAGGGTCAGGCTTCGGGGAAGGGTTAGGGTTAGGGTTCGGGCTAGGGTTAGGGTTAGGGGACGGGGACGGTTTAGGGTCCAGGTGAGGGTACGGCAACGCTTTAGGGGGAGCGTGCGTGTGAGGGCGCGGGTTAGTGTTAGCGTACGGGTTAGGATTAGGGGACGGGTGAGGGTCAGGCTTCGGGGAAGGGTTAGGGTTAGGGTTCGGGCTAGGGTTAGGGTTAGGGGACGGGGACTGTTTAGGGTCCAGGTGAGCGTACGGCAACGCTTTAGGGGGAGCGTGCGTGTGAGGGCGCGGGTTAGTGTTAGCGTACGGGTTAGGATTAGGGGACGGGTGAGGGTCAGGCTTCGGGGAAGTGTTAGGGTTAGGGTTCGGGCTAGGGTTAGGGTTAGGGGATGGGGACGGTTTAGGGTCCAGGTGAGGGTACGGCAACGCTGTAGGGGGAGCGTGCGTGTGAGGGCGCGGGTTAGTGTTAGCGTACGGGTTAGGATTAGGGCACGGTTGAGGGTCAGGCTTCGGGGAAGGGTTAGGGTTAGGGTTCGGGCTAGGGTTAGGGTTAGGGGACGGGGACGGTTTAGGGTCCAGGTGAGGGTACGGCAACGCTTTAGGGGGAGCATGCTTGTGAGGGCGCGGGTTAGTGTTAGCGTACGGGTTAGGATTAGGGCACGGGGGAGGGTCAGGCTTCGGGGAAGTGTTAGGGTTAGGGTTCAAGCTAGGGTTAGGGTTAGGGGACGGGACGGTTTAGGGTCCAGGTGAGGGTACAGCAACGCTTTAGGGGGAGCGTGCGTGTGAGGGCGCGGGTTAGTGTTAGCGTACGGGTTAGGATTAGGGGACGGGTGAGGGTTAGGCTTCGGGGAAGGGTTAGTGTTAGTGTTCGGGCTAGGGTTAGGGTTAGGGGACAGGGACGGTTTAGGGTCCAGTTGAGGGTACGGCAACGCTTTAAGGGGAGCGTGCGTGTGAGGTCGAGCGTTAGTGTTAGCGTACGGGTTAGGATTAGGGGACGGGTGAGGGTCAGGCTTCGGGGAAGTGTTAGGGTTAGGGTTCGGGCTAGGGTTAGGGTTTGGGGACGGGGACGGTTTAGGCTCCAGGTGAGGGTACGGCTACGCTTTAGGGGGAGCGTGCATGTGAGGGCGCGGGTTATTGTTAGCGTAAGGGTTAGGATTAGGGGACGGGTGAGGGTCAGGCTTCGGGGAAGGGTTAGGGTTAGGGTTCGGGCTAGGGTTAGGGTTACGGGACGGGGACGGTTTAGGGTCCAGGTGAGGGTACGGCAACGCTTTAGGGGGAGCGTGCGTGTGAAGGCGCGGGTTAGTGTTAGCGTACGGGTTAGGATTAGGGGACGGGTGAGGGTCAGGTTTCGGGGAAGTGTTAGGGTTAGGGTTCGGGCTAGGGTTAGGGTTAGGTGATGGGGACGGTTTAGGGTCCAGGTGAGGGTACGGCAACGCTGTAGGGGTAGCGTGCGTGTGAGGGCGCGGGTTAGTGTTAGGGTATGGGTTAGGTTTAGGGGACGGGTGAGGGTCGGGCTTCGGGGAAGGGTTAGGGTTAGGGTTCGGGCTAGGGTTAGGGTTAGGGGACGGGGACGGTTTAGGGTCCAGGTGACGGTATGGCAACGCTTTAGGGGGAGCGTGCGTGTGAGGGCGCGAGTTAGCGTTAGCGTACGGGTTAGGATTAGGGGACGGGTGAGGGTCAGGCTTCAGGGAAGTGTTAGGGTTAGGGATCGGGCTACGGTTAGGGATAGGGGACGGGGACGGTTTAGGGTCCAGGTGAGGGTACAGCAACACTTTAGGGGGAGCGTGCGTGTGAGGGCGCGGGTTAGTGTTAGCGTACGGGTTAGGATTAGGGGACGGGTGAGGGTCAGGCTTCGGGGAAGGGTTAGGGTTAGGGTTCGGGCTAGGGTTAGGGTTAGGGGATGGGGACGGTTTAGCGTCCAGGTGAGGGTACGGCAACGCTTTAGGGGGAGCGTGCATGTGAGGGCGCGGGTTAGTGTTAGCGTACGTGTTAGGATTAGGGGACGGGTGAGGGTCAGGCTTCGGGGAAGGGTTAGGGTTAGGGTTCGGGCTAGGGTTAGGGTTAGGGGACGGGGACGGTTTAGGGTCCAGGTGAGGGTACGGCAACGCTTTAGGGGGAGCGTGCGTGTGAGGGCGCGGGTTAGTGTTAGCGTACGGGTTAGGATTAGGGGACGGGTGAGGGTCAGGCTTTGGGGAAGGGTTAGGGTTAGGGTTCGGGCTAGGGTTAGGGTTAGGGGAGGGGGACGGTTTAGGGTCCAGGTGAGGGTACGGCAACGCTTTAGGGGGAGTGTGCATGTGAGGGCGCTGATTAGTGTTAGCGTACGGGTTAGGATTAGGGCACGGGTGAGTGTCAGGCTTCAGGGAAGGGTTAGGGTTAGGGTTCGGGCTAGGGTTAGGGTTAGGGGACGGGGACGGTTTAGGGTCCAGGTGACGGTATGGCAACGCTTTAGGGGGAGCGTGCGTGTGAGGGCGCGAGTTAGCGTTAGCGTACGGGTTAGGATTAGGGGACGGGTGAGGGTCAGGCTTCAGGGAAGTGTTAGGGTTAGGGATCGGGCTACGGTTAGGGATAGGGGACGGGGACGGTTTAGGGTCCAGGTGAGGGTACAGCAACACTTTAGGGGGAGCGTGCGTTTGAGGGCGCGGGTTAGTGTTAGCGTACGGGTTAGGATTAGGGGACGGGTGAGGGTCAGGCTTCGGGGAAGGGTTAGGGTTAGGGTTCGGGCTAAGGTTAGGGTTAGGGGATGGGGACGGTTTAGGGTCCAGGTGAGGGTACGGCAACGCTTTAGGGGGAGCGTGCATGTGAGGGCGCGGGTTAGTGTTAGCGTACGTGTTAGGATTAGGGGACGGGTGAGGGTCAGGCTTCGGGGAAGGGTTAGGGTTAGGGTTCGGGCTAGGGTTAGGGTTAGGGGACGGGGACGGTTTAGGGTCCAGGTGAGGGTACGGCAACGCTTTAGGGGGAGCGTGCGTGTGAGGGCGCGGGTTAGTGTTAGCGTACGGGTTAGGATTAGGGGACGGGTGAGGGTCAGGCTTTGGGGAAGGGTTAGGGTTAGGGTTCGGGCTAGGGTTAGGGTTAGGGGAGGGGGACGGTTTAGGGTCCAGGTGAGGGTACGGCAACGCTTTAGGGGGAGTGTGCATGTGAGGGCGCTGATTAGTGTTAGCGTACGGGTTAGGATTAGGGCACGGGTGAGTGTCAGGCTTCGGGGAAGGGTTAGGGTTAGGGTTCGGGCTAGGGTTAGGGTTAGGGGACGGGGACGGTTTAGGGTCCAGGTGAGGGTACGGCAACGCTTTAGGGGAAGCGTGCATGTCAAGGCGCGGGTTAGTGTTAGCGTACGGGTTAGGATTAGGGGACGGGTGAGGGTCAGGCTTCAGGGAAGGGTTAGGGTTAGGGTTCGGGCTAGGGTTAGGGTTAGGGCACGGGGACGGTTTAAGTTCCAGGTGAGGGTATGGCAACGCTTTAGGGGGAGCGTGCGTGTGAGGGCGCGAGTTAGTGTTAGCGTACGGGTTAGGATTAGGGGACGGGTGAGGGTCAGGCTTCGGGGAAGGGTTATGGTTAGGGTTCGGGCTAGGGTTAGGGTTAGGGGACGGGGACGGTTTAGGGTCCAGGTGAGGGTACGGCAACGCTTTAGGGGGAGCGTGCGTGTGAGGGCGCGGGTTAGTGTTAGCGTATGGGTTAGGATTAGGGGACGGGTGAGGGTCAGGCTTCGGGGAAGGGTTAGGGTTAGGGTTCGGGCTAGGGTTAGGGTTAGGGGACGGGGACGGTTTAGGGTCCAGGTGAGGGTACGGCAACGCTTTAGGGGGAGCGTGCGTGTGAGGGCGCGGGTTAGTGTTAGCGTACGGGTTAGGATTAGGGGACGGGTGAGGGTCAGGCTTCGGGGAAGGGTTAGGGCTAGTGTTCGGGCTAGGGTTAGGGTTAGGGGACGGGTGAGGGTCAGGCTTCGGGGAAGAGTTAGGGTTAGGTTTCGGTTAGAGTTAGGGTTAGGGGACGGGGACGGTTTACGGTCCAGGTGAGGGTACGGCAACGCTTTAGGGGGAGCGTGCGTGTGAGGGCGCGGGTTAGTGTTAGGGTATGGGTTAGGTTTAGGGGACGGGTGAGGGTCAGGCTTCGGGGAAGGGTTAGGGTTAGGGTTCGGGCTAGGGTTAGGGTTAGGGGACGGGGACGGTTTAGGGTCCAGGTGAGGGTACGGCAACGCTTTAGGGGGAGCGTGCGTATGAAGGCGCGGGTTAGCGTTAGCGTACGGGTTAGGATTAGGGGACGGGTGAGGGTCAGGCTTCGGGGAAGGGTTAGGGTTAGGGTTCAGGCTAGGGTTAGGGTTAGGGGACGGGGACGGTTTAGGGTCCAGGTGACGGTATGGCAACGCTTTAGGGGGAGCGTGCGTGTGAGGGCGCGAGTTAGCGTTAGCGTACGGGTTAGGATTAGGGGACGGGTGAGGGTCAGGCTTCAGGGAAGTGTTAGGGTTAGGGTTCGGGCTACGGTTAGGGATAAGGGACGGGGACGGTTTAGGGTCCAGGTGAGGGTACAGCAACACTTTAGGGGGAGCGTGCGTGTTAGGGCGCGGGTTAGTGTTAGCGTACGGGTTAGGATTAGGGGACGGGTGAGGGTCAGGCTTCGGGGAAGGGTTAGGGTTAGGGTTCGGGCTAGGGTTAGGGTTAGGGGATGGGGACGGTTTAGGGTCCAGGTGAGGGTACGGCAACGCTTTAGGGGGAGCGTGCATGTGAGGGCGCGGGTTAGTGTTAGCGTACGTGTTAGGATTAGGGGACGGGTGAGGGTCAGGCTTCGGGGAAGGGTTAGGGTTAGGGTTCGGGCTAGGGTTAGGGTTAGGGGACGGGGACGGTTTAGGGTCCAGGTGAGGGTACGGCAACGCTTTAGGGGGAGCGTGCGTGTGAGGGCGCGGGTTAGTGTTAGCGTACGGGTTAGGATTAGGGGACGGGTGAGGGTCAGGCTTTGGGGAAGGGTTAGGTTTAGGGTTCCGGCTAGGGTTAGGGTTAGGGGAGGGGTACGGTTTAGGGTCCAGGTGAGGGTACGGCAACGCTTTAGGGGGAGTGTGCGTGTGAGGGCGCTGATTAGTGTTAGCGTACGGGTTAGGATTAGGGCACGGGTGAGTGTCAGGCTTCGGGGAAGGGTTAGGGTTAGGGTTCGGGCTAGGGTTAGGGTTAGGGGACGGGGACGGTTTAGGGTCCAGGTGAGGGTACGGCAACGCTTTAGGGGAAGCGTGCATGTCAAGGCGCGGGTTAGTGTTAGCGTACGGGTTAGGATTAGGGGACGGGTGAGGGTCAGGCTTCGGGGAAGGGTTAGGGTTAGGGTTCGGGCTAGGGTTAGGTTTAGGACACGGGGACGGTTTAGGTTCCAGGTGAGGGTATGGCAACGCTTTAGGGGGAGCGTGCGTGTGAGGGCGCGAGTTAGTGTTAGCGTACGGGTTAGGATTAGGGGACGGGTGAGGGTCAGGCTTCGGGGAAGGGTTATGGTTAGGGTTCGGGCTAGGGTTAGGGTTAGGGGACGGGGACGGTTTAGGGTCCAGGTGAGTGTACGGCAACGCTTTAGGGGGAGCGTGCGTGTGAGGGCGCGGGTTAGTGTTAGCGTATGGGTTAGGATTAGGGGACGGGTGAGGGTCAGGCTTCGGGGAAGGGTTAGGGTTAGGGTTCGGGCTAGGGTTAGGGTTAGGGGACGGGGACGGTTTAGGGTCCAGGTGAGGGTACGGCAACGCTTTAGGGGGAGCGTGCGTGTGAGGGCGCGGGTTAGTGGTAGCGTACGGGTTAGGATTAGGGGACGGGTGAGGGTCAGGCTTCGGGGAAGGGTTAGGGTTAGGGTTCGGGCTAGGGTTAGGGTTAGGGGACGGGGACTGTTTAGGGTCCAGGTGAGCGTACGGCAACGCTTTAGGGGGAGCGTGCGTGTGAGGGCGCGGGTTAGTGTTAGCGTACGGGTTAGGATTAGGGGACGGGTGAGGGTCAGGCTTCGGGGAAGTGTTAGGGTTAGGGTTCGGGCTAGGGTTAGGGTTAGGGGATGGGGACGGTTTAGGGTCCAGGTGAGGGTACGGCAACGCTGTAGGGGGAGCGTGCGTGTGAGGGCGCGGGTTAGTGTTAGCGTACGGGTTAGGATTAGGGGACGGTGAGGGTCAGGCTTCGGGGAAGGGTTAGGGTTAGGGTTCGGGCTAGGGTTAGGGTTAGGGGACGGGGACGGTTTAGGGTCCAGGTGAGGGTACTGCAACGCTTTAGGGGGAGCGTGCGTGTGAGGGCGCGGGTTAGTGTTAGCGTACGGGTTAGGATTAAGGAACGGGTGAGGGTCAGGCTTCGGGGAAGGGTTAGGGTTAGGGTTGGTCCTAGCGTTAGGGTTAGGGGACGGGGACGGTTTAGGGTCCAGGTGAGGGTACGGCAACGCTTTAGGGGGAGCGTGCGTGTGAGGGCGCGGGTTAGTGTTAGCGTACGTGTTAGGATTAGGGGACGGGTGAGGGTCAGGCTTCGGGGAAGGGTTAGGGTTAGGGTTCGGTGTAGGGTTAGGGGACGGGGACGGTTTAGGGTCCAGGTGAGGGTACGGCAACGCTTTAGGGGGAGCGTGCGTGTGAGGGCGCAGGTTAGTGTTAGCGTACGGGTTAGGATTAGGGGACGGGTGAGGGTCAGGCTTCGGGGAAGGGTTAGGGCTAGTGTTCGGGCTAGGGTTAGGGTTAGGGGACGGGTGAGGGTCAGGCTTCGGGGAAGAGTTAGGGTTAGGTTTCGGTTAGAGTTAGGGTTAGGGGACGGGGACGGTTTAGGGTCCAGGTGAGGGTACGGCAACGCTTTAGGGGGAGCGTGCGTGTGAGGGCGCGGGTTAGTGTTAGCGTACGGGTTAGGATTAGGGCACCGGTGAAGGTCAGGCTTCGGGGAAGGGTTAGGGTTAGGGTTCGGGCTAGGGTTAGGGTTAGGGGACGGGGACGGTTTAGGGTCCAGGTGAGGGTACGGCAACGCTTTAGGGGGAGCGTGCGTGTGAGGGCGGGGGTTAGTGTTAGCGTACGGGTTAGGATTAGGGGACGGGTGAGGGTCAGGCTTCGGGGAAGGGTTAGGGTTAGGGTTCGGGCTAGGGTTAGGGTTAGGGGACGGGGACGGTTTAGGGTCCAGGTGAGGGTACGGCAACGCTTTAGGGGGAGCGTGCGTGTGAGGGCGCGGGTTAGTGGTAGCGTACGGGTTAGGATTAGGACACGGGTTAGGGTCAGGCTTCGGGGAAGGGTTAGGGTTAGGGTTGGTCCTAGGGTTAGAGTTAGGGGACGGGGACGGTTTAGGGTCCAGGTGAGGGTACGGCAACGCTTTAGGGGGAGCGTGCGTGTGAGGGCGCGGGTTAGTGTTAGCGTACGGGTTAGGATTAGGGGACGGGTGAGGGTCAGGCTTCGGGGAAGTGTTAGGGTTAGGGTTTGGGCTAGGGTTAGGGTTAGGGGACGGGGACGGTTTAGGGTCTAGGTGAGGGTACGGCAACGCTTTAGGGGGAGCGTGCGTGTGAGGGCGCGGGTTAGTGTTAGCGTACGGGTTAGGATTAGGGCACCGGTGAGGGTCAGGCTTCGGGGAAGGCTTAGGGTAAGGGTTTGGGCTAGGGTTAGGGATAGGGGACGGGGACGGTTTAGGGTCCAGGTGAGGGTACGGCAACGCTTTAGGGGGAGCGTGCGTGTGAGGGCGCGGGTTAGTGTTAGCGTACGTGTTAGGATTAGGGGACGGGTGAGGGTCAGGCTTCGGGGAAGGGTTAGGGTTAGGGTTCGGGCTAGGGTTAGGGTTAGGGGACGGGGACGGTTTAGGGTCCAGGTGAGGGTACGGCAACGCTTTAGGGGGAGTGTGCGTGTGAGGGCGCGGGTTAGTGTTAGCGTACGGGTTAGGATTAGGGGACGGGTGAGGGTCAGGCTTCGGGGATGGGTTAGGGCTAGTGTTCAGGCTAGGGTTAGGGTTAGGGGACGGGGACGGTTTAGTGTCCAGATGAGGGTACGGCAACGCTTTAGGGGGAGCGTGCGTGTGAGGGCGCGGGTTAGTGTTAGCGTACGGGTTAGGATTAGGGGACGGGTGAGGGTCAGGCTTCGGGGAAGGGTTAGGGTTAGGGTTCGGGCTAGGGTTAGGGTTAGGGGACGGGGACGGTTTAGGGTCCAGGTGAGGGTACGGCAACGCTTTAGGGGGAGCGTGTGTGTGAGGGCGCGGGTTAGTGTTAGCGTACGGGTTAGGATTAGGGGACGTGTGAGGGTCAGGCTTTGGGGAAGCGTTAGGGTTTGGGTTCGGGCTAGGGTTAGGGTTAGGGGACGGGGACGGTTTAGGGTCCAGGTGAGGGTACGGCAACGATTTAGGGGGAGCGTGTGTGTGAGGGCGCGGGTTAGTGTTAGCGTACGGGTTAGGATTAGGGGACGGGTGAGGGTAAGGCTTCGGGGAAGGGTTAGGTTTAGGGTTCGGGCTAGGGTTAGGGTTAGGGGACGGGGACGGTTTAGGGTCCAGGTGAGGGTACGGCAACGCTTTAGGGGGAGCGTGCGTGTGAGGGAGCGGGTTAGTGTTAGCGTACGGGTTAGGATTAGGGTACCGGTGAGGGTCAGGCTTCGAGGAAGGGTTAGGGTTAGGGTTCGGGCTAGGGTTAGGGTTAAGGGACGGGGACGGTTTAGGGTCCAGGTGAGGGTACGGCAACGCTTTAGGGGGAGCGTGCGTGTGAGGGCGCGGGTTAGTGTTAGCGTACGGGATAGGATTAGGGCACCGGTGAGTGTCAGGCTTCGGGGAAGGGTTAGGGTTAGGGTTCGGGCTAGGGTTATGGTTAGGGGACGGGGACGGTTTAGGGTCCAGGTGAGGGTACGGCAACGCTTTAGGGGGAGCGTGCGTGTGAGGGCGCGGGTTAGTGTTTGCGTACGGGTTAGGATTAGGGGACGGGTGAGGGTCAGGCTTCGGGGATGTGTTAGGGCTAGGGTTCGGGCTAGGGTTAGGGTTAGGGGACGTGGACGGTTTAGGGTCCAGGTGAGGGTACGGCAACGCTTTAAGGGGAGCGTGCGTGTGAGGGCGCGGGTTAGTGTTAGCGTACGGGTTAGGATTAGGGGACGGGTGAGGGTCAGGCTTCGGAGAAGGGTTAGGGTTAGGTTTCGGTTAGGGTTAGGGTTAGGGGACGGGGACGGTTTAGGGTCCAGGTGAGGGTACGGCAACGCTTTAGGTGGAGCGTGCGTTTGAGGGCGCGGGTTAGTGTTAGCGTACGGGTTAGGATTAGGGCACCGGTGAAGGTCAGGCTTCGGGGAAGAGTTAGGGTTAGGGTTCGGGCTAGGGTTAGGGTTAGGGGACGGGGACGGTTTAGGGTCCAGGTGAGGGTACGGCAACGCTTTAGGGGGAGCGTGCGTGTGAGGGCGCAGTTTAGTGTTACCGTACGGGATAGAATTAGGGCACCGGTGAGGGTCAGGCTTCGGGGAAGGGTTAGGGTTAGGGTTCGGGCTAGGGTTAGGGTTAGGGGACGGGGACGGTTTAGGGTCCAGGTGAGGGTACGGCAACGCTTTAGGGGGAGCGTGCGTGTGAGGGCGCGGGTTAGTGTTAGCGTACGGGTTAGGATTAGGGGACGGGTGAGGGTCAGGCTTCGGGGAAGGGTTAGGGTTAGGGTTCGGGCTAGGGTTAGGGTTAGGGGACGGGGACGGTTTAGGGTCCAGGTGAGGGTACGGCAACGCTTTAGGGGGAGCGTGCGTGTGAGGGCGCGGGTTAGTGTTAGCGTACGGGTTAGGATTAGGGCACCGGTGAGGGTCAGGCTTCGAGGAAGCGTTAGGGTTAGGGTTCGGGCTAGGGTTAGGGTTAGGGGACGGGGACGGTTTAGGGTCCAGGTGAGGGTACGGCAACGCTTTAGGGGGAGCGTGCGTGTGAGGGCGCCGGTTAGTGTTAGCGTACGGGTTAGGATTAGGGGACGGGTGAGGGTCAGGCTTCGGGGAAGGGTTAGGGTTAGGTTTCGGTTAGGGTTAGGGTTAGGGGACGGGGACGGTTTAGGGTCCAGGTGAGGGTACGGCAACGCTTTAGGGGGAGCGTGCGTGTGAGGGCGCGGGTTAGTGTTTGCGTACGGGTTAGGATAAGGGGACGGGTGAGGGTCAGGCTTCGGGGAAGGGTTAGGGTTAGGGTTCGGGCTAGGGTTAGGGTTAGGGGACGGGGACGGTTTAGGGTCCAGGTGAGGGTACGGCAACGTTTTAGGGGGAGCGTGCGTGTGAGGGCGCGGGTTAGTGTTAGCGTACGTGTTAGGATTAGGGGACGGGTGAGGGTCAGGCTTCGGGGAAGGGTTAGGGTTTGGGTTCGGGCTAGGGTTAGGGTTAGGGGACGGGGACGGTTTAGGGTCCAGGTGAGGGTACGGCAACGCTTTAGGGGGAGCGTGCGTGTGAGGGCGCGGGTTAGTGTTAGCGTACGGGTTAGGATTAGGGGACGGGTGAGGGTCAAGCTTCGGGGAAGGGTTAGGGCTAGTGTTCAGGCTAGGGTTAGGGTTAGGGGACGGGGACGGTTTAGGGTCCAGATGAGGGTACGGCAACGCTTTAGGGGGAGCGTGCGTGTGAGGGCGCGGGTTAGTGTTAGCGTACGGGTTAGGATTAGGGGACGGGTGAGGGTCAGGCTTCGGGGAAGGGTTAGGGCTAGTGTTCAGGCTAGGGTTAGGGTTAGGGGACGGGGACGGTTTAGGGTCCAGATGAGGGTACGGCAACGCTTTAGGGGGAGTGTGCGTGTGAGGGCGCGGGTTAGTGTTAGCGTACGGGTTAGGATTAGGGCACGGGTGAGGGTCAGGCTTCGGGGAAGGGTTAGGGTTAGGGTTCGGGCTAGGGTTAGGGTTAGTGTACGGGGACGGTTTAGGGTCCAGGTGAGGGTACGGCAACGCTTTAGGGGGAGCGTGCGTGTGAGGGCGCGGGTTAGTGGTAGCGTACGGGTTAGGATTAGGACACGGGTTAGGGTCAGGCTGCGGGGAAGGGTTAGGGTTAGGGTTGGTCCTAGGGTTAGAGTTAGGGGACGGGGACGGTTTAGGGTCCAGGTGAGGGTACGGCATCGCTTTAGGGGGAGCGTGCGTTTGAGGGCGCGGGTTAGTGTTAGCGTACGGGTTAGGATTAGGGGACGGGTGAGGGTCAGGCTTCGGGGAAGGGTTAAGGTTAGCTTTCGGTTAGGGTTAGGGTTAGGGGACGGGGACGGTTTAGGGTCCAGGTGAGGGTACGGCAACGCTTTAGGGGGAGCGTGCGTTTGAGGGCGCGGGTTAGTGTTAGCGTACGGGTTAGGATTAGGGCACCGGTGAAAGTCAGGCTTCGGGGAAGGGTTAGGGTTAGGGTTCGGGCTAGGGTTAGGGTTAGGGGACGGGGACGGTTTAGGGTCCAGGTGAGGGTACGGCAACGCTTTAGGGGGAGCGTGCGTGTGAGGGCGCGGGTTAGTGTTAGCGTACGGGTTAGGATTAGGGGACGGGTGAGGGTCAGGCTTCTGGGAAGGGTTAGGGTTAGGGTTTGGGCTAGGGTTAGGGTTAGGGGACGGGGACGGTTTAGGGTCCAGGTGAGGGTACGGCAACGCTTTAGGGGGAGCGTGCGTGTGAGGGCGCGGTTTAGTGTTAGCGTACGGGTTAGGATTAGGGCACCGGTGAGGGTCAGGCTTCGGGGAAGGCTTAGGGTTAGGGTTTGGGCTAGGGTTAGGGATAGGGGACGGGGACGGTTTAGGGTCCAGGTGAGGGTACGGCAACGCTTTAGGGGGAGCGTGCGTGTGAGGGCGCGGGTTAGTGTTACCGTACGGGTTAGGATTAGGGCACGGGGGAGGGTCAGGCTTCGGGGAAGGGTTAGGGTTAGGGTTCGGGCTAGGGTTAGGGTTAGGGGACGGGGACGGTTTAGGGTCCAGGTGAGGGTACGGCAACGCTTTAGGGGGAGCGTGCGTGTGAGGGCGCGGGTTAGTGTTTGCGTACGGGTTAGGATTAGGGGACGGGTGAGGGTCAGGCTTCGGGGAAGGGTTAGTGTTAGGGTTCGGGCTAGGGTTAGGGTTAGTGTACGGGGACGGTTTAGGGTCCAGGTGAGGGTACGGCAACGCTTTAGGGGGAGCGTGCGTGTGAGGGCGCGGGTTAGTGTTAGCGTACGGGTTAGGATTAGGGCACGGTTGAGGGTCAGGCTTCGGGGAAGTGTTAGGGTTAAGGTTCGGGCTAGGGTTAGGGTTAGGGGACGAGGACGGTTTAGGGTCCAGGTGAGGGTACGGCAACGTTTTAGGGGGAGCGTGCGTGTGAGGGCGCGGGTTAGTGTTAGCGTACGGGTTAGGATTAGGGGACGGGTGAGGGTCAGGCTTCGGGGAAGGGTTAGGGTTAGGGTTCGGGCTAGGGTTAGGGTTAGGGGACGGGGACGGTTTAGGGTCCAGGTGAGGGTACGGCAACGTTTTAGGGGGAGCGTGCGTGTGAGGGCGCGGGTTAGTGTTAGCGTACATGTTAGGATTAGGGGACGGGTGAGGGTCAGGCTTCGGGGAAGGGTTAGGGTTAGGGTTCGGGCTAGGGTTAGGGTTAGGGGACGGGGACGGTTTAGGGTCCAGGTGAGGGTACGGCAACGCTTTAGGGGGAGCGTGCGTGTGAGGGCGCGGGTTAGTGTTAGCGTACGGGTTAGGATTAGGGGACGGGTGAGGGTCAGGCTTCGGGGATGGGTTAGGGCTAGTGTTCAGGCTAGGGTTAGGGTTAGGGGACGGGGACGGTTTAGGGTCCAGATGGGGGTACGGCAACGCTTTAGGGGGAGCGTGCGTGTGAGGGCGCGGGTTAGTGTTAGCGGACGGGTTAGGATTAGGGGACGGGTGAGGATCAGGCTTCGGGGAAGTGTTAGGGCTAGTGTTCAGGCTAGGGTTAGGGTTAGGGGACGGGCTAGGGTTAGGTTTAGGGGACGGGGACGGTTTAGGGTCCAGGTGAGGGTACGGCAACGCTTTAGGGGGAGCGTGCGTGTGAGGGCGCGTGTTAGTGTTAGCATACGGGTTAGGATTAGGGGAAGGGTGAGGGTCAGGCTTCGGGGAAGGATTAGGGTTAGGGTTGGTCCTAGGGTTAGGGTTAGGGGACGGGGACGGTTTAGGGTCCAGGTGAGGGTACGGCAACGCTTTAGGGGGAGCGTGCTTCTGAGGGCGTGGGTTAGTGTTAGCATACGGGTTAGGATTAGGGAACGGGTGAGGGTCAGGCTTCGGGGAAGGGTTAGGGTTAGGGTTCGGGCTAGTGTTAGGGTAGGGGACGGGGACGGTTTAGGGTCCAGGTGAGGGTACGGCAACGCTTCAGGGGGAGCGTACGTGTGAGGGCGTGGGTTAGTGTTAGCGTACGGGTTAGGATTAGGGCACGGGTGAGGGTCAGGCTTCGGGGAAGGGTTAGGGTTAGGGTTCGGGCTAGGGTTAGGGTTAGGGGACGGGGACGGTTTAGGGTCCAGGTGAGGGTACGGCAACGCTTTAGGGGGAGCATGCTTGTGAGGGCGCGGGTTAGTGTTAGCGTACGGGTTAGGATTAGGGCACGGGGGAGGGTCAGGCTTCGGGGAAGTGTTAGGGTTAGGGTTCAAGCTAGGGTTAGGGTTAGGGGACGGGACGGTTTAGGGTCCAGGTGAGGGTACAGCAACGCTTTAGGGGGAGCGTGCGTGTGAGGGCGCGGGTTAGTGTTAGCGTACGGGTTAGGATTAGGGGACGGGTGAGGGTTAGGCTTCGGGGAAGGGTTAGTGTTAGAGTTCGGGCTAGGGTTAGGGTTAGGGGACAGGGACGGTTTAGGGTCCAGTTGAGGGTACGGCAACGCTTTAAGGGGAGCGTGCGTGTGAGGTCGCGCGTTAGTGTTAGCGTACGGGTTAGGATTAGGGGACGGGTGAGGGTCAGGCTTCGGGGAAGTGTTAGGGTTAGGGTTCGGGCTAGGGTTAGGGTTTGGGGACGGGGACGGTTTAGGCTCCAGGTGAGGGTACGGCTACGCTTTAGGGGGAGCGTGCATGTGAGGGCGCGGGTTATTGTTAGCGTAAGGGTTAGGATTAGGGGACGGGTGAGGGTCAGGCTTCGGGGAAGGGTTAGGGTTAGGGTTCGGGCTAGGGTTAGGGTTACGGGACGGGGACGGTTTAGGGTCCAGGTGAGGGTACGGCAACGCTTTAGGGGGAGCGTGCGTGTGAAGGCGCGGGTTAGTGTTAGCGTACGGGTTAGGATTAGGGGACGGGTGAGGGTCAGGTTTCGGGGAAGTGTTAGGGTTAGGGTTCGGGCTAGGGTTAGGGTTAGGTGATGGGGACGGTTTAGGGTCCAGGTGAGGGTACGGCAACGCTGTAGGGGTAGCGTGCGTGTGAGGGCGCGGGTTAGTGTTAGGGTATGGGTTAGGTTTAGGGGACGGGTGAGGGTCGGGCTTCGGGGAAGGGTTAGGGTTAGGGTTCGGGCTAGGGTTAGGGTTAGGGGACGGGGACGGTTTAGGGTCCAGGTGAGGGTACGGCAACGCTTTAGGGGGAGCGTGCGAGTGAAGGCGCGGGTTAGCGTTAGCGTACGGGTTAGGATTAGCGGACGGGTGAGGGTCAGGCTTCGGGGAAGGGTTAGGGTTAGGGTTCGGGCTAGGGTTAGGGTTAGGGGACGGGGACGGTTTAGGGTCCAGGTGACGGTATGGCAACGCTTTAGGGGGAGCGTGCGTGTGAGGGCGCGAGTTAGCGTTAGCGTACGGGTTAGGATTAGGGGACGGGTGAGGGTCAGGCTTCAGGGAAGTGTTAGGGTTAGGGATCGGGCTACGGTTAGGGATAGGGGACGGGGACGGTTTAGGGTCCAGGTGAGGGTACAGCAACACTTTAGGGGGAGCGTGCGTGTGAGGGCGCGGGTTAGTGTTAGCGTACGGGTTAGGATTAGGGGACGGGTGAGGGTCAGGCTTCGGGGAAGGGTTAGGGTTAGGGTTCGGGCTAGGGTTAGGGTTAGGGGATGGGGACGGTTTAGCGTCCAGGTGAGGGTACGGCAACGCTTTAGGGGGAGCGTGCATGTGAGGGCGCGGGTTAGTGTTAGCGTACGTGTTAGGATTAGGGGACGGGTGAGGGTCAGGCTTCGGGGAAGGGTTAGGGTTAGGGTTCGGGCTAGGGTTAGGGTTAGGGGACGGGGACGGTTTAGGGTCCAGGTGAGGGTACGGCAACGCTTTAGGGGGAGCGTGCGTGTGAGGGCGCGGGTTAGTGTTAGCGTACGGGTTAGGATTAGGGGACGGGTGAGGGTCAGGCTTTGGGGAAGGGTTAGGGTTAGGGTTCGGGCTAGGGTTAGGGTTAGGGGAGGGGGACGGTTTAGGGTCCAGGTGAGGGTACGGCAACGCTTTAGGGGGAGTGTGCATGTGAGGGCGCTGATTAGTGTTAGCGTACGGGTTAGGATTAGGGCACGGGTGAGTGTCAGGCTTCGGGGAAGGGTTAGGGTTAGGGTTCGGGCTAAGGTTAGGGTTAGGGGACGGGGACGGTTTAGGGTCCAGGTGACGGTATGGCAACGCTTTAGGGGGAGCGTGTGTGTGAGGGCGCGCGTTAGCGTTAGCGTACGGGTTAGGATTAGGGGACGGGTGAGGGTCAGGCTTCAGGGAAGAGTTAGGGTTAGGGATCGGGCTACGGTTAGGGATAGGGGACGGGGACGGTTTAGGGTCCAGGTGAGGGTACAGCAACACTTTAGGGGGAGCGTGCGTTTGAGGGCGCGGGTTAGTGTTAGCGTACGGGTTAGGATTAGGGGACGGGTGAGGGTCAGGCTTCGGGGAAGGGTTAGGGTTAGGGTTCGGGCTAAGGTTAGGGTTAGGGGATGGGGACGGTTTAGGGTCCAGGTGAGGGTACGGCAACGCTTTAGGGGGAGCGTGCATGTGAGGGCGCGGGTTAGTGTTAGCGTACGTGTTAGGATTAGGGGACGGGTGAGGGTCAGGCTTCGGGGAAGGGTTAGGGTTAGGGTTCGGGCTAGGGTTAGGGTTAGGGGACGGGGACGGTTTAGGGTCCAGGTGAGGGTACGGCAACGCTTTAGGGGGAGCGTGCGTGTGAGGGCGCAGGTTAGTGTTAGCGTACGGGTTAGGATTAGGGGACGGGTGAGGGTCAGGCTTTGGGGAAGGGTTAGGGTTAGGGTTCGGGCTAGGGTTAGGGTTAGGGGAGGGGGACGGTTTAGGGTCCAGGTGAGGGTACGGCAACGCTTTAGGGGGAGTGTGCATGTGAGGGCGCTGATTAGTGTTAGCGTACGGGTTAGGATTAGGGCACGGGTGAGTGTCAGGCTTCGGGGAAGGGTTAGGGTTAGGGTTCGGGCTAGGGTTAGGGTTAGGGGACGGGGACGGTTTAGGGTCCAGGTGAGGGTACGGCAACGCTTTAGGGGAAGCGTGCATGTCAAGGCGCGGGTTAGTGTTAGCGTACGGGTTAGGATTAGGGGACGGGTGAGGGTCAGGCTTCAGGGAAGGGTTAGGGTTAGGGTTCGGGCTAGGGTTAGGGTTAGGGCACGGGGACGGTTTAAGTTCCAGGTGAGGGTATGGCAACGCTTTAGGGGGAGCGTGCGTGTGAGGGCGCGAGTTAGTGTTAGCGTACGGGTTAGGATTAGGGGACGGGTGAGGGTCAGGCTTCGGGGAAGGGTTATGGTTAGGGTTCGGGCTAGGGTTAGGGTTAGGGGACGGGGACGGTTTAGGGTCCAGGTGAGGGTACGGCAACGCTTTAGGGGGAGCGTGCGTGTGAGGGCGCGGGTTAGTGTTAGCGTATGGGTTAGGATTAGGGGACGGGTGAGGGTCAGGCTTCGGGGAAGGGTTAGGGTTAGGGTTCGGGCTAGGGTTAGGGTTAGGGGACGGGGACGGTTTAGGGTCCAGGTGAGGGTACGGCAACGCTTTAGGGGGAGCGTGCGTGTGAGGGCGCGGGTTAGTGTTAGCGTACGGGTTAGGATTAGGGGACGGGTGAGGGTCAGGCTTCGGGGAAGGGTTAGGGTTAGGGTTCGGGCTAGGGTTAGGGTTTGGGGACGGGGACGGTTTAGGGTCCAGGTGAGGGTACGGCAACGCTTTAGGGGGAGCGTGCATGTGAGGGCGCGGGTTATTGTTAGCGTACGGGTTAGGATTAGGGGACGGGTGAGGGTCAGGCTTCGGGGAAGGGTTAGGGTTAGGGTTCGGGCTAGGGTTAGGGTTAAGGGACGGGGACGGTTTAGGGTCCAGGTGAGGGTACGGCAACGCTTTAGGGGGAGCGTGCGTGTGAGGGCGCGGGTTAGTGTTAGCGTACGGGTTAGGATTAGGGGACGGGTGAGGGTCAGGTTTCGGGGAAGTGTTAGGGTTAGGGTTCGGGCTAGGGTTAGGGTTAGGTGATGGGGACGGTTTAGGGTCCAGGTGAGGGTACGGCAACGCTGTAGGGGTAGCGTGCGTGTGAGGGCGCGGGTTAGTGTTAGGGTATGGGTTAGGTTTAGGGGACGGGTGAGGGTCAGGCTTCGGGGAAGGGTTAGGTTTAGGGTTCGGGCTAGGGTTAGGGTTAGGGGACGGGGATGGTTTAGGGTCCAGGTGAGGGTACGGCAACGCTTTAGGGGGAGCGTGCGTGTGAAGGCGCGGGTTAGCGTTAGCGTACGGGTTAGGATTAGGGGACGGGTGAGGGTCAGGCTTCGGGGAAGGGTTAGGGTTAGGGTTCAGGCTAGGGTTAGGGTTAGGGGACGGGGACGGTTTAGGGTCCAGGTGACGGTATGGCAACGCTTTAGGGGGAGCGAGCGTGTGAGGGCGCGAGTTAGCGTTAGCGTACGGGTTAGGATTAGGGGACGGGTGAGGGTCTGGCTTCAGGGAAGTGTTAGGGTTAGAGTTCGGGCTACGGTTAGGGATAAGGGACGGGGACGGTTTAGCGTCCAGGTGAGGGTACAGCAACACTTTAGGGGGAGCATGCGTGTGAGGGCGCGGGTTAGTGTTAGCGTACGGGTTAGGATTAGGGGACGGGTGAGGGTCAGGCTTCGGGGAAGGGTTAGGGTTAGGGTTCGGGCTAGGGTTAGGGTTAGGGGATGGGGACGGTTTAGGGTCCAGGTGAGGGTACGGCAACGCTTTAGGGGGAGCGTGCATGTGAGGGCGCGGGTTAGTGTTAGCGTACGTGTTAGGATTAGGGGACGGGTGAGGGTCAGGCTTCGGGGAAGGGTTAGGGTTAGGGTTCGGGCTAGGGTTAGGGTTAGGGGACGGGGACGGTTTAGGGTCCAGGTGAGGGTACGGCAACGCTTTAGGGGGAGCGTGCGTGTGAGGGCGCGGGTTAGTGTTAGCGTACGGGTTAGGATTAGGGGACGGGTGAGGGTCAGGCTTTGGGGAAGGGTTAGGTTTAGGGTTCCGGCTAGGGTTAGGGTTAGGGGAGGGGGACGGTTTAGGGTCCAGGTGAGGGTACGGCAACGCTTTAGGGGGAGTGTGCGTGTGAGGGCGCTGATTAGTGTTAGCGTACGGGTTAGGATTAGGGCACGGGTGAGTGTCAGGCTTCGGGGAAGGGTTAGGGTTAGGGTTCGGGCTAGGGTTAGGGTTAGGGGACGGGGACGGTTTAGGGTCCAGGTGAGGGTACGGCAACGCTTTAGGGGAAGCGTGCATGTCAAGGCGCGGGTTAGTGTTAGCGTACGGGTTAGGATTAGGGGACGGGTGAGGGTCAGGCTTCGGGGAAGGGTTAGGGTTAGGGTTCGGGCTAGGGTTAGGGTTAGGGCACGGGGACGGTTTAGGTTCCAGGTGAGGGTATGGCAACGCTTTAGGGGGAGCGTGCGTGTGAGGGCGCGAGTTAGTGTTAGCGTACGGGTTAGGATTAGGGGACGGGTGAGGGTCAGGCTTCGGGGAAGGGTTATGGTTAGGGTTCGGGCTAGGGTTAGGGTTAGGGGACGGGGACGGTTTAGGGTCCAGGTGAGTGTACGGCAACGCTTTAGGGGGAGCGTGCGTGTGAGGGCGCGGGTTAGTGTTAGCGTATGGGTTAGGATTAGGGGACGGGTGAAGTTCAGGCTTCGGGGAAGGGTTAGGGTTAGGGTTCGGGCTAGGGTTAGGGTTAGGGGACGGGGACGGTTTAGGGTCCAGGTGAGGGTACGGCAACGCTTTTGGGGGAGCGTGCGTGTGAGGGCGCGGGTTAGTGTTAGCGTACGGGTTAGGATTAGGGGACGGGTGAGGGTCAGGCTTCGGGGAAGTGTTAGGGTTAGGGTTCGGGCTAGGGTTAGGGTTAGGGGATGGGGACGGTTTAGGGTCCAGGTGAGGGTACGGCAACGATGTAGGGGGAGCGTGCGTGTGAGGGCGTGGGTTAGTGTTAGCGTACGGGTTACGATTAGGGGACGGGTGAGGGTCAGGCTTCGGGGAAGGGTTAGGGTTAGGGTTCGGGCTAGGGTTAGGGTTAGGGGACGGGGACGGTTTAGGGTCCAGGTGAGGGTACTGCAACGCTTTAGGGGGAGCGTGCGTGTGGGGGCGCGGGTTAGTGTTAGCGTACGGGTTAGGATTAGGGCACGGGTGAGGGTCAGGCTTCGGGGAAGGGTTAGGGTTAGGGTTGGTCCTAGGGTTAGGGTTAGGGGACGGGGACGGTTTAGGGTCCAGGTGAGGGTACGGCAACGCTTTAGGGGGAGCATGCGTGTGAGGGCGCGGGTTAGTGTTAGCGTACGTGTTAGGATTAGGGGACGGGTGAGGGTCAGGCTTCGGGGAAGGGTTAGGGTTAGGGTTCGGGCTAGGGTTAGGGGACGGGGACGGTTTAGGGTCCAGGTGAGGGTACGGCAACGCTTTAGGGGGAGCGTGCGTGTGAGGGCGCAGGTTAGTGTTAGCGTACGGGTTAGGATTAGGGGACGGGTGAGGGTCAGGCTTCGGGGAAGGGTTAGGGCTAGTGTTCGGGCTAGGGTTAGGGTTAGGGGACGGGTGAGGGTCAGGCTTTGGGGAAGGGTTAGGGTTTGGGTTCGGGCTAGGGTTAGGGTTAGGGGACGGGGACGGTTTAGGGTCCAGGTGAGGGTACGGCAACGCTTTAGGGGGAGCGTGCGTGTGAGGGCGCGGGTTAGTGTTAGCGTACGGGTTAGGATTAGGGGACGGGTGAGGGTCAAGCTTCGGGGAAGGGTTAGGGCTAGTGTTCAGGCTAGGGTTAGGGTTAGGGGACGGGGACGGTTTAGGGTCCAGATGAGGGTACGGCAACGCTTTAGGGGGAGCGTGCGTGTGAGGGCGCGGGTTAGTGTTAGCGTACGGGTTAGGATTAGGGGACGGGTGAGGGTCAGGCTTCGGGGAAGGGTTAGGGCTAGTGTTCAGGCTAGGGTTAGGGTTAGGGGACGGGGACGGTTTAGGGTCCAGATGAGGGTACGGCAACGCTTTAGGGGGAGTGTGCGTGTGAGGGCGCGGGTTAGTGGTAGCGTACGGGTTAGGATTAGGACACGGGTTAGGGTCAGGCTTCGGGGAAGGGTTAGGGTTAGGGTTGGTCCTACGGTTAGAGTTAGGGGACGGGGACGGTTTAGGGTCCAAGTGAGGGTACTGCATCGCTTTAGGGGGAGCGTGCGTTTGAGGGCGCGGGTTAGTGTTAGCGTACGGGTTAGGATTAGGGGACGGGTGAGGGTCAGGCTTCGGGGAAGGGTTAAGGTTAGCTTTCGGTTAGGGTTAGGGTTAGGGGACGGGGACGGTTTAGGGTCCAGGTGAGGGTACAGCAACGCTTTAGGGGGAGCGTGCGTTTGAGGGCGCGGGTTAGTGTTAGCGTACGGGTTAGGATTAGGGCACCGGTGAAAGTCAGGCTTCGGGGAAGGGTTAGGGTTAGTGTTCGGGCTAGGGTTAGGGTTAGGGGACGGGGACGGTTTAGGGTCCAGGTGAGGGTACGGCAACGCTTTAGGGGGAGCGTGCGTGTGAGGGCGCGGGTTAGTGTTAGCGTACGGGTTAGGATTAGGGGACGGGTGAGGGTCAGGCTTCTGGGAAGGGTTAGGGTTAGGGTTTGGGCTAGGGTTAGGGTTAGGGGACGGGGACGGTTTAGGGTCCAGGTGAAGGTACGGCAACGCTTTAGGGGGAGCGTGCGTGTGAGGGCGCGGTTTAGTGTTAGCGTACGGGTTAGGATTAGGGCACCGGTGAGGGTCAGGCTTCGGGGAAGGCTTAGGGTTAGGGTTTGGGCTAGGTTTAGGGATAGGGGACGGGGACGGTTTAGGGTCCAGGTGAGGGTACGGCAACGCTTTAGGGGGAGCGTGCGTGTGAGGGCGCGGGTTAGTGTTAGCGTACGGGTTAGGATTAGGGCACGGGGGAGGGTCAGGCTTCGGGGAAGGGTTAGGGTTAGGGTTCGGGCTAGGGTTAGGGTTAGGGGACGGGGACGGTTTAGGGTCCAGGTGAGGGTACGGCAACGCTTTAGGGGGAGCGTGCGTGTGAGGGCGCGGGTTAGTGTTTGCGTACGGGTTAGGATTAGGGGACGGGTGAGGGTCAGGCTTCGGGGAAGGGTTAGTGTTAGGGTTCGGGCTAGGGTTAGGGTTAGTGTACGGGGACGGTTTAGGGTCCAGGTGAGGGTACGGCAACGCTTTAGGGGGAGCGTGCGTGTGAGGGCGCGGGTTAGTGTTAGCGTACGGGTTAGGATTAGGGCACGGTTGAGGGTCAGGCTTCGGGGAAGTGTTAGGGTTAGGGTTCGGGCTAGGGTTAGGGTTAGGGGACGAGGACGGTTTAGGGTCCAGGTGAGGGTACGGCAACGTTTTAGGGGGAGCGTGCGTGTGAGGGCGCGGGTTAGTGTTAGCGTACGGGTTAGGATTAGGGGACGGGTGAGGGTCAGGCTTCGGGGAAGGGTTAGGGTTTGGGTTCGGGCTAGGGTTAGGGTTAGGGGACGGGGACGGTTTAGGGTCCAGGTGAGGGTACGGCAACGTTTTAGGGGGAGCGTGCGTGTGAGGGCGCGGGTTAGTGTTAGCGTACGTGTTAGGATTAGGGGACGGGTGAGGGTCAGGCTTCGGGGAAGGGTTAGGGTTAGGGTTCGGGCTAGGGTTAGGGTTAGGGGACGGGGACGGTTTAGGGTCCAGGTGAGGGTACGGCAACGCTTTAGGGGGAGCGTGCGTGTGAGGGCGCGGGTTAGTGTTAGCGTACGGGTTAGGATTAGGGGACGGGTGAGGGTCAGGCTTCGGGGATGGGTTAGGGCTAGTGTTCAGGCTAGGGTTAGGGTTAGGGGACGGGGACGGTTTAGGGTCCAGATGAGGGTACGGCAACGCTTTAGGGGGAGCGTGCGTGTGAGGGCGCGGGTTAGTGTTAGCGGACGGGTTAGGATTAGGGGACGGGTGAGGGTCAGGCTTCGGGGAAGGGTTAGGGCTAGTGTTCAGGCTAGGGTTAGGGTTAGGGGACGGGCTAGGGTTAGGTTTAGGGGACGGGGACGGTTTAGGGTCCAGGTGAGGGTACGGCAACGCTTTAGGGGGAGCGTGCGTGTGAGGGCGCGTGTTAGTGTTAGCATACGGGTTAGGATTAGGGGAAGGGTGAGGGTCAGGCTTCGGGGAAGGATTAGGGTTAGGGTTGGTCCTAGGGTTAGGGTTAGGGGACGGGGACGGTTTAGGGTCCAGGTGAGGGTACGGCAACGCTTTAGGGGGAGCGTGCTTCTGAGGGCGTGGGTTAGTGTTAGCGTACGGGTTAGGATTAGGGAACGGGTGAGGGTCAGGCTTCGGGGAAGGGTTAGGGTTAGGGTTCGGGCTAGTGTTAGGGTAGGGGACGGGGACGTTTTAGGGTCCAGGTGAGGGTACGGCAACGCTTCAGGGGGAGCGTGCGTGTGAGGGCGTGGGTTAGTGTTAGCGTACGGGTTAGGATTAGGGCACGGGTGAGGGTCAGGCTTCGGGGAAGGGTTAGGGTTAGGGTTCGGGCTAGGGTTAGGGTTAGGGGACGGGGACGGTTTAGGGTCCAGGTGAGGGTACGGCAACGCTTTAGGGGGAGCATGCTTGTGAGGGCGCGGGTTAGTGTTAGCGTACGGGTTAGGATTAGGGCACGGGGGAGGGTCAGGCTTCGGGGAAGTGTTAGGGTTAGGGTTCAAGCTAGGGTTAGGGTTAGGGGACGGGACGGTTTAGGGTCCAGGTGAGGGTACAGCAACGCTTTAGGGGGAGCGTGCGTGTGAGGGCGCGGGTTAGTGTTAGCGTACGGGTTAGGATTAGGGGACGGGTGAGGGTTAGGCTTCGGGGAAGGGTTAGTGTTAGAGTTCGGGCTAGGGTTAGGGTTAGGGGACAGGGACGGTTTAGGGTCCAGTTGAGGGTACGGCAACGCTTTAAGGGGAGCGTGCGTGTGAGGTCGCGCGTTAGTGTTAGCGTACGGGTTAGGATTAGGGGACGGGTGAGGGTCAGGCTTCGGGGAAGTGTTAGGGTTAGGGTTCGGGCTAGGGTTAGGGTTTGGGGACGGGGACGGTTTAGGCTCCAGGTGAGGGTACGGCTACGCTTTAGGGGGAGCGTGCATGTGAGGGCGCGGGTTATTGTTAGCGTAAGGGTTAGGATTAGGGGACGGGTGAGGGTCAGGCTTCGGGGAAGGGTTAGGGTTAGGGTTCGGGCTAGGGTTAGGGTTACGGGACGGGGACGGTTTAGGGTCCAGGTGAGGGTACGGCAACGCTTTAGGGGGAGCGTGCGTGTGAAGGCGCGGGTTAGTGTTAGCGTACGGGTTAGGATTAGGGAACGGGTGAGGGTCAGGTTTCGGGGAAGTGTTAGGGTTAGGGTTCGGGCTAGGGTTAGGGTTAGGTGATGGGGACGGTTTAGGGTCCAGGTGAGGGTACGGCAACGCTGTAGGGGTAGCGTGCGTGTGAGGGCGCGGGTTAGTGTTAGGGTATGGGTTAGGTTTAGGGGACGGGTGAGGGTCGGGCTTCGGGGAAGGGTTAGGGTTAGGGTTCGGGCTAGGGTTAGGGTTAGGGGACGGGGACGGTTTAGGGTCCAGGTGAGGGTACGGCAACGCTTTAGGGGGAGCGTGCGAGTGAAGGCGCGGGTTAGCGTTAGCGTACGGGTTAGGATTAGGGGACGGGTGAGGGTCAGGCTTCGGGGAAGGGTTAGGGTTAGGGTTCGGGCTAGGGTTAGGGTTAGGGGACGGGGACGGTTTAGGGTCCAGGTGACGGTATGGCAACGCTTTAGGGGGAGCGTGCGTGTGAGGGCGCGAGTTAGCGTTAGCGTACGGGTTAGGATTAGGGGACGGGTGAGGGTCAGGCTTCAGGGAAGTGTTAGGGTTAGGGATCGGGCTACGGTTAGGGATAGGGGACGGGGACGGTTTAGGGTCCAGGTGAGGGTACAGCAACACTTTAGGGGGAGCGTGCGTGTGAGGGCGCGGGTTAGTGTTAGCGTACGGGTTAGGATTAGGGGACGGGTGAGGGTCAGGCTTCGGGGAAGGGTTAGGGTTAGGGTTCGGGCTAGGGTTAGGGTTAGGGGATGGGGACGGTTTAGCGTCCAGGTGAGGGTACGGCAACGCTTTAGGGGGAGCGTGCATGTGAGGGCGCGGGTTAGTGTTAGCGTACGTGTTAGGATTAGGGGACGGGTGAGGGTCAGGCTTCGGGGAAGGTTTAGGGTTAGGGTTCGGGCTAGGGTTAGGGTTAGGGGACGGGGACGGTTTAGGGTCCAGGTGAGGGTACGGCAACGCTTTAGGGGGAGCGTGCGTGTGAGGGCGCGGGTTAGTGTTAGCGTACGGGTTAGGATTAGGGGACGGGTGAGGGTCAGGCTTTGGGGAAGGGTTAGGGTTAGGGTTCGGGCTAGGGTTAGGGTTAGGGGAGGGGGACGGTTTAGGGTCCAGGTGAGGGGACGGCAACGCTTTAGGGGGAGTGTGCATGTGCGGGCGCTGATTAGTGTTAGCGTACGTGTTAGGATTAGGGCACGGGTGAGTGTCAGGCTTCGGGGAAGGGTTAGGGTTAGGGTTCGGGCTAGGGTTAGGGTTAGGGGACGGGGACGGTTTAGGGTCCAGGTGACGGTATGGCAACGCTTTAGGGGGAGCGTGCGTGTGAGGGCGCGAGTTAGCGTTAGCGTACGGGTTAGGATTAGGGGACGGGTGAGGGTCAGGCTTCAGGGAAGTGTTAGGGTTAGGGATCGGGCTACGGTTAGGGATAGGGGACGGGGACGGTTTAGGGTCCAGGTGAGGGTACAGCAACACTTTAGGGGGAGCGTGCGTTTGAGGGCGCGGGTTAGTGTTAGCGTACGGGTTAGGATTAGGGGACGGGTGAGGGTCAGGCTTCGGGGAAGGGTTAGGGTTAGGGTTCGGGCTAAGGTTAGGGTTAGGGGATGGGGACGGTTTAGGGTCCAGGTGAGGGTACGGCAACGCTTTAGGGGGAGCGTGCATGTGAGGGCGCGGGTTAGTGTTAGCGTACGTGTTAGGATTAGGGGACGGGTGAGGGTCAGGCTTCGGGGAAGGGTTAGGGTTAGGGTTCGGGCTAGGGTTAGGGTTAGGGGACGGGGACGGTTTAGGGTCCAGGTGAGGGTACGGCAACGCTTTAGGGGGAGCGTGCGTGTGAGGGCGCGGGTTAGTGTTAGCGTACGGGTGAGGATTAGGGGACGGGTGAGGGTCAGGCTTTGGGGAAGGGTTAGGGTTAGGGTTCGGCCTAGGGTTAGGGTTAGGGGAGGGGGACGGTTTAGGGTCCAGGTGAGGGTACGGCAACGCTTTAGGGGGAGTGTGCATGTGAGGGCGCTGATTAGTGTTAGCGTACGGGTTAGGATTAGGGCACGGGTGAGTGTCAGGCTTCGGGGAAGGGTTAGGGTTAGGGTTCGGGCTAGGGTTAGGGTTAGGGGACGGGGACGGTTTAGGGTCCAGGTGAGGGTACGGCAACGCTTTAGGGGAAGCGTGCATGTCAAGGCGCGGGTTAGTGTTAGCGTACGGGTTAGGATTAGGGGACGGGTGAGGGTCAGGCTTCAGGGAAGGGTTAGGGTTAGGGTTCGGGCTAGGGTTAGGGTTAGGGCACGGGGACGGTTTAAGTTCCAGGTGAGGGTATGGCAACGCTTTAGGGGGAGCGTGCGTGTGAGGGCGCGAGTTAGTGTTAGCGTACGGGTTAGGATTAGGGGACGGGTGAGGGTCAGGCTTCGGGGAAGGGTTATGGTTAGGGTTCGGGCTAGGGTTAGGGTTAGGGGACGGGGACGGTTTAGGGTCCAGGTGAGGGTACGGCAACGCTTTAGGGGGAGCGTGCGTGTGAGGGCGCGGGTTAGTGTTAGCGTATGGGTTAGGATTAGGGGACGGGTGAGGGTCAGGCTTCGGGGAAGGGTTAGGGTTAGGGTTCGGGCTAGGGTTAGGGTTAGGGGACGGGGACGGTTTAGGGTCCAGGTGAGGGTACTGCAACGCTTTAGGGGGAGCGTGCGTGTGAGGGCGCGGGTTATTGTTAGCGTAAGGGTTAGGATTAGGGGACGGGTGAGGGTCAGGCTTCGGGGAAGGGTTAGGGTTAGGGTTCGGGCTAGGGTTAGGGTTAGGGGACGGGGACGGTTTAGGGTCCAGGTGAGGGTACGGCAACGCTTTAGGGGGAGCGTGCGTGTGAGGGCGCGGGTTAGTGTTAGCGTACGGGTTAGGATTAGGGGACGGGTGGGGGTCAGGTGTCGGGGAAGTGTTAGGGTTAGGGTTCGGGCTAGGGTTAGGGTTAGGTGATGGGGACGGTTTAGGGTCCAGGTGAGGGTACGGCAACGCTGTAGGGGGAGCGTGCGTGTGAGGGCGCGGGTTAGTGTTAGGGTATGGGTTAGGTTTAGGGGACGGGTGAGGGTCAGGCTTCGGGGAAGGGTTAGGTTTAGGGTTCGGGCTAGGGTTAGGGTTAGGGGACGGGGATGGTTTAGGGTCCAGGTGAGGGTACGGCAACGCTTTAGGGGGAGCGTGCGTGTGAAGGCGCGGGTTAGCGTTAGCGTACGGGTTAGGATTAGGGGACGGGTGAGGGTCAGGCTTCGGGGAAGGGTTAGGGTTAGGGTTCAGGCTAGGGTTAGGGTTAGGGGACGGGGACGGTTTAGGGTCCAGGTGACGGTATGGCAACGCTTTAGGGGGAGCGTGCGTGTGAGGGCGCGAGTTAGCGTTAGCGTACGGGTTAGGATTAGGGGACGGGTGAGGGTCAGGCTTCAGGGAAGTGTTAGGGTTAGGGTTCGGGCTACGGTTAGGGATAAGGGACGGGGACGGTTTAGGGTCCAGGTGAGGGTACAGCAACACTTTAGGGGGAGCGTGCGTGTGAGGGCGCGGGTTAGTGTTAGCGTACGGGTTAGGATTAGGGGACGGGTGAGGGTCAGGCTTCGGGGAAGGTTTAGGGTTAGGGTTCGGGCTAGGGTTAGGGTTAGGGGATGGGGACGGTTTAGGGTCCAGGTGAGGGTACGGCAACGCTTTAGGGGGAGCGTGCATGTGAGGGCGCGGGTTAGTGTTAGCGTACGTGTTAGGATTAGGGGACGGGTGAGGGTCAGGCTTCGGGGAAGGGTTAGGGTTAGGGTTCGGGCTAGGGTTAGGGTTAGGGGACGGGGACGGTTTAGGGTCCAGGTGAGGGTACGGCAACGCTTTAGGGGGAGCGTGCGTGTGAGGGCGCGGGTTAGTGTTAGCGTACGGGTTAGGATTAGGGGACGGGTGAGGGTCAGTCTTTGGGGAAGGGTTAGGTTTAGGGTTCCGGCTAGGTTTAGGGTTAGGGGAGGGGGACGGTTTAGGGTCCAGGTGAGGGTACGGCAACGCTTTAGGGGGAGTGTGCGTGTGAGGGCGCTGATTAGTGTTAGCGTACGGGTTAGGATTAGGGCACGGGTGAGTGTCAGGCTTCGGGGAAGGGTTAGGGTTAGGGTTCGGGCTAGGGTTAGGGTTAGGGGACGGGGACGGTTTAGGGTCCAGGTGAGGGTACGGCAACGCTTTAGAGGAAGCGTGCATGTCAAGGCGCGGGTTAGTGTTAGCGTACGGGTTAGGATTAGGGGACGAGTGAGGGTCAGGCTTCGGGGAAGGGTTAGGGTTAGGGTTTGGGCTAGGGTTAGGGTTAGGGCACGGGGACGGTTTAGGTTCCAGGTGAGGGTATGGCAACGCTTTAGGGGGAGCGTGCGTGTGAGGGCGCGAGTTAGTGTTAGCGTACGGGTTAGGATTAGGGGACGGGTGAGGGTCAGGCTTCGGGGAAGGGTTAGGGTTAGGGTTCGGGCTAGGGTTAGGGTTAGGGGACGGGGACGGTTTAGGGTCCAGGTGAGGGTACGGCAACGCTTTTGGGGGAGCGTGCGTGTGAGGGCGCGGGTTAGTGTTAGCGTACGGGTTAGGATTAGGGGACGGGTGAGGGTCAGGCTTCGGGGAAGTGTTAGGGTTAGGGTTCGGGCTAGGGTTAGGGTTAGGGGATGGGGACGGTTTAGGGTCCAGGTGAGGGTTCGGCAACGATGTAGGGGGAGCGTGCGTGTGAGGGCGCGGGTTAGTGTTAGCGTACGGGTTAGGATTAGGGGACGGGTGAGGGTCAGGCTTCGGGGAAGGGTTAGGGTTAGGGTTCGGGCTAGGGTTAGGGTTAGGGGACGGGGACGGTTTAGGGTCCAGGTGAGGGTACTGCAACGCTTTAGGGGGAGCGTGCGTGTGGGGGCGCGGGTTAGTGTTAGCGTACGGGTTAGGATTAGGGCACGGGTGAGGGTCAGGCTTCGGGGAAGGGTTAGGGTTAGGGTTGGTCCTAGGGTTAGGGTTAGGGGACGGGGACGGTTTAGGGTCCAGGTGAGGGTACGGCAACGCTTTAGGGGGAGCATGCGTGTGAGGGCGCGGGTTAGTGTTAGCGTACGTGTTAGGATTAGGGGACGGGTGAGGGTCAGGCTTCGGGGAAGGGTTAGGGTTAGGGTTCGGGCTAGGGTTAGGGGACGGGGACGGTTTAGGGTCCAGGTAAGGGTACGGCAACGCTTTAGGGGGAGCGTGCGTGTGAGGGCGCAGGTTAGTGTTAGCGTACGGGTTAGGATTAGGGGACGGGTGAGGGTCAGGCTTCGGGGAAGGGTTAGGGCTAGTGTTCGGGCTAGGGTTAGGGTTAGGGGACGGGTGAGGGTCAGGCTTCGGGGAAGAGTTAGGGTTAGGTTTCGGTTAGAGTTAGGGTTAGGGGACGGGGACGGTTTAGGGTCCAGGTGAGGGTACGGCAACGCTTTAGGGGGAGCGTGCGTGTGAGGGCGCGGGTTAGTGTTAGGGTATGGGTTAGGTTTAGGGGACGAGTGAGGGTCAGGCTTCGGGGAAGGGTTAGGGTTAGGGTTCGGGCTAGGGTTAGGGTTAGGGGACGGGGACGGTTTAGGGTCCAGGTGAGGGTACGGCAACGCTTTAGGGGGAGCGTGCGTATGAAGGCGCGGGTTAGCGTTAGCGTACGGGTTAGGATTAGGGGACGGGTGAGGGTCAGGCTTCGGGGAAGGGTTAGGGTTAGGGTTCAGGCTAGGGTTAGGGTTAGGGGACGGGGACGGTTTAGGGTCCAGGTGACGGTATGGCAACGCTTTAGGGGGAGCGTGCGTGTGAGGGCGCGAGTTAGCATTAGCGTACGGGTTAGGATTAGGGGACGGGTGAGGGTCAGGCTTCAGGGAAGTGTTAGGGTTAGGGTTCGGGCTACGGTTAGGGATAAGGGACGGGGACGGTTTAGGGTCCAGGTGAGGGTACAGCAACACTTTAGGGGGAGCGTGCGTGTGAGGGCGCGGGTTAGTGTTAGCGTACGGGTTAGGATTAGGGGACGGGTGAGGGTCAGGCTTCGGGGAAGGGTTAGGGTTAGGGTTCGGGCTAGGGAATAGGGTTAGGGGATGGGGACGGTTTAGGGTCCAGGTGAGGGTACGGCAACGCTTTAGGGGGAGCGTGCATGTGAGGGCGCGGGTTAGTGTTAGCGTACGTGTTAGGATTAGGGGACGGGTGAGGGTCAGGCTTCGGGGAAGGGTTAGGGTTAGGGTTCGGGCTAGGGTTAGGGTTAGGGGACGGGGACGGTTTAGGGTCCAGGTGAGGGTACGGCAACGCTTTAGGGGGAGCGTGCGTGTGAGGGCGCGGGTTAGTGTTAGCGTACGGGTTAGGATTAGGGGACGGGTGAGGGTCAGGCTTCGGGGAAGGGTTAGGGTTAGGGTTCGGGCTAGGGTTAGGGTTAGGGGACGGGGACTGTTTAGGGTCCAGGTGAGGGTACGGCAACGCTTTAGGGGGAACTTGCGTGTGAGGGCGCGGGTTAGTGTTAGCGTACGGGTTAGGATTAGGGGACGGGTGAGGGTCAGGCTTCGGGGAAGGGTTAGGGTTAGGGTTCGGGCTAGGGTTAGGGTTAGGCGACGGGGACTGTTTAGGGTCCAGGTGAGGGTACGGCAACGCTTTAGGGGGAGCGTGCGTGTGAGGGCGCGGGTTAGTGTTAGCGTACGGGTTAGGATTAGGGGACGGGTGAGGGTCAGGCTTCGGGGAAGTGTTAGGGTTAGGGTTCGGGCTAGGGTTAGGGTTAGGGGATGGGGACGGTTTAGGGTCCAGGTGAGGGTACGGCAACGCTGTAGGGGGAGCGTGCGTGTGAGGGCGCGGGTTAGTGTTAGCGTACGGGTTAGGATTAGGGGACGGTGAGGGTCAGGCTTCGGGGAAGGGTTAGGGTTAGGGTTCGGGCTAGGGTTAGGGTTAGGGGACGGGGACGGTTTAGGGTCCAGGTGAGGGTACTGCAACGCTTTAGGGGGAGCGTGCGTGTGAGGGCGCGGGTTAGTGTTAGCGTACGGGTTAGGATTAGGGCACGGGTGAGGGTCAGGCTTCGGGGAAGGGTTAGGGTTAGGGTTGGTCCTAGCGTTAGGGTTAGGGGACGGGGACGGTTTAGGGTCCAGGTGAGGGTACGGCAACGCTTTAGGGGGAGCGTGCGTGTGAGGGCGCGGGTTAGTGTTAGCGTACGTGTTAGGATTAGGGGACGGGTGAGGGTCAGGCTTCGGGGAAGGGTTAGGGTTAGGGTTCGGTGTAGGGTTAGGGGACGGGGACGGTTTAGGGTCCAGGTGAGGGTACGGCAACGCTTTAGGGGGAGCGTGCGTGTGAGGGCGCAGGTTAGTGTTAGCGTACGGGTTAGGATTAGGGGACGGGTGAGGGTCAGGCTTCGGGGAAGGGTTAGGGCTAGTGTTCGGGCTAGGGTTAGGGTTAGGGGACGGGTGAGGGTCAGGCTTCGGGGAAGAGTTAGGGTTAGGTTTCGGTTAGAGTTAGGGTTAGGGGATGGGGACGGTTTAGGGTCCAGGTGAGGGTACGGCAACGCTTTAGGGGGAGCGTGCATGTGAGGGCGCGGGTTAGTGTTAGCGTACGGGTTAGGATTAGGGCACCGGTGAAGGTCAGGCTTCGGGGAAGGGTTAGGGTTAGGGTTCGGGCTAGGGTTAGGGTTAGGGGACGGGGACGGTTTAGGGTCCAGGTGAGGGTACGGCAACGCTTTAGGGGGAGCGTGCGTGTGAGGGCGGGGGTTAGTGTTAGCGTACGGGTTAGGATTAGGGGACGGGTGAGGGTCAGGCTTCGGGGAAGGGTTAGGGTTAGGGTTCGGGCTAGGGTTAGGGTTAGGGGACGGGGACGGTTTAGGGTCCAGGTGAGGGTACGGCAACGCTTTAGGGGGAGCGTGCGTGTGAGGGCGCGGGTTAGTGTTAGCGTACGGGTTAGGATTAGGGCACCGGTGAGGGTCAGGCTTCGGGGAAGGCTTAGGGTTAGGGTTTGGGCTAGGGTTAGGGTTAGGGGACGGGGACGGTTTAGGGTCCAGGTGAGGGTACGGCAACGCTTTAGGGGGAGCGTGCGTGTGAGGGCGCGGGTTAGTGTTAGCGTACGGGTTAGGATTAGGGCACGGGTGAGGGTCAGGCTTCGGGGAAGGGTTAAGGTTAGGGTTCGGGCTAGGGTTAGGGTTAGGGGACGGGGACGGTTTAGGGTCCAGGTGAGGGTACGGCAACGCTTTAGGGGGATCGTGCGTGTGAGGGCGCGGGTTAGTGTTAGCGTACAGGTTAGGATTAGGGGACGGGTGAGGGTCAGGCTTCGGGGAAGGGTTAGGGTTAGGGTTCGGGCTAGGGTTAGGGTTAGTGTACGGGGACGGTTTAGGGTCCAGGTGAGGGTACGGCAACGCTTTAGGGGGAGCGTGCCTGTGAGGGCGCGGGTTAGTGTTAGAGTACGGGTTACGATTAGGGGACGGGTGAGGGTCAGGCTTCGGGGAAGGGTTAGGGTTAGGGTTCGGGCTAGGGTTAGGGTTAGGGGACGGGGACGGTTTAGGGTCCAGGTGAGGGTACGGCAACGCTTTAGGGGGAGCGTGCGTGTGAGGGCGCGGGTTAGTGGTAGCGTACGGGTTAGGATAAGGACACGGGTGAGGGTCAGGCTTCGGGGAAGGGTTAGGGTTAGGGTTGGTCCTTGGGTTAGGGTTAGGGGACGGGGACGCTTTAGGGTCCAGGTGAGGGTACGGCAATGCTTTAGGGGGAGCGCGCGTGTGCGGGCGCGGGTTAGTGTTAGCGTACGGGTTAGGATTAGGGGACGGGTGAGGGTCAGGCTTTGGGGAAGGGTTAGGGTTAGGGTTCGGGCTAGGGTTAGGGTTAGGGGACGGGGACGGTTTAGGGTCCAGGTGAGGGTACGGCAACGCTTTAGGAGGAGCGTGCGTGTGAGGGCGCGGGTTAGTGTTAGCGTACGGGTTAGGATTAGGGGACGGGTGAGGGTCAGGTTTCGGGGAAGGGTTAGGGTTAGGGTTCGGGCTAGGGTTAGGGTTAGGGGATGGGGACGGTTTAGGGTCCAGGTGAGGGTACGGCAACGCTGTAGGGGTAGCGTGCGTGTGAGGGCGCGGGTTACTGTTAGTGTACGGGTTAGGATAAGGGGACGGGTGAGGGTCAGGCTTCGGGGAAGGGTTAGGGTTAGGGTTCGGGCTAGGGTTAGGGTTAGGGGACGGGGACGGTTTAGGGTCCAGGTGAGGGTACGGCAACGCTTTAGGGGGAGCGTGCGTGTGAGGGCGCGGGTTAGTGTTAACATACGGGTTAGGATTAGGGGACGGGTGAGGGTCAGGCTTCGGGGAAGGGTTAGGGTTAGGGTTGGTCCTAGGGTTAGGGTTAGGGGACGGGGACGGTTTAGGGTCCAGGTGAGGGTACGGCAACGCTTTAGGGGGAGCGTGCGTGTGAGGGCGCGGGTTAGTGTTAGCGTACGGGTTAGGATTAGGGGACGGGTCAGGGTCAGGCTTCGGGGAAGGGTTAGGGCTAGTGTTCGGGCTAGGGTTAGGGTTAGGGGACGGGGACGGTTTAGGGTCCAGGTGAGGGTACGGCAACGCTTTAGGGGGAGCGTGCGTGTGAGGGCGCGGGATAGTGTTAGCGTACGGGTTAGGATTAGGGGACGGGTGAGGGTCAGGCTTCGGGGAAGGGTTAGGGCTAGTGTTCGGGCTAGGGTTAGGGTTAGGGGACGGGGACGGTTTAGGGTCCAGGTGAGGTTACGGCAACGCTATAGGGGGAGCATGCGTTTGAGGGCGCGGGTTAGTGTTAGCGTACGGGTTAGGGTTAGGGGACAGGTGAGGGTCAGGCTTCGGGGAAGGTTTAGGGTTAGGTTTCGGGCTAGGGTTAGGCTTAGGGGACGGGGACGGTTTAGGTTCCAGGTGAGGGTACGGCAACGCTTTAGGGGGAGCGTGCGTGTGAGGGCGCGGGTTAGTGTTAGCGTACGGGTTAGGATTAGGGGACGGGTGAGGGTCAGGCTTCGGGGAAGGGTTAGGGTTAGGGTTCGGGCTAGGGTTAGGGTTAGGGGACAGGGACGGTTTAGGGTCCAGGTGAGGGTACGGCAACGCTTTAGGAGAAGCGTGCGTGTGAGGGCGTGGGTTAGTGTTAGCGTACGGGTTAGGATTAGGGGACGTGTGAGGGTCAGGCTTCGGGGAAGGGTTAGGGTTAGGGTTCGGGCTAGGGTTAGGGTTAGGGGACGGGACGGTTTAGGGTCCAGGTGAGGGTATGGCAACGCTTTAGGGGGAGCGTGCGTGTGAGGGCGCGGGTTAGTGTTAGCGTACGGGTTAGGATTAGGGGACGGGTGAGGGTCAGGCTTCGGGGAAGGGTTAGGGTTAGGGTTCGTGCTAGGGTTAGGGTTAGGGGACGGGGACGGTTTAGGGTCCAGGTGAGGGTACGGCAACGCTTTAGGGGGAGCGTGCGTGTGAGGGCGCGGGTTAGCGTGAGCGTACGGTTTAGGATTAGGGGACGGGAGAGGGTCAGGCTTCGGGGAAGGGTTAGGGTTAGGGTTCGGGCTAGGGTTAGTGTTAGGGGACAGGGACGGTTTAGGGTCCAGGTAAGGGTAGGGCAACGCTTTAGGAGAAGCGTGCGTGTGAGGGCGCGGGTTAGTGTTAGCGTACGGGTTACGATTAGGGGACGGGTGAGGGTCAGGCTTCGGGGAAGGGTTAGGGTTAGGGTTCGGGCTAGGGTTAGGGTTAGGGGACGGGGACGGTTTAGGGTCCAGGTGAGGGTATGGCAACGCTTTAGGGGGAGCGTGCATGTGAGGGCGCGGGTTAGTGTTAGCGTACGTGTTAGGATTAGGGGACGGGTGAGGGTCAGGCTTCGGGGAAGGGTTAGGGTTAGGGTTCGGGCTAGGGTTAGGGTTAGGGGTCGGGGACGGTTTAGGGTCCAGGTGAGGGTACGGCAACGCTTTAGGGGGAGCGTGCGTGTGAGGGCGCGGGTTAGTGTGAGCGTACGGGTTAGGATTAGGGGACGGGTGAGGGTCAGGCTTCGGGGATGGGTTAGGGCTAGGGTTCGGGCTAGGGTTAGGGTTAGGGGACGGGGACGGTTTAGGGTCCAGGTGAGAGTACGGCAACGCTTTAAGGGGAGCGTGCGTGTGAGAGCGCGGGTTAGTGTTAGCGTACGGGTTAGGATTAGGGGACGGGTGAGGGTCAGGCTTCGTGGAAGGGTTAGGGTTAGGGTTCGGGCTAGGGTTAGGGTTAGGGGACGGGGACAGTTTAGGGTCCAGGTGAGGGTACGGCAACGCTTTAGGGGGAGCGTGCCTGTGAGGGCGCGGGTTAGTGTTAGAGTACGGGTTACGATTAGGGGACGGGTGAGGGTCAGGCTTCGGGGAAGGGTTAGGGTTAGGGTTCGGGCTAGGGTTAGGGTTAGGGGACGGGGACGGTTTAGGGTCCAGGTGAGGGTACGGCAACGCTTTAGGGGGAGCGTGCGTGTGAGGGTGCGGGTTAGTGGTAGCGTACGGGTTAGGATTAGGACACGGGTGAGGGTAAGACTTCGGGGAAGGGTTAGGCTTAGGGTTGGTCCTAGGGTTAGGGTTAGGGGACGGGGACGCTTTAGGGTCCAGGTGAGGGTACGGCAACGCTTTAGGGGGAGCGCGCGTGTGCGGGCACGGGTTAGTGTTAGCGTACAGGTTAGGATTAGGGGACGGGTGAGGATCAGGCTTCGGGGAAGGGTTAGGGTTAGGGTTCGGGCTAGGGTTAGGGTTAGGGGACGGGGACGGTTTAGGGTCCAGGTGAGGGTACGGCAACGCTTTAGGGGGAGCGTGCGTGTGAGGGCGCGGGTTAGTGTTAGCGTACGGGTTAGGATTAGGGCACCGGTGAGGGTCAGGTTTCGGGGAAGGCTTAGGGTTAGGGTTTGGGCTAGGGTTAGGGTTAGGGGACGGGGACGGTTTAGGGTCCAGGTGAGTGTACGGCAACTCTTTAGGGGGAGCGTGCGTGTGAGGGCGCGGGTTAGTGTTAGCGTACGGGTTAGGATTAGGGCACGGGTGAGGGTCAGGCTTCGGGGAAGGGTTAGGGTTAGGGTTCGGGCTAGGGTTAGGGTTAGGGGACGGGGACGGTTTAGGGTCCAGGTGAGGGTACGGCAAAGCTTTAGGGGGAGCGTGCGTGTGAGGGCGCGGGTTAGTGTTAGCGTACGTGTTAGGATTAGGGGACGGGTGAGGGTCAGGCTTCGGGGAAGGGTTAGGGTTAGGGTTCGGGCTAGGGTTAGGGTTAGGGGACGGGGACGGTTTAGGGTCCAGGTGAGGGTACGGCAACGCTTTAGGGGGAGCGTGCCTGTGAGGGCGCGGGTTAGTGTTAGAGTACGGGTTACGATTAGGGGACGGGTGAGGGTCAGGCTTCGGGGAAGGGTTAGGGTTAGGGTTCGGGCTAGGGTTAGGGTTAGGGGACGGGGACGGTTTAGGGTCCAGGTGAGGGTACGGCAACGCTTTAGGGGGAGCGTGCGTGTGAGGGTGCGGGTTAGTGGTAGCGTACGGGTTAGGATTAGGACACGGGTGAGGGTAAGGCTTCGGGGAAGGGTTAGGCTTAGGGTTGGTCCTAGGGTTAGGGTTAGGGGACGGGGACGGTTTAGGGTCCAGGTGAGGGTACGGCAACGCTTTAGGGGGAGCGCGTGTGTGCGGGCGCGGGTTAGTGTTAGCGTACGGGTTAGGATTAGGGGACGGGTGAGGATCAGGCTTCGGGGAAGGGTTAGGGTTAGGGTTCGGACTAGGGTTAGGGTTAGGGGACGGGGACGGTTTAGGGTCCAGGTGAGTGTACGGCAACGCTTTAGGGGGAGCGTGCGTGTGAGGGCGCGGGTTAGTGTTAGCGTACGTGTTAGGATTAGGGGACGGGTGAGGGTCAGGCTTCGGGGAAGGGTTAGGGTTAGGGTTCGGGCTAGGGTTAGGGTTAGTGGACGGGGACGGTTTAGGGTCCAGGTGAGGGTACGGCAACGCTTTAGGGGGAGCGTGCGTGTGAGGGCGCGGGTTAGTGTTAGCGTACGGGTTAGGATTAGGGCACCGGTGAGGGTCAGGTTTCGGGGAAGGCTTAGGGTTAGGGTTTGGGCTAGGGTTAGGGTTAGGGGACGGGGACGGTTTAGGGTCCAGGTGAGGGTACGGCAACTCTTTAGGGGGAGCGTGCGTGTGAGGGCGCGGGTTAGTGTTAGCGTACGGGTTAGGATTAGGGTACGGGTGAGGGTCAGGCTTCGGGGAAGGGTTAGGGTTAGGGTTCGGGCTAGGGTTAGGGTTAGGGGACGGGGACGGTTTAGGGTCCAGGTGAGGGTACGGCAACGCTTTAGGGGGAGCGTGCGTGTGAGGGCGCGGGTTAGTGTTAGCGTACGGGTTAGGATTAGGGGACGGGTGAGGGTCAGGCTTCGTGGAAGGGTTAGGGTTAGGGTTCGGGCTAGGGTTAGGGTTAGGGGACGGGGACAGTTTAGGGTCCAGGTGAGGGTACGGCAACGCTTTAGGGGGAGCGTGCCTGTGAGGGCGCGGGTTAGTGTTAGAGTACGGGTTACGATTAGGGGACGGGTGAGGGTCAGGCTTCGGGGAAGGGTTAGGGTTAGGGTTCGGGCTAGGGTTAGGGTTAGGGGACGGGGACGGTTTAGGGTCCAGGTGAGGGTACGGCAACGCTTTAGGGGGAGCGTGCGTGTGAGGGTGCGGGTTAGTGGTAGCGTACGGGTTAGGATTAGGACACGGGTGAGGGTAAGACTTCGGGGAAGGGTTAGGCTTAGGGTTGGTCCTAGGGTTAGGGTTAGGGGACGGGGACGCTTTAGGGTCCAGGTGAGGGTACGGCAACGCTTTAGGGGGAGCGCGCGTGTGCGGGCACGGGTTAGTGTTAGCGTACGGGTTAGGATTAGGGGACGGGTGAGGATCAGGCTTCGGGGAAGGGTTAGGGTTAGGGTTCGGGCTAGGGTTAGGGTTAGGGGACGGGGACGGTTTAGGGTCCAGGTGAGGGTACGGCAACGCTTTAGGGGGAGCGTGCGTGTGAGGGCGCGGGTTAGTGTTAGCGTACGGGTTAGGATTAGGGCACCGGTGAGGGTCAGGTTTCGGGGAAGGCTTAGGGTTAGGGTTTGGGCTAGGGTTAGGGTTAGGGGACGGGGACGGTTTAGGGTCCAGGTGAGTGTACGGCAACTCTTTAGGGGGAGCGTGCGTGTGAGGGCGCGGGTTAGTGTTAGCGTACGGGTTAGGATTAGGGCACGGGTGAGGGTCAGGCTTCGGGGAAGGGTTAGGGTTAGGGTTCGGGCTAGGGTTAGGGTTAGGGGACGGGGACGGTTTAGGGTCCAGGTGAGGGTACGGCAACGCTTTAGGGGGAGCGTGCGTGTGAGGGCGCGGGTTAGTGTTAGCGTACGTGTTAGGATTAGGGGACGGGTGAGGGTCAGGCTTCGGGGAAGGGTTAGGGTTAGGGTTCGGGCTAGGGTTAGGGTTAGGGGACGGGGACGGTTTAGGGTCCAGGTGAGGGTACGGCAACGCTTTAGGGGGAGCGTGCCTGTGAGGGCGCGGGTTAGTGTTAGAGTACGGGTTACGATTAGGGGACGGGTGAGGGTCAGGCTTCGGGGAAGGGTTAGGGTTAGGGTTCGGGCTAGGGTTAGGGTTAGGGGACGGGGACGGTTTAGGGTCCAGGTGAGGGTACGGCAACGCTTTAGGGGGAGCGTGCGTGTGAGGGCGCAGGTTAGTGTTAGCGTACGGGTTAGGATTAGGGGACGGGTGAGGGTCAGGCTTCGGGGAAGGGTTAGGGTTAGGGTTCGGGCTAGGGTTAGGGTTAGTGGACGGGGACGGTTTAGGGTCCAGGTGAGGGTACGGCAACGCTTTAGGGGGAGCGTGCGTGTGAGGGCGCGGGTTAGTGTTAGCGTACGGGTTAGGATTAGGGCACCGGTGAGGGTCAGGTTTCGGGGAAGGCTTAGGGTTAGGGTTTGGGCTAGGGTTAGGGTTAGGGGACGGGGACGGTTTAGGGTCCAGGTGAGGGTACGGCAACTCTTTAGGGGGAGCGTGCGTGTGAGGGCGCGGGTTAGTGTTAGCGTACGGGTTAGGATTAGGGCACGGGTGAGGGTCAGGCTTCGGGGAAGGGTTAGGGTTAGGGTTCGGGCTAGGGTTAGGGTTAGGGGACGGGGACGGTTTAGGGTCCAGGTGAGGGTACGGCAACGCTTTAGGGGGAGCGTGCGTGTGAGGGCGCGGGTTAGTGTTAGCGTACGGGTTAGGATTAGGGGACGGGTGAGGGTCAGGCTTCGTGGAAGGGTTAGGGTTAGGGTTCGGGCTAGGGTTAGGGTTAGGGGACGGGGACAGTTTAGGGTCCAGGTGAGGGTACGGCAACGCTTTAGGGGGAGCGTGCCTGTGAGGGCGCGGGTTAGTGTTAGAGTACGGGTTACGATTAGGGGACGGGTGAGGGTCAGGCTTCGGGGAAGGGTTAGGGTTAGGGTTCGGGCTAGGGTTAGGGTTAGGGGACGGGGACGGTTTAGGGTCCAGGTGAGGGTACGGCAACGCTTTAGGGGGAGCGTGCGTGTGAGGGTGCGGGTTAGTGGTAGCGTACGGGTTAGGATTAGGACACGGGTGAGGGTAAGACTTCGGGGAAGGGTTAGGCTTAGGGTTGGTCCTAGGGTTAGGGTTAGGGGACGGGGACGCTTTAGGGTCCAGGTGAGGGTACGGCAACGCTTTAGGGGGAGCGCGCGTGTGCGGGCACGGGTTAGTGTTAGCGTACAGGTTAGGATTAGGGGACGGGTGAGGATCAGGCTTCGGGGAAGGGTTAGGGTTAGGGTTCGGGCTAGGGTTAGGGTTAGGGGACGGGGACGGTTTAGGGTCCAGGTGAGGGTACGGCAACGCTTTAGGGGGAGCGTGCGTGTGAGGGCGCGGGTTAGTGTTAGCGTACGGGTTAGGATTAGGGCACCGGTGAGGGTCAGGTTTCGGGGAAGGCTTAGGGTTAGGGTTTGGGCTAGGGTTAGGGTTAGGGGACGGGGACGGTTTAGGGTCCAGGTGAGTGTACGGCAACTCTTTAGGGGGAGCGTGCGTGTGAGGGCGCGGGTTAGTGTTAGCGTACGGGTTAGGATTAGGGCACGGGTGAGGGTCAGGCTTCGGGGAAGGGTTAGGGTTAGGGTTCGGGCTAGGGTTAGGGTTAGGGGACGGGGACGGTTTAGGGTCCAGGTGAGGGTACGGCAACGCTTTAGGGGGAGCGTGCGTGTGAGGGCGCGGGTTAGTGTTAGCGTACGTGTTAGGATTAGGGGACGGGTGAGGGTCAGGCTTCGGGGAAGGGTTAGGGTTAGGGTTCGGGCTAGGGTTAGGGTTAGGGGACGGGGAAGGTTTAGGGTCCAGGTGAGGGTACGGCAACGCTTTAGGGGGAGCGTGCCTGTGAGGGCGCGGGTTAGTGTTAGAGTACGGGTTACGATTAGGGGACGGGTGAGGGTCAGGCTTCGGGGAAGGGTTAGGGTTAGGGTTCGGGCTAGGGTTAGGGTTAGGGGACGGGGACGGTTTAGGGTCCAGGTGAGGGTACGGCAACGCTTTAGGGGGAGCGTGCGTGTGAGGGTGCGGGTTAGTGGTAGCGTACGGGTTAGGATTAGGACACGGGTGAGGGTAAGGCTTCGGGGAAGGGTTAGGCTTAGGGTTGGTCCTAGGGTTAGGGTTAGGGGACGGGGACGGTTTAGGGTCCAGGTGAGGGTACGGCAACGCTTTAGGGGGAGCGCGTGTGTGCGGGCGCGGGTTAGTGTTAGCGTACGGGTTAGGATTAGGGGACGGGTGAGGATCAGGCTTCGGGGAAGGGTTAGGGTTAGGGTTCGGACTAGGGTTAGGGTTAGGGGACGGGGACGGTTTAGGGTCCAGGTGAGTGTACGGCAACGCTTTAGGGGGAGCGTGCGTGTGAGGGCGCGGGTTAGTGTTAGCGTACGTGTTAGGATTAGGGGACGGGTGAGGGTCAGGCTTCGGGGAAGGGTTAGGGTTAGGGTTCGGGCTAGGGTTAGGGTTAGGGGACGGGGACGGTTTAGGGTCCAGGTGAGGGTACGGCAACGCTTTAGGGGGAGCGTGCGTGTGAGGGCGCGGGTTAGTGTTAGCGTACGGGTTAGGATTAGGGGACGGGTGAGGGTCAGGCTTCGGGGAAGGGTTAGGGTTAGGGTTCGGGCTAGGGTTAGGGGACGGGGACGGTTTAGGGTCCAGGTGAGGGTACAGCAACGCTTTAGTGGGAGCGTGCGTGTGAGGGCGCGGGTTAGTGTTAGCGTACGGGTTAGGATTAGGGGACGGGTGAGGGTCAGGCTTTGGGGAAGGGTTAGGTTTAGGGTTCCGGCTAGGGTTAGGGTTAGGGGAGGGGTACGGTTTAGGGTCCAGGTGAGGGTACGGCAACGCTTTAGGGGGAGTGTGCGTGTGAGGGCGCTGATTAGTGTTAGCGTACGGGTTAGGATTAGGGCACGGGTGAGGGTCAGGCTTCGGGGAAGGGTTAGGGTTAGGGTTCGGGCTAGGGTTAGGGTTAGTGTACAGGGACGGTTTAGGGTCCAGGTGAGGGTACGGCAACGCTTTAGGGGGAGCGTGCCTGTGAGGGCGCGGGTTAGTGTTAGAGTACGGGTTACGATTAGGGGACGGGTGAGGGTCAGGCTTCGGGGAAGGGTTAGGGTTAGGGTTCGGGCTAGGGTTAGGGTTAGGGGACGGGGACGGTTTAGGGTCCAGGTGAGGGTACGGCAACGCTTTAGGGGGAGCGTGCGTGTGAGGGTGCGGGTTAGTGGTAGCGTACGCGTTAGGATTAGGACACGGGTGAGGGTAAGGCTTCGGGGAAGGGTTAGGGTTAGGGTTGGTCCTAGGGTTAGGGTTAGGGGACGGGGACGGTTTAGGGTCCAGGTGAGGGTACGGCAACGCTTTAGGGGGAGCGCGCGTGTGCAGACGCGGGTTAGTGTTAGCGTACGGGTTAGGATTAGGGGACGGGTGAGGGTCAGGCTTCGGGGAAGGGTTAGGGTTAGGGTTCGGGCTAGGGTTAGTGTTAGGGGACGGGGACGGTTTAGGGTCCAGGTGAGGGTACGGCAACGCTTTAGGGGGAGCGTGCGTGTGAGGGCGCGGGTTAGTGTTAGCGTACGGGTTAGGATTAGGGGACGGGTGAGGGTCAGGCTTCGGGGAAGGGTTAGGGTTAGGGTTCGGGCTAGGGTTAGGGTTAGGGGACGGGGACGGTTTAGGGTCCAGGTGAGGGTACGGCAACGCTTTAGGGGGAGCGTGCGTGTGAGGGCGCGGTTCAGTGTTAGCGTACGGGTTAGGATTAGGGCACCGGTGAGGGTCAGGCTTCGGGGAAGGCTTAGGGTTAGGGTTTGGGCTAGGGTTAGGGTTAGGGGACGGGGACGGTTTAGGGTCCAGGTGAGGGTACGGCAACGCTTTAGGGGTAGCGTGCGTGTGAGGGCGCGGGTTAGTGTTAGCGTACGGGTTAGGATTAGGGGACGGGTGAGGGTCAGGCTTCGGGGAAGGGTTAGGGTTAGGGTTCGGGCTAGGGTTAGGGTTAGGGGACGGGGACGGTTTAGGGTCCAGGTGAGGGGACGGCAACGCTTTAGGGGGAGCGCGCGTGTGCGGGCGCGGGTTAGTGTTAGCGTACGGGTTAGGATTAGGTGACGGGTGAGGGTCAGGCTTCGGGGAAGGGTTAGGGTTAGGGTTCGGGCTAGGGTTAGGGTTAGGGGACGGGGACGGTTTAGGGTCCAGGTGAGGGTACGGCAACGCTTTGGGGGGAGCGTGCGTGTGAGGGCGCGGGTTAGTGTTAGCGTACGGGTTAGGATTAGGGGACGGGTGAGGGTCAGGTTTCGGGGAAGGGTTAGGGTTAGGGTTCGGGCTAGGGTTAGGGTTAGGGGACGGGGACGGTTTAGGGTCCAGGTGAGGGTACGGCAACGCTGTAGGGGTAGCGTGTGTGTGAGGGCGTGGGTTACTGTTAGCGTACGGGTTAGGATTAGGGGACGGGTGAGGGTCAGGCTTCGGGGAAGGGTTAGGGTTAGGGTTCGGGCTAGGGTTAGGGTTAGGGGACGGGGACGGTTTAGGGTCCAGGTGAGGGTACGGCAACGCTTTAGGGGGAGCGTGCGTGTGAGGGCGCGGGTTAGTGTGAGCGTACGGGTTAGGATTAGGGGACGGGTGAGGGTCAGGCTTCGGGGAAGGGTTAGGGTTAGGGTTCGGGCTAGGGTTAGGGTTAGGGGACGGGGACGGTTTAGGGTCCAGGTGAGGGTACGGCAACGCTTTAGGGGGAGCGTGCGTGTGAGGGCGCGGGTTAGTGTTAGAGTACGTGTTAGGATTAGGGGACGGGTGAGGGTCAGGCTTCGGGGATGGGTTAGGATTAGGGTTCGGGCTAGGGTTAGGGTTAGGGGACGGGGACGGTTTAGGGTCCAGGTGAGGGTACGGCAACGCTTTAGGGGGAGCGTGCGTGTGAGGGCGCGGGTTAGTGTTAGCGTACGGGTTAGGATTAGGGCACCGGTGAAGGTCAGGCTTCGGGGAAGGGTTAGGGTTAGGGTTCGGGCTAGGGTTAGGGTTAGGGGACGGGGACGGTTTAGGGTCCAGGTGAGGGTACGGCAACGCTTTAGGGGGAGCGTGCGTGTGAGGGCGCGGGTTAGTGTGAGCGTACGGTTTAGGATTAGGGGACGGGTGAGGGTCAGGCTTCGGGGAAGGGTTAGGGTTAGGGTTCGGGCTAGGGTTAGGGTTAGGGGACGGGGACGGTTTAGGGTCCAGGTGAGGGTACGGCAACGCTTTAGGGGGAGCGTGCGTGTGAGGGCGCGGGTTAGTGTTAGCGTACGGGTTAGGATTAGGGGACGGGTGAGGGTCAGGCTTCGGGGAAGGGTTAGGGTTAGGGTTCGGTCTAGGGTTAGGGTTAGTGTACGGGGACGGTTTAGGGTCCAGGTGAGGGTACGGCAACGCTTTAGGGGGAGCGTGCCTGTGAGGGCGCGGGTTAGTGTTAGAGTACGGGTTAGGATTAGGGGACGGGTGAGGGTCAGGCTTCGGGGAAGGGTTAGGGTTAGGGTTCGGGCTAGGGTTAGGGTTAGGGGACGGGGACGGTTTAGTGTCCAGGTGAGGGTACGGCAACGCTTTAGGGGGAGCGTGCTTGTGAGGGCGCGGGTTAGTGGTAGCGTACGGGTTAGGATTAGGACACGGGTGAGGGTCAGGCTTCGGGGAAGGGTTAGGGTTAGGGTTGGTCCTAGGGTTAGGGTTAGGGGACGGGGACGGTTTAGGGTCCAGGTGAGGGTACGGCAACGCTGTAGGGGTAGCGTGCGTGTGAGGGCGCGGGTTACTGTTAGTGTACGGGTTAGGATTAGGGGACGGGTGAGGGTCAGGCTTCGGGGAAGGGTTAGGGTTAGGGTTCGGGCTAGGGTTAGGGTTAGGGGACGGGGACGGTTTAGGGTCCAGGTGAGGGTACGGCAACGCTTTAGGGGGAGCGTGCGTGTGAGGGCGCGGGTTAGTGTTAACATACGGGTTAGGATTAGGGGACGGGTGAGGGTCAGGCTTCGGGGAAGGGTTAGGGTTAGGGTTGGTCCTAGGGTTAGGGTTAGGGGACGGGGACGGTTTAGGGTCCAGGTGAGGGTACGGCAACGCTTTAGGGGGAGCGTGCGTGTGAGGGCGCGGGTTAGTGTTAGCGTACGGGTTAGGATTAGGGGACGGGTCAGGGTCAGGCTTCGGGGAAGGGTTAGGGCTAGTGTTCGGGCTAGGGTTAGGGTTAGGGGACGGGGACGGTTTAGGGTCCAGGTGAGGGTACGGCAACGCTTTAGGGGGAGCGTGCGTGTGAGGGCGCGGGTTAGTGTTAGCGTACGGGTTAGGATTAGGGGACGGGTGAGGGTCAGGCTTCGGGGAAGGGTTAGGGCTAGTGTTCGGGCTAGGGTTAGGGTTAGGGGACGGGGACGGTTTAGGGTCCAGGTGAGGTTACGGCAACGCTATAGGGGGAGCATGCGTTTGAGGGCGCGGGTTAATGTTAGCGTACGGGTTAGGGTTAGGGGACAGGTGAGGGTCAGGCTTCGGGGAAGGTTTAGGGTTAGGGTTCGGGCTAGGGTTAGGCTTAGGGGACGGGGACGGTTTAGGTTCCAGGTGAGGGTACGGCAACGCTTTAGGGGGAGCGTGCGTGTGAGGGCGCGGGTTAGTGTTAGCGTACGGGTTAGGATTAGGGGACGGGTGAGGGTCAGGCTTCGGGGAAGGGTTAGGGTTAGGGTTCGGGCTAGGGTTAGGGTTAGGGGACAGGGACGGTTTAGGGTCCAGGTGAGGGTACGGCAACGCTTTAGGAGAAGCGTGCGTGTGAGGGCGTGGGTTAGTGTTAGCGTACGGGTTAGGATTAGGGGACGTGTGAGGGTCAGGCTTCGGGGAAGGGTTAGGGTTAGGGTTCGGGCTAGGGTTAGGGTTAGGGGACGGGGACGGTTTAGGGTCCAGGTGAGGGTATGGCAACGCTTTAGGGGGAGCGTGCGTGTGAGGGCGCGGGTTAGTGTTAGCGTACGGGTTAGGATTAGGGGACGGGTGAGGGTCAGGCTTCGGGGAAGGGTTAGGGTTAGGGTTCGTGCTAGGGTTAGGGTTAGGGGACGGGGACGGTTTAGGGTCCAGGTGAGGGTACGGCAACGCTTTAGGGGGAGCGTGCGTGTGAGGGCGCGGGTTAGCGTGAGCGTACGGTTTAGGATTAGGGGACGGGAGAGGGTCAGGCTTCGGGGAAGGGTTAGGGTTAGGGTTCGGGCTAGGGTTAGTGTTAGGGGATAGGGACGGTTTAGGGTCCAGGTAAGGGTAGGGCAACGCTTTAGGAGAAGCGTGCGTGTGAGGGCGCGGGTTAGTGTTAGCGTACGGGTTACGATTAGGGGACGGGTGAGGGTCAGGCTTCGGGGAAGGGTTAGGGTTAGGGTTCGGGCTAGGGTTAGGGTTAGGGGACGGGGACGGTTTAGGGTCCAGGTGAGGGTATGGCAACGCTTTAGGGGGAGAGTGCGTGTGAGGGCGCGGGTTAGTGTTAGCGTACGTGTTAGGATTAGGGGACGGGTGAGGGTCAGGCTTCGGGGAAGGGTTAGGGTTAGGGTTCGGGCTAGGGTTAGGGTTAGGGGTCGGGGACGGTTTAGGGTCCAGGTGAGGGTACGGCAACGCTTTAGGGGGAGCGTGCGTGTGAGGGCGCGGGTTAGTGTGAGCGTACGGGTTAGGATTAGGGGACGGGTGAGGGTCAGGCTTCGGGGATGGGTTAGGGCTAGGGTTCGGGCTAGGGTTAGGGTTAGGGGACGGGGACGATTTAGGGTCCAGGTGAGAGTACGGCAACGCTTTAAGGGGAGCGTGCGTGTGAGAGCGCGGGTTAGTGTTAGCGTACGGGTTAGGATTAGGGCACGGGTGAGGGTCAGGCTTCGGGGAAGGGTTAGGGTTAGGTTTCTGTTAGGGTTAGGGTTAGGGGACGGGGACGGTTTAGGGTCCAGGTGAGGGTACGGCAACGCTTTAGGGGGAGCGTGCGTGTGAGGGCGCGGGTTAGTGTTAGCGTACGGGTTAGGATTAGGGCACCGGTGAAGGTCAGGCTTCGGGGAAGGGTTAGGGTTAGGGTTCGGGCTAGGGTTAGGGTTAGGGGACGGGGACGGTTTAGGGTCCAGGTGAGGGTACGGCAACGCTTTAGGGGGAGCGTGCGTGTGAGGGCGCAGGTTAGTGTTAGCGTACGGGTTAGGATTAGGGGACGGGTGAGGGTCAGGCTTCGGGGAAGGGTTAGGGTTAGGGTTCGGGCTAGGGTTAGGGTTAGTGGACGGGGACGGTTTAGGGTCCAGGTGAGGGTACGGCAACGCTTTAGGGGGAGCGTGCGTGTGAGGGCGCGGGTTAGTGTTAGCGTACCGGTTAGGATTAGGGCACCGGTGAGGGTCAGGTTTCGGGGAAGGCTTAGGGTTAGGGTTTGGGCTAGGGTTAGGGTTAGGGGACGGGGACGGTTTAGGGTCCAGGTGAGGGTACGGCAACTCTTTAGGGGGAGCGTGCGTGTGAGGGCGCGGGTTAGTGTTAGCGTACGGGTTAGGATTAGGGCACGGGTGAGGGTCAGGCTTCGGGGAAGGGTTAGGGTTAGGGTTCGGGCTAGGGTTAGGGTTAGGGGACGGGGACGGTTTAGGGTCCAGGTGAGGGTACGGCAACGCTTTAGGGGGAGCGTGCGTGTGAGGGCGCGGGTTAGTGTTAGCATACGGGTTAGGATTAGGGGACGGGTGAGGGTCAGGCTTCGTGGAAGGGTTAGGGTTAGGGTTCGGGCTAGGGTTAGGGTTAGGGGACGGGGACAGTTTAGGGTCCAGGTGAGGGTACGGCAACGCTTTAGGGGGAGCGTGCCTGTGAGGGCGCGGGTTAGTGTTAGAGTACGGGTTACGATTAGGGGACGGGTGAGGGTCAGGCTTCGGGGAAGGGTTAGGGTTAGGGTTCGGGCTAGGGTTAGGGTTAGGGGACGGGGACGGTTTAGGGTCCAGGTGAGGGTACGGCAACGCTTTAGGGGGAGCGTGCGTGTGAGGGTGCGGGTTAGTGGTAGCGTACGGGTTAGGATTAGGACACGGGTGAGGGTAAGACTTCGGGGAAGGGTTAGGCTTAGGGTTGGTCCTAGGGTTAGGGTTAGGGGACGGGGACGCTTTAGGGTCCAGGTGAGGGTACGGCAACGCTTTAGGGGGAGCGCGCGTGTGCGGGCACGGGTTAGTGTTAGCGTACGGGTTAGGATTAGGGGACGGGTGAGGATCAGGCTTCGGGGAAGGGTTAGGGTTAGGGTTCGGGCTAGGGTTAGGGTTAGGGGACGGGGACGGTTTAGGGTCCAGGTGAGGGTACGGCAACGCTTTAGGGGGAGCGTGCGTGTGAGGGTGCGGGTTAGTGTTAGCGTACGGGTTAGGATTAGGGCACCGGTGAGGGTCAGGTTTCGGGGAAGGCTTAGGGTTAGGGTTTGGGCTAGGGTTAGGGTTAGGGGACGGGGACGGTTTAGGGTCCAGGTGAGTGTACGGCAACTCTTTAGGGGGAGCGTGCGTGTGAGGGCGCGGGTTAGTGTTAGCGTACGGGTTAGGATTAGGGCACGGGTGAGGGTCAGGCTTCGGGGAAGGGTTAGGGTTAGGGTTCGGGCTAGGGTTAGGGTTAGGGGACGGGGACGGTTTAGGGTCCAGGTGAGGGTACGGCAACGCTTTAGGGGGAGCGTGCGTGTGAGGGCGCGGGTTAGTGTTAGCGTACGTGTTAGGATTAGGGGACGGGTGAGGGTCAGGCTTCGGGGAAGGGTTAGGGTTAGGGTTCGGGCTAGGGTTAGGGTTAGGGGACGGGGACGGTTTAGGGTCCAGGTGAGGGTACGGCAACGCTTTAGGGGGAGCGTGCCTGTGAGGGCGCGGGTTAGTGTTAGAGTACGGGTTACGATTAGGGGACGGGTGAGGGTCAGGCTTCGGGGAAGGGTTAGGGTTAGGGTTCGGGCTAGGGTTAGGGTTAGGGGACGGGGACGGTTTAGGGTCCAGGTGAGGGTACGGCAACGCTTTAGGGGGAGCGTGCGTGTGAGGGTGCGGGTTAGTGGTAGCGTACGGGTTAGGATTAGGACACGGGTGAGGGTAAGGCTTCGGGGAAGGGTTAGGGTTAGGGTTCGGGCTAGGGTTAGGGTTAGGGGACGGGGACGGTTTAGGGTCCAGGTGAGGGTACGGCAACGCTTTAGGGGGAGCGTGCGTGTGAGGGCGCGGGTTAGTGTTAGCGTACGGGTTAGGATTAGGGGACGGGTGAGGGTCAGGCTTCGGGGAAGGGTTAGGGTTAGGGTTCGGGCTAGGGTTAGGGTTAGGGGACGGGGACGGTTTAGGGTCCAGGTGAGGGTACAGCAACGCTTTAGTGGGAGCGTGCGTGTGAGGGCGCGGGTTAGTGTTAACGTACGGGTTAGGATTAGGGGACGGGTGAGGGTCAGGCTTTGGGGAAGGGTTAGGTTTAGGGTTCCGGCTAGGGTTAGGGTTAGGGGAGGGGTACGGTTTAGGGTCCAGGTGAGGGTACGGCAACGCTTTAGGGGGAGTGTGCGTGTGAGGGCCCTGATTAGTGTTAGCGTACGGGTTAGGATTAGGGCACGGGTGAGTGTCAGGCTTCGGGGAAGGGTTAGGGTTAGGGTTCGGGCTAGGGTTAGGGTTAGGGGACGGGGACGGTTTAGGGTCCAGGTGAGGGTACGGCAACGCTTTAGGGGAAGCGTGCATGTCAAGGCGCGGGTTAGTGTTAGCGTACGGGTTACGATTAGGGGACGGGTGAGGGTCAGGCTTCGGGGAAGGGTTAGGGTTAGGGTTCGGGCTAGGGTTAGGGTTAGGGGACGGGGACGGTTTAGGTTCCAGGTGAGGGTATGGCAACGCTTTAGGGGGAGCATGCGTGTGAGGGCGCGAGTTAGTGTTAGCGTACGGGTTAGGATTAGGGGACGGGTGAGGGTCAGGCTTCGGGGAAGGGTTAGGGTTAGGGTTCGGGCTAGGGTTAGGGTTAGGGGACGGGGACGGTTTAGGGTCCAGGTGAGTGTACGGCAACGCTTTAGGGGGAGCGTGCGTGTGAGGGCGCGGGTTAGTGTTAGCGTATGGGTTAGGATTAGGGGACGGGTGAGGGTCAGGCTTCGGGGAAGGGTTAGGGTTAGGGTTCGGGCTAGGGTTAGGGTTAGGGGACGGGGACGGTTTAGGGTCCAGGTGAGGGTACGGCAACGCTTTAGGGGGAGCGTGCGTGTGAGGGCGCGGGTTAGTGTTAGCGTACGGGTTAGGATTAGGGGACGGGTGAGGGTCAGGCTTCGGGGAAGGGTTAGGGTTAGGGTTCGGGCTAGGGTTAGGGTTAGGGGACGGGGACTGTTTAGGGTCCAGGTGAGGGTACGGCAACGTTTTGGGGGAGCTTGCGTGTGAGGGCGCGGGTTAGTGTTAGCGTACGGGTTAGGATTAGGGGACGGGTGAGGGTCAGGCTTCGGGGAAGGGTTAGGGTTAGGGTTCGGGCTAGGGTTAGGGTTAGGCGACGGGGACTGTTTAGGGTCCAGGTGAGGGTACGGCAACGCTTTAGGGGGAGCGTGCGTGTGAGGGCGCGGGTTAGTGTTAGCGTACGGGTTAGGATTAGGGGACGGGTGAGGGTCAGGCTTCGGGGAAGTGTTAGGGTTAGGGTTCGGGCTAGGGTTAGGGTTAGGGGATGGGGACGGTTTAGGGTCCAGGTGAGGGTACGGCAACGCTGTAGGGGGAGCGTGCGTGTGAGGGCGCGGGTTAGTGTTAGCGTACGGGTTAGGATTAGGGGACGGGTGAGGGTCAGGCTTCGGGGAAGGGTTAGGGTTAGGGTTCGGGCTAGGGTTAGGGTTAGGGGACGGGGACGGTTTAGGGTCCAGGTGAGGGTACTGCAACGCTTTAGGGGGAGCGTGCGTGTGAGGGCGCGGGTTAGTGTTAGCGTACGGGTTAGGATTAGGGCACGGGTGAGGGTCAGGCTTCGGGGAAGGGTTATGGTTAGGGTTGGTCCTAGCGTTAGGGTTAGGGGACGGGGACGGTTTAGGGTCCAGGTGAGGGTACGGCAACGCTTTAGGGGGAGCGTGCGTGTGAGGGCGCGGGTTAGTGTTAGCGTACGTGTTAGGATTAGGGGACGGGTGAGGGTCAGGCTTCGGGGAAGGGTTAGGGTTAGGGTTCGGTGTAGGGTTAGGGGACGGGGACGGTTTAGGGTCCAGGTGAGGGTACGGCAACGCTTTAGGGGGAGCGTGCGTGTGAGGGCGCAGGTTAGTGTTAGCGTACGGGTTAGGATTAGGGGACGGGTGAGGGTCAGGCTTCGGGGAAGGGTTAGGGCTAGTGTTCGGGCTAGGGTTAGGGTTAGGGGACGGGTGAGGGTCAGGCTTCGGGGAAGAGTTAGGGTTAGGTTTCGGTTAGAGTTAGGGTTAGGGGACGGGGACGGTTTAGGGTCCAGGTGAGGGTACGGCAACGCTTTAGGGGGAGCGTGCGTGTGAGGGTGCGGGTTAGTGTTAGCGTACGGGTTAGGATTAGGGCACCGGTGAAGGTCAGGCTTCGGGGAAGGGTTAGGGTTAGGGTTCGGGCTAGGGTTAGGGTTAGGGGACGGGGACGGTTTAGGGTCCAGGTGAGGGTACGGCAACGCTTTAGGGGGAGCGTGCGTGTGAGGGCGGGGGTTAGTGTTAGCGTACGGGTTAGGATTAGGGGACGGGTGAGGGTCAGGCTTCGGGGAAGGGTTAGGGTTAGGGTTCGGGCTAGGGTTAGGGTTAGGGGACGGGGACGGTTTAGGGTCCAGGTGAGGGTACGGCAACGCTTTAGGGGGAGCGTGCGTGTGAGGGCGCGGGTTAGTGTTAGCGTACGGGTTAGGATTAGGGCACCGGTGAGGGTCAGGCTTCGGGGAAGGCTTAGGGTTAGGGTTTGGGCTAGGGTTAGGGTTAGGGGACGGGGACGGTTTAGGGTCCAGGTGAGGGTACGGCAACGCTTAAGGGGGAGTGTGCGTGTGAGGGCGCGGGTTAGTGTTAGCGTACGGGTTAGGATTAGGGCACGGGTGAGGGTCAGGCTTCGGGGAAGGGTTAAGGTTAGGGTTCGGGCTAGGGTTAGGGTTAGGGGACGGGGACGGTTTAGGGTCCAGGTGAGGGTACGGCAACGCTTTAGGGGGAGCGTGCGTGTGAGGGCGCGGGTTAGTGTTAGCGTACAGGTTAGGATTAGGGGACGGGTGAGGGTCAGGCTTCGGGGAAGGGTTAGGGTTAGGGTTCGGGCTAGGGTTAGGGTTAGTGTACGGGGACGGTTTAGGGTCCAGGTGAGGGTACGGCAACGCTTTAGGGGGAGCGTGCCTGTGAGGGCGCGGGTTAGTGTTAGAGTACGGGTTACGATTAGGGGACGGGTGAGGGTCAGGCTTCGGGGAAGGGTTAGGGTTAGGGTTCGGGCTAGGGTTAGGGTTAGGGGACGGGGACGGTTTAGGGTCCAGGTGAGGGTACGGCAACGCTTTAGGGGGAGCGTGCGTGTGAGGGCGCGGGTTAGTGGTAGCGTACGGGTTAGGATTAGGACACGGGTGAGGGTCAGGCTTCGGGGAAGGGTTAGGGGTAGGGTTCGGGCTAAGGTTAGGGTTAGGGGACGGGGACGGTTTAGGGTCCAGGTGAGGGTACGGCAACGCTTTAGGGGTAGCGTGCGTGTGAGGGCGCGGGTTAGTGTGAGCGTACGGGTTAGGATTAGGGGACGGGTGAGGGTCAGGCTTCGGGGAAGGGTTAGGTTTAGGGTTCGGGCTAGGGTTAGGGTTAGGGGACGGGGACGGTTTAGGGTCCAGGTGAGGGTACGGCAACGCTTTAGGGGGAGCGTGCGTGTGAGGGCGTGGGTTAGTGTTAGCGTACGGGTTAGGATTAGGGGACGGGTGAGGGTCAGGCTTCGGGGAAGGGTTAGGGTTAGGGTTTGGGCTAGGGTTAGGGTTAGGGGACGGGGACGGTTTAGGGTCCAGGTGAGGGTACGGCAACGCTTTAGGGGGAGCGTGCCTGTGAGGGCGCGGGTTAGTGTTAGAGTACGGGTTAGGATTAGGGGACGGGTGAGGGTCAGGCTTCGGGGAAGGGTTAGGGTTAGGGTTCGGGCTAGGGTTAGGGTTAGGGGACGGGGACGGTTTAGGGTCCAGGTGAGGGTACGGCAACGCTTTAGGGGGAGCGTGCGTGTGAGGGCGCGGGTTAGTGGTAGCGTACGGGTTAGGATTAGGGGACGGGTGAGGGTCAGGCTTCGGGGAAGGGTTAGGGTTAGGGTTGGTCCTAGGGTTAGCGTTAGGGGACGGGGACGGTTTAGGGTCCAGGTGAGGGTACGGCAATGCTTTAGGGGGAGCGCGCGTGTGCGGGCGCGGGTTAGTGTTAGCGTACGGGTTAGGATTAGGGGACGGGTGAGGGTCAGGCTTTGGGGAAGGGTTAGGGTTAGGGTTCGGGCTAGGGTTAGGGTTAGGGGACGGGGACGGTTTAGGGTCCAGGTGAGGGTACGGCAACGCTTTAGCAGGAGCGTGCGTGTGAGGGCGCGGGTTAGTGTTAGCGTACGGGTTAGGATTAGGGGACGGGTGAGGGTCAGGTTTCGGGGAAGGGTTAGGGTTAGGGTTCGGGCTAGGGTTAGGGTTAGGGGATGGGGACGGTTTAGGGTCCAGGTGAGGGTACGGCAACGCTGTAGGGGTAGCGTGCGTGTGAGGGCGCGGGTTACTGTTAGTGTACGGGTTAGGATTAGGGGACGGGTGAGGGTCAGGCTTCGGGGAAGGGTTAGGGTTAGGGTTCGGGCTAGGGTTAGGGTTAGGGGACGGGGACGGTTTAGGGTCCAGGTGAGGGTACGGCAACGCTTTAGGGGGAGCGTGCGTGTGAGGGCGCGGGTTAGTGTTAACATACGGGTTAGGATTAGGGGACGGGTGAGGGTCAGGCTTCGGGGAAGGGTTAGGGTTAGGGTTGGTCCTAGGGTTAGGGTTAGGGGACGGGGACGGTTTAGGGTCCAGGTGAGGGTACGGCAACGCTTTAGGGGGAGCGTGCGTGTGAGGGCGCGGGTTAGTGTTAGCGTACGGGTTAGGATTAGGGGACGGGTCAGGGTCAGGCTTCGGGGAAGGGTTAGGGCTAGTGTTCGGGCTAGGGTTAGGGTTAGGGGACGGGGACGGTTTAGGGTCCAGGTGAGGGTACGGCAACGCTTTAGGGGGAGCTTGCGTGTGAGGGCGCGGGTTAGTGTTAGCGTACGGGTTAGGATTAGGGGACGGGTGAGGGTCAGGCTTCGGGGAAGGGTTAGGGCTAGTGTTCGGGCTAGGGTTAGGGTTAGGGGACGGGGACGGTTTAGGGTCCAGGTGAGGTTACGGCAACGCTATAGGGGGAGCATGCGTTTGAGGGCGCGGGTTAGTGTTAGCGTACGGGTTAGGGTTAGGGGACAGGTGAGGGTCAGGCTTCGGGGAAGGTTTAGGGTTAGGGTTCGGGCTAGGGTTAGGCTTAGGGGACGGGGACGGTTTAGGTTCCAGGTGAGGGTACGGCAACGCTTTAGGGGGAGCGTGCGTGTGAGGGCGCGGGTTAGTGTTAGCGTACGGGTTAGGATTAGGGGACGGGTGAGGGTCAGGCTTCGGGGAAGGTTTAGGGTTAGGGTTCGGGCTAGGGTTAGGGTTAGGGGACAGGGACGGTTTAGGGTCCAGGTGAGGGTACGGCAACGCTTTAGGAGAAGCGTGCGTGTGAGGGCGTGGGTTAGTGTTAGCGTACGGGTTAGGATTAGGGGACGGGTGAGGGTCAGGCTTCGGGGAAGGGTTAGGATTAGGGTTCGGGCTAGGGTTAGGGTTAGGGGACGGGGACGGTTTAGGGTCCAGGTGAGGGTATGGCAACGCTTTAGGGGGAGCGTGCGTGTGAGGGCGCGGGTTAGTGTTAGCGTACGGGTTAGGATTAGGGGACGGGTGAGGGTCAGGCTTCGGGGAAGGGTTAGGGTTAGGGTTCGTGCTAGGGTTAGGGTTAGGGGACGGGGACGGTTTAGGGTCCAGGTGAGGGTACGGCAACGCTTTAGGGGGAGCGTGCGTGTGAGGGCGCGGGTTAGTGTTAGCGTACGGGTTACGATTAGGGGACGGGTGAGGGTCAGGCTTCGGGGAAGGGTTAGGGTTAGGGTTCGGGCTAGGGTTAGGGTTAGGGGACGGGGACGGTTTAGGGTCCAGGTGAGGGTATGGCAACGCTTTAGGGGGAGCGTGCGTGTGAGGGCGCGGGTTAGTGTTAGCGTACGTGTTAGGATTAGGGGACGGGTGAGGGTCAGGCTTCGGGGAAGGGTTAGGGTTAGGGTTCGGGCTAGGGTTAGGGTTAGGGGACGGGGACGGTTTAGGGTCCAGGTGAGGGTACGGCAACGCTTTAGGGGGAGCGTGCGTGTGAGGGCGCGGGTTAGTGTGAGCGTACGGGTTAGGATTAGGGGACGGGTGAGGTTCAGGCTTCGGGGAAGTGTTAGGGTTAGGGTTCGGGCTAGGGTTAGTGTTAGGGGACGGGGACGGTTTAGGGTCCAGGTGAGGGTACGGCAACGCTTTAGGGGGAGCGTGCGTGTGAGGGCGCGGGTTAGTGTTAGCGTACGGGTTAGGATTAGGGGACGGGTGAGGGTCAGGCTTCGGGGATGGGTTAGGGCTAGGGTTCGGGCTAGGGTTAGGGTTAGGGGACGGGGACGGTTTAGGGTCCAGGTGAGAGTACGGCAACGCTTTAAGGGGAGCGTGCGTGTGAGAGCGCGGGTTAGTGTTAGCGTACGGGTTAGGATTAGGGCACGGTTGAGGGTCAGGCTTCGGGGAAGGGTTAGGGTTAGGTTTCGGTTAGGGTTAGGGTTAGGGGACGGGGACGGTTTAGGGTCCAGGTGAGGGTACGGCAACGCTTTAGGGGGAGCGTGCGTGTGAGGGCGCGGGTTAGTGTTAGCGTACGGGTTAGGATTAGGGCACCGGTGAAGGTCAGGCTTCGGGGAAGGGTTAGGGTTAGGGTTCGGGCTAGGGTTAGGGTTAGGGGACGGGGACGGTTTAGGGTCCAGGTGAGGGTACGGCAACGCTTTAGGGGGAGCGTGCGTGTGAGGGCGCAGGTTAGTGTTAGCGTACGGGTTAGGATTAGGGGATGGGTGAGGGTCAGGCTTCGGGGAAGGGTTAGGGTTAGGGTTCGGGCTAGGGTTAGGGTTAGTGGACGGGGACGGTTTAGGGTCCAGGTGAGGGTACGGCAACGCTTTAGGGGGAGCGTGCGTGTGAGGGCGCGGTTTAGTGTTAGCGTACGGGTTAGGATTAGGGCACCGGTGAGGGTCAGGTTTCGGGGAAGGCTTAGGGTTAGGGTTTGGGCTAGGGTTAGGGTTAGGGGACGGGGACGGTTTAGGGTCCAGGTGAGGGTACGGCAACTCTTTAGGGGGAGCGTGCGTGTGAGGGCGCGGGTTAGTGTTAGCGTACGGGTTAGGATTAGGGCACGGGTGAGGGTCAGGCTTCGGGGAAGGGTTAGGGTTAGGGTTCGGGCTAGGGTTAGGGTTAGGGGACGGGGACGGTTTAGGGTCCAGGTGAGGGTACGGCAACGCTTTAGGGGGAGCGTGCGTGTGAGGGCGCGGGTTAGTGTTAGCGTACGGGTTAGGATTAGGGGACGGGTGAGGGTCAGGCTTCGGGGAAGGGTTAGGGTTAGGGTTCGGGCTAGGGTTAGGGTTAGGGGACGGGGACAGTTTAGGGTCCAGGTGAGGGTACGGCAACGCTTTAGGGGGAGCGTGCCTGTGAGGGCGCGGGTTAGTGTTAGAGTACGGGTTACGATTAGGGGACGGGTGAGGGTCAGGCTTCGGGGAAGGGTTAGGGTTAGGGTTCGGGCTAGGGTTAGGGTTAGGGGACGGGGACGGTTTAGGGTCCAGGTGAGGGTACGGCAACGCTTTAGCGGGAGCGTGCGTGTGAGGGTGCGGGTTAGTGGTAGCGTACGGGTTAGGATTAGGACACGGGTGAGGGTAAGACTTCGGGGAAGGGTTAGGCTTAGGGTTGGTCCTAGGGTTAGGGTTAGGGGACGGGGACGCTTTAGGGTCCAGGTGAGGGTACGGCAACGCTTTAGGGGGAGCGCGCGTGTGCGGGCGCGGGTTAGTGTTAGCGTACGGGTTAGGAAGAGGGGACGGGTGAGGATCAGGCTTCGGGGAAGGGTTAGGGTTAGGGTTCGGGCTAGGGTTAGGGTTAGGGGACGGGGACGGTTTAGGGTCCAGGTGAGGGTACGGCAACGCTTTAGGGGGAGCGTGCGTGTGAGGGCGCGGGTTAGTGTTAGCGTACGGGTTAGGATTAGGGCACCGGTGAGGGTCAGGTTTCGGGGAAGGCTTAGGGTTAGGGTTTGGGCTAGGGTTAGGGTTAGGGGACGGGGACGGTTTAGGGTCCAGGTGAGGGTACGGCAACTCTTTAGGGGGAGCGTGCGTGTGAGGGCGCGGGTTAGTGTTAGCGTACGGGTTAGGATTAGGGCACGGGTGAGGGTCAGGCTTCGGGGAAGGGTTAGGGTTAGGGTTCGGGCTAGGGTTAGGGTTAGGGGACGGGGACGGTTTAGGGTCCAGGTGAGGGTACGGCAACGCTTTAGGGGGAGCGTGCGTGTGAGGGCGCGGGTTAGTGTTAGCGTACGTGTTAGGATTAGGGGACGGGTGAGGGTCAGGCTTCGGGGAAGGGTTAGGGTTAGGGTTCGGGCTAGGGTTAGGATTAGGGGACGGGGACGGTTTAGGGTCCAGGTGAGGGTACGGCAACGCTTTAGGGGGCGCGTGCCTGTGAGGGCGCGGGTTAGTGTTAGAGTACGGGTTACGATTAGGGGACGGGTGAGGGTCAGGCTTCGGGGAAGGGTTAGGGTTAGGGTTCGGGCTAGGGTTAGGGTTAGGGGACGGGGACGGTTTAGGGTCCAGGTGAGGGTACGGCAACGCTTTAGGGGGAGCGTGCGTGTGAGGGTGCGGGTTAGTGGTAGCGTACGGGTTAGGATTAGGACACGGGTGAGGGTAAGGCTTCGGGGAAGGGTTAGGCTTAGGGTTGGTCCTAGGGTTTGGGTTAGGGGACGGGGACGGTTTAGGGTCCAGGTGAGGGTACGGCAACGCTTTAGGGGGAGCGCGCGTGTGCGGGCGCGGGTTAGTGTTAGCGTACGGGTTAGGATTAGGGGACGGGTGAGGATCAGGCTTCGGGGAAGGGTTAGGGTTAGGGTTCGGACTAGGGTTAGGGTTAGGGGACGGGGACGGTTTAGGGTCCAGGTGAGTGTACGGCAACGCTTTAGGGGGAGCGTGCGTGTGAGGGCGCGGGTTAGTGTTAGCGTACGTGTTAGGATTAGGGGACGGGTGAGGGTCAGGCTTCGGGGAAGGGTTAGGGTTAGGGTTCGGGCTAGGGTTAGGGTTAGGGGACGGGGACGGTTTAGGGTCCAGGTGAGGGTACGGCAACGCTTTAGGGGGAGCGTGCGTGTGAGGGCGCGGGTTAGTGTTAGCGTACGGGTTAGGATTAGGGGACGGGTGAGGGTCAGGCTTCGGGGAAGGGTTAGGGTTAGGGTTCGGGCTAGGGTTAGGGTTAGGGGACGGGGACGGTTTAGGGTCCAGGTGAGGGTACAGCAACGCTTTAGTGGGAGCGTTCGTGTGAGGGCGCGGGTTAGTGTTAGCGTACGGGTTAGGATTAGGGGACGGGTGAGGGTCAGGATTCGGGGAAGGGTTAGGGTTAGGGTTCGGGCTAGGGTTAGGGTTAGGGGACGGTGACGGTTTAGGGTCCAGGTGAGGGTACGGCAACGCTTTAGGGGGAGCGTGCGTGTGAGGGCGCTGGTTAGTGTTAGCGTACGGGTTAGGATTAGGGGACGGGTGAGGGTCAGGCTTCGGGGAAGGCTTAGGGCTAGTGTTCGGGCTAGGGTTAGGGTTAGGGGACGGGGACGGTTTAGGGTCCAGGTGAGGGTACGGCAACGCTTTATTGGGAGCGTGCGTGTGAGGGCGCGGGTTAGTGTTAGCGTACGGGTTAGGATTAGGGGACGGGTGAGGGTCAGGCTTCGGGGAAGTGTTAGGGTTAGGGTTCGGGCTAGGGTTAGGGTTAGGGGACAGGGACGGCTTAGGGTCCAGGTGAGGGTACGGCAACGCTTTAGGGGGAGCGTGTGTGTGAGGGCGCGGGTTAGTGTTAGCGTTCGGGTTAGGATTAGGGGACGGGTGAGGGTCAGGCTTCGGGGAAGGGTTAGGGTTAGGGTTCGGGCTAGGGTTAGGGTTAGGGGATGGGGACGGTTTAGGGTCCAGGTGAGGGTACGGCAACGCTTTAGGGGGAGCGCGCGTGTGAGGGCGCGGGTTAGTGTTAGCGTACGGGTTAGGATTAGGGGACGGGTGAGGGTCAGGCTTCGGGGAACGGTTAGGTTTAGGTTTCGGGCTAGGGTTAGGGTTAGGGGACGGGGACGGTTTAGGGTCCAGGTGAGGGTATGGCTACGCTTTAGGGGGAGCGTGCGTGTGAGGGCGCGGGTTGGTGTTAGCGTACGGGTTAGGATTAGGGGACGAGTGAGGGTCAGGCTTCGGGGAAGGGTTAGGGTGAGGGTTCGGGCTAGGGTTAGGGTTAGGTGACAGGGACGGTTTAGGGTCCAGGTGAGGGTACGGCAACGCTTTAGGGGGAGCGTGCGTGTGAGGGCACGGGTTAGTGTGAGCGTACGGGTTAGGATTAGGGGACGGGTGAGGGTCAGGCTTCGGGGAAGGGTTAGGGTTAGGGTTCGGGCTAGGGTTAGGGTTAGGGGACGGGGACGGTTTAGGGTCCACGTGAGGGTACGGCAACACTTTAGGGGGAGCGTGCGTGTGAGGGCGCGGGTTAGTGTTAGCGTACGGGTTAGGATTAGGGTACGGGTGAGGGTCAGGCTTCGCGGAATGTTTAGGGTTAGGGTTCGGGCTAGGGTTAGGGTTAGGGGACGGGGACGGTTTAGGGTCCAGGTGAGGGTAGGGCAACGCTTTAGGGGGAGCGTGCGTGTGAGGGCGCGGGTTAGTGTTAGCGTATGGGTTAGGATTAGGGGACGGGTGAGGGTCAGGCTTTGGGGAAGGGTTAGGGTTAGGGTTCGGGCTAGGGTTAGGGTAAGGGGACGGGGACGGTTTAGGGTCCAGGTGAGGGTACGGCAACGCTGTAGGGGTAGCGTGCGTGTGAGGGCGCGGGTTACTGTTAGCGTACGGGTTAGGATTAGGGGACGGGTGAGGGTCAGGCTTCGGGGAAGGGTTAGGGTTAGGGTTCGGGCTAGGGTTAGGGTTAGGGGACGGGGACGGTTTAGGGTCCAGGTGAGGGTACGGCAACGCTTTACGGGGAGCGTGCGTGTGAGGGCGCGGGGTAGTGTTAGCATACGGGTTAGGATTAGGGGACGGGTGAGGATCAGGCTTCGGGGAAGGGTTACGGTTAGGGTTCGGGCTAGGGTTAGGGTTAGGGGACGGAGACGGTTTAGGGTCCAGGTGAGGGTACGGCAACGCTTTAGGGGGAGCGTGCGTGTGAGGGCGCGGGTTAGTGTTAGCGTACGGGTTAGGATTAGGGGACGGGTGAGGGTCAGGTTTCGGGGAAGGGTTAGGGTTAGGATTCGGGCTAGGGTTAGGGTTAGGGGTTGGGGACGGTTTAGGGTCCAGGTGAGGGTACGGCAACGCTGTAGGGGTAGCGTGCGTGTGAGGGCGCGGGTTACTGTTAGCGTACGGGTTAGGATTAGGGGACGGGTGAGGGTCAGGCTTCGGGGAAGGGTTAGGGTTAGGGTTCGGGCTAGGGTTAGGGTTAGGGGACGGGGACGGTTTAGGGTCCAGGTGAGGGTACGGCAACGCTTTAGGGGGAGCGTGCGTGTGAGGGCGCGGGTTAGTGTTAGCATACGGGTTAGGATTAGGGGACGGGTGAGGGTCAGGCTTCGGGGAAGGGTTAGGGTTAGGGTTGGTCCTAGGGTTAGGGTTAGGGGACGGGGACGGTTTAGGGTCCAGGTGAGGGTACGGCAACGCTTTAGGGGGAGCGTGCGTGTGAGGGCGCGGGTTAGTGTTAGCGTACGGGTTAGGATTAGGGCACGGGTGAGGGTCAGGCTTCGGGGAAGGTTTAGGGTTAGGGTTCGGGCTAGGGTTAGGGTTAGGGGACGGGGACGGTTTAGGGTCCAAGTGAGGGTACGGCAACGCTTTAGGGGGAGCGTGCGTGTGAGGGCGCGGGTTAGTGTTAGCGTACGTGTCAGGATTAGGGGACGGGTGAGGGTCAGGCTTTGGGGAAGTGTTAGGGTTAGGGTTCGGGCTAGGGTTAGGGTTAGGGGACAGGGACGGTTTAGGGTCCAGGTGAGGGTACGGCAACGCTTTAGTGGGAGCGTGCGTGTGAGGGCGCGGGTTAGTGTTAGCGTACGGGTTAGGATTAGGGGACGCGTGAGGGTCAGGCTTCGGGGAAGGGTTAGGGCTAGTGTTCGGGCTAGGGTTAGGGTTAGGGGACGGGGACGGTTTAGGGTCCAGGTGAGGTTACGGCAACGCTATAGGGGGAGCATGCGTTTGAGGGCGCGGGTTAGTGTTAGCGTACGGGTTAGGATTAGGGGACAGGTGAGGGTCAGGCTTCGGGGAAGGGTTAGGGTTAGGGTTCGGGCTAGGGTTAGGCTTAGGGGACGGGGACGGTTTAGGGTCCAGGTGAGGGTACGGCAACGCTTTAGGGGGAGGGTGCATGTGAGGGCGCGGGTTAGTGTTAGCGTACGGGTTAGGATTAGGGGACGGGTGAGGGTCAGGCTTCGGGGAAGTGTTAGGGTTAGGGTTCGGGCTAGGGTTAGGTTTAGGGGACGGGGACGGTTTAGGGTCCAGGTGAGGGTACGGCAACGCTTTAGGGGGAGCGTGCGTGTCAGGGCGCGGGTTAGTGTTAGCGTACGGGTTAGGATTAGGGGACGGGTGAGGGTCAGGCTTCGGGGAAGGGTTAGGGTTAGGGTTCGGGCTATGGTTAGGGTTAGGGGACGGGGACGGTTTAGGGTCCAGGTGAGGGTACGGCAACGCTTTAGGAGAAGCGTGCGTGTGAGGGCGCGGGTTAGTGTTAGCGTACGGGTTAGGATTAGGGGACGGGTGAGGGTCAGGCTTCGGGGAAGGGTTAGGGTTAGGGTTCGGGCTAGGGTTAGGGTTAGGGGACGGGGACGGTTTAGGGTCCAGGTGAGGGTACGGCAACGCTTTAGGGAGAGCGTGCCTGTGAGGGCGCGGGTTAGTGTTAGCGTACGGGTTAGGATTAGGGGACGGGTGAGGGTCAGGTTTCGGGGAAGGGTTAGGGTTAGGGTTCGGGCTAGGGTTAGGGTTAGGGGACGGGGACGGTTTAGGGTCCAGGTGAGGGTACGGCAACGCTTTAGGGGGAGCGTGCGTTTGAGGGCGCGGGTTAGTGTGAGCGTACGGGTTAGGATTAGGGGACGGGTGAGGGTCAGGCTTCGGGGAAGTGTTAGGGTTAGGGTTCGGGCTAGGGTTAGGGTTAGGGGACAGGGACGGTTTAGGGTCCAGGTGAGGGTACGGCAACGCTTTAGGAGAAGCGTGCGTGTGAGGGCGCGGGTTAGTGTGAGCGTACGGGTTAGGATTAGGGGACGGGTGAGGGTCAGGCTTCGGGGAAGGGTTAGGGTTAGGGTTCGGGCTAGGGTTAGGGTTAGGGGATGGGGACGGTTTAGGGTCCAGGTGAGGGTACGGCAACGCTGTAGGGGGAGCGTGCGTGTGAGGGCGCGGGTTAGTTTTAGCGTACGGGTTAGGATTAGGGCACCGGTGAGGGTCAGGCTTCGGGGAAGGCTTAGGGTTAGGGTTTGGGCTAGGGTTAGGGTTAGGGGACGGGGACGGTTTAGGGTCCAGGTGAGGGTACGGCAACGCTTTAGGGGGAGCGTGCGTGTGAGGGCGCGGGTTAGTGTTAGCGTACGGGTTAGGATTAGGGCACGGGTGAGGGTCAGGCTTCGGGGAAGGGTTAGGGTTAGGGTTCGGGCTAGGGTTAGGGTTAGGGGACGGGGACGGTTTAGGGTCCAGGTGAGGGTACGGCAACTCTTTAGGGGGAGCGTGCGTGTGAGGGCGCGGGTTAGTGTTAGCGTACGGGTTAGGATTAGGGGACGGGTGAGGGTCAGGCTTCGGGGAAGGGTTAGGGTTAGGGTTCGGGCTAGGGTTAGGGTTAGGGGATGGGGACGGTTTAGGGTCCAGGTGAGGGTACGGCAACGCTTTAGGGGGAGCGTGCGTGTGAGGGCGCGGGTTAGTGTTAGCGTACGGGTTAGGATTAGGGCACCGGTGAAGGTCAGTCTTCGGGGAAGGGTTAGGGTTAGGGTTCGGGCTAGGATTAGGGTTAGGGGACGGGGACGGTTTAGGGTCCAGGTGAGGGTACGGCAACGCTTTAGAGGGAGCGTGCGTGTGAGGGCGCGGGTTAGTGTTAACGTACGGGTTAGGATTAGGGGACGGCTGAGGGTCAGGCTTCGGGGAAGGGTTAGGGTTAGGGTTCGGGCTAGGGTTAGGGTTAGGGGATGGGGACGGTTTAGGGTCCAGGTGAGGGTACGGCAACGCTTTAGGGGGAGCGTGCGTGTGAGGGCGCGGGTTAGTGTTAGCGTACGGGTTAGGATTAGGGCACGGGTGAGGGTCAGGCTTCGGGGAAGGCTTAGGGTTAGGGTTTGGGCTAGGGTTAGGGTTAGGGGACGGGGACGGTTTAGGGTCCAGGTGAGGGTACGGCAACTCTTTAGGGGGAGCGTGCGTTTCAGGGCGCGGGTTAGTGTTAGCGTACGGGTTAGGATTAGGGCACGGGTGAGGGTCAGGCTTCGGGGAAGGGTTAGGGTTAGGGTTCGGGCTAGGGTTAGGGTTAGGGGACGGGGACGGTTTAGGGTCCAGGTGAGGGTACGGCAACTCTTTAGGGGGAGCGTGCTTGTGAGGGCGCGGGTTAGTGTTAGCGTACGGGTTAGGATTAGGGGACGGGTGAGGGTCAGGCTTCGGGGAAGGGTTAGGGTTAGGGTTCGGGCTAGGGTTAGGGTTAGTGTACGGGGACGGTTTAGGGTCCAGGTGAGGGTACGGCAACGCTTTAGGGGGAGCATGCGTGTGAGGGCGCGGGTTAGCGTTAGCGTACGGGTTAGGATTAGGGGACGGGTGAGGGTCAGGCTTCGGGGAAGGGTTAGGTTTAGGGTTCGGGCTAGGGTTAGGGTTAGGGGACGGGGACGGTTTAGGGTCCAGGTGAGGGTACGGCAACGCTTTAGGGAGAGCGTGCCTGTGAGGGCGCGGGTTAGTGTTAGCGTACGGGTTAGGATTAGGGGACGGGTGAGGGTCAGGTTTCGGGGAAGGGTTAGGGTTAGGGTTCGGGCTAGGGTTAGGGTTAGGGGACGGGGACGGTTTAGGGTCCAGGTGAGGGTACGGCAACGCTTTAGGGGGAGCGTGCGTTTGAGGGCGCGGGTTAGTGTGAGCGTACGGGTTAGGATTAGGGGACGGGTGAGGGTCAGGCTTCGGGGAAGTGTTAGGGTTAGGGTTCGGGCTAGGGTTAGGGTTAGGGGACAGGGACGGTTTAGGGTCCAGGTGAGGGTACGGCAACGCTTTAGGAGAAGCGTGCGTGTGAGGGCGCGGGTTAGTGTGAGCGTACGGGTTAGGATTAGGGGACGGGTGAGGGTCAGGCTTCGGGGAAGGGTTAGGGTTAGGGTTCGGGCTAGGGTTAGGGTTAGGGGATGGGGACGGTTTAGGGTCCAGGTGAGGGTACGGCAACGCTGTAGGGGGAGCGTGCGTGTGAGGGCGCGGGTTAGTTTTAGCGTACGGGTTAGGATTAGGGCACCGGTGAGGGTCAGGCTTCGGGGAAGGCTTAGGGTTAGGGTTTGGGCTAGGGTTAGGGTTAGGGGACGGGGACGGTTTAGGGTCCAGGTGAGGGTACGGCAACGCTTTAGGGGGAGCGTGCGTGTGAGGGCGCGGGTTAGTGTTAGCGTACGGGTTAGGATTAGGGCACGGGTGAGGGTCAGGCTTCGGGGAAGGGTTAGGGTTAGGGTTCGGGCTAGGGTTAGGGTTAGGGGACGGGGACGGTTTAGGGTCCAGGTGAGGGTACGGCAACTCTTTAGGGGGAGCGTGCGTGTGAGGGCGCGGGTTAGTGTTAGCGTACGGGTTAGGATTAGGGGACGGGTGAGGGTCAGGCTTCGGGGAAGGGTTAGGGTTAGGGTTCGGGCTAGGGTTAGGGTTAGGGGATGGGGACGGTTTAGCGTCCAGGTGAGGGTACGGCAACGCTTTAGGGGGAGCGTGCGTGTGAGGGCGCGGGTTAGTGTTAGCGTACGGGTTAGGATTAGGGCACCGGTGAAGGTCAGTCTTCGGGGAAGGGTTAGGGTTAGGGTTCGGGCTAGGATTAGGGTTAGGGGACGGGGACGGTTTAGGGTCCAGGTGAGGGTACGGCAACGCTTTAGAGGGAGCGTGCGTGTGAGGGCGCGGGTTAGTGTTAACGTACGGGTTAGGATTAGGGGACGGCTGAGGGTCAGGCTTCGGGGAAGGGTTAGGGTTAGGGTTCGGGCTAGGGTTAGGGTTAGGGGATGGGGACGGTTTAGGGTCCAGGTGAGGGTACGGCAACGCTTTAGGGGGAGCGTGCGTGTGAGGGCGCGGGTTAGTGTTAGCGTACGGGTTAGGATTAGGGCACGGGTGAGGGTCAGGCTTCGGGGAAGGCTTAGGGTTAGGGTTTGGGCTAGGGTTAGGGTTAGGGGACGGGGACGGTTTAGGGTCCAGGTGAGGGTACGGCAACTCTTTAGGGGGAGCGTGCGTTTCAGGGCGCGGGTTAGTGTTAGCGTACGGGTTAGGTTTAGGGCACGGGTGAGGGTCAGGCTTCGGGGAAGGGTTAGGGTTAGGGTTCGGGCTAGGGTTAGGGTTAGGGGACGGGGACGGTTTAGGGTCCAGGTGAGGGTACGGCAACTCTTTAGGGGGAGCGTGCTTGTGAGGGCGCGGGTTAGTGTTAGCGTACGGGTTAGGATTAGGGGACGGGTGAGGGTCAGGCTTCGGGGAAGGGTTAGGGTTAGGGTTCGGGCTAGGGTTAGGGTTAGGGGACGGGGACGGTTTAGGGTCCAGGTGAGGGTACGGCAACGCTTTAGGGGGAGCATGCGTGTGAGGGCGCGGGTTAGCGTTAGCGTACGGGTTAGGATTAGGGGACGGGTGAGGGTCAGGCTTCGGGGAAGGGTTAGGGTTAGGGTTCGGGCTAGGTTTAGGGTTAGGGGACGGGGACGGTTTAGGGTCCAGGTGAGGGTACGGCAACGCTTTAGGGGGAGCGTGCCTGTGAGGGCGCGGGTTAGTGTTAGAGTACGGGTTACGATTAGCGGACGGGTGAGGGTCAGGCTTCGGGGAAGGGTTAGGGCTAGGGTTCGGGCTAGGGTTAGGGTTAGGGGACGGGGACGGTTTAGGATCCAGGTGAGGGTACGGCAACGCTTTAGGGGGAGCGTTCGTGTGAGGGCGCGGGTTACTGTTAGCGTACGGGTTAGGATTAGGGGACGGGTGAGGGTCAGGCTTCGGGGAAGGGTTAGGGTTAGGGTTCGGGCTAGGGTTAGGGTTAGGGGACGGGGACGGTTTAGGGTCCAGGTGAGGGTACGGCAACGCTTTTGGGGAGCGTGCGTGTGAGGGCGCGGGGTAGTGTTAGCATACGGGTTAGGATTAGGGGACGGGTGAGGGTCAGGCTTCGGGGAAGGGTTAGGGTTAGGGTTCGGGCTAGGGTTAGGGTTAGGGGACGGGGACGGTTTAGGGTCCAGGTGAGGGTACGGCAACGCTTTAGGGGGAGCGTGCGTGTGAGGGCGCGGGTTAGTGTGAGCGTACGGGTTAGGATTAGGGGACGGGTGAGGTTCAGGCTTCGGGGAAGGGTTAGGGTTAGGGTTCGGGCTAGGGTTAGTGTTAGGGGACGGGGACGGTTTAGGGTCCAGGTGAGGGTACGGCAACGCTTTAGGGGGAGCGTGCGTGTGAGGGCGCGGGTTAGTGTTAGCGTACGGGTTAGGATTAGGGGACGGGTGAGGGTCAGGCTTCGGGGATGGGTTAGGGCTAGGGTTCGGGCTAGGGTTAGGGTTAGGGGACGGGGACGGTTTAGGGTCCAGGTGAGAGTACGGCAACGCTTTAAGGGGAGCGTGCGTGTGAGAGCGCGGGTTAGTGTTAGCGTACGGGTTAGGATTAGGGCACGGGTGAGGGTCAGGCTTCGGGGAAGGGTTAGGGTTAGGTTTCGGTTAGGGTTAGGGTTAGGGGACGGGGACGGTTTAGGGTCCAGGTGAGGGTACGGCAACGCTTTAGGGGGAGCGTGCGTGTGAGGGCGCGGGTTAGTGTTAGCGTACGGGTTAGGATAGGGCACCGGTGAAGGTCAGGCTTCGGGGAAGGGTTAGGGTTAGGGTTCGGGCTAGGGTTAGGGTTAGGGGACGGGGACGGTTTAGGGTCCAGGTGAGGGTACGGCAACGCTTTAGGGGGAGCGTGCGTGTGAGGGCGCAGGTTAGTGTTAGCGTACGGGTTAGGATTAGGGGACGGGTGAGGGTCAGGCTTCGGGGAAGGGTTAGGGTTAGGGTTCGGGCTAGGGTTAGGGTTAGTGGACGGGGACGGTTTAGGGTCCAGGTGAGGGTACGGCAACGCTTTAGGGGGAGCGTGCGTGTGAGGGCGCGGGTTAGTGTTAGCGTACGGGTTAGGATTAGGGCACCGGTGAGGGTCAGGTTTCGGGGAAGGCTTAGGGTTAGGGTTTGGGCTAGGGTTAGGGTTAGGGGACGGGGACTGTTTAGGGTCCAGGTGAGGGTACGGCAACTCTTTAGGGGGAGCGTGCGTGTGAGGGCGCGGGTTAGTGTTAGCGTACGGGTTAGGATTAGGGCACGGGTGAGGGTCAGGCTTCGGGGAAGGGTTAGGGTTAGGGTTCGGGCTAGGGTTAGGGTTAGGGGATGGGGACGGTTTAGGGTCCAGGTGAGGGTACGGCAACGCTTTAGGGGGAGCGTGCGTGTGAGGGCGCGGGTTAGTGTTAGCGTACGGGTTAGGATTAGGGGACGGGTGAGGGTCAGGCTTCGGGGAAGGGTTAGGGTTAGGGTTCGGGCTAGGGTTAGGGTTAGGGGACGGGGACGGTTTAGGGTCCAAGTGAGGGTATGGCTACGCTTTAGGGGGAGCGTGCGTGTGAGGGCGCGGGTTGGTGTTAGCGTACGGGTTAGGATTAGGGGACGAGTGAGGGTCAGGCTTCGGGGAAGGGTTAGGGTGAGGGTTCGGGCTAGGGTTAGGGTTAGGTGACGGGGACGGTTTAGGGTCCAGGTGAGGGTACGGCAACGCTTTAGGGGGAGCGTGCGTGTGAGGGCACGGGTTAGTGTGAGCGTACGGGTTAGGATTAGGGGACGGGTGAGGGTCAGGCTTCGGGGAAGGGTTAGGGTTAGGGTTCGGGCTAGGGTTAGGGTTAGGGGACGGGGACGGTTTAGGGTCCAGGTGAGGGTACGGCAACACTTTAGGGGGAGCGTGCGTGTGAGGGCGCGGGTTAGTGTTAGCGTACGGGTTAGGATTAGGGTACGGTTGAGGGTCAGGCTTCGCGGAATGTTTAGGGTTAGGGTTCGGGCTAGGGTTAGGGTTAGGGGACGGGGACGGTTTAGGGTCCAGGTGAGGGTAGGGCAACGCTTTAGGGGGAGCGTGCGTGTGAGGGCGCGGGTTAGTGTTAGCGTATGGGTTAGGATTAGGGGACGGGTGAGGGTCAGGCTTTGGGGAAGGGTTAGGGTTAGGGTTCGGGCTAGGGTTAGGGTAAGGGGACGGGGACGGTTTAGGGTCCAGGTGAGGGTACGGCAACGCTGTAGGGGTAGCGTGCGTGTGAGGGCGCGGGTTACTGTTAGCGTACGGGTTAGGATTAGGGGACGGGTGAGGGTCAGGCTTCGGGGAAGGGTTAGGGTTAGGGTTCGGGCTAGGGTTAGGGTTAGGGGACGGGGACGGTTTAGGGTCCAGGTGCGGGTACGGCAACGCTTTACGGGGAGCGTGCGTGTGAGGGCGCGGGGTAGTGTTAGCATACGGGTTAGGATTAGGGGACGGGTGAGGATCAGGCTTCGGGGAAGGGTTACGGTTAGGGTTCGGGCTAGGGTTAGGGTTAGGGGACGGAGACGGTTTAGGGTCCAGGTGAGGGTACGGCAACGCTTTAGGGGGAGCGTGCGTGTGAGGGCGCGGGTTAGTGTTAGCGTACGGGTTAGGATTAGGGCACGGGTGAGGGTCAGGTTTCGGGGAAGGGTTAGGGTTAGGATTCGGGCAAGGGTTAGGGTTAGGGGTTGGGGACGGTTTAGGGTCCAGGTGAGGGTACGGCAACGCTGTAGGGGTAGCGTGCGTGTGAGGGCGCGGGTTACTGTTAGCGTACGGGTTAGGATTAGGGGACGGGTGAGGGTCAGGCTTCGGGGAAGGGTTAGGGTTAGGGTTCGGGCTAGGGTTAGGGTTAGGGGACGGGGACGGTTTAGGGTCCAGGTGAGGGTACGGCAACGCTTTAGGGGGAGCGTGCGTGTGAGGGCGCGGGTTAGTGTTAGCATACGGGTTAGGATTAGGGGACGGGTGAGGGTCAGGCTTCGCGGAAGGGTTAGGGTTAGGGTTGGTCCTAGGGTTAGGGTTAGGGGACGGGGACGGTTTAGGGTCCAGGTGAGGGTACGGCAACGCTTTAGGGGGAGCGTGCGTGTGAGGGCGCGGGTTAGTGTTAGCGTACGGGTTAGGATTAGGGCACGGGTGAGGGTCAGGCTTCGGGGAAGGTTTAGGGTTAGGGTTCGGGCTAGGGTTAGGGTTAGGGGACGGGGACGGTTTAGGGTCCAAGTGAGGGTACGGCAACGCTTTAGGGGGAGCGTGCGTGTGAGGGCGCGGGTTAGTGTTAGCGTACGTGTCAGGATTAGGGGACGGGTGAGGGTCAGGCTTTGGGGAAGTGTTAGGGTTAGGGTTCGGGCTAGGGTTAGGGTTAGGGGACGGGGACGGTTTAGGGTCCAGGTGAGGGTACGGCAACGCTTTAGTGGAGGCGTGCGTGTGAGGGCGCGGGTTAGTGTTAGCGTACGGGTTAGGATTAGGGGACGGGTGAGGGTCAGGCTTCGGGGAAGGGTTAGGGCTAGTGTTCGGGCTAGGGTTAGGGTTAGGGGACGGGGACGGTTTAGGGTCCAGGTGAGGTTACGGCAACGCTATAGGGGGAGCATGCGTTTGAGGGCGCGGGTTAGTGTTAGCGTACGGGTTAGGATTAGGGGACAGGTGAGGGTCAGGCTTCGGGGAAGGGTTAGGGTTAGGGTTCGGGCTAGGGTTAGGCTTAGGGGACGGGGACGGTTTAGGGTCCAGGTGAGGGTACGGCAACGCTTTAGGGGGAGGGTGCATGTGAGGGCGCGGGTTAGTGTTAGCGTACGGGTTAGGATTAGGGGACGGGTGAGGGTTAGGCTTCGGGGAAGTGTTAGGGTTAGGGTTCGGGCTAGGGTTAGGTTTAGGGGACGGGGACGGTTTAGGGTCCAGGTGAGGGTACGGCAACGCTTTAGGGGGAGCGTGCGTGTGAGGGCGCGGGTTAGTGTTAGCGTACGGGTTAGGATTAGGGGACGGGTGAGGGTCAGGCTTCGGGGAAGGGTTAGGGTTAGGGTTCGGGCTATGGTTAGGGTTAGGGGACGGGGACGGTTTAGGGTCCAGGTGAGGGTACGGCAACGCTTTAGGAGAAGCGTGCGTGTGAGGGCGCGGGTTAGTGTTAGCGTACGTGTTAGGATTAGGGGACGGGTGAGGGTCAGGATTCGGGGAAGGGTTAGGGTTAGGGTTCGGGCTAGGGTTAGGGTTAGGGGACGGGGACGGTTTAGGGTCCAGGTGAGGGTACGGCAACGCTTTAGGGAGAGCGTGCCTGTGAGGGCGCGGGTTAGTGTTAGCGTACGGGTTAGGATTAGGGGACGGATGAGGGTCAGGTTTCGGGGAAGGTTTAGGGTTAGGGTTCGGGCTAGGGTTAGGGTTAGGGGACGGGGACGGTTTAGGGTCCAGGTGAGGGTACGGCAACGCTTTAGGGGGAGCGTGCGTTTGAGGGCGCGGGTTAGTGTGAGCGTACGGGTTAGGATTAGGGGACGGGTGAGGGTCAGGCTTCGGGGAAGTGTTAGGGTTAGGGTTCGGGCTAGGGTTAGGGTTAGGGGACAGGGACGGTTTAGGGTCCAGGTGAGGGTACGTCAACGCTTTAGGAGAAGCGTGCGTGTGAGGGCGCGGGTTAGTGTGAGCGTACGGGTTAGGATTAGGGGACGGGTGAGGGTCAGGCTTCGGGGAAGGGTTAGGGTTAGGGTTCGGGCTAGGGTTAGGGTTAGGGGATGGGGACGGTTTAGGGTCCAGGTGAGGGTACGGCAACGCTGTAGGGGGAGCGTGCGTGTGAGGGCGCCGGTTAGTTTTAGCGTACGGGTTAGGATTAGGGCACCGGTGAGGGTCAGGCTTCGGGGAAGGCTTAGGGTTAGGGTTTGGGCTAGGGTTAGGGTTAGGGGACGGGGACGGTTTAGGGTCCAGGTGAGGGTACGGCAACGCTTTAGGGGGAGCGTGCGTGTGAGGGCGCGGGTTAGTGTTAGCGTACGGGTTAGGATTAGGGCACGGGTGAGGGTCAGGCTTCGGGGAAGGGTTAGGGTTAGGGTTCGGGCTAGGGTTAGGGTTAGGGGACGGGGACGGTTTAGGGTCCAGGTGAGGGTACGGCAACTCTTTAGGGGGAGCGTGCGTGTGAGGGCGCGGGTTAGTGTTAGCGTACGGGTTAGGATTAGGGGACGGGTGAGGGTCAGGCTTCGGGGAAGTGTTAGGGTTAGGGTTCGGGCTAGGGTTAGGGTTAGGGGACAGGGACGGCTTAGGGTCCAGGTGAGGGTACGGCAACGCTTTAGGGGGAGCGTGCGTGTGAGGGCGCGGGTTAGTGTTAGCGTTCGGGTTAGGATTAGGGGACGGGTGAGGGTCAGGCTTCGGGGAAGGGTTAGGGTTAGGGTTCGGGCTAGGGTTAGGGTTAGGGGATGGGGACGGTTTAGGGTCCAGGTGAGGGTACGGCAACGCTTTAGGGGGAGCGCGCGTGTGAGGGCGCGGGTTAGTGTTAGCGTACGGGTTAGGATTAGGGGACGGGTGAGGGTCAGGCTTCGGGGAACGGTTAGGTTTAGGTTTCGGGCTAGGGTTAGGGTTAGGGGACGGGGACGGTTTAGGGTCCAGGTGAGGGTATGGCTACGCTTTAGGGGGAGCGTGCGTGTGAGGGCGCGGGTTGGTGTTAGCGTACGGGTTAGGATTAGGGGACGAGTGAGGGTCAGGCTTCGGGGAAGGGTTAGGGTGAGGGTTCGGGCTAGGGTTAGGGTTAGGTGACGGGGACGGTTTAGGGTCCAGGTGAGGGTACGGCAACGCTTTAGGGGGAGCGTGCGTGTGAGGGCACGGGTTAGTGTGAGCGTACGGGTTAGGATTAGGGGACGGGTGAGGGTCAGGCTTCGGGGAAGGGTTAGGGTTAGGGTTCGGGCTAGGGTTAGGGTTAGGGGACGGGGACGGTTTAGGGTCCAGGTGAGGGTACGGCAACACTTTAGGGGGAGCGTGCGTGTGAGGGCGCGGGTTAGTGTTAGCGTACGGGTTAGGATTAGGGTACGGGTGAGAGTCAGGCTTCGCGGAATGTTTAGGGTTAGGGTTCGGGCTAGGGTTAGGGTTAGGGGACGGGGACGGTTTAGGGTCCAGGTGAGGGTAGGGCAACGCTTTAGGGGGAGCGTGCGTGTGAGGGCGCGGGTTAGTGTTAGCGTATGGGTTAGGATTAGGGGACGGGTGAGGGTCAGGCTTTGGGGAAGGGTTAGGGTTAGGGTTCGGGCTAGGGTTAGGGTAAGGGGACGGGGACGGTTTAGGGTCCAGGTGAGGGTACGGCAACGCTGTAGGGGTAGCGTGCGTGTGAGGGCGCGGGTTACTGTTAGCGTACGGGTTAGGATTAGGGGACGGGTGAGGGTCAGGCTTCGGGGAAGGGTTAGGGTTAGGGTTCGGGCTAGGGTTAGGGTTAGGGGACGGGGACGGTTTAGGGTCCAGGTGCGGGTACGGCAACGCTTTACGGGGAGCGTGCGTGTGAGGGCGCGGGGTAGTGTTAGCATACGGGTTAGGATTAGGGGACGGGTGAGGATCAGGCTTCGGGGAAGGGTTACGGTTAGGGTTCGGGCTAGGGTTAGGGTTAGGGGACGGAGACGGTTTAGGGTCCAGGTGAGGGTACGGCAACGCTTTAGGGGGAGCGTGCGTGTGAGGGCGCGGGTTAGTGTTAGCGTACGGGTTAGGATTAGGGCACGGGTGAGGGTCAGGTTTCGGGGAAGGGTTAGGGTTAGGATTCGGGCTAGGGTTAGGGTTAGGGGTTGGGGACGGTTTAGGGTCCAGGTGAGGGTACGGCAACGCTGTAGGGGTAGCGTGCGTGTGAGGGCGCGGGTTACTGTTAGCGTACGGGTTAGGATTAGGGGACGGGTGAGGGTCAGGCTTCGGGGAAGGGTTAGGGTTAGGGTTCGGGCTAGGGTTAGGGTTAGGGGACGGGGACGGTTTAGGGTCCAGGTGAGGGTACGGCAACGCTTTAGGGGGAGCGTGCGTGTGAGGGCGCGGGTTAGTGTTAGCATACGGGTTAGGATTAGGGGACGGGTGAGGGTCAGGCTTCGGGGAAGGGTTAGGGTTAGGGTTGGTCCTAGGGTTAGGGTTAGGGGACGGGGACGGTTTAGGGTCCAGGTGAGGGTACGGCAACGCTTTAGGGGGAGCGTGCGTGTGAGGGCGCGGGTTAGTGTTAGCGTACGGGTTAGGATTAGGGCACGGGTGAGGGTCAGGCTTCGGGGAAGGTTTAGGGTTAGGGTTCGGGCTAGGGTTAGGGTTAGGGGACGGGGACGGTTTAGGGTCCAAGTGAGGGTACGGCAACGCTTTAGGGGGAGCGTGCGTGTGAGGGCGCGGGTTAGTGTTAGCGTACGTGTCAGGATTAGGGGACGGGTGAGGGTCAGGCTTTGGGGAAGTGTTAGGGTTAGGGTTCGGGCTAGGGTTAGGGTTAGGGGACGGGGACGGTTTAGGGTCCAGGTGAGGGTACGGCAACGCTTTAGTGGGAGCGTGCGTGTGAGGGCGCGGGTTAGTGTTAGCGTACGGGTTAGGATTAGGGGACGGGTGAGGGTCAGGCTTCGGGGAAGGGTTAGGGCTAGTGTTCGGGCTAGGGTTAGGGTTAGGGGACGGGGACGGTTTAGGGTCCAGGTGAGGTTACGGCAACGCTATAGGGGGAGCATGCGTTTGAGGGCGCGGGTTAGTGTTAGCGTACGGGTTAGGATTAGGGGACAGGTGAGGGTCAGGCTTCGGGGAAGGGTTAGGTTTAGGGTTCGGGCTAGGGTTAGGTTTAGGGGACGGGGACGGTTTAGGGTCCAGGTGAGGGTACGGCAACGCTTTAGGGGGAGGGTGCATGTGAGGGCGCGGGTTAGTGTTAGCGTACGGGTTAGGATTAGGGGACGGGTGAGGGTCAGGCTTCGGGGAAGTGTTAGGGTTAGGGTTCGGGCTAGGGTTAGGTTTAGGGGACGGGGACGGTTTAGGGTCCAGGTGAGGGTACGGCAACGCTTTAGGGGGAGCGTGCGTGTGAGGGCGCGGGTTAGTGTTAGCGTACGGGTTAGGATTAGGGGACGGGTGAGGGTCAGGCTTCGGGGAAGGGTTAGGGTTAGGGTTCGGGCTATGGTTAGGGTTAGGGGACGGGGACGGTTTAGGGTCCAGGTGAGGGTACGGCAACGCTTTAGGAGAAGCGTGCGTGTGAGGGCGCGGGTTAGTGTTAGCGTACGGGTTAGGATTAGGGGACGGGTGAGGGTCAGGATTCGGGGAAGGGTTAGGGTTAGGGTTCGGGCTAGGGTTAGGGTTAGGGGACGGGGACGGTTTACGGTCCAGGTGAGGGTACGGCAACGCTTTAGGGAGAGCGTGCCTGTGAGGGCGCGGGTTAGTGTTAGCGTACGGGTTAGGATTAGGGGACGGGTGAGGGTCAGGTTTCGGGGAAGGGTTAGGGTTAGGGTTCGGGCTAGGGTTAGGGTTAGGGGACGGGGACGGTTTAGGGTCCAGGTGAGGGTACGGCAACGCTTTAGGGGGAGCGTGCGTTTGAGGGCGCGGGTTAGTGTGAGCGTACGGGTTAGGATTAGGGGACGGGTGAGGGTCAGGCTTCGGGGAAGTGTTAGGGTTAGGGTTCGGGCTAGGGTTAGGGTTAGGGGACAGGGACGGTTTAGGGTCCAGGTGAGGGTACGTCAACGCTTTAGGAGAAGCGTGCGTGTGAGGGCGCGGGTTAGTGTGAGCGTACGGGTTAGGATTAGGGGACGGGTGAGGGTCAGGCTTCGGGGAAGGGTTAGGGTTAGGGTTCGGGCTAGGGTTAGGGTTAGGGGATGGGGACGGTTTAGGGTCCAGGTGAGGGTACGGCAACGCTGTAGGGGGAGCGTGCGTGTGAGGGCGCGGGTTAGTTTTAGCGTACGGGTTAGGATTAGGGCACCGGTGAGGGTCAGGCTTCGGGGAAGGCTTAGGGTTAGGGTTTGGGCTAGGGTTAGGGTTAGGGGACGGGGACGGTTTAGGGTCCAGGTGAGGGTACGGCAACGCTTTAGGGGGAGCGTGCGTGTGAGGGCGCGGGTTAGTGTTAGCGTACGGGTTAGGATTAGGGCACGGGTGAGGGTCAGGCTTCGGGGAAGGGTTAGGGTTAGGGTTCGGGCTAGGGTTAGGGTTAGGGGACGGGGACGGTTTAGGGTCCAGGTGAGGGTACGGCAACTCTTTAGGGGGAGCGTGCGTGTGAGGGCGCGGGTTAGTGTTAGCGTACGGGTTAGGATTAGGGGACGGGTGAGGGTCAGGCTTCGGGGAAGGGTTAGGGTTAGGGTTCGGGCTAGGGTTAGGGTTAGGGGATGGGGACGGTTTAGGGTCCAGGTGAGGGTACGGCAACGCTTTAGGGGGAGCGTGCGTGTGAGGGCGCGGGTTAGTGTTAGCGTACGGGTTAGGATTAGGGCACCGGTGAAGGTCAGTCTTCGGGGAAGGGTTAGGGTTAGGGTTCGGGCTAGGATTAGGGTTAGGGGACGGGGACGGTTTAGGGTCCAGGTGATGGTACGGCAACGCTTTAGAGGGAGCGTGCGTGTGAGGGCGCGGGTTAGTGTTAACGTACGGGTTAGGATTAGGGGACGGCTGAGGGTCAGGCTTCGGGGAAGGGTTAGGGTTAGGGTTCGGGCTAGGGTTAGGGTTAGGGGATGGGGACGGTTTAGGGTCCAGGTGAGGGTACGGCAACGCTTTAGGGGGAGCGTGCGTGTGAGGGCGCGGGTTAGTGTTAGCGTACGGGTTAGGATTAGGGCACGGGTGAGGGTCAGGCTTCGGGGAAGGCTTAGGGTTAGGGTTTGGGCTAGGGTTAGGGTTAGGGGACGGGGACGGTTTAGGGTCCAGGTGAGGGTACGGCAACTCTTTAGGGGGAGCGTGCGTTTCAGGGCGCGGGTTAGTGTTAGCGTACGGGTTAGGATTAGGGCACGGGTGAGGGTCAGGCTTCGGGGAAGGGTTAGGGTTAGGGTTCGGGCTAGGGTTAGGGTTAGGGGACGGGGACGGTTTAGGGTCCAGGTGAGGGTACGGCAACTCTTTAGGGGGAGCGTGCTTGTGAGGGCGCGGGTTAGTGTTAGCGTACGGGTTAGGATTAGGGGACGGGTGAGGGTCAGGCTTCGGGGAAGGGTTAGGGTTAGGGTTCGGGCTAGGGTTAGGGTTAGTGTACGGGGACAGTTTAGGGTCCAGGTGAGGGTACGGCAACGCTTTATTGGGAGCGTGCCTGTGAGGGCGCGGGTTAGTGTTAGCGTACGGGTTACGATTAGCGGACGGGTGAGGGTCAGGCTTCGGGGAAGGGTTAGGGTTAGGGTTCGGGCTAGGTTTAGGGTTAGGGGACGGGGACGGTTTAGGGTCCAGTTGAGGGTACGGCAACGCTTTAGGGGGAGCATGCGTGTGAGGGCGCGGGTTAGCGTTAGCGTACGGGTTAGGATTAGGGGACGGGTGAGGGTCAGGCTTCGGGGAAGGGTTAGGGTTAGGGTTTGGGCTAGGTTTAGGGTTAGGGGACGGGGACGGTTTAGGGTCCAGGTGAGGGTACGGCAACGCTTTAGGGGGAGCGTGCCTGTGAGGGCGCGGGTTAGTGTTAGAGTACGGGTTACGATTAGCGGACGGGTGAGGGTCAGGCTTCGGGGAAGGGTTAGGGCTAGGGTTCGGGCTAGGGTTAGGGTTAGGGGACGGGGACGGTTTAGGGTCCAGGTGAGGGTACGGCAACGCTTTAGGGGGAGCGTTCGTGTGAGGGCGCGGGTTACTGTTAGCGTACGGGTTAGGATTAGGGGACGGGTGAGGGTCAGGCTTCGGGGAAGGGTTAGGGTTAGGGTTCGGGCTAGGGTTAGGGTTAGGGGACGGGGACGGTTTAGGGTCCAGGTGAGGGTACGGCAACGCTTTACGGGGAGCGTGCGTGTGAGGGCGCGGGGTAGTGTTAGCATACGGGTTAGGATTAGGGGACGGGTGAGGATCAGGCTTCGGGGAAGGGTTACGGTTAGGGTTCGGGCTAGGGTTAGGGTTAGGGGACGGAGACGGTTTAGGGTCCAGGTGAGGGTACGGCAACGCTTTAGTGGGAGCGTGCGTGTGAGGGCGCGGGTTAGTGTTAGCGTACGGTTTAGGATTAGGGGACGGGTGAGGGTCAGGCTTCGGGGAAGGGTTAGGGCTAGTGTTCGGGCTAGGGTTAGGGTTAGGGGACGGGGACGGTTTAGGGTCCAGGTGAGGTTACGGCAACGCTATAGGGGGAGCATGCGTTTGAGGGCGCGGGTTAGTGTTAGCGTACGGGTTAGGATTAGGGGACAGGTGAGGGTCAGGCTTCGGGGAAGGGTTAGGGTTAGGGTTCGGGCTAGGGTTAGGCTTAGGGGACGGGGACGGTTTAGGGTCCAGGTGAGGGTACGGCAACGCTTTAGGGGGAGGGTGCATGTGAGGGCGCGGGTTAGTGTTAGCGTACGGGTTAGGATTAGGGGACGGGTGAGGGTCAGGTTTCGGGGAAGGGTTAGGGTTAGGGTTCGGGCTAGGGTTAGGGTTAGGGGACGGGGACGGTTTAGGGTCCAGGTGAGGGTACGGCAACGCTTTAGGGGGAGCGTGCGTTTGAGGGCGCGGGTTAGTGTGAGCGTACGGGTTAGGATTAGGGGACGGGTGAGGGTCAGGCTTCGGGGAAGTGTTAGGGTTAGGGTTCGGGCTAGGGTTAGGGTTAGGGGACAGGGACGGTTTAGGGTCCAGGTGAGGGTACGTCAACGCTTTAGGAGAAGCGTGCGTGTGAGGGCGCGGGTTAGTGTGAGCGTACGGGTTAGGATTAGGGGACGGGTGAGGGTCAGGCTTCGGGGAAGGGTTAGGGTTAGGGTTCGGGCTAGGGTTAGGGTTAGGGGATGGGGACGGTTTAGGGTCCAGGTGAGGGTACGGCAACGCTGTAGGGGGAGCGTGCGTGTGAGGGCGCGGGTTAGTTTTAGCGTACGGGTTAGGATTAGGGCACCGGTGAGGGTCAGGCTTCGGGGAAGGCTTAGGGTTAGGGTTTGGGCTAGTGTTAGGGTTAGGGGACGGGGACGGTTTAGGGTCCAGGTGAGGGTACGGCAACGCTTTAGGGGGAGCGTGCGTGTGAGGGCGCGGGTTAGTGTTAGCGTACGGGTTAGGATTAGGGCACGGGTGAGGGTCAGGCTTCGGGGAAGGGTTAGGGTTAGGGTTCGGGCTAGGGTTAGGGTTAGGGGACGGGGACGGTTTAGGGTCCAGGTGAGGGTACGGCAACTCTTTAGGGGGAGCGTGCGTGTGAGGGCGCGGGTTAGTGTTAGCGTACGGGTTAGGATTAGGGGACGGGTGAGGGTCAGGCTTCGGGGAAGGGTTAGGGTTAGGGTTCGGGCTAGGGTTAGGGTTAGGGGATGGGGACGGTTTAGGGTCCAGGTGAGGGTACGGCAACGCTTTAGGGGGAGCGTGCGTGTGAGGGCGCGGGTTAGTGTTAGCGTACGGGTTAGGATTAGGGCACCGGTGAAGGTCAGTCTTCGGGGAAGGGTTAGGGTTAGGGTTCGGGCTAGGATTAGGGTTAGGGGACGGGGACGGTTTAGGGTCCAGGTGATGGTACGGCAACGCTTTAGAGGGAGCGTGCGTGTGAGGGCGCGGGTTAGTGTTAACGTACGGGTTAGGATTAGGGGACGGCTGAGGGTCAGGCTTCGGGGAAGGGTTAGGGTTAGGGTTCGGGCTAGGGTTAGGGTTAGGGGATGGGGACGGTTTAGGGTCCAGGTGAGGGTACGGCAACGCTTTAGGGGGAGCGTGCGTGTGAGGGCGCGGGTTAGTGTTAGCGTACGGGTTAGGATTAGGGCACGGGTGAGGGTCAGGCTTCGGGGAAGGCTTAGGGTTAGGGTTTGGGCTAGGGTTAGGGTTAGGGGACGGGGACGGTTTAGGGTCCAGGTGAGGGTACGGCAACTCTTTAGGGGGAGCGTGCGTTTCAGGGCGCGGGTTAGTGTTAGCGTACGGGTTAGGATTAGGGCACGGGTGAGGGTCAGGCTTCGGGGAAGGGTTAGGGTTAGGGTTCGGGCTAGGGTTAGGGTTAGGGGACGGGGACGGTTTAGGGTCCAGGTGAGGGTACGGCAACTCTTTAGGGGGAGCGTGCTTGTGAGGGCGCGGGTTAGTGTTAGCGTACGGGTTAGGATTAGGGGACGGGTGAGGGTCAGGCTTCGGGGAAGGGTTAGGGTTAGGGTTCGGGCTAGGGTTAGGGTTAGTGTACGGGGACAGTTTAGGGTCCAGGTGAGGGTACGGCAACGCTTTATTGGGAGCGTGCCTGTGAGGGCGCGGGTTAGTGTTAGCGTACGGGTTACGATTAGGGGACGGGTGAGGGTCAGGCTTCGGGGAAGGGTTAGGGTTAGGGTTCGGGCTAGGTTTAGGGTTAGGGGACGGGGACGGTTTAGGGTCCAGTTGAGGGTACGGCAACGCTTTAGGGGGAGCATGCGTGTGAGGGCGCGGGTTAGCGTTAGCGTACGGGTTAGGATTAGGGGACGGGTGAGGGTCAGGCTTCGGGGAAGGGTTAGGGTTAGGGTTCGGGCTAGGTTTAGGGTTAGGGGACGGGGACGGTTTAGGGTCCAGGTGAGGGTACGGCAACGCTTTAGGGGGAGCGTGCCTGTGAGGGCGTGGGTTAGTGTAAGAGTACGGGTTACGATTAGCGGACGGGTGAGGGTCAGGCTTCGGGGAAGGGTTAGGGCTAGGGTTCGGGCTAGGGTTAGGGTTAGGGGACGGGGACGGTTTAGGGTCCAGGTGAGGGTACGGCAACGCTTTAGGGGGAGCGTTCGTGTGAGGGCGCGGGTTACTGTTAGCGTACGGGTTAGGATTAGGGGACGGGTGAGGGTCAGGCTTCGGGGAAGGGTTAGGGTTAGGGTTCGGGCTAGGGTTAGGGTTAGGGGACGGGGACGGTTTAGGGTCCAGGTGAGGGTACGGCAACGCTTTACGGGGAGCGTGCGTGTGAGGGCGCGGGGTAGTGTTAGCATACGGGTTAGGATTAGGGGACGGGTGAGGATCAGGCTTCGGGGAAGGGTTACGGTTAGGGTTCGGGCTAGGGTTAGGGTTAGGGGACGGAGACGGTTTAGGGTCCAGGTGAGGGTACGGCAACGCTTTAGTGGGAGCGTGCGTGTGAGGGCGCGGGTTAGTGTTAGCGTACGGTTTAGGATTAGGGGACGGGTGAGGGTCAGGCTTCGGGGAAGGGTTAGGGCTAGTGTTCGGGCTAGGGTTAGGGTTAGGGGACGGGGACGGTTTAGGGTCCAGGTGAGGTTACGGCAACGCTATAGGGGGAGCATGCGTTTGAGGGCGCGGGTTAGTGTTAGCGTACGGGTTAGGATTAGGGGACAGGTGAGGGTCAGGCTTCGGGGAAGGGTTAGGGTTAGGGTTCGGGCTAGGGTTAGGCTTAGGGGACGGGGACGGTTTAGGGTCCAGGTGAGGGTACGGCAACGCTTTAGGGGGAGGGTGCATGTGAGGGCGCGGGTTAGTGTTAGCGTACGGGTTAGGATTAGGGGACGGGTGAGGGTCAGGCTTCGGGGAAGTGTTAGGGTTAGGGTTCGGGCTAGGGTTAGGGTTAGGGGACGGGGACGGTTTAGGGTCCAGGTGAGAGTACGGCAACGCTTTAGGGGGAGCGTGCGTGTGAGGGCGCGGGTTAGTGTTAGCGTACGGGTTAGGATTAGGGGACGGGTGAGGGTCAGGCTTCGGGGAAGGGTTAGGGTTAGGGTTCGGGCTATGGTTAGGGTTAGGGGACGGGGACGGTTTAGGGTCCAGGTGAGGGTACGGCAACGCTTTAGGAGAAGCGTGCGTGTGAGGGCGCGGGTTAGTGTTAGCGTACGGGTTAGGATTAGGGGACGGGTGAGGGTCAGGATTCGGGGAAGGGTTAGGGTTAGGGTTCGGGCTAGGGTTAGGGTTAGGGGACGGGGACGGTTTAGGGTCCAGGTGAGGGTACGGCAACGCTTTAGGGAGAGCGTGCCTGTGAGGGCGCGGGTTAGTGTTAGCGTACGGGTTAGGATTAGGGGACGGGTGAGGGTCAGGTTTCGGGGAAGGGTTAGGGTTAGGGTTCGGGCTAGGGTTAGGGTTAGGGGACGGGGACGGTTTAGGGTCCAGGTGAGGGTACGGCAACGCTTTAGGGGGAGCGTGCGTGTGAGGGCGCGGGTTAGTGTGAGCGTACGGGTTAGGATTAGGGGACGGGTGAGGGTCAGGCTTCGGGGAAGTGTTAGGGTTAGGGTTCGGGCTAGGGTTAGGGTTAGGGGACAGGGACGGTTTAGGGTCCAGGTGAGGGTACGGCAACGCTTTAGGAGAAGCGTGCGTGTGAGGGCGCGGGTTAGTGTGAGCGTACGGGTTAGGATTAGGGGACGGGTGAGGGTCAGGCTTCGGGGAAGGGTTAGGGTTAGGGTTCGGGCTAGGGTTAGGGTTAGGGGATGGGGACGGTTTAGGGTCCAGGTGAGGGTACGGCAACGCTGTAGGGGGAGCGTGCGTGTGAGGGCGCGGGTTAGTTTTAGCGTACGGGTTAGGATTAGGGCACCGGTGAGGGTCAGGCTTCGGGGAAGGCTTAGGGTTAGGGTTTGGGCTAGGGTTAGGGTTAGGGGACGGGGACGGTTTAGGGTCCAGGTGAGGGTACGGCAACGCTTTAGGGGGAGCATGCGTGTGAGGGCGCGGGTTAGTGTTAGCGTTCGGGTTAGGATTAGGGCACGGGTGAGGGTCAGGCTTCGGGGAAGGGTTAGGGTTAGGGTTCGGGCTAGGGTTAGGGTTAGGGGACGGGGACGGTTTAGGGTCCAGGTGAGGGTACGGCAACTCTTTAGGGGGAGCGTGCGTGTGAGGGCGCGGGTTAGTGTTAGCGTACGGGTTAGGATTAGGGGACGGGTGAGGGTCAGGCTTCGGGGAAGGGTTAGGGTTAGGGTTCGGGCTAGGGTTAGGGTTAGGGGATGGGGACGGTTTAGGGTCCAGGTGAGGGTACGGCAACGCTTTAGGGGGAGCGTGCGTGTGAGGGCGCGGGTTAGTGTTAGCGTACGGGTTAGGATTAGGGCACCGGTGAAGGTCAGTCTTCGGGGAAGGGTTAGGGTTAGGGTTCGGGCTAGGATTAGGGTTAGGGGACGGGGACGGTTTAGGGTCCAGGTGAGGGTACGGCAACGCTTTAGAGGGAGCGTGCGTGTGAGGGCGCGGGTTAGTGTTAACGTACGGGTTAGGATTAGGGGACGGCTGAGGGTCAGGCTTCGGGGAAGGGTTAGGGTTAGGGTTCGGGCTAGGGTTAGGGTTAGGGGATGGGGACGGTTTAGGGTCCAGGTGAGGGTACGGCAACGCTTTAGGGGGAGCGTGCGTGTGAGGGCGCGGGTTAGTGTTAGCGTACGGGTTAGGATTAGGGCACGGGTGAGGGTCAGGCTTCGGGGAAGGCTTAGGGTTAGGGTTTGGGCTAGGGTTAGGGTTAGGGGACGGGGACGGTTTAGGGTCCAGGTGAGGGTACGGCAACTCTTTAGGGGGAGCGTGCGTTTCAGGGCGCGGGTTAGTGTTAGCGTACGGGTTAGGATTAGGGCACGGGTGAGGGTCAGGCTTCGGGGAAGGGTTAGGGTTAGGGTTCGGGCTAGGGTTAGGGTTAGGGGACGGGGACGGTTTAGGGTCCAGGTGAGGGTACGGCAACTCTTTAGGGGGAGCGTGCTTGTGAGGGCGCGGGTTAGTGTTAGCGTACGGGTTAGGATTAGGGGACGGGTGAGGGTCAGGCTTCGGGGAAGGGTTAGGGTTAGGGTTCGGGCTAGGGTTAGGGTTAGTGTACGGGGACAGTTTAGGGTCCAGGTGAGGGTACGGCAACGCTTTATTGGGAGCGTGCCTGTGAGGGCGCGGGTTAGTGTTAGCGTACGGGTTACGATTAGCGGACGGGTGAGGGTCAGGCTTCGGGGAAGGGTTAGGGTTAGGGTTCGGGCTAGGTTTAGGGTTAGGGGACGGGGACGGTTTAGGGTCCAGGTGAGGGTACGGCAACGCTTTAGGGGGAGCATGCGTGTGAGGGCGCGGGTTAGCGTTAGCGTACGGGTTAGGATTAGGGGACGGGTGAGGGTCAGGCTTCGGGGAAGGGTTAGGGTTAGGGTTCGGGCTAGGTTTAGGGTTAGGGGACGGGGACGGTTTAGGGTCCAGGTGAGGGTACGGCAACGCTTTAGGGGGAGCGTGCCTGTGAGGGCGCGGGTTAGTGTTAGAGTACGGGTTACGATTAGCGGACGGGTGAGGGTCAGGCTTCGGGGAAGGGTTAGGGCTAGGGTTCGGGCTAGGGTTAGGGTTAGGGGACGGGGACGGTTTAGGGTCCAGGTGAGGGTACGGCAACGCTTTAGGGGGAGCGTGCGTGTGAGGGCGCGGGTTAGTGTTAGCGTACGGGTTAGGATTAGGGGACGGGTGAGGGTCAGGTTTCGGGGAAGGGTTAGGGTTAGGGTTCGGGCTAGGGTTAGGGTTAGGGGATGGGGACGGTTTAGTGTCCAGGTGAGGGTACGGCAACGCTTTAGGGGGAGCGCGCGTGTGAGGGCGCGGGTTAGTGTTAGCGTACGGGTTAGGATTAGGGGACGGGTGAGGGTCAGGCTTCGGGGAACGGTTAGGTTTAGGTTTCGGGCTAGGGTTAGGGTTAGGGGACGGGGACGGTTTAGGGTCCAGGTGAGGGTATGGCTACGCTTTAGGGGGAGCGTGCGTGTGAGGGCGCGGGTTGGTGTTAGCGTACGGGTTAGGATTAGGGGACGAGTGAGGGTCAGGCTTCGGGGAAGGGTTAGGGTGAGGGTTCGGGCTAGGGTTAGGGTTAGGTGACGGGGACGGTTTAGGGTCCAGGTGAGGGTACGGCAACGCTTTAGGGGGAGCGTGCGTGTGAGGGCACGGGTTAGTGTGAGCGTACGGGTTAGGATTAGGGGACGGGTGAGGGTCAGGCTTCGGGGAAGGGTTAGGGTTAGGGTTCGGGCTAGGGTTAGGGTTAGGGGACGGGGACGGTTTAGGGTCCAGGTGAGGGTACGGCAACACTTTAGGGGGAGCGTGCGTGTGAGGGCGCGGGTTAGTGTTAGCGTACGGGTTAGGATTAGGGTACGGGTGAGGGTCAGGCTTCGCGGAATGTTTAGGGTTAGGGTTCGGGCTAGGGTTAGGGTTAGGGGACGGGGACGGTTTAGGGTCCAGGTGAGGGTAGGGCAACGCTTTAGGGGGAGCGTGCGTGTGAGGGCGCGGGTTAGTGTTAGCGTATGGGTTAGGATTAGGGGACGGGTGAGGGTCAGGCTTTGGGGAAGGGTTAGGGTTAGGGTTCGGGCTAGGGTTAGGGTAAGGGGACGGGGACGGTTTAGGGTCCAGGTGAGGGTACGGCAACGCTGTAGGGGTAGCGTGCGTGTGAGGGCGCGGGTTACTGTTAGCGTACGGGTTAGGATTAGGGGACGGGTGAGGGTCAGGCTTCGGGGAAGGGTTAGGGTTAGGGTTCGGGCTAGGGTTAGGGTTAGGGGACGGGGACGGTTTAGGGTCCAGGTGAGGGTACGGCAACGCTTTACGGGGAGCGTGCGTGTGAGGGCGCGGGGTAGTGTTAGCATACGGGTTAGGATTAGGGGACGGGTGAGGATCAGGCTTCGGGGAAGGGTTACGGTTAGGGTTCGGGCTAGGGTTAGGGTTAGGGGACGGAGACGGTTTAGGGTCCAGGTGAGGGTACGGCAACGCTTTAGGGGGAGCGTGCGTGTGAGGGCGCGTGATAGTGTTAGCGTACGGGTTAGGATTAGGGGACGGGTGAGGGTCAGGTTTCGGGGAAGGGTTAGGGTTAGGATTCGGGCTAGGGTTAGGGTTAGGGGTTGGGGACGGTTTAGGGTCCAGGTGAGGGTACGGCAACGCTGTAGGGGTAGCGTGCGTGTGAGGACGCGGGTTACTGTTAGCGTACGGGTTAGGATTAGGGGACGGGTGAGGGTCAGGCTTCGGGGAAGGGTTAGGGTTAGGGTTCGGGCTAGGGTTAGGGTTAGGGGACGGGGACGGTTTAGGGTCCAGGTGAGGGTACGGCAACGCTTTAGGGGGAGCGTGCGTGTGAGGGCGCGGGTTAGTGTTAGCATACGGGTTAGGATTAGGGGACGGGTGAGGGTCAGGCTTCGGGGAAGGGTTAGGGTTAGGGTTCGGGCTATGGTTATGGTTAGGGGACGGGGACGGTTTAGGGTCCAGGTGAGGGTACGGCAACGCTTTAGGAGAAGCGTGCGTGTGAGGGCGCGGGTTAGTGTTAGCGTACGGGTTAGGATTAGGGGACGGGTGAGGGTCAGGATTCGGGGAAGGGTTAGGGTTAGGGTTCGGGCTAGGGTTAGGGTTAGGGGACGGGGACGGTTTAGGGTCCAGGTGAGGGTACGGCAACGCTTTAGGGAGAGCGTGCCTGTGAGGGCGCGGGTTAGTGTTAGCGTACGGGTTAGGATTAGGGGACGGGTGAGGGTCAGGTTTCGGGGAAGGGTTAGGGTTAGGGTTCGGGCTAGGGTTAGGGTTAGGGGACGGGGACGGTTTAGGGTCCAGGTGAGGGTACGGCAACGCTTTAGGGGGAGCGTGCGTTTGAGGGCGCGGGTTAGTGTGAGCGTACGGGTTAGGATTAGGGGACGGGTGAGGGTCAGGCTTCGGGGAAGTGTTAGGGTTAGGGTTCGGGCTAGGGTTAGGGTTAGGGGACAGGGACGGTTTAGGGTCCAGGTGAGGGTACGGCAACGCTTTAGGAGAAGCGTGCGTGTGAGGGCGCGGGTTAGTGTGAGCGTACGGGTTAGGATTAGGGGACGGGTGAGGGTCAGGCTTCGGGGAAGGGTTAGGGTTAGGGTTCGGGCTAGGGTTAGGGTTAGGGGATGGGGACGGTTTAGGGTCCAGGTGAGGGTACGGCAACGCTGTAGGGGGAGCGTGCGTGTGAGGGCGCGGGTTAGTTTTAGCGTACGGGTTAGGATTAGGGCACCGGTGAGGGTCAGGCTTCGGGGAAGGCTTAGGGTTAGGGTTTGGGCTAGGGTTAGGGTTAGGGGACGGGGACGGTTTAGGGTCCAGGTGAGGGTACGGCAACGCTTTAGGGGGAGCGTGCGTGTGAGGGCGCGGGTTAGTGTTAGCGTACGGGTTAGGATTAGGGCACGGGTGAGGGTCAGGCTTCGGGGAAGGATTAGGGTTAGGGTTCGGGCTAGGGTTAGGGTTAGGGGACGGGGACGGTTTAGGGTCCAGGTGAGGGTACGGCAACTCTTTAGGGGGAGCGTGCGTGTGAGGGCGCGGGTTAGTGTTAGCGTACGGGTTAGGATTAGGGGACGGGTGAGGGTCAGGCTTCGGGGAAGGGTTAGGGTTAGGGTTCGGGCTAGGGTTAGGGTTAGGGGATGGGGACGGTTTAGGGTCCAGGTGAGGGTACGGCAACGCTTTAGGGGGAGCGTGCGTGTGAGGGCGCGGGTTAGTGTTAGCGTACGGGTTAGGATTAGGGCACCGGTGAAGGTCAGTCTTCGGGGAAGGGTTAGGGTTAGGGTTCGGGCTAGGATTAGGGTTAGGGGACGGGGACGGTTTAGGGTCCAGGTGATGGTACGGCAACGCTTTAGAGGGAGCGTGCGTGTGAGGGCGCGGGTTAGTGTTAACGTACGGGTTAGGATTAGGGGACGGCTGAGGGTCAGGCTTCGGGGAAGGGTTAGGGTTAGGGTTCGGGCTAGGGTTAGGGTTAGGGGATGGGGACGGTTTAGGGTCCAGGTGAGGGTACGGCAACGCTTTAGGGGGAGCGTGCGTGTGAGGGCGCGGGTTAGTGTTAGCGTACGGGTTAGGATTAGGGCACGGGTGAGGGTCAGGCTTCGGGGAAGGCTTAGGGTTAGGGTTTGGGCTAGGGTTAGGGTTAGGGGACGGGGACGGTTTAGGGTCCATGTGAGGGTACGGCAACTCTTTAGGGGGAGCGTGCGTTTCAGGGCGCGGGTTAGTGTTAGCGTACGGGTTAGGATTAGGGCACGGGTGAGGGTCAGGCTTCGGGGAAGGGTTAGGGTTAGGGTTCGGGCTAGGGTTAGGGTTAGGGGACGGGGACGGTTTAGGGTCCAGGTGAGGGTACGGCAACTCTTTAGGGGGAGCGTGCTTGTGAGGGCGCGGGTTAGTGTTAGCGTACGGGTTAGGATTAGGGGACGGGTGAGGGTCAGGCTTCGGGGAAGGGTTAGGGTTAGGGTTCGGGCTAGGGTTAGGGTTAGTGTACGGGGACAGTTTAGGGTCCAGGTGAGGGTACGGCAACGCTTTATTGGGAGCGTGCCTGTGAGGGCGCGGGTTAGTGTTAGCGTACGGGTTACGATTAGCGGACGGGTGAGGGTCAGGCTTCGGGGAAGGGTTAGGGTTAGGGTTCGGGCTAGGTTTAGGGTTAGGGGACGGGGACGGTTTAGGGTCCAGTTGAGGGTACGGCAACGCTTTAGGGGGAGCATGCGTGTGAGGGCGCGGGTTAGCGTTAGCGTACGGGTTAGGATTAGGGGACGGGTGAGGGTCAGGCTTCGGGGAAGGGTTGGGGTTAGGGTTCGGGCTAGGTTTAGGGTTAGGGGACGGGGACGGTTTAGGGTCCAGGTGAGGGTACGGCAACGCTTTAGGGGGAGCGTGCCTGTGAGGGCGCGGGTTAGTGTTAGAGTACGGGTTACGATTAGCGGACGGGTGAGGGTCAGGCTTCGGGGAAGGGTTAGGGCTAGGGTTCGGGCTAGGGTTAGGGTTAGGGGACGGGGACGGTTTAGGGTCCAGGTGAGGGTACGGCAACGCTTTAGGGGGAGCGTTCGTGTGAGGGCGCGGGTTACTGTTAGCGTACGGGTTAGGATTAGGGGACGGGTGAGGGTCAGGCTTCGGGGAAGGGTTAGGGTTAGGGTTCGGGCTAGGGTTAGGGTTAGGGGACGGGGACGGTTTAGGGTCCAGGTGAGGGTACGGCAACGCTTTACGGGGAGCGTGCGTGTGAGGGCGCGGGGTAGTGTTAGCATACGGGTTAGGATTAGGGGACGGGTGAGGATCAGGCTTCGGGGAAGGGTTACGGTTAGGGTTCGGGCTAGGGTTAGGGTTAGGGGACGGAGACGGTTTAGGGTCCAGGTGAGGGTACGGCAACGCTTTAGGGGGAGCGTGCGTGTGAGGGCGCGGGTTAGTGTTAGCGTACGGGTTAGGATTAGGGGACGGGTGAGGGTCAGGTTTCGGGGAAGGGTTAGGGTTAGGATTCGGGCTAGGGTTAGGGTTAGGGGTTGGGGACGGTTTAGGGTCCAGGTGAGGGTACGGCAACGCTGTAGGGGTAGCGTGCGTGTGAGGGCGCGGGTTACTGTTAGCGTACGGGTTAGGATTAGGGGACGGGTGAGGGTCAGGCTTCGGGGAAGGGTTAGGGTTAGGGTTCGGGCTAGGGTTAGGGTTAGGGGACGGGGACGGTTTAGGGTCCAGGTGAGGGTACGGCAACGCTTTAGGGGGAGCGTGCGTGTGAGGGCGCGGGTTAGTGTTAGCATACGGGTTAGGATTAGGGGACGGGTGAGGGTCAGGCTTCGGGGAAGGGTTAGGGTTAGGGTTGGTCCTAGGGTTAGGGTTAGGGGACGGGGACGGTTTAGGGTCCAGGTGAGGGTACGGCAACGCTTTAGGGGGAGCGTGCGTGTGAGGGCGCGGGTTAGTGTTAGCGTACGGGTTAGGATTAGGGCACGGGTGAGGGTCAGGCTTCGGGGAAGGTTTAGGGTTAGGGTTCGGGCTAGGGTTAGGGTTAGGGGACGGGGACTGTTTAGGGTCCAAGTGAGGGTACGGCAACGCTTTAGGGGGAGCGTGCGTGTGAGGGCGCGGGTTAGTGTTAGCGTACGTGTCAGGATTAGGGGACGGGTGAGGGTCAGGCTTTGGGGAAGTGTTAGGGTTAGGGTTCGGGCTAGGGTTAGGGTTAGGGGACGGGGACGGTTTAGGGTCCAGGTGAGGGTACGGCAACGCTTTAGTGGGAGCGTGCGTGTGAGGGCGCGGGTTAGTGTTAGCGTACGGGTTAGGATTAGGGGACGGGTGAGGGTCAGGCTTCGGGGAAGGGTTAGGGCTAGTGTTCGGGCTAGGGTTAGGGTTAGGGGACGGGGACGGTTTAGGGTCCAGGTGAGGTTACGGCAACGCTATAGGGGGAGCATGCGTTTGAGGGCGCGGGTTAGTGTTAGCGTACGGGTTAGGATTAGGGGACAGGTGAGGGTCAGGCTTCGGGGAAGGGTTAGGGTTAGGGTTCGGGCTAGGGTTAGGCTTAGGGGACGGGGACGGTTTAGGGTCCAGGTGAGGGTACGGCAACGCTTTAGGGGGAGGGTGCATGTGAGGGCGCGGGTTAGTGTTAGCGTACGGGTTAGGATTAGGGGACGGGTGAGGGTCAGGCTTCGGGGAAGTGTTAGGGTTAGGGTTCGGGCTAGGGTTAGGGTTAGGGGACGGGGACGGTTTAGGGTCCAGGTGAGGGTACGGCAACGCTTTAGGGGGAGCGTGCGTGTGAGGGCGCGGGTTAGTGTGAGCGTACGGGTTAGGATTAGGGGACGGGTGAGGGTCAGGATTCGGGGAAGGGTTAGGGTTAGGGTTCGGGCTAGGGTTAGGGTTAGGGGACGGGGACGGTTTAGGGTCCAGGTGAGGGTACGGCAACGCTTTAGGGAGAGCGTGCCTGTGAGGGCGCGGGTTAGTGTTAGCGTACGGGTTAGGATTAGGGGACGGGTGAGGGTCAGGTTTCGGGGAAGGGTTAGGGTTAGGGTTCGGGCTAGGGTTAGGGTTAGGGGACGGGGACGGTTTAGGGTCCAGGTGAGGGTACGGCAACGCTTTAGGGGGAGCGTGCGTGTGAGGGCGCGGGTTAGTGTGAGCGTACGGGTTAGGATTAGGGGACGGGTGAGGGTCAGGCTTCGGGGAAGTGTTAGGGTTAGGGTTCGGGCTAGGGTTAGGGTTAGGGGACAGGGACGGTTTAGGGTCCAGGTGAGGGTACGGCAACGCTTTAGGAGAAGCGTGCGTGTGAGGGCGCGGGTTAGTGTGAGCGTACGGGTTAGGATTAGGGGACGGGTGAGGGTCAGGCTTCGGGGAAGGGTTAGGGTTAGGGTTCGGGCTAGGGTTAGGGTTAGGGGATGGGGACGGTTTAGGGTCCAGGTGAGGGTACGGCAACGCTGTAGGGGGAGCGTGCGTGTGAGGGCGCGGGTTAGTTTTAGCGTACGGGTTAGGATTAGGGCACCGGTGAGGGTCAGGCTTCGGGGAAGGCTTAGGGTTAGGGTTTGGGCTAGGGTTAGGGTTAGGGGACGGGGACGGTTTAGGGTCCAGGTGAGGGTACGGCAACGCTTTAGGGGGAGCGTGCGTGTGAGGGCGCGGGTTAGTGTTAGCGTACGGGTTAGGATTAGGGCACGGGTGAGGGTCAGGCTTCGGGGAAGGGTTAGGGTTAGGGTTCGGGCTAGGGTTAGGGTTAGGGGACGGGGACGGTTTAGGGTCCAGGTGAGGGTACGGCAACTCTTTAGGGGGAGCGTGCGTGTGAGGGCGCGGGTTAGTGTTAGCGTACGGGTTAGGATTAGGGGACGGGTGAGGGTCAGGCTTCGGGGAAGGGTTAGGGTTAGGGTTCGGGCTAGGGTTAGGGTTAGGGGACGGGGACGGTTTAGGGTCCAGGTGAGGGTACGGCAACGCTTTAGGGGGAGCATGCGTGTGAGGGCGCGGGTTAGCGTTAGCGTACGGGTTAGGATTAGGGGACGGGTGAGGGTCAGGCTTCGGGGAAGGGTTAGGGTTAGGGTTCGGGCTAGGTTTAGGGTTAGGGGACGGGGACGGTTTAGGGTCCAGGTGAGGGTACGGCAACGCTTTAGGGGGAGCGTGCCTGTGAGGGCGCGGGTTAGTGTTAGAGTACGGGTTACGATTAGCGGACGGGTGAGGGTCAGGCTTCGGGGAAGGGTTAGGGCTAGGGTTCGGGCTAGGGTTAGGGTTAGGGGACGGGGACGGTTTAGGGTCCAGGTGAGGGTACGGCAACGCTTTAGGGGGAGCGTGCGTGTGAGGGCGCGGGTTAGTGTTAGCGTACGGGTTAGGATTAGGGGACGGGTGAGGGTCAGGTTTCGGGGAAGGGTTAGGGTTAGGGTTCGGGCTAGGGTTAGGGTTAGGGGATGGGGACGGTTTAGTGTCCAGGTGAGGGTACGGCAACGCTGTAGGGGTAGCGTGCGTGTGAGGGCGCGGGTTAGTGTTAGCGTACGGGTTAGGATTATGGGACGGGTGAGGGTCAGGCTTCGGGGAAGGGTTAGGGTTAGGGTTCGGGCTAGGGTTAGGGTTAGGGGACGGGGACGGTTTAGGGTCCAGATGAGGGTACGGCAACGCTTTAGGGGGAGCGTGCGTGTGAGGGCGCGGGTTAGTGTTAGCATACGTGTTAGGATTAGGGGACGGGTGAGGGTCAGGCTTCGGGGAAGTGTTAGGGTTAGGGTTGGTCCTAGGGTTAGGGTTAGGGGACGGGGACGGTTTAGGGTCCAGGTGAGGGTATGGCAACGCTTTAGGGGGAGCGCGCGTGTGAGGGCGCGGGTTAGTGTTAGCGTACGGGTTAGGATTAGGGGACGGGTGAGGGTCAGGCTTCGGGGAAGTGTTAAGGTTAGGGTTCGGGCTAGGGTTAGGGTTAGGGGATGGGGACGGTTTAGGGTCCAGGTGAGGGTACGGCAACGCTTTAGGGGGAGCGTGAGTGTGAGGGCGCGGGTTAGTGTTAACGTACGGGTTAGGATTAGGGGACGTGTGAGGGTCAGGCTTCGGGGAAGGGTTAGGGTTAGGGTTCGGGCTAGGGTTAGGGTTAGGGGACGGGGACGGTTTAGGATCCAGGTGAGGGTACTGCAACGCTTTAGGGGAAGCGTGCGTGTGAGGGCGCGGGTTAGTGTTAGCGTACAGGTTAGGATTAGGGCACGGGTGAGGGTCAGGCTTCGGGGAAGGGTTAGGGTTAGTGTTCGGGCTAGGGTAAGGGTTAGGGGACGGGGACGGTTTAGGGTCCAGGTGAGGGTACGGCAACGCTTTAGGGGGAGCGTGTGTGTGAGGGCGCGGGTTAGTGTTAGCGTACGGGTTAGGATTAGGGGACGGGTGAGGGTCAGGCTTCGGGTAAGGGTTAGGGTTAGGGTTCGGGCTAGCATTAGGGTTAGGGGACGGGGATGGTTTAGGGTCCAGGTGAGGGTACGGCAACGCTTTAGGGGGAGCGTGCGTGTGAGGGCGCGGGTTAGTGGTAGCGTACGGGTTAGGATTAGGACACGGGTGAGGGTCAGGCTTCGGGGAAGGGTTAGGGTTAGGGTTCGGGCTAGGGTTAGGGTTAGGGGATGGGGATTGTTTAGGGTCCAGGTGAGGGTACGGCAACGCTTTAGGGGGAGCGTGCGTGTGAGGGCGCGGGTTAGTGTTAGCGTACGGGTTAGGATTAGGGGACGGGTGAGGGTCAGGCTTCGGGGAAGGTTTAGGGTTAGGGTTCGGGCTAGGGTTAGGGTTAGGGGATGGGGACGGTTTAGGGTCCAGGTGAGGGTACGGCAAAGCTGTAGGGGGAGCGTGCGTGTGAGGGCGCGGGTTAGTTTTAGCGTACGGGTTAGGATTAGGGCAACGGTGAGGGTCAGGCTTCGGGGAAGGCTTAGGGTTAGGGTTTGGGCTAGGGTTAGGGTTAGGGGACGGGGACGGTTTAGGGTCCAGGTGAGGGTACGGCAACGCTTTAGGGGGAGCGTGCGTGTGAGGGCGCGGGTTAGTGTTAGCGTACGGGTTAGGATTAGGGCACGGGTGAGGGTCAGGCTTCGGGGAAGGGTTAGGTTTAGGGTTCGGGCTAGGGTTAGGGTTAGGGGACGGGGACGGTTTAGGGTCCAGGTGAGGGTACGGCAACTCTTTAGGGGGAGCGTGCGTGTGAGGGCGCGGGTTAGTGTTAGCGTACGGGTTAGGATTAGGGGACGGGTGAGGGTCAGGCTTCGGGGAAGGGTTAGGGTTAGGGTTCGGGCTAGGGTTAGGGTTAGTGTACGGGGACGGTTTAGGGTCCAGGTGAGGGTACGGCAACGCTTTAGGGGGAGCGTGCCTGTGAGGGCGCGGGTTAGTGTTAGAGTACGGGTTACGATTAGCGGACGGGTGAGGGTCAGGCTTAGGGGAAGGGTTAGGGTTAGGGTTCGGGCTAGGTTTAGGGTTAGGGGACGGGGACGGTTTAGGGTCCAGGTGAGGGTACGGCAACGCTTTAGGGGGAGCGTGTGTGTGAGGGCGCGAGTTAGCGTTAGCGTACTGGTTAGGATTAGGGGACGGGTGAGGGTCAGGCTTCAGGGAAGGGTTAGGGTTAGGGTTCGGGCTACAGTTAGGGATAGGGGACGGGGACGGTTTAGGGTCCAGGTGAGGGTACGGCAACACTTTAGGGGGAGCGTGCGTGTGAGGGCGCGGGTTAGCATTAGCGTACGGGTTAGGATTAGGTGACGGGTGAGGGTCAGGCTTCGGGGAAGGGTTAGGGTTAGGGTTCGGGCTAGGGTTAGGGTTAGGGGACGTGGATGGTTTAGTGTCCAGGTGAGGGTACGGCAACGCTTTAGGGGGAGCGTGCGTGTGAGGGCGCGGCTTAGTGGTAGCGTACGGGTTAGGATTAGGACACGGGTGAGGGTCAGGCTTCGGGGAAGGGTTAGGGTTAGGGTTCGGGCTAGGGTTAGGGTTTGGGGACGGGGACTGTTTAGGGTCCAGGTGAGGGTACAGCAACGCTTTAGGGGGAGCGTGCGTGTGAGGGCGCGGGTTAGTGTTAGCGTACGGGTTAGGATTAGGGGACGGGTGAGGGTCAGGCTTCGGGGAAGTGTTAGGGTTAGGGTTCGGGCTAGGGTTAGGGTTAGGGGATGGGGACGGTTTAGGGTCCAGGTGAGGGTACGGCAACGCTGTAGGGGGAGCGTGCGTGTGAGGGCGCGGGTTAGTGTTAGCGTACGGGTTAGGATTAGGGGACGGGTGAGGGTCAGGCTTCGGGGAAGGGTTAGGGTTAGGGTTCGGGCTAGGGTTAGGGTTAGGGGACGGGGACGGTTTAGGGTCCAGGTGAGGGTACTGCAACGCTTTAGGGGGAGCGTGCGTGTGAGGGCGTGGGTTAGTGTTAGCGTACGGGTTAGGATTAGGGCACGGGTGAGGGTCAGGCTTCGGGGAAGGGTTAGGGTTAGGGTTCGGGCTAGGGTTAGGGTTAGGGTTAGGGGACGGTTTAGGTTCCAGGTGAGGGTACGGCAACGCTTTAGGGGGAGCGTGCGTGTGAGGGCGCGGGTTAGTGTTAGCGTACGTGTTAGGATTAGGGGACGGGTGAGGGTCAGGCTTCGGGGAAGGCTTAGGGTTAGGGTTCGGGCTAGGGTTAGGGTTAGGGGACGGGGACGGTTTAGGGTCCAGGTGAGGGTACGGCAACGCTTTAGGGGGAGCGTGCGTGTGAGGGCGCCGGTTAGTGTTAGGGTACGGGTTAGGATTAGGGGACGGGTGAGGGTCAGGCTTCGGGGATGGGTTAGGGCTAGGGTTCTGGCTAGGGTTAGGGTTAGGGGACGGGGACGGTTTAGAGTCCAGGTGAGTGTACGGCAACGCTTTAAGGGGAGCGTGCGTGTGAGGGCGCGGGTTAGTGTTAGCGTACGGGTTAGGATTAGGGGACGGGTGAGGGTCAGGCTTCGGGGAAGGGTTAGGGTTAGGGTTCGGGCTAGGTTTAGGGTTAGGGGACGGGGACGGTTTAGGGTCCAGGTGAGGGTACGGCAACGCTTTAGGGGGAGCGTGCCTGTGAGGGCGCGGGTTAGTGTTAGAGTACGGGTTACGATTAGCGGACGGGTGAGGGTCAGGCTTCGGGGAAGGGTTAGGGCTAGGGTTCGGGCTAGGGTTAGGGTTAGGGGACGGGGACGGTTTAGGGTCCAGGTGAGGGTACGGCAACGCTTTAGGGGGAGCGTGCGTGTGAGGGAGCGGGTTAGTGTTAGCGTACGGGTTAGGATTAGGGCACCGGTGAGGGTCAATCTTCGAGGAAGGGTTAGGGTTAGGGTTCGGGCTAGGGTTAGGGTTAGGGGACGGGGACGGTTTAGGGTCCAGGTGAGGGTACGGCAACGCTTTAGGGGGAGCGTGCATGTGAGGGCGTGAGTTAGTGTTAGCGTACGGGTTAGGATTAGAGCACCGGTGAGGGTCAGGCTTCGGGGAAGGCTTAGGGTTAGGGTTCGGGCTAGTGTTAGGGTTAGGGGACGGGGACGGTTTAGGGTCCAGGTGAGGGTACGGCAACGCTTTAGGGGGAGTGTGCGTGTGAGGGCGCCGGTTAGTGTTAGGGTACGGGTTAGGATTAGGGGAAGGGTGAGGGTCAGGCTTCGGGGATGGGTTAGGGCTAGGGTTCGGGCTAGGGTTAGGGTTAGGGGACGGGGACGGTTTAGGGTCCAGGTGAGGGTACGGCAACGCTGTAGGGGGAGCGTGCGTGTGAGGGCGCGGGTTAGTGTTAGCGTACGGGTTAGGATTAGGGGACGTGTGAGGGTCAGGCTTCGGGGAAGGGTTAGTGTTAGGGTTCGGGCTAGGGTTAGGGTTAGGGGACGGGGACGGTTTAGGGTAAAGGTGAGGGTACTGCAACGCTTTAGGGGAAGCGTGCGTGTGAGGGCGCAGGTTAGTGTTAGCGTACGGGTTAGGATTAGGGCACGGGTGAGGGTCAGGCTTCGGGGAAGGGTTAGGGTTAGGGTTCGGGCTAGGGTAAGGGTTAGGGGATGGGGAGGGTTTAGGGTCCAGGTGAGGGAACGGCAACGCTTTAGGGGGAGCGTGCGTGTGAGGGCGCGGGTTAGTGTTAGCGTACGGGTTAGGATTAGGGCACGGGTGAGGGTCAGGCTTCGGGGAAGGGTTAGGGTTAGGGTTCGGGCTAGGGTTAGGGTTAGGGGATGGGGACGGTTTAGGGTCCAGGTGAGGGTACGGCAACGCTGTAGGGGGAGCGTGCGTGTGAGGGCGCGGGTTAGTGTTAGCGTACGGGTTAGGATTAGGGGACGGGTGAGGGTCAGGCTTCGGGGAAGGGTTAGGGTTAGGGTTCGGGCTAGGGTTAGGGTTAGGGGACGGGGACGGTTTAGGGTCCAGGTGAGGGTACTGCAACGCTTTAGGGGGAGCGTGCGTGTGAGGGCGTGGGTTAGTGTTAGCGTACGGGTTAGGATTAGGGCACGGGTGAGGGTCAGGCTTCGGGGAAGGGTTAGGGTTAGGGTTCGGGCTAGGGTTAGGGTTAGGGTTAGGGGACGGTTTAGGTTCCAGGTGAGGGTACGGCAACGCTTTAGGGGGAGCGTGCGTGTGAGGGCGCGGGTTAGTGTTAGCGTACGTGTTAGGATTAGGGGACGGGTGAGGGTCAGGCTTCGGGGAAGGCTTAGGGTTAGGGTTCGGGCTAGGGTTAGGGTTAGGGGACGGGGACGGTTTAGGGTCCAGGTGAGGGTACGGCAACGCTTTAGGGGGAGCGTGCGTGTGAGGGCGCCGGTTAGTGTTAGGGTACGGGTTAGGATTAGGGGACGGGTGAGGGTCAGGCTTCGGGGATGGGTTAGGGCTAGGGTTCTGGCTAGGGTTAGGGTTAGGGGACGGGGACGGTTTAGAGTCCAGGTGAGTGTACGGCAACGCTTTAAGGGGAGCGTGCGTGTGAGGGCGCGGGTTAGTGTTAGCGTACGGGTTAGGATTAGGGGACGGGTGAGGGTCAGGCTTCGGGGAAGGGTTAGGGTTAGGGTTCGGGCTAGGTTTAGGGTTAGGGGACGGGGACGGTTTAGGGTCCAGGTGAGGGTACGGCAACGCTTTAGGGGGAGCGTGCCTGTGAGGGCGCGGGTTAGTGTTAGAGTACGGGTTACGATTAGCGGACGGGTGAGGGTCAGGCTTCGGGGAAGGGTTAGGGCTAGGGTTCGGGCTAGGGTTAGGGTTAGGGGACGGGGACGGTTTAGGGTCCAGGTGAGGGTACGGCAACGCTTTAGGGGGAGCGTGCGTGTGAGGGAGCGGGTTAGTGTTAGCGTACGGGTTAGGATTAGGGCACCGGTGAGGGTCAATCTTCGAGGAAGGGTTAGGGTTAGGGTTCGGGCTAGGGTTAGGGTTAGGGGACGGGGACGGTTTAGGGTCCAGGTGAGGGTACGGCAACGCTTTAGGGGGAGCGTGCATGTGAGGGCGTGAGTTAGTGTTAGCGTACGGGTTAGGATTAGAGCACCGGTGAGGGTCAGGCTTCGGGGAAGGCTTAGGGTTAGGGTTCGGGCTAGTGTTAGGGTTAGGGGACGGGGACGGTTTAGGGTCCAGGTGAGGGTACGGCAACGCTTTAGGGGGAGTGTGCGTGTGAGGGCGCCGGTTAGTGTTAGGGTACGGGTTAGGATTAGGGGAAGGGTGAGGGTCAGGCTTCGGGGAAGGGTTAGGGCTAGGGTTCGGGCTAGGGTTAGGGTTAGGGGACGGGGACGGTTTAGGGTCCAGGTGAGGGTACGGCAACGCTGTAGGGGGAGCGTGCGTGTGAGGGCGCGGGTTAGTGTTAGCGTACGGGTTAGGATTAGGGGACGTGTGAGGGTCAGGCTTCGGGGAAGGGTTAGTGTTAGGGTTCGGGCTAGGGTTAGGGTTAGGGGACGGGGACGGTTTAGGGTAAAGGTGAGGGTACTGCAACGCTTTAGGGGAAGCGTGCGTGTGAGGGCGCAGGTTAGTGTTAGCGTACGGGTTAGGATTAGGGCACGGGTGAGGGTCAGGCTTCGGGGAAGGGTTAGGGTTAGGGTTCGGGCTAGGGTAAGGGTTAGGGGATGGGGAGGGTTTAGGGTCCAGGTGAGGGAACGGCAACGCTTTAGGGGGAGCGTGCGTGTGAGGGCGCGGGTTAGTGTTAGCGTACGGGTTAGGATTAGGGCACGGGTGAGGGTCAGGCTTCGGGGAAGGGTTAGGGTTAGGGTTCGGGCTAGGGTTAGGGTTAGGGGACGGGGACGGTTTAGGGTCCAGGTGAGGGTACGGCAACGCTTTAGGGGGAGCGTGTGTGTGAGGGCACGGGTTAGTGTTAGCGTACGGGTTAGGATTAGGGCACGGGTGAGGGTCAGGCTTCGGGGAAGTGTTAGGGTTAGGGTTCGGGCTAGGGTTAGGGTTAGGGGACGGGGACGGTTTAGGGTCCAGGTGAGGGTACGGCAACGCTTTAGGGGGAGCGTGCGTGTGAGGGCGCGGGTTAGTGTTAGCGTACGGGTTAGGATTAGGGGACGGGTGAGGGTCAGGTTTCGGGGAAGGGTTAGGGTTAGGGTTCGGGCTAGGGTTAGGGTTAGGGGACGGGGACGGTTTAGGGTCCAGGTGAGGGTACTGCAACGCTTTAGGGGAAGCGTGCGTGTGAGGGCGCGGGTTAGTGTTAGCGTACGGGTTAGGATTAGGGCACGGGTGAGGGTCAGGCTTCGGGGAAGGGTTAGGGTTAGGGTTCGGGCTAGGGTAAGGGTTAGGGGACGGGGACGGTTTAGGGTCCAGGTGAGGGTACGGCAACGCTTTAGGGGGAGCGTGTGTGTGAGGGCGCGGGTTAGTGTTAGCGTACGGGTTAGGATTAGGGGACGGGTGAGGGTCAGGCTTCGGGGAAGGGTTAGGGTTAGGGTTCGGGCTAGCATTAGGGTTAGGGGACGGGGATGGTTTAGGGTCCAGGTGAGGGTACGGCAACGCTTTAGGGGGAGCGTGCGTGTGAGGGCGCGGGTTAGTGGTAGCGTACGGGTTAGGATTAGGACACGGGTGAGGGTCAGGCTTCGGGGAAGGGTTAGGGTTAGGGTTCGGGCTAGGGTTAGGGTTAGGGGACGGGGACGGTTTAGGGTCCAGGTGAGGGTACGGCAACGCTTTAGGGGGAGCGTGCGTGTGAGGGCGCGGGTTAGTGTTAGCGTACGGGTTAGGATTAGGGGACGGGTGAGAGTCAGGCTTCGGGGAAGGGTTAGGGTTAGGGTTCGGGCTAGGGTTAGGGATAGGGGATGGGGACGGTTTAGGGTCCAGGTGAGGGTACGGCAACGTTGTAGGGGGAGCGTGCGTGTGAGGGCGCGGGTTAGTTTTAGCGTACGGGTTAGGATTAGGGCACCGGTGAGGGTCAGGCTTCGGGGAAGGCTTAGGGTTAGGGTTTGGGCTAGGGTTAGGGTTAGGGGACGGGGACGGTTTAGGGTCCAGGTGAGGGTACGGCAACGCTTTAGGGGGAGCGTGCGTGTGAGGGCGCGGGTTAGTGTTAGCGTACGGGTTAGGATTAGGGCACGGGTGAGGGTCAGGCTTCGGGGAAGGGTTAGGGTTAGGGTTCGGGCTAGGGTTAGGGTTAGGGGACGGGGACGGTTTAGGGTCCAGGTGAGGGTACGGCAACTCTTTAGTGGGAGCGTGCGTGTGAGGGCGCGGGTTAGTGTTAGCGTACGGGTTAGGATTAGGGGACGGGTGAGGGTCAGGCTTCGGGGAAGGGTTAGGGTTAGGGTTCGGGCTAGGGTTAGGGTTAGTGTACGGGGACGGTTTAGGGTCCAGGTGAGGGTACGGCAACGCTTTAGGGGGAGCGTGCCTGTGAGGGCGCGGGTTAGTGTTAGAGTACGGGTTACGATTAGCGGACGGGTGAGGGTCAGGCTTAGGGGAAGGGTTAGGGTTAGGGTTCGGGCTAGGTTTAGGGTTAGGGGACGGGGACGGTTTAGGGTCCAGGTGAGGGTACGGCAACGCTTTAGGGGGAGCGTGTGTGTGAGGGCGCGAGTTAGCGTTAGCGTACGGGTTAGGATTAGGGGACGGGTGAGGGTCAGGTTTCGGGGAAGGGTTAGGGTTAGGGTTCGGGCTAGGGTTAGGGTTAGGGGATGGGGACGGTTTAGTGTCCAGGTGAGGGTACGGCAACGCTGTAGGGGTAGCGTGCGTGTGAGGGCGCGGGTTAGTGTTAGCGTACGGGTTAGGATTACGGGACGGGTGAGGGTCAGGCTTCGGGGAAGGGTTAGGGTTAGGGTTCGGGCTAGGGTTAGGGTTAGGGGACGGGGACGGTTTAGGGTCCAGATGAGGGTACGGAAACGCTTTAGGGGGAGCGTGCGTGTGAGGGCGCGGGTTAGTGTTAGCATACGGGTTAGGATTAGGGGACGGGTGAGGGTCAGGCTTCGGGGAAGTGTTAGGGTTAGGGTTGGTCCTAGGGTTAGGGTTAGGGGACGGGGACGGTTTAGCGTCCAGGTGAGGGTATGGCAACGCTTTAGGGGGAGCGCGCGTGTGAGGGCGCGGGTTAGTGTTAGCGTACGGGTTAGGATTAGGGGACGGGTGAGGGTCAGGCTTCGGGGAAGGGTTAGGGTTAGGGTTCGGGCTAGGGTTAGGGTTAGGGGACGGGGACGGTTTAGGGTCCAGGTGAGGGTACGGCAACGCTTTAGGGGGAGCGTGCGTGTGAGGGCGCGGGTTAGTGTTAGCGTACGGGTTAGGATTAGGGGACGGGTGAGGAGCAGGCTTCGGGGAAGTGTTAAGGTTAGGGTTCGGGCTAGGGTTAGGGTTAGGGGATGGGGACGGTTTAGGGTCCAGGTGAGGGTACGGCAACGCTTTAGGGGGAGCGTGCATGTGAGGACGCGGGTTAGTGTTAACGTACGGGTTAGGATTAGGGGACGGGTGAGGGTCAGGCTTCGGGGAAGGGTTAGGGTTAGGGTTCGGGCTAGGGTTAGGGTTAGGGGACGGGGACGGTTTAGGGTCCAGGTGAGGGTACTGCAACGCTTTAGGGGAAGCGTGCGTGTGAGGGCGCGGGTTAGTGTTAGCGTACGGGTTAGGATTAGGGCACGGGTGAGGGTCAGGCTTCGGGGAAGGGTTAGGGTTAGGGTTCGGGCTAGGGTAAGTGTTAGGGGACGGGGACGGTTTAGGGTCCAGGTGAGGGTACGGCAACGCTTTAGGGGGAGCGTGTGTGTGAGGGCGCGGGTTAGTGTTAGCGTACGGGTTAGGATTAGGGGACGGGTGAGGGTCAGGCTTCGGGGAAGGGTTAGGGTTAGGGTTCGGGCTAGCATTAGGGTTAGGGGACGGGGATGGTTTAGGGTCCAGGTGAGGGTACGGCAACGCTTTAGGGGGAGCGTGCGTGTGAGGGCGCGGGTTAGTGGTAGCGTACGGGTTAGGATTAGGACACGGGTGAGGGTCAGGCTTCGGGGAAGGGTTAGGGTTAGGGTTCGGGCTAGGGTTAGGGTTAGGGGACGGGGATTGTTTAGGGTCCAGGTGAGGGTACGGCAACGCTTTAGGGGGAGCGTGCGTGTGAGGGCGCGGTTTAGTGTTAGCGTACGGGTTAGGATTAGGGGACGGGTGAGGGTCAGGCTTCGGGGAAGGGTTAGGGTTAGGGTTCGGGCTAGGGTTAGGGTTAGGGGATGGGGACGGTTTAGGGTCCAGGTGAGGGTACGGCAACGTTGTAGGGGGAGCGTGCGTGTGAGGGCGCGGGTTAGTTTTAGCGTACGGGTTAGGATTAGGGCACCGGTGAGGGTCAGGCTTCGGGGAAGGCTTAGGGTTAGGGTTTGGGCTAGGGTTAGGGTTAGGGGACGGGGACGGTTTAGGGTCCAGGTGAGGGTACGGCAACGCTTTAGGGGGAGCGTGCGTGTGAGGGCGCGGGTTAGTGTTAGCGTACGGGTTAGGATTAGGGCACGGGTGAGGGTCAGGCTTCGGGGAAGGGTTAGGGTTAGGGTTCGGGCTAGGGTTAGGGTTAGGGGACGGGGACGGTTTAGGGTCCAGGTGAGGGTACGGCAACTCTTTAGTGGGAGCGTGCGTGTGAGGGCGCGGGTTAGTGTTAGCGTACGGGTTAGGATTAGGGGACGGGTGAGGGTCAGGCTTCGGGGAAGGGTTAGGGTTAGGGTTCGGGCTAGGGTTAGGGTTAGTGTACGGGGACGGTTTAGGGTCCAGGTGAGGGTACGGCAACGCTTTAGTGGGAGCGTGCCTGTGAGGGCGCGGGTTAGTGTTAGAGTACGGGTTACGATTAGCGGACGGGTGAGGGTCAGGCTTAGGGGAAGGGTTAGGGTTAGGGTTCGGGCTAGGTTTAGGGTTAGGGGACGGGGACGGTTTAGGGTCCAGGTGAGGGTACGGCAACGCTTTAGGGGGAGCGTGTGTGTGAGGGCGCGAGTTAGCGTTAGCGTACTGGTTAGGATTAGGGGACGGGTGAGGGTCAGGCTTCAGGGAAGGGTTAGGGTTAGGGTTCGGGCTACAGTTAGGGATAGGGGACGGGGACGGTTTAGGGTCCAGGTGAGGGTACGGAAACACTTTAGGGGGAGCGTGCGTGTGAGGGCGCGGGTTAGCATTAGCGTACGGGTTAGGATTAGGTGACGGGTGAGGGTCAGGCTTCGGGGAAGGGTTAGGGTTAGGGTTCGGGCTAGGGTTAGGGTTAGGGGACGGGGATGGTTTAGTGTCCAGGTGAGGGTACTGCAACGCTTTAGGGGGAGCGTGCGTGTGAGGGCGCGGCTTAGTGGTAGCGTACGGGTTAGGATTAGGACACGGGTGAGGGTCAGGCTTCGGGGAAGGGTTAGGGTTAGGGTTCGGGCTAGGGTTAGGGTTAGGGGACGGGGACGGTTTAGGGTCCAGGTGAGGGTACTGCAACGCTTTAGGGGGAGCGTGCGTGTGAGGGCGTGGGTTAGTGTTAGCGTACGGGTTAGGATTAGGGCACGGGTGAGGGTCAGGCTTCGGGGAAGGGTTAGGGTTAGGGTTCGGGCTAGGGTTAGGGTTAGGGTTAGGGGACGGTTTAGGTTCCAGGTGAGGGTACGGCAACGCTTTAGGGGGAGCGTGCGTGTGAGGGCGCGGGTTAGTGTTAGCATACGGGTTAGGATTAGGGCACGGGTGAGGGTCAGGTTTCGGGGAAGTGTTAGGGCTAGGGTTCGGGCTAGGGTTAGGGTTAGGGGACGGGGACGGTTTAGGGTACAGGTGAGGGTACGGCAACGCCTTAGGGGGAGCGTGCGTGTGAGGGCGCGGGTTAGTGTTAGCGTACGGGTTAGGATTAGGGCACGGGTGAGGGTCAGGCTTCGGGGAAGGGTTAGGGTTAGGGTTCGGGCTAGGGTTAGGGTTAGGGGACGGGGAGGGTTTAGGGTCCAGGTGAGGGAACGGCAATGCTTTAGGGGGAGCGTGTGTGTGAGGGCGCGGGTTACTGTTAGCGTACGGGTTAGGATTAGGGGACGGGTGAGGGTCAGGCTTCGGGGAAGTGTTAGGGCTAGGTTTCGGGCTAGGGTTAGGGTTAGGGGACGGGGACGGTTTAGGGTCCAGGTGAGGGTACGGCAACGCTTTAGGGGGAGCGTGCGTGTGAGGGCGCGGGTTAGTGTTAGCGTACGTGTTAGGATTAGGGGACGGGTGAGGGTCAGGCTTCGGGGAAGGCTTTGGGTTAGGGTTCGGGCTAGGGTTAGGGTTAGGGGACGGGGACGGTTTAGGGTCCAGGTGAGGGTACGGCAACGCTTTAGGGGGAGCGTGCGTGTGAGGGCGCCGGTTAGTGTTAGGGTACGGGTTAGGATTAGGGGACGGGTGAGGGTCAGGCTTCGGGGATGGGTTAGGGCTAGGGTTCTGGCTAGGGTTAGGGTTAGGGGACGGGGACGGTTTAGAGTCCAGGTGAGTGTACGGCAACGCTTTAAGGGGAGCGTGCGTGTGAGGGCGCGGGTTAGTGTTAGCGTACGGGTTAGGATTAGGGCACGGGTGAGGGTCAGGCTTCGGGGAAGGGTTAGGGTTAGGTTTCGGTTAGGGTTAGGGTTAGGGGACGGGGACGGTTTAGGGTCCAGGTGAGGGTACGGCAACGCTTTAGGGGGAGCGTGCGTGTGAGGGCGCGGGTTAGTGTTAGCGTACGGGTTAGGATTAGGGCACCGGTGAAGGTCAGGCTTCGGGGAAGGGTTAGGGTTAGGGTTCGGGCTAGGGTTAGGGTTAGGGGACGTGAACGGTTTAGGGTCCAGGTGAGGGTACGGCAACGTTTTAGGGGTAGCGTGCGTGTGAGGGCGCGGGTTAGTGTTAGCGTACGGGTTAGGATTAGGGGACGGGTGAGGGTCAGGCTTCGGGGAAGGGTTAGGGTTAGGGTTCGGGCTAGGGTTAGGGTTAGGGGACGGGGACGGTTTAGGGTCCAGGTGAGGGTACGGCAACACTTTAGGTGGAGCGTGCGTGTGAGGGCGCGGGTTAGTGTTAGCGTACGGGTTAGGATTAGGGCACCGGTGAGGGTCAGGCTTCGGGGAAGGCTTAGGGTTAGGGTTTGGGCTAGGGTTAGGGTTAGGGAACGGGGACGGTTTAGGGTCCAGGTGAAGGTACGGCAACACTTTAGGGGGAGCGTGCGTGTGAGGGCGCGGGTTAGTGTTAGCGTACGGGTTAGGATTAGGGCACGGGTGAGGGTCAGGCTTCGGGGAAGGGTTAGGGTTAGGGTTCGGGCTAGGGTTAGGGTTAGTGTACGGGGACGGTTTAGGGTCCAGGTGAGGGTACGGCAACGCTTTAGGGGGAGCGTGCCTGTGAGGGCGCGGGTTAGTGTTAGAGTACGGGTTACGATTAGCGGACGGGTGAGGGTCAGGCTTCGGGGAAGGGTTAGGGTTAGGGTTCGGGCTAGGTTTAGTGTTAGGGGACGGGGACTGTTTAGGGTCCAGGTGAGGGTACGGCAACGCTTTAGGGGGAGCGTGCGTGTGAGGGCGCGAGTTAGCGTTAGCGTACGGGTTAGGATTAGGGGACGGGTGAGGGTCAGGCTTCAGGGAATGGTTAGGGTTAGGGTTCGTGCTACGGTTAGGGATAGGGGACGGGGACGGTTTCGGGTCCAGGTGAGGGTACGGCAACACTTTAGGGGGAGCGTGCGTGTTAGGGCGCGGGTTAGCATTAGCGTACGGGTTAGGATTAGGAGACGGGTGAGGGTCAGGCTTAGGGGAAGGGTTAGGGTTAGGGTTCGGGCTAGGGTTAGGGTTAGGGGACGGGGATTGTTTAGGGTCCAGGTGAGGGTACGGCAACGCTTTAGGGGGAGCGTGCGTGTGAGGGCGCGGGTTAGTGGTAGCCTACGGGTTAGGTTTAGGACACGGGTGAGGGTCAGGCTTCGGGGAAGGGTTAGGGTTAGGGTTCGGGCTAGGGTTAGGGTTAGGGGACGGGGACTGTTTAGGGTCCAGGTGAGGGTACGGCAACGCTTTAGGGGGAGCGTGCGTGTGAGGGCGCGGGTTAGTGTTAGCGTACGGGTTAGGATTATGGGACGGGTCAAGGTCAGGCTTCGGGGAAGTGTTAGGGTTAGGGTTCGGGCTAGGGTTAGGGTTAGGAGATGGGGACGGTTTAGGGTCCAGGTGAGGGTACGGCAACGCTGTAGGGGGAGCGTGCGTGTGAGGGCGCGGGTTAGTGTTAGCGTACGGGTTAGGATTAGGGGACGGGTGAGGGTCAGGCTTCGGGGAAGGGCTAGGGTTAGGGTTCGGGCTAGGGTTAGGGTTAGGGGACGGGGACGGTTTAGGGTCCAGGTGAGGGTACTGCAACGCTTTAGGGGGAGCGTGCGTGTGAGGGCGTGGGTTAGTGTTAGCGTACGGGTTAGGATTAGGGCACGGGTGAGGGTCAGGTTTCGGGGAAGGGTTAGGGTTAGGGTTCGGGCTAGGGTTACGGTTAGGGGACGGGGAGGGTTTAGGGTCCAGGTGAGAGTATGGCAACGCTTTAGGGGGAGCGTGCGTGTGAGGGCACGGGTTAGTGTTAGCGTACGGGTTAGGATTAGGGGACGGGTGACTATCAGGCTTCGGGGAAGGGTTAGGGTTAGGGTTGGTCCTAGGGTTAGGGTTAGGGGACGGGGACGGTTTAGGGACCAGGTGAGGGTACGGCAACGCTTTAGGGGGAGCGCGCGTGTGAGGGCGCGGGTTAGTGTTAGCGTACGGGTTAGGATTAGGGGACGGGTGAGGGTCAGGCTTCGGGGAAGGGTTAGGGTTAGGGTTCGGGCTAGGGTTAGGGTTAGGGGACGGGGACGGTTTAGGGTCCAGGTGAGGGTACGGCAACGCTTTAAGGGGGAGCGTGCGTGTGAGGGCGCGGGTTAGTGTTAGCGTACGGGTTAGGATTAGGGCACGGGTGAGGGTCAGGCTTCGGGGAAGGGTTAGGGTTAGGGTTCGGGCTAGGGTTAGGGTTAGGGGACGGGGACGGTTTAGGGTCCAGGTGAGGGTACGGCAACGCTTTAGGGGGAGCGCGCGTTTGAGGGTGCGGGTTAGTGTTAGCGTACGGGTTAGGATTAGGGGACGGGTGAGGGTCAGGCTTCGGGGAAGGGTTAGGGTTAGGGTTCGGGCTAGGGTTGGGGTTAGGGGACGGGGACGGTTTAGGGTCCAGGTGAGGGTACGGCAACGCTTTAGGGGGAGCGTGCGTGTGAGGGCGCGGGTTAGTGTTAGCGTACGTGTTAGGATTAGGGGACGGGTGAGGGTCAGGCTTCGGGGAAGGGTTAGGGTTAGGGTTCGGGCTAGGGTTAGCGTTAGGGGATGGGGACAGTTTTGGGTCCAGGTGAGGGTACGGCAACGCTTTAGGGGGAGCGTGCGTGTGAGGGCACGGGCTAGTGTTAGCGTACGGGTTAGGATTAGGGCACGGGTGAGGGTCAGGCTTCGGGGAAGGGTTAGGGCTAGGGTTCGGGCTAGGGTTAGGTTTAGGGGACGGGGACGGTTTAGGGTCCAGGTGAGGGTACGGCAACGCTTTAGGGGGAGCGTGCGTGTGAGGGCGCGGGTTAGTGTTAGCGTACGGGTTACGATTAGCGGACGGGTGAGGGTCAGGCTTCGGGGAAGTGTTAGGGTTAGGGTTCGGGCTAGGGATAGGGTTAGGGGACGGGGACGGTTTAGGGTCCAGGTGAGGGTACGGCAACGCTGTAGGGGGAGCGTGCGTGTGAGGGTGCGGGTTAGTGTTAGCGTACGTGTTAGGATAACGGGACGGGTGAGGGTCAGGCTTCGGGGAAGGGTTAGGGTTAGGGTTCGGGCTAGGGTTAGGGTTAGGGGATTGGGACGGTTTAGGGTCCAGGTGAGGGTACGGCAACGCTTTATGGGGAGCGTGCGTGTGAGGGCGCGGGTTAGTGTTAGCGTACGGGTTAGGATTAGGGGACGGGTGAGTGTCAGGCTTCGGGGAAGGGTTAGGGTTAGGGTTCGGGCTATGGTTAGGGTTAGGGGACGGGGACGGTTTAGGGTCCAGGTGAGGGTACGGCAACGCTTTACGGGGAGCGTGCGTGTGAGGGCATGGGTTAGTGTTAGCGTACGGGTTAGGATTAGGGGACGGGTGAGTGTCAGGCTTCGGGGAAGGGTTAGGATTAGGGTTCGGGCTAGGGTTAGGGTGAGGGGACGGGGACGGTTTAGGGTCCAGGTGAGGGTACGGCAATGCTTTAGGGGGAGCGTGCTTGTGAGGGCGCGGGATAGTGTTAGCGTACGGGTTAGGATTAGGGGACGGGTGAGGGTCAGGCTTCGGGGAAGGGTTAGGGTTAGGGTTCGGGCTAGGGTTAGGGTTAGTGGACGGGGACGGTTTAGGGTCCAGGTGAGGGTACGGCAACGCTTTAGGGGGAGCGTGCGTGTTAGGGCGCGGGTTAGTGTTAGCGTACGGGTTAGGATTAGGGGACGGGTGAGGGTCAGGTTTCGGGGAACTGTTAGGGTTAGGGTTCGGGCCAGGTTTAGGGTTAGGGGATGGGGACGGTTTAGGGTCCAGGTGAGGGTACGGCAACGCTGTAGGGGTAGCGTGCGTGTGAGGGCGCGGGTTAGTGTTAGCGAACGGGTTAGGATTAGGGGACGGGTGAGGGTCAGGCTTCGGGGAAGGGTTAGGGTTAGGGTTCGGGCTAAGGTTAGGGTTAGGGGACGGGGACGGTTTAGGGTCCAGGTGAGGGTACGGCAACGCTTTAGGGGGAGCGTGCGTGTGAGGGCGCGGTTTAGTGTTAGCGTACGGGTTAGGATTAAGGCACGGGTGAGGGTCAGGCTTCGGGGAAGGGTTAGGGTTAGGGTTGGTCCTAGGGTTAGGGTTAGGGGACGGGGACGGTTTAGGGTCCAGGTGAGGGTACGGCAACGCTTTAGTGGGAGCGTGCATGTGAGGCCGCGGGTTAGTGTTAGCGTACGTGTTAGGATTAGGGGACGGGTGAGGGTCAGGCTTCGGGGAAGGGTTAGGGTTAGGGTTCGGGCTAGGGTTAGGGTTAGGGGACGGGGACGGTTTAGGGTCCAGGTGAGGGTACGGCAATGCTTTAGGGGAGCGTGTGTGTGAGGGCGCGGGTTAGTGTTAGCGTACGGGTTAGGATTAGGGGTCGGGTGAGGGTCAGGCTTCGGGGAAGGGTTAGGGCTAGTGTTCGGGCTAGGGTTAGGGTTAGGGGACGGGGACGGTTTAGGGTCCAGGTGAGGGTACGGCAACGCTTTAGGGGGAGCGTGCGTGTGAGGGCGCGGGTTAGTGTTAGCGTACGGGTTAGGATTAGGGGACGGGTGAGGTCAGGCTTCGGGGAAGGTTTAGGGTTAGGGTTTGGGCTAGGGTTAGGGTAGGGGATGGGGACGGTTTAGGGTCCAGGTGAGGGTACGGCAACGCTTTAGGGGGAGCGTGCATGTGAGGGCGCGGGTTAGTGTTAGCGTACGGGTTAGGATTAGGGGACGGGTGAGGGTCAGGCTTCGGGGAAGGGTTAGGGTTAGGGTTCGGGCTAGGGTTAGGGTTAGGGGACGGGGACGGTTTAGGGTCCAGGTGAGGGTACGGCAACGCTTTAGGGGGAGCGTGCGTGTGAGGGCGCGGCTTAGTGTTAGCGTACGGGTTAGGATTAGGGGACGGGTGAGGTCAGGCTTCGGGGACGGGTTAGGGTTAGGGTTCGGGCTAGGGTTAGGGTTAGGGGACGGGGACAGTTTAGGGTCCAGGTGAGGGTACGGCAACGCTTTAGGGGGAGCGTGCGTGTGAGGGCGAGGGTTAGTGTTAGCGTACGGGTTAGGATTAGGGGACGGGTGAGGGTCAGGCTTCGGGGAAGGGTTAGGGTTAGGGTTCGGGCTAGGGTTAGGGTTAGGGGATGGGGACGGTTTAGTGTTCAGGTGAGGCTACTGCAACGCTGTAGGGGTAGCGTGCATGTGAGGGCGCGGGTTAGTGTTAACGTACGGGTTAGGATTAGGGGACGGGTGAGAGTCAGGCTTCGGGGAAGGGTTAGGGTTAGGGTTCGGGCTAGGGTTAGGGTTAGGGGACGGGGACGGTTTAGGGTCCAGGTGAGGGTACGGCAACGCTATAGGGGGAGCGTACGTGTGAGGGCGTGGGTTAGTGTTAGCGTACTGGTTAGGGTTAGGGGACGGGTTAGGGTTAGGCTTCGGGGAAGGGTTAGGGTTAGGGTTGGTCCTAGGGTTTAGGGTTACGGGACGGGGACGGTTTAGGGTCCAGGTGAGGGTACGGCAACGCTTTAGGGGGAGCGCGCGTGTGAGGGTGCGGGTTAGTGTTAGCGTACGGGTTAGGATTAGGGAACGGGTGAGGGTCAGGCTTCGGGGAAGGGTTAGGGTTATGGTTCGGGCTAGGGTTAGGGTTAGGGGACGGGGACGGTTTAGGGTCCAGGTGAGGGTACGGCAACGCTTTAAGGGGAGCGTGCGTGTGAGGGCGCGGCTTAGTGTTAGCGTAAGTGTTAGGATTAGGGGACGGGTGAGGGTCAGGCTTCGGGGAATGGTTAGGGTTAGGGTTCGGGCTAGGGTTAGGGTTAGGGGACGTGGACGGTTTAGGGTCCAGGTGAGGGTACGGCAACGCTTTAGGGGGAGCGTGCGTGTGAGGGCGCGGGTTAGTGTTAGCGTACGGGTTAGGATTAGGGGACGGGTGAGGGTCAGGCTTCGGGGAAGGGTTAGGGTTAGGGTTCGGGCTAGGGTTAGTGTTAGGGGAATGGGATGGTTCAGGGTCCAGGTGAGGGTACGGCAACGCTTTAGGGGGAGCGTGCGTGTGAGGGCGCGGGTTAGTGTTAGCGTACGGGTTAGGATTAGGGGACGGGTGAGGGTCAGGCTTCGGGGAAGGGTTAGGGTTAGGGTTCGGGCTAAGGTTAGGGTTAGGGGACGGGGAATGTTTAGGGTCCAGGTGAGGGTTCGGAAACGCTTTAGGGGGAGCGTGCGTGTGAGGGCGCAGCTTAGTGTTAGCGTACGGGTTAGGATTAGGGGACGGGTGAGGGTCAGGCTTCGGGGAAGGGTTAGGGTTAGGGTTCGGGCTAGGGTTAGGGTTAGGGGATGGGGACAATTTAGGGTCCAGGTGAGGGTACGGCAACGCTGTAGGGGGAGCGTGCGTGTGAGGGCGCGGGTTAGTGTTAGCGTACGGGTTAGGATTAGGGGACGGGTGAGGGTCATGCTTCGGGGAAGGGTTAGGGTTAGGGTTCGGGCTAGGGTTAGGGTTAGGGGACGGGGACGGTTTAGGGTCCAGGTGAGGGCACGGCAACGCTTTAGGGGGAGCGTGCGTGTGAGGGCGTGGGTTACTGTTAGCGTACGGGTTAGAATTAGGGGACGGGTGAGGGTCAGGCTTCGGGGAAGTGTAAGAGTTAGGGTTCGGGCTAGGGTTAGGGTTAACGGATGGGGATGGTTTAGGGTCTAGGTGAGGGTACGGCAACGCTTTAGGGGGAGCGTGCGTGTGAGGGCGCGGGTTAGTGTTAGCGTACGGGTTAGGATTAGGGCACGGGTGAGGATCAGGCTTCGGGGAAGGGTTAGGGTTAGGGTTCGGGCTAGGGTTAGAGTTAGGGGACGGGGACGGTTTAGGGTCCAGGTGAGGGTACGGCAACGCTTTAAGGGGGAGCGTGCGTGTGAGGGCGCGGGTTAGTGTTATCGTACGGGTTAGGATTAGGGGACGGGTGAGGGTCAGGCTTCGGGGAAGGGTTAGGGTTAGGGTTCGGGCTAGGGTTAGGGTTAGGGGACGGGGACGGTTTAGGGTCCAGGTGAGGGTACGGCAACGCTTTAGGGGGAGCGCGCGTTTGAGGGTGCGGGTTAGTGTTAGCGTACGGGTTAGGATTAGGGGACGGGTGAGGTTCAGGCTTCGGGGAAGGGTTAGGGTTAGGGTTCGGGCTAGGGTTGGGGTTAGGGGACGGGGACGGTTTAGGGTCCAGGTGAGGGTACGGCAACGCTTTAGGGGGAGCGCGCGTTTGAGGGTGCGGGTTAGTGTTAGCGTACGTGTTAGGATTAGGGGACGGGTGAGGGTCAGGCTTCAGGGAAGGGTTAGGGTTAGGGTTCGGGCTAGGGTTAGCGTTAGGGGATGGGAAAGTTTAGGGTCCAGGTGAGGGTACGGCAACGCTTTAGGGGGAGCGTGCGTGTGAGGGTGCGGGCTAGTGTTAGCATACGGGTTAGGATTAGGGCACGGGTGAGGATCAGGCTTCGGGGAAGGGTTAGGGCTAGGGTTCGGGCTAGGGTTAGGTTTAGGGGACGGGGACGGTTTAGGGTCCAGGTGAGGGTACGGCAACGCTTTAGGGGGAGAGTGCGTGTGAGGGCGCGGGTTAGTGTTAGCGTACGGGTTACGATTAGCGGACGGGTGAGGGTCAGGCTTCGGGGAAGTGTTAGGGTTAGGGTTCGGGCTAGGGTTAGGGTTAGGGGACGGGGACGGTTTAGGGTCCAGGTGAGGGTACGGCAACGCTGTAGGGGGAGCGTGCGTGTGAGGGTGCGGGTTAGTGTTAGCGTTCGGGTTAGGATAACGGGACGGGTGAGGGTCAGGCTTCGGGGAAGGGTTAGGGTTAGGGTTCGGGCTAGGGTTAGGGTTAGGGGATTGGGACGGTTTAGGGTCCAGGTGAGGGTACGGCAACGCTTTATGGGGAGCGTGCGTGTGAGGGCGCGGGTTAGTGTTAGCGTACGGGTTAGGATTAGGGGACGGGTGAGTGTCAGGCTTCGGGGAAGGGTTAGGGTTAGGGTTCGGGCTATGGTTAGGGTTAGGGGACGGGGACGGTTTAGGGTCCAGGTGAGGGTACGGCAACGCTTTAGGGGGAGCGTGCGTGTGAGGGCATGGGTTAGTGTTAGCGTACGGGTTAGGATTAGGGGACGGGTGAGGGTCAGGCTTCGGGGAAGGGTTAGGATTAGGGTTAGGGCTAGGGTTAGGGTTAGGGGACGGGGACGGTTTAGGGTCCAGGTGAGGGTACGGCAATGCTTTAGGGGGAGCGTGCTTGTGAGGGCGCGGGATAGTGTTAGCGTACGGGTTAGGATTAGGGGACGGGTGAGGGTCAGGCTTCGGGGAAGGGTTAGGGTTAGGGTTCGGGCTAGGGTTAGGATTATGGGACGGGGACGGTTTAGGGTCCAGGTGAGGGTACGGCAACGCTTTAGGGGGAGCACGCGTGTGAGGGCGCGGGTTAGTGTTAGCGTACATGTTAGGATTAGGGGACAGGTGAGGGTCAGGCTTCGGGGAAGGGTTAGGGTTAGGGTTCGGGCTAGGGTTCGGGCTAGGGTTAGGGTTAGGGGACAGGGACAGTTTAGGGTCCAGGTGAGGGTACGGCAACACTTTAGGTGGAGCGTGTGTGTGAGGGCGCGGGTTAGTGTTAGCGTACGGGTCAGGATTAGGGGACAGGTGAAGGTCAGGCTTCGGGGAAGGGTTAGGGTTAGGGTTCGGGCTAGGGTTAGGGTTAGGGGACGGGGACGGTTTAGGGTCCAGGTGAGGGTACGGCAACACTTTAGGGGGAGCGTGCGTGTTAGGGCGCGGGTTAGTGTTAGCGTACGGGTTAGGATTAGTGGACGGGTGAGGGTCAGGTTTCGGGGAACTGTTAGGGTTAGGGTTCGGGCTAGGTTTAGGGTTAGGGGATGGGGATGGTTTAGGGTCCAGGTGAGGGTACGGCAACGCTCTAGGGGTAGCGTGCGTGTGAGGGCGCGGGTTAGTGTTAGCGTACGGGTTAGGATTAGGGGACGGGTGAGGGTCAGGCTTCGGGGAAGGGTTAGGGTTAGGGTTCGGGCTAGGGTTAGGGTTAGGGGACGGGGACGGTTTAGGGTCCAGGTGAGGGTACGGCAACGCTTTAGGGGGAGCGTGCGTGTGAGGGCGCGGGTTAGTGTTAGCGTACGGGTTAGGATTAAGGCACGGGTGAGGGTCAGGCTTCGGGGAAGGGTTAGGGTTAGGGTTGGTCCTAGGGTTAGGGTTAGGGGACGGGGACGGTTTAGGGTCCAGGTGAGGGTACGGCAACGCTTTAGTGGGAGCGTGCGTGTGAGGCCGCCGGTTAGTGTTAGCGTACGTGTTAGGATTAGGGGACGGGTGAGGGTCAGGCTTCGGGGAAGTGTTAAGGTTAGGGTTCGGGCTAGGGTTAGGGTTAGGGGACGGGGACGGTTTAGGGTCCAGGTGAGGGTACGGCAATGCTTTAGGGGGAGCGTGCGTGTGAGGGCGCGGGTTAGTGTTAGCGTACGGGTTAGGATTAGGGGTCGGGTGAGGGTCAGGCTTCGGGGAAGGGTTAGGGCTAGTGTTCGGGCTAGAGTTAGGGTTAGGGGACGGGGACGGTTTAGGGTCCAGGTGAGGGTACGGCAACGCTTTAGGGGGAGCGTGCGTGTGAGGGCGCGGGTTAGTGTTAGCGTACGGGTTAGGATTAGGGGACGGGTGAGGGTCAGGCTTCGGGGAAGGGTTAGGGCTAGTGTTCGGGCTAGGGTTAGGGTTAGGGGACGGGGACGGTTTAGGGTCCAGGTGAGGGTACGGCAACGCTTTAGGGGGAGCGTGCGTGTGAGGGCGCGGGTTAGTGTTAGCGTACGGGTTAGGATTAGGGGACGGGTGAGGGTTAGGCTTCGGGGAAGGGTTAGGGTTAGGGTTCGGGCTAGGGTTAGGGATAGGGGACGGGGACGGTTTAGGGTCCAGGTGAGGGTACGGCAACGCTTTAGGGGGAGCGTGCCTCTGAGGGCGCGGGTTAGTGTTAGCGTACGTGTTAGGATTAGGGGACGGGTGAGGGTCAGGCTTCGGGGAAGGGTTAGGGCTAGTGTTCGGGCTAGGGTTAGGGTTAGGGGACGGGGACGGTTTAGGGTCCAGGTGAGGTTACCGCAAAGCTTTAGGGGGAGCGTGCGTGTGAGGGTGCGGGTTAGTGTTAGCGTACGGGTTAGGATTAGGGGACGGGTGAGGGTCAGGCTTCGGGGAAGGGTTAGGGCTAGTGTTCGGGCTAGGGTTAGGGTTAGGGGACGGGGACGGTTTAGGGTCCAGGTGAGGGTACGGCAACGCTTTAGGGGGAGCGTGCGTGTGAGGGCGCGGGTTAGTGTTAGCGTACTGGTTAGGATTAGGGGACGGGTGAGGGTCAGGCTTCGGGGAAGGGTTAGGGATAGTGTTCGGGCTAGGGTTAGGGTTAGGGGACGGGGACGGTTTAGGGTCCAGCTGAGGGTACGGCAACGCTTTAGGGGGAGCGTGCGTGTGAGGGCGCGGGTTAGTGTTAGCGTACGGGTTAGGATTAGGGGACCGGTGAGGGTCAGGCTTCGGGGAAGTGTTAGGGTTATGGTTCGGGCTAGGGTTAGGGTTAGGGGACGGGGACGGTTTAGGGTCCAGGTGAGGGTACGGCAACGCTTTAGGGGGAGCGTGCGTGTGAGGGCGCGGGTTACTGTTAGCGTACGGGTTAGGATTAGGGCACGGGTGAGGGTCAGGCTTCGGGGAAGGGTTAGGGTTAGGGTTCGGGCTAGGGTTAGGGTTACGGGATGGGGACGGTTTAGGGTCCAGGTGAGGGTACGGCAACGCTTTAGGGGGAGCGTGCGTGTGAGGGCGCGGGTTAGTGTTAGCGTACGTGTTAGGATTAGGGGACGGTGAGGGTCAGGCTTCGGGGAAGGGTTAGGGTTCGGGCTAGGGTTAGGGTTAGGGGACAGGGACGGTATAGGGTCCAGGTGAGGGTACGGCAACGCTTTAGGGGAAGCGCGCGTGTGAGGGTGCGGGTTAGTGTTAGCGTACGGGTTAGGATTAGGGGACGGGTGAGGGTCAGGCTTCGGGGAAGGGTTAGGGTTAGGGTTCGGGCTAGGGTTGGGGTTAGGGGACGGGGACGGTTTAGGGTCCAGGTGAGGGTACGGCAACGCTGTAGGGGGAGCGTGCGTGTGAGGGTGCGGGTTAGTGTTAGCGTACGGGTTAGGATAACGGGACGGGTGAGGGTCAGGCTTCGGGGAAGGGTTAGGGTTAGGGTTCGGGCTAGGGTTAGGGTTAGGGGATTGGGACGGTTTAGGGTCCAGGTGAGGGTACGGCAACGCTTTATGGGGAGCGTGCGTGTGAGGGCGTGGGTTAGTGTTAGCGTATGGGTTAGGATTAGGGGACGGGTGAGGGTCAGGATTCGGGGAAGTTTTAGGGTTAGGGTTCGGGCTAGGGTTAGGGTTAGGGGACGGGGACGGTTTAGGGTCCAGGGGACGGTACGGCAACGCTTTAGGGGGAGCGTGCGTGTGAGGGCGCGGGTTAGTGTTAGCGTACGGGTTAGGATTAGGGGACGGTTGAGGGTCAGGCTTCGGGGAAGGGTTAGGGTTATGGTTCGGGCTAGGGTTAGAGTTAGGGGACGGGGACGGTTTAGGGTCCAGGTGAGGGTACGGCAACGCTTTAGGGGGAGCGTGCGTGTGAGGGCACGGGTTAGTGTTAGCGTATGGGTTAGGATTAGGGGACGGGTGAGGGTCAGGCTTCGGGGAAGTGTTAGGGTTAGGGTTCGGGCTAGGGTTACGGTTAGGGGACGGGGACGGTTTAGGGTCCAGGTGAGAGTACGGCAACGCTTTAGGGGGAGCGTGCGTGTGAGGGCACGGGTTAGTGTTAGCGTACGGGTTAGGATTAGCGGACGGGTGAGTGTCAGGCTTCGGGGAAGGGTCAGGGTTAGGGTTCGGGCTAGGGTTAGGGATAGGGGACGGGGACGGTTTAGGGTCCAGGTGAGGGTACGTCAACGCTTTAGGGGGGGCGTGCATGAGAGGGCGCGGGTTAGTGATAGCGTACAGGTTAGGATTAGGGGACGGGTGAGGGTCAGGCTTCGGGGAAGGGTTAGGTTTAGGGTTCGGGCTAGGGTTAGGGTTAGGGGACGGGGACGGTTTAGGGTCCAGGTGAGGGTACGGCAACGCTTTAGGGGGAGCGTGCGTGTGAGGGCGCGGGTTAGTGTTAGCGTACGGGTTAGGATTAGGGGACGGGTGAGGGTCAGGCTTCAGTGAAGCTTCAGGGTTAGGGTTCGGGCTAGGGTTAGGTTTAGGGAACGGGGACAGTTTAGGGTCCAGGTGAGGGTACGGCAACGCTTTAGGGGGAGCGTGCTTGTGAGGGCGCGGGTTAGTGTTAGCGTACGGATTAGGATTAGGGGACGGGTGAGGGTCAGGCTTCGGGGAAGGGTTAGGGTTAGGGTTCGGGCTAGGGTTAGGGTTAGGGGAAGGGGACGGCTTAGGGTCCAGGTGAGGGCACGGCAACGCTTTAGGGGGAGCCTGCGTGTGAGGGCGCGGGTTAGTGTTAGCGTACGGATTAGGATTAGGGTACGGGTGAGTGTCAGGCTTCGGGGAAGGGTTAGGGTTAGGGTTCGGGCTAGGGTTAGGGTTAGGGGAAGGGGACGGCTTAGGGTCCAGGTGAGGGTACGGCAACGCTTTACGGGGAGCGTGCGTGTGAGGGCGCGGGTTAGTGTTAGCGTACGGGTTAGGATTAGGGGACGGGTGAGGGTCAGGCTTCGGGGAAGGGTTAGGGAGAGGTTTCCGGTTAGGGTTAGGGGACGGGGACGGTTTAGGGTCCAGGTGAGGGTATGGCAACGCTTTAGGGGGAGCGTGCATGTGAGGGCGTGGGTTAGTGTTAGCTTACGGGTTAGGATTAGGGGACGGGTGAGGGTCAGGCTTCGGGGAAGGGTTAGGGTTAGGGTTCGGGCTAGGGTTAGGGTTAGGGGACGGGGACGGTTTAGGATCCAGGTGAGGGTACGGCAACGCTTTAGGGGGAGCGTGCGTGTGAGGGCGCGGGTTAGTGTTAGCGTACGGGTTAGGATTAGGGAACTGGTGAGGGTCAGGCTTCGGGGAAGGGTTAGGGTTAGGGTTCGGGCTAGGGTTAGGGTAAGGGGACGGGGACGGTTTAGGGTCCAGGTGAGGGTACCGCAACGCTTTACAGGGAGCGTGCGTGTGAGGGCGCGGGTTAGTGTTGGCGTACGGGTTAGGATTAGGGGACGGGTGAGGGTCAGGCTTCGGGGAAGGGTTAGGGTTAGGGTTCGGGCTAGGGTTAGGGATAGGGGTCGGGACGGTTTAGGGTCCATGGGAGGGTACGGCAACGCTTTAGGGGGAGCGTGCGTGTGAGGGCGTGGGTTAGTGTTAGCGTACGGGTTAGGATTAGGGGACGGGTGACGGTCAGGCTTCGGGGAAGTGTTAGGGTTAGGGTTCGGGCTAGGGTTAGGGTTAGGGGACGGGGACGGTTTAGGGTCCAGGTGAGTGTACGGCAACACTTTAGGGGGAGCGTGCGTGTGAGGGGGCGGATTAGTGTTAGCGTACGGGTGAGGATTCGGGGACGGGTGACGGTCAGGCTTCGGGGAAGTGTTAGGGTTAGGGTTTGGGCTAGGGTTAGGGTTAGGGGTCGGGGATGGTTTAGGGTCCAGGTGAGGGTACAGCAAAGCTTTAGGGGGAGCGTGCGTGTGAGGGCGCGGGTTAGTGTTAGCGTACGGGTTAGGATTAGGGCACGGGTGAGGGTCAGGCTTTGGGGAAGGGTTAGGGTTAGGGTTCGGGCTAGGGTTAGGGTTAGGGGACGAGGACGGTTTAGGGTCCAGGTGAGGGTACGGCAACGCTTTAGGGGGAGCGTGCGTGTGAGGGCGCGGGTTAGTGTTAGCGTACGGGTTAGGATTAGGGGACGGGTGAGGGTCAGGCTTCGGGGAAGGGTTAGGTTTAGGGTTCGGGCTAGGGTTAGGGTTAGGGGAAGGGGACGGTTTAGGGTCCAGGTGAGGGTACGGCAGCGCTTTAGGGGGAGCGTGCGTGTGAGGGCGCGGGTTAGTGTCAGCGTACGGGTTAGGAATAGGGGACGGGTGAGGGTCAGGCTTCCGGGAAGGGTTAGGGTTAGGGTTCGGGCTAGGGTTAGGGTTAGGGGACGGGGACGGTTTAGGGTCCAGGTGAGGGTACGGCAACGCTTTAGGGGGAGTGTGCGTGTGAGGGCGCGGGTTAGTGTTAGCGTACGGGTTAGGATTAGGGCACGGGTGAGGGTCAGGCTTCGGGGAAGGGTTAGGGTTAGGGTTCAGCTAGGGTTAGGGTTAGGGGACGGGGACGGTTTAGGGTCCAGGTGAAGGTACGGCAACGCTTTAACGGAAGCGTGCGTGTCAGGGCGCGGGTTAGTGTTAGCGTACGGGTTAGGATTAGGGCACAGGTGAGGGCCAGGCTTCGGGGAAGGGTTAGGGTTAGGGTTCGGGCTAGGGTTAGGGTTAGGGGACGGGGACGGTTTAGGGTCCAGGTGAGGGTACGGCAACGCTTTAGGGGGAGCGTGCGTGTGAGGGCACGGGTTAGTGTTAGCGTACGGGTTAGGATTAGGGGACGGGTGAGGGTCAGGCTTCGGGGAAGGGTTAGGGCTAGGGTTCGGGCTAGGGTTAGGGTTAGGGGACGGGGACGGTTTAGGGTCCAGGTGAGGGTACGGCAACGCTTTAGGGGGAGCGTCCGTGTGAGGGCGCGGGTTAGTGTTAGCGTACGGGTTAGGATTAGGGGACGGGTGAGGGTCAGGCTTCGGGGAAGTGTTAGTGTTAGGGTTCGGGCTAGGGTTAGGGTTAGGGGACGGGGACGGTTTAGGGTCCAGGTGAGGGTACGGCAACACTTTAGGGGGAGCATGCGTTTGAGGGCGCGGGTTAGTGTTAGCGTACGGGTTAGGATTAGGGGACGGGTGAGGGTCAGGCTTCGGGGAAGGGTTAGGGTTAGGGTTCGGGCTAGGGTTAGGCTTAGGGGACGGGGACGGTTTAGGGTCCAGGTGAGGGTACGGCAACGCTTTAGGGGGAGCGTGCCTGTGAGGGCGCGGGTTAGTGTTAGCGTACGGGTTAGGATTAGGGGACGGGTGAGGGTCAGGCTTCAGGGAAGGGTTAGGATTAGGGTTCGGGCTAGGGTTAGGGTTAGGGGATGGGGACGGTTTAGGGTCCAGGTGAGGGTACGGCAACGCTTTAGGAGAAGTGTGCGTGTGAGGGCGCGGGTTAGTGTTAGCGTACGGGTTAGGATTAGGGGACGGGTGAGGGTCAGGCTTCGGGGAAGGGTTAGGGTTAGGGTTCGGGCTAGGGTTAGGGTTAGGGGACGGGGACGGTTTAGGGTCCAGGTGAGGGTATGGCAACGCTTTAGGGGGAGCGTGCGTGTGAGGGCGCGGGTTAGTGTTAGCGTACGGGTTAGGATTAGGGGACGGGTGAGGGTCAGGCTTCGGGGAAGGGTTAGGGTTAGGGTTCGGGCTAGGGTTAGGGTTAGGGGACGGGGACGGTTTAGGGTCCAGGTGAGGGTACGGCAACGCTTTAGGGGGAGCGTGCGTGTGAGGGCGCGGGTTAGTGTGAGCGTACGGGTTAGGATTAGGGGACGGGTGAGGGTCAGGCTTCGGGGAAGGGTTAGGGTTAGGGTTCGGGCTAGGGTTAGGGTAAGGGGACGGGGACGGTTTAGGGTCCAGGTGAGGGTACGGCAACGCTTTACGGGGAGCGTGCGTGTGAGGGAGCGGGTTAGTGTTAGCGTACGGGTTAGGATTAGGACACGGGTGAGGGTCAGGCTTCGGGGAAGGGTTAGGGTTAGGGTTCAGCTAGGGTTAAGGTTAGGGGACGGGGACGGTTTAGGGTCCAGGTGAGGGTACGGCAACGCTTTAGGGGAACCGTGCGTGTCAGGGCGTGGGTTAGTGTTAGCGTACGGGTTAGGATTAGGGCACGGGTGAGGGCCAGGCTTCGGGGAAGGGTTAGGGTTAGGGTTCGGGCTAGGGTTAGGGTTAGGGGACGGGGACGGTTTAGGGTCCAGGTGAGGGTACGGCAACGCTTTAGGGGGAGCGTGCGTGTGAGGGCGCGGATTAGTGTTAGCGTACGGGTTAGGATTAGGGCACGGGTGAGGGTCAGGCTTCGGGGAAGGGTTAGGGTTAGGGTTCGGGCTAGGGTTAGGGTTAGGGGACAGGGCCGGGTTAGGGGAAAGGGACGGTTTAGGGTCCAGGTGAGGGTACAGCAACGCTTTAGGAGAAGCGAGGGTGTGAGTGCGCGGGTTAGTGTTAGCGTACGGGTTAGGATTAGGGGACGGGTGAGGGTCAGGCTTCGGGGAAGGGTTAGGGTTAGGGTTCGGGCTAGGGTTAGGGTTAGGGGACGGGGACGGTTTAGGGTCCAGGTGAGGGTACGGCAACGCTTTAGGGGGAGCGTGCGTGTGAGGGCGTGGGTTAGTGTTAGCGTACGGGTTAGGATTAGGGGACGGGTGAGGGTCAGGCTTCGGGGAAGGGTTAGGGTTAGGGTTCGGGCTAGGGTTAGGGTTAGGGAACGGGGACGGTTTAGGGTCCAGGTGAGGGTACGGCAACGCTTTAGGGGGAGCTTGCGTGTGAGGGCGCGGGTTAGTGTTAGCGTACGGATTAGGATTAGGGGACGGGTGCGGGTCAGGCTTCGGGGAAGGGTTAGGGTTAGTTTTCGGGCTAGGGTTAGGGTTAGGGGAAGGGGACGGCTTAGGGTCCAGGTGAGGGTACGGCAACGCTTTAGGGGGAGCGTGCGTGTGAGGGCGCGGGTTAGTGTTAGCGTACGGGTTAGGATTAGGGTTCGGGTGAGGGTCAGGCTTCGGGGAAGGGTTAGGGTTAGGGTTCGGGCTAGGGTTAGGGTTAGGGGAAGGGGACCGTTTAGGGTCCAGGTGAGGGTACGGCAACGCTTTAGGGGGAGCGTGCGTGTGAGGGCGCGGGTTAGTGTTAGCGTACGGGTTAGGATTAGGGGACGGGTGAGGGTCAGGCTTCGGGGAAGGGTTAGGGTTAGGGTTCAGGCAAGGGTTAGGGTTAGGGGACGGGGACGGTTTAGGGTCCAGGTGAGGGTACGGCAACGCTTTAGGGGGAGCGCGCGTGTGAGGGTGCGGGTTAGTGTTAGCGTACGGGTTAGGATTAGGGGACGGGTGAGGGTCAGGCTTCGGGGAAGGGTTAGGGTTAGGGTTCGGGCTAGGGTTAGGGTTAGGGGATGGGGACGGTTTAGGGTCCAGGTGAGGGTACGGCAACACTTTAGGGGGAGAGTGCGTGTGAGGGCGCGGGTTAGTGTTAGCGTACGGGTTAGGATTAGGGGACGGGTGAGGTTCAGGCTTCGGGGAAGGGTTAGGGTTAGGGTTCGGGCTAGGGTTAGGGTTAGGGGACGGGGACGGTTTAGGGTCCAGGTGAGGGTACGGCAACGCTTTACGGGGAGCGTGCGTGTGAGGGCGCGGGTTAGTGTTAGCGTACGGGTTAGGATTAGGGCACGGGTGAGGGTCAGGCTTCAGGGAAGGGTTAGGGTTAGGGTTCGGGCCAGGGTTAGGGTTAGGGGACGGGGACGGTTTAGGGTCCAGGTGAGGGAACGGGAAAGCTTTAGGGGGAGCGTGCGTGTGAGGGCACGGGTTAGTGTGAGCGTACGGGTTAGGATTAGGGGACGGGTGAGGGTCAGGCTTCGGGGAAGTGTTAGGGTTAGGGTTCGGGCTAGGGTTAGGGTTAGGGGACGGGGACGGTTTAGGGTCCAGGTGAGGGTACGGCAACGCTTTAGGGGGATCGTGCGTGTGAGGGCGCGGGTTAGTGTTCGCGTACGGGTTAGGATTAGGGGACGGGTGAGGGTCAGGCTTCGGGGAAGGGTTAGGGTTAGGGTTCGGGCTAGGGTTAGGGTTAGGGGACGGGGACGGTTTAGGGTCCAGGTGAGGGTACGGCAGCCCTTTAGGGGGAGCGTGCGTGTGAGGGCGCGGGTTAGTGTTAGCGTACGGGTTAGGATTAGGGGACGGGTGAGGGTCAGGCTTCGGGGAAGGGTTAGGGTTAGGGTTCAGCTAGGGTTAGTGTTAGGGGACGGGGACGGTTTAGGGTCCAGGTGAGGGTACGGCAACGCTTTAGGGGAAGCGTGCGTGTCAGGGCGCGGGTTAGTGTTAGCGTACGGGTTAGGATTAGGGGACGGGTGAGTGTCAGGCTTCGGGGAAGGGTTAGGGTTAGGGTTCGGGTTAGGGTTAGGGTTAGGGGACGGGGACGGTTTAGGGTCCAGGTGAGGGAACGGCAACGCTTTAGGGGAAGCGTGCGTGTCAGGGCGTGGGTTAGTGTTAGCGTACGGGTTAGGATTAGGGCACGGGTGAGGGCCAGGCTTCGGGGAAGGGTTAGGGTTAGGGTTCGGGCTAGGGTTAGGGTTAGGGGACGGGGACGATTTAGGGTCCAGGTGAGGGTACGGCAACGCTTTATGGGGAGAGTGCGTGTGAGGGCGCGGGTTAGTGTTAGCGTACGGGTTAGGATTAGGGCACGGGTGAGGGTCAGGCTTCGGGGATGGTTTAGGGCTACGGTTCGGGCTAGGGTTAGGGTTACGGGACGGGGATGGTTTAGGGTCCAGGTGAGGGTACGGCAACGCTTTAAGGGGAGCGTGCGTGTGAGGGCGCGGGTTAGTGTTAGCGTACGGGTTAGGATTAGGTCACGGGTGAGGGTCAGGCTTCGGGGAAGGGTTAGGGTTAGGGTTCGGTTAGGGTTAGGGTTAGGGGACGGGGACGGTTTAGGGTCCAAGTTAGGGTACGGCAACGCTTTAGGGGAGCGTGCGTGTGAGGGCGCGGGTTAGTGTTAGCGTACGGGTTAGGATTAGGGCACCGGTGAAGGTCAGGCTTCGGGGAAGGGTTAGGGTTAGGATTCGGGCTAGGGTTAGGGTTAGGGGACGGGGACGGTTTAGGGTCCAGGTGAGGGTACGGCAACGCTTTAGGGGGAGCGTGCGTGTGAGGGCGCGGGTTAGTGTTAGTGTACGGGTTAGGATTAGGGGACGGGTGAGGGTCAGGCTTCGGGGAAGGGTTAGGGTTAGGGTTCGGGCTAGGGTTAGGGTTAGGGGACTGGGACGGTTTAGGGTCCAGGTGAGAGTACAGCAACGCTTTACGGGGAGCGTGCGTGTGAGGGCGCGGGTTAGTGTTAGCGTACGGGTTAGGATTAGGGCACGGGTGAGGGTCAGGCTTCGGGGAAGGGTTAGGGTTAGGGTTCGGGCTAGGGTTAGGGTTAGGGGACGGGGACGGTATAGGGTCCAGGTGAGGGTACGGCAACGCTTTAGGGGGAGCATGCTTGTGAGGGCGCGGGTTAGTGTTAGCGTACGGGTTAGGATTAGGGGACGGGTGAGGGTCAGGCTTCGGGGAAGGGTTAGTGTTAGGGTTCGGGCAAGGATTAGGGTTAGGGGACGGGGACGGTTTAGGGTCCAGGTGAGGTTACGGCAACGCTATAGGTGGAGCATGCGTTTGAGGGCGCGGGTTAGTGTTAGCGTACGGGTTAGGATTAGGGGACAGGTGAGGGTCAGGCTTCGGGGAAGGTTTAGGGTTAGGGTTCGGGCTAGGGTTAGGCTTAGGGGACGGGGACGGTTTAGGGTCCAGGTGAGGGTACGGCAACGCTTTAGGGGGAGCGTGCGTGTGAGGGCGCGGGTTAGTGTTAGCGTACGGGTTAGGATTAGGGGACGGGTGAGGGTCAGGCTTCGGGGAAGGGTTAGGGTTAGGTTTCGGTTAGGGTTAGGGTTAGGGGACGGGGACGGTTTAGGGTCCAGGTGAGGGTACGGCAACGCTTTAGGGGGAGCGTGCGTTTGAGGGCGCGGGTTAGTGTTAGCGTACGGGTTAGGATTAGGGCACCGGTGAAGGTCAGGCTTCGGGGAAGTCTTAGGGTTAGGGTTCGGGCTAGGGTTAGGGTTAGGGGACGGGGACGGTTTAGGGTCCAGGTGAGTGTACGGCAACGCTTTAGAGGGAGCGTGCGTGTGAGGGCGCGGGTTAGTGTTAGCGTACGGGTTAGGATTAGGGGACGGGTGAGGGTCAGGCTTCGGGGAAGGGTTAGGGTTAGGGTCTGGGCTAGGGTTAGGGTTAGGGGACGGGGACGGTTTAGGGTCCAGGTGAGGGTACGGCAACGCTTTAGGGGGAGCGAGCGTGTGAGGGCGCGGTTTAGTGTTAGCGTACGGGTTAGGATTAGGGGACGGGTGAGGGTCAGGCTTCGGGGAAGGCTTAGTGTTAGGGTTTGGGCTAGGGTTAGGGATAGGGGACGGGGACGGTTTAAGGTCCAGGTGAGGGTACGGCAACGCTTTAGGGGGAGCGTGCGTGTGAGGGCGCGGGTTAGTGTTAGCGTACGGGTTAGGATTAGGGCACGGGTGAGGGTCAGGCTTCGGGGAAGTGTTATGGTTAGGGTTCGGGCTAGGGTTAGGGTTAGGGGACGGGGACGGTTTAGGGTCCAGGTGAGGGTACGGCAACGCTTTAGGGGGAGCGTGCGTGTGAGGGCGTGGGTTAGTGTTTGCGTACGGGTTAGGATTAGGGGACGGGTGAGGGTCCGGCTTCGGGGAAGGGTTAGGGTTAGGGTTCGGGCTAGGGTTAGGGTTAGTGTACGGGGACGGTTTAGGGTCCAGGTGAGGGTACGGCAACGCTTTAGGGGGAGCGTGCCTGTGAGGGCGTGGGTTAGTGTTAGAGTACGGGTTACGATTAGGGGACGGGTGAGGGTCAGGCTTCCGGGAAGGGTTAGGGTTAGGGTTCGGGCTAGGGTTAGGGTTAGGGGACGGGGACGGTTTAGGGTCCAGTTGAGGGTACGGCAATGCTTTAGGGGGAGCGTGCGTGTGAGGGCGCGGGTTAGCGTTAGCGTACGGGTTAGGATTAGGGGACGGGTGAGGGTCAGGCTTCGGGGAAGGGTTAGGGTTAGGGTTCGGGCTAGGGTTAGGGTTAGGGGACGGGGACGGTTTAGGGTCCAGGTGACGGTATGGCAACGCTTTAGGGGGAGCGTGCGTGTGAGGGCGCGGGTTAGTGTTAGCGTACGGGTTAGGATTAGGGGATGGGTGAGGGTCAGGCTTCGGGGAAGGGTTAGGGTTAGGGTTCGGGCTAGGTTTAGGGTTAGGGGACGGGGACGGTTTAGGGTCCAGGTGAGTGTACGGCAACGCTTTAGGGGGAGCGTGCGTGTGAGGGCGTGGGTTACTGTTAGCGTACGGGTTAGGATTAGGGGACGGGTGAGGGTCAGTCTTCGGGGAAGGGTTAGGGTTAGGGTTCGGGCTAGGGTTAGTGTTAGGGGACGGGGACGGTTTAGGGTCCAGGTGAGGGTACAGCAAAGCTTTAGGGGGAGCGTGCGTGTGAGGGCGGGGGTTAGTGTTAGCGTACGGGTTAGGATTAGGGAACGGGTGAGGGTCAGGCTTCGGGGAAGGGTTAGGGTTAGGGTTCGGGCTAGGGTTAGTGTTAGGGGACGGGGACGGTTTAGGGTCCAGGTGAGGGTACGGCAACGCTTTAGGGGGAGCGTGCGTGTGAGGGCGCGTGTTAGTGTTAGCGTACGGGTTAGGATAAGGGGACGGGTGAGGGTCAGGCTTCGGGGAAGGGTTAGGGTTAGGGTTCGGGCTAGGGTTAGGGTTAGGGGACGGGGACGGTTTAGGGTCCAGGTGAGGGTACGGCAACGCTTTAGGGGGAGCGTGCGTGTGAGGGCGTGGGTTAGTGTTAGCGTACGGGTTAGGATTAGGGGACGGGTGAGGGTCAGGTTTCGGGGAAGGGTTAGCGTTAGGGTTCGGGCTAGGGTTAGGGTTAGGGAACGGGGAGGGTTTAGGGTCCAGGTGAGGGTACGGCAACGCTTTAGGGGGAGCTTGCGTGTGAGGGCGCGGGTTAGTGTTAGCGTACGGATTAGGATTAGGGGACGGGTGAGGGTCAGGCTTCGGGGAAGGGTTAGGGTTAGTTTTCGGGCTAGGGTTAGGGTTAGGGGAAGGGGACGGCTTAGGGTCCAGGTGAGGGTACGGCAACGCTTTAGGGGGAGCGTGCGTGTGAGGGCGCGGGTTAGTGTTAGCGTACGGGTTAGGATTAGGGTTCGGGTGAGGGTCAGGCTTCGGGGAAGTGTTAGGGTTAGGGTTCGGGCTAGGGTTAGGGTTAGGGGAAGGGGACCGTTTAGGGTCCAGGTGAGGGTACGGCAACGCTTTAGGGGGAGCGTGCGTGTGAGGGCGCGGGTTAGTGTTAGCGTACGGGTTAGGATTAGGGGACGGGTGAGGGTCAGGCTTCGGGGAAGGGTTAGGGTTAGGGTTCAGGCAAGGGTTAGGGTTAGGGGACGGGGACGGTTTAGGGTCCAGGTGAGGGTACGGCAACGCTTTAGGGGGAGCGCGCGTGTGAGGGTGCGGGTTAGTGTTAGCGTACGGGTTAGGATTAGGGGACGGGTGAGGGTCAGGCTTCGGGGAAGGGTTAGGGTTAGGGTTCGGGCTAGGGTTAGGGTTAGGGGATGGGGACGGTTTAGGGTCCAGGTGAGGGTACGGCAACACTTTAGGGGGAGAGTGCGTGTGAGGGCGCGGGTTAGTGTTAGCGTACGGGTTAGGATTAGGGGACGGGTGAGGTTCAGGCTTCGGGGAAGGGTTAGGGTTAGGGTTCGGGCTAGGGTTAGGGTTAGGGGACGGGGACGGTTTAGGGTCCAGGTGAGGGTACGGCAACGCTTTACGGGGAGCGTGCGTGTGAGGGCGCGGGTTAGTGTTAGCGTACGGGTTAGGATTAGGGCACGGGTGAGGGTCAGGCTTCAGGGAAGGGTTAGGGTTAGGGTTCGGGCCAGGGTTAGGGTTAGGGGACGGGGACGGTTTAGGGTCCAGGTGAGGGAACGGGAAAGCTTTAGGGGGAGCGTGCGTGTGAGGGCACGGGTTAGTGTGAGCGTACGGGTTAGGATTAGGGGACGGGTGAGGGTCAGGCTTCGGGGAAGTGTTAGGGTTAGGGTTCGGGCTAGGGTTAGGGTTAGGGGACGGGGACGGTTTAGGGTCCAGGTGAGGGTACGGCAACGCTTTAGGGGGAGCGTGCGTGTGAGGGCGCGGGTTAGTGTTCGCGTACGGGTTAGGATTAGGGGACGGGTGAGGGTCAGGCTTCGGGGAAGGGTTAGGGTTAGGGTTCGGGCTAGGGTTAGGGTTAGGGGACGGGGACGGTTTAGGGTCCAGGTGAGGGTACGGCAGCCCTTTAGGGGGAGCGTGCGTGTGAGGGCGCGGGTTAGTGTTAGCGTACGGGTTAGGATTAGGGGACGGGTGAGGGTCAGGCTTCGGGGAAGGGTTAGGGTTAGGGTTCAGCTAGGGTTAGGGTTAGGGGACGGGGACGGTTTAGGGTCCAGGTGAGGGTACGGCAACGCTTTAGGGGAAGCGTGCGTGTCAGGGCGCGGGTTAGTGTTAGCGTACGGGTTAGGATTAGGGGACGGGTGAGGGTCAGGCTTCGGGGAAGGGTTAGGGTTAGGGTTCGGGTTAGGGTTAGGGTTAGGGGACGGGGACGGTTTAGGGTCCAGGTGAGGGAACGGCAACGCTTTAGGGGAAGCGTGCGTGTCAGGGCGTGGGTTAGTGTTAGCGTACGGGTTAGGATTAGGGCACGGGTGAGGGCCAGGCTTCGGGGAAGGGTTAGGGTTAGGGTTCGGGCTAGGGTTAGGGTTAGGGGACGGGGACGATTTAGGGTCCAGGTGAGGGTACGGCAACGCTTTATGGGGAGAGTGCGTGTGAGGGCGCGGGTTAGTGTTAGCGTACGGGTTAGGATTAGGGCACGGGTGAGGGTCAGGCTTCGGGGATGGTTTAGGGCTACGGTTCGGGCTAGGGTTAGGGTTACGGGACGGGGATGGTTTAGGGTCCAGGTGAGGGTACGGCAACGCTTTAAGGGGAGCGTGCGTGTGAGGGCGCGGGTTAGTGTTAGCGTACGGGTTAGGATTAGGTCACGGGTGAGGGTCAGGCTTCGGGGAAGGGTTAGGGTTAGGGTTCGGTTAGGGTTAGGGTTAGGGGACGGGGACGGTTTAGGGTCCAAGTTAGGGTACGGCAACGCTTTAGGGGAGCGTGCGTGTGAGGGCGCGGGTTAGTGTTAGCGTACGGGTTAGGATTAGGGCACCGGTGAAGGTCAGGCTTCGGGGAAGGGTTAGGGTTAGGATTCGGGCTAGGGTTAGGGTTAGGGGACGGGGACGGTTTAGGGTCCAGGTGAGGGTACGGCAACGCTTTAGGGGGAGCGTGCGTGTGAGGGCGCGGGTTAGTGTTAGTGTACGGGTTAGGATTAGGGGACGGGTGAGGGTCAGGCTTCGGGGAAGGGTTAGGGTTAGGGTTCGGGCTAGGGTTAGGGTTAGGGGACTGGGACGGTTTAGGGTCCAGGTGAGAGTACAGCAACGCTTTACGGGGAGCGTGCGTGTGAGGGCGCGGGTTAGTGTTAGCGTACGGGTTAGGATTAGGGCACGGGTGAGGGTCAGGCTTCGGGGAAGGGTTAGGGTTAGGGTTCGGGCTAGGGTTAGGGTTAGGGGACGGGGACGGTATAGGGTCCAGGTGAGGGTACGGCAACGCTTTAGGGGGAGCGTGCGTGTGAGGGCGCGGGTTAGTGTTAGCGTACGGGTTAGGATTAGGGCACGGTTGAGGGTCAGGCTTCGGGGAAGGGTTAGGGCTAGGGTTCGGGCTAGGGTTAGGGTTAGGGGACGGGGACGGTTAAGGGTCCAGGTGAGGGTACGGCAACGCTTTAGGGGGAGCATGCTTGTGAGGGCGCGGGTTAGTGTTAGCGTACGGGTTAGGATTAGGGGACGGGTGAGGGTCAGGCTTCGGGGAAGGGTTAGTGTTAGGGTTCGGGCAAGGATTAGGGTTAGGGGACGGGGACGGTTTAGGGTCCAGGTGAGGTTACGGCAACGCTATAGGTGGAGCATGCGTTTGAGGGCGCGGGTTAGTGTTAGCGTACGGGTTAGGATTAGGGGACAGGTGAGGGTCAGGCTTCGGGGAAGGTTTAGGGTTAGGGTTCGGGCTAGGGTTAGGCTTAGGGGACGGGGACGGTTTAGGGTCCAGGTGAGGGTACGGCAACGCTTTAGGGGGAGCGTGCGTGTGAGGGCGCGGGTTAGTGTTAGCGTACGGGTTAGGATTAGGGGACGGGTGAGGGTCAGGCTTCGGGGAAGGGTTAGGGTTAGGTTTCGGTTAGGGTTAGGGTTAGGGGACGGGGACGGTTTAGGGTCCAGGTGAGGGTACGGCAACGCTTTAGGGGGAGCGTGCGTTTGAGGGCGCGGGTTAGTGTTAGCGTACGGGTTAGGATTAGGGCACCGGTGAAGGTCAGGCTTCGGGGAAGTCTTAGGGTTAGGGTTCGGGCTAGGGTTAGGGTTAGGGGACGGGGACGGTTTAGGGTCCAGGTGAGTGTACGGCAACGCTTTAGAGGGAGCGTGCGTGTGAGGGCGCGGGTTAGTGTTAGCGTACGGGTTAGGATTAGGGGACGGGTGAGGGTCAGGCTTCGGGGAAGGGTTAGGGTTAGGGTCTGGGCTAGGGTTAGGGTTAGGGGACGGGGACGGTTTAGGGTCCAGGTGAGGGTACGGCAACGCTTTAGGGGGAGCGTGCGTGTGAGGGCGCGGTTTAGTGTTAGCGTACGGGTTAGGATTAGGGGACGGGTGAGTGTCAGGCTTCGGGGAAGGCTTAGGGTTAGGGTTTGGGCTAGGGTTAGGGATAGGGGACGGGGACGGTTTAGGGTCCAGGTGAGGGTACGGCAACGCTTTAGGGGGAGCGTGCGTGTGAGGGCGCGGGTTAGTGTTAGCGTACGGGTTAGGATTAGGGCACGGGTGAGGGTCAGGCTTCGGGGAAGGGTTATGGTTAGGGTTCGGGCTAGGGTTAGGGTTAGGGGACGGGGACGGTTTAGGGTCCAGGTGAGGGTACGGCAACGCTTTAGGGGGAGCGTGCGTGTGAGGGCGTGGGTTAGTGTTTGCGTACGGGTTAGGATTAGGGCACGGGTGAGGGTCCGGCTTCCGGGAAGGGTTAGGGTTAGGGTTCGGGCTAGGGTTAGGGTTAGTGTACGGGGACGGTTTAGGGTCCAGGTGAGGGTACGGCAACGCTTTAGGGGGAGCGTGCCTGTGAGGGCGTGGGTTAGTGTTAGAGTACGGGTTACGATTAGGGGACGGGTGAGGGTCAGGCTTCCGGGAAGGGTTAGGGTTAGGGTTCGGGCTAGGGTTAGGGTTAGGGGACGGGGACGGTTTAGGGTCCAGGTGAGGGTACGGCAACGCTTTAGGGGGAGCGTGCGTGTGAGGGCGCGGGTTAGCGTTAGCGTACGGGTTAGGATTAGGGGACGGGTGAGGGTCAGGCTTCGGGGAAGGGTTAGGGTTAGGGTTCGGGCTAGGGTTAGGGTTAGGGGACGGGGACGGTTTAGGGTCCAGGTGACGGTATGGCAACGCTTTAGGGGGAGCGTGCGTGTGAGGGCGCGAGTTAGCGTTAGCGTACGGGTTAGGATTAGGGGACGGGTGAGGGTCAGGCTTCAGGGAAGGGTTAGGGTTAGGGTTCGGGCTAGGGTTAGGGATAGGGGACGGGGACGGTTTAGGGTCCAGGTGAGGGTACAGCAACACTTTAGGGGGAGCGTGCGTGTGAGGGCGCGGGTTAGTGTTAGCGTACGGGTTAGGATTAGGGGATGGGTGAGGGTCAGGCTTCGGGGAAGGGTTAGGGTTAGGGTTCGGGCTAGGTTTAGGGTTAGGGGACGGGGACGGTTTAGGGTCCAGGTGAGTGTACGGCAACGCTTTAGGGGGAGCGTGCGTGTGAGGGCGTGGGTTACTGTTAGCGTACGGGTTAGGATTAGGGGACGGGTGAGGGTCAGTCTTCGGGGAAGGGTTAGGGTTAGGGTTCGGGCTAGGGTTAGGGTTAGGGGACGGGGACGGTTTAGGGTCCAGGTGAGGGTACAGCAAAGCTTTAGGGGGAGCGTGCGTGTGAGGGCGGGGGTTAGTGTTAGCGTACGGGTTAGGATTAGGGGACGGGTGAGGGTCAGGCTTCGGGGAAGGGTTAGGGTTAGGGTTCGGGCTAGGGTTAGTGTTAGGGGACGGGGACGGTTTAGGGTCCAGGTGAGGGTACGGCAACGCTTTAGGGGGAGCGTGCGTGTGAGGGCGCGTGTTAGTGTTAGCGTACGGGTTAGGATAAGGGGACGGGTGAGGGTCAGGCTTCGGGGAAGGGTTAGGGTTAGGGTTCGGGCTAGGGTTAGGGTTAGGGGACGGGGACGGTTTAGGGTCCAGGTGAGGGTACGGCAACGCTTTAGGGGGAGCGTGCGTGTGAGGGCGTGGGTTAGTGTTAGCGTACGGGTTAGGATTAGGGGACGGGTGAGGGTCAGGCTTCGGGGAAGGGTTAGCGTTAGGGTTCGGGCTAGGGTTAGGTTTAGGGAACGGGGACGGTTTAGGGTCCAGGTGAGGGTACGGCAACGCTTTAGGGGGAGCTTGCGTGTGAGGGCGCGGGTTAGTGTTAGCGTACGGATTAGGATTAGGGGACGGGTGAGGGTCAGGCTTCGGGGAAGGGTTAGGGTTAGTTTTCGGGCTAGGGTTAGGGTTAGGGGAAGGGGACGGCTTAGGGTCCAGGTGAGGGTACGGCAACGCTTTAGGGGGAGCGTGCGTGTGAGGGCGCGGGTTAGTGTTAGCGTACGGGTTAGGATTAGGGTTCGGGTGAGGGTCAGGCTTCGGGGAAGGGTTAGGGTTAGGGTTCGGGCTAGGGTTAGGGTTAGGGGAAGGGGACCGTTTAGGGTCCAGGTGAGGGTACGGCAACGCTTTAGGGGGAGCGTGCGTGTGAGGGCGCGGGTTAGTGTTAGTGTACGGGTTAGGATTAGGGGACGGGTGAGGGTCAGGCTTCGGGGAAGGGTTAGGGTTAGGGTTCAGGCAAGGGTTAGGGTTAGGGGACGGGGACGGTTTAGGGTCCAGGTGAGGGTACGGCAACGCTTTAGGGGGAGCGCGCGTGTGAGGGTGCGGGTTAGTGTTAGCGTACGGGTTAGGATTAGGGGACGGGTGAGGGTCAGGCTTCGGGGAAGGGTTAGGGTTAGGGTTCGGGCTAGGGTTAGGGTTAGGGGATGGGGACGGTTTAGGGTCCAGGTGAGGGTACGGCAACACTTTAGGGGGAGAGTGCGTGTGAGGGCGCGGGTTAGTGTTAGCGTACGGGTTAGGATTAGGGGACGGGTGAGGTTCAGGCTTCGGGGAAGGGTTAGGGTTAGGGTTCGGGCTAGGGTTAGGGTTAGGGGACGGGGACGGTTTAGGGTCCAGGTGAGGGTACGGCAACGCTTTACGGGGAGCGTGCGTGTGAGGGCGCGGGTTAGTGTTAGCGTACGGGTTAGGATTAGGGCACGGGTGAGGGTCAGGCTTCAGGGAAGGGTTAGGGTTAGGGTTCGGGCCAGGGTTAGGGTTAGGGGACGGGGACGGTTTAGGGTCCAGGTGAGGGAACGGGAAAGCTTTAGGGGGAGCGTGCGTGTGAGGGCACGGGTTAGTGTGAGCGTACGGGTTAGGATTAGGGGACGGGTGAGGGTCAGGCTTCGGGGAAGTGTTAGGGTTAGGGTTCGGGCTAGGGTTAGGGTTAGGGGCGGGGACGGTTTAGGGTCCAGGTGAGGGTACGGCAACGCTTTAGGGGGATCGTGCGTGTGAGGGCGCGGGTTAGTGTTCGCGTACGGGTTAGGATTAGGGGACGGGTGAGGGTCAGGCTTCGGGGAAGGGTTAGGGTTAGGGTTCGGGCTAGGGTTAGGGTTAGGGGACGGGGACGGTTTAGGGTCCAGGTGAGGGTACGGCAGCCCTTTAGGGGGAGCGTGCGTGTGAGGGCGCGGGTTAGTGTTAGCGTACGGGTTAGGATTAGGGGACGGGTGAGGGTCAGGCTTCGGGGAAGGGTTAGGGTTAGGGTTCAGCTAGGGTTAGGGTTAGGGGACGGGGACGGTTTAGGGTCCAGGTGAGGGTACGGCAACGCTTTAGGGGAAGCGTGCGTGTCAGGGCGCGGGTTAGTGTTAGCGTACGGGTTAGGATTAGGGGACGGGTGAGGGTCAGGCTTCGGGGAAGGGTTAGGGTTAGGGTTCGGGTTAGGGTTAGGGTTAGGGGACGGGGACGGTTTAGGGTCCAGGTGAGGGAACGGCAACACTTTAGGGGAAGCGTGCGTGTCAGGGTGTGGGTTAGTGTTAGCGTACGGGTTAGGATTAGGGCACGGGTGAGGGCCAGGCTTCGGGGAAGGGTTAGGGTTAGGGTTCGGGCTAGGGTTAGGGTTAGGGGACGGGGACGATTTAGGGTCCAGGTGAGGGTACGGCAACGCTTTATGGGGAGAGTGCGTGTGAGGGCGCGGGTTAGTGTTAGCGTACGGGTTAGGATTAGGGCACGGGTGAGGGTCAGGCTTCGGGGATGGTTTAGGGCTACGGTTCGGGCTAGGGTTAGGGTTACGGGACGGGGATGGTTTAGGGTCCAGGTGAGGGTACGGCAACGCTTTAAGGGGAGCGTGCGTGTGAGGGCGCGGGTTAGTGTTAGCGTACGGGTTAGGATTAGGGCACGGGTGAGGGTCAGGCTTCGGGGAAGGGTTAGGGTTAGGGTTCGGGCTAGGGTTAGGGTTAGGGGACGGGGACGGTATAGGGTCCAGGTGAGGGTACGGCAACGCTTTAGGGGGAGCGTGCGTGTGAGGGCGCGGGTTAGTGTTAGCGTACGGGTTAGGATTAGGGCACGGTTGAGGGTCAGGCTTCGGGGAAGGGTTAGGGCTAGGGTTCGGGCTAGGGTTAGGGTTAGGGGACGGGGACGGTTAAGGGTCCAGGTGAGGGTACGGCAACGCTTTAGGGGGAGCATGCTTGTGAGGGCGCGGGTTAGTGTTAGCGTACGGGTTAGGATTAGGGGACGGGTGAGGGTCAGGCTTCGGGGAAGGGTTAGTGTTAGGGTTCGGGCAAGGATTAGGGTTAGGGGACGGGGACGGTTTAGGGTCCAGGTGAGGTTACGGCAACGCTATAGGTGGAGCATGCGTTTGAGGGCGCGGGTTAGTGTTAGCGTACGGGTTAGGATTAGGGGACAGGTGAGGGTCAGGCTTCGGGGAAGGGTTAGGGTTAGGGTTCGGGCTAGGGTTAGGCTTAGGGGACGGGGACGGTTTAGGGTCCAGGTGAGGGTACGGCAACGCTTTAGGGGGAGCGTGCGTGTGAGGGCGCGGGTTAGTGTTAGCGTACGGGTTAGGATTAGGGGACGGGTGAGGGTCAGGCTTCGGGGAAGGGTTAGGGTTAGGGTCTGGGCTAGGGTTAGGGTTAGGGGACGGGGACGGTTTAGGGTCCAGGTGAGGGTACGGCAACGCTTTAGGGGGAGCGTGCGTGTGAGGGCGCGGTTTAGTGTTAGCGTACGGTTTAGGATTAGGGGACGGGTGAGGGTCAGGCTTCGGGGAAGGCTTAGGGTTAGGGTTTGGGCTAGGGTTAGGGATAGGGGACGGGGACGGTTTAGGGTCCAGGTGAGGGTACGGCAACGCTTTAGGGGGAGCGTGCGTGTGAGGGCGCGGGTTAGTGTTAGCGTACGGGTTAGGATTAGGGCACGGGTGAGGGTCAGGCTTCGGGGAAGGGTTATGGTTAGGGTTCGGGCTAGGGTTAGGGTTAGGGGACGGGGACGGTTTAGGGTCCAGGTGAGGGTACGGCAACGCTTTAGGGGGAGCGTGCGTGTGAGGGCGTGGGTTAGTGTTTGCGTACGGGTTAGGATTAGGGGACGGGTGAGGGTCCGGCTTCGGGGAAGGGTTAGGGTTAGGGTTCGGGCTAGGGTTAGGGTTAGTGTACGGGGACGGTTTAGGGTCCAGGTGAGGGTACGGCAACGCTTTAGGGGGAGCGTGCCTGTGAGGGCGTGGGTTAGTGTTAGAGTACGGGTTACGATTAGGGGACGGGTGAGGGTCAGGCTTCCGGGAAGGTTTAGGGTTAGGGTTCGGGCTAGGGTTAGGGTTAGGGGACGGGGACGGTTTAGGGTCCAGGTGAGGGTACGGCAACGCTTTAGGGGGAGCGTGCGTGTGAGGGCGCGAGTTAGCGTTAGCGTACGGGTTAGGATTAGGGGACGGGTGAGGGTCAGGCTTCAGGGAAGGGTTAGGGTAAGGGTTCGGGCTAGGGTTAGGGATAGGGGACGGGGACGGTTTAGGGTCCAGGTGAGGGTACAGCAACACTTTAGGGGGAGCGTGCGTGTGAGGGCGCGGGTTAGTGTTAGCGTACGGGTTAGGATTAGGGGATGGGTGAGGGTCAGGCTTCGGGGAAGGGTTAGGGTTAGGGTTCGGGCTAGGGTTAGGGTTAGGGGACGGGGACGGTTTAGGGTCCAGGTGAGGGTACAGCAAAGCTTTAGGGGGAGCGTGCGTGTGAGGGCGGGGGTTAGTGTTAGCGTACGGGTTAGGATTAGGGGACGGGTGAGGGTCAGGCTTCGGGGAAGGGTTAGGGTTAGGGTTCGGGCTAGGGTTAGTGTTAGGGGACGGGGACGGTTTAGGGTCCAGGTGAGGGTACGGCAACGCTTTAGGGGGAGCGTGCGTGTGAGGGCGCGTGTTAGTGTTAGCGTACGGGTTAGGATAAGGGGACGGGTGAGGGTCAGGCTTCGGGGAAGGGTTAGGGTTAGGGTTCGGGCTAGGGTTAGGGTTAGGGGACGGGGACGGTTTAGGGTCCAGGTGAGGGTACGGCAACGCTTTAGGGGGAGCGTGCGTGTGAGGGCGTGGGTTAGTGTTAGCGTACGGGTTAGGATTAGGGGACGGGTGAGGGTCAGGCTTCGGGGAAGGGTTAGCGTTAGGGTTCGGGCTAGGGTTAGGGTTAGGGAACGGGGACGGTTTAGGGTCCAGGTGAGGGTACGGCAACGCTTTAGGGGGAGCTTGCGTGTGAGGGCGCGGGTTAGTGTTAGCGTACGGATTAGGATTAGGGGACGGGTGAGGGTCAGGCTTCGGGGAAGGGTTAGGGTTAGTTTTCGGGCTAGGGTTAGGGTTAGGGGAAGGGGACGGCTTAGGGTCCAGGTGAGGGTACGGCAACGCTTTAGGGGGAGCGTGCGTGTGAGGGCGCGGGTTAGTGTTAGCGTACGGGTTAGGATTAGGGTTCGGGTGAGGGTCAGGCTTCGGGGAAGGGTTAGGGTTAGGGTTCGGGCTAGGGTTAGGGTTAGGGGAAGGGGACCGTTTAGGGTCCAGGTGAGGGTACGGCAACGCTTTAGGGGGAGCGTGCGTGTGAGGGCGCGGGTTAGTGTTAGCGTACGGGTTAGGATTAGGGGACGGGTGAGGGTCAGGCTTTGGGGAAGGGTTAGGGTTAGGGTTCAGGCAAGGGTTAGGGTTAGGGGACGGGGACGGTTTAGGGTCCAGGTGAGGGTACGGCAACGCTTTAGGGGGAGCGCGCGTGTGAGGGTGCGGGTTAGTGTTAGCGTACGGGTTAGGATTAGGGGACGGGTGAGGGTCAGGCTTCGGGGAAGGGTTAGGGTTAGGGTTCGGGCTAGGGTTAGGGTTAGGGGATGGGGACGGTTTAGGGTCCAGGTGAGGGTACGGCAACACTTTAGGGGGAGAGTGCGTGTGAGGGCGCGGGTTAGTGTTAGCGTACGGGTTAGGATTAGGGGACGGGTGAGGTTCAGGCTTCGGGGAAGGGTTAGGGTTAGGGTTCGGGCTAGGGTTAGGGTTAGGGGACGGGGACGGTTTAGGGTCCAGGTGAGGGTACGGCAACGCTTTACGGGGAGCGTGCGTGTGAGGGCGCGGGTTAGTGTTAGCGTACGGGTTAGGATTAGGGCACGGGTGAGGGTCAGGCTTCAGGGAAGGGTTAGGGTTAGGGTTCGGGCCAGGGTTAGGGTTAGGGGACGGGGACGGTTTAGGGTCCAGGTGAGGGAACGGGAAAGCTTTAGGGGGAGCGTGCGTGTGAGGGCACGGGTTAGTGTGAGCGTACGGGTTAGGATTAGGGGACGGGTGAGGGTCAGGCTTCGGGGAAGTGTTAGGGTTAGGGTTCGGGCTAGGGTTAGGGTTAGGGGACGGGGACGGTTTAGGGTCCAGGTGAGGGTACGGCAACGCTTTAGGGGGATCGTGCGTGTGAGGGCGCGGGTTAGTGTTCGCGTACGGGTTAGGATTAGGGGACGGGTGAGGGTCAGGCTTCGGGGAAGGGTTAGGGTTAGGGTTCGGGCTAGGGTTAGGGTTAGGGGACGGGGACGGTTTAGGGTCCAGGTGAGGGTACGGCAGCCCTTTAGGGGGAGCGTGCGTGTGAGGGCGCGGGTTAGTGTTAGCGTACGGGTTAGGATTAGGGGACGGGTGAGGGTCAGGCTTCGGGGAAGGGTTAGGGTTAGGGTTCAGCTAGGGTTAGGGTTAGGGGACGGGGACGGTTTAGGGTCCAGGTGAGGGTACGGCAACGCTTTAGGGGAAGCGTGCGTGTCAGGGCGCGGGTTAGTGTTAGCGTACGGGTTAGGATTAGGGGACGGGTGAGGGTCAGGCTTCGGGGAAGGGTTAGGGTTAGGGTTCGGGTTAGGGTTAGGGTTAGGGGACGGGGACGGTTTAGGGTCCAGGTGAGGGAACGGCAACGCTTTAGGGGAAGCGTGCGTGTCAGGGCGTGGGTTAGTGTTAGCGTACGGGTTAGGATTAGGGCACGGGTGAGGGCCAGGCTTCGGGGAAGGGTTAGGGTTAGGGTTCGGGCTAGGGTTAGGGTTAGGGGACGGGGACGATTTAGGGTCCAGGTGAGGGTACGGCAACGCTTTATGGGGAGAGTGCGTGTGAGGGCGCGGGTTAGTGTTAGCGTACGGGTTAGGATTAGGGCACGGGTGAGGGTCAGGCTTCGGGGATGGTTTAGGGCTACGGTTCGGGCTAGGGTTAGGGTTACGGGACGGGGATGGTTTAGGGTCCAGGTGAGGGTACGGCAACGCTTTAAGGGGAGCGTGCGTGTGAGGGCGCGGGTTAGTGTTAGCGTACGGGTTAGGATTAGGTCACGGGTGAGGGTCAGGCTTCGGGGAAGGGTTAGGGTTAGGGTTCGGTTAGGGTTAGGGTTAGGGGACGGGGACGGTTTAGGGTCCAAGTTAGGGTACGGCAACGCTTTAGGGGAGCGTGCGTGTGAGGGCGCGGGTTAGTGTTAGCGTACGGGTTAGGATTAGGGCACCGGTGAAGGTCAGGCTTCGGGGAAGGGTTAGGGTTAGGATTCGGGCTAGGGTTAGGGTTAGGGGACGGGGACGGTTTAGGGTCCAGGTGAGGGTACGGCAACGCTTTAGGGGGAGCGTGCGTGTGAGGGCGCGGGTTAGTGTTAGCGTACGGGTTAGGATTAGGGCACGGTTGAGGGTCTGGCTTCGGGGAAGGGTTAGGGCTAGGGTTCGGGCTAGGGTTAGGGTTAGGGGACGGGGACGGTTAAGGGTCCAGGTGAGGGTACGGCAACGCTTTAGGGGGAGCATGCTTGTGAGGGCGCGGGTTAGTGTTAGCGTACGGGTTAGGATTAGGGGACGGGTGAGGGTCAGGCTTCGGGGAAGGGTTAGTGTTAGGGTTCGGGCAAGGATTAGGGTTAGGGGACGGGGACGGTTTAGGGTCCAGGTGAGGTTACGGCAACGCTATAGGTGGAGCATGTGTTTGAGGGCGCGGGTTAGTGTTAGCGTACGGGTTAGGATTAGGGGACAGGTGAGGGTCAGGCTTCGGGGAAGGTTTAGGGTTAGGGTTCGGGCTAGGGTTAGGCTTAGGGGACGGGGACGGTTTAGGGTCCAGGTGAGGGTACGGCAACGCTTTAGGGGGAGCGTGCGTGTGAGGGCGCGGGTTAGTGTTAGCGTACGGGTTAGGATTAGGGGACGGGTGAGGGTCAGGCTTCGGGGAAGGGTTAGGGTTAGGTTTCGGTTAGGGTTAGGGTTAGGGGACGGGGACGGTTTAGGGTCCAGGTGAGGGTACGGCAACGCTTTAGGGGGAGCGTGCGTTTGAGGGCGCGGGTTAGTGTTAGCGTACGGGTTAGGATTAGGGCACCGGTGAAGGTCAGGCTTCGGGGAAGTCTTAGGGTTAGGGTTCGGGCTAGGGTTAGGGTTAGGGGACGGGGACGGTTTAGGGTCCAGGTGAGTGTACGGCAACGCTTTAGAGGGAGCGTGCGTGTGAGGGCGCGGGTTAGTGTTAACGTACGGGTTAGGATTAGGGGACGGGTGAGGGTCAGGCTTCGGGGAAGTGTTATGGTTAGGGTTCGGGCTAGGGTTAGGGTTAGGGGACGGGGACGGTTTAGGGTCCAGGTGAGGGTACGGCAACGCTTTAGGGGGAGCGTGCGTGTGAGGGCGTGGGTTAGTGTTTGCGTACGGGTTAGGATTAGGGGACGGGTGAGGGTCCGGCTTCGGGGAAGGGTTAGGGTTAGGGTTCGGGCTAGGGTTAGGGTTAGTGTACGGGGACGGTTTAGGGTCCAGGTGAGGGTACGGCAACGCTTTAGGGGGAGCGTGCCTGTGAGGGCGTGGGTTAGTGTTAGAGTACGGGTTACGATTAGGGGACGGGTGAGGGTCAGACTTCCGGGAAGGGTTAGGGTTAGGGTTCGGGCTAGGGTTAGGGTTAGGGGACGGGGACGGTTTAGGGTCCAGGTGAGGGTACGGCAACGCTTTAGGGGGAGCGTGCGTGTGAGGGCGCGGGTTAGCGTTAGCGTACGGGTTAGGATTAGGGGACGGGTGAGGGTCAGGCTTCGGGGAAGGGTTAGGGATAGGGTTCGGGCTAGGGTTAGGGTTAGGGAACGTGGACGGTTTAGGGTCCAGGTGACGGTATGGCAACGCTTTAGGGGGAGCGTGCGTGTGAGGGCGCGAGTTAGCGTTAGCGTACGGGTTAGGATTAGGGGACGGGTGAGGGTCAGGCTTCAGGGAAGGGTTAGGGTTAGGGTTCGGGCTAGGGTTAGGGATAGGGGACGGGGACGGTTTAGGGTCCAGGTGAGGGTACAGCAACACTTTAGGGGGAGAGTGCGTGTGAGGGCGCGGGTTAGTGTTAGCGTACGGGTTAGGATTAGGGGATGGGTGAGGGTCAGGCTTCGGGGAAGGGTTAGGGTTAGGGTTCGGGCTAGGTTTAGGGTTAGGGGACGGGGACGGTTTAGGGTCCAGGTGAGTGTACGGCAACGCTTTAGGGGGAGCGTGCGTGTGAGGGCGTGGGTTACTGTTAGCGTACGGGTTAGGATTAGGGGACGGGTGAGGGTCAGTCTTCGGGGAAGGGTTAGGGTTAGGGTTCGGGCTAGGGTTAGGGTTAGGGGACGGGGACGGTTTAGGGTCCAGGTGAGGGTACAGCAAAGCTTTAGGGGGAGCGTGCGTGTGAGGGCGGGGGTTAGTGTTAGCGTACGGGTTAGGATTAGGGGACGGGTGAGGGTCAGGCTTCGGGGAAGGGTTAGGGTTAGGGTTCGGGCTAGGGTTAGTGTTAGGGGACGGGGACGGTTTAGGGTCCAGGTGAGGGTACGGCAACGCTTTAGGGGGAGCGTGCGTGTGAGGGCGCGTGTTAGTGTTAGCGTACGGGTTAGGATAAGGGGACGGGTGAGGGTCAGGCTTCGGGGAAGGGTTAGGGTTAGGGTTCGGGCTAGGGTTAGGGTTAGGGGACGGGGACGGTTTAGGGTCCAGGTGAGGGTACGGCAACGCTTTAGGGGGAGCGTGCGTGTGAGGGCGTGGGTTAGTGTTAGCGTACGGGTTAGGATTAGGGGACGGGTGAGGGTCAGGCTTCGGGGAAGGGTTAGCGTTAGGGTTCGGGCTAGGGTTAGGGTTAGGGAACGGGGACGGTTTAGGGTCCAGGTGAGGGTACGGCAACGCTTTAGGGGGAGCTTGCGTGTGAGAGCGCGGGTTAGTGTTAGCGTACGGATTAGGATTAGGGGACGGGTGAGGGTCAGGCTTCGGGGAAGGGTTAGGGTTAGTTTTCGGGCTAGGGTTAGGGTTAGGGGAAGGGGACGGCTTAGGGTCCAGGTGAGGGTACGGCAACGCTTTAGGGGGAGCGTGCGTGTGAGGGCGCGGGTTAGTGTTAGCGTACGGGTTAGGATTAGGGTTCGGGTGAGGGTCAGGCTTCGGGGAAGGGTTAGGGTTAGGGTTCGGGCTAGGGTTAGGGTTAGGGGAAGGGGACCGTTTAGGATCCAGGTGAGGGTACGGCAACGCTTTAGGGGGAGCGTGCGTGTGAGGGCGCGGGTTAGTGTTAGCGTACGGGTTAGGATTAGGGGACGGGTGAGGGTCAGGCTTCGGGGAAGGGTTAGGGTTAGGGTTCAGGCAAGGGTTAGGGTTAGGGGACGGGGACGGTTTAGGGTCCAGGTGAGGGTACGGCAACGCTTTAGGGGGAGCGCGCGTGTGAGGGTGCGGGTTAGTGTTAGCGTACGGGTTAGGATTAGGGGACGGGTGAGTGTCAGGCTTCGGGGAAGGGTTAGGGTTAGGGTTCGGGCTAGGGTTAGGGTTAGGGGATGGGGACGGTTTAGGGTCCAGGTGAGGGTACGGCAACACTTTAGGGGTAGAGTGCGTGTGAGGGCGCGGGTTAGTGTTAGCGTACGGGTTAGGATTAGGGGACGGGTGAGGTTCAGGCTTCGGGGAAGGGTTAGGGTTAGGGTTCGGGCTAGGGTTAGGGTTAGGGGACGGGGACGGTTTAGGGTCCAGGTGAGGGAACGGGAAAGCTTTAGGGGGAGCGTGCGTGTGAGGGCACGGGTTAGTGTGAGCGTACGGGTTAGGATTAGGGGACGGGTGAGGGTCAGGCTTCGGGGAAGTGTTAGGGTTAGGGTTCGGGCTAGGGTTAGGGTTAGGGGACGGGGACGGTTTAGGGTCCAGGTGAGGGTACGGCAACGCTTTAGGGGGATCGTGCGTGTGAGGGCGCGGGTTAGTGTTCGCGTACGGGTTAGGATTAGGGGACGGGTGAGGGTCAGGCTTCGGGGAAGGGTTAGGGTTAGGGTTCGGGCTAGGGTTAGGGTTAGGGGACGGGGACGGTTTAGGGTCCAGGTGAGGGTACGGCAGCCCTTTAGGGGGAGCGTGCGTGTGAGGGCGCGGGTTAGTGTTAGCGTACGGGTTAGGATTAGGGGACGGGTGAGGGTCAGGCTTCGGGGAAGGGTTAGGGTTAGGGTTCAGCTAGGGTTAGGGTTAGGGGACGGGGACGGTTTAGGGTCCAGGTGAGGGTACGGCAACGCTTTAGGGGAAGCGTGCGTGTCAGGGCGCGGGTTAGTGTTAGCGTACGGGTTAGGATTAGGGGACGGGTGAGGGTCAGGCTTCGGGGAAGGGTTAGGGTTAGGGTTCGGGTTAGGGTTAGGGTTAGGGGACGGGGACGGTTTAGGGTCCAGGTGAGGGAACGGCAACGCTTAAGGGGAAGCGTGCGTGTCAGGGCGTGGGTTAGTGTTAGCGTACGGGTTAGGATTAGGGCACGGGTGAGGGCCAGGCTTCGGGGAAGGGTTAGGGTTAGGGTTCGGGCTAGGGTTAGGGTTAGGGGACGGGGACGATTTAGGGTCCAGGTGAGGGTACGGCAACGCTTTATGGGGAGAGTGCGTGTGAGGGCGCGGGTTAGTGTTAGCGTACGGGTTAGGATTAGGGCACGGGTGAGGGTCAGGCTTCGGGGATGGTTTAGGGCTACGGTTCGGGCTAGGGTTAGGGTTACGGGACGGGGATGGTTTAGGGTCCAGGTGAGGGTACGGCAACGCTTTAAGGGGAGCGTGCGTGTGAGGGCGCGGGTTAGTGTTAGCGTACGGGTTAGGATTAGGTCACGGGTGAGGGTCAGGCTTCGGGGAAGGGTTAGGGTTAGGGTTCGGTTAGGGTTAGGGTTAGGGGACGGGGACGGTTTAGGGTCCAAGTTAGGGTACGGCAACGCTTTAGGGGAGCGTGCGTGTGAGGGCGCGGGTTAGTGTTAGCGTACGGGTTAGGATTAGGGCACCGGTGAAGGTCAGGCTTCGGGGAAGGGTTAGGGTTAGGATTCGGGCTAGGGTTAGGGTTAGGGGACGGGGACGGTTTAGGGTCCAGGTGAGGGTACGGCAACGCTTTAGGGGGAGCGTCCGTGTGAGGGCGCGGGTTAGTGTTTGCGTACGGGTTAGGATTAGGGGACGGGTGAGGGTCAGGCTTCGGGGAAGGGTTAGGGTTAGGGTTCGGGCTAGGGTTAGGGTTAGGGGACGGGGACGGTTTAGGGTCCAGGTGAGGGTACGGCAAAGTTTTAGGGGGAGCGTGCGTGTGAGGGCGCGGGTTAGTGTTAGCGTACGTGTTAGGATTAGGGGACGGGTGAGGGTCAGGCTTCGGGGAAGGGTTAGGGTTAGGGTTCGGGCTAGGGTTAGGGTTAGGGGACGGGGACGGTTTAGGGTCCAGGTGAGGGTACGGCAACGCTTTAGGGTGAGCGTGCGTGTGAGGGCGCGGGATAGTGTTAGCGTACGGGTTAGGATTAGGGGACGGGTGAGGGTCAGGCTTCGGGGAAGGGTTAGGGCTAGTGTTCAGGCTAGGGTTAGGGTTAGGGGACGGGGACGGTTTAGGGTCCAGATGAGGTTACGGCAACGCTTTAGGGGGAGCGTGCGTGTGAGGGCGCGGGTTAGTGTTAGCGTACGGGTTAGGATTAGGGGACAGGTGAGGGTCAGGCTTCGGGGAAGGGTTAGGGCTAGTGTTCAGGCTAGGGTTAGGGTTAGGGGACGGGGACGGTTTAGGGTCCAGATGAGGGTACGGCAACGCTTTAGGGGGAGCGTGCGTGTGAGGGCGCGGGTTATTGTTATCGTACGGGTTAGGATTAGGGCACGGGTGAGGGTCAGGCTTCGGGGAAGGGTTAGGGTTAGGGTTCGGGCTAGGGTTAGGGTTAGGGGACGGGGACGGTTTAGGGTCCAGGTGAGGGTACGGCAACGCTTTAGGGGGAGCGTGCGTGTGAGGGCGCGGGTTAGTGTTTGCGTACGGGTTAGGATTAGGGGACGGGTGAGGGTCAGGCTTCGGGGAAGGGTTAGGGTTAGGGTTCGGGCTAGGGTTAGGGTTAGGGGACGGGGACGGTTTAGGGTCCAGGTGAGGGTACGGCAACGCGTTAGGGGGAGCGTGCGTGTGAGGGCGCGGGTTAGTGGTAGCGTACGGGTTAGGATTAGGACACGGGTTAGGGTCAGGCTTCGGGGAAGGGTTAGGGTTAGGGTTGGTCCTAGGGTTAGAGTTAGGGGACGGGGACGGTTTAGGGTCCAGGTGAGGGTACGGCAACGCTTTAGGGGGAGCGCGCGTGTGAGGGCGCGGGTTAGTGTTAGCGTACGGGTTAGGATTAGGGGACGGGTGAGGGTCAGGCTTCGGGGAAGGGTTAGGGTTAGGGTTCGGGCTAGGGTTAGGGTTAGGGAACGGGGACGGTTTAGGGTCCAGGTGAGGGTACGGCAACGCTTTAGGGGGATCGTGCGTGTGAGGGCGCGGGTTAGTGTTAGCGTACGGGTTAGGATTAGGGGACGGGTGAGGGTCAGGCTTCGGGGAAGGGTTAGGGCTAGTGTTCAGGCTAGGGTTAGGGTTAGGGGACGGGGACGGTTTAGGGTCCAGGTGAGGGTACGGCAACGCTTTAGGGGGAGCGTGCGTGTGAGGGCGCGGGTTAGTGTTAGCGTTCGGGATAGGATTAGGGCACCGGTGAGTGTCAGGCTTCGGGGAAGGCTTAGGGTTAGGGTTCGGGCTAGGGTTAGGGTTAGGGGACGGGGACGGTTTAGGGTCCAGGTGAGGGTACGGCAACGCTTTAGGGGGAGCGTTCGTGTGAGGGCGCGGGTTAGTGTTAGCGTACGGGTTAGGATTAGGGGACGGGTGAGGGTCAGGCTTCGGGGAAGGGTTAAGGTTAGCTTTCGGTTAGGGTTAGGGTTAGGGGACGGGGACGGTTTAGGGTCCAGGTGAGGGTACGGCAACGCTTTAGGGGAAGCGTGCGTTTGAGGGCGCGGGTTAGTGTTAGCGTACGGGTTAGGATTAGGGCACCGGTGAAGGTCAGGCTTCGGGGAAGGGTTAGGGTTAGGGTTCGGGCTAGGGTTAGGGTTAGGGGACGGGGACGGTTTAGGGTCCAGGTGAGGGTACGGCAACGCTTTAGGGGGAGCGTGCGTGTGAGGGCGCGGGTTAGTGTTAGCGTACGGGTTAGGATTAGGGGACGGGTGAGGGTCAGGCTTCGGGGAAGGGTTAGGGTTAGGGTTTGGGCTAGGGTTAGGGTTAGGGGACGGGGACGGTTTAGGGTCTAGGTGAGGGTACGGCAACACTTTAGGGGGAGCGTGCGTGTGAGGGCGCGGTTTAGTGTTAGCGTACGGGTTAGGATTAGGGCACCGGTGAGGGTCAGGCTTCGGGGAAGGCTTAGGGTAAGGGTTTGGGCTAGGGTTAGGGATAGGGGACGGGGACGGTTTAGGGTCCAGGTGAGGGTACGGCAACGCTTTAGGGGGAGCGTGCGTGTGAGGGCGCGGGTTAGTGTTAGCGTACGGGTTAGGATTAGGGCACGGGGGAGGGTCAGGCTTCGGGGAAAGGTTAGGGTTAGGGTTCGGGCTAGGGTTAGGGTTAGGGGACGGGGACGGTTTAGGGTCCAGGTGAGGGTACGGCAATGCTTTAGGGGGAGCGTGCGTGTGAGGGCGCAGGTTAGTGTTTGCGTACGGGTTAGGATTAGGGGACGGGTGAGGGTCAGGCTTCGGGGAAGGGTTAGGGTTAGGGTTCGGGCTAGGGTTAGGGTTAGGGGACGGGGACGGTTTAGGGTCCAGGTGAGGGTACGGCAACGTTTTAGGGGGAGCGTGCGTGTGAGGGCGCGGGTTAGTGTTAGCGTACGTGTTAGGATTAGGGGACGGGTGAGGGTCAGGCTTCGGGGAAGGGTTAGGGTTAGGGTTCGGGCTAGGGTTAGGGTTAGGGGACGGGGACGGTTTAGGGTCCAGGTGAGGGTACGGCAACGCTTTAGGGTGAGCGTGCGTGTGAGGGCGCGGGATAGTGTTAGTGTACGGGTTAGGATTAGGGGACGGGTGAGGGTCAGGCTTCGGGGAAGGGTTAGGGCTAGTGTTCAGGCTAGGGTTAGGGTTAGGGGACGGGGACGGTTTAGGGTCCAGATGAGGGTACGGCAACGCTTTAGGGGGAGCGTGCGTGTGAGGGCGCGGGTTAGTGTTAGCGTACGGGTTAGGATTAGGGGACAGGTGAGGGTCAGGCTTCGGGGAAGGGTTAGGGCTAGTGTTCAGGCTAGGGTTAGGGTTAGGGGACGGGGACGGTTTAGGGTCCAGATGAGGGTACGGCAACGCTTTAGGGGGAGCGTGCGTGTGAGGGCGCGGGTTAGTGTTATCGTACGGGTTAGGATTAGGGCACGGGTGAGGGTCAGGCTTCGGGGAAGGGTTAGGGTTAGGGTTCGGGCTAGGGTTAGGGTTAGGGGACGGGGACGGTTTAGGGTCCAGGTGAGGGTACGGCAACGCTTTAGGGGGAGCGTGCGTGTGAGGGCGCGGGTTAGTGGTAGCGTACGGGTTAGGATTAGGACACGGGTTAGGGTCAGGCTTCGGGGAAGGGTTAGGGTTAGGGTTGGTCCTAGGGTTAGAGTTAGGGGACGGGGACGGTTTAGGGTCCAGGTGAGGGTACGGCAACGCTTTAGGGGGAGCGCGCGTGTGAGGGCGCGGGTTAGTGTTAGCGTACGGGTTAGGATTAGGGGACGGGTGAGGGTCAGGCTTCGGGGAAGGGTTAGGGTTAGGGTTCGGGCTAGGGTTAGGGTTAGGGAACGGGGACGGTTTAGGGTCCAGGTGAGGGTACGGCAACGCTTTAGGGGGAGCGTGCGTGTGAGGGCGCGGGTTAGTGTTAGCGTACGGGTTAGGATTAGGGGACGGGTGAGGGTCAGGCTTCGGGGAAGGGTTAGGGCTAGTGTTCAGGCTAGGGTTAGGGTTAGGGGACGGGGACGGTTTAGGGTCCAGGTGAGGGTACGGCAACGCTTTAGGGGGAGCGTGCGTGTGAGGGCGCGGGTTAGTGTTAGCGTTCGGGATAGGATTAGGGCACCGGTGAGTGTCAGGCTTCGGGGAAGGCTTAGGGTTAGGGTTCGGGCTAGGGTTAGGGTTAGGGGACGGGGACGGTTTAGGGTCCAGGTGAGGGTACGGCAACGCTTTAGGGGGAGCGTGCGTGTGAGGGCGCGGGTTAGTGTTAGCGTACGGGTTAGGATTAGGGGACGGGTGAGGGTCAGGCTTCGGGGAAGGGTTAAGGTTAGCTTTCGGTTAGGGTTAGGGTTAGGGGACGGGGACGGTTTAGGGTCCAGGTGAGGGTACGGCAACGCTTTAGGGGAAGCGTGCGTTTGAGGGCGCGGGTTAGTGTTAGCGTACGGGTTAGGATTAGGGCACCGGTGAAGGTCAGGCTTCGGGGAAGGGTTAGGGTTAGGGTTCGGGCTAGGGTTAGGGTTAGGGGACGGGGACGGTTTAGGGTCCAGGTGAGGGTACGGCAACGCTTTAGGGGGAGCGTGCGTGTGAGGGCGCGGGTTAGTGTTAGCGTACGGGTTAGGATTAGGGGACGGGTGAGGGTCAGGCTTCGGGGAAGGGTTAGGGTTAGGGTTTGGGCTAGGGTTAGGGTTAGGGGACGGGGACGGTTTAGGGTCTAGGTGAGGGTACGGCAACACTTTAGGGGGAGCGTGCGTGTGAGGGCGCGGTTTAGTGTTAGCGTACGGGTTAGGATTAGGGCACCGGTGAGGGTCAGGCTTCGGGGAAGGCTTAGGGTAAGGGTTTGGGCTAGGGTTAGGGATAGGGGACGGGGACGGTTTAGGGTCCAGGTGAGGGTACGGCAACGCTTTAGGGGGAGCGTGCGTGTGAGGGCGCGGGTTAGTGTTAGCGTACGGGTTAGGATTAGGGCACGGGGGAGGGTCAGGCTTCGGGGAAAGGTTAGGGTTAGGGTTCGGGCTAGGGTTAGGGTTAGGGGACGGGGACGGTTTAGGGTCCAGGTGAGGGTACGGCAACGCTTTAGGGGGAGCGTGCGTGTGAGGGCGCGGGTTAGTGTTAGCGTACGGGTTAGGATTAGGGCACGGGTGAGGGTCAGGCTTCGGGGAAGGTTTAGGGTTAGGGTTCGGGCTAGGGTTAGGGTTAGGGGACGGGGACGGTTTAGGGTCCAGGTGAGGGTACGGCAATGCTTTAGGGGGAGCGTGCGTGTGAGGGCGCGGGTTAGTGTTTGCGTACGGGTTAGGATTAGGGGACGGGTGAGGGTCAGGCTTCGGGGAAGGGTTAGGGTTAGGGTTCGGGCTAGGGTTAGGGTTAGGGGACGGGGACGGTTTAGGGTCCAGGTGAGGGTACGGCAACGCTTTAGGGGGAGCGTGCGTGTGAGGGCGCGGGTTAGTGTTAGCGTACGGGTTAGGATTAGGGGACGGGTGAGGGTCAGGCTTCGGGGAAGGGTTAGGGTTAGGGTTCGGGCTAGGGTTAGGGTTAGGGGACGGGGACGGTTTAGGGTCCAGGTGAGGGTACGGCAACGCTTTAGGGGGAGTGTGCGTGTGAGGGCGCGGGTTAGTGTTAGCGTACGGGTTAGGATTAGGGGACGGGTGAGGTTCAGGCTTCGGGGATGGGTTAGGGCTAGTGTTCAGGCTAGGGTTAGGGTTAGGGGACGGGGACGGTTTAGTGTCCAGATGAGGGTACGGCAACGCTTTAGGGGGAGCGTGCGTGTGAGGGCGCGGGTTAGTGTTAGCGTACGGGTTAGGATTAGGGGACGGGTGAGGGTCAGGCTTCGGGGAAGGGTTAGGGTTAGGGTTCGGGCTAGGGTTAGGGTTAGGGGACGGGGACGGTTTAGGGTCCAGGTGAGGGTACGGCAACGCTTTAGGGGGAGCGTGTTGTGAGGGCGCGGGTTAGTGTTAGCGTACGGGTTAGGATTAGGGGACGTGTGAGGGTCAGGCTTTGGGGAAGCGTTAGGGTTTGGGTTCGGGCTAGGGTTAGGGTTAGGGGACGGGGACGGTTTAGGGTCCAGGTGAGGGTACGGCAACGCTTTAGGGGGAGCGTGTGTGTGAGGGCGCGGGTTAGTGTTAGCGTACGGGTTAGGATTAGGGGACGGGTGAGGGTCAGGCTTCGGGGAAGGGTTAGGTTTAGGGTTCGGGCTAGGGTTAGGGTTAGGGGACGGGAACGGTTTAGGGTCCAGGTGAGGGTACGGCAACGCTTTAGGGGGAGCGTGCGTGTGAGGGAGCGGGTTAGTGTTAGCGTACGGGTTAGGATTAGGGCACCGGTGAGGGTCAGGCTTCGAGGAAGGGTTAGGGTTAGGTTTCGGGCTAGGGTTAGGGTTAGGGGACGGGGACGGTTTAGGGTCCAGGTGAGGGTACGGCAACGCTTTAGGGGGAGCGTGCGTGTGAGGGCGCGGGTTAGTGTTAGCGTACGGGATAGGATTAGGTCACCGGTGAGTGTCAGGCTTCGGGGAAGGGTTAGGGTTAGGGTTCGGGCTAGGGTTAGGGTTAGGGGACGGGGACGGTTTAGGGTCCAGGTGAGGGTACGGCAACGCTTTAGGGGGAGCGTGCGTGTGAGGGCGCGGGTTAGTGTTAGCGTACGGGTTAGGATTAGGGGACGGGTGAGGGTCAGGCTTCGGGGATGGGTTAGGGCTAGGGTTCGGGCTAGGGTTAGGGTTAGGGGACGTGGACGGTTTAGGGTCCAGGTGAGGGTACGGCAACGCTTTAAGGGGAGCGTGCGTGTGAGGGCGCGGGTTAGTGTTAGCGTACGGGTTAGGATTAGGGGACGGGTGAGGGTCAGGCTTCGGGGAAGGGTTAGGGCTAGGTTTCGGTTAGGGTTAGGGTTAGGGGACGGGGACGGTTTAGGGTCCAGGTGAGGGTACGGCAACGCTTTAGGTGGAGCGTGCGTTTGAGGGCGCGGGTTAGTGTTAGCGTACGGGTTAGGATTAGGGCACCGGTGAAGGTCAGGCTTCGGGGAAGGGTTAGGGTTAGGGTTCGGGCTAGGGTTAGGGTTAGGGGACGGGGACGGTTTAGGGTCCAGGTGAGGGTACGGCAACGCTTTAGGGGGAGCGTGCGTGTGAGGGCGCGGGTTAGTGTTAGCGTACGGGTTAGGAATAGGGGACGGTTGAGGGTCAGGCTTCGGGGAAGGGTTAGCGTTGGGGTTTGTGCTAGGGTTAGGGTTAGGGTACGGGGACGGTTTAGGGTCCAGGTGAGGGTACGGCAACGCTTTAGGGGGAGCGTGCGTGTGAGGGCGCAGTTTAGTGTTACCGTACGGGTTAGAATTAGGGCACCGGTGAGGGTCAGGCTTCGGGGAAGGGTTAGGGTTAGGGTTCGGGCTAGGGTTAGGGTTAGGGGACGGGGACGGTTTAGGGTCCAGGTGAGGGTACGGCAACGCTTTAGGGGGAGCGTGCGTGTGAGGGCGCGGGTTAGTGTTAGCGTACGGGTTAGGATTAGGGGACGGGTGAGGGTCAGGCTTCGGGGAAGGGTTAGGGTTAGGGTTCGGGCTAGGGTTAGGGTTAGGGGACGGGGACGGTTTAGGGTCCAGGTGAGGGTACGGCAACGCTTTAGGGGGAGCGTGCGTGTGAGGGCGCGGGTTAGTGTTAGCATACGGGTTAGGATTAGGGCACCGGTGAGGGTCAGGCTTCGAGGAAGCGTTAGGGTTAGGGTTCGGGCTAGGGTTAGGGTTAGGGGACGGGGACGGTTTAGGGTCCAGGTGGGGGTACGGCAACGCTTTAGGGGGAGCGTGCGTGTGAGGGCGCGGGTTAGTGTTAGCGTACGGGATAGGATTAGGGCACCGGTGAGTGTCAGGCTTCGGGGAAGGCTTAGGGTTAGGGTTCGGGCTAGGGTTAGGGTTAGGGGACGGGGACGGTTTAGGGTCCAGGTGAGGGTACGGCAACGCTTTAGGGGGAGCGTGCGTGTGAGGGCGCCGGTTAGTGTTAGCGTACGGGTTAGGATTAGGGGACGGGTGAGGGTCAGGCTTCGGGGAAGGGTTAGGGTTAGGTTTCGGTTAGGGTTAGGGTTAGGGGACGGGGACGGTTTAGTGTCCAGGTGAGGGTACGGCAACGCTTTAGGGGGAGCGTGCGTTTGAGGGCGCGGGTTAGTGTTAGCGTACGGGTTAGGATTAGGGGACGGGTGAGGGTCAGGCTTCGGGGAAGGGTTAGGGCTAGTGTTCAGGCTAGGGTTAGGGTTAGGGGACGGGGACGGTTTAGGGTCCAGATGAGGGTACGGCAACGCTTTAGGGGGAGTGTGCGTGTGAGGGCGCGAGTTAGTGTTAGCGTACGGGTTAGGATTAGGGCACGGGTGAGGGTCAGGCTTCGGGGAAGGGTTAGGGTTAGGGTTCGGGCTAGGGTTAGGGTTAGTGAACGGGGACGGTTTAGGGTCCAGGTGAGGGTACGGCAACGCTTTAGGGGGAGCGTGCGTGTGAGGGCGCGGGTTAGTGGTAGCGTACGGGTTAGGATTAGGACACGGGTTAGGGTCAGGCTTCGGGGAAGGGTTAGGGTTAGGGTTGGTCCTAGGGTTAGAGTTAGGGGACGGGGACGGTTTAGGGTCCAGGTGAGGGTACGGCAACGCTTTAGGGGGAGCGTGCGTTTGAGGGCGCGGGTTAGTGTTAGCGTACGGGTTAGGATTAGGGGACGGGTGAGGGTCAGGCTTCGGGGAAGGGTTAGGGCTAGTGTTCAGGCTAGGGTTAGGGTTAGGGGACGGGGACGGTTTAGGGTCCAGATGAGGGTACGGCAACGCTTTAGGGGGAGCGTGCGTGTGAGGGCGCGGGTTAGTGTTAGCGTACGGGTTAGGATTAGGGGACAGCTGAGGGTCAGGCTTCGGGGAAGGGTTAGGGCTAGTGTTCAGGCTAGGGTTAGGGTTAGGGGACGGGGACGGTTTAGGGTCCAGGTGAGGGTACGGCAACGCTTTAGGGGGAGCGTGCGTGTGAGGGCGCGGGTTAGTGTTTGCGTACGGGTTAGGATTAGGGGACGGGTGAGGGTCAGGCTTCGGGGAAGGGTTAGGGTTAGGGTTCGGGCTAGGGTTAGGGTTAGTGTACGGGGACGGTTTAGGGTCCAGGTGAGGGTACGGCAACGCTTTAGGGGGAGCGTGCGTGTGAGGGCGCGGGTTAGTGGTAGCGTACGGGTTAGGATTAGGACACGGGTTAGGGTCAGGCTTCGGGGAAGGGTTAGGGTTAGGGTTGGTCCCAGGGTTAGAGTTAGGGGACGGGGACGGTTTAGGGTCCAGGTGAGGGTACGGCAACGCTTTAGGGGGAGCGCGCGTGTGAGGGCGCGGGTTAGTGGTAGCGTACGGGTTAGGATTAGGGGACGGGTGAGGGTCAGGCTTCGGGGAAGGGTTAGGGTTAGGGTTCGGGCTAGGTTTAGGGTTAGGGAACGGGGACGGTTTAGGGTCCAGGTGAGGGTACGGCAACGCTTTAGGGGGAGCGTGCGTGTGAGGGCGCGGGTTAGTGTTAGCGTACGGGTTAGGATTAGGGGACGGGTGAGGGTCAGGCTTCGGGGAAGGGTTAGGGCTAGTGTTCAGGCTAGGGTTAGGGTTAGGGGACGGGGACGGTTTAGGGTCCAGGTGAGGGTACGGCAACGCTTTAGGGGGAGCGTGCGTGTGAGGGCGCGGGTTAGTGTTAGCGTTCGGGATAGGATTAGGGCACCGGTGAGTGTCAGGCTTCGGGGAAGGCTTAGGGTTAGGGTTCGGGCTAGGGTTAGGGTTAGGGGACGGGGACGGTTTAGGGTCCAGGTGAGGGTACGGCAACGCTTTAGGGGGAGCGTGCGTGTGAGGGCGCGGGTTAGTGTTAGCGTACGGGTTAAGATTAGGGGACGGGTGAGGGTCAGGCTTCGGGGAAGGGTTAAGGTTAGCTTTCGGTTAGGGTTAGGGTTAGGGGACGGGGACGGTTTAGGGTCCAGGTGAGGGTACGGCAACGCTTTAGGGGGAGCGTGCGTTTGAGGGCGCGGGTTAGTGTTAGCGTACGGGTTAGGATTAGGGCACCGGTGAAGGTCAGGCTTCGGGGAAGGGTTAGGGTTAGGGTTCGGGCTAGGGTTAGGGTTAGGGGACGGGGACGGTTTAGGGTCCAGGTGAGGGTACGGCAACGCTTTAGGGGGAGCGTGCGTGTGAGGGCGCGGGTTAGTGTTAGCGTACGGGTTAGGATTATGGGACGGGTGAGGGTCAGGCTTCGGGGAAGTGTTAGGGTTAGGGTTTGGGCTAGGGTTAGGGTTAGGGGACGGGGACGGTTTAGGGTCTAGGTGAGGGTACGGCAACGCTTTAGGGGGAGCGTGCGTGTGAGGGCGCGGTTTAGTGTTAGCGTACGGGTTAGGATTAGGGCACCGGTGAGGGTCAGGCTTCGGGGAAGGCTTAGGGTAAGGGTTTGGGCTAGGGTTAGGGATAGGGGACGGGGACGGTTTAGGGTCCAGGTGAGGGTACGGCAACGCTTTAGGGGGAGCGTGCGTGTGAGGGCGCGGGTTAGTGTTAGCGTACGTGTTAGGATTAGGGGACGGGTGAGGGTCAGGCTTCGGGGAAGGGTTAGGGTTAGGGTTCGGGCTAGGGTTAGGGTTAGGGGACGGGGACGGTTTAGGGTCCAGGTGAGGGTACGGCAACGCTTTAGGGGGAGTGTGCGTGTGAGGGCGCGGGTTAGTGTTAGCGTTCGGGTTAGGATTAGGGGACGGGTGAGGGTCAGGCTTCGGGGATGGGTTAGGGCTAGTGTTCAGGCTAGGGTTAGGGTTAGGGGACGGGGACGGTTTAGTGTCCAGATGAGGGTACGGCAACGCTTTAGGGGGAGCGTGCGTGTGAGGGCGCGGGTTAGTGTTAGCGTACGGGTTAGGATTAGGGCACCGGTGAGGGTCAGGCTTCGAGGAAGCGTTAGGGTTAGGGTTCGGGCTAAGGTTAGGGTTAGGGGACGGGGACGGTTTAGGGTCCAGGTGAGGGTACGGCAACGCTTTAGGGGGAGCGTGCGTGTGAGGGCGCCGGTTAGTGTTAGCGTACGGGTTAGGATTAGGGGACGGGTGAGGGTCAGGCTTCGGGGAAGGGTTAGGGTTAGGTTTCGGTTAGGGTTAGGGTTAGGGGACGGGGACGGTTTAGGGTCCAGGTGAGGGTACGGCAACGCTTTAGGGGGAGCGTGCGTTTGAGGACGCGGGTTAGTGTTAGCGTACGGCTTAGGATTAGGGCACCGGTGAGTGTCAGGCTTCGGGGAAGGGTTAGGGTTAGGGTTTGGGCTAGGGTTAGGGTTAGGGGACGGGGACGGTTTAGGGTCCAGGTGAGGGTACGGCAACGCTTTAGGGGGAGCGTGCGTGTGAGGGCGCGGGTTAGTGTTAGCGTACGGGTTAGGATTAGGGGACGGTTGAGGGTCAGGCTTCGGGGAAGGGTTAGGGTTAGGGTTCGGGCTAGGGTTAGGGTTAGGGGACGGGGACGGTTTAGGGTCCAGGTGAGGGTACGGCAACGCTTTAGGGGGAGCGTGCGTGTGAGGGCGCGGGTTAGTGTTAGCGTACGGGTTAGGATTAGGGCACCGGTGAGGGTCAGGCTTCGAGGAAGCGTTAGGGTTAGGGTTCGGGCTAGGGTTAGGGTTAGGGGACGGGGACGGTTTAGGGTCCAGGTGAGGGTACGGCAACGCTTTAGGGGGAGCGTGCATGTGAGGGCGCCGGTTAGTGTTAGCGTACGGGTTAGGATTAGGGGACGGGTGAGGGTCAGGCTTCGGGGAAGGGTTAGGGTTAGGTTTCGGTTAGGGTTAGGGTTAGGGGACGGGGACGGTTTAGGGTCCAGGTGAGGGTACGGCAACGCTTTAGGGGGAGCGTGCGTTTGAGGACGCGGGTTAGTGTTAGCGTACGGCTTAGGATTAGGGCACCGGTGAGTGTCAGGCTTCGGGGAAGGGTTAGGGTTAGGGTTTGGGCTAGGGTTAGGGTTAGGGGACGGGGACGGTTTAGGGTCCAGGTGAGGGTACGGCAACGCTTTAGGGGGAGCGTGCGAGTGAGGGCGCGGGTTAGTGTTAGCGTACGGGTTAGGATTAGGGGACGGGTGAGGGTCAAGCTTCGGGGAAGGGTTAGGGCTAGTGTTCAGGCTAGGGTTAGGGTTAGGGGACGGGGACGGTTTAGGGTCCAGATGAGGGTACGGCAACGCTTTAGGGGGAGCGTGCGTGTGAGGGCGCGGGTTAGTGTTAGCGTACGGGTTAGGATTAGGGGACGGGTGAGGGTCAGGCTTCGGGGAAGGGTTAGGGCTAGTGTTCAGGCTAGGGTTAGGGTTAGGGGACGGGGACGGTTTAGGGTCCAGATGAGGGTACGGCAACGCTTTAGGGGGAGTGTGCGTGTGAGGGCGCGGGTTAGTGTTAGCGTACGGGTTAGGATTAGGGCACGGGTGAGGGTCAGGCTTCGGGGAAGGGTTAGGGTTAGGGTTCGGGCTAGGGTTAGGGTTAGTGTACGGGGACGGTTTAGGGTCCAGGTGAGGGTACGGCAACGCTTTAGGGGGAGCGTGCGTGTGAGGGCGCGGGTTAGTGGTAGCGTACGGGTTAGGATTAGGACACGGGTTAGGGTCAGGCTTCGGGGAAGGGTTAGGGTTAGGGTTGGTCCTAGGGTTAGAGTTAGGGGACGGGGACGGTTTAGGGTCCAGGTGAGGGTACGGCATCGCTTTAGGGGGAGCGTGCGTTTGAGGGCGCGGGTTAGTGTTAGCGTACGGGTTAGGATTAGGGGACGGGTGAGGGTCAGGCTTCGGGGAAGGGTTAAGGTTAGCTTTAGGTTAGGGTTAGGGTTAGGGGACGGGGACGGTTTAGGGTCCAGGTGAGGGTACGGCAACGCTTTAGGGGGAGCGTGCGTTTGAGGGCGCGGGTTAGTGTTAGCGTACGGGTTAGGATTAGGGCACCGGTGAAAGTCAGGCTTCGGGGAAGGGTTAGGGTTAGGGTTCGGGCTAGGGTTAGGGTTAGGGGACGGGGACGGTTTAGGGTCCAGGTGAGGGTACGGCAACGCTTTAGGGGGAGCGTGCGTGTGAGGGCGCGGGTTAGTGTTAGCGTACGGGTTAGGATTAGGGGACGGGTGAGGGTCAGGCTTCTGGGAAGGGTTAGGGTTAGGGTTTGGGCTAGGGTTAGGGTTAGGGGACGGGGACGGTTTAGGGTCCAGGTGAGGGTACGGCAACGCTTTAGGGGGAGCGTGCGTGTGAGGGCGCGGTTTAGTGTTAGCGTACGGGTTAGGATTAGGGCACCGGTGAGGGTCAGGCTTCGGGGAAGGCTTAGGGTTAGGGTTTGGGCTAGGGTTAGGGATAGGGGACGGGGACGGTTTAGGGTCCAGGTGAGGGTACGGCAACGCTTTAGGGGGAGCGTGCGTGTGAGGGCGCGGGTTAGTGTTAGCGTACGGGTTAGGATTAGGGCACGGGGGAGGGTCAGGCTTCGGGGAAGGGTTAGGGTTAGGGTTCGGGCTAGGGTTAGGGTTAGGGGACGGGGACGGTTTAGGGTCCAGGTGAGGGTACGGCAACGCTTTAGGGGGAGCGTGCGTGTGAGGGCGCGGGTTAGTGTTTGCGTACGGGTTAGGATTAGGGGACGGGTGAGGGTCAGGCTTCGGGGAAGGGTTAGTGTTAGGGTTCGGGCTAGGGTTAGGGTTAGTGTACGGGGACGGTTTAGGGTCCAGGTGAGGGTACGGCAACGCTTTAGGGGGAGCGTGCGTGTGAGGGCGCGGGTTAGTGTTAGCGTACGGGTTAGGATTAGGGCACGGTTGAGGGTCAGGCTTCGGGGAAGTGTTAGGGTTAAGGTTCGGGCTAGGGTTAGGGTTAGGGGACGAGGACGGTTTAGGGTCCAGGTGAGGGTACGGCAACGTTTTAGGGGGAGCGTGCGTGTGAGGGCGCGGGTTAGTGTTAGCGTACGGGTTAGGATTAGGGGACGGGTGAGGGTCAGGCTTCGGGGAAGGGTTAGGGTTAGGGTTCGGGCTAGGGTTAGGGTTAGGGGACGGGGACGGTTTAGGGTCCAGGTGAGGGTACGGCAACGTTTTAGGGGGAGCGTGCGTGTGAGGGCGCGGGTTAGTGTTAGCGTACGTGTTAGGATTAGGGGACGGGTGAGGGTCAGGCTTCGGGGAAGGGTTAGGGTTAGGGTTCGGGCTAGGGTTAGGGTTAGGGGACGGGGACGGTTTAGGGTCCAGGTGAGGGTACGGCAACGCTTTAGGGGGAGCGTGCGTGTGAGGGCGCGGGTTAGTGTTAGCGTACGGGTTAGGATTAGGGGACGGGTGAGGGTCAGGCTTCGGGGATGGGTTAGGGCTAGTGTTCAGGCTAGGGTTAGGGTTAGGGGACGGGGACGGTTTAGGGTCCAGATGAGGGTACGGCAACGCTTTAGGGGGAGCGTGCGTGTGAGGGCGCGGGTTAGTGTTAGCGGACGGGTTAGGATTAGGGGACGGGTGAGGATCAGGCTTCGGGGAAGTGTTAGGGCTAGTGTTCAGGCTAGGGTTAGGGTTAGGGGACGGGCTAGGGTTAGGTTTAGGGGACGGGGACGGTTTAGGGTCCAGGTGAGGGTACGGCAACGCTTTAGGGGGAGCGTGCGTGTGAGGGCGCGTGTTAGTGTTAGCATACGGGTTAGGATTAGGGGAAGGGTGAGGGTCAGGCTTCGGGGAAGGATTAGGGTTAGGGTTGGTCCTAGGGTTAGGGTTAGGGGACGGGGACGGTTTAGGGTCCAGGTGAGGGTACGGCAACGCTTTAGGGGGAGCGTGCTTCTGAGGGCGTGGGTTAGTGTTAGCGTACGGGTTAGGATTAGGGAACGGGTGAGGGTCAGGCTTCGGGGAAGGGTTAGGGTTAGGGTTCGGGCTAGTGTTAGGGTAGGGGACGGGGACGGTTTAGGGTCCAGGTGAGGGTACGGCAACGCTTCAGGGGGAGCGTGCGTGTGAGGGCGTGGGTTAGTGTTAGCGTACGGGTTAGGATTAGGGCACGGGTGAGGGTCAGGCTTCGGGGAAGGGTTAGGGTTAGGGTTCGGGCTAGGGTTAGGGTTAGGGGACGGGGACGGTTTAGGGTCCAGGTGAGGGTACGGCAACGCTTTAGGGGGAGCATGCTTGTGAGGGCGCGGGTTAGTGTTAGCGTACGGGTTAGGATTAGGGCACGGGGGAGGGTCAGGCTTCGGGGAAGTGTTAGGGTTAGGGTTCAAGCTAGGGTTAGGGTTAGGGGACGGGACGGTTTAGGGTCCAGGTGAGGGTACAGCAACGCTTTAGGGGGAGCGTGCGTGTGAGGGCGCGGGTTAGTGTTAGCGTACGGGTTAGGATTAGGGGACGGGTGAGGGTTAGGCTTCGGGGAAGGGTTAGTGTTAGAGTTCGGGCTAGGGTTAGGGTTAGGGGACAGGGACGGTTTAGGTTGCAGTTGGGGGTACGGCAACGCTTTAAGGGGAGCGTGCGTGTGAGGTCGCGCGTTAGTGTTAGCGTACGGGTTAGGATTAGGGGACGGGTGAGGGTCAGGCTTCGGGGAAGTGTTAGGGTTAGGGTTCGGGCTAGGGTTAGGGTTTGGGGACGGGGACGGTTTAGGCTCCAGGTGAGGGTACGGCTACGCTTTAGGGGGAGCGTGCATGTGAGGGCGCGGGTTATTGTTAGCGTAAGGGTTAGGATTAGGGGACGGGTGAGGGTCAGGCTTCGGGGAAGGGTTAGGGTTAGGGTTCGGGCTAGGGTTAGGGTTACGGGACGGGGACGGTTTAGGGTCCAGGTGAGGGTACGGCAACGCTTTAGGGGGAGCGTGCGTGTGAAGGCGCGGGTTAGTGTTAGCGTACGGGTTAGGATTAGGGGACGGGTGAGGGTCAGGTTTCGGGGAAGTGTTAGGGTTACGGTTCGGGCTAGGGTTAGGGTTAGGTGATGGGGACGGTTTAGGGTCCAGGTGAGGGTACGGCAACGCTGTAGGGGTAGCGTGCGTGTGAGGGCGCGGGTTAGTGTTAGGGTATGGGTTAGGTTTAGGGGACGGGTGAGGGTCGGGCTTCGGGGAAGGGTTAGGGTTAGGGTTCGGGCTAGGGTTAGGGTTAGGGGACGGGGACGGTTTAGGGTCCAGGTGAGGGTACGGCAACGCTTTAGGGGGAGCGTGCGAGTGAAGGCGCGGGTTAGCGTTAGCGTACGGGTTAGGATTAGGGGACGGGTGAGGGTCAGGCTTCGGGGAAGGGTTAGGGTTAGGGTTCGGGCTAGGGTTAGGGTTAGGGGACGGGGACGGTTTAGGGTCCAGGTGACGGTATGGCAACGCTTTAGGGGGAGCGTGCGTGTGAGGGCGCGAGTTAGCGTTAGCGTACGGGTTAGGATTAGGGGACGGGTGAGGGTCAGGCTTCAGGGAAGTGTTAGGGTTAGGGATCGGGCTACGGTTAGGGATAGGGGACGGGGACGGTTTAGGGTCCAGGTGAGGGTACAGCAACACTTTAGGGGGAGCGTGCGTGTGAGGGCGCGGGTTAGTGTTAGCGTACGGGTTAGGATTAGGGGACGGGTGAGGGTCAGGCTTCGGGGAAGGGTTAGGGTTAGGGTTCGGGCTAGGGTTAGGGTTAGGGGATGGGGACGGTTTAGCGTCCAGGTGAGGGAACGGCAACGCTTTAGGGGGAGCGTGCATGTGAGGGCGCGGGTTAGTGTTAGCGTACGTGTTAGGATTAGGGGACGGGTGAGGGTCAGGCTTCGGGGAAGGGTTAGGGTTAGGGTTCGGGCTAGGGTTAGGGTTAGGGGACGGGGACGGTTTAGGGTCCAGGTGAGGGTACGGCAACGCTTTAGGGGGAGCGTGCGTGTGAGGGCGCGGGTTAGTGTTAGCGTACGGGTTAGGATTAGGGGACGGGTGAGGGTCAGGCTTTGGGGAAGGGTTAGGGTTAGGGTTCGGGCTAGGGTTAGGGTTAGGGGAGGGGGACGGTTTAGGGTCCAGGTGAGGGTACGGCAACGCTTTAGGGGGAGTGTGCATGTGAGGGCGCTGATTAGTGTTAGCGTACGGGTTAGGATTAGGGCACGGGTGAGTGTCAGGCTTCGGGGAAGGGTTAGGGTTAGGGTTCGGGCTAAGGTTAGGGTTAGGGGACGGGGACGGTTTAGGGTCCAGGTGACGGTATGGCAACGCTTTAGGGGGAGCGTGCGTGTGAGGGCGCGCGTTAGCGTTAGCGTACGGGTTAGGATTAGGGGACGTGTGAGGGTCAGGCTTCAGGGAAGAGTTAGGGTTAGGGATCGGGCTACGGTTAGGGATAGGGGACGGGGACGGTTTAGGGTCCAGGTGAGGGTACAGCAACACTTTAGGGGGAGCGTGCGTTTGAGGGCGCGGGTTAGTGTTAGCGTACGGGTTAGGATTAGGGGACGGGTGAGGGTCAGGCTTCGGGGAAGGGTTAGGGTTAGGGTTCGGGCTAAGGTTAGGGTTAGGGGATGGGGACGGTTTAGGGTCCAGGTGAGGGTACGGCAACGCTTTAGGGGGAGCGTGCCTGTGAGGGCGCGGGTTAGTGTTAGCGTACGTGTTAGGATTAGGGGACGGGTGAGGGTCAGGCTTCGGGGAAGGGTTAGGGTTAGGGTTCGGGCTAGGGTTAGGGTTAGGGGACGGGGACGGTTTAGGGTCCAGGTGAGGGTACGGCAACGCTTTAGGGGGAGCGTGCGTGTGAGGGCGCGGGTTAGTGTTAGCGTACGGGTTAGGATTAGGGGACGGGGGAGGGTCAGGCTTTGGGGAAGGGTTAGGGTTAGGGTTCGGGCTAGGGTTAGGGTTAGGGGAGGGGGACGGTTTAGGGTCCAGGTGAGGGTACGGCAACGCTTTAGGGGGAGTGTGCATGTGAGGGCGCTGATTAGTGTTAGCGTACGGGTTAGGATTAGGGCACGGGTGAGTGTCAGGCTTCGGGGAAGGGTTAGGGTTAGGGTTCGGGCTAGGGTTAGGGTTAGGGGACGGGGACGGTTTAGGGTCCAGGTGAGGGTACGGCAACGCTTTAGGGGAAGCGTGCATGTCAAGGCGCGGGTTAGTGTTAGCGTACGGGTTAGGATTAGGGGACGGGTGAGGGTCAGGCTTCAGGGAAGGGTTAGGGTTAGGGTTCGGGCTAGGGTTAGGGTTAGGGCACGGGGACGGTTTAAGTTCCAGGTGAGGGTATGGCAACGCTTTAGGGGGAGCGTGCGTGTGAGGGCGCGAGTTAGTGTTAGCGTACGGGTTAGGATTAGGGGACGGGTGAGGGTCAGGCTTCGGGGAAGGGTTATGGTTAGGGTTCGGGCTAGGGTTAGGGTTAGGGGACGGGGACGGTTTAGGGTCCAGGTGAGGGTACGGCAACGCTTTAGGGGGAGCGTGCGTGTGAGGGCGCGGGTTAGTGTTAGCGTATGGGTTAGGATTAGGGGACGGGTGAGGGTCAGGCTTCGGGGAAGGGTTAGGGTTAGGGTTCGGGCTAGGGTTAGGGTTAGGGGACGGGGACGGTTTAGGGTCCAGGTGAGGGTACGGCAACGCTTTAGGGGGAGCGTGCGTGTGAGGGCGCGGGTTAGTGTTAGCGTACGGGTTAGGATTAGGGGACGGGTGAGGGTCAGGCTTCGGGGAAGGGTTAGGGTGAGGGTTCGGGCTAGGGTTAGGGTTTGTGGACGGGGATGGTTTAGGGTCCAGGTGAGGGTACGGCAACGCTTTAGGGGGAGCGTGCGTGTGAAGGCGCGGGTTAGCGTTAGCGTACGGGTTAGGATTAGGGGACGGGTGAGGGTCAGGCTTCGGGGAAGGGTTAGGGTTAGGGTTCAGGCTAGGGTTAGGGTTAGGGGACGGGGATGGTTTAGGGTCCAGGTGAGGGTACGGCAACGCTTTAGGGGAAGCGTGCATGTCAAGGCGCGGGTTAGTGTTAGCGTACGGGTTAGGATTAGGGGACGGGTGAGGGTCAGGCTTCGGGGAAGGGTTAGGGTTAGGGTTCGGGCTAGGGTTAGGGTTAGGGCACGGGGACGGTTTAGGTTCCAGGTGAGGGTATGGCAACGCTTTAGGGGGAGCGTGCGTGTGAGGGCGCGAGTTAGTGTTAGCGTACGGGTTAGGATTAGGGGACGGGTGAGGGTCAGGCTTCGGGGAAGGGTTATGGTTAGGGTTCGGGCTAGGGTTAGGGTTAGGGGACGGGGACGGTTTAGGGTCCAGGTGAGGGTACGGCAACGCTTTAGGGGGAGCGTGCGTGTGAGGGCGCGGGTTAGTGTTAGCGTATGGGTTAGGATTAGGGGACGGGTGAGGGTCAGGCTTCGGGGAAGGGTTAGGGTTAGGGTTCGGGCTAGGGTTAGGGTTAGGGGACGGGGACGGTTTAGGGTCCAGGTGAGGGTACGGCAACGCTTTAGGGGGAGCGTGCGTGTGAGGGCGCGGGTTAGTGTTAGCGTACGGGTTAGGATTAGGGGACGGGTGAGGGTCAGGCTTCGGGGAAGGGTTAGGGTGAGGGTTCGGGCTAGGGTTAGGGTTTGTGGACGGGGATGGTTTAGGGTCCAGGTGAGGGTACGGCAACGCTTTAGGGGGAGCGTGCGTGTGAAGGCGCGGGTTAGCGTTAGCGTACGGGTTAGGATTAGGGGACGGGTGAGGGTCAGGCTTCGGGGAAGGGTTAGGGTTAGGGTTCAGGCTAGGGTTAGGGTTAGGGGACGGGGATGGTTTAGGGTCCAGGTGAGGGTACGGCAACGCTTTAGGGGAAGCGTGCATGTCAAGGCGCGGGTTAGTGTTAGCGTACGGGTTAGGATTAGGGGACGGGTGAGGGTCAGGCTTCGGGGAAGGGTTAGGGTTAGGGTTCGGGCTAGGGTTAGGGTTAGGGCACGGGGACGGTTTAGGTTCCAGGTGAGGGTATGGCAACGCTTTAGGGGGAGCGTGCGTGTGAGGGCGCGAGTTAGTGTTAGCGTACGGGTTAGGATTAGGGGACGGGTGAGGGTCAGGCTTCGGGGAAGGGTTATGGTTAGGGTTCGGGCTAGGGTTAGGGTTAGGGGACGGGGACGGTTTAGGGTCCAGGTGAGTGTACGGCAACGCTTTAGGGGGAGCGTGCGTGTGAGGGCGCGGGTTAGTGTTAGCGTATGGGTTAGGATTAGGGGACGGGTGAGGTTCAGGCTTCGGGGAAGGGTTAGGGTTAGGGTTCGGGCTAGGGTTAGGGTTAGGGGACGGGGACGGTTTAGGGTCCAGGTGAGGGTACGGCAACGCTTTTGGGGGAGCGTGCGTGTGAGGGCGCGGGTTAGTGTTAGCGTACGGGTTAGGATTAGGGGACGGGTGAGGGTCAGGCTTCGGGGAAGTGTTAGGATTAGGGTTCGGGCTAGGGTTAGGGTTAGGGGATGGGGACGGTTTAGGGTCCAGGTGAGGGTACGGCAACGATGTAGGGGGAGCGTGCGTGTGAGGGCGTGGGTTAGTGTTAGCGTACGGGTTACAATTAGGGGACGGGTGAGGGTCAGGCTTCGGGGAAGGGTTAGGGTTAGGGTTCGGGCTAGGGTTAGGGTTAGGGGACGGGGACGGTTTAGGGTCCAGGTGAGGGTACTGCAACGCTTTAGGGGGAGCGTGCGTGTGGGGGCGCGGGTTAGTGTTAGCGTACGGGTTAGGATTAGGGCACGGGTGAGGGTCAGGCTTCGGGGAAGGGTTAGGGTTAGGGTTGGTCCTAGGGTTAGGGTTAGGGGACGGGGACGGTTTAGGGTCCAGGTGAGGGTACGGCAACGCTTTAGGGGGAGCATGCGTGTGAGGGCGCGGGTTAGTGTTAGCGTACGTGTTAGGATTAGGGGACGGGTGAGGGTCAGGCTTCGGGGAAGGGTTAGGGTTAGGGTTCGGGCTAGGGTTAGGGGACGGGGACGGTTTAGGGTCCAGGTGAGGGTACGGCAACGCTTTAGGGGGAGCGTGCGTGTGAGGGCGCAGGTTAGTGTTAGCGTACGGGTTAGGATTAGGGGACGGGTGAGGGTCAGGCTTCGGGGAAGGGTTAGGGCTAGTGTTCGGGCTAGGGTTAGGGTTAGGGGACGGGTGAGGGTCAGGCTTTGGGGAAGGGTTAGGGTTTGGGTTCGGGCTAGGGTTAGGGTTAGGGGACGGGGACGGTTTAGGGTCCAGGTGAGGGTACGGCAACGCTTTAGGGGGAGCGTGCGTGTGAGAGCGCGGGTTAGTGTTAGCGTACGGGTTAGGATTAGGGGACGGGTGAGGGTCAAGCTTCGGGGAAGGGTTAGGGCTAGTGTTCAGGCTAGGGTTAGGGTTAGGGGACGGGGACGGTTTAGGGTCCAGATGAGGGTACGGCAACGCTTTAGGGGGAGCGTGCGTGTGAGGGCGCGGGTTAGTGTTAGCGTACGGGTTAGGATTAGGGGATGGGTGAGGGTCAGGCTTCGGGGAAGGGTTAGGGCTAGTGTTCAGGCTAGGGTTAGGGTTAGGGGACGGGGACGGTTTAGGGTCCAGATGAGGGTACGGCAACGCTTTAGGGGGAGTGTGCGTGTGAGGGCGCGGGTTAGTGTTAGCGTACGGGTTAGGATTAGGGCACGGGTGAGGGTCAGGCTTCGGGGAAGGGTTAGGGTTAGGGTTCGGGCTAGGGTTAGGGTTAGTGTACGGGGACGGTTTAGGGTCCAGGTGAGGGTACGGCAACGCTTTAGGGGGAGCGTGCGTGTGAGGGCGCGGGTTAGTGGTAGCGTACGGGTTAGGATTAGGACACGGGTTAGGGTCAGGCTTCGGGGAAGGGTTAGGGTTAGGGTTGGTCCTAGGGTTAGAGTTAGGGGACGGGGACGGTTTAGGGTCCAGGTGAGGGTACGGCATCGCTTTAGGGGGAGCGTGCGTTTGAGGGCGCGGGTTAGTGTTAGCGTACGGGTTAGGATTAGGGGACGGGTGAGGGTCAGGCTTCGGGGAAGGGTTAAGGTTAGCTTTCGGTTAGGGTTAGGGTTAGGGGACGGGGACGGTTTAGGGTCCAGGTGAGGGTACGGCAACGCTTTAGGGGGAGCGTGCGTTTGAGGGCGCGGGTTAGTGTTAGCGTACGGGTTAGGATTAGGGCACCGGTGAAAGTCAGGCTTCGGGGAAGGGTTAGGGTTAGGGTTCGGGCTAGGGTTAGGGTTAGTGTACGGGGACGGTTTAGGGTCCAGGTGAGGGTACGGCAACGCTTTAGGGGGAGCGTGCGTGTGAGGGCGCGGGTTAGTGTTAGCGTACGGGTTAGGATTAGGGCACGGTTGAGGGTCAGGCTTCGGGGAAGTGTTAGGGTTAGGGTTCGGGCTAGGGTTAGGGTTAGGGGACGAGGACGGTTTAGGGTCCAGGTGAGGGTACGGCAACGTTTTAGGGGGAGCGTGCGTGTGAGGGCGCGGGTTAGTGTTAGCGTACGGGTTAGGATTAGGGGACGGGTGAGGGTCAGGCTTCGGGGAAGGGTTAGGGTTAGGGTTCGGGCTAGGGTTAGGGTTAGGGGACGGGGACGGTTTAGGGTCCAGGTGAGGGTACGGCAACGTTTTAGGGGGAGCGTGCGTGTGAGGGCGCGGGTTAGTGTTAGCGTACGTGTTAGGATTAGGGGACGGGTGAGGGTCAGGCTTCGGGGAAGGGTTAGGGTTAGGGTTCGGGCTAGGGTTAGGGTTAGGGGACGGGGACGGTTTAGGGTCCAGGTGAGGGTACGGCAACGCTTTAGGGGGAGCGTGCGTGTGAGGGCGCGGGTTAGTGTTAGCGTACGGGTTAGGATTAGGGGACGGGTGAGGGTCAGGCTTCGGGGATGGGTTAGGGCTAGTGTTCAGGCTAGGGTTAGGGTTAGGGGACGGGGACGGTTTAGGGTCCAGATGAGGGTACGGCAACGCTTTAGGGGGAGCGTGCGTGTGAGGGCGCGGGTTAGTGTTAGCGGACGGGTTAGGATTAGGGGACGGGTGAGGGTCAGGCTTCGGGGAAGGGTTAGGGCTAGTGTTCAGGCTAGGGTTAGGGTTAGGGGACGGGCTAGGGTTAGGTTTAGGGGACGGGGACGGTTTAGGGTCCAGGTGAGGGTACGGCAACGCTTTAGGGGGAGCGTGCGTGTGAGGGCGCGTGTTAGTGTTAGCATACGGGTTAGGATTAGGGGAAGGGTGAGGGTCAGGCTTCGGGGAAGGATTAGGGTTAGGGTTGGTCCTAGGGTTAGGGTTAGGGGACGGGGACGGTTTAGGGTCCAGGTGAGGGTACGGCAACGCTTTAGGGGGAGCGTGCTTCTGAGGGCGTGGGTTAGTGTTAGCGTACGGGTTAGGATTAGGGAACGGGTGAGGGTCAGGCTTCGGGGAAGGGTTAGGGTTAGGGTTCGGGCTAGTGTTAGGGTAGGGGACGGGGACGGTTTAGGGTCCAGGTGAGGGTACGGCAACGCTTCAGGGGGAGCGTGCGTGTGAGGGCGTGGGTTAGTGTTAGCGTACGGGTTAGGATTAGGGCACGGGTGAGGGTCAGGCTTCGGGGAAGGGTTAGGGTTAGGGTTCGGGCTAGGGTTAGGGTTAGGGGACGGGGACGGTTTAGGGTCCAGGTGAGGGTACGGCAACGCTTTAGGGGGAGCATGCTTGTGAGGGCGCGGGTTAGTGTTAGCGTACGGGTTAGGATTAGGGCACGGGGGAGGGTCAGGCTTCGGGGAAGTGTTAGGGTTAGGGTTCAAGCTAGGGTTAGGGTTAGGGGACGGGACGGTTTAGGGTCCAGGTGAGGGTACAGCAACGCTTTAGGGGGAGCGTGCGTGTGAGGGCGCGGGTTAGTGTTAGCGTACGGGTTAGGATTAGGGGACGGGTGAGGGTTAGGCTTCGGGGAAGGGTTAGTGTTAGAGTTCGGGCTAGGGTTAGGGTTAGGGGACAGGGACGGTTTAGGGTCCAGTTGAGGGTACGGCAACGCTTTAAGGGGAGCGTGCGTGTGAGGTCGCGCGTTAGTGTTAGCGTACGGGTTAGGATTAGGGGACGGGTGAGGGTCAGGCTTCGGGGAAGTGTTAGGGTTAGGGTTCGGGCTAGGGTTAGGGTTTGGGGACGGGGACGGTTTAGGCTCCAGGTGAGGGTACGGCTACGCTTTAGGGGGAGCGTGCATGTGAGGGCGCGGGTTATTGTTAGCGTAAGGGTTAGGATTAGGGGACGGGTGAGGGTCAGGCTTCGGGGAAGGGTTAGGGTTAGGGTTCGGGCTAGGGTTAGGGTTACGGGACGGGGACGGTTTAGGGTCCAGGTGAGGGTACGGCAACGCTTTAGGGGGAGCGTGCGTGTGAAGGCGCGGGTTAGTGTTAGCGTACGGGTTAGGATTAGGGGACGGGTGAGGGTCAGGTTTCGGGGAAGTGTTAGGGTTAGGGTTCGGGCTAGGGTTAGGGTTAGGTGATGGGGACGGTTTAGGGTCCAGGTGAGGGTACGGCAACGCTGTAGGGGTAGCGTGCGTGTGAGGGCGCGGGTTAGTGTTAGGGTATGGGTTAGGTTTAGGGGACGGGTGAGGGTCGGGCTTCGGGGAAGGGTTAGGGTTAGGGTTCGGGCTAGGGTTAGGGTTAGGGGACGGGGACGGTTTAGGGTCCAGGTGAGGGTACGGCAACGCTTTAGGGGGAGCGTGCGAGTGAAGGCGCGGGTTAGCGTTAGCGTACGGGTTAGGATTAGGGGACGGGTGAGGGTCAGGCTTCGGGGAAGGGTTAGGGTTAGGGTTCGGGCTAGGGTTAGGGTTAGGGGACGGGGACGGTTTAGGGTCCAGGTGACGGTATGGCAACGCTTTAGGGGGAGCGTGCGTGTGAGGGCGCGAGTTAGCGTTAGCGTACGGGTTAGGATTAGGGGACGGGTGAGGGTCAGGCTTCAGGGAAGTGTTAGGGTTAGGGATCGGGCTACGGTTAGGGATAGGGGACGGGGACGGTTTAGGGTCCAGGTGAGGGTACAGCAACACTTTAGGGGGAGCGTGCGTGTGAGGGCGCGGGTTAGTGTTAGCGTACGGGTTAGGATTAGGGGACGGGTGAGGGTCAGGCTTCGGGGAAGGGTTAGGGTTAGGGTTCGGGCTAGGGTTAGGGTTAGGGGATGGGGACGGTTTAGCGTCCAGGTGAGGGTACGGCAACGCTTTAGGGGGAGCGTGCATGTGAGGGCGCGGGTTAGTGTTAGCGTACGTGTTAGGATTAGGGGACGGGTGAGGGTCAGGCTTCGGGGAAGGGTTAGGGTTAGGGTTCGGGCTAGGGTTAGGGTTAGGGGACGGGGACGGTTTAGGGTCCAGGTGAGGGTACGGCAACGCTTTAGGGGGAGCGTGCGTGTGAGGGCGCGGGTTAGTGTTAGCGTACGGGTTAGGATTAGGGGACGGGTGAGGGTCAGGCTTTGGGGAAGGGTTAGGGTTAGGGTTCGGGCTAGGGTTAGGGTTAGGGGAGGGGGACGGTTTAGGGTCCAGGTGAGGGTACGGCAACGCTTTAGGGGGAGTGTGCATGTGAGGGCGCTGATTAGTGTTAGCGTACGGGTTAGGATTAGGGCACGGGTGAGTGTCAGGCTTCAGGGAAGGGTTAGGGTTAGGGTTCGGGCTAGGGTTAGGGTTAGGGGACGGGGACGGTTTAGGGTCCAGGTGACGGTATGGCAACGCTTTAGGGGGAGCGTGCGTGTGAGGGCGCGAGTTAGCGTTAGCGTACGGGTTAGGATTAGGGGACAGGTGAGGGTCAGGCTTCAGGGAAGTGTTAGGGTTAGGGATCGGGCTACGGTTAGGGATAGGGGACGGGGACGGTTTAGGGTCCAGGTGAGGGTACAGCAACACTTTAGGGGGAGCGTGCGTTTGAGGGCGCGGGTTAGTGTTAGCGTACGGGTTAGGATTAGGGGACGGGTGAGGGTCAGGCTTCGGGGAAGGGTTAGGGTTAGGGTTCGGGCTAAGGTTAGGGTTAGGGGATGGGGACGGTTTAGGGTCCAGGTGAGGGTACGGCAACGCTTTAGGGGGAGCGTGCATGTGAGGGCGCGGGTTAGTGTTAGCGTACGTGTTAGGATTAGGGGACGGGTGAGGGTCAGGCTTCGGGGAAGGGTTAGGGTTAGGGTTCGGGCTAGGGTTAGGGTTAGGGGACGGGGACGGTTTAGGGTCCAGGTGAGGGTACAGCAACGCTTTAGGGGGAGCGTGCGTGTGAGGGCGCGGGTTAGTGTTAGCGTACGGGTTAGGATTAGGGGACGGGTGAGGGTCAGGCTTTGGGGAAGGGTTAGGGTTAGGGTTCGGGCTAGGGTTAGGGTTAGGGGAGGGGGACGGTTTAGGGTCCAGGTGAGGGTACGGCAACGCTTTAGGGGGAGTGTGCATGTGAGGGCGCTGATTAGTGTTAGCGTACGGGTTAGGATTAGGGCACGGGTGAGTGTCAGGCTTCGGGGAAGGGTTAGGGTTAGGGTTCGGGCTAGGGTTAGGGTTAGGGGATGGGGACGGTTTAGGGTCCAGGTGAGTGTACGGCAACGCTTTAGGGGAAGCGTGCATGTCAAGGCGCGGGTTAGTGTTAGCGTACGGGTTAGGATTAGGGGACGGGTGAGGGTCAGGCTTCAGGGAAGGGTTAGGGTTAGGGTTCGGGCTAGGGTTAGGGTTAGGGCACGGGGACGGTTTAAGTTCCAGGTGAGGGTATGGCAACGCTTTAGGGGGAGCGTGCGTGTGAGGACGCGAGTTAGTGTTAGCGTACGGGTTAGGATTAGGGGACGGGTGAGGGTCAGGCTTCGGGGAAGGGTTATGGTTAGGGTTCGGGCTAGGGTTAGGGTTAGGGGACGGGGACGGTTTAGGGTCCAGGTGAGGGTACGGCAACGCTTTAGGGGGAGCGTGCGTGTGAGGGCGCGGGTTAGTGTTAGCGTATGGGTTAGGATTAGGGGACGGGTGAGGGTCAGGCTTCGGGGAAGGGTTAGGGTTAGGGTTCGGGCTAGGGTTAGGGTTAGGGGACGGGGACGGTTTAGGGTCCAGGTGAGGGTACGGCAACGCTTTAGGGGGAGCGTGCGTGTGAGGGCGCGGGTTAGTGTTAGCGTACGGGTTAGGATTAGGGGACGGGTGAGGGTCAGGCTTCGGGGAAGGGTTAGGGCTAGTGTTCGGGCTAGGGTTAGGGTTAGGGGACGGGTGAGGGTCAGGCTTCGGGGAAGAGTTAGGGTTAGGTTTCGGTTAGAGTTAGGGTTAGGGGACGGGGACGGTTTAGGGTCCAGGTGAGGGTACGGCAACGCTTTAGGGGGAGCGTGCGTGTGAGGGCGCGGGTTAGTGTTAGGGTATGGTTTAGGTTTAGGGGACGGGTGAGGGTCAGGCTTCGGGGAAGGGTTAGGGTTAGGGTTCGGGCTAGGGTTAGGGTTAGGGGACGGGGACGGTTTAGGGTCCAGGTGAGGGTACGGCAACGCTTTAGGGGGAGCGTGCGTAGAAGGCGCGGGTTAGCGTTAGCGTACGGGTTAGGATTAGGGGACGGGTGAGGGTCAGGCTTCGGGGAAGGGTTAGGGTTAGGGTTCAGGCTAGGGTTAGGGTTAGGGGACGGGGACGGTTTAGGGTCCAGGTGACGGTATGGCAACGCTTTAGGGGGAGCGTGCGTGTGAGGGCGCGAGTTAGCGTTAGCGTACGGGTTAGGATTAGGGGACGGGTGAGGGTCAGGCTTCAGGGAAGTGTTAGGGTTAGGGTTCGGGCTACGGTTAGGGATAAGGGACGGGGACGGTTTAGGGTCCAGGTGAGGGTACAGCAACACTTTAGGGGGAGCGTGCGTGTGAGGGCGCGGGTTAGTGTTAGCGTACGGGTTAGGATTAGGGGACGGGTGAGGGTCAGGCTTCGGGGAAGGGTTAGGGTTAGGGTTCGGGCTAGGGTTAGGGTTAGGGGATGGGGACGGTTTAGGGTCCAGGTGAGGGTACGGCAACGCTTTAGGGGGAGCGTGCATGTGAGGGCGCGGGTTAGTGTTAGCGTACGTGTTAGGATTAGGGGACGGGTGAGGGTCAGGCTTCGGGGAAGGGTTAGGGTTAGGGTTCGGGCTAGGGTTAGGGTTAGGGGACGGGGACGGTTTAGGGTCCAGGTGAGGGTACGGCAACGCTTTAGGGGGAGCGTGCGTGTGAGGGCGCGGGTTAGTGTTAGCGTACGGGTTAGGATTAGGGGACGGGTGAGGGTCAGGCTTTGGGGAAGGGTTAGGTTTAGGGTTCCAGCTAGGGTTAGGGTTAGGGGAGGGGTACGGTTTAGGGTCCAGGTGAGGGTCCGGCAACGCTTTAGGGGGAGTGTGCGTGTGAGGGCGCTGATTAGTGTTAGCGTACGGGTTAGGATTAGGGCACGGGTGAGTGTCAGGCTTCGGGGAAGGGTTAGGGTTAGGGTTCGGGCTAGGGTTAGGGTTAGGGGACGGGGACGGTTTAGGGTCCAGGTGAGGGTACGGCAACGCTTTAGGGGAAGCGTGCATGTCAAGGCGCGGGTTAGTGTTAGCGTACGGGTTAGGATTAGGGGACGGGTGAGGGTCAGGCTTCGGGGAAGGGTTAGGGTTAGGGTTCGGGCTAGGGTTAGGGTTAGGGCACGGGGACGGTTTAGGTTCCAGGTGAGGGTATGGCAACGCTTTAGGGGGAGCGTGCGTGTGAGGGCGCGAGTTAGTGTTAGCGTACGGGTTAGGATTAGGGGACGGGTGAGGGTCAGGCTTCGGGGAAGGGTTATGGTTAGGGTTCGGGCTAGGGTTAGGGTTAGGGGACGGGGACGGTTTAGGGTCCAGGTGAGTGTACGGCAACGCTTTAGGGGGAGCGTGCGTGTGAGGGCGCGGGTTAGTGTTAGCGTATGGGTTAGGATTAGGGGACGGGTGAGGGTCAGGCTTCGGGGAAGGGTTAGGGTTAGGGTTCGGGCTAGGGTTAGGGTTAGGGGACGGGGACGGTTTAGGGTCCAGGTGAGGGTACGGCAACGCTTTAGGGGGAGCGTGCGTGTGAGGGCGCGGGTTAGTGTTAGCGTACGGGTTAGGATTAGGGGACGGGTGAGGGTCAGGCTTCGGGGAAGGGTTAGGGTTAGGGTTCGGGCTAGGGTTAGGGTTAGGGGACGGGGACTGTTTAGGGTCCAGGTGAGCGTACGGCAACGCTTTAGGGGGAGCGTGCGTGTGAGGGCGCGGGTTAGTGTTAGCGTACGGGTTAGGATTAGGGGACGGGTGAGGGTCAGGCTTCGGGGAAGTGTTAGGGTTAGGGTTCGGGCTAGGGTTAGGGTTAGGGGATGGGGACGGTTTAGGGTCCAGGTGAGGGTACGGCAACGCTGTAGGGGGAGCGTGCGTGTGAGGGCGCGGGTTAGTGTTAGCGTACGGGTTAGGATTAGGGCACGGGTGAGGGTCAGGCTTCGGGGAAGGGTTAGGGTTAGGGTTCGGGCTAGGGTTAGGGTTAGGGGACGGGGACGGTTTAGGGTCCAGGTGAGGGTACGGCAACGCTTTAGGGGGAGCATGCTTGTGAGGGCGCGGGTTAGTGTTAGCGTACGGGTTAGGATTAGGGCACGGGGGAGGGTCAGGCTTCGGGGAAGTGTTAGGGTTAGGGTTCAAGCTAGGGTTAGGGTTAGGGGACGGGACGGTTTAGGGTCCAGGTGAGGGTACAGCAACGCTTTAGGGGGAGCGTGCGTGTGAGGGCGCGGGTTAGTGTTAGCGTACGGGTTAGGATTAGGGGACGGGTGAGGGTTAGGCTTCGGGGAAGGGTTAGTGTTAGTGTTCGGGCTAGGGTTAGGGTTAGGGGACAGGGACGGTTTAGGGTCCAGTTGAGGGTACGGCAACGCTTTAAGGGGAGCGTGCGTGTGAGGTCGCGCGTTAGTGTTAGCGTACGGGTTAGGATTAGGGGACGGGTGAGGGTCAGGCTTCGGGGAAGTGTTAGGGTTAGGGTTCGGGCTAGGGTTGGGTTTGGGGACGGGGACGGTTTAGGCTCCAGGTGAGGGTACGGCTACGCTTTAGGGGGAGCGTGCATGTGAGGGCGCGGGTTATTGTTAGCGTAAGGGTTAGGATTAGGGGACGGGTGAGGGTCAGGCTTCGGGGAAGGGTTAGGGTTAGGGTTCGGGCTAGGGTTAGGGTTACGGGACGGGGACGGTTTAGGGTCCAGGTGAGGGTACGGCAACGCTTTAGGGGGAGCGTGCGTGTGAAGGCGCGGGTTAGTGTTAGCGTACGGGTTAGGATTAGGGGACGGGTGAGGGTCAGGTTTCGGGGAAGTGTTAGGGTTAGGGTTCGGGCTAGGGTTAGGGTTAGGTGATGGGGACGGTTTAGGGTCCAGGTGAGGGTACGGCAACGCTGTAGGGGTAGCGTGCGTGTGAGGGCGCGGGTTAGTGTTAGGGTATGGGTTAGGTTTAGGGGACGGGTGAGGGTCGGGCTTCGGGGAAGGGTTAGGGTTAGGGTTCGGGCTAGGGTTAGGGTTAGGGGACGGGGACGGTTTAGGGTCCAGGTGAGGGTACGGCAACGCTTTAGGGGGAGCGTGCGAGTGAAGGCGCGGGTTAGCGTTAGCGTACGGGTTAGGATTAGGGGATGGGTGAGGGTCAGGCTTCGGGGAAGGGTTAGGGTTAGGGTTCGGGCTAGGGTTAGGGTTAGGGGACGGGGACGGTTTAGGGTCCAGGTGACGGTATGGCAACGCTTTAGGGGGAGCGTGCGTGTGAGGGCGCGAGTTAGCGTTAGCGTACGGGTTAGGATTAGGGGACGGGTGAGGGTCAGGCTTCAGGGAAGTGTTAGGGTTAGGGATCGGGCTACGGTTAGGGATAGGGGACGGGGACGGTTTAGGGTCCAGGTGAGGGTACAGCAACACTTTAGGGGGAGCGTGCGTGTGAGGGCGCGGGTTAGTGTTAGCGTACGGGTTAGGATTAGGGGACGGGTGAGGGTCAGGCTTCGGGGAAGGGTTAGGGTTAGGGTTCGGGCTAGGGTTAGGGTTAGGGGATGGGGACGGTTTAGCGTCCAGGTGAGGGTACGGCAACGCTTTAGGGGGAGCGTGCATGTGAGGGCGCGGGTTAGTGTTAGCGTACGTGTTAGGATTAGGGGACGGGTGAGGGTCAGGCTTCGGGGAAGGGTTAGGGTTAGGGTTCGGGCTAGGGTTAGGGTTAGGGGACGGGGACGGTTTAGGGTCCAGGTGAGGGTACGGCAACGCTTTAGGGGGAGCGTGCGTGTGAGGGCGCGGGTTAGTGTTAGCGTACGGGTTAGGATTAGGGGACGGGTGAGGGTCAGGCTTTGGGGAAGGGTTAGGGTTAGGGTTCGGGCTAGGGTTAGGGTTAGGGGAGGGGGACGGTTTAGGGTCCAGGTGAGGGTACGGCAACGCTTTAGGGGGAGTGTGCATGTGAGGGCGCTGATTAGTGTTAGCGTACGGGTTAGGATTAGGGCACGGGTGAGTGTCAGGCTTCAGGGAAGGGTTAGGGTTAGGGTTCGGGCTAGGGTTAGGGTTAGGGGACGGGGACGGTTTAGGGTCCAGGTGACGGTATGGCAACGCTTTAGGGGGAGCGTGCGTGTGAGGGCGCGAGTTAGCGTTAGCGTACGGGTTAGGATTAGGGGACGGGTGAGGGTCAGGCTTCAGGGAAGTGTTAGGGTTAGGGATCGGGCTACGGTTAGGGATAGGGGACGGGGACGGTTTAGGGTCCAGGTGAGGGTACAGCAACACTTTAGGGGGAGCGTGCGTTTGAGGGCGCGGGTTAGTGTTAGCGTACGGGTTAGGATTAGGGGACGGGTGAGGGTCAGGCTTCGGGGAAGGGTTAGGGTTAGGGTTCGGGCTAGGGTTAGGGTTAGGGGACGGGGACGGTTTAGGGTCCAGGTGAGGGTACTGCAACGCTTTAGGGGGAGCGTGCGTGTGAGGGCGCGGGTTAGTGTTAGCGTACGGGTTAGGATTAAGGAACGGGTGAGGGTCAGGCTTCGGGGAAGGGTTAGGGTTAGGGTTGGTCCTAGCGTTAGGGTTAGGGGACGGGGACGGTTTAGGGTCCAGGTGAGGGTACGGCAACGCTTTAGGGGGAGCGTGCGTGTGAGGGCGCGGGTTAGTGTTAGCGTACGTGTTAGGATTAGGGGACGGGTGAGGGTCAGGCTTCGGGGAAGGGTTAGGGTTAGGGTTCGGTGTAGGGTTAGGGGACGGGGACGGTTTAGGGTCCAGGTGAGGGTACGGCAACGCTTTAGGGGGAGCGTGCGTGTGAGGGCGCAGGTTAGTGTTAGCGTACGGGTTAGGATTAGGGGACGGGTGAGGGTCAGGCTTCGGGGAAGGGTTAGGGCTAGTGTTCGGGCTAGGGTTAGGGTTAGGGGACGGGTGAGGGTCAGGCTTCGGGGAAGAGTTAGGGTTAGGTTTCGGTTAGAGTTAGGGTTAGGGGACGGGGACGGTTTAGGGTCCAGGTGAGGGTACGGCAACGCTTTAGGGGGAGCGTGCGTGTGAGGGCGCGGGTTAGTGTTAGCGTACGGGTTAGGATTAGGGCACCGGTGAAGGTCAGGCTTCGGGGAAGGGTTAGGGTTAGGGTTCGGGCTAGGGTTAGGGTTAGGGGACGGGGACGGTTTAGGGTCCAGGTGAGGGTACGGCAACGCTTTAGGGGGAGCGTGCGTGTGAGGGCGGGGGTTAGTGTTAGCGTACGGGTTAGGATTAGGGGACGGGTGAGGGTCAGGCTTCGGGGAAGGGTTAGGGTTAGGGTTCGGGCTAGGGTTAGGGTTAGGGGACGGGGACGGTTTAGGGTCCAGGTGAGGGTACGGCAACGCTTTAGGGGGAGCGTGCGTGTGAGGGCGCGGGTTAGTGGTAGCGTACGGGTTAGGATTAGGACACGGGTTAGGGTCAGGCTTCGGGGAAGGGTTAGGGTTAGGGTTGGTCCTAGGGTTAGAGTTAGGGGACGGGGACGGTTTAGGGTCCAGGTGAGGGTACGGCAACGCTTTAGGGGGAGCGTGCGTGTGAGGGCGCGGGTTAGTGTTAGCGTACGGGTTAGGATTAGGGGACGGGTGAGGGTCAGGCTTCGGGGAAGTGTTAGGGTTAGGGTTTGGGCTAGGGTTAGGGTTAGGGGACGGGGACGGTTTAGGGTCTAGGTGAGGGTACGGCAACGCTTTAGGGGGAGCGTGCGTGTGAGGGCGCGGGTTAGTGTTAGCGTACGGGTTAGGATTAGGGCACCGGTGAGGGTCAGGCTTCGGGGAAGGCTTAGGGTAAGGGTTTGGGCTAGGGTTAGGGATAGGGGACGGGGACGGTTTAGGGTCCAGGTGAGGGTACGGCAACGCTTTAGGGGGAGCGTGCGTGTGAGGGCGCGGGTTAGTGTTAGCGTACGTGTTAGGATTAGGGGACGGGTGAGGGTCAGGCTTCGGGGAAGGGTTAGGGTTAGGGTTCGGGCTAGGGTTAGGGTTAGGGGACGGGGACGGTTTAGGGTCCAGGTGAGGGTACGGCAACGCTTTAGGGGGAGTGTGCGTGTGAGGGCGCGGGTTAGTGTTAGCGTACGGGTTAGGATTAGGGGACGGGTGAGGGTCAGGCTTCGGGGATGGGTTAGGGCTAGTGTTCAGGCTAGGGTTAGGGTTAGGGGACGGGGACGGTTTAGTGTCCAGATGAGGGTACGGCAACGCTTTAGGGGGAGCGTGCGTGTGAGGGCGCGGGTTAGTGTTAGCGTACGGGTTAGGATTAGGGGACGGGTGAGGGTCAGGCTTCGGGGAAGGGTTAGGGTTAGGGTTCGGGCTAGGGTTAGGGTTAGGGGACGGGGACGGTTTAGGGTCCAGGTGAGGGTACGGCAACGCTTTAGGGGGAGCGTGTGTGTGAGGGCGCGGGTTAGTGTTAGCGTACGGGTTAGGATTAGGGGACGTGTGAGGGTCAGGCTTTGGGGAAGCGTTAGGGTTTGGGTTCGGGCTAGGGTTAGGGTTAGGGGACGGGGACGGTTTAGGGTCCAGGTGAGGGTACGGCAACGATTTAGGGGGAGCGTGTGTGTGAAGGCGCGGGTTAGTGTTAGCGTACGGGTTAGGATTAGGGGACGGGTGAGGGTAAGGCTTCGGGGAAGGGTTAGGTTTAGGGTTCGGGCTAGGGTTAGGGTTAGGGGACGGGGACGGTTTAGGGTCCAGGTGAGGGTACGGCAACGCTTTAGGGGGAGCGTGCGTGTGAGGGAGCGGGTTAGTGTTAGCGTACGGGTTAGGATTAGGGTACCGGTGAGGGTCAGGCTTCGAGGAAGGGTTAGGGTTAGGGTTCGGGCTAGGGTTAGGGTTAAGGGACGGGGACGGTTTAGGGTCCAGGTGAGGGTACGGCAACGCTTTAGGGGGAGCGTGCGTGTGAGGGCGCGGGTTAGTGTTAGCGTACGGGATAGGATTAGGGCACCGGTGAGTGTCAGGCTTCGGGGAAGGGTTAGGGTTAGGGTTCGGGCTAGGGTTATGGTTAGGGGACGGGGACGGTTTAGGGTCCAGGTGAGGGTACGGCAACGCTTTAGGGGGAGCGTGCGTGTGAGGGCGCGGGTTAGTGTTAGCGTACGGGTTAGGATTAGGGGACGGGTGAGGGTCAGGCTTCGGGGATGTGTTAGGGCTAGGGTTCGGGCTAGGGTTAGGGTTAGGGGACGTGGACGGTTTAGGGTCCAGGTGAGGGTACGGCAACGCTTTAAGGGGAGCGTGCGTGTGAGGGCGCGGGTTAGTGTTAGCGTACGGGTTAGGATTAGGGGACGGGTGAGGGTCAGGCTTCGGAGAAGGGTTAGGGTTAGGTTTCGGTTAGGGTTAGGGTTAGGGGACGGGGACGGTTTAGGGTCCAGGTGAGGGTACGGCAACGCTTTAGGTGGAGCGTGCGTTTGAGGGCGCGGGTTAGTGTTAGCGTACGGGTTAGGATTAGGGCACCGGTGAAGGTCAGGCTTCGGGGAAGAGTTAGGGTTAGGGTTCGGGCTAGGGTTAGGGTTAGGGGACGGGGACGGTTTAGGGTCCAGGTGAGGGTACGGCAACGCTTTAGGGGGAGCGTGCGTGTGAGGGCGCAGTTTAGTGTTACCGTACGGGATAGAATTAGGGCACCGGTGAGGGTCAGGCTTCGGGGAAGGGTTAGGGTTAGGGTTCGGGCTAGGGTTAGGGTTAGGGGACGGGGACGGTTTAGGGTCCAGGTGAGGGTACGGCAACGCTTTAGGGGGAGCGTGCGTGTGAGGGCGCGGGTTAGTGTTAGCGTACGGGTTAGGATTAGGGGACGGGTGAGGGTCAGGCTTCGGGGAAGGGTTAGGGTTAGGGTTCGGGCTAGGGTTAGGGTTAGGGGACGGGGACGGTTTAGGGTCCAGGTGAGGGTACGGCAACGCTTTAGGGGGAGCGTGCGTGTGAGGGCGCGGGTTAGTGTTAGCGTACGGGTTAGGATTAGGGCACCGGTGAGGGTCAGGCTTCGAGGAAGCGTTAGGGTTAGGGTTCGGGCTAGGGTTAGGGTTAGGGGACGGGGACGGTTTAGGGTCCAGGTGAGGGTACGGCAACGCTTTAGGGGGAGCGTGCGTGTGAGGGCGCCGGTTAGTGTTAGCGTACGGGTTAGGATTAGGGGACGGGTGAGGGTCAGGCTTCGGGGAAGGGTTAGGGTTAGGTTTCGGTTAGGGTTAGTGTTAGGGGACGGGGACGGTTTAGGGTCCAGGTGAGGGTACGGCAACGCTTTAGGGGGAGCGTGCGTTTGAGGACGCGGGTTAGTGTTAGCCCACGGCTTAGGATTAGGGCACCGGTGAGTGTCAGGCTTCGGGGAAGGGTTAGGGTTAGGGTTTGGGCTAGGGTTAGGGTTAGGGGACGGGGACGGTTTAGGGTCCAGGTGAGGGTACGGCAACGCTTTAGGGGGAGCGTGCGTGTGAGGGCGCCGGTTAGTGTTAGCGTACGGGTTAGGATTAGGGGACGGGTGAGGGTCAGGCTTCGGGGAAGGGTTAGGGTTAGGTTTCGGTTAGGGTTAGGGTTAGGGGACAGGGACGGTTTAGGGTCCAGGTGAGGGTACGGCAACGCTTTAGGGGGAGCGTGCGTTTGAGGACGCGGGTTAGTGTTAGCGTACGGCTTAGGATTAGGGCACCGGTGAGTGTCAGGCTTCGGGGAAGGGTTAGGGTTAGGGTTTGGGCTAGGTTTAGGGTTAGGGGACGGGGACGGTTTAGGGTCCAGGTGAGGGTACGGCAACGCTTTAGGGGGAGCGTGCGTGTGAGGGCGCGGTTTAGTGTTAGCGTACGGGTTAGGATTAGGGCACCGGTGAGGGTCAGGCTTCGGGGAAGGCTTAGGGTTAGGGTTTGGACTAGGGTTAGGGATAGGGGACGGGGACGGTTTAGGGTCCAGGTGAGGGTACGGCAACGCTTTAGGGGGAGCGTGCGTGTGAGGGCGCGGGTTAGTGTTATCGTACGGGTTAGGATTAGGGCACGGGGGAGGGTCAGGCTTCGTGGAACGGTTAGGGTTAGGGTTCGGGCTAGGGTTAGGGTTAGGGGACGGGGACGGTTTAGGGTCCAGGTGAGGGTACGGCAACGCTTTAGGGGGAGCGTGCGTGTGAGGGCGCGGGTTAGTGTTTGCGTAGGGGTTAGGATAAGGAGACGGGTGAGGGTCAGGCTTCGGGGAAGGGTTAGGGTTAGGGTTCGGGCTAGGGTTAGGGTTAGGGGACGGGGACGGTTTAGGGTCCAGGTGAGGGTACGGCAACGTTTTAGGGGGAGCGTGCGTGTGAGGGCGCGGGTTAGTGTTAGCGTACGTGTTAGGATTAGGGGACGGGTGAGGGTCAGGCTTCGGGGAAGGGTTAGGGTTTGGGTTCGGGCTAGGGTTAGGGTTAGGGGACGGGGACGGTTTAGGGTCCAGGTGAGGGTACGGCAACGCTTTAGGGGGAGCGTGCGTGTGAGGGCGCGGGTTAGTGTTAGCGTACGGGTTAGGATTAGGGGACGGGTGAGGGTCAAGCTTCGGGGAAGGGTTAGGGCTAGTGTTCAGGCTAGGGTTAGGGTTAGGGGACGGGGACGGTTTAGGGTCCAGATGAGGGTACGGCAACGCTTTAGGGGGAGCGTGCGTGTGAGGGCGCGGGTTAGTGTTAGCGTACGGGTTAGGATTAGGGGACGGGTGAGGGTCAGGCTTCGGGGAAGGGTTAGGGCTAGTGTTCAGGCTAGGGTTAGGGTTAGGGGACGGGGACGGTTTAGGGTCCAGATGAGGGTACGGCAACGCTTTAGGGGGAGTGTGCGTGTGAGGGCGCGGGTTAGTGTTAGCGTACGGGTTAGGATTAGGGCACGGGTGAGGGTCAGGCTTCGGGGAAGGGTTAGGGTTAGGGTTCGGGCTAGGGTTAGGGTTAGTGTACGGGGACGGTTTAGGGTCCAGGTGAGGGTACGGCAACGCTTTAGGGGGAGCGTGCGTGTGAGGGCGCGGGTTAGTGGTAGCGTACGGGTTAGGATTAGGACACGGGTTAGGGTCAGGCTGCGGGGAAGGGTTAGGGTTAGGGTTGGTCCTAGGGTTAGAGTTAGGGGACGGGGACGGTTTAGGGTCCAGGTGAGGGTACGGCATCGCTTTAGGGGGAGCGTGCGTTTGAGGGCGCGGGTTAGTGTTAGCGTACGGGTTAGGATTAGGGGACGGGTGAGGGTCAGGCTTCGGGGAAGGGTTAAGGTTAGCTTTCGGTTAGGGTTAGGGTTAGGGGACGGGGACGGTTTAGGGTCCAGGTGAGGGTACGGCAACGCTTTAGGGGGAGCGTGCGTTTGAGGGCGCGGGTTAGTGTTAGCGTACGGGTTAGGATTAGGGCACCGGTGAAAGTCAGGCTTCGGGGAAGGGTTAGGGTTAGGGTTCGGGCTAGGGTTAGGGTTAGGGGACGGGGACGGTTTAGGGTCCAGGTGAGGGTACGGCAACGCTTTAGGGGGAGCGTGCGTGTGAGGGCGCGGGTTAGTGTTAGCGTACGGGTTAGGATTAGGGGACGGGTGAGGGTCAGGCTTCTGGGAAGGGTTAGGGTTAGGGTTTGGGCTAGGGTTAGGGTTAGGGGACGGGGACGGTTTAGGGTCCAGGTGAGGGTACGGCAACGCTTTAGGGGGAGCGTGCGTGTGAGGGCGCGGTTTAGTGTTAGCGTACGGGTTAGGATTAGGGCACCGGTGAGGGTCAGGCTTCGGGGAAGGCTTAGGGTTAGGGTTTGGGCTAGGGTTAGGGATAGGGGACGGGGACGGTTTAGGGTCCAGGTGAGGGTACGGCAACGCTTTAGGGGGAGCGTGCGTGTGAGGGCGCGGGTTAGTGTTAGCGTACGGGTTAGGATTAGGGCACGGGGGAGGGTCAGGCTTCGGGGAAGGGTTAGGGTTAGGGTTCGGGCTAGGGTTAGGGTTAGGGGACGGGGACGGTTTAGGGTCCAGGTGAGGGTACGGCAACGCTTTAGGGGGAGCGTGCGTGTGAGGGCGCGGGTTAGTGTTTGCGTACGGGTTAGGATTAGGGGACGGGTGAGGGTCAGGCTTCGGGGAAGGGTTAGTGTTAGGGTTCGGGCTAGGGTTAGGGTTAGTGTACGGGGACGGTTTAGGGTCCAGGTGAGGGTACGGCAACGCTTTAGGGGGAGCGTGCGTGTGAGGGCGCGGGTTAGTGTTAGCGTACGGGTTAGGATTAGGGCACGGTTGAGGGTCAGGCTTCGGGGAAGTGTTAGGGTTAAGGTTCGGGCTAGGGTTAGGGTTAGGGGACGAGGACGGTTTAGGGTCCAGGTGAGGGTACGGCAACGTTTTAGGGGGAGCGTGCGTGTGAGGACGCGGGTTAGTGTTAGCGTACGGGTTAGGATTAGGGGACGGGTGAGGGTCAGGCTTCGGGGAAGGGTTAGGGTTAGGGTTCGGGCTAGGGTTAGGGTTAGGGGACGGGGACGGTTTAGGGTCCAGGTGAGGGTACGGCAACGTTTTAGGGGGAGCGTGCGTGTGAGGGCGCGGGTTAGTGTTAGCGTACGTGTTAGGATTAGGGGACGGGTGAGGGTCAGGCTTCGGGGAAGGGTTAGGGTTAGGGTTCGGGCTAGGGTTAGGGTTAGGGGACGGGGACGGTTTAGGGTCCAGGTGAGGGTACGGCAACGCTTTAGGGGGAGCGTGCGTGTGAGGGCGCGGGTTAGTGTTAGCGTACGGGTTAGGATTAGGGGACGGGTGAGGGTCAGGCTTCGGGGATGGGTTAGGGCTAGTGTTCAGGCTAGGGTTAGGGTTAGGGGACGGGGACGGTTTAGGGTCCAGATGAGGGTACGGCAACGCTTTAGGGGGAGCGTGCGTGTGAGGGCGCGGGTTAGTGTTAGCGGACGGGTTAGGATTAGGGGACGGGTGAGGATCAGGCTTCGGGGAAGTGTTAGGGCTAGTGTTCAGGCTAGGGTTAGGGTTAGGGGACGGGCTAGGGTTAGGTTTAGGGGACGGGGACGGTTTAGGGTCCAGGTGAGGGTACGGCAACGCTTTAGGGGGAGCGTGCGTGTGAGGGCGCGTGTTAGTGTTAGCATACGGGTTAGGATTAGGGGAAGGGTGAGGGTCAGGCTTCGGGGAAGGATTAGGGTTAGGGTTGGTCCTAGGGTTAGGGTTAGGGGACGGGGACGGTTTAGGGTCCAGGTGAGGGTACGGCAACGCTTTAGGGGGAGCGTGCTTCTGAGGGCGTGGGTTAGTGTTAGCATACGGGTTAGGATTAGGGAACGGGTGAGGGTCAGGCTTCGGGGAAGGGTTAGGGTTAGGGTTCGGGCTAGTGTTAGGGTAGGGGACGGGGACGGTTTAGGGTCCAGGTGAGGGTACGGCAACGCTTCAGGGGGAGCGTACGTGTGAGGGCGTGGGTTAGTGTTAGCGTACGGGTTAGGATTAGGGCACGGGTGAGGGTCAGGCTTCGGGGAAGGGTTAGGGTTAGGGTTCGGGCTAGGGTTAGGGTTAGGGGACGGGGACGGTTTAGGGTCCAGGTGAGGGTACGGCAACGCTTTAGGGGGAGCATGCTTGTGAGGGCGCGGGTTAGTGTTAGCGTACGGGTTAGGATTAGGGCACGGGGGAGGGTCAGGCTTCGGGGAAGTGTTAGGGTTAGGGTTCAAGCTAGGGTTAGGGTTAGGGGACGGGACGGTTTAGGGTTCAGGTGAGGGTACAGCAACGCTTTAGGGGGAGCGTGCGTGTGAGGGCGCGGGTTAGTGTTAGCGTACGGGTTAGGATTAGGGGACGGGTGAGGGTTAGGCTTCGGGGAAGGGTTAGTGTTAGAGTTCGGGCTAGGGTTAGGGTTAGGGGACAGGGACGGTTTAGGGTCCAGTTGAGGGTACGGCAACGCTTTAAGGGGAGCGTGCGTGTGAGGTCGCGCGTTAGTGTTAGCGTACGGGTTAGGATTAGGGGACGGGTGAGGGTCAGGCTTCGGGGAAGTGTTAGGGTTAGGGTTCGGGCTAGGGTTAGGGTTTGGGGACGGGGACGGTTTAGGCTCCAGGTGAGGGTACGGCTACGCTTTAGGGGGAGCGTGCATGTGAGGGCGCGGGTTATTGTTAGCGTAAGGGTTAGGATTAGGGGACGGGTGAGGGTCAGGCTTCGGGGAAGGGTTAGGGTTAGGGTTCGGGCTAGGGTTAGGGTTACGGGACGGGGACGGTTTAGGGTCCAGGTGAGGGTACGGCAACGCTTTAGGGGGAGCGTGCGTGTGAAGGCGCGGGTTAGTGTTAGCGTACGGGTTAGGATTAGGGGACGGGTGAGGGTCAGGTTTCGGGGAAGTGTTAGGGTTAGGGTTCGGGCTAGGGTTAGGGTTAGGTGATGGGGACGGTTTAGGGTCCAGGTGAGGGTACGGCAACGCTGTAGGGGTAGCGTGCGTGTGAGGGCGCGGGTTAGTGTTAGGGTATGGGTTAGGTTTAGGGGACGGGTGAGGGTCGGGCTTCGGGGAAGGGTTAGGGTTAGGGTTCGGGCTAGGGTTAGGGTTAGGGGACGGGGACGGTTTAGGGTCCAGGTGAGGGTACGGCAACGCTTTAGGGGGAGCGTGCGAGTGAAGGCGCGGGTTAGCGTTAGCGTACGGGTTAGGATTAGGGGACGGGTGAGGGTCAGGCTTCGGGGAAGGGTTAGGGTTAGGGTTCGGGCTAGGGTTAGGGTTAGGGGACGGGGACGGTTTAGGGTCCAGGTGACGGTATGGCAACGCTTTAGGGGGAGCGTGCGTGTGAGGGCGCGAGTTAGCGTTAGCGTACGGGTTAGGATTAGGGGACGGGTGAGGGTCAGGCTTCAGGGAAGTGTTAGGGTTAGGGATCGGGCTACGGTTAGGGATAGGGGACGGGGACGGTTTAGGGTCCAGGTGAGGGTACAGCAACACTTTAGGGGGAGCGTGCGTGTGAGGGCGCGGGTTAGTGTTAGCGTACGGGTTAGGATTAGGGGACGGGTGAGGGTCAGGCTTCGGGGAAGGGTTAGGGTTAGGGTTCGGGCTAGGGTTAGGGTTAGGGGATGGGGACGGTTTAGCGTCCAGGTGAGGGTACGGCAACGCTTTAGGGGGAGCGTGCATGTGAGGGCGCGGGTTAGTGTTAGCGTACGTGTTAGGATTAGGGGACGGGTGAGGGTCAGGCTTCGGGGAAGGGTTAGGGTTAGGGTTCGGGCTAGGGTTAGGGTTAGGGGACGGGGACGGTTTAGGGTCCAGGTGAGGGTACGGCAACGCTTTAGGGGGAGCGTGCGTGTGAGGGCGCGGGTTAGTGTTAGCGTACGGGTTAGGATTAGGGGACGGGTGAGGGTCAGGCTTTGGGGAAGGGTTAGGGTTAGGGTTCGGGCTAGGGTTAGGGTTAGGGGAGGGGGACGGTTTAGGGTCCAGGTGAGGGTACGGCAACGCTTTAGGGGGAGTGTGCATGTGAGGGCGCTGATTAGTGTTAGCGTACGGGTTAGGATTAGGGCACGGGTGAGTGTCAGGCTTCGGGGAAGGGTTAGGGTTAGGGTTCGGGCTAAGGTTAGGGTTAGGGGACGGGGACGGTTTAGGGTCCAGGTGACGGTATGGCAACGCTTTAGGGGGAGCGTGCGTGTGAGGGCGCGCGTTAGCGTTAGCGTACGGGTTAGGATTAGGGGACGGGTGAGGGTCAGGCTTCAGGGAAGAGTTAGGGTTAGGGATCGGGCTACGGTTAGGGATAGGGGACGGGGACGGTTTAGGGTCCAGGTGAGGGTACAGCAACACTTTAGGGGGAGCGTGCGTTTGAGGGCGCGGGTTAGTGTTAGCGTACGGGTTAGGATTAGGGGACGGGTGAGGGTCAGGCTTCGGGGAAGGGTTAGGGTTAGGGTTCGGGCTAAGGTTAGGGTTAGGGGATGGGGACGGTTTAGGGTCCAGGTGAGGGTACGGCAACGCTTTAGGGGGAGCGTGCATGTGAGGGCGCGGGTTAGTGTTAGCGTACGTGTTAGGATTAGGGGACGGGTGAGGGTCAGGCTTCGGGGAAGGGTTAGGGTTAGGGTTCGGGCTAGGGTTAGGGTTAGGGGACGGGGACGGTTTAGGGTCCAGGTGAGGGTACGGCAACGCTTTAGGGGGAGCGTGCGTGTGAGGGCGCGGGTTAGTGTTAGCGTACGGGTTAGGATTAGGGGACGGGTGAGGGTCAGGCTTTGGGGAAGGGTTAGGGTTAGGGTTCGGGCTAGGGTTAGGGTTAGGGGAGGGGGACGGTTTAGGGTCCAGGTGAGGGTACGGCAACGCTTTAGGGGGAGTGTGCATGTGAGGGCGCTGATTAGTGTTAGCGTACGGGTTAGGATTAGGGGACGGGTGAGTGTCAGGCTTCGGGGAAGGGTTAGGGTTAGGGTTCGGGCTAGGGTTAGGGTTAGGGGACGGGGACGGTTTAGGGTCCAGGTGAGGGTACGGCAACGCTTTAGGGGAAGCGTGCATGTCAAGGCGCGGGTTAGTGTTAGCGTACGGGTTAGGATTAGGGGACGGGTGAGGGTCAGGCTTCAGGGAAGGGTTAGGGTTAGGGTTCGGGCTAGGGTTAGGGTTAGGGCACGGGGACGGTTTAAGTTCCAGGTGAGGGTATGGCAACGCTTTAGGGGGAGCGTGCGTGTGAGGGCGCGAGTTAGTGTTAGCGTACGGGTTAGGATTAGGGGACGGGTGAGGGTCAGGCTTCGGGGAAGGGTTATGGTTAGGGTTCGGGCTAGGGTTAGGGTTAGGGGACGGGGACGGTTTAGGGTCCAGGTGAGGGTACGGCAACGCTTTAGGGGGAGCGTGCGTGTGAGGGCGCGGGTTAGTGTTAGCGTATGGGTTAGGATTAGGGGACGGGTGAGGGTCAGGCTTCGGGGAAGGGTTAGGGTTAGGGTTCGGGCTAGGGTTAGGGTTAGGGGACGGGGACGGTTTAGGGTCCAGGTGAGGGTACGGCAACGCTTTAGGGGGAGCGTGCGTGTGAGGGCGCGGGTTAGTGTTAGCGTACGGGTTAGGATTAGGGGACGGGTGAGGGTCAGGCTTCGGGGAAGGGTTAGGGTTAGGGTTCGGGCTAGGGTTAGGGTTTGGGGACGGGGACGGTTTAGGGTCCAGGTGAGGGTACGGCAACGCTTTAGGGGGAGCGTGCATGTGAGGGCGCGGGTTATTGTTAGCGTAAGGGTTAGGATTAGGGGACGGGTGAGGGTCAGGCTTCGGGGAAGGGTTAGGGTTAGGGTTCGGGCTAGGGTTAGGGTTAAGGGACGGGAACGGTTTAGGGTCCAGGTGAGGGTACGGCAACGCTTTAGGGGGAGCGTGCGTGTGAGGGCGCGGGTTAGTGTTAGCGTACGGGTTAGGATTAGGGGACGGGTGAGGGTCAGGTTTCGGGGAAGTGTTAGGGTTAGGGTTCGGGCTAGGGTTAGGGTTAGGTGATGGGGACGGTTTAGGGTCCAGGTGAGGGTACGGCAACGCTGTAGGGGTAGCGTGCGTGTGAGGGCGCGGGTTAGTGTTAGGGTATGGGTTAGGTTTAGGGGACGGGTGAGGGTCAGGCTTCGGGGAAGGGTTAGGTTTAGGGTTCGGGCTAGGGTTAGGGTTAGGGGACGGGGATGGTTTAGGGTCCAGGTGAGGGTACGGCAACGCTTTAGGGGGAGCGTGCGTGTGAAGGCGCGGGTTAGCGTTAGCGTACGGGTTAGGATTAGGGGACGGGTGAGGGTCAGGCTTCGGGGAAGGGTTAGGGTTAGGGTTCAGGCTAGGGTTAGGGTTAGGGGACGGGGACGGTTTAGGGTCCAGGTGACGGTATGGCAACGCTTTAGGGGGAGCGAGCGTGTGAGGGCGCGAGTTAGCGTTAGCGTACGGGTTAGGATTAGGGGACGGGTGAGGGTCAGGCTTCAGGGAAGTGTTAGGGTTAGAGTTCGGGCTACGGTTAGGGATAAGGGACGGGGACGGTTTAGCGTCCAGGTGAGGGTACAGCAACACTTTAGGGGGAGCATGCGTGTGAGGGCGCGGGTTAGTGTTAGCGTACGGGTTAGGATTAGGGGACGGGTGAGGGTCAGGCTTCGGGGAAGGGTTAGGGTTAGGGTTCGGGCTAGGGTTAGGGTTAGGGGATGGGGACGGTTTAGGGTCCAGGTGAGGGTACGGCAACGCTTTAGGGGGAGCGTGCATGTGAGGGCGCGGGTTAGTGTTAGCGTACGTGTTAGGATTAGGGGACGGGTGAGGGTCAGGCTTCGGGGAAGGGTTAGGGTTAGGGTTCGGGCTAGGGTTAGGGTTAGGGGACGGGGACGGTTTAGGGTCCAGGTGAGGGTACGGCAACGCTTTAGGGGGAGCGTGCGTGTGAGGGCGCGGGTTAGTGTTAGCGTACGGGTTAGGATTAGGGGACGGGTGAGGGTCAGGCTTTGGGGAAGGGTTAGGTTTAGGGTTCCGGCTAGGGTTAGGGTTAGGGGAGGGGGACGGTTTAGGGTCCAGGTGAGGGTACGGCAACGCTTTAGGGGGAGTGTGCGTGTGAGGGCGCTGATTAGTGTTAGCGTACGGGTTAGGATTAGGGCACGGGTGAGTGTCAGGCTTCGGGGAAGGGTTAGGGTTAGGGTTCGGGCTAGGGTTAGGGTTAGGGGACGGGGACGGTTTAGGGTCCATGTGAGGGTACGGCAACGCTTTAGGGGAAGCGTGCATGTCAAGGCGCGGGTTAGTGTTAGCGTACGGGTTAGGATTAGGGGACGGGTGAGGGTCAGGCTTCGGGGAAGGGTTAGGGTTAGGGTTCGGGCTAGGGTTAGGGTTAGGGCACGGGGACGGTTTAGGTTCCAGGTGAGGGTATGGCAACGCTTTAGGGGGAGCGTGCGTGTGAGGGCGCGAGTTAGTGTTAGCGTACGGGTTAGGATTAGGGGACGGGTGAGGGTCAGGCTTCGGGGAAGGGTTATGGTTAGGGTTCGGGCTAGGGTTAGGGTTAGGGGACGGGGACGGTTTAGGGTCCAGGTGAGTGTACGGCAACGCTTTAGGGGGAGCGTGCGTGTGAGGGCGCGGGTTAGTGTTAGCGTATGGGTTAGGATTAGGGGACGGGTGAAGTTCAGGCTTCGGGGAAGGGTTAGGGTTAGGGTTCGGGCTAGGGTTAGGGTTAGGGGACGGGGACGGTTTAGGGTCCAGGTGAGGGTACGGCAACGCTTTTGGGGGAGCGTGCGTGTGAGGGCGCGGGTTAGTGTTAGCGTACGGGTTAGGATTAGGGGACGGGTGAGGGTCAGGCTTCGGGGAAGTGTTAGGGTTAGGGTTCGGGCTAGGGTTAGGGTTAGGGGATGGGGACGGTTTAGGGTCCAGGTGAGGGTACGGCAACGATGTAGGGGGAGCGTGCGTGTGAGGGCGTGGGTTAGTGTTAGCGTACGGGTTACGATTAGGGGACGGGTGAGGGTCAGGCTTCGGGGAAGGGTTAGGGTTAGGGTTCGGGCTAGGGTTAGGGTTAGGGGACGGGGACGGTTTAGGGTCCAGGTGAGGGTACTGCAACGCTTTAGGGGGAGCGTGCGTGTGGGGGCGCGGGTTAGTGTTAGCGTACGGGTTAGGATTAGGGCACGGGTGAGGGTCAGGCTTCGGGGAAGGGTTAGGGTTAGGGTTGGTCCTAGGGTTAGGGTTAGGGGACGGGGACGGTTTAGGGTCCAGGTGAGGGTACGGCAACGCTTTAGGGGGAGCATGCGTGTGAGGGCGCGGGTTAGTGTTAGCGTACGTGTTAGGATTAGGGGACGGGTGAGGGTCAGGCTTCGGGGAAGGGTTAGGGTTAGGGTTCGGGCTAGGGTTAGGGGACGGGGACGGTTTAGGGTCCAGGTGAGGGTACGGCAACGCTTTAGGGGGAGCGTGCGTGTGAGGGCGCAGGTTAGTGTTAGCGTACGGGTTAGGATTAGGGGACGGGTGAGGGTCAGGCTTCGGGGAAGGGTTAGGGCTAGTGTTCGGGCTAGGGTTAGGGTTAGGGGACGGGTGAGGGTCAGGCTTTGGGGAAGGGTTAGGGTTTGGGTTCGGGCTAGGGTTAGGGTTAGGGGACGGGGACGGTTTAGGGTCCAGGTGAGGGTACGGCAACGCTTTAGGGGGAGCGTGCGTGTGAGGGCGCGGGTTAGTGTTAGCGTACGGGTTAGGATTAGGGGACGGGTGAGGGTCAAGCTTCGGGGAAGGGTTAGGGCTAGTGTTCAGGCTAGGGTTAGGGTTAGGGGACGGGGACGGTTTAGGGTCCAGATGAGGGTACGGCAACGCTTTAGGGGGAGCGTGCGTGTGAGGGCGCGGGTTAGTGTTAGCGTACGGGTTAGGATTAGGGGACGGGTGAGGGTCAGGCTTCGGGGAAGGGTTAGGGCTAGTGTTCAGGCTAGGGTTAGGGTTAGGGGACGGGGACGGTTTAGGGTCCAGATGAGGGTACGGCAACGCTTTAGGGGGAGTGTGCGTGTGAGGGCGCGGGTTAGTGGTAGCGTACGGGTTAGGATTAGGACACGGGTTAGGGTCAGGCTTCGGGGAAGGGTTAGGGTTAGGGTTGGTCCTACGGTTAGAGTTAGGGGACGGGGACGGTTTAGGGTCCAGGTGAGGGTACTGCATCGCTTTAGGGGGAGCGTGCGTTTGAGGGCGCGGGTTAGTGTTAGCGTACGGGTTAGGATTAGGGGACGGGTGAGGGTCAGGCTTCGGGGAAGGGTTAAGGTTAGCTTTCGGTTAGGGTTAGGGTTAGGGGACGGGGACGGTTTAGGGTCCAGGTGAGGGTACGGCAACGCTTTAGGGGGAGCGTGCGTTTGAGGGCGCGGGTTAGTGTTAGCGTACGGGTTAGGATTAGGGCACCGGTGAAAGTCAGGCTTCGGGGAAGGGTTAGGGTTAGGGTTCGGGCTAGGGTTAGGGTTAGGGGACGGGGACGGTTTAGGGTCCAGGTGAGGGTACGGCAACGCTTTAGGGGGAGCGTGCGTGTGAGGGCGCGGGTTAGTGTTAGCGTACGGGTTAGGATTAGGGGACGGGTGAGGGTCAGGCTTCTGGGAAGGGTTAGGGTTAGGGTTTGGGCTAGGGTTAGGGTTAGGGGACGGGGACGGTTTAGGGTCCAGGTGAAGGTACGGCAACGCTTTAGGGGGAGCGTGCGTGTGAGGGCGCGGTTTAGTGTTAGCGTACGGGTTAGGATTAGGGCACCGGTGAGGGTCAGGCTTCGGGGAAGGCTTAGGGTTAGGGTTTGGGCTAGGTTTAGGGATAGGGGACGGGGACGGTTTAGGGTCCAGGTGAGGGTACGGCAACGCTTTAGGGGGAGCGTGCGTGTGAGGGCGCGGGTTAGTGTTAGCGTACGGGTTAGGATTAGGGCACGGGGGAGGGTCAGGCTTCGGGGAAGGGTTAGGGTTAGGGTTCGGGCTAGGGTTAGGGTTAGGGGACGGGGACGGTTTAGGGTCCAGGTGAGGGTACGGCAACGCTTTAGGGGGAGCGTGCGTGTGAGGGCGCGGGTTAGTGTTTGCGTACGGGTTAGGATTAGGGGACGGGTGAGGGTCAGGCTTCGGGGAAGGGTTAGTGTTAGGGTTCGGGCTAGGTTTAGGGTTAGTGTACGGGGACGGTTTAGGGTCCAGGTGAGGGTACGGCAACGCTTTAGGGGGAGCGTGCGTGTGAGGGCGCGGGTTAGTGTTAGCGTACGGGTTAGGATTAGGGCACGGTTGAGGGTCAGGCTTCGGGGAAGTGTTAGGGTTAGGGTTCGGGCTAGGGTTAGGGTTAGGGGACGAGGACGGTTTAGGGTCCAGGTGAGGGTACGGCAACGTTTTAGGGGGAGCGTGCGTGTGAGGGCGCGGGTTAGTGTTAGCGTACGGGTTAGGATTAGGGGACGGGTGAGGGTCAGGCTTCGGGGAAGGGTTAGGGTTTGGGTTCGGGCTAGGGTTAGGGTTAGGGGACGGGGACGGTTTAGGGTCCAGGTGAGGGTACGGCAACGTTTTAGGGGGAGCGTGCGTGTGAGGGCGCGGGTTAGTGTTAGCGTACGTGTTAGGATTAGGGGACGGGTGAGGGTCAGGCTTCGGGGAAGGGTTAGGGTTAGGGTTCGGGCTAGGGTTAGGGTTAGGGGACGGGGACGGTTTAGGGTCCAGGTGAGGGTACGGCAACGCTTTAGGGGGAGCGTGCGTGTGAGGGCGCGGGTTAGTGTTAGCGTACGGGTTAGGATTAGGGGACGGGTGAGGGTCAGGCTTCGGGGATGGGTTAGGGCTAGTGTTCAGGCTAGGGTTAGGGTTAGGGGACGGGGACGGTTTAGGGTCCAGATGAGGGTACGGCAACGCTTTAGGGGGAGCGTGCGTGTGAGGGCGCGGGTTAGTGTTAGCGGACGGGTTAGGATTAGGGGACGGGTGAGGGTCAGGCTTCGGGGAAGGGTTAGGACTAGTGTTCAGGCTAGGGTTAGGGTTAGGGGACGGGCTAGGGTTAGGTTTAGGGGACGGGGACGGTTTAGGGTCCAGGTGAGGGTACGGCAACGCTTTAGGGGGAGCGTGCGTGTGAGGGCGCGTGTTAGTGTTAGCATACGGGTTAGGATTAGGGGAAGGGTGAGGGTCAGGCTTCGGGGAAGGATTAGGGTTAGGGTTGGTCCTAGGGTTAGGGTTAGGGGACGGGGACGGTTTAGGGTCCAGGTGAGGGTACGGCAACGCTTTAGGGGGAGCGTGCTTCTGAGGGCGTGGGTTAGTGTTAGCGTACGGGTTAGGATTAGGGAACGGGTGAGGGTCAGGCTTCGGGGAAGGGTTAGGGTTAGGGTTCGGGCTAGTGTTAGGGTAGGGGACTGGGACGTTTTAGGGTCCAGGTGAGGGTACGGCAACGCTTCAGGGGGAGCGTGCGTGTGAGGGCGTGGGTTAGTGTTAGCGTACGGGTTAGGATTAGGGCACGGGTGAGGGTCAGGCTTCGGGGAAGGGTTAGGGTTAGGGTTCGGGCTAGGGTTAGGGTTAGGGGACGGGGACGGTTTAGGGTCCAGGTGAGGGTACGGCAACGCTTTAGGGGGAGCATGCTTGTGAGGGCGCGGGTTAGTGTTAGCGTACGGGTTAGGATTAGGGCACGGGGGAGGGTCAGGCTTCGGGGAAGTGTTAGGGTTAGGGTTCAAGCTAGGGTTAGGGTTAGGGGACGGGACGGTTTAGGGTCCAGGTGAGGGTACAGCAACGCTTTAGGGGGAGCGTGCGTGTGAGGGCGCGGGTTAGTGTTAGCGTACGGGTTAGGATTAGGGGACGGGTGAGGGTTAGGCTTCGGGGAAGGGTTAGTGTTAGAGTTCGGGCTAGGGTTAGGGTTAGGGGACAGGGACGGTTTAGGGTCCAGTTGAGGGTACGGCAACGCTTTAAGGGGAGCGTGCGTGTGAGGTCGCGCGTTAGTGTTAGCGTACGGGTTAGGATTAGGGGACGGGTGAGGGTCAGGCTTCGGGGAAGTGTTAGGGTTAGGGTTCGGGCTAGGGTTAGGGTTTGGGGACGGGGACGGTTTAGGCTCCAGGTGAGGGTACGGCTACGCTTTAGGGGGAGCGTGCATGTGAGGGCGCGGGTTATTGTTAGCGTAAGGGTTAGGATTAGGGGACGGGTGAGGGTCAGGCTTCGGGGAAGGGTTAGGGTTAGGGTTCGGGCTAGGGTTAGGGTTACGGGACGGGGACGGTTTAGGGTCCAGGTGAGGGTACGGCAACGCTTTAGGGGGAGCGTGCGTGTGAAGGCGCGGGTTAGTGTTAGCGTACGGGTTAGGATTAGGGGACGGGTGAGGCTCAGGTTTCGGGGAAGTGTTAGGGTTAGGGTTCGGGCTAGGGTTAGGGTTAGGTGATGGGGACGGTTTAGGGTCCAGGTGAGGGTACGGCAACGCTGTAGGGGTAGCGTGCGTGTGAGGGCGCGGGTTAGTGTTAGGGTATGGGTTAGGTTTAGGGGACGGGTGAGGGTCGGGCTTCGGGGAAGGGTTAGGGTTAGGGTTCGGGCTAGGGTTAGGGTTAGGGGACGGGGACGGTTTAGGGTCCAGGTGAGGGTACGGCAACGCTTTAGGGGGAGCGTGCGAGTGAAGGCGCGGGTTAGCGTTAGCGTACGGGTTAGGATTAGGGGACGGGTGAGGGTCAGGCTTCGGGGAAGGGTTAGGGTTAGGGTTCGGGCTAGGGTTAGGGTTAGGGGACGGGGACGGTTTAGGGTCCAGGTGACGGTATGGCAACGCTTTAGGGGGAGCGTGCGTGTGAGGGCGCGAGTTAGCGTTAGCGTACGGGTTAGGATTAGGGGACGGGTGAGGGTCAGGCTTCAGGGAAGTGTTAGGGTTAGGGATCGGGCTACGGTTAGGGATAGGGGACGGGGACGGTTTAGGGTCCAGGTGAGGGTACAGCAACACTTTAGGGGGAGCGTGCGTGTGAGGGCGCGGGTTAGTGTTAGCGTACGGGTTAGGATTAGGGGACGGGTGAGGGTCAGGCTTCGGGGAAGGGTTAGGGTTAGGGTTCGGGCTAGGGTTAGGGTTAGGGGATGGGGACGGTTTAGCGTCCAGGTGAGGGTACGGCAACGCTTTAGGGGGAGCGTGCATGTGAGGGCGCGGGTTAGTGTTAGCGTACGTGTTAGGATTAGGGGACGGGTGAGGGTCAGGCTTCGGGGAAGGTTTAGGGTTAGGGTTCGGGCTAGGGTTAGGGTTAGGGGACGGGGACGGTTTAGGGTCCAGGTGAGGGTACGGCAACGCTTTAGGGGGAGCGTGCGTGTGAGGGCGCGGGTTAGTGTTAGCGTACGGGTTAGGATTAGGGGACGGGTGAGGGTCAGGCTTTGGGGAAGGGTTAGGGTTAGGGTTCGGGCTAGGGTTAGGGTTAGGGGAGGGGGACGGTTTAGGGTCCAGGTGAGGGTACGGCAACGCTTTAGGGGGAGTGTGCATGTGCGGGCGCTGATTAGTGTTAGCGTACGGGTTAGGATTAGGGCACGGGTGAGTGTCAGGCTTCGGGGAAGGGTTAGGGTTAGGGTTCGGGCTAGGGTTAGGGTTAGGGGACGGGGACGGTTTAGGGTCCAGGTGACGGTATGGCAACGCTTTAGGGGGAGCGTGCGTGTGAGGGCGCGAGTTAGCGTTAGCGTACGGGTTAGGATTAGGGGACGGGTGAGGGTCAGGCTTCAGGGAAGTGTTAGGGTTAGGGATCGGGCTACGGTTAGGGATAGGGGACGGGGACGGTTTAGGGTCCAGGTGAGGGTACAGCAACACTTTAGGGGGAGCGTGCGTTTGAGGGCGCGGGTTAGTGTTAGCGTACGGGTTAGGATTAGGGGACGGGTGAGGGTCAGGCTTCGGGGAAGGGTTAGGGTTAGGGTTCGGGCTAAGGTTAGGGTTAGGGGATGGGGACGGTTTAGGGTCCAGGTGAGGGTACGGCAACGCTTTAGGGGGAGCGTGCATGTGAGGGCGCGGGTTAGTGTTAGCGTACGTGTTAGGATTAGGGGACGGGTGAGGGTCAGGCTTCGGGGAAGGGTTAGGGTTAGGGTTCGGGCTAGGGTTAGGGTTAGGGGACGGGGACGGTTTAGGGTCCAGGTGAGGGTACGGCAACGCTTTAGGGGGAGCGTGCGTGTGAGGGCGCGGGTTAGTGTTAGCGTACGGGTTAGGATTAGGGGACGGGTGAGGGTCAGGCTTTGGGGAAGGGTTAGGGTTAGGGTTCGGGCTAGGGTTAGGGTTAGGGGAGGGGGACGGTTTAGGGTCCAGGTGAGGGTACGGCAACGCTTTAGGGGGAGTGTGCATGTGAGGGCGCTGATTAGTGTTAGCGTACGGGTTAGGATTAGGGCACGGGTGAGTGTCAGGCTTCGGGGAAGGGTTAGGGTTAGGGTTCGGGCTAGGGTTAGGGTTAGGGGACGGGGACGGTTTAGGGTCCAGGTGAGGGTACGGCAACGCTTTAGGGGAAGCGTGCATGTCAAGGCGCGGGTTAGTGTTAGCGTACGGGTTAGGATTAGGGGACGGGTGAGGGTCAGGCTTCAGGGAAGGGTTAGGGTTAGGGTTCGGGCTAGGGTTAGGGTTAGGGCACGGGGACGGTTTAAGTTCCAGGTGAGGGTATGGCAACGCTTTAGAGGGAGCGTGCGTGTGAGGGCGCGAGTTAGTGTTAGCGTACGGGTTAGGATTAGGGGACGGGTGAGGGTCAGGCTTCGGGGAAGGGTTATGGTTAGGGTTCGGGCTAGGGTTAGGGTTAGGGGACGGGGACGGTTTAGGGTCCAGGTGAGGGTACGGCAACGCTTTAGGGGGAGCGTGCGTGTGAGGGCGCGGGTTAGTGTTAGCGTATGGGTTAGGATTAGGGGACGGGTGAGGGTCAGGCTTCGGGGAAGGGTTAGGGTTAGGGTTCGGGCTAGGGTTAGGGTTAGGGGACGGGGACGGTTTAGGGTCCAGGTGAGGGTACTGCAACGCTTTAGGGGGAGCGTGCGTGTGAGGGCGCGGGTTATTGTTAGCGTAAGGGTTAGGATTAGGGGACGGGTGAGGGTCAGGCTTCGGGGAAGGGTTAGGGTTAGGGTTCGGGCTAGGGTTAGGGTTAGGGGACGGGGACGGTTTAGGGTCCAGGTGAGGGTACGGCAACGCTTTAGGGGGAGCGTGCGTGTGAGGGCGCGGGTTAGTGTTAGCGTACGGGTTAGGATTAGGGGACGGGTGGGGGTCAGGTGTCGGGGAAGTGTTAGGGTTAGGGTTCGGGCTAGGGTTAGGGTTAGGTGATGGGGACGGTTTAGGGTCCAGGTGAGGGTACGGCAACGCTGTAGGGGGAGCGTGCGTGTGAGGGCGCGGGTTAGTGTTAGGGTATGGGTTAGGTTTAGGGGACGGGTGAGGGTCAGGCTTCGGGGAAGGGTTAGGTTTAGGGTTCGGGCTAGGGTTAGGGTTAGGGGACGGGGATGGTTTAGGGTCCAGGTGAGGGTACGGCAACGCTTTAGGGGGAGCGTGCGTGTGAAGGCGCGGGTTAGCGTTAGCGTACGGGTTAGGATTAGGGGACGGGTGAGGGTCAGGCTTCGGGGAAGGGTTAGGGTTAGGGTTCAGGCTAGGGTTAGGGTTAGGGGACGGGGACGGTTTAGGGTCCAGGTGACGGTATGGCAACGCTTTAGGGGGAGCGTGCGTGTGAGGGCGCGAGTTAGCGTTAGCGTACGGGTTAGGATTAGGGGACGGGTGAGGGTCAGGCTTCAGGGAAGTGTTAGGGTTAGGGTTCGGGCTACGGTTAGGGATAAGGGACGGGGACGGTTTAGGGTCCAGGTGAGGGTACAGCAACACTTTAGGGGGAGCGTGCGTGTGAGGGCGCGGGTTAGTGTTAGCGTACGGGTTAGGATTAGGGGACGGGTGAGGGTCAGGCTTCGGGGAAGGTTTAGGGTTAGGGTTCGGGCGAGGGTTAGGGTTAGGGGATGGGGACGGTTTAGGGTCCAGGTGAGGGTACGGCAACGCTTTAGGGGGAGCGTGCATGTGAGGGCGCGGGTTAGTGTTAGCGTACGTGTTAGGATTAGGGGACGGGTGAGGGTCAGGCTTCGGGGAAGGGTTAGGGTTAGGGTTCGGGCTAGGGTTAGGGTTAGGGGACGGGGACGGTTTAGGGTCCAGGTGAGGGTACGGCAACGCTTTAGGGGGAGCGTGCGTGTGAGGGCGCGGGTTAGTGTTAGCGTACGGGTTAGGATTAGGGGACGGGTGAGGGTCAGGCTTTGGGGAAGGGTTAGGTTTAGGGTTCCGGCTAGGGTTAGGGTTAGGGGAGGGGGACGGTTTAGGGTCCAGGTGAGGGTACGGCAACGCTTTAGGGGGAGTGTGCGTGTGAGGGCGCTGATTAGTGTTAGCGTACGGGTTAGGATTAGGGCACGGGTGAGTGTCAGGCTTCGGGGAAGGGTTAGGGTTAGGGTTCGGGCTAGGGTTAGGGTTAGGGGACGGGGACGGTTTAGGGTCCAGGTGAGGGTACGGCAACGCTTTAGAGGAAGCGTGCATGTCAAGGCGCGGGTTAGTGTTAGCGTACGGGTTAGGATTAGGGGACGGGTGAGGGTCAGGCTTCGGGGAAGGGTTAGGGTTAGGGTTTGGGCTAGGGTTAGGGTTAGGGCACGGGGACGGTTTAGGTTCCAGGTGAGGGTATGGCAACGCTTTAGGGGGAGCGTGCGTGTGAGGGCGCGAGTTAGTGTTAGCGTACGGGTTAGGATTAGGGGACGGGTGAGGGTCAGGCTTCGGGGAAGGGTTAGGGTTAGGGTTCGGGCTAGGGTTAGGGTTAGGGGACGGGGACGGTTTAGGGTCCAGGTGAGGGTACGGCAACGCTTTTGGGGGAGCGTGCGTGTGAGGGCGCGGGTTAGTGTTAGCGTACGGGTTAGGATTAGGGGACGGGTGAGGGTCAGGCTTCGGGGAAGTGTTAGGGTTAGGGTTCGGGCTAGGGTTAGGGTTAGGGGATGGGGACGGTTTAGGGTCCAGGTGAGGGTTCGGCAACGATGTAGGGGGAGCGTGCGTGTGAGGGCGCGGGTTAGTGTTAGCGTACGGGTTAGGATTAGGGGACGGGTGAGGGTCAGGCTTCGGGGAAGGGTTAGGGTTAGGGTTCGGGCTAGGGTTAGGGTTAGGGGACGGGGACGGTTTAGGGTCCAGGTGAGGGTACTGCAACGCTTTAGGGGGAGCGTGCGTGTGGGGGCGCGGGTTAGTGTTAGCGTACAGGTTAGGATTAGGGCACGGGTGAGGGTCAGGCTTCGGGGAAGGGTTAGGGTTAGGGTTGGTCCTAGGGTTAGGGTTAGGGGACGGGGACGGTTTAGGGTCCAGGTGAGGGTACGGCAACGCTTTAGGGGGAGCATGCGTGTGAGGGCGCGGGTTAGTGTTAGCGTACGTGTTAGGATTAGGGGACGGGTGAGGGTCAGGCTTCGGGGAAGGGTTAGGGTTAGGGTTCGGGCTAGGGTTAGGGGACGGGGACGGTTTAGGGTCCAGGTAAGGGTACGGCAACGCTTTAGGGGGAGCGTGCGTGTGAGGGCGCAGGTTAGTGTTAGCGTACGGGTTAGGATTAGGGGACGGGTGAGGGTCAGGCTTCGGGGAAGGGTTAGGGCTAGTGTTCGGGCTAGGGTTAGGGTTAGGGGACGGGTGAGGGTCAGGCTTCGGGGAAGAGTTAGGGTTAGGTTTCGGTTAGAGTTAGGGTTAGGGGACGGGGACGGTTTAGGGTCCAGGTGAGGGTACGGCAACGCTTTAGGGGGAGCGTGCGTGTGAGGGCGCGGGTTAGTGTTAGGGTATGGGTTAGGTTTAGGGGACGAGTGAGGGTCAGGCTTCGGGGAAGGGTTAGGGTTAGGGTTCGGGCTAGGGTTAGGGTTAGGGGACGGGGACGGTTTAGGGTCCAGGTGAGGGTACGGCAACGCTTTAGGGGGAGCGTGCGTATGAAGGCGCGGGTTAGCGTTAGCGTACGGGTTAGGATTAGGGGACGGGTGAGGGTCAGGCTTCGGGGAAGGGTTAGGGTTAGGGTTCAGGCTAGGGTTAGGGTTAGGGGACGGGGACGGTTTAGGGTCCAGGTGACGGTATGGCAACGCTTTAGGGGGAGCGTGCGTGTGAGGGCGCGAGTTAGCATTAGCGTACGGGTTAGGATTAGGGGACGGGTGAGGGTCAGGCTTCAGGGAAGTGTTAGGGTTAGGGTTCGGGCTACGGTTAGGGATAAGGGACGGGGACGGTTTAGGGTCCAGGTGAGGGTACAGCAACACTTTAGGGGGAGCGTGCGTGTGAGGGCGCGGGTTAGTGGTAGCGTACGGGTTAGGATTAGGACACGGGTTAGGGTCAGGCTTCGGGGAAGGGTTAGGGTTAGGGTTGGTCCTACGGTTAGAGTTAGGGGACGGGGACGGTTTAGGGTCCAGGTGAGGGTACTGCATCGCTTTAGGGGGAGCGTGCGTTTGAGGGCGCGGGTTAGTGTTAGCGTACGGGTTAGGATTAGGGGACGGGTGAGGGTCAGGCTTCGGGGAAGGGTTAAGGTTAGCTTTCGGTTAGGGTTAGGGTTAGGGGACGGGGACGGTTTAGGGTCCAGGTGAGGGTACGGCAACGCTTTAGGGGGAGCGTGCGTTTGAGGGCGCGGGTTAGTGTTAGCGTACGGGTTAGGATTAGGGCACCGGTGAAAGTCAGGCTTCGGGGAAGGGTTAGGGTTAGGGTTCGGGCTAGGGTTAGGGTTAGGGGACGGGGACGGTTTAGGGTCCAGGTGAGGGTACGGCAACGCTTTAGGGGGAGCGTGCGTGTGAGGGCGCGGGTTAGTGTTAGCGTACGGGTTAGGATTAGGGGACGGGTGAGGGTCAGGCTTCTGGGAAGGGTTAGGGTTAGGGTTTGGGCTAGGGTTAGGGTTAGGGGACGGGGACGGTTTAGGGTCCAGGTGAAGGTACGGCAACGCTTTAGGGGGAGCGTGCGTGTGAGGGCGCGGTTTAGTGTTAGCGTACGGGTTAGGATTAGGGCACCGGTGAGGGTCAGGCTTCGGGGAAGGCTTAGGGTTAGGGTTTGGGCTAGGTTTAGGGATAGGGGACGGGGACGGTTTAGGGTCCAGGTGAGGGTACGGCAACGCTTTAGGGGGAGCGTGCGTGTGAGGGCGCGGGTTAGTGTTAGCGTACGGGTTAGGATTAGGGCACGGGGGAGGGTCAGGCTTCGGGGAAGGGTTAGGGTTAGGGTTCGGGCTAGGGTTAGGGTTAGGGGACGGAGACGGTTTAGGGTCCAGGTGAGGGTACGGCAACGCTTTAGGGGGAGCGTGCGTGTGAGGGCGCGGGTTAGTGTTTGCGTACGGGTTAGGATTAGGGGACGGGTGAGGGTCAGGCTTCGGGGAAGGGTTAGTGTTAGGGTTCGGGCTAGGTTTAGGGTTAGTGTACGGGGACGGTTTAGGGTCCAGGTGAGGGTACGGCAACGCTTTAGGGGGAGCGTGCGTGTGAGGGCGCGGGTTAGTGTTAGCGTACGGGTTAGGATTAGGGCACGGTTGAGGGTCAGGCTTCGGGGAAGTGTTAGGGTTAGGGTTCGGGCTAGGGTTAGGGTTAGGGGACGAGGACGGTTTAGGGTCCAGGTGAGGGTACGGCAACGTTTTAGGGGGAGCGTGCGTGTGAGGGCGCGGGTTAGTGTTAGCGTACGGGTTAGGATTAGGGGACGGGTGAGGGTCAGGCTTCGGGGAAGGGTTAGGGTTTGGGTTCGGGCTAGGGTTAGGGTTAGGGGACGGGGACGGTTTAGGGTCCAGGTGAGGGTACGGCAACGTTTTAGGGGGAGCGTGCGTGTGAGGGCGCGGGTTAGTGTTAGCGTACGTGTTAGGATTAGGGGACGGGTGAGGGTCAGGCTTCGGGGAAGGGTTAGGGTTAGGGTTCGGGCTAGGGTTAGGGTTAGGGGACGGGGACGGTTTAGGGTCCAGGTGAGGGTACGGCAACGCTTTAGGGGGAGCGTGCGTGTGAGGGCGCGGGTTAGTGTTAGCGTACGGGTTAGGATTAGGGGACGGGTGAGGGTCAGGCTTCGGGGATGGGTTAGGGCTAGTGTTCAGGCTAGGGTTAGGGTTAGGGGACGGGGACGGTTTAGGGTCCAGATGAGGGTACGGCAACGCTTTAGGGGGAGCGTGCGTGTGAGGGCGCGGGTTAGTGTTAGCGGACGGGTTAGGATTAGGGGACGGGTGAGGGTCAGGCTTCGGGGAAGGGTTAGGGCTAGTGTTCAGGCTAGGGTTAGGGTTAGGGGACGGGCTAGGGTTAGGTTTAGGGGACGGGGACGGTTTAGGGTCCAGGTGAGGGTACGGCAACGCTTTAGGGGGAGCGTGCGTGTGAGGGCGCGTGTTAGTGTTAGCATACGGGTTAGGATTAGGGGAAGGGTGAGGGTCAGGCTTCGGGGAAGGATTAGGGTTAGGGTTGGTCCTAGGGTTAGGGTTAGGGGACGGGGACGGTTTAGGGTCCAGGTGAGGGTACGGCAACGCTTTAGGGGGAGCGTGCTTCTGAGGGCGTGGGTTAGTGTTAGCGTACGGGTTAGGATTAGGGAACGGGTGAGGGTCAGGCTTCGGGGAAGGGTTAGGGTTAGGGTTCGGGCTAGTGTTAGGGTAGGGGACTGGGACGTTTTAGGGTCCAGGTGAGGGTACGGCAACGCTTCAGGGGGAGCGTGCGTGTGAGGGCGTGGGTTAGTGTTAGCGTACGGGTTAGGATTAGGGGACGGGTGAGGGTTAGGCTTCGGGGAAGGGTTAGTGTTAGAGTTCGGGCTAGGGTTAGGGTTAGGGGACAGGGACGGTTTAGGGTCCAGTTGAGGGTACGGCAACGCTTTAAGGGGAGCGTGCGTGTGAGGTCGCGCGTTAGTGTTAGCGTACGGGTTAGGATTAGGGGACGGGTGAGGGTCAGGCTTCGGGGAAGTGTTAGGGTTAGGGTTCGGGCTAGGGTTAGGGTTTGGGGACGGGGACGGTTTAGGCTCCAGGTGAGGGTACGGCTACGCTTTAGGGGGAGCGTGCATGTGAGGGCGCGGGTTATTGTTAGCGTAAGGGTTAGGATTAGGGGACGGGTGAGGGTCAGGCTTCGGGGAAGGGTTAGGGTTAGGGTTCGGGCTAGGGTTAGGGTTACGGGACGGGGACGGTTTAGGGTCCAGGTGAGGGTACGGCAACGCTTTAGGGGGAGCGTGCGTGTGAAGGCGCGGGTTAGTGTTAGCGTACGGGTTAGGATTAGGGGACGGGTGAGGCTCAGGTTTCGGGGAAGTGTTAGGGTTAGGGTTCGGGCTAGGGTTAGGGTTAGGTGATGGGGACGGTTTAGGGTCCAGGTGAGGGTACGGCAACGCTGTAGGGGTAGCGTGCGTGTGAGGGCGCGGGTTAGTGTTAGGGTATGGGTTAGGTTTAGGGGACGGGTGAGGGTCGGGCTTCGGGGAAGGGTTAGGGTTAGGGTTCGGGCTAGGGTTAGGGTTAGGGGACGGGGACGGTTTAGGGTCCAGGTGAGGGTACGGCAACGCTTTAGGGGGAGCGTGCGAGTGAAGGCGCGGGTTAGCGTTAGCGTACGGGTTAGGATTAGGGGACGGGTGAGGGTCAGGCTTCGGGGAAGGGTTAGGGTTAGGGTTCGGGCTAGGGTTAGGGTTAGGGGACGGGGACGGTTTAGGGTCCAGGTGACGGTATGGCAACGCTTTAGGGGGAGCGTGCGTGTGAGGGCGCGAGTTAGCGTTAGCGTACGGGTTAGGATTAGGGGACGGGTGAGGGTCAGGCTTCAGGGAAGTGTTAGGGTTAGGGATCGGGCTACGGTTAGGGATAGGGGACGGGGACGGTTTAGGGTCCAGGTGAGGGTACAGCAACACTTTAGGGGGAGCGTGTGTGTGAGGGCGCGGGTTAGTGTTAGCGTACGGGTTAGGATTAGGGGACGGGTGAGGGTCAGGCTTCGGGGAAGGGTTAGGGTTAGGGTTCGGGCTAGGGTTAGGGTTAGGGGATGGGGACGGTTTAGCGTCCAGGTGAGGGTACGGCAACGCTTTAGGGGGAGCGTGCATGTGAGGGCGCGGGTTAGTGTTAGCGTACGTGTTAGGATTAGGGGACGGGTGAGGGTCAGGCTTCGGGGAAGGTTTAGGGTTAGGGTTCGGGCTAGGGTTAGGGTTAGGGGACGGGGACGGTTTAGGGTCCAGGTGAGGGTACGGCAACGCTTTAGGGGGAGCGTGCGTGTGAGGGCGCGGGTTAGTGTTAGCGTACGGGTTAGGATTAGGGGACGGGTGAGGGTCAGGCTTTGGGGAAGGGTTAGGGTTAGGGTTCGGGCTAGGGTTAGGGTTAGGGGAGGGGGACGGTTTAGGGTCCAGGTGAGGGTACGGCAACGCTTTAGGGGGAGTGTGCATGTGCGGGCGCTGATTAGTGTTAGCGTACGGGTTAGGATTAGGGCACGGGTGAGTGTCAGGCTTCGGGGAAGGGTTAGGGTTAGGGTTCGGGCTAGGGTTAGGGTTAGGGGACGGGGACGGTTTAGGGTCCAGGTGACGGTATGGCAACGCTTTAGGGGGAGCGTGCGTGTGAGGGCGCGAGTTAGCGTTAGCGTACGGGTTAGGATTAGGGGACGGGTGAGGGTCAGGCTTCAGGGAAGTGTTAGGGTTAGGGATCGGGCTACGGTTAGGGATAGGGGACGGGGACGGTTTAGGGTCCAGGTGAGGGTACAGCAACACTTTAGGGGGAGCGTGCGTTTGAGGGCGCGGGTTAGTGTTAGCGTACGGGTTAGGATTAGGGGACGGGTGAGGGTCAGGCTTCGGGGAAGGGTTAGGGTTAGGGTTCGGGCTAAGGTTAGGGTTAGGGGATGGGGACGGTTTAGGGTCCAGGTGAGGGTACGGCAACGCTTTAGGGGGAGCGTGCATGTGAGGGCGCGGGTTAGTGTTAGCGTACGTGTTAGGATTAGGGGACGGGTGAGGGTCAGGCTTCGGGGAAGTGTTAGGGTTAGGGTTCGGGCTAGGGTTAGGGTTAGGGGACGGGGACGGTTTAGGGTCCAGGTGAGGGTACGGCAACGCTTTAGGGGGAGCGTGCGTGTGAGGGCGCGGGTTAGTGTTAGCGTACGGGTTAGGATTAGGGGACGGGTGAGGGTCAGGCTTTGGGGAAGGGTTAGGGTTAGGGTTCGGGCTAGGGTTAGGGTTAGGGGAGGGGGACGGTTTAGGGTCCAGGTGAGGGTACGGCAACGCTTTAGGGGGAGTGTGCATGTGAGGGCGCTGATTAGTGTTAGCGTACGGGTTAGGATTAGGGCACGGGTGAGTGTCAGGCTTCGGGGAAGGGTTAGGGTTAGGGTTCGGGCTAGGGTTAGGGTTAGGGGACGGGGACGGTTTAGGGTCCAGGTGAGGGTACGGCAACGCTTTAGGGGAAGCGTGCATGTCAAGGCGCGGGTTAGTGTTAGCGTACGGGTTAGGATTAGGGGACGGGTGAGGGTCAGGCTTCAGGGAAGGGTTAGGGTTAGGGTTCGGGCTAGGGTTAGGGTTAGGGCACGGGGACGGTTTAAGTTCCAGGTGAGGGTATGGCAACGCTTTAGGGGGAGCGTGCGTGTGAGGGCGCGAGTTAGTGTTAGCGTACGGGTTAGGATTAGGGGACGGGTGAGGGTCAGGCTTCGGGGAAGGGTTATGGTTAGGGTTCGGGCTAGGGTTAGGGTTAGGGGACGGGGACGGTTTAGGGTCCAGGTGAGGGTACGGCAACGCTTTAGGGGGAGCGTGCGTGTGAGGGCGCGGGTTAGTGTTAGCGTATGGGTTAGGATTAGGGGACGGGTGAGGGTCAGGCTTCGGGGAAGGGTTAGGGTTAGGGTTCGGGCTAGGGTTAGGGTTAGGGGACGGGGACGGTTTAGGGTCCAGGTGAGGGTACTGCAACGCTTTAGGGGGAGCGTGCGTGTGAGGGCGCGGGTTATTGTTAGCGTAAGGGTTAGGATTAGGGGACGGGTGAGGGTCAGGCTTCGGGGAAGGGTTAGGGTTAGGGTTCGGGCTAGGGTTAGGGTTAGGGGACGGGGACGGTTTAGGGTCCAGGTGAGGGTACGGCAACGCTTTAGGGGGAGCGTGCGTGTGAGGGCGCGGGTTAGTGTTAGCGTACGGGTTAGGATTAGGGGACGGGTGGGGGTCAGGTGTCGGGGAAGTGTTAGGGTTAGGGTTCGGGCTAGGGTTAGGGTTAGGTGATGGGGACGGTTTAGGGTCCAGGTGAGGGTACGGCAACGCTGTAGGGGGAGCGTGCGTGTGAGGGCGCGGGTTAGTGTTAGGGTATGGGTTAGGTTTAGGGGACGGGTGAGGGTCAGGCTTCGGGGAAGGGTTAGGTTTAGGGTTCGGGCTAGGGTTAGGGTTAGGGGACGGGGATGGTTTAGGGTCCAGGTGAGGGTACGGCAACGCTTTAGGGGGAGCGTGCGTGTGAAGGCGCGGGTTAGCGTTAGCGTACGGGTTAGGATTAGGGGACGGGTGAGGGTCAGGCTTCGGGGAAGGGTTAGGGTTAGGGTTCAGGCTAGGGTTAGGGTTAGGGGACGGGGACGGTTTAGGGTCCAGGTGACGGTATGGCAACGCTTTAGGGGGAGCGTGCGTGTGAGGGCGCGAGTTAGCGTTAGCGTACGGGTTAGGATTAGGGGACGGGTGAGGGTCAGGCTTCAGGGAAGTGTTAGGGTTAGGGTTCGGGCTACGGTTAGGGATAAGGGACGGGGACGGTTTAGGGTCCAGGTGAGGGTACAGCAACACTTTAGGGGGAGCGTGCGTGTGAGGGCGCGGGTTAGTGTTAGCGTACGGGTTAGGATTAGGGGACGGGTGAGGGTCAGGCTTCGGGGAAGGTTTAGGGTTAGGGTTCGGGCGAGGGTTAGGGTTAGGGGATGGGGACGGTTTAGGGTCCAGGTGAGGGTACGGCAACGCTTTAGGGGGAGCGTGCATGTGAGGGCGCGGGTTAGTGTTAGCGTACGTGTTAGGATTAGGGGACGGGTGAGGGTCAGGCTTCGGGGAAGGGTTAGGGTTAGGGTTCGGGCTAGGGTTAGGGTTAGGGGACGGGGACGGTTTAGGGTCCAGGTGAGGGTACGGCAACGCTTTAGGGGGAGCGTGCGTGTGAGGGCGCGGGTTAGTGTTAGCGTACGGGTTAGGATTAGGGGACGGGTGAGGGTCAGGCTTTGGGGAAGGGTTAGGTTTAGGGTTCCGGCTAGGGTTAGGGTTAGGGGAGGGGGACGGTTTAGGGTCCAGGTGAGGGTACGGCAACGCTTTAGGGGGAGTGTGCGTGTGAGGGCGCTGATTAGTGTTAGCGTACGGGTTAGGATTAGGGCACGGGTGAGTGTCAGGCTTCGGGGAAGGGTTAGGGTTAGGGTTCGGGCTAGGGTTAGGGTTAGGGGACGGGGACGGTTTAGGGTCCAGGTGAGGGTACGGCAACGCTTTAGAGGAAGCGTGCATGTCAAGGCGCGGGTTAGTGTTAGCGTACGGGTTAGGATTAGGGGACGGGTGAGGGTCAGGCTTCGGGGAAGGGTTAGGGTTAGGGTTTGGGCTAGGGTTAGGGTTAGGGCACGGGGACGGTTTAGGTTCCAGGTGAGGGTATGGCAACGCTTTAGGGGGAGCGTGCGTGTGAGGGCGCGAGTTAGTGTTAGCGTACGGGTTAGGATTAGGGGACGGGTGAGGGTCAGGCTTCGGGGAAGGGTTAGGGTTAGGGTTCGGGCTAGGGTTAGGGTTAGGGGACGGGGACGGTTTAGGGTCCAGGTGAGGGTACGGCAACGCTTTTGGGGGAGCGTGCGTGTGAGGGCGCGGGTTAGTGTTAGCGTACGGGTTAGGATTAGGGGACGGGTGAGGGTCAGGCTTCGGGGAAGTGTTAGGGTTAGGGTTCGGGCTAGGGTTAGGGTTAGGGGATGGGGACGGTTTAGGGTCCAGGTGAGGGTTCGGCAACGATGTAGGGGGAGCGTGCGTGTGAGGGCGCGGGTTAGTGTTAGCGTACGGGTTAGGATTAGGGGACGGGTGAGGGTCAGGCTTCGGGGAAGGGTTAGGGTTAGGGTTCGGGCTAGGGTTAGGGTTAGGGGACGGGGACGGTTTAGGGTCCAGGTGAGGGTACTGCAACGCTTTAGGGGGAGCGTGCGTGTGGGGGCGCGGGTTAGTGTTAGCGTACAGGTTAGGATTAGGGCACGGGTGAGGGTCAGGCTTCGGGGAAGGGTTAGGGTTAGGGTTGGTCCTAGGGTTAGGGTTAGGGGACGGGGACGGTTTAGGGTCCAGGTGAGGGTACGGCAACGCTTTAGGGGGAGCATGCGTGTGAGGGCGCGGGTTAGTGTTAGCGTACGTGTTAGGATTAGGGGACGGGTGAGGGTCAGGCTTCGGGGAAGGGTTAGGGTTAGGGTTCGGGCTAGGGTTAGGGGACGGGGACGGTTTAGGGTCCAGGTAAGGGTACGGCAACGCTTTAGGGGGAGCGTGCGTGTGAGGGCGCAGGTTAGTGTTAGCGTACGGGTTAGGATTAGGGGACGGGTGAGGGTCAGGCTTCGGGGAAGGGTTAGGGCTAGTGTTCGGGCTAGGGTTAGGGTTAGGGGACGGGTGAGGGTCAGGCTTCGGGGAAGAGTTAGGGTTAGGTTTCGGTTAGAGTTAGGGTTAGGGGACGGGGACGGTTTAGGGTCCAGGTGAGGGTACGGCAACGCTTTAGGGGGAGCGTGCGTGTGAGGGCGCGGGTTAGTGTTAGGGTATGGGTTAGGTTTAGGGGACGAGTGAGGGTCAGGCTTCGGGGAAGGGTTAGGGTTAGGGTTCGGGCTAGGGTTAGGGTTAGGGGACGGGGACGGTTTAGGGTCCAGGTGAGGGTACGGCAACGCTTTAGGGGGAGCGTGCGTATGAAGGCGCGGGTTAGCGTTAGCGTACGGGTTAGGATTAGGGGACGGGTGAGGGTCAGGCTTCGGGGAAGGGTTAGGGTTAGGGTTCAGGCTAGGGTTAGGGTTAGGGGACGGGGACGGTTTAGGGTCCAGGTGACGGTATGGCAACGCTTTAGGGGGAGCGTGCGTGTGAGGGCGCGAGTTAGCATTAGCGTACGGGTTAGGATTAGGGGACGGGTGAGGGTCAGGCTTCAGGGAAGTGTTAGGGTTAGGGTTCGGGCTACGGTTAGGAATAAGGGACGGGGACGGTTTAGGGTCCAGGTGAGGGTACAGCAACACTTTAGGGGGAGCGTGCGTGTGAGGGCGCGGGTTAGTGTTAGCGTACGGGTTAGGATTAGGGGACGGGTGAGGGTCAGGCTTCGGGGAAGGGTTAGGGTTAGGGTTCGGGCTAGGGTTAGGGTTAGGGGATGGGGACGGTTTAGGGTCCAGGTGAGGGTACGGCAACGCTTTAGGGGGAGCGTGCATGTGAGGGCGCGGATTAGTGTTAGCGTACGTGTTAGGATTAGGGGACGGGTGAGGGTCAGGCTTCGGGGAAGGGTTAGGGTTAGGGTTCGGGCTAGGGTTAGGGTTAGGGGACGGGGACGGTTTAGGGTCCAGGTGAGGGTACGGCAACGCTTTAGGGGGAGCGTGCGTGTGAGGGCGCGGGTTAGTGTTAGCGTACGGGTTAGGATTAGGGGACGGGTGAGGGTCAGGCTTCGGGGAAGGGTTAGGGTTAGGGTTCGGGCTAGGGTTAGGGTTAGGGGACGGGGACTGTTTAGGGTCCAGGTGAGGGTACGGCAACGCTTTAGGGGGAGCTTGCGTGTGAGGGCGCGGGTTAGTGTTAGCGTACGGGTTAGGATTAGGGGACGGGTGAGGGTCAGGCTTCGGGGAAGGGTTAGGGTTAGGGTTCGGGCTAGGGTTAGGGTTAGGCGACGGGGACTGTTTAGGGTCCAGGTGAGGGTACGGCAACGCTTTAGGGGGAGCGTGCGTGTGAGGGCGCGGGTTAGTGTTAGCGTACGGGTTAGGATTAGGGGACGGGTGAGGGTCAGGCTTCGGGGAAGTGTTAGGGTTAGGGTTCGGGCTAGGGTTAGGGTTAGGGGATGGGGACGGTTTAGGGTCCAGGTGAGGGTACGGCAACGCTGTAGGGGGAGCGTGCGTGTGAGGGCGCGGATTAGTGTTAGCGTACGGGTTAGGATTAGGGGACGGTGAGGGTCAGGCTTCGGGGAAGGGTTAGGGTTAGGGTTCGGGCTAGGGTTAGGGTTAGGGGACGGGGACGGTTTAGGGTCCAGGTGAGGGTACTGCAACGCTTTAGGGGGAGCGTGCGTGTGAGGGCGCGGGTTAGTGTTAGCGTACGGGTTAGGATTAGGGCACGGGTGAGGGTCAGGCTTCGGGGAAGGGTTAGGGTTAGGGTTGGTCCTAGCGTTAGGGTTAGGGGACGGGGACGGTTTAGGGTCCAGGTGAGGGTACGGCAACGCTTTAGGGGGAGCGTGCGTGTGAGGGCGCGGGTTAGTGTTAGCGTACGTGTTAGGAATAGGGGACGGGTGAGGGTCAGGCTTCGGGGAAGGGTTAGGGTTAGGGTTCGGTGTAGGGTTAGGGGACGGGGACGGTTTAGGGTCCAGGTGAGGGTACGGCAACGCTTTAGGGGGAGCGTGCGTGTGAGGGCGCAGGTTAGTGTTAGCGTACGGGTTAGGATTAGGGGACGGGTGAGGGTCAGGCTTCGGGGAAGGGTTAGGGCTAGTGTTCGGGCTAGGGTTAGGGTTAGGGGACGGGTGAGGGTCAGGCTTCGGGGAAGAGTTAGGGTTAGGTTTCGGTTAGAGTTAGGGTTAGGGGATGGGGACGGTTTAGGGTCCAGGTGAGGGTACGGCAACGCTTTAGGGGGAGCGTGCGTGTGAGGGCGCGGGTTAGTGTTAGCGTACGGGTTAGGATTAGGGCACCGGTGAAGGTCAGGCTTCGGGGAAGGGTTAGGGTTAGGGTTCGGGCTAGGGTTAGGGTTAGGGGACGGGGACGGTTTAGGGTCCAGGTGAGGGTACGGCAACGCTTTAGGGGGAGCGTGCGTGTGAGGGCGGGGGTTAGTGTTAGCGTACGGGTTAGGATTAGGGGACGGGTGAGGGTCAGGCTTCGGGGAAGGGTTAGGGTTAGGGTTCGGGCTAGGGTTAGGGTTAGGGGACGGGGACGGTTTAGGGTCCAGGTGAGGGTACGGCAACGCTTTAGGGGGAGCGTGCGTGTGAGGGCGCGGGTTAGTGTTAGCGTACGGGTTAGGATTAGGGCACCGGTGAGGGTCAGGCTTCGGGGAAGGCTTAGGGTTAGGGTTTGGGCTAGGGTTAGGGTTAGGGGACGGGGACGGTTTAGGGTCCAGGTGAGGGTACGGCAACGCTTTAGGGGGAGCGTGCGTGTGAGGGCGCGGGTTAGTGTTAGCGTACGGGTTAGGATTAGGGCACGGGTGAGGGTCAGGCTTCGGGGAAGGGTTAAGGTTAGGGTTCGGGCTAGGGTTAGGGTTAGGGGACGGGGACGGTTTAGGGTCCAGGTGAGGGTACGGCAACGCTTTAGGGGGAGCGTGCGTGTGAGGGCGCGGGTTAGTGTTAGCGTACAGGTTAGGATTAGGGGACGGGTGAGGGTCAGGCTTCGGGGAAGGGTTAGGGTTAGGGTTCGGGCTAGGGTTAGGGTTAGTGTACGGGGACGGTTTAGGGTCCAGGTGAGGGTACGGCAACGCTTTAGGGGGAGCGTGCCTGTGAGGGCGCGGGTTAGTGTTAGAGTACGGGTTACGATTAGGGGACGGGTGAGGGTCAGGCTTCGGGGAAGGGTTAGGGTTAGGGTTCGGGCTAGGGTTAGGGTTAGGGGACGGGGACGGTTTAGGGTCCAGGTGAGGGTACGGCAACGCTTTAGGGGGAGCGTGCGTGTGAGGGCGCGGGTTAGTGGTAGCGTACGGGTTAGGATTAAGACACGGGTGAGGGTCAGGCTTCGGGGAAGAGTTAGGGTTAGGGTTGGTCCTAGGGTTAGGGTTAGGGGACGGGGACGGTTTAGGGTCCAGGTGAGGGTACGGCAACGCTTTAGGGGGAGCGCGCGTGTGTGGGCGCGGGTTAGTGTTAGCGTACGGGTTAGGATTAGGGGACGGGTGAGGGTCAGGCTTCGGGGAAGGGTTAGGGTTAGGGTTCGGGCTAGGGTTAGGGTTAGTGTACGGGGACGGTTTAGGGTCCAGGTGAGGGTACGGCAACGCTTTAGGGGGAGCGTGCCTGTGAGGGCGCGGGTTAGTGTTAGAGTACGGGTTAGGATTAGGGGACGGGTGAGGGTCAGGCTTCGGGGAAGGGTTAGGGTTAGGGTTCGGGCTAGGGTTAGGGTTAGGGGACGGGGACGGTTTAGGGTCCAGGTGAGGGTACGGCAACGCTTTAGGGGGAGCGTGCGTGTGAGGGCGCGGGTTAGTGGTAGCGTACGGGTTAGGATTAGGACACGGGTGAGGGTCAGGCTTCGGGGAAGGGTTAGGGTTAGGGTTGGTCCTTGGGTTAGGGTTAGGGGACGGGGACGGTTTAGGGTCCAGGTGAGGGTACGGCAATGCTTTAGGGGGAGCGCGCGTGTGCGGGCGCGGGTTAGTGTTAGCGTACGGGTTAGGATTAGGGGACGGGTGAGGGTCAGGCTTTGGGGAAGGGTTAGGGTTAGGGTTCGGGCTAGGGTTAGGGTTAGGGGACGGGGACGGTTTAGGGTCCAGGTGAGGGTACGACAACGCTTTAGGAGGAGCGTGCGTGTGAGGGCGCGGGTTAGTGTTAGCGTACGGGTTAGGATTAGGGGACGGGTGAGGGTCAGGTTTCGGGGAAGGGTTAGGGTTAGGGTTCGGGCTAGGGTTAGGGTTAGGGGATGGGGACGGTTTAGGGTCCAGGTGAGGGTACGGCAACGCTGTAGGGGTAGCGTGCGTGTGAGGGCGCGGGTTACTGTTAGTGTACGGGTTAGGATTAGGGGACGGGTGAGGGTCAGGCTTCGGGGAAGGGTTAGGGTTAGGGTTCGGGCTAGGGTTAGGGTTAGGGGACGGGGACGGTTTAGGGTCCAGGTGAGGGTACGGCAACGCTTTAGGGGGAGCGTGCGTGTGAGGGCGCGGGTTAGTGTTAACATACGGGTTAGGATTAGGGGACGGGTGAGGGTCAGGCTTCGGGGAAGGGTTAGGGTTAGGGTTGGTCCTAGGGTTAGGGTTAGGGGACGGGGACGGTTTAGGGTCCAGGTGAGGGTACGGCAACGCTTTAGGGGGAGCGTGCGTGTGAGGGCGCGGGTTAGTGTTAGCGTACGGGTTAGGATTAGGGGACGGGTCAGGGTCAGGCTTCGGGGAAGGGTTAGGGCTAGTGTTCGGGCTAGGGTTAGGGTTAGGGGACGGGGACGGTTTAGGGTCCAGGTGAGGGTACGGCAACGCTTTAGGGGGAGCGTGCGTGTGAGGGCGCGGGTTAGTGTTAGCGTACGGGTTAGGATTAGGGGACGGGTGAGGGTCAGGCTTCGGGGAAGGGTTAGGGCTAGTGTTCGGGCTAGGGTTAGGGTTAGGGGACGGGGACGGTTTAGGGTCCAGGTGAGGTTACGGCAACGCTATAGGGGGAGCATGCGTTTGAGGGCGCGGGTTAGTGTTAGCGTACGGGTTAGGGTTAGGGGACAGGTGAGGGTCAGGCTTCGGGGAAGGTTTAGGGTTAGGTTTCGGGCTAGGGTTAGGCTTAGGGGACGGGGACGGTTTAGGTTCCAGGTGAGGGTACGGCAACGCTTTAGGGGGAGCGTGCGTGTGAGGGCGCGGGTTAGTGTTAGCGTACGGGTTAGGATTAGGGGACGGGTGAGGGTCAGGCTTCGGGGAAGGGTTAGGGTTAGGGTTCGGGCTAGGGTTAGGGTTAGGGGACAGGGACGGTTTAGGGTCCAGGTGAGGGTACGGCAACGCTTTAGGAGAAGCGTGCGTGTGAGGGCGTGGGTTAGTGTTAGCGTACGGGTTAGGATTAGGGGACGTGTGAGGGTCAGGCTTCGGGGAAGGGTTAGGGTTAGGGTTCGGGCTAGGGTTAGGGTTAGGGGACGGGACGGTTTAGGGTCCAGGTGAGGGTATGGCAACGCTTTAGGGGGAGCGTGCGTGTGAGGGCGCGGGTTAGTGTTAGCGTACGGGTTAGGATTAGGGGACGGGTGAGGGTCAGGCTTCGGGGAAGGGTTAGGGTTAGGGTTCGTGCTAGGGTTAGGGTTAGGGGACGGGGACGGTTTAGGGTCCAGGTGAGGGTACGGCAACGCTTTAGGGGGAGCGTGCGTGTGAGGGCGCGGGTTAGCGTGAGCGTACGGTTTAGGATTAGGGGACGGGAGAGGGTCAGGCTTCGGGGAAGGGTTAGGGTTAGGGTTCGGGCTAGGGTTAGTGTTAGGGGACAGGGACGGTTTAGGGTCCAGGTAAGGGTAGGGCAACGCTTTAGGAGAAGCGTGCGTGTGAGGGCGCGGGTTAGTGTTAGCGTACGGGTTACGATTAGGGGACGGGTGAGGGTCAGGCTTCGGGGAAGGGTTAGGGTTAGGGTTCGGGCTAGGGTTAGGGTTAGGGGACGGGGACGGTTTAGGGTCCAGGTGAGGGTATGGCAATGCTTTAGGGGGAGCGTGCGTGTGAGGGCGCGGGTTAGTGTTAGCGTACGTGTTAGGATTAGGGGACGGGTGAGGGTCAGGCTTCGGGGAAGGGTTAGGGTTAGGGTTCGGGCTAGGGTTAGGGTTAGGGGTCGGGGACGGTTTAGGGTCCAGGTGAGGGTACGGCAACGCTTTAGGGGGAGCGTGCGTGTGAGGGCGCGGGTTAGTGTGAGCGTACGGGTTAGGATTAGGGGACGGGTGAGGGTCAGGCTTCGGGGATGGGTTAGGGCTAGGGTTCGGGCTAGGGTTAGGGTTAGGGGACGGGGACGGTTTAGGGTCCAGGTGAGAGTACGGCAACGCTTTAAGGGGAGCGTGCGTGTGAGAGCGCGGGTTAGTGTTAGCGTACGGGTTAGGATTAGGGCACGGGTGAGGGTCAGGCTTCGGGGAAGGGTTAGGGTTAGGTTTCGGTTAGGGTTAGGGTTAGGGGACGGGGACGGTTTAGGGTCCAGGTGAGGGTACGGCAACGCTTTAGGGGGAGCGTGCGTGTGAGGGCGCGGGTTAGTGTTAGCGTACGGGTTAGGATTAGGGCACCGGTGGTCAGGCTTCGGGGAAGGGTTAGGGTTAGGGTTCGGGCTAGGGTTAGGGTTAGGGGACGGGGACGGTTTAGGGTCCAGGTGAGGGTACGGCAACGCTTTATGGGGAGCGTGCGTGTGAGGGCGCAGGTTAGTGTTAGCGTACGGGTTAGGATTAGGGGACGGGTGAGGGTCAGGCTTCGGGGAAGGGTTAGGGTTAGGGTTCGGGCTAGGGTTAGGGTTAGTGGACGGGGACGGTTTAGGGTCCAGGTGAGGGTACGGCAACGCTTTAGGGGGAGCGTGCGTGTGAGGGCGCGGGTTAGTGTTAGCGTACGGGTTAGGATTAGGGCACCGGTGAGGGTCAGGTTTCGGGGAAGGCTTAGGGTTAGGGTTTGGGCTAGGGTTAGGGTTAGGGGACGGGGACGGTTTAGGGTCCAGGTGAGGGTACGGCAACTCTTTAGGGGGAGCGTGCGTGTGAGGGCGCGGGTTAGTGTTAGCGTACGGGTTAGGATTAGGGTACGGGTGAGGGTCAGGCTTCGGGGAAGGGTTAGGGTTAGGGTTCGGGCTAGGGTTAGGGTTAGGGGACGGGGACGGTTTAGGGTCCAGGTGAGGGTACGGCAACGCTTTAGGGGGAGCGTGCGTGTGAGGGCGCGGGTTAGTGTTAGCGTACGGGTTAGGATTAGGGGACGGGTGAGGGTCAGGCTTCGTGGAAGGGTTAGGGTTAGGGTTCGGGCTAGGGTTAGGGTTAGGGGACGGGGACAGTTTAGGGTCCAGGTGAGGGTACGGCAACGCTTTAGGGGGAGCGTGCCTGTGAGGGCGCGGGTTAGTGTTAGAGTACGGGTTACGATTAGGGGACGGGTGAGGGTCAGGCTTCGGGGAAGGGTTAGGGTTAGGGTTCGGGCTAGGGATAGGGTTAGGGGACGGGGACGGTTTAGGGTCCAGGTGAGGGTACGGCAACGCTTTAGGGGGAGCGTGCGTGTGAGGGTGCGGGTTAGTGGTAGCGTACGGGTTAGGATTAGGACACGGGTGAGGGTAAGACTTCGGGGAAGGGTTAGGCTTAGGGTTTGTCCTAGGGTTAGGGTTAGGGGACGGGGACGCTTTAGGGTCCAGGTGAGGGTACGGCAACGCTTTAGGGGGAGCGCGCGTGTGCGGGCACGGGTTAGTGTTAGCGTACGGGTTAGGATTAGGGGACGGGTGAGGATCAGGCTTCGGGGAAGGGTTAGGGTTAGGGTTCGGGCTAGGGTTAGGGTTAGGGGACGGGGACGGTTTAGGGTCCAGGTGAGGGTACGGCAACGCTTTAGGGGGAGCGTGCGTGTGAGGGCGCGGGTTAGTGTTAGCGTACGGGTTAGGATTAGGGCACCGGTGAGGGTCAGGTTTCGGGGAAGGCTTAGGGTTAGGGTTTGGGCTAGGGTTAGGGTTAGGGGACGGGGACGGTTTAGGGTCCAGGTGAGTGTACGGCAACTCTTTAGGGGGAGCGTGCGTGTGAGGGCGCGGGTTAGTGTTAGCGTACGGGTTAGGATTAGGGCACGGGTGAGGGTCAGGCTTCGGGGAAGGGTTAGTGTTAGGGTTCGGGCTAGGGTTAGGGTTAGGGGACGGGGACGGTTTAGGGTCCAGGTGAGGGTACGGCAACGCTTTAGGGGGAGCGTGCGTGTGAGGGCGCGGGTTAGTGTTAGCGTACGTGTTAGGATTAGGGGACGGGTGAGGGTCAGGCTTCGGGGAAGGGTTAGGGTTAGGGTTCGGGCTAGGGTTAGGGTTAGGGGACGGGGACGGTTTAGGGTCCAGGTGAGGGTACGGCAACGCTTTAGGGGGAGCGTGCCTGTGAGGGCGCGGGTTAGTGTTAGAGTACGGGTTACGATTAGGGGACGGGTGAGGGTCAGGCTTCGGGGAAGGGTTAGGGTTAGGGTTCGGGCTAGGGTTAGGGTTAGGGGACGGGGACGGTTTAGGGTCCAGGTGAGGGTACGGCAACGCTTTAGGGGGAGCGTGCGTGTGAGGGCGCAGGTTAGTGTTAGCGTACGGGTTAGGATTAGGGGACGGGTGAGGGTCAGGCTTCGGGGAAGGGTTAGGGTTAGGGTTCGGGCTAGGGTTAGGGTTAGTGGACGGGGACGGTTTAGGGTCCAGGTGAGGGTACGGCAACGCTTTAGGGGGAGCGTGCGTGTGAGGGCGCGGGTTAGTGTTAGCGTACGGGTTAGGATTAGGGCACCGGTGAGGGTCAGGTTTCGGGGAAGGCTTAGGGTTAGGGTTTGGGCTAGGGTTAGGGTTAGGGGACGGGGACGGTTTAGGGTCCAGGTGAGGGTACGGCAACTCTTTAGGGGGAGCGTGCGTGTGAGGGCGCGGGTTAGTGTTAGCGTACGGGTTAGGATTAGGGCACGGGTGAGGGTCAGGCTTCGGGGAAGGGTTAGGGTTAGGGTTCGGGCTAGGGTTAGGGTTAGGGGACGGGGACGGTTTAGGGTCCAGGTGAGGGTACGGCAACGCTTTAGGGGGAGCGTGCGTGTGAGGGCGCGGGTTAGTGTTAGCGTACGGGTTAGGATTAGGGGACGGGTGAGGGTCAGGCTTCGTGGAAGGGTTAGGGTTAGGGTTCGGGCTAGGGTTAGGGTTAGGGGACGGGGACAGTTTAGGGTCCAGGTGAGGGTACGGCAACGCTTTAGGGGGAGCGTGCCTGTGAGGGCGCGGGTTAGTGTTAGAGTACGGGTTACGATTAGGGGACGGGTGAGGGTCAGGCTTCGGGGAAGGGTTAGGGTTAGGGTTCGGGCTAGGGTTAGGGTTAGGGGACGGGGACGGTTTAGGGTCCAGGTGAGGGTACGGCAACGCTTTAGGGGGAGCGTGCGTGTGAGGGTGCGGGTTAGTGGTAGCGTACGGGTTAGGATTAGGACACGGGTGAGGGTAAGACTTCGGGGAAGGGTTAGGCTTAGGGTTGGTCCTAGGGTTAGGGTTAGGGGACGGGGACGCTTTAGGGTCCAGGTGAGGGTACGGCAACGCTTTAGGGGGAGCGCGCGTGTGCGGGCACGGGTTAGTGTTAGCGTACGGGTTAGGATTAGGGGACGGGTGAGGATCAGGCTTCGGGGAAGGGTTAGGGTTAGGGTTCGGGCTAGGGTTAGGGTTAGGGGACGGGGACGGTTTAGGGTCCAGGTGAGGGTACGGCAACGCTTTAGGGGGAGCGTGCGTGTGAGGGCGCGGGTTAGTGTTAGCGTACGGGTTAGGATTAGGGCACCGGTGAGGGTCAGGTTTCGGGGAAGGCTTAGGGTTAGGGTTTGGGCTAGGGTTAGGGTTAGGGGACGGGGACGGTTTAGGGTCCAGGTGAGTGTACGGCAACTCTTTAGGGGGAGCGTGCGTGTGAGGGCGCGGGTTAGTGTTAGCGTACGGGTTAGGATTAGGGCACGGGTGAGGGTCAGGCTTCGGGGAAGGGTTAGTGTTAGGGTTCGGGCTAGGGTTAGGGTTAGGGGACGGGGACGGTTTAGGGTCCAGGTGAGGGTACGGCAACGCTTTAGGGGGAGCGTGCGTGTGAGGGCGCGGGTTAGTGTTAGCGTACGTGTTAGGATTAGGGGACGGGTGAGGGTCAGGCTTCGGGGAAGGGTTAGGGTTAGGGTTCGGGCTAGGGTTAGGGTTAGGGGACGGGGACGGTTTAGGGTCCAGGTGAGGGTACGGCAACGCTTTAGGGGGAGCGTGCCTGTGAGGGCGCGGGTTAGTGTTAGAGTACGGGTTACGATTAGGGGACGGGTGAGGGTCAGGCTTCGGGGAAGGGTTAGGGTTAGGGTTCGGGCTAGGGTTAGGGTTAGGGGACGGGGACGGTTTAGGGTCCAGGTGAGGGTACGGCAACGCTTTAGGGGGAGCGTGCGTGTGAGGGCGCAGGTTAGTGTTAGCGTACGGGTTAGGATTAGGGGACGGGTGAGGGTCAGGCTTCGGGGAAGGGTTAGGGTTAGGGTTCGGGCTAGGGTTTGGGTTAGTGGACGGGGACGGTTTAGGGTCCAGGTGAGGGTACGGCAACGCTTTAGGGGGAGCGTGCGTGTGAGGGCGCGGGTTAGTGTTAGCGTACGGTTTAGGATTAGGGCACCGGTGAGGGTCAGGTTTCGGGGAAGGCTTAGGGTTAGGGTTTGGGCTAGGGTTAGGGTTAGGGGACGGGGACGGTTTAGGGTCCAGGTGAGGGTACGGCAACTCTTTAGGGGGAGCGTGCGTGTGAGGGCGCGGGTTAGTGTTAGCGTACGGGTTAGGATTAGGGCACGGGTGAGGGTCAGGCTTCGGGGAAGGGTTAGGGTTAGGGTTCGGGCTAGGGTTAGGGTTAGGGGACGGGGACGGTTTAGGGTCCAGGTGAGGGTACGGCAACGCTTTAGGGGGAGCGTGCGTGTGAGGGCGCGGGTTAGTGTTAGCGTACGGGTTAGGATTAGGGGACGGGTGAGGGTCAGGCTTCGTGGAAGGGTTAGGGTTAGGGTTCGGGCTAGGGTTAGGGTTAGGGGACGGGGACAGTTTAGGGTCCAGGTGAGGGTACGGCAACGCTTTAGGGGGAGCGTGCCTGTGAGGGCGCGGGTTAGTGTTAGAGTACGGGTTACGATTAGGGGACGGGTGAGGGTCAGGCTTCGGGGAAGGGTTAGGGTTAGGGTTCGGGCTAGGGTTAGGGTTAGGGGACGGGGACGGTTTAGGGTCCAGGTGAGGGTACGGCAACGCTTTAGGGGGAGCGTGCGTGTGAGGGTGCGGGTTAGTGGTAGCGTACGGGTTAGGATTAGGACACGGGTGAGGGTAAGACTTCGGGGAAGGGTTAGGCTTAGGGTTGGTCCTAGGGTTAGGGTTAGGGGACGGGGACGCTTTAGGGTCCAGGTGAGGGTACGGCAACGCTTTAGGGGGAGCGCGCGTGTGCGGGCACGGGTTAGTGTTAGCGTACAGGTTAGGATTAGGGGACGGGTGAGGATCAGGCTTCGGGGAAGGGTTAGGGTTAGGGTTCGGGCTAGGGTTAGGGTTAGGGGACGGGGACGGTTTAGGGTCCAGGTGAGGGTACGGCAACGCTTTAGGGGGAGCGTGCGTGTGAGGGCGCGGGTTAGTGTTAGCGTACGGGTTAGGATTAGGGCACCGGTGAGGGTCAGGTTTCGGGGAAGGCTTAGGGTTAGGGTTTGGGCTAGGGTTAGGGTTAGGGGACGGGGACGGTTTAGGGTCCAGGTGAGTGTACGGCAACTCTTTAGGGGGAGCGTGCGTGTGAGGGCGCGGGTTAGTGTTAGCGTACGGGTTAGGATTAGGGCACGGGTGAGGGTCAGGCTTCGGGGAAGGGTTAGGGTTAGGGTTCGGGCTAGGGTTAGGGTTAGGGGACGGGGACGGTTTAGGGTCCAGGTGAGGGTACGGCAACGCTTTAGGGGGAGCGTGCGTGTGAGGGCGCGGGTTAGTGTTAGCGTACGTGTTAGGATTAGGGGACGGGTGAGGGTCAGGCTTCGGGGAAGGGTTAGGGTTAGGGTTCGGGCTAGGGTTAGGGTTAGGGGACGGGGACGGTTTAGGGTCCAGGTGAGGGTACGGCAACGCTTTAGGGGGAGCGTGCGTGTGAGGGTGCGGGTTAGTGGTAGCGTACGGGTTAGGATTAGGACACGGGTGAGGGTAAGGCTTCGGGGAAGGGTTAGGCTTAGGGTTGGTCCTAGGGTTAGGGTTAGGGGACGGGGACGGTTTAGGGTCCAGGTGAGGGTACGGCAACGCTTTAGGGGGAGCGCGCGTGTGCGGGCGCGGGTTAGTGTTAGCGTACGGGTTAGGATTAGGGGACGGGTGAGGATCAGGCTTCGGGGAAGGGTTAGGGTTAGGGTTCGGACTAGGGTTAGGGTTAGGGGACGGGGACGGTTTAGGGTCCAGGTGAGTGTACGGCAACGCTTTAGGGGGAGCGTGCGTGTGAGGGCGCGGGTTAGTGTTAGCGTACGTGTTAGGATTAGGGGACGGGTGAGGGTCAGGCTTCGGGGAAGGGTTAGGGTTAGGGTTCGGGCTAGGGTTAGGGTTAGGGGACGGGGACGGTTTAGGGTCCAGGTGAGGGTACGGCAACGCTTTAGGGGGAGCGTGCGTGTGAGGGCGCGGGTTAGTGTTAGCGTACGGGTTAGGATTAGGGGACGGGTGAGGGTCAGGCTTCGGGGAAGGGTTAGGGTTAGGGTTCGGGCTAGGGTTAGGGGACGGGGACGGTTTAGGGTCCAGGTGAGGGTACAGCAACGCTTTAGTGGGAGCGTGCGTGTGAGGGCGCGGGTTAGTGTTAGCGTACGGGTTAGGATTAGGGGACGGGTGAGGGTCAGGCTTTGGGGAAGGGTTAGGTTTAGGGTTCCGGCTAGGGTTAGGGTTAGGGGAGGGGTACGGTTTAGGGTCCAGGTGAGGGTACGGCAACGCTTTAGGGGGAGTGTGCGTGTGAGGGCGCTGATTAGTGTTAGCGTACGGGTTAGGATTAGGGCACGGGTGAGGGTCAGGCTTCGGGGAAGGGTTAGGGTTAGGGTTCGGGCTAGGGTTAGGGTTAGTGTACAGGGACGGTTTAGGGTCCAGGTGAGGATACGGCAACGCTTTAGGGGGAGCGTGCCTGTGAGGGCGCGGGTTAGTGTTAGAGTACGGGTTACGATTAGGGGACGGGTGAGGGTCAGGCTTCGGGGAAGGGTTAGGGTTAGGGTTCGGGCTAGGGTTAGGGTTAGGGGACGGGGACGGTTTAGGGTCCAGGTGAGGGTACGGCAACGCTTTAGGGGGAGCGTGCGTGTGAGGGTGCGGGTTAGTGGTAGCGTACGCGTTAGGATTAGGACACGGGTGAGGGTAAGGCTTCGGGGAAGGGTTAGGGTTAGGGTTGGTCCTAGGGTTAGGGTTAGGGGACGGGGACGGTTTAGGGTCCAGGTGAGGGTACGGCAACGCTTTAGGGGGAGCGCGCGTGTGCGGACGCGGGTTAGTGTTAGCGTACGGGTTAGGATTAGGGGACGGGTGAGGGTCAGGCTTCGGGGAAGGGTTAGGGTTAGGGTTCGGGCTAGGGTTAGTGTTAGGGGACGGGGACGGTTTAGGGTCCAGGTGAGGGTACGGCAACGCTTTAGGGGGAGCGTGCGTGTGAGGGCGCGGGTTAGTGTTAGCGTACGGGTTAGGATTAGGGGACGGGTGAGGGTCAGGCTTCGGGGAAGGGTTAGGGTTAGGGTTCGGGCTAGGGTTAGGGTTAGGGGACGGGGACGGTTTAGGGTCCAGGTGAGGGTACGGCAACGCTTTAGGGGGAGCGTGCGTGTGAGGGCGCGGTTCAGTGTTAGCGTACGGGTTAGGATTAGGGCACCGGTGAGGGTCAGGCTTCGGGGAAGGCTTAGGGTTAGGGTTTGGGCTAGGGTTAGGGTTAGGGGACGGGGACGGTTTAGGGTCCAGGTGAGGGTACGGCAACGCTTTAGGGGTAGCGTGCGTGTGAGGGCGCGGGTTAGTGTTCGCGTACGGGTTAGGATTAGGGCACGGGTGAGGGTCAGGCTTCGGGGAAGGGTTAGGGTTAGGGTTCGGGCTAGGGTTAGGTTTAGGGGACGGGGACGGTTTAGGGTCCAGGTGAGGGGACGGCAACGCTTTAGGGGGAGTGCGCGTGTGCGGGCGCGGGTTAGTGTTAGCGTACGGGTTAGGATTAGGTGACGGGTGAGGGTCAGGCTTCGGGGAAGGGTTAGGGTTAGGGTTCGGGCTAGGGTTAGGGTTAGGGGACGGGGACGGTTTAGGGTCCAGGTGAGGGTACGGCAACGCTTTGGGGGGAGCGTGCGTGTGAGGGCGCGGGTTAGTGTTAGCGTACGGGTTAGGATTAGGGGACGGGTGAGGGTCAGGTTTCGGGGAAGGGTTAGGGTTAGGGTTCGGGCTAGGGTTAGGGTTAGGGGACGGGGACGGTTTAGGGTCCAGGTGAGGGTACGGCAACGCTGTAGGGGTAGCGTGTGTGTGAGGGCGCGGGTTACTGTTAGCGTACGGGTTAGGATTAGGGGACGGGTGAGGGTCAGGCTTCGGGGAAGGGTTAGGGTTAGGGTTCGGGCTAGGGTTAGGGTTAGGGGACGGGGACGGTTTAGGGTCCAGGTGAGGGTACGGCAACGCTTTAGGGGGAGCGTGCGTGTGAGGGCGCGGGTTAGTGTGAGCGTACGGGTTAGGATTAGGGGACGGGTGAGGGTCAGGCTTCGGGGAAGGGTTAGGGTTAGGGTTCGGGCTAGGGTTAGGGTTAGGGGACGGGGACGGTTTAGGGTCCAGGTGAGGGTACGGCAACGCTTTAGGGGGAGCGTGCGTGTGAGGGCGCGGGTTAGTGTTAGAGTACGGGTTAGGATTAGGGGACGGGTGAGGGTCAGGCTTCGGGGATGGGTTAGGATTAGGGTTCGGGCTAGGGTTAGGGTTAGGGGACGGGGACGGTTTAGGGTCCAGGTGAGGGTACGGCAACGCTTTAGGGGGAGCGTGCGTGTGAGGGCGCGGGTTAGTGTTAGCGTACGGGTTAGGATTAGGGCACCGGTGAAGGTCAGGCTTCGGGGAAGGGTTAGGGTTAGGGTTCGGGCTAGGGTTAGGGTTAGGGGACGGGGACGGTTTAGGGTCCAGGTGAGGGTACGGCAACGCTTTAGGGGGAGCGTGCGTGTGAGGGCGCGGGTTAGTGTGAGCGTACGGGTTAGGATTAGGGGACGGGTGAGGGTCAGGCTTCGGGGAAGGGTTAGGGTTAGGGTTCGGGCTAGGGTTAGGGTTAGGGGACGGGGACGGTTTAGGGTCCAGGTGAGGGTACGGCAACGCTTTAGGGGGAGCGTGCGTGTGAGGGCGCGGGTTAGTGTTAGCGTACGGGTTAGGATTAGGGGACGGGTGAGGGTCAGGCTTCGGGGAAGGGTTAGGGTTAGGGTTCGGGCTAGGGTTAGGGTTAGTGTACGGGGACGGTTTAGGGTCCAGGTGAGGGTACGGCAACGCTTTAGGGGGAGCGTGCCTGTGAGGGCGCGGGTTAGTGTTAGAGTACGGGTTAGGATTAGGGGACGGGTGAGGGTCAGGCTTCGGGGAAGGGTTAGGGTTAGGGTTCGGGCTAGGGTTAGGGTTAGGGGACGGGGACGGTTTAGGGTCCAGGTGAGGGTACGGCAACGCTTTAGGGGGAGCGTGCGTGTGAGGGCGCGGGTTAGTGGTAGCGTACGGTTTAGGATTAGGACACGGGTGAGGGTCAGGCTTCGGGGAAGGGTTAGGGTTAGGGTTGGTCCTAGGGTTAGGGTTAGGGGACGGGGACGGTTTAGGGTCCAGGTGAGGGTACGGCAATGCTTTAGGGGGAGCGCGCGTGTGCGGGCGCGGGTTAGTGTTAGCGTACGGGTTAGGATTAGGGGACGGGTGAGGGTCAGGCTTTGGGGAAGGGTTAGGGTTAGGGTTCGGGCTAGGGTTAGGGTTAGGGGACGGGGACGGTTTAGGGTCCAGGTGAGGGTACGGCAACGCTTTAGGAGGAGCGTGCGTGTGAGGGCGCGGGTTAGTGTTAGCGTACGGGTTAGGATTAGGGGACGGGTGAGGGTCAGGTTTCGGGGAAGGGTTAGGGTTAGGGTTCGGGCTAGGGTTAGGGTTAGGGGATGGGGACGGTTTAGGGTCCAGGTGAGGGTACGGCAACGCTGTAGGGGTAGCGTGCGTGTGAGGGCGCGGGTTACTGTTAGTGTACGGGTTAGGATTAGGGGACGGGTGAGGGTCAGGCTTCGGGGAAGGGTTAGGGTTAGGGTTCGGGCTAGGGTTAGGGTTAGGGGACGGGGACGGTTTAGGGTCCAGGTGAGGGTACGGCAACGCTTTAGGGGGAGCGTGCGTGTGAGGGCGCGGGTTAGTGTTAACATACGGGTTAGGATTAGGGGACGGGTGAGGGTCAGGCTTCGGGGAAGGGTTAGGGTTAGGGTTGGTCCTAGGGTTAGGGTTAGGGGACGGGGACGGTTTAGGGTCCAGGTGAGGGTACGGCAACGCTTTAGGGGGAGCGTGCGTGTGAGGGCGCGGGTTAGTGTTAGCGTACGGGTTAGGATTAGGGGACGGGTCAGGGTCAGGCTTCGGGGAAGGGTTAGGGCTAGTGTTCGGGCTAGGGTTAGGGTTAGGGGACGGGGACGGTTTAGGGTCCAGGTGAGGGTACGGCAACGCTTTAGGGGGAGCGTGCGTGTGAGGGCGCGGGTTAGTGTTAGCGTACGGGTTAGGATTAGGGGACGGGTGAGGGTCAGGCTTCGGGGAAGGGTTAGGGCTAGTGTTCGGGCTAGGGTTAGGGTTAGGGGACGGGGACGGTTTAGGGTCCAGGTGAGGTTACGGCAACGCTATAGGGGGAGCATGCGTTTGAGGGCGCGGGTTAATGTTAGCGTACGGGTTAGGGTTAGGGGACAGGTGAGGGTCAGGCTTCGGGGAAGGTTTAGGGTTAGGGTTCGGGCTAGGGTTAGGCTTAGGGGACGGGGACGGTTTAGGTTCCAGGTGAGGGTACGGCAACGCTTTAGGGGGAGCGTGCGTGTGAGGGCGCGGGTTAGTGTTAGCGTACGGGTTAGGATTAGGGGACGGGTGAGGGTCAGGCTTCGGGGAAGGGTTAGGGTTAGGGTTCGGGCTAGGGTTAGGGTTAGGGGACAGGGACGGTTTAGGGTCCAGGTGAGGGTACGGCAACGCTTTAGGAGAAGCGTGCGTGTGAGGGCGTGGGTTAGTGTTAGCGTACGGGTTAGGATTAGGGGACGTGTGAGGGTCAGGCTTCGGGGAAGGGTTAGGGTTAGGGTTCGGGCTAGGGTTAGGGTTAGGGGACGGGGACGGTTTAGGGTCCAGGTGAGGGTATGGCAACGCTTTAGGGGGAGCGTGCGTGTGAGGGCGCGGGTTAGTGTTAGCGTACGGGTTAGGATTAGGGGACGGGTGAGGGTCAGGCTTCGGGGAAGGGTTAGGGTTAGGGTTCGTGCTAGGGTTAGGGTTAGGGGACGGGGACGGTTTAGGGTCCAGGTGAGGGTACGGCAACGCTTCAGGGGGAGCGTGCGTGTGAGGGCGCGGGTTAGCGTGAGCGTACGGTTTAGGATTAGGGGACGGGAGAGGGTCAGGCTTCGGGGAAGGGTTAGGGTTAGGGTTCGGGCTAGGGTTAGTGTTAGGGGACAGGGACGGTTTAGGGTCCAGGTAAGGGTAGGGCAACGCTTTAGGAGAAGCGTGCGTGTGAGGGCGCGGGTTAGTGTTAGCGTACGGGTTACGATTAGGGGACGGGTGAGGGTCAGGCTTCGGGGAAGGGTTAGGGTTAGGGTTCGGGCTAGGGTTAGGGTTAGGGGACGGGGACGGTTTAGGGTCCAGGTGAGGGTATGGCAACGCTTTAGGGGGAGAGTGCGTGTGAGGGCGCGGGTTAGTGTTAGCGTACGTGTTAGGATTAGGGGACGGGTGAGGGTCAGGCTTCGGGGAAGGGTTAGGGTTAGGGTTCGGGCTAGGGTTAGGGTTAGGGGTCGGGGACGGTTTAGGGTCCAGGTGAGGGTACGGCAACGCTTTAGGGGGAGCGTGCGTGTGAGGGCGCGGGTTAGTGTGAGCGTACGGGTTAGGATTAGGGGACGGGTGAGGGTCAGGCTTCGGGGATGGGTTAGGGCTAGGGTTCGGGCTAGGGTTAGGGTTAGGGGACGGGGACGGTTTAGGGTCCAGGTGAGAGTACGGCAACGCTTTAAGGGGAGCGTGCGTGTGAGAGCGCGGGTTAGTGTTAGCGTACGGGTTAGGATTAGGGCACGGGTGAGGGTCAGGCTTCGGGGAAGGGTTAGGGTTAGGTTTCGGTTAGGGTTAGGGTTAGGGGACGGGGACGGTTTAGGGTCCAGGTGAGGGTACGGCAACGCTTTAGGGGGAGCGTGCGTGTGAGGGCGCGGGTTAGTGTTAGCGTACGGGTTAGGATTAGGGCACCGGTGAAGGTCAGGCTTCGGGGAAGGGTTAGGGTTAGGGTTCGGGCTAGGGTTAGGGTTAGGGGACGGGGACGGTTTAGGGTCCAGGTGAGGGTACGGCAACGCTTTAGGGGGAGCGTGCGTGTGAGGGCGCAGGTTAGTGTTAGCGTACGGGTTAGGATTAGGGGACGGGTGAGGGTCAGGCTTCGGGGAAGGGTTAGGGTTAGGGTTCGGGCTAGGGTTAGGGTTAGTGGACGGGGACGGTTTAGGGTCCAGGTGAGGGTACGGCAACGCTTTAGGGGGAGCGTGCGTGTGAGGGCGCGGGTTAGTGTTAGCGTACCGGTTAGGATTAGGGCACCGGTGAGGGTCAGGTTTCGGGGAAGGCTTAGGGTTAGGGTTTGGGCTAGGGTTAGGGTTAGGGGACGGGGACGGTTTAGGGTCCAGGTGAGGGTACGGCAACTCTTTAGGGGGAGCGTGCGTGTGAGGGCGCGGGTTAGTGTTAGCGTACGGGTTAGGATTAGGGCACGGGTGAGGGTCAGGCTTCGGGGAAGGGTTAGGGTTAGGGTTCGGGCTAGGGTTAGGGTTAGGGGACGGGGACGGTTTAGGGTCCAGGTGAGGGTACGGCAACGCTTTAGGGGGAGCGTGCGTGTGAGGGCGCGGGTTAGTGTTAGCATACGGGTTAGGATTAGGGGACGGGTGAGGGTCAGGCTTCGTGGAAGGGTTAGGGTTAGGGTTCGGGCTAGGGTTAGGGTTAGGGGACGGGGACAGTTTAGGGTCCAGGTGAGGGTACGGCAACGCTTTAGGGGGAGCGTGCCTGTGAGGGCGCGGGTTAGTGTTAGAGTACGGGTTACGATTAGGGGACGGGTGAGGGTCAGGCTTCGGGGAAGGGTTAGGGTTAGGGTTCGGGCTAGGGTTAGGGTTAGGGGACGGGGACGGTTTAGGGTCCAGGTGAGGGTACGGCAACGCTTTAGGGGGAGCGTGCGTGTGAGGGTGCGGGTTAGTGGTAGCGTACGGGTTAGGATTAGGACACGGGTGAGGGTAAGACTTCGGGGAAGGGTTAGGCTTAGGGTTGGTCCTAGGGTTAGGGTTAGGGGACGGGGACGCTTTAGGGTCCAGGTGAGGGTACGGCAACGCTTTAGGGGGAGCGCGCGTGTGCGGGCACGGGTTAGTGTTAGCGTACGGGTTAGGATTAGGGGACGGGTGAGGATCAGGCTTCGGGGAAGGGTTAGGGTTAGGGTTCGGGCTAGGGTTAGGGTTAGGGGACGGGGACGGTTTAGGGTCCAGGTGAGGGTACGGCAACGCTTTAGGGGGAGCGTGCGTGTGAGGGTGCGGGTTAGTGTTAGCGTACGGGTTAGGATTAGGGCACCGGTGAGGGTCAGGTTTCGGGGAAGGCTTAGGGTTAGGGTTTGGGCTAGGGTTAGGGTTAGGGGACGGGGACGGTTTAGGGTCCAGGTGAGTGTACGGCAACTCTTTAGGGGGAGCGTGCGTGTGAGGGCGCGGGTTAGTGTTAGCGTACGGGTTAGGATTAGGGCACGGGTGAGGGTCAGGCTTCGGGGAAGTGTTAGGGTTAGGGTTCGGGCTAGGGTTAGGGTTAGGGGACGGGGACGGTTTAGGGTCCAGGTGAGGGTACGGCAACGCTTTAGGGGGAGCGTGCGTGTGAGGGCGCGGGTTAGTGTTAGCGTACGGGTTAGGATTAGGGGACGGGTGAGGGTCAGGCTTCGGGGAAGGGTTAGGGCTAGTGTTCGGGCTAGGGTTAGGGTTAGGGGACGGGGACGGTTTAGGGTCCAGGTGAGGTTACGGCAACGCTTTAGGGGGAGCGTGCGTGTGAGGGCGCGGGTTAGTGTTAGCGTACGGGTTAGGATTAGGGGACGGGTGAGGGTCAGGCTTCGGGGAAGGGTTAGGGTTAGGGTTCGGGCTAGGGTTAGGGTTAGGGGACAGGGACGGTTTAGGGTCCAGGTGAGGGTACGGCAACGCTTTAGGAGAAGCGTGCGTGTGAGGGCGTGGGTTAGTGTTAGCGTACGGGTTAGGATTAGGGGACGTGTGAGGGTCAGGCTTCGGGGAAGGGTTAGGGTTAGGGTTCGGGCTAGGGTTAGGGTTAGGGGACGGGGACGGTTTAGGGTCCAGGTGAGGGTATGGCAACGCTTTAGGGGGAGCGTGCGTGTGAGGGCGCGGGTTAGTGTTAGCGTACGGGTTAGGATTAGGGGACGGGTGAGGGTCAGGCTTCGGGGAAGGGTTAGGGTTAGGGTTCGTGCTAGGGTTAGGGTTAGGGGACGGGGACGGTTTAGGGTCCAGGTGAGGGTACGGCAACGCTTCAGGGGGAGCGTGCGTGTGAGGGCGCGGGTTAGCGTGAGCGTACGGTTTAGGATTAGGGGACGGGAGAGGGTCAGGCTTCGGGGAAGGGTTAGGGTTAGGGTTCGGGCTAGGGTTAGTGTTAGGGGACAGGGACGGTTTAGGGTCCAGGTAAGGGTAGGGCAACGCTTTAGGAGAAGCGTGCGTGTGAGGGCGCGGGTTAGTGTTAGCGTACGGGTTACGATTAGGGGACGGGTGAGGGTCAGGCTTCGGGGAAGGGTTAGCGTTAGGGTTCGGGCTAGGGTTAGGGTTAGGGGACGGGGACGGTTTAGGGTCCAGGTGAGGGTATGGCAACGCTTTAGGGGGAGAGTGCGTGTGAGGGCGCGGGTTAGTGTTAGCGTACGTGTTAGGATTAGGGGACGGGTGAGGGTCAGGCTTCGGGGAAGGGTTAGGGTTAGGGTTCGGGCTAGGGTTAGGGTTAGGGGTCGGGGACGGTTTAGGGTCCAGGTGAGGGTACGGCAACGCTTTAGGGGGAGCGTGCGTGTGAGGGCGCGGGTTAGTGTGAGCGTACGGGTTAGGATTAGGGGACGGGTGAGGGTCAGGCTTCGGGGATGGGTTAGGGCTAGGGTTCGGGCTAGGGTTAGGGTTAGGGGACGGGGACGGTTTAGGGTCCAGGTGAGAGTACGGCAACGCTTTAAGGGGAGCGTGCGTGTGAGAGCGCGGGTTAGTGTTAGCGTACGGGTTAGGATTAGGGCACGGGTGAGGGTCAGGCTTCGGGGAAGGGTTAGGGTTAGGTTTCGGTTAGGGTTAGGGTTAGGGGACGGGGACGGTTTAGGGTCCAGGTGAGGGTACGGCAACGCTTTAGGGGGAGCGTGCGTGTGAGGGCGCGGGTTAGTGTTAGCGTACGGGTTAGGATTAGGGCACCGGTGAAGGTCAGGCTTCGGGGAAGGGTTAGGGTTAGGGTTCGGGCTAGGGTTAGGGTTAGGGGACGGGGACGGTTTAGGGTCCAGGTGAGGGTACGGCAACGCTTTAGGGGGAGCGTGCGTGTGAGGGCGCAGGTTAGTGTTAGCGTACGGGTTAGGATTAGGGGACGGGTGAGGGTCAGGCTTCGGGGAAGGGTTAGGGTTAGGGTTCGGGCTAGGGTTAGGGTTAGTGGACGGGGACGGTTTAGGGTCCAGGTGAGGGTACGGCAACGCTTTAGGGGGAGCGTGCGTGTGAGGGCGCGGGTTAGTGTTAGCGTACCGGTTAGGATTAGGGCACCGGTGAGGGTCAGGTTTCGGGGAAGGCTTAGGGTTAGGGTTTGGGCTAGGGTTAGGGTTAGGGGACGGGGACGGTTTAGGGTCCAGGTGAGGGTACGGCAACTCTTTAGGGGGAGCGTGCGTGTGAGGGCGCGGGTTAGTGTTAGCGTACGGGTTAGGTTTAGGGCACGGGTGAGGGTCAGGCTTCGGGGAAGGGTTAGGGTTAGGGTTCGGGCTAGGGTTAGGGTTAGGGGACGGGGACGGTTTAGGGTCCAGGTGAGGGTACGGCAACGCTTTAGGGGGAGCGTGCGTGTGAGGGCGCGGGTTAGTGTTAGCATACGGGTTAGGATTAGGGGACGGGTGAGGGTCAGGCTTCGTGGAAGGGTTAGGGTTAGGGTTCGGGCTAGGGTTAGGGTTAGGGGACGGGGACAGTTTAGGGTCCAGGTGAGGGTACGGCAACGCTTTAGGGGGAGCGTGCCTGTGAGGGCGCGGGTTAGTGTTAGAGTACGGGTTACGATTAGGGGACGGGTGAGGGTCAGGCTTCGGGGAAGGGTTAGGGTTAGGGTTCGGGCTAGGGTTAGGGTTAGGGGACGGGGACGGTTTAGGGTCCAGGTGAGGGTACGGCAACGCTTTAGGGGGAGCGTGCGTGTGAGGGTGCGGGTTAGTGGTAGCGTACGGGTTAGGATTAGGACACGGGTGAGGGTAAGACTTCGGGGAAGGGTTAGGCTTAGGGTTGGTCCTAGGGTTAGGGTTAGGGGACGGGGACGCTTTAGGGTCCAGGTGAGGGTACGGCAACGCTTTAGGGGGAGCGCGCGTGTGCGGGCACGGGTTAGTGTTAGCGTACGGGTTAGGATTAGGGGACGGGTGAGGATCAGGCTTCGGGGAAGGGTTAGGGTTAGGGTTCGGGCTAGGGTTAGGGTTAGGGGACGGGGACGGTTTAGGGTCCAGGTGAGGGTACGGCAACGCTTTAGGGGGAGCGTGCGTGTGAGGGTGCGGGTTAGTGTTAGCGTACGGGTTAGGATTAGGGCACCGGTGAGGGTCAGGTTTCGGGGAAGGCTTAGGGTTAGGGTTTGGGCTAGGGTTAGGGTTAGGGGACGGGGACGGTTTAGGGTCCAGGTGAGGGTACGGCAACGCTTTAGGGGGAGCGTGCGTGTGAGGGCGCGGGTTAGTGTTAGCGTACGGGTTAGGATTAGGGCACGGGTGAGGGTCAGGCTTCGGGGAAGGGTTAGGGTTAGGGTTCGGGCTAGGGTTAGGGTTAGGGGACGGGGACGGTTTAGGGTCCAGGTGAGGGTACGGCAACGCTTTAGGGGGAGCGTGCGTGTGAGGGCGCGGGTTAGTGTTAGCGTACGTGTTAGGATTAGGGGACGGGTGAGGGTCAGGCTTCGGGGAAGGGTTAGGGTTAGGGTTCGGGCTAGGGTTAGGGTTAGGGGACGGGGACGGTTTAGGGTCCAGGTGAGGGTACGGCAACGCTTTAGGGGGAGCGTGCCTGTGAGGGCGCGGGTTAGTGTTAGAGTACGGGTTACGATTAGGGGACGGGTGAGGGTCAGGCTTCGGGGAAGGGTTAGGGTTAGGGTTCGGGCTAGGGTTAGGGTTAGGGGACGGGGACGGTTTAGGGTCCAGGTGAGGGTACGGCAACGCTTTAGGGGGAGCGTGCGTGTGAGGGTGCGGGTTAGTGGTAGCGTACGGGTTAGGATTAGGACACGGGTGAGGGTAAGGCTTCGGGGAAGGTTTAGGCTTAGGGTTGGTCCTAGGGTTAGGGTTAGGGGACGGGGACGGTTTAGGGTCCAGGTGAGGGTACGGCAACGCTTTAGGGGGAGCGCGCGTGTGCGGGCGCGGGTTAGTGTTAGCGTACGGGTTAGGATTAGGGGACGGGTGAGGATCAGGCTTCGGGGAAGGGTTAGGGTTAGGGTTCGGACTAGGGTTAGGGTTAGGGGACGGGGACGGTTTAGGGTCCAGGTGAGTGTACGGCAACGCTTTAGGGGGAGCGTGCGTGTGAGGGCGCGGGTTAGTGTTAGCGTACGTGTTAGGATTAGGGGACGGGTGAGGGTCAGGCTTCGGGGAAGGGTTAGGGTTAGGGTTCGGGCTAGGGTTAGGGTTAGGGGACGGGGACGGTTTAGGGTCCAGGTGAGGGTACGGCAACGCTTTAGGGGGAGCGTGCGTGTGAGGGCGCGGGTTAGTGTTAGCGTACGGGTTAGGATTAGGGGACGGGTGAGGGTCAGGCTTCGGGGAAGGGTTAGGGTTAGGGTTCGGGCTAGGGTTAGGGTTAGGGGACGGGGACGGTTTAGGGTCCAGGTGAGGGTACAGCAACGCTTTAGTGGGAGCGTGCGTGTGAGGGCGCGGGTTAGTGTTAGCGTACGGGTTAGGATTAGGGGACGGGTGAGGGTCAGGCTTTGGGGAAGGGTTAGGTTTAGGGTTCCGGCTAGGGTTAGGGTTAGGGGAGGGGTACGGTTTAGGGTCCAGGTGAGGGTACGGCAACGCTTTAGGGGGAGTGTGCGTGTGAGGGCCCTGATTAGTGTTAGCGTACGGGTTAGGATTAGGGCACGGGTGAGTGTCAGGCTTCGGGGAAGGGTTAGGGTTAGGGTTCGGGCTAGGGTTAGGGTTAGGGGACGGGGACGGTTTAGGGTCCAGGTGAGGGTACGGCAACGCTTTAGGGGAAGCGTGCATGTCAAGGCGCGGGTTAGTGTTAGCGTACGGGTTAGGATTAGGGGACGGGTGAGGGTCAGGCTTCGGGGAAGGGTTAGGGTTAGGGTTCGGGCTAGGGTTAGGGTTAGGGGACGGGGACGGTTTAGGTTCCAGGTGAGGGTATGGCAACGCTTTAGGGGGAGCGTGCGTGTGAGGGCGCGAGTTAGTGTTAGCGTACGGGTTAGGATTAGGGGACGGGTGAGGGTCAGGCTTCGGGGAAGGGTTAGGGTTAGGGTTCGGGCTAGGGTTAGGGTTAGGGGACGGGGACGGTTTAGGGTCCAGGTGAGTGTACGGCAACGCTTTAGGGGGAGCGTGCGTGTGAGGGCGCGGGTTAGTGTTAGCGTATGGGTTAGGATTAGGGGACGGTTGAGGGTCAGGCTTCGGGGAAGGGTTAGGTTTAGGGTTCGGGCTAGGGTTAGGGTTAGGGGACGGGGACGGTTTAGGGTCCAGGTGAGGGTACGGCAACGCTTTAGGGGGAGCGTGCGTGTGAGGGCGCGGGTTAGTGTTAGCGTACGGGTTAGGATTAGGGGACGGGTGAGGGTCAGGCTTCGGGGAAGGGTTAGGGTTAGGGTTCGGGCTAGGGTTAGGGTTAGGGGACGGGGACTGTTTAGGGTCCAGGTGAGGGTACGGCAACATTTTGGGGGAGCTTGCGTGTGAGGGCGCGGGTTAGTGTTAGCGTACGGGTTAGGATTAGGGGACGGGTGAGGGTCAGGCTTCGGGGAAGGGTTAGGGTTAGGGTTCGGGCTAGGGTTAGGGTTAGGCGACGGGGACTGTTTAGGGTCCAGGTGAGGGTACGGCAACGCTTTAGGGGGAGCGTGCGTGTGAGGGCGCGGGTTAGTGTTAGCGTACGGGTTAGGATTAGGGGACGGGTGAGGGTCAGGCTTCGGGGAAGTGTTAGGGTTAGGGTTCGGGCTAGGGTTAGGGTTAGGGGATGGGGACGGTTTAGGGTCCAGGTGAGGGTACGGCAACGCTGTAGGGGGAGCGTGCGTGTGAGGGCGCGGGTTAGTGTTAGCGTACGGGTTAGGATTAGGGGACGGGTGAGGGTCAGGCTTCGGGGAAGGGTTAGGGTTAGGGTTCGGGCTAGGGTTAGGGTTAGGGGACGGGGACGGTTTAGGGTCCAGGTGAGGGTACTGCAACGCTTTAGGGGGAGCGTGCGTGTGAGGGCGCGGGTTAGTGTTAGCGTACGGGTTAGGATTAGGGCACGGGTGAGGGTCAGGCTTCGGGGAAGGGTTATGGTTAGGGTTGGTCCTAGCGTTAGGGTTAGGGGACGGGGACGGTTTAGGGTCCAGGTGAGGGTACGGCAACGCTTTAGGGGGAGCGTGCGTGTGAGGGCGCGGGTTAGTGTTAGCGTACGTGTTAGGATTAGGGGACGGGTGAGGGTCAGGCTTCGGGGAAGGGTTAGGGTTAGGGTTCGGTGTAGGGTTAGGGGACGGGGACGGTTTAGGGTCCAGGTGAGGGTACGGCAACGCTTTAGGGGGAGCGTGCGTGTGAGGGCGCAGGTTAGTGTTAGCGTACGGGTAAGGATTAGGGGACGGGTGAGGGTCAGGCTTCGGGGAAGGGTTAGGGCTAGTGTTCGGGCTAGGGTTAGGGTTAGGGGACGGGTGAGGGTCAGGCTTCGGGGAAGAGTTAGGGTTAGGTTTCGGTTAGAGTTAGGGTTAGGGGACGGGGACGGTTTAGGGTCCAGGTGAGGGTACGGCAACGCTTTAGGGGGAGCGTGCGTGTGAGGGTGCGGGTTAGTGTTAGCGTACGGGTTAGGATTAGGGCACCGGTGAAGGTCAGGCTTCGGGGAAGGGTTAGGGTTAGGGTTCGGGCTAGGGTTAGGGTTAGGGGACGGGGACGGTTTAGGGTCCAGGTGAGGGTACGGCAACGCTTTAGGGGGAGCGTGCGTGTGAGGGCGGGGGTTAGTGTTAGCGTACGGGTTAGGATTAGGGGACGGGTGAGGGTCAGGCTTCGGGGAAGGGTTAGGGTTAGGGTTCGGGCTAGGGTTAGGGTTAGGGGACGGGGACGGTTTAGGGTCCAGGTGAGGGTACGGCAACGCTTTAGGGGGAGCGTGCGTGTGAGGGCGCGGGTTAGTGTTAGCGTACGGGTTAGGATTAGGGCACCGGTGAGGGTCAGGCTTCGGGGAAGGCTTAGGGTTAGGGTTTGGGCTAGGGTTAGGGTTAGGGGACGGGGACGGTTTAGGGTCCAGGTGAGGGTACGGCAACGCTTAAGGGGGAGTGTGCGTGTGAGGGCGCGGGTTAGTGTTAGCGTACGGGTTAGGATTAGGGCACGGGTGAGGGTCAGGCTTCGGGGAAGGGTTAAGGTTAGGGTTCGGGCTAGGGTTAGGGTTAGGGGACGGGGACGGTTTAGGGTCCAGGTGAGGGTACGGCAACGCTTTAGGGGGAGCGTGCGTGTGAGGGCGCGGGTTAGTGTTAGCGTACAGGTTAGGATTAGGGGACGGGTGAGGGTCAGGCTTCGGGGAAGGGTTAGGGTTAGGGTTCGGGCTAGGGTTAGGGTTAGTGTACGGGGACGGTTTAGGGTCCAGGTGAGGGTACGGCAACGCTTTAGGGGGAGCGTGCCTGTGAGGGCGCGGGTTAGTGTTAGAGTACGGGTTACGATTAGGGGACGGGTGAGGGTCAGGCTTCGGGGAAGGGTTAGGGTTAGGGTTCGGGCTAGGGTTAGGGTTAGGGGACGGGGACGGTTTAGGGTCCAGGTGAGGGTACGGCAACGCTTTAGGGGGAGCGTGCGTGTGAGGGCGCGGGTTAGTGGTAGCGTACGGGTTAGGATTAGGACACGGGTGAGGGTCAGGCTTCGGGGAAGGATTAGGGGTAGGGTTCGGGCTAAGGTTAGGGTTAGGGGACGGGGACGGTTTAGGGTCCAGGTGAGGGTACGGCAACGCTTTAGGGGTAGCGTGCGTGTGAGGGCGCGGGTTAGTGTGAGCGTACGGGTTAGGATTAGGGGACGGGTGAGGGTCAGGCTTCGGGGAAGGGTTAGGTTTAGGGTTCGGGCTAGGGTTAGGGTTAGGGGACGGGGACGGTTTAGGGTCCAGGTGAGGGTACGGCAACGCTTTAGGGGGAGCGTGCGTGTGAGGGCGCGGGTTAGTGTTAGCGTACGGGTTAGGATTAGGGGACGGGTGAGGGTCAGGCTTCGGGGAAGGGTTAGGGTTAGGGTTTGGGCTAGGGTTAGGGTTAGGGGACGGGGACGGTTTAGGGTCCAGGTGAGGGTACGGCAACGCTTTAGGGGGAGCGTGCCTGTGAGGGCGCGGGTTAGTGTTAGAGTACGGGTTAGGATTAGGGGACGGGTGAGGGTCAGGCTTCGGGGAAGGGTTAGGGTTAGGGTTCGGGCTAGGGTTAGGGTTAGGGGACGGGGACGGTTTAGGGTCCAGGTGAGGGTACGGCAACGCTTTAGGGGGAGCGTGCGTGTGAGGGCGGGGGTTAGTGTTAGCGTACGGGTTAGGATTAGGGGACGGGTGAGGGTCAGGCTTCGGGGAAGGGTTAGGGTTAGGGTTCGGGCTAGGGTTAGGGTTAGGGGACGGGGACGGTTTAGGGTCCAGGTGAGGGTACGGCAACGCTTTAGGGGGAGCGTGCGTGTGAGGGCGCGGGTTAGTGTTAGCGTACGGGTTAGGATTAGGGCACCGGTGAGGGTCAGGCTTCGGGGAAGGCTTAGGGTTAGGGTTTGGGCTAGGGTTAGGGTTAGGGGACGGGGACGGTTTAGGGTCCAGGTGAGGGTACGGCAACGCTTAAGGGGGAGTGTGCGTGTGAGGGCGCGGGTTAGTGTTAGCGTACGGGTTAGGATTAGGGCACGGGTGAGGGTCAGGCTTCGGGGAAGGGTTAAGGTTAGGGTTCGGGCTAGGGTTAGGGTTAGGGGACGGGGACGGTTTAGGGTCCAGGTGAGGGTACGGCAACGCTTTAGGGGGAGCGTGCGTGTGAGGGCGCGGGTTAGTGTTAGCGTACAGGTTAGGATTAGGGGACGGGTGAGGGTCAGGCTTCGGGGAAGGGTTAGGGTTAGGGTTCGGGCTAGGGTTAGGGTTAGTGTACGGGGACGGTTTAGGGTCCAGGTGAGGGTACGGCAACGCTTTAGGGGGAGCGTGCCTGTGAGGGCGCGGGTTAGTGTTAGAGTACGGGTTACGATTAGGGGACGGGTGAGGGTCAGGCTTCGGGGAAGGGTTAGGGTTAGGGTTCGGGCTAGGGTTAGGGTTAGGGGACGGGGACGGTTTAGGGTCCAGGTGAGGGTACGGCAACGCTTTAGGGGGAGCGTGCGTGTGAGGGCGCGGGTTAGTGGTAGCGTACGGGTTAGGATTAGGACACGGGTGAGGGTCAGGCTTCGGGGAAGGATTAGGGGTAGGGTTCGGGCTAAGGTTAGGGTTAGGGGACGGGGACGGTTTAGGGTCCAGGTGAGGGTACGGCAACGCTTTAGGGGTAGCGTGCGTGTGAGGGCGCGGGTTAGTGTGAGCGTACGGGTTAGGATTAGGGGACGGGTGAGGGTCAGGCTTCGGGGAAGGGTTAGGTTTAGGGTTCGGGCTAGGGTTAGGGTTAGGGGACGGGGACGGTTTAGGGTCCAGGTGAGGGTACGGCAACGCTTTAGGGGGAGCGTGCGTGTGAGGGCGCGGGTTAGTGTTAGCGTACGGGTTAGGATTAGGGGACGGGTGAGGGTCAGGCTTCGGGGAAGGGTTAGGGTTAGGGTTTGGGCTAGGGTTAGGGTTAGGGGACGGGGACGGTTTAGGGTCCAGGTGAGGGTACGGCAACGCTTTAGGGGGAGCGTGCCTGTGAGAGCGCGGGTTAGTGTTAGAGTACGGGTTAGGATTAGGGGACGGGTGAGGGTCAGGCTTCGGGGAAGGGTTAGGGTTAGGGTTCGGGCTAGGGTTAGGGTTAGGGGACGGGGACGGTTTAGGGTCCAGGTGAGGGTACGGCAACGCTTTAGGGGGAGCGTGCGTGTGAGGGCGCGGGTTAGTGGTAGCGTACGGGTTAGGATTAGGGGACGGGTGAGGGTCAGGCTTCGGGGAAGGGTTAGGGTTAGGGTTGGTCCTAGGGTTAGGGTTAGGGGACGGGGACGGTTTAGGGTCCAGGTGAGGGTACGGCAATGCTTTAGGGGGAGCGCGCGTGTGCGGGCGCGGGTTAGTGTTAGCGTACGGGTTAGGATTAGGGGACGGGTGAGGGTCAGGCTTTGGGGAAGGGTTAGGGTTAGGGTTCGGGCTAGGGTTAGGGTTAGGGGACGGGGACGGTTTAGGGTCCAGGTGAGGGTACGGCAACGCTTTAGGAGGAGCGTGCGTGTGAGGGCGCGGGTTAGTGTTAGCGTACGGGTTAGGATTAGGGGACGGGTGAGGGTCAGGTTTCGGGGAAGGGTTAGGGTTAGGGTTCGGGCTAGGGTTAGGGTTAGGGGATGGGGACGGTTTAGGGTCCAGGTGAGGGTACGGCAACGCTGTAGGGGTAGCGTGCGTGTGAGGGCGCGGGTTACTGTTAGTGTACGGGTTAGGATTAGGGGACGGGTGAGGGTCAGGCTTCGGGGAAGGGTTAGGGTTAGGGTTCGGGCTAGGGTTAGGGTTAGGGGACGGGGACGGTTTAGGGTCCAGGTGAGGGTACGGCAACGCTTTAGGGGGAGCGTGCGTGTGAGGGCGCGGGTTAGTGTTAACATACGGGTTAGGATTAGGGGACGGGTGAGGGTCAGGCTTCGGGGAAGGGTTAGGGTTAGGGTTGGTCCTAGGGTTAGGGTTAGGGGACGGGGACGGTTTAGGGTCCAGGTGAGGGTACGGCAACGCTTTAGGGGGAGCGTGCGTGTGAGGGCGCGGGTTAGTGTTAGCGTACGGGTTAGGATTAGGGGACGGGTCAGGGTCAGGCTTCGGGGAAGGGTTAGGGCTAGTGTTCGGGCTAGGGTTAGGGTTAGGGGACGGGGACGGTTTAGGGTCCAGGTGAGGGTACGGCAACGCTTTAGGGGGAGCTTGCGTGTGAGGGCGCGGGTTAGTGTTAGCGTACGGGTTAGGATTAGGGGACGGGTGAGGGTCAGGCTTCGGGGAAGGGTTAGGGCTAGTGTTCGGGCTAGGGTTAGGGTTAGGGGATGGGGACGGTTTAGGGTCCAGGTGAGGTTACGGCAACGCTATAGGGGGAGCATGCGTTTGAGGGCGCGGGTTAGTGTTAGCGTACGGGTTAGGGTTAGGGGACAGGTGAGGGTCAGGCTTCGGGGAAGGTTTAGGGTTAGGGTTCGGGCTAGGATTAGGCTTAGGGGACGGGGACGGTTTAGGTTCCAGGTGAGGGTACGGCAACGCTTTAGGGGGAGCGTGCGTGTGAGGGCGCGGGTTAGTGTTAGCGTACGGGTTAGGATTAGGGGACGGGTGAGGGTCAGGCTTCGGGGAAGGTTTAGGGTTAGGGTTCGGGCTAGGGTTAGGGTTAGGGGACAGGGACGGTTTAGGGTCCAGGTGAGGGTACGGCAACGCTTTAGGAGAAGCGTGCGTGTGAGGGCGTGGGTTAGTGTTAGCGTACGGGTTAGGATTAGGGGACGGGTGAGGGTCAGGCTTCGGGGAAGGGTTAGGGTTAGGGTTCGGGCTAGGGTTAGGGTTAGGGGACGGGGACGGTTTAGGGTCCAGGTGAGGGTACGGCAACGCTTTAGGGGGAGCGTGCGTGTGAGGGCGCGGGTTAGTGTTAGCGTACGGGTTACGATTAGGGGACGGGTGAGGGTCAGGCTTCGGGGAAGGGTTAGGGTTAGGGTTCGGGCTAGGGTTAGGGTTAGGGGACGGGGACGGTTTAGGGTCCAGGTGAGGGTATGGCAACGCTTTAGGGGGAGCGTGCGTGTGAGGGCGCGGGTTAGTGTTAGCGTACGTGTTAGGATTAGGGGACGGGTGAGGGTCAGGCTTCGGGGAAGGGTTAGGGTTAGGGTTCGGGCTAGGGTTAGGGTTAGGGGACGGGGACGGTTTAGGGTCCAGGTGAGGGTACGGCAACGCTTTAGGGGGAGCGTGCGTGTGAGGGCGCGGGTTAGTGTGAGCGTACGGGTTAGGATTAGGGGACGGGTGAGGTTCAGGCTTCGGGGAAGGGTTAGGGTTAGGGTTCGGGCTAGGGTTAGTGTTAGGGGACGGGGACGGTTTAGGGTCCAGGTGAGGGTACGGCAACGCTTTAGGGGGAGCGTGCGTGTGAGGGCGCGGGTTAGTGTTAGCGTACGGGTTAGGATTAGGGGACGGGTGAGGGTCAGGCTTCGGGGATGGGTTAGGGCTAGGGTTCGGGCTAGGGTTAGGGTTAGGGGACGGGGACGGTTTAGGGTCCAGGTGAGAGTACGGCAACGCTTTAAGGGGAGCGTGCGTGTGAGAGCGCGGGTTAGTGTTAGCGTACGGGTTAGGATTAGGGCACGGGTGAGGGTCAGGCTTCGGGGAAGGGTTAGGGTTAGGTTTCGGTTAGGGTTAGGGTTAGGGGACGGGGACGGTTTAGGGTCCAGGTGAGGGTACGGCAACGCTTTAGGGGGAGCGTGCGTGTGAGGGCGCGGGTTAGTGTTAGCGTACGGGTTAGGATTAGGGCACCGGTGAAGGTCAGGCTTCGGGGAAGGGTTAGGGTTAGGGTTCGGGCTAGGGTTAGGGTTAGGGGACGGGGACGGTTTAGGGTCCAGGTGAGGGTACGGCAACGCTTTAGGGGGAGCGTGCGTGTGAGGGCGCAGGTTAGTGTTAGCGTACGGGTTAGGATTAGGGGACGGGTGAGGGTCAGGCTTCGGGGAAGGGTTAGGGTTAGGGTTCGGGCTAGGGTTAGGGTTAGTGGACGGGGACGGTTTAGGGTCCAGGTGAGGGTACGGCAACGCTTTAGGGGGAGCGTGCGTGTGAGGGCGCGGGTTAGTGTTAGCGTACGGGTTAGGATTAGGGCACCGGTGAGGGTCAGGTTTCGGGGAAGGCTTAGTGTTAGGGTTTGGGCTAGGGTTAGGGTTAGGGGACGGGGACGGTTTAGGGTCCAGGTGAGGGTACGGCAACTCTTTAGGGGGAGCGTGCGTGTGAGGGCGCGGGTTAGTGTTAGCGTACGGGTTAGGATTAGGGCACGGGTGAGGGTCAGGCTTCGGGGAAGGGTTAGGGTTAGGGTTCGGGCTAGGGTTAGGGTTAGGGGACGGGGACGGTTTAGGGTCCAGGTGAGGGTACGGCAACGCTTTAGGGGGAGCGTGCGTGTGAGGGCGCGGGTTAGTGTTAGCGTACGGGTTAGGATTAGGGGACGGGTGAGGGTCAGGCTTCGGGGAAGGGTTAGGGTTAGGGTTCGGGCTAGGGTTAGGGTTAGGGGACGGGGACAGTTTAGGGTCCAGGTGAGGGTACGGCAACGCTTTAGGGGGAGCGTGCCTGTGAGGGCGCGGGTTAGTGTTAGAGTACGGGTTACGATTAGGGGACGGGTGAGGGTCAGGCTTCGGGGAAGGGTTAGGGTTAGGGTTCGGGCTAGGGTTAGGGTTAGGGGACGGGGACGGTTTAGGGTCCAGGTGAGGGTACGGCAACGCTTTAGCGGGAGCGTGCGTGCGAGGGTGCGGGTTAGTGGTAGCGTACGGGTTAGGATTAGGACACGGGTGAGGGTAAGACTTCGGGGAAGGGTTAGGCTTAGGGTTGGTCCTAGGGTTAGGGTTAGGGGACGGGGACGCTTTAGGGTCCAGGTGAGGGTACGGCAACGCTTTAGGGGGAGCGCGCGTGTGCGGGCGCGGGTTAGTGTTAGCGTACGGGTTAGGATTAGGGGACGGGTGAGGATCAGGCTTCGGGGAAGGGTTAGGGTTAGGGTTCGGGCTAGGGTTAGGGTTAGGGGACGGGGACGGTTTAGGGTCCAGGTGAGGGTACGGCAACGCTTTAGGGGGAGCGTGCGTGTGAGGGCGCGGGTTAGTGTTAGCGTACGGGTTAGGATTAGGGCACCGGTGAGGGTCAGGTTTCGGGGAAGGCTTAGGGTTAGGGTTTGGGCTAGGGTTAGGGTTAGGGGACGGGGACGGTTTAGGGTCCAGGTGAGGGTACGGCAACTCTTTAGGGGGAGCGTGCGTGTGAGGGCGCGGGTTAGTGTTAGCGTACGGGTTAGGATTAGGGCACGGGTGAGGGTCAGGCTTCGGGGAAGGGTTAGGGTTAGGGTTCGGGCTAGGGTTAGGGTTAGGGGACGGGGACGGTTTAGGGTCCAGGTGAGGGTACGGCAACGCTTTAGGGGGAGCGTGCGTGTGAGGGCGCGGGTTAGTGTTAGCGTACGGGTTAGGATTAGGGGACGGGTGAGGGTCAGGCTTCGGGGAAGGGTTAGGGTTAGGGTTCGGGCTAGGGTTAGGGTTAGGGGACGGGGACGGTTTAGGGTCCAGGTGAGGGTACAGCAACGCTTTAGTGGGAGCGTTCGTGTGAGGGCGCGGGTTAGTGTTAGCGTACGGGTTAGGATTAGGGGACGGGTGAGGGTCAGGATTCGGGGAAGGGTTAGGGTTAGGGTTCGGGCTAGGGTTAGGGTTAGGGGACGGTGACGGTTTAGGGTCCAGGTGAGGGTACGGCAACGCTTTAGGGGGAGCGTGCGTGTGAGGGCGCTGGTTAGTGTTAGCGTACGGGTTAGGATTAGGGGACGGGTGAGGGTCAGGCTTCGGGGAAGGCTTAGGGCTAGTGTTCGGGCTAGGGTTAGGGTTAGGGGACGGGGACGGTTTAGGGTCCAGGTGAGGGTACGGCAACGCTTTAGGGGGAGCGTGCGTGTGAGGGCGCGGGTTAGTGTTAGCGTACGGGTTAGGATTAGGGGACGGGTGAGGGTCAGGCTTCGGGGAAGTGTTAGGGTTAGGGTTCGGGCTAGGGTTAGGGTTAGGGGACAGGGACGGCTTAGGGTCCAGGTGAGGGTACGGCAACGCTTTAGGGGGAGCGTGCGTGTGAGGGCGCGGGTTAGTGTTAGCGTTCGGGTTAGGATTAGGGGACGGGTGAGGGTCAGGCTTCGGGGAAGGGTTAGGGTTAGGGTTCGGGCTAGGGTTAGGGTTAGGGGATGGGGACGGTTTAGGGTCCAGGTGAGGGTACGGCAACGCTTTAGGGGGAGCGCGCGTGTGAGGGCGCGGGTTAGTGTTAGCGTACGGGTTAGGATTAGGGGACGGGTGAGGGTCAGGCTTCGGGGAACGGTTAGGTTTAGGTTTCGGGCTAGGGTTAGGGTTAGGGGACGGGGACGGTTTAGGGTCCAGGTGAGGGTATGGCTACGCTTTAGGGGGAGCGTGCGTGTGAGGGCGCGGGTTGGTGTTAGCGTACGGGTTAGGATTAGGGGACGAGTGAGGGTCAGGCTTCGGGGAAGGGTTAGGGTGAGGGTTCGGGCTAGTGTTAGGGTAAGGTGACAGGGACGGTTTAGGGTCCAGGTGAGGGTACGGCAACGCTTTAGGGGGAGCGTGCGTGTGAGGGCACGGGTTAGTGTGAGCGTACGGGTTAGGATTAGGGGACGGGTGAGGGTCAGGCTTCGGGGAAGGGTTAGGGTTAGGGTTCGGGCTAGGGTTAGGGTTAGGGGACGGGGACGGTTTAGGGTCCAGGTGAGGGTACGGCAACACTTTAGGGGGAGCGTGCGTGTGAGGGCGCGGGTTAGTGTTAGCGTACGGGTTAGGATTAGGGTACGGGTGAGGGTCAGGCTTCGCGGAATGTTTAGGGTTAGGGTTCGGGCTAGGGTTAGGGTTAGGGGACGGGGACGGTTTAGGGTCCAGGTGAGGGTAGGGCAACGCTTTAGGGGGAGCGTGCGTGTGAGGGCGCGGGTTAGTGTTAGCGTATGGGTTAGGATTAGGGGACGGGTGAGGGTCAGGCTTTGGGGAAGGGTTAGGGTTAGGGTTCGGGCTAGGGTTAGGGTAAGGGGACGGGGACGGTTTAGGGTCCAGGTGAGGGTACGGCAACGCTGTAGGGGTAGCGTGCGTGTGAGGGCGCGGGTTACTGTTAGCGTACGGGTTAGGATTAGGGGACGGGTGAGGGTCAGGCTTCGGGGAAGGGTTAGGGTTAGGGTTCGGGCTAGGGTTAGGGTTAGGGGACGGGGACGGTTTAGGGTCCAGGTGAGGGTACGGCAACGCTTTACGGGGAGCGTGCGTGTGAGGGCGCGGGGTAGTGTTAGCATACGGGTTAGGATTAGGGGACGGGTGAGGATCAGGCTTCGGGGAAGGGTTACGGTTAGGGTTCGGGCTAGGGTTAGGGTTAGGGGACGGAGACGGTTTAGGGTCCAGGTGAGGGTACGGCAACGTTTTAGGGGGAGCGTGCGTGTGAGGGCGCGGGTTAGTGTTAGCGTACGGGTTAGGATTAGGGGACGGGTGAGGGTCAGGTTTCGGGGAAGGGTTAGGGTTAGGATTCGGGCTAGGGTTAGGGTTAGGGGTTGGGGACGGTTTAGGGTCCAGGTGAGGGTACGGCAACGCTGTAGGGGTAGCGTGCGTGTGAGGGCGCGGGTTACTGTTAGCGTACGGGTTAGGATTAGGGGACGGGTGAGGGTCAGGCTTCGGGGAAGGGTTAGGGTTAGGGTTCGGGCTAGGGTTAGGGTTAGGGGACGGGGACGGTTTAGGGTCCAGGTGAGGGTACGGCAACGCTTTAGGGGGAGCGTGCGTGTGAGGGCGCGGGTTAGTGTTAGCATACGGGTTAGGATTAGGGGACGGGTGAGGGTCAGGCTTCGGGGAAGGGTTAGGGTTAGGGTTGGTCCTAGGGTTAGGGTTAGGGGACGGGGACGGTTTAGGGTCCAGGTGAGGGTACGGCAACGCTTTAGGGGGAGCGTGCGTGTGAGGGCGCGGGTTAGTGTTAGCGTACGGGTTAGGATTAGGGCACGGGTGAGGGTCAGGCTTCGGGGAAGATTTAGGGTTAGGGTTCGGGCTAGGGTTAGGGTTAGGGGACGGGGACGGTTTAGGGTCCAAGTGAGGGTACGGCAACGCTTTAGGGGGAGCGTGCGTGTGAGGGCGCGGGTTAGTGTTAGCGTACGTGTCAGGATTAGGGGACGGGTGAGGGTCAGGCTTTGGGGAAGTGTTAGGGTTAGGGTTCGGGCTAGGGTTAGGGTTAGGGGACAGGGACGGTTTAGGGTCCAGGTGAGGGTACGGCAACGCTTTAGTGGGAGCGTGCGTGTGAGGGCGCGGGTTAGTGTTAGCGTACGGGTTAGGATTAGGGGACAGGTGAGGGTCAGGCTTCGGGGAAGGGTTAGGGTTAGGGTTCGGGCTAGGGTTAGGCTTAGGGGACGGGGACGGTTTAGGGTCCAGGTGAGGGTACGGCAACGCTTTAGGGGGAGGGTGCATGTGAGGGCGCGGGTTAGTGTTAGCGTACGGGTTAGGATTAGGGGACGGGTGAGGGTCAGGCTTCGGGGAAGTGTTAGGGTTAGGGTTCGGGCTAGGGTTAGGTTTAGGGGACGGGGACGGTTTAGGGTCCAGGTGAGGGTACGGCAACGCTTTAGGGGGAGCGTGCGTGTCAGGGCGCGGGTTAGTGTTAGCGTACGGGTTAGGATTAGGGGACGGGTGAGGGTCAGGCTTCGGGGAAGGGTTAGGGTTAGGGTTCGGGCTATGGTTAGGGTTAGGGGACGGGGACGGTTTAGGGTCCAGGTGAGGGTACGGCAACGCTTTAGGAGAAGCGTGCGTGTGAGGGCGCGGGTTAGTGTTAGCGTACGGGTTAGGATTAGGGGACGGGTGAGGGTCAGGCTTCGGGGAAGGGTTAGGGTTAGGGTTCGGGCTAGGGTTAGGGTTAGGGGACGGGGACGGTTTAGGGTCCAGGTGAGGGTACGGCAACGCTTTAGGGGGAGCGTGCGTGTGAGGGCGCGGGTTAGTGTTAGCGTACGGGTTAGGATTAGGGGACGGGTGAGGGTCAGGCTTCGGGGAAGGGTTAGGGTTAGGGTTCGGGCTAGGGTTAGGGTTAGGGGACGGGGACAGTTTAGGGTCCAGGTGAGGGTACGGCAACGCTTTAGGGGGAGCGTGCCTGTGAGGGCGCGGGTTAGTGTTAGAGTACGGGTTACGATTAGGGGACGGGTGAGGGTCAGGCTTCGGGGAAGGGTTAGGGTTAGGGTTCGGGCTAGGGTTAGGGTTAGGGGACGGGGACGGTTTAGGGTCCAGGTGAGGGTACGGCAACGCTTTAGCGGGAGCGTGCGTGTGAGGGTGCGGGTTAGTGGTAGCGTACGGGTTAGGATTAGGACACGGGTGAGGGTAAGACTTCGGGGAAGGGTTAGGCTTAGGGTTGGTCCTAGGGTTAGGGTTAGGGGACGGGGACGCTTTAGGGTCCAGGTGAGGGTACGGCAACGCTTTAGGGGGAGCGCGCGTGTGCGGGCGCGGGTTAGTGTTAGCGTACGGGTTAGGATTAGGGGACGGGTGAGGATCAGGCTTCGGGGAAGGGTTAGGGTTAGGGTTCGGGCTAGGGTTAGGGTTAGGGGACGGGGACGGTTTAGGGTCCAGGTGAGGGTACGGCAACGCTTTAGGGGGAGCGTGCCTGTGAGGGCGCGGGTTAGTGTTAGAGTACGGGTTACGATTAGGGGACGGGTGAGGGTCAGGCTTCGGGGAAGGGTTAGGGTTAGGGTTCGGGCTAGGGTTAGGGTTAGGGGACGGGGACGGTTTAGGGTCCAGGTGAGGGTACGGCAACGCTTTAGGGGGAGCGTGCGTGTGAGGGTGCGGGTTAGTGGTAGCGTACGGGTTAGGATTAGGACACGGGTGAGGGTAAGGCTTCGGGGAAGGGTTAGGCTTAGGGTTGGTCCTAGGGTTAGGGTTAGGGGACGGGGACGGTTTAGGGTCCAGGTGAGGGTACGGCAACGCTTTAGGGGGAGCGCGCGTGTGCGGGCGCGGGTTAGTGTTAGCGTACGGGTTAGGATTAGGGGACGGGTGAGGATCAGGCTTCGGGGAAGGGTTAGGGTTAGGGTTCGGACTAGGGTTAGGGTTAGGGGACGGGGACGGTTTAGGGTCCAGGTGAGTGTACGGCAACGCTTTAGGGGGAGCGTGCGTGTGAGGGCGCGGGTTAGTGTTAGCGTACGTGTTAGGATTAGGGGACGGGTGAGGGTCAGGCTTCGGGGAAGGGTTAGGGTTAGGGTTCGGGCTAGGGTTAGGGTTAGGGGACGGGGACGGTTTAGGGTCCAGGTGAGGGTACGGCAACGCTTTAGGGGGAGCGTGCGTGTGAGGGCGCGGGTTAGTGTTAGCGTACGGGTTAGGATTAGGGGACGGGTGAGGGTCAGGCTTCGGGGAAGGGTTAGGGTTAGGGTTCGGGCTAGGGTTAGGGTTAGGGGACGGGGACGGTTTAGGGTCCAGGTGAGGGTACAGCAACGCTTTAGTGGGAGCGTTCGTGTGAGGGCGCGGGTTAGTGTTAGCGTACGGGTTAGGATTAGGGGACGGGTGAGGGTCAGGATTCGGGGAAGGGTTAGGGTTAGGGTTCGGGCTAGGGTTAGGGTTAGGGAACGGTGACGGTTTAGGGTCCAGGTGAGGGTACGGCAACGCTTTAGGGGGAGCGTGCGTGTGAGGGCGCTGGTTAGTGTTAGCGTACGGGTTAGGATTAGGGGACGGGTGAGGGTCAGGCTTCGGGGAAGGCTTAGGGCTAGTGTTCGGGCTAGGGTTAGGGTTAGGGGACGGGGACGGTTTAGGGTCCAGGTGAGGGTACGGCAACGCTTTAGGGGGAGCGTGCGTGTGAGGGCGCGGGTTAGTGTTAGCGTACGGGTTAGGATTAGGGGACGGGTGAGGGTCAGGCTTCGGGGAAGTGTTAGGGTTAGGGTTCGGGCTAGGGTTAGGGTTAGGGGACAGGGACGGCTTAGGGTCCAGGTGAGGGTACGGCAACGCTTTAGGGGGAGCGTGCGTGTGAGGGCGCGGGTTAGTGTTAGCGTTCGGGTTAGGATTAGGGGACGGGTGAGGGTCAGGCTTCGGGGAAGGGTTAGGGTTAGGGTTCGGGCTAGGGTTAGGGTTAGGGGATGGGGACGGTTTAGGGTCCAGGTGAGGGTACGGCAACGCTTTAGGGGGAGCGCGCGTGTGAGGGCGCGGGTTAGTGTTAGCGTACGGGTTAGGATTAGGGGACGGGTGAGGGTCAGGCTTCGGGGAACGGTTAGGTTTAGGTTTCGGGCTAGGGTTAGGGTTAGGGGACGGGGACGGTTTAGGGTCCAGGTGAGGGTATGGCTACGCTTTAGGGGGAGCGTGCGTGTGAGGGCGCGGGTTGGTGTTAGCGTACGGGTTAGGATTAGGGGACGAGTGAGGGTCAGGCTTCGGGGAAGGGTTAGGGTGAGGGTTCGGGCTAGGGTTAGGGTTAGGTGACAGGGACGGTTTAGGGTCCAGGTGAGGGTACGGCAACGCTTTAGGGGGAGCGTGCGTGTGAGGGCACGGGTTAGTGTGAGCGTACGGGTTAGGATTAGGGGACGGGTGAGGGTCAGGCTTCGGGGAAGGGTTAGGGTTAGGGTTCGGGCTAGGGCTAGGGTTAGGGGACGGGGACGGTTTAGGGTCCAGGTGAGGGTACGGCAACACTTTAGGGGGAGCGTGCGTGTGAGGGCGCGGGTTAGTGTTAGCGTACGGGTTAGGATTAGGGTACGGGTGAGGGTCAGGCTTCGCGGAATGTTTAGGGTTAGGGTTCGGGCTAGGGTTAGGGTTAGGGGACGGGGACGGTTTAGGGTCCAGGTGAGGGTAGGGCAACGCTTTAGGGGGAGCGTGCGTGTGAGGGCGCGGGTTAGTGTTAGCGTATGGGTTAGGATTAGGGGACGGGTGAGGGTCAGGCTTTGGGGAAGGGTTAGGGTTAGGGTTCGGGCTAGGGTTAGGGTAAGGGGACGGGGACGGTTTAGGGTCCAGGTGAGGGTACGGCAACGCTGTAGGGGTAGCGTGCGTGTGAGGGCGCGGGTTACTGTTAGCGTACGGGTTAGGATTAGGGGACGGGTGAGGGTCAGGCTTCGGGGAAGGGTTAGGGTTAGGGTTCGGGCTAGGGTTAGGGTTAGGGGACGGGGACGGTTTAGGGTCCAGGTGAGGGTACGGCAACGCTTTACGGGGAGCGTGCGTGTGAGGGCGCGGGGTAGTGTTAGCATACGGGTTAGGATTAGGGGACGGGTGAGGATCAGGCTTCGGGGAAGGGTTACGGTTAGGGTTCGGGCTAGGGTTAGGGTTAGGGGACGGAGACGGTTTAGGGTCCAGGTGAGGGTACGGCAACGCTTTAGGGGGAGCGTGCGTGTGAGGGCGCGGGTTAGTGTTAGCGTACGGGTTAGGATTAGGGGACGGGTGAGGGTCAGGTTTCGGGGAAGGGTTAGGGTTAGGATTCGGGCTAGGGTTAGGGTTAGGGGTTGGGGACGGTTTAGGGTCCAGGTGAGGGTACGGCAACGCTGTAGGGGTAGCGTGCGTGTGAGGGCGCGGGTTACTGTTAGCGTACGGGTTAGGATTAGGGGACGGGTGAGGGTCAGGCTTCGGGGAAGGGTTAGGGTTAGGGTTCGGGCTAGGGTTAGGGTTAGGGGACGGGGACGGTTTAGGGTCCAGGTGAGGGTACGGCAACGCTTTAGGGGGAGCGTGCGTGTGAGGGCGCGGGTTAGTGTTAGCATACGGGTTAGGATTAGGGGACGGGTGAGGGTCAGGCTTCGGGGAAGGGTTAGGGTTAGGGTTGGTCCTAGGGTTAGGGTTAGGGGACGGGGACGGTTTAGGGTCCAGGTGAGGGTACGGCAACGCTTTAGGGGGAGCGTGCGTGTGAGGGCGCGGGTTAGTGTTAGCGTACGGGTTAGGATTAGGGCACGGGTGAGGGTCAGGCTTCGGGGAAGGTTTAGGGTTAGGGTTCGGGCTAGGGTTAGGGTTAGGGGACGGGGACGGTTTAGGGTCCAAGTGAGGGTACGGCAACGCTTTAGGGGGAGCGTGCGTGTGAGGGCGCGGGTTAGTGTTAGCGTACGTGTCAGGATTAGGGGACGGGTGAGGGTCAGGCTTTGGGGAAGTGTTAGGGTTAGGGTTCGGGCTAGGGTTAGGGTTAGGGGACAGGGACGGTTTAGGGTCCAGGTGAGGGTACGGCAACGCTTTAGTGGGAGCGTGCGTGTGAGGGCGCGGGTTAGTGTTAGCGTACGGGTTAGGATTAGGGGACAGGTGAGGGTCAGGCTTCGGGGAAGGGTTAGGGTTAGGGTTCGGGCTAGGGTTAGGCTTAGGGGACGGGGACGGTTTAGGGTCCAGGTGAGGGTACGGCAACGCTTTAGGGGGAGGGTGCATGTGAGGGCGCGGGTTAGTGTTAGCGTACGGGTTAGGATTAGGGGACGGGTGAGGGTCAGGCTTCGGGGAAGTGTTAGGGTTAGGGTTCGGGCTAGGGTTAGGTTTAGGGGACGGGGACGGTTTAGGGTCCAGGTGAGGGTACGGCAACGCTTTAGGGGGAGCGTGCGTGTCAGGGCGCGGGTTAGTGTTAGCGTACGGGTTAGGATTAGGGGACGGGTGAGGGTCAGGCTTCGGGGAAGGGTTAGGGTTAGGGTTCGGGCTATGGTTAGGGTTAGGGGACGGGGACGGTTTAGGGTCCAGGTGAGGGTACGGCAACGCTTTAGGAGAAGCGTGCGTGTGAGGGCGCGGGTTAGTGTTAGCGTACGGGTTAGGATTAGGGGACGGGTGAGGGTCAGGCTTCGGGGAAGGGTTAGGGTTAGGGTTCGGGCTAGGGTTAGGGTTAGGGGACGGGGACGGTTTAGGGTCCAGGTGAGGGTACGGCAACGCTTTAGGGAGAGCGTGCCTGTGAGGGCGCGGGTTAGTGTTAGCGTACGGGTTAGGATTAGGGGACGGGTGAGGGTCAGGTTTCGGGGAAGGGTTAGGGTTAGGGTTCGGGCTAGGGTTAGGGTTAGGGGACGGGGACGGTTTAGGGTCCACGTGAGGGTACGGCAACGCTTTAGGGGGAGCGTGCGTGTGAGGGCGCGGGTTAGTGTTAGCGTACGGGTTAGGATTAGGGCACGGGTGAGGGTCAGGCTTCGGGGAAGGGTTAGGGTTAGGGTTCGGGCTAGGGTTAGGGTTAGGGGACGGGGACGGTTTAGGGTCCAGGTGAGGGTACGGCAACTCTTTAGGGGGAGCGTGCGTGTGAGGGCGCGGGTTAGTGTTAGCGTACGGGTTAGGATTAGGGGACGGGTGAGGGTCAGGCTTCGGGGAAGGGTTAGGGTTAGGGTTCGGGCTAGGGTTAGGGTTAGGGGATGGGGACGGTTTAGGGTCCAGGTGAGGGTACGGCAACGCTTTAGGGGGAGCGTGCGTGTGAGGGCGCGGGTTAGTGTTAGCGTACGGGTTAGGATTAGGGCACCGGTGAAGGTCAGTCTTCGGGGAAGGGTTAGGGTTAGGGTTCGGGCTAGGATTAGGGTTAGGGGACGGGGACGGTTTAGGGTCCAGGTGAGGGTACGGCAACGCTTTAGAGGGAGCGTGCGTGTGAGGGCGCGGGTTAGTGTTAACGTACGGGTTAGGATTAGGGGACGGCTGAGGGTCAGGCTTCGGGGAAGGGTTAGGGTTAGGGTTCGGGCTAGGGTTAGGGTTAGGGGATGGGGACGGTTTAGGGTCCAGGTGAGGGTACGGCAACGCTTTAGGGGGAGCGTGCGTGTGAGGGCGCGGGTTAGTGTTAGCGTACGGGTTAGGATTAGGGCACGGGTGAGGGTCAGGCTTCGGGGAAGGCTTAGGGTTAGGGTTTGGGCTAGGGTTAGGGTTAGGGGACGGGGACGGTTTAGGGTCCAGGTGAGGGTACGGCAACTCTTTAGGGGGAGCGTGCGTTTCAGGGCGCGGGTTAGTGTTAGCGTACGGGTTAGGATTAGGGCACGGGTGAGGGTCAGGCTTCGGGGAAGGGTTAGGGTTAGGGTTCGGGCTAGGGTTAGGGTTAGGGGACGGGGACGGTTTAGGGTCCAGGTGAGGGTACGGCAACTCTTTAGGGGGAGCGTGCTTGTGAGGGCGCGGGTTAGTGTTAGCGTACGGGTTAGGATTAGGGGACGGGTGAGGGTCAGGCTTCGGGGAAGGGTTAGGGCTAGGGTTCGGGCTAGGGTTAGGGTTAGGGGACGGGGACGGTTTAGGATCCAGGTGAGGGTACGGCAACGCTTTAGGGGGAGCGTTCGTGTGAGGGCGCGGGTTACTGTTAGCGTACGGGTTAGGATTAGGGGACGGGTGAGGGTCAGGCTTCGGGGAAGGGTTAGGGTTAGGGTTCGGGCTAGGGTTAGGGTTAGGGGACGGGGACGGTTTAGGGTCCAGGTGAGGGTACGGCAACGCTTTTGGGGAGCGTGCGTGTGAGGGCGCGGGGTAGTGTTAGCATACGGGTTAGGATTAGGGGACGGGTGAGGGTCAGGCTTCGGGGAAGGGTTAGGGTTAGGGTTCGGGCTAGGGTTAGGGTTAGGGGACGGGGACGGTTTAGGGTCCAGGTGAGGGTACGGCAACGCTTTAGGGGGAGCGTGCGTGTGAGGGCGCGGGTTAGTGTGAGCGTACGGGTTAGGATTAGGGGACGGGTGAGGTTCAGGCTTCGGGGAAGGGTTAGGGTTAGGGTTCGGGCTAGGGTTAGTGTTAGGGGACGGGGACGGTTTAGGGTCCAGGTGAGGGTACGGCAACGCTTTAGGGGGAGCGTGCGTGTGAGGGCGCGGGTTAGTGTTAGCGTACGGGTTAGGATTAGGGGACGGGTGAGGGTCAGGCTTCGGGGATGGGTTAGGGCTAGGGTTCGGGCTAGGGTTAGGGTTAGGGGACGGGGACGGTTTAGGGTCCAGGTGAGAGTACGGCAACGCTTTAAGGGGAGCGTGCGTGTGAGAGCGCGGGTTAGTGTTAGCGTACGGGTTAGGATTAGGGCACGGGTGAGGGTCAGGCTTCGGGGAAGGGTTAGGGTTAGGTTTCGGTTAGGGTTAGGGTTAGGGGACGGGGACGGTTTAGGGTCCAGGTGAGGGTACGGCAACGCTTTAGGGGGAGCGTGCGTGTGAGGGCGCGGGTTAGTGTTAGCGTACGGGTTAGGATTAGGGCACCGGTGAAGGTCAGGCTTCGGGGAAGGGTTAGGGTTAGGGTTCGGGCCAGGGTTAGGGTTAGGGGACGGGGACGGTTTAGGGTCCAGGTGAGGGTACGGCAACGCTTTAGGGGGAGCGTGCGTGTGAGGGCGCAGGTTAGTGTTAGCGTACGGGTTAGGATTAGGGGACGGGTGAGGGTCAGGCTTCGGGGAAGGGTTAGGGTTAGGGTTCGGGCTAGGGTTAGGGTTAGTGGACGGGGACGGTTTAGGGTCCAGGTGAGGGTACGGCAACGCTTTAGGGGGAGCGTGCGTGTGAGGGCGCGGGTTAGTGTTAGCGTACGGGTTAGGATTAGGGCACCGGTGAGGGTCAGGTTTCGGGGAAGGCTTAGGGTTAGGGTTTGGGCTAGGGTTAGGGTTAGGGGACGGGGACGGTTTAGGGTCCAGGTGAGGGTACGGCAACTCTTTAGGGGGAGCGTGCGTGTGAGGGCGCGGGTTAGTGTTAGCGTACGGGTTAGGATTAGGGCACGGGTGAGGGTCAGGCTTCGGGGAAGGGTTAGGGTTAGGGTTCGGGCTAGGGTTAGGGTTAGGGGACGGGGACGGTTTAGGGTCCAGGTGAGGGTACGGCAACGCTTTAGGGGGAGCGTGCGTGTGAGGGCGCGGGTTAGTGTTAGCGTACGGGTTAGGATTAGGGGACGGGTGAGGGTCAGGCTTCGGGGAAGGGTTAGGGTTAGGGTTCGGGCTAGGGTTAGGGTTAGGGGACGGGGACAGTTTAGGGTCCAGGTGAGGGTACGGCAACGCTTTAGGGGGAGCGTGCCTGTGAGGGCGCGGGTTAGTGTTAGAGTACGGGTTACGATTAGGGGACGGGTGAGGGTCAGGCTTCGGGGAAGGGTTAGGGTTAGGGTTCGGGCTAGGGTTAGGGTTAGGGGACGGGGACGGTTTAGGGTCCAGGTGAGGGTACGGCAACGCTTTAGGGGGAGCGTGCGTGTGAGGGTGCGGGTTAGTGGTAGCGTACGGGTTAGGATTAGGACACGGGTGAGGGTAAGACTCCGGGGAAGGGTTAGGCTTAGGGTTGGTCCTAGGGTTAGGGTTAGGGGACGGGGACGCTTTAGGGTCCAGGTGAGGGTACGGCAACGCTTTAGGGGGAGCGCGCGTGTGCGGGCGCGGGTTAGTGTTAGCGTACGGGTTAGGATTAGGGGACAGGTGAGGATCAGGCTTCGGGGAAGGGTTAGGGTTAGGGTTCGGGCTAGGGTTAGGGTTAGGGGACGGGGACGGTTTAGGGTCCAGGTGAGGGTACGGCAACGCTTTAGGGGGAGCGTGCGTGTGAGGGCGCGGGTTAGTGTTAGCGTACGGGTTAGGATTAGGGCACCGGTGAGGGTCAGGTTTCGGGGAAGGCTTAGGGTTAGAGTTTGGGCTAGGGTTAGGGTTAGGGGACGGGGACGGTTTAGGGTCCAGGTGAGGGTACGGCAACTCTTTAGGGGGAGCGTGCGTGTGAGGGCGCGGGTTAGTGTTAGCGTACGGGTTAGGATTAGGGCACGGGTGAGGGTCAGGCTTCGGGGAAGGGTTAGGGTTAGGGTTCGGGCTAGGGTTAGGGTTAGGGGACGGGGACGGTTTAGGGTCCAGGTGAGGGTACGGCAACGCTTTAGGGGGAGCGTGCGTGTGAGGGCGCGGGTTAGTGTTAGCGTACGTGTTAGGATTAGGGGACGGGTGAGGGTCAGGCTTCGGGGAAGGGTTAGGGTTAGGGTTCGGGCTAGGGTTAGGATTAGGGGACGGGGACGGTTTAGGGTCCAGGTGAGGTTACGGCAACGCTTTAGGGGGAGCGTGCCTGTGAGGGCGCGGGTTAGTGTTAGAGTACGGGTTACGATTAGGGGACGGGTGAGGGTCAGGCTTCGGGAAGGGTTAGGGTTAGGGTTCGGGCTAGGGTTAGGGTTAGGGGACGGGGACGGTTTAGGGTCCAGGTGAGGGTACGGCAACGCTTTAGGGGGAGCGTGCGTGTGAGGGTGCGGGTTAGTGGTTGCGTACGGGTTAGGATTAGGACACGGGTGAGGGTAAGGCTTCGGGGAAGGGTTAGGCTTAGGGTTGGTCCTAGGGTTAGGGTTAGGGGACGGGGACGGTTTAGGGTCCAGGTGAGGGTACGGCAACGCTTTAGGGGGAGCGTGCGTGTGCGGGCGCGGGTTAGTGTTAGCGTACGGGTTAGGATTAGGGGACGGGTGAGGATCAGGCTTCGGGGAAGGGTTAGGGTTAGGGTTCGGACTAGGGTTAGGGTTAGGTTTAGGGGACGGGGACGGTTTAGGGTCCAGGTGAGTGTACGGCAACGCTTTAGGGGGAGCGTGCGTGTGAGGGCGCGGGTTAGTGTTAGCGTACGTGTTAGGATTAGGGGACGGGTGAGGGTCAGGCTTCGGGGAAGGGTTAGGGTTAGGGTTCGGGCTAGGGTTAGGGTTAGGGGACGGGGACGGTTTAGGGTCCAGGTGAGGGTACGGCAACGCTTTAGTGGGAGCGTTCGTGTGAGGGCGCGGGTTAGTGTTAGCGTACGGGTTAGGATTAGGGGACGGGTGAGGGTCAGGCTTCGGGGAAGGGTTAGGGTTAGGGTTCGGGCTAGGGTTAGGGTTAGGGGACGGGGACGGTTTAGGGTCCAGGTGAGGGTACAGCAACGCTTTAGTGGGAGCGTTCGTGTGAGGGCGCGGGTTAGTGTTAGCGTACGGGTTAGGATTAGGGGACGGGTGAGGGTCAGGATCCGGGGAAGGGTTAGGGTTAGGGTTCGGGCTAGGGTTAGGGTTAGGGGACGGTGACGGTTTAGGGTCCAGGTGAGGGTACGGCAACGCTTTAGGGGGAGCGTGCGTGTGAGGGCGCTGGTTAGTGTTAGCGTACGGGTTAGGATTAGGGGACGGGTGAGGGTCAGGCTTCGGGGAAGGCTTATGGCTAGTGTTCGGGCTAGGGTTAGGGTTAGGGGACGGGGACGGTTTAGGGTCCAGGTGAGGGTACGGCAACGCTTTAGGGGGAGCGTGCGTGTGAGGGCGCGGGTTAGTGTTAGCGTACGGGTTAGGATTAGGGGACGGGTGAGGGTCAGGCTTCGGGGAAGTGTTAGGGTTAGGGTTCGGGCTAGGGTTAGGGTTAGGGGACAGGGACGGCTTAGGGTCCAGGTGAGGGTACGGCAACGCTTTAGGGGGAGCGTGCGTGTGAGGGCGCGGGTTAGTGTTAGCGTTCGGGTTAGGATTAGGGGACGGGTGAGGGTCAGGCTTCGGGGAAGGGTTAGGGTTAGGGTTCGGGCTAGGGTTAGGGTTAGGGGATGGGGACGGTTTAGGGTCCAGGTGAGGGTACGGCAACGCTTTAGGGGGAGCGTGCGTGTGAGGGCGCGGGTTAGTGTTAGCGTACGGGTTAGGATTAGGGGACGGGTGAGGGTCAGGCTTCGGGGAAGGGTTAGTGTTAGGGTTCGGGCTAGGGTTAGGGTTAGGGGACGGGGACGGTTTAGGGTCCAGGTGAGGGTATGGCTACGCTTTAGGGGGAGCGTGCGTGTGAGGGCGCGGGTTGGTGTTAGCGCGGGTTAGGATTAGGGGACGAGTGAGGGTCAGGCTTCGGGGAAGGGTTAGGGTGAGGGTTCGGGCTAGGGTTAGGGTTAGGTGACGGGGACGGTTTAGGGTCCAGGTGAGGGTACGGCAACGCTTTAGGGGGAGCGTGCGTGTGAGGGCACGGGTTAGTGTGAGCGTACGTGTTAGGATTAGGGGACGGGTGAGGGTCAGGCTTCGGGGAAGGGTTAGGGTTAGGGTTCGGGCTAGGGTTAGGGTTAGGGGACGGGGACGGTTTAGGGTCCAGGTGAGGGTACGGCAACACTTTAGGGGGAGCGTGCGTGTGAGGGCGCGGGTTAGTGTTAGCGTACGGGTTAGGATTAGGGTACGGGTGAGGGTCAGGCTTCGCGGAATGTTTAGGGTTAGGGTTCGGGCTAGGGTTAGGGTTAGGGACGGGGACGGTTTAGGGTCCAGGTGAGGGTAGGGCAACGCTTTAGGGGGAGCGTGCGTGTGAGGGCGCGGGTTAGTGTTAGCGTATGGGTTAGGATTAGGGGACGGGTGAGGGTCAGGCTTTGGGGAAGGGTTAGGGTTAGGGTTCGGGCTAGGGTTAGGGTAAGGGGACGGGGACGGTTTAGGGTCCAGGTGAGGGTACGGCAACGCTGTAGGGGTAGCGTGCGTGTGAGGGCGCGGGTTACTGTTAGCGTACGGGTTAGGATTAGGGGACGGGTGAGGGTCAGGCTTCGGGGAAGGGTTAGGGTTAGGGTTCGGGCTAGGGTTAGGGTTAGGGGACGGGGACGGTTTAGGGTCCAGGTGCGGGTACGGCAACGCTTTACGGGGAGCGTGCGTGTGAGGGCGCGGGGTAGTGTTAGCATACGGGTTAGGATTAGGGGACGGGTGAGGATCAGGCTTCGGGGAAGGGTTACGGTTAGGGTTCGGGCTAGGGTTAGGGTTAGGGGACGGAGACGGTTTAGGGTCCAGGTGAGGGTACGGCAACGCTTTAGGGGGAGCGTGCGTGTGAGGGCGCGGGTTAGTGTTAGCGTACGGGTTAGGATTAGGGCACGGGTGAGGGTCAGGTTTCGGGGAAGGGTTAGGGTTAGGATTCGGGCTAGGGTTAGGGTTAGGGGTTGGGGACGGTTTAGGGTCCAGGTGAGGGTACGGCAACGCTGTAGGGGTAGCGTGCGTGTGAGGGCGCGGGTTACTGTTAGCGTACGGGTTAGGATTAGGGGACGGGTGAGGGTCAGGCTTCGGGGAAGGGTTAGGGTTAGGGTTCGGGCTAGGGTTAGGGTTAGGGGACGGGGACGGTTTAGGGTCCAGGTGAGGGTACGGCAACGCTTTAGGGGGAGCGTGCGTGTGAGGGCGCGGGTTAGTGTTAGCATACGGGTTAGGATTAGGGGACGGGTGAGGGTCAGGCTTCGGGGAAGGGTTAGGGTTAGGGTTGGTCCTAGGGTTAGGGTTAGGGGACGGGGACGGTTTAGGGTCCAGGTGAGGGTACGGCAACGCTTTAGGGGGAGCGTGCGTGTGAGGGCGCGGGTTAGTGTTAGCGTACGGGTTAGGATTAGGGCACGGGTGAGGGTCAGGCTTCGGGGAAGGTTTAGGGTTAGGGTTCGGGCTAGGGTTAGGGTTAGGGGACGGGGACGGTTTAGGGTCCAAGTGAGGGTACGGCAACGCTTTAGGGGGAGCGTGCGTGTGAGGGCGCGGGTTAGTGTTAGCGTACGTGTCAGGATTAGGGGACGGGTGAGGGTCAGGCTTTGGGGAAGTGTTAGGGTTAGGGTTCGGGCTAGGGTTAGGGTTAGGGGACGGGGACGGTTTAGGGTCCAGGTGAGGGTACGGCAACGCTTTAGTGGGAGCGTGCGTGTGAGGGCGCGGGTTAGTGTTAGCGTACGGGTTAGGATTAGGGGACGGGTGAGGGTCAGGCTTCGGGGAAGGGTTAGGGCTAGTGTTCGGGCTAGGGTTAGGGTTAGGGGACGGGGACGGTTTAGGGTCCAGGTGAGGTTACGGCAACGCTATAGGGGGAGCATGCGTTTGAGGGCGCGGGTTAGTGTTAGCGTACGGGTTAGGATTAGGGGACAGGTGAGGGTCAGGCTTCGGGGAAGGGTTAGGGTTAGGGTTCGGGCTAGGGTTAGGCTTAGGGGACGGGGACGGTTTAGGGTCCAGGTGAGGGTACGGCAACGCTTTAGGGGGAGGGTGCATGTGAGGGCGCGGGTTAGTGTTAGCGTACGGGTTAGGATTAGGGGACGGGTGAGGGTCAGGCTTCGGGGAAGTGTTAGGGTTAGGGTTCGGGCTAGGGTTAGGTTTAGGGGACGGGGACGGTTTAGGGTCCAGGTGAGGGTACGGCAACGCTTTAGGGGGAGCGTGCGTGTGAGGGCGCGGGTTAGTGTTAGCGTACGGGTTAGGATTAGGGGACGGGTGAGGGTCAGGCTTCGGGGAAGGGTTAGGGTTAGGGTTCGGGCTATGGTTAGGGTTAGGGGACGGGGACGGTTTAGGGTCCAGGTGAGGGTACGGCAACGCTTTAGGAGAAGCGTGCGTGTGAGGGCGCGGGTTAGTGTTAGCGTACGGGTTAGGATTAGGGGACGGGTGAGGGTCAGGATTCGGGGAAGGGTTAGGGTTAGGGTTCGGGCTAGGGTTAGGGTTAGGGGACGGGGACGGTTTAGGGTCCAGGTGAGGGTACGGCAACGCTTTAGGGAGAGCGTGCCTGTGAGGGCGCGGGTTAGTGTTAGCGTACGGGTTAGGATTAGGGGACGGATGAGGGTCAGGTTTCGGGGAAGGGTTAGGGTTAGGGTTCGGGCTAGGGTTAGGGTTAGGGGACGGGGACGGTTTAGGGTCCAGGTGAGGGTACGGCAACGCTTTAGGGGGAGCGTGCGTTTGAGGGCGCGGGTTAGTGTGAGCGTACGGGTTAGGATTAGGGGACGGGTGAGGGTCAGGCTTCGGGGAAGTGTTAGGGTTAGGGTTCGGGCTAGGGTTAGGGTTAGGGGACAGGGACGGTTTAGGGTCCAGGTGAGGGTACGTCAACGCTTTAGGAGAAGCGTGCGTGTGAGGGCGCGGGTTAGTGTGAGCGTACGGGTTAGGATTAGGGGACGGGTGAGGGTCAGGCTTCGGGGAAGGGTTAGGGTTAGGGTTCGGGCTAGGGTTAGGGTTAGGGGATGGGGACGGTTTAGGGTCCAGGTGAGGGTACGGCAACGCTGTAGGGGGAGCGTGCGTGTGAGGGCGCCGGTTAGTTTTAGCGTACGGGTTAGGATTAGGGCACCGGTGAGGGTCAGGCTTCGGGGAAGGCTTAGGGTTAGGGTTTGGGCTAGGGTTAGGGTTAGGGGACGGGGACGGTTTAGGGTCCAGGTGAGGGTACGGCAACGCTTTAGGGGGAGCGTGCGTGTGAGGGCGCGGGTTAGTGTTAGCGTACGGGTTAGGATTAGGGCACGGGTGAGGGTCAGGCTTCGGGGAAGGGTTAGGGTTAGGGTTCGGGCTAGGGTTAGGGTTAGGGGACGGGGACGGTTTAGGGTCCAGGTGAGGGTACGGCAACTCTTTAGGGGGAGCGTGCGTGTGAGGGCGCGGGTTAGTGTTAGCGTACGGGTTAGGATTAGGGGACGGGTGAGGGTCAGGCTTCGGGGAAGTGTTAGGGTTAGGGTTCGGGCTAGGGTTAGGGTTAGGGGACAGGGACGGCTTAGGGTCCAGGTGAGGGTACGGCAACGCTTTAGGGGGAGCGTGCGTGTGAGGGCGCGGGTTAGTGTTAGCGTTCGGGTTAGGATTAGGGGACGGGTGAGGGTCAGGCTTCGGGGAAGGGTTAGGGTTAGGGTTCGGGCTAGGGTTAGGGTTAGGGGATGGGGACGGTTTAGGGTCCAGGTGAGGGTACGGCAACGCTTTAGGGGGAGCGCGCGTGTGAGGGCGCGGGTTAGTGTTAGCGTACGGGTTAGGATTAGGGGACGGGTGAGGGTCAGGCTTCGGGGAACGGTTAGGTTTAGGTTTCGGGCTAGGGTTAGGGTTAGGGGACGGGGACGGTTTAGGGTCCAGGTGAGGGTATGGCTACGCTTTAGGGGGAGCGTGCGTGTGAGGGCGCGGGTTGGTGTTAGCGTACGGGTTAGGATTAGGGGACGAGTGAGGGTCAGGCTTCGGGGAAGGGTTAGGGTGAGGGTTCGGGCTAGGGTTAGGGTTAGGTGACGGGGACGGTTTAGGGTCCAGGTGAGGGTACGGCAACGCTTTAGGGGGAGCGTGCGTGTGAGGGCACGGGTTAGTGTGAGCGTACGGGTTAGGATTAGGGGACGGGTGAGGGTCAGGCTTCGGGGAAGGGTTAGGGTTAGGGTTCGGGCTAGGGTTAGGGTTAGGGGACGGGGACGGTTTAGGGTCCAGGTGAGGGTACGGCAACACTTTAGGGGGAGCGTGCGTGTGAGGGCGCGGGTTAGTGTTAGCGTACGGGTTAGGATTAGGGTACGGGTGAGGGTCAGGCTTCGCGGAATGTTTAGGGTTAGGGTTCGGGCTAGGGTTAGGGTTAGGGGACGGGGACGGTTTAGGGTCCAGGTGAGGGTAGGGCAACGCTTTAGGGGGAGCGTGCGTGTGAGGGCGCGGGTTAGTGTTAGCGTATGGGTTAGGATTAGGGGACGGGTGAGGGTCAGGCTTTGGGGAAGGGTTAGGGTTAGGGTTCGGGCTAGGGTTAGGGTAAGGGGACGGGGACGGTTTAGGGTCCAGGTGAGGGTACGGCAACGCTGTAGGGGTAGCGTGCGTGTGAGGGCGCGGGTTACTGTTAGCGTACGGGTTAGGATTAGGGGACGGGTGAGGGTCAGGCTTCGGGGAAGGGTTAGGGTTAGGGTTCGGGCTAGGGTTAGGGTTAGGGGACGGGGACGGTTTAGGGTCCAGGTGCGGGTACGGCAACGCTTTACGGGGAGCGTGCGTGTGAGGGCGCGGGGTAGTGTTAGCATACGGGTTAGGATTAGGGGACGGGTGAGGATCAGGCTTCGGGGAAGGGTTACGGTTAGGGTTCGGGCTAGGGTTAGGGTTAGGGGACGGAGACGGTTTAGGGTCCAGGTGAGGGTACGGCAACGCTTTAGGGGGAGCGTGCGTGTGAGGGCGCGGGTTAGTGTTAGCGTACGGGTTAGGATTAGGGCACGGGTGAGGGTCAGGTTTCGGGGAAGGGTTAGGGTTAGGATTCGGGCTAGGGTTAGGGTTAGGGGTTGGGGACGGTTTAGGGTCCAGGTGAGGGTACGGCAACGCTGTAGGGGTAGCGTGCGTGTGAGGGCGCTGGTTACTGTTAGCGTACGGGTTAGGATTAGGGGACGGGTGAGGGTCAGGCTTCGGGGAAGGGTTAGGGTTAGGGTTCGGGCTAGGGTTAGGGTTAGGGGACGGGGACGGTTTAGGGTCCAGGTGAGGGTACGGCAACGCTTTAGGGGGAGCGTGCGTGTGAGGGCGCGGGTTAGTGTTAGCATACGGGTTAGGATTAGGGGACGGGTGAGGGTCAGGCTTCGGGGAAGGGTTAGGGTTAGGGTTGGTCCTAGGGTTAGGGTTAGGGGACGGGGACGGTTTAGGGTCCAGGTGAGGGTACGGCAACGCTTTAGGGGGAGCGTGCGTGTGAGGGCGCGGGTTAGTGTTAGCGTACGGGTTAGGATTAGGGCACGGGTGAGGGTCAGGCTTCGGGGAAGGTTTAGGGTTAGGGTTCGGGCTAGGGTTAGGGTTAGGGGACGGGGACGGTTTAGGGTCCAAGTGAGGGTACGGCAACGCTTTAGGGGGAGCGTGCGTGTGAGGGCGCGGGTTAGTGTTAGCGTACGTGTCAGGATTAGGGGACGGGTGAGGGTCAGGCTTTGGGGAAGTGTTAGGGTTAGGGTTCGGGCTAGGGTTAGGGTTAGGGGACGGGGACGGTTTAGGGTCCAGGTGAGGGTACGGCAACGCTTTAGTGGGAGCGTGCGTGTGAGGGCGCGGGTTAGTGTTAGCGTACGGGTTAGGATTAGGGGACGGGTGAGGGTCAGGCTTCGGGGAAGGGTTAGGGCTAGTGTTCGGGCTAGGGTTAGGGTTAGGGGACGGGGACGGTTTAGGGTCCAGGTGAGGTTACGGCAACGCTATAGGGGGAGCATGCGTTTGAGGGCGCGGGTTAGTGTTAGCGTACGGGTTAGGATTAGGGGACAGGTGAGGGTCAGGCTTCGGGGAAGGGTTAGGGTTAGGGTTCGGGCTAGGGTTAGGTTTAGGGGACGGGGACGGTTTAGGGTCCAGGTGAGGGTACGGCAACGCTTTAGGGGGAGGGTGCATGTGAGGGCGCGGGTTAGTGTTAGCGTACGGGTTAGGATTAGGGGACGGGTGAGGGTCAGGCTTCGGGGAAGGGTTAGGGTTAGGGTTCGGGCTAGGGTTAGGGTTAGGGGATGGGGACGGTTTAGGGTCCAGGTGAGGGTACGGCAACGCTTTAGGGGGAGCGTGCGTGTGAGGGCGCGGGTTAGTGTTAGCGTACGGGTTAGGATTAGGGCACCGGTGAAGGTCAGTCTTCGGGGAAGGGTTAGGGTTAGGGTTCGGGCTAGGATTAGGGTTAGGGGACGGGGACGGTTTAGGGTCCAGGTGATGGTACGGCAACGCTTTAGAGGGAGCGTGCGTGTGAGGGCGCGGGTTAGTGTTAACGTACGGGTTAGGATTAGGGGACGGCTGAGGGTCAGGCTTCGGGGAAGGGTTAGGGTTAGGGTTCGGGCTAGGGTTAGGGTTAGGGGATGGGGACGGTTTAGGGTCCAGGTGAGGGTACGGCAACGCTTTAGGGGGAGCGTGCGTGTGAGGGCGCGGGTTAGTGTTAGCGTACGGGTTAGGATTAGGGCACGGGTGAGGGTCAGGCTTCGGGGAAGGCTTAGGGTTAGGGTTTGGGCTAGGGTTAGGGTTAGGGGACGGGGACGGTTTAGGGTCCAGGTGAGGGTACGGCAACTCTTTAGGGGGAGCGTGCGTTTCAGGGCGCGGGTTAGTGTTAGCGTACGGGTTAGGATTAGGGCACGGGTGAGGGTCAGGCTTCGGGGAAGGGTTAGGGTTAGGGTTCGGGCTAGGGTTAGGGTTAGGGGACGGGGACGGTTTAGGGTCCAGGTGAGGGTACGGCAACTCTTTAGGGGGAGCGTGCTTGTGAGGGCGCGGGTTAGTGTTAGCGTACGGGTTAGGATTAGGGGACTGGTGAGGGTCAGGCTTCGGGGAAGGGTTAGGGTTAGGGTTCGGGCTAGGGTTAGGGTTAGTGTACGGGGACAGTTTAGGGTCCAGGTGAGGGTACGGCAACGCTTTATTGGGAGCGTGCCTGTGAGGGCGCGGGTTAGTGTTAGCGTACGGGTTACGATTAGCGGACGGGTGAGGGTCAGGCTTCGGGGAAGGGTTAGGGTTAGGGTTCGGGCTAGGTTTAGGGTTAGGGGACGGGGACGGTTTAGGGTCCAGTTGAGGGTACGGCAACGCTTTAGGGGGAGCATGCGTGTGAGGGCGCGGGTTAGCGTTAGCGTACGGGTTAGGATTAGGGGACGGGTGAGGGTCAGGCTTCGGGGAAGGGTTAGGGTTAGGGTTCGGGCTAGGTTTAGGGTTAGGGGACGGGGACGGTTTAGGGTCCAGGTGAGGGTACGGCAACGCTTTAGGGGGAGCGTGCCTGTGAGGGCGCGGGTTAGTGTTAGAGTACGGGTTACGATTAGCGGACGGGTGAGGGTCAGGCTTCGGGGAAGGGTTAGGGCTAGGGTTCGGGCTAGGGTTAGGGTTAGGGGACGGGGACGGTTTAGGGTCCAGGTGAGGGTACGGCAACGCTTTAGGGGGAGCGTTCGTGTGAGGGCGCGGGTTACTGTTAGCGTACGGGTTAGGATTAGGGGACGGGTGAGGGTCAGGCTTCGGGGAAGGGTTAGGGTTAGGGTTCGGGCTAGGGTTAGGGTTAGGGGACGGGGACGGTTTAGGGTCCAGGTGAGGGTACGGCAACGCTTTACGGGGAGCGTGCGTGTGAGGGCGCGGGGTAGTGTTAGCATACGGGTTAGGATTAGGGGACGGGTGAGGATCAGGCTTCGGGGAAGGGTTACGGTTAGGGTTCGGGCTAGGGTTAGGGTTAGGGGACGGAGACGGTTTAGGGTCCAGGTGAGGGTACGGCAACGCTTTAGTGGGAGCGTGCGTGTGAGGGCGCGGGTTAGTGTTAGCGTACGGGTTAGGATTAGGGGACGGGTGAGGGTCAGGCTTCGGGGAAGGGTTAGGGCTAGTGTTCGGGCTAGGGTTAGGGTTAGGGGACGGGGACGGTTTAGGGTCCAGGTGAGGTTACGGCAACGCTATAGGGGGAGCATGCGTTTGAGGGCGCGGGTTAGTGTTAGCGTACGGGTTAGGATTAGGGGACAGGTGAGGGTCAGGCTTCGGGGAAGGGTTAGGGTTAGGGTTCGGGCTAGGGTTAGGCTTAGGGGACGGGGACGGTTTAGGGTCCAGGTGAGGGTACGGCAACGCTTTAGGGGGAGGGTGCATGTGAGGGCGCGGGTTAGTGTTAGCGTACGGGTTAGGATTAGGGGACGGGTGAGGGTCAGGCTTCGGGGAAGTGTTAGGGTTAGGGTTCGGGCTAGGGTTAGGGTTAGGGGACGGGGACGGTTTAGGGTCCAGGTGAGGGTACGGCAACGCTTTAGGGGGAGCGTGCGTGTGAGGGCGCGGGTTAGTGTTAGCGTACGGGTTAGGATTAGGGGACGGGTGAGGGTCAGGCTTCGGGGAAGGGTTAGGGTTAGGGTTCGGGCTATGGTTAGGGTTAGGGGACGGGGACGGTTTAGGGTCCAGGTGAGGGTACGGCAACGCTTTAGGAGAAGCGTGCGTGTGAGGGCGCGGGTTAGTGTTAGCGTACGGGTTAGGATTAGGGGACGGGTGAGGGTCAGGATTCGGGGAAGGGTTAGGGTTAGGGTTCGGGCTAGGGTTAGGGTTAGGGGACGGGGACGGTTTAGGGTCCAGGTGAGGGTACGGCAACGCTTTAGGGAGAGCGTGCCTGTGAGGGCGCGGGTTAGTGTTAGCGTACGGGTTAGGATTAGGGGACGGGTGAGGGTCAGGTTTCGGGGAAGGGTTAGGGTTAGGGTTCGGGCTAGGGTTAGGGTTAGGGGACGGGGACGGTTTAGGGTCCAGGTGAGGGTACGGCAACGCTTTAGGGGGAGCGTGCGTGTGAGGGCGCGGGTTAGTGTGAGCGTACGGGTTAGGATTAGGGGACGGGTGAGGGTCAGGCTTCGGGGAAGTGTTAGGGTTAGGGTTCGGGCTAGGGTTAGGGTTAGGGGACAGGGACGGTTTAGGGTGCAGGTGAGGGTACGGCAACGCTTTAGGAGAAGCGTGCGTGTGAGGGCGCGGGTTAGTGTGAGCGTACGGGTTAGGATTAGGGGACGGGTGAGGGTCAGGCTTCGGGGAAGGGTTAGGGTTAGGGTTCGGGCTAGGGTTAGGGTTAGGGGATGGGGACGGTTTAGGGTCCAGGTGAGGGTACGGCAACGCTGTAGGGGGAGCGTGCGTGTGAGGGCGCGGGTTAGTTTTAGCGTACGGGTTAGGATTAGGGCACCGGTGAGGGTCAGGCTTCGGGGAAGGCTTAGGGTTAGGGTTTGGGCTAGGGTTAGGGTTAGGGGACGGGGACGGTTTAGGGTCCAGGTGAGGGTACGGCAACGCTTTAGGGGGAGCATGCGTGTGAGGGCGCGGGTTAGTGTTAGCGTTCGGGTTAGGATTAGGGCACGGGTGAGGGTCAGGCTTCGGGGAAGGGTTAGGGTTAGGGTTCGGGCTAGGGTTAGGGTTAGGGGACGGGGACGGTTTAGGGTCCAGGTGAGGGTACGGCAACTCTTTAGGGGGAGCGTGCGTGTGAGGGCGCGGGTTAGTGTTAGCGTACGGGTTAGGATTAGGGGACGGGTGAGGGTCAGGCTTCGGGGAAGGGTTAGGGTTAGGGTTCGGGCTAGGGTTAGGGTTAGGGGATGGGGACGGTTTAGGGTCCAGGTGAGGGTACGGCAACGCTTTAGGGGGAGCGTGCGTGTGAGGGCGCGGGTTAGTGTTAGCGTACGGGTTAGGATTAGGGCACCGGTGAAGGTCAGTCTTCGGGGAAGGGTTAGGGTTAGGGTTCGGGCTAGGATTAGGGTTAGGGGACGGGGACGGTTTAGGGTCCAGGTGAGGGTACGGCAACGCTTTAGAGGGAGCGTGCGTGTGAGGGCGCGGGTTAGTGTTAACGTACGGGTGAGGATTAGGGGACGGCTGAGGGTCAGGCTTCGGGGAAGGGTTAGGGTTAGGGTTCGGGCTAGGGTTAGGGTTAGGGGATGGGGACGGTTTAGGGTCCAGGTGAGGGTACGGCAACGCTTTAGGGGGAGCGTGCGTGTGAGGGCGCGGGTTAGTGTTAGCGTACGGGTTAGGATTAGGGCACGGGTGAGGGTCAGGCTTCGGGGAAGGCTTAGGGTTAGGGTTTGGGCTAGGGTTAGGGTTAGGGGACGGGGACGGTTTAGGGTCCAGGTGAGGGTACGGCAACTCTTTAGGGGGAGCGTGCGTTTCAGGGCGCGGGTTAGTGTTATCGTACGGGTTAGGATTAGGGCACGGGTGAGGGTCAGGCTTCGGGGAAGGGTTAGGGTTAGGGTTCGGGCTAGGGTTAGGGTTAGGGAACGGGGACGGTTTAGGGTCCAGGTGAGGGTACGGCAACTCTTTAGGGGGAGCGTGCTTGTGAGGGCGCGGGTTAGTGTTAGCGTACGGGTTAGGATTAGGGGACGGGTGAGGGTCAGGCTTCGGGGAAGGGTTAGGGTTAGGGTTCGGGCTAGGGTTAGGGTTAGTGTACGGGGACAGTTTAGGGTCCAGGTGAGGGTACGGCAACGCTTTATTGGGAGCGTGCCTGTGAGGGCGCGGGTTAGTGTTAGCGTACGGGTTACGATTAGCGGACGGGTGAGGGTCAGGCTTCGGGGAAGGGTTAGGGTTAGGGTTCGGGCTAGGTTTAGGGTTAGGGGACGGGGACGGTTTAGGGTCCAGGTGAGGGTACGGCAACGCTTTAGGGGGAGCATGCGTGTGAGGGCGCGGGTTAGCGTTAGCGTACGGGTTAGGATTAGGGGACGGGTGAGGGTCAGGCTTCGGGGAAGGGTTAGGGTTAGGGTTCGGGCTAGGTTTAGGGTTAGGGGACGGGGACGGTTTAGGGTCCAGGTGAGGGTACGGCAACGCTTTAGGGGGAGCGTGCCTGTGAGGGCGCGGGTTAGTGTTAGAGTACGGGTTACGATTAGCGGACGGGTGAGGGTCAGGCTTCGGGGAAGGGTTAGGGCTAGGGTTCGGGCTAGGGTTAGGGTTAGGGGACGGGGACGGTTTAGGGTCCAGGTGAGGGTACGGCAACGCTTTAGGGGGAGCGTGCGTGTGAGGGCGCGGGTTAGTGTTAGCGTACGGGTTAGGATTAGGGGACGGGTGAGGGTCAGGTTTCGGGGAAGGGTTAGGGTTAGGGTTCGGGCTAGGGTTAGGGTTAGGGGATGGGGACGGTTTAGTGTCCAGGTGAGGGTACGGCAACGCTTTAGGGGGAGCGCGCGTGTGAGGGCGCGGGTTAGTGTTAGCGTACGGGTTAGGATTAGGGGACGGGTGAGGGTCAGGCTTCGGGGAAGGGTTAGGGTTAGGGTTCGGGCTAGGGTTAGGGTTAGGGGACGGGGACGGTTTAGGGTCCAGGTGAGGGTACGGCAACACTTTAGGGGGAGCGTGCGTGTGAGGGCGCGGGTTAGTGTTAGCGTACGGGTTAGGATTAGGGTACGGGTGAGGGTCAGGCTTCGCGGAATGTTTAGGGTTAGGGTTCGGGCTAGGGTTAGGGTTAGGGGACGGGGACGGTTTAGGGTCCAGGTGAGGGTAGGGCAACGCTTTAGGGGGAGCGTGCGTGTGAGGGCGCGGGTTAGTGTTAGCGTATGGGTTAGGATTAGGGGACGGGTGAGGGTCAGGCTTTGGGGAAGGGTTAGGGTTAGGGTTCGGGCTAGGGTTAGGGTAAGGGGACGGGGACGGTTTAGGGTCCAGGTGAGGGTACGGCAACGCTGTAGGGGTAGCGTGCGTGTGAGGGCGCGGGTTACTGTTAGCGTACGGGTTAGGATTAGGGGACGGGTGAGGGTCAGGCTTCGGGGAAGGGTTAGGGTTAGGGTTCGGGCTAGGGTTAGGGTTAGGGGACGGGGACGGTTTAGGGTCCAGGTGAGGGTACGGCAACGCTTTACGGGGAGCGTGCGTGTGAGGGCGCGGGGTAGTGTTAGCATACGGGTTAGGATTAGGGGACGGGTGAGGATCAGGCTTCGGGGAAGGGTTACGGTTAGGGTTCGGGCTAGGGTTAGGGTTAGGGGACGGAGACGGTTTAGGGTCCAGGTGAGGGTACGGCAACGCTTTAGGGGGAGCGTGCGTGTGAGGGCGCGGGTTAGTGTTAGCGTACGGGTTAGGATTAGGGGACGGGTGAGGGTCAGGTTTCGGGGAAGGGTTAGGGTTAGGATTCGGGCTAGGGTTAGGGTTAGGGGTTGGGGACGGTTTAGGGTCCAGGTGAGGGTACGGCAACGCTGTAGGGGTAGCGTGCGTGTGAGGACGCGGGTTACTGTTAGCGTACGGGTTAGGATTAGGGGACGGGTGAGGGTCAGGCTTCGGGGAAGGGTTAGGGTTAGGGTTCGGGCTAGGGTTAGGGTTAGGGGACGGGGACGGTTTAGGGTCCAGGTGAGGGTACGGCAACGCTTTAGGGGGAGCGTGCGTGTGAGGGCGCGGGTTAGTGTTAGCATACGGGTTAGGATTAGGGGACGGGTGAGGGTCAGGCTTCGGGGAAGGGTTAGGGTTAGGGTTCGGGCTATGGTTAGGGTTAGGGGACGGGGACGGTTTAGGGTCCAGGTGAGGGTACGGCAACGCTTTAGGAGAAGCGTGCGTGTGAGGGCGCGGGTTAGTGTTAGCGTACGGGTTAGGATTAGGGGACGGGTGAGGGTCAGGATTCGGGGAAGGGTTAGGGTTAGGGTTCGGGCTAGGGTTAGGGTTAGGGGACGGGGACGGTTTAGGGTCCAGGTGAGGGTACGGCAACGCTTTAGGGAGAGCGTGCCTGTGAGGGCGCGGGTTAGTGTTAGCGTACGGGTTAGGATTAGGGGACGGGTGAGGGTCAGGTTTCGGGGAAGGGTTAGGGTTAGGGTTCGGGCTAGGGTTAGGGTTAGGGGACGGGGACGGTTTAGGGTCCAGGTGAGGGTACGGCAACGCTTTAGGGGGAGCGTGCGTTTGAGGGCGCGGGTTAGTGTGAGCGTACGGGTTAGGATTAGGGGACGGGTGAGGGTCAGGCTTCGGGGAAGTGTTAGGGTTAGGGTTCGGGCTAGGGTTAGGGTTAGGGGACAGGGACGGTTTAGGGTCCAGGTGAGGGTACGGCAACGCTTTAGGAGAAGCGTGCTGTGAGGGCGCGGGTTAGTGTGAGCGTACGGGTTAGGATTAGGGGACGGGTGAGGGTCAGGCTTCGGGGAAGGGTTAGGGTTAGGGTTCGGGCTAGGGTTAGGGTTAGGGGATGGGGACGGTTTAGGGTCCAGGTGAGGGTACGGCAACGCTGTAGGGGGAGCGTGCGTGTGAGGGCGCGGGTTAGTTTTAGCGTACGGGTTAGGATTAGGGCACCGGTGAGGGTCAGGCTTCGGGGAAGGCTTAGGGTTAGGGTTTGGGCTAGGGTTAGGGTTAGGGGACGGGGACGGTTTAGGGTCCAGGTGAGGGTACGGCAACGCTTTAGGGGGAGCGTGCGTGTGAGGGCGCGGGTTAGTGTTAGCGTACGGGTTAGGATTAGGGCACGGGTGAGGGTCAGGCTTCGGGGAAGGATTAGGGTTAGGGTTCGGGCTAGGGTTAGGGTTAGGGGACGGGGACGGTTTAGGGTCCAGGTGAGGGTACGGCAACTCTTTAGGGGGAGCGTGCGTGTGAGGGCGCGGGTTAGTGTTAGCGTACGGGTTAGGATTAGGGGACGGGTGAGGGTCAGGCTTCGGGGAAGGGTTAGGGTTAGGGTTCGGGCTAGGGTTAGGGTTAGGGGATGGGGACGGTTTAGGGTCCAGGTGAGGGTACGGCAACGCTTTAGGGGGAGCGTGCGTGTGAGGGCGCGGGTTAGTGTTAGCGTACGGGTTAGGATTAGGGCACCGGTGAAGGTCAGTCTTCGGGGAAGGGTTAGGGTTAGGGTTCGGGCTAGGATTAGGGTTAGGGGACGGGGACGGTTTAGGGTCCAGGTGATGGTACGGCAACGCTTTAGAGGGAGCGTGCGTGTGAGGGCGCGGGTTAGTGTTAACGTACGGGTTAGGATTAGGGGACGGCTGAGGGTCAGGCTTCGGGGAAGGGTTAGGGTTAGGGTTCGGGCTAGGGTTAGGGTTAGGGGATGGGGACGGTTTAGGGTCCAGGTGAGGGTACGGCAACGCTTTAGGGGGAGCGTGCGTGTGAGGGCGCGGGTTAGTGTTAGCGTACGGGTTAGGATTAGGGCACGGGTGAGGGTCAGGCTTCGGGGAAGGCTTAGGGTTAGGGTTTGGGCTAGGGTTAGGGTTAGGGGACGGGGACGGTTTAGGGTCCATGTGAGGGTACGGCAACTCTTTAGGGGGAGCGTGCGTTTCAGGGCGCGGGTTAGTGTTAGCGTACGGGTTAGGATTAGGGCACGGGTGAGGGTCAGGCTTCGGGGAAGGGTTAGGGTTAGGTTTCGGGCTAGGGTTAGGGTTAGGGGACGGGGACGGTTTAGGGTCCAGGTGAGGGTACGGCAACTCTTTAGGGGGAGCGTGCTTGTGAGGGCGCGGGTTAGTGTTAGCGTACGGGTTAGGATTAGGGGACGGGTGAGGGTCAGGCTTCGGGGAAGGGTTAGGGTTAGGGTTCGGGCTAGGGTTAGGGTTAGTGTACGGGGACAGTTTAGGGTCCAGGTGAGGGTACGGCAACGCTTTATTGGGAGCGTGCCTGTGAGGGCGCGGGTTAGTGTTAGCGTACGGGTTACGATTAGCGGACGGGTGAGGGTCAGGCTTCGGGGAAGGGTTAGGGTTAGGGTTCGGGCTAGGTTTAGGGTTAGGGGTTGGGGACGGTTTAGGGTCCAGGTGAGGGTACGGCAACGCTGTAGGGGTAGCGTGCGTGTGAGGACGCGGGTTACTGTTAGCGTACGGGTTAGGATTAGGGGACGGGTGAGGGTCAGGCTTCGGGGAAGGGTTAGGGTTAGGGTTCGGGCTAGGGTTAGGGTTAGGGGACGGGGACGGTTTAGGGTCCAGGTGAGGGTACGGCAACGCTTTAGGGGGAGCGTGCGTGTGAGGGCGCGGGTTAGTGTTAGCATACGGGTTAGGATTAGGGGACGGGTGAGGGTCAGGCTTCGGGGAAGGGTTAGGGTTAGGGTTCGGGCTATGGTTAGGGTTAGGGGACGGGGACGGTTTAGGGTCCAGGTGAGGGTACGGCAACGCTTTAGGAGAAGCGTGCGTGTGAGGGCGCGGGTTAGTGTTAGCGTACGGGTTAGGATTAGGGGACGGGTGAGGGTCAGGATTCGGGGAAGGGTTAGGGTTAGGGTTCGGGCTAGGGTTAGGGTTAGGGGACGGGGACGGTTTAGGGTCCAGGTGAGGGTACGGCAACGCTTTAGGGAGAGCGTGCCTGTGAGGGCGCGGGTTAGTGTTAGCGTACGGGTTAGGATTAGGGGACGGGTGAGGGTCAGGTTTCGGGGAAGGGTTAGGGTTAGGGTTCGGGCTAGGGTTAGGGTTAGGGGACGGGGACGGTTTAGGGTCCAGGTGAGGGTACGGCAACGCTTTAGGGGGAGCGTGCGTTTGAGGGCGCGGGTTAGTGTGAGCGTACGGGTTAGGATTAGGGGACGGGTGAGGGTCAGGCTTCGGGGAAGTGTTAGGGTTAGGGTTCGGGCTAGGGTTAGGGTTAGGGGACAGGGACGGTTTAGGGTCCAGGTGAGGGTACGGCAACGCTTTAGGAGAAGCGTGCGTGTGAGGGCGCGGGTTAGTGTGAGCGTACGGGTTAGGATTAGGGGACGGGTGAGGGTCAGGCTTCGGGGAAGGGTTAGGGTTAGGGTTCGGGCTAGGGTTAGGGTTAGGGGATGGGGACGGTTTAGGGTCCAGGTGAGGGTACGGCAACGCTGTAGGGGGAGCGTGCGTGTGAGGGCGCGGGTTAGTTTTAGCGTACGGGTTAGGATTAGGGCACCGGTGAGGGTCAGGCTTCGGGGAAGGCTTAGGGTTAGGGTTTGGGCTAGGGTTAGGGTTAGGGGACGGGGACGGTTTAGGGTCCAGGTGAGGGTACGGCAACGCTTTAGGGGGAGCGTGCGTGTGAGGGCGCGGGTTAGTGTTAGCGTACGGGTTAGGATTAGGGCACGGGTGAGGGTCAGGCTTCGGGGAAGGATTAGGGTTAGGGTTCGGGCTAGGGTTAGGGTTAGGGGACGGGGACGGTTTAGGGTCCAGGTGAGGGTACGGCAACTCTTTAGGGGGAGCGTGCGTGTGAGGGCGCGGGTTAGTGTTAGCGTACGGGTTAGGATTAGGGGAAGGGTGAGGGTCAGGCTTCGGGGAAGGGTTAGGGTTAGGGTTCGGGCTAGGGTTAGGGTTAGGGGATGGGGACGGTTTAGGGTCCAGGTGAGGGTACGGCAACGCTTTAGGGGGAGCGTGCGTGTGAGGGCGCGGGTTAGTGTTAGCGTACGGGTTAGGATTAGGGCACCGGTGAAGGTCAGTCTTCGGGGAAGGGTTAGGGTTAGGGTTCGGGCTAGGATTAGGGTTAGGGGACGGGGACGGTTTAGGGTCCAGGTGATGGTACGGCAACGCTTTAGAGGGAGCGTGCGTGTGAGGGCGCGGGTTAGTGTTAACGTACGGGTTAGGATTAGGGGACGGCTGAGGGTCAGGCTTCGGGGAAGGGTTAGGGTTAGGGTTCGGGCTAGGGTTAGGGTTAGGGGATGGGGACGGTTTAGGGTCCAGGTGAGGGTACGGCAACGCTTTAGGGGGAGCGTGCGTGTGAGGGCGCGGGTTAGTGTTAGCGTACGGGTTAGGATTAGGGCACGGGTGAGGGTCAGGCTTCGGGGAAGGCTTAGGGTTAGGGTTTGGGCTAGGGTTAGGGTTAGGGGACGGGGACGGTTTAGGGTCCATGTGAGGGTACGGCAACTCTTTAGGGGGAGCGTGCGTTTCAGGGCGCGGGTTAGTGTTAGCGTACGGGTTAGGATTAGGGCACGGGTGAGGGTCAGGCTTCGGGGAAGGGTTAGGGTTAGGGTTCGGGCTAGGGTTAGGGTTAGGGGACGGGGACGGTTTAGGGTCCAGGTGAGGGTACGGCAACTCTTTAGGGGGAGCGTGCTTGTGAGGGCGCGGGTTAGTGTTAGCGTACGGGTTAGGATTAGGGGACGGGTGAGGGTCAGGCTTCGGGGAAGGGTTAGGGTTAGGGTTCGGGCTAGGGTTAGGGTTAGTGTACGGGGACAGTTTAGGGTCCAGGTGAGGGTACGGCAACGCTTTATTGGGAGCGTGCCTGTGAGGGCGCGGGTTAGTGTTAGCGTACGGGTTACGATTAGCGGACGGGTGAGGGTCAGGCTTCGGGGAAAGGTTAGGGTTAGGGTTCGGGCTAGGTTTAGGGTTAGGGGACGGGGACGGTTTAGGGTCCAGTTGAGGGTACGGCAACGCTTTAGGGGGAGCATGCGTGTGAGGGTGCGGGTTAGCGTTAGCGTACGGGTTAGGATTAGGGGACGGGTGAGGGTCAGGCTTCGGGGAAGGGTTAGGGTTAGGGTTCGGGCTAGGTTTAGGGTTAGGGGACGGGGACGGTTTAGGGTCCAGGTGAGGGTACGGCAACGCTTTAGGGGGAGCGTGCCTGTGAGGGCGCGGGTTAGTGTTAGAGTACGGGTTACGATTAGCGGACGGGTGAGGGTCAGGCTTCGGGGAAGGGTTAGGGCTAGGGTTCGGGCTAGGGTTAGGGTTAGGGGACGGGGACGGTTTAGGGTCCAGGTGAGGGTACGGCAACGCTTTAGGGGGAGCGTTCGTGTGAGGGCGCGGGTTACTGTTAGCGTACGGGTTAGGATTAGGGGACGGGTGAGGGTCAGGCTTCGGGGAAGGGTTAGGGTTAGGGTTCGGGCTAGGGTTAGGGTTAGGGGACGGGGACGGTTTAGGGTCCAGGTGAGGGTACGGCAACGCTTTACGGGGAGCGTGCGTGTGAGGGCGCGGGGTAGTGTTAGCATACGGGTTAGGATTAGGGGACGGGTGAGGATCAGGCTTCCGGGAAGGGTTACGGTTAGGGTTCGGGCTAGGGTTAGGGTTAGGGGACGGAGACGGTTTAGGGTCCAGGTGAGGGTACGGCAACGCTTTAGGGGGAGCGTGCGTGTGAGGGCGCGGGTTAGTGTTAGCGTACGGGTTAGGATTAGGGGACGGGTGAGGGTCAGGTTTCGGGGAAGGGTTAGGGTTAGGATTCGGGCTAGGGTTAGGGTTAGGGGTTGGGGACGGTTTAGGGTCCAGGTGAGGGTACGGCAACGCTGTAGGGGTAGCGTGCGTGTGAGGGCGCGGGTTACTGTTAGCGTACGGGTTAGGATTAGGGGACGGGTGAGGGTCAGGCTTCGGGGAAGGGTTAGGGTTAGGGTTCGGGCTAGGGTTAGGGTTAGGGGACGGGGACGGTTTAGGGTCCAGGTGAGGGTACGGCAACGCTTTAGGGGGAGCGTGCGTGTGAGGGCGCGGGTTAGTGTTAGCATACGGGTTAGGATTAGGGGACGGGTGAGGGTCAGGCTTCGGGGAAGGGTTAGGGTTAGGGTTGGTCCTAGGGTTAGGGTTAGGGGACGGGGACGGTTTAGGGTCCAGGTGAGGGTACGGCAACGCTTTAGGGGGAGCGTGCGTTTGAGGGCGCGGGTTAGTGTGAGCGTACGGGTTAGGATTAGGGGACGGGTGAGGGTCAGGCTTCGGGGAAGTGTTAGGGTTAGGGTTCGGGCTAGGGTTAGGGTTAGGGGACAGGGACGGTTTAGGGTCCAGGTGAGGGTACGGCAACGCTTTAGGAGAAGCGTGCGTGTGAGGGCGCGGGTTAGTGTGAGCGTACGGGTTAGGATTAGGGGACGGGTGAGGGTCAGGCTTCGGGGAAGGGTTAGGGTTAGGGTTCGGGCTAGGGTTAGGGTTAGGGGATGGGGACGGTTTAGGGTCCAGGTGAGGGTACGGCAACGCTGTAGGGGGAGCGTGCGTGTGAGGGCGCGGGTTAGTTTTAGCGTACGGGTTAGGATTAGGGCACCGGTGAGGGTCAGGCTTCGGGGAAGGCTTAGGGTTAGGGTTTGGGCTAGGGTTAGGGTTAGGGGACGGGGACGGTTTAGGGTCCAGGTGAGGGTACGGCAACGCTTTAGGGGGAGCGTGCGTGTGAGGGCGCGGGTTAGTGTTAGCGTACGGGTTAGGATTAGGGCACGGGTGAGGGTCAGGCTTCGGGGAAGGATTAGGGTTAGGGTTCGGGCTAGGGTTAGGGTTAGGGGACGGGGACGGTTTAGGGTCCAGGTGAGGGTACGGCAACTCTTTAGGGGGAGCGTGCGTGTGAGGGCGCGGGTTAGTGTTAGCGTACGGGTTAGGATTAGGGGACGGGTGAGGGTCAGGCTTCGGGGAAGGGTTAGGGTTAGGGTTCGGGCTAGGGTTAGGGTTAGGGGATGGGGACGGTTTAGGGTCCAGGTGAGGGTACGGCAACGCTTTAGGGGGAGCGTGCGTGTGAGGGCGCGGGTTAGTGTTAGCGTACGGGTTAGGATTAGGGCACCGGTGAAGGTCAGTCTTCGGGGAAGGGTTAGGGTTAGGGTTCGGGCTAGGATTAGGGTTAGGGGACGGGGACGGTTTAGGGTCCAGGTGATGGTACGGCAACGCTTTAGAGGGAGCGTGCGTGTGAGGGCGCGGGTTAGTGTTAACGTACGGGTTAGGATTAGGGGACGGCTGAGGGTCAGGCTTCGGGGAAGGGTTAGGGTTAGGGTTCGGGCTAGGGTTAGGGTTAGGGGATGGGGACGGTTTAGGGTCCAGGTGAGGGTACGGCAACGCTTTAGGGGGAGCGTGCGTGTGAGGGCGCGGGTTAGTGTTAGCGTACGGGTTAGGATTAGGGCACGGGTGAGGGTCAGGCTTCGGGGAAGGCTTAGGGTTAGGGTTTGGGCTAGGGTTAGGGTTAGGGGACGGGGACGGTTTAGGGTCCATGTGAGGGTACGGCAACTCTTTAGGGGGAGCGTGCGTTTCAGGGCGCGGGTTAGTGTTAGCGTACGGGTTAGGATTAGGGGACGGGTGAGGGTCAGGCTTCGGGGAAGGGTTAGGGTTAGGGTTCGGGCTAGGGTTAGGGTTAGGGGACGGGGACGGTTTAGGGTCCAGGTGAGGGTACGGCAACTCTTTAGGGGGAGCGTGCTTGTGAGGGCGCGGGTTAGTGTTAGCGTACGGGTTAGGATTAGGGGACGGGTGAGGGTCAGGCTTCGGGGAAGGGTTAGGGTTAGGGTTCGGGCTAGGGTTAGGGTTAGTGTACGGGGACAGTTTAGGGTCCAGGTGAGGGTACGGCAACGCTTTATTGGGAGCGTGCCTGTGAGGGCGCGGGTTAGTGTTAGCGTACGGGTTACGATTAGCGGACGGGTGAGGGTCAGGCTTCGGGGAAAGGTTAGGGTTAGGGTTCGGGCTAGGTTTAGGGTTAGGGGACGGGGACGGTTTAGGGTCCAGTTGAGGGTACGGCAACGCTTTAGGGGGAGCATGCGTGTGAGGGTGCGGGTTAGCGTTAGCGTACGGGTTAGGATTAGGGGACGGGTGAGGGTCAGGCTTCGGGGAAGGGTTAGGGTTAGGGTTCGGGCTAGGTTTAGGGTTAGGGGACGGGGACGGTTTAGGGTCCAGGTGAGGGTACGGCAACGCTTTAGGGGGAGCGTGCCTGTGAGGGCGCGGGTTAGTGTTAGAGTACGGGTTACGATTAGCGGACGGGTGAGGGTCAGGCTTCGGGGAAGGGTTAGGGCTAGGGTTCGGGCTAGGGTTAGGGTTAGGGGACGGGGACGGTTTAGGGTCCAGGTGAGGGTACGGCAACGCTTTAGGGGGAGCGTTCGTGTGAGGGCGCGGGTTACTGTTAGCGTACGGGTTAGGATTAGGGGACGGGTGAGGGTCAGGCTTCGGGGAAGGGTTAGGGTTAGGGTTCGGGCTAGGGTTAGGGTTAGGGGACGGGGACGGTTTAGGGTCCAGGTGAGGGTACGGCAACGCTTTACGGGGAGCGTGCGTGTGAGGGCGCGGGGTAGTGTTAGCATACGGGTTAGGATTAGGGGAACGGGTGAGGATCAGGCTTCGGGGAAGGGTTACGGTTAGGGTTCGGGCTAGGGTTAGGGTTAGGGGACGGAGACGGTTTAGGGTCCAGGTGAGGGTACGGCAACGCTTTAGGGGGAGCGTGCGTGTGAGGGCGCGGGTTAGTGTTAGCGTACGGGTTAGGATTAGGGGACGGGTGAGGGTCAGGTTTCGGGGAAGGGTTAGGGTTAGGATTCGGGCTAGGGTTAGGGTTAGGGGTTGGGGACGGTTTAGGGTCCAGGTGAGGGTACGGCAACGCTGTAGGGGTAGCGTGCGTGTGAGGGCGCGGGTTACTGTTAGCGTACGGGTTAGGATTAGGGGACGGGTGAGGGTCAGGCTTCGGGGAAGGGTTAGGGTTAGGGTTCGGGCTAGGGTTAGGGTTAGGGGACGGGGACGGTTTAGGGTCCAGGTGAGGGTACGGCAACGCTTTAGGGGGAGCGTGCGTGTGAGGGCGCGGGTTAGTGTTAGCATACGGGTTAGGATTAGGGGACGGGTGAGGGTCAGGCTTCGGGGAAGGGTTAGGGTTAGGGTTGGTCCTAGGGTTAGGGTTAGGGGACGGGGACGGTTTAGGGTCCAGGTGAGGGTACGGCAACGCTTTAGGGGGAGCGTGCGTGTGAGGGCGCGGGTTAGTGTTAGCGTACGGGTTAGGATTAGGGCACGGGTGAGGGTCAGGCTTCGGGGAAGGTTTAGGGTTAGGGTTCGGGCTAGGGTTAGGGTTAGGGGACGGGGACTGTTTAGGGTCCAAGTGAGGGTACGGCAACGCTTTAGGGGGAGCGTGCGTGTGAGGGCGCGGGTTAGTGTTAGCGTACGTGTCAGGATTAGGGGACGGGTGAGGGTCAGGCTTCGGGGAAGGGTTAGGGTTAGGGTTCGGGCTATGGTTAGGGTTAGGGGACGGGGACGGTTTAGGGTCCAGGTGAGGGTACGGCAACGCTTTAGGAGAAGCGTGCGTGTGAGGGCGCGGGTTAGTGTTAGCGTACGGGTTAGGATTAGGGGACGGGTGAGGGTCAGGATTCGGGGAAGGGTTAGGGTTAGGGTTCGGGCTAGGGTTAGGGTTAGGGGACGGGGACGGTTTAGGGTCCAGGTGAGGGTACGGCAACGCTTTAGGGAGAGCGTGCCTGTGAGGGCGCGGGTTAGTGTTAGCGTACGGGTTAGGATTAGGGGACGGGTGAGGGTCAGGTTTCGGGGAAGGGTTAGGGTTAGGGTTCGGGCTAGGGTTAGGGTTAGGGGACGGGGACGGTTTAGGGTCCAGGTGAGGGTACGGCAACGCTTTAGGGGGAGCGTGCGTGTGAGGGCGCGGGTTAGTGTGAGCGTACGGGTTAGGATTAGGGGACGGGTGAGGGTCAGGCTTCGGGGAAGTGTTAGGGTTAGGGTTCGGGCTAGGGTTAGGGTTAGGGGACAGGGACGGTTTAGGGTCCAGGTGAGGGTACGGCAACGCTTTAGGAGAAGCGTGCGTGTGAGGGCGCGGGTTAGTGTGAGCGTACGGGTTAGGATTAGGGGACGGGTGAGGGTCAGGCTTCGGGGAAGGGTTAGGGTTAGGGTTCGGGCTAGGGTTAGGGTTAGGGGATGGGGACGGTTTAGGGTCCAGGTGAGGGTACGGCAACGCTGTAGGGGGAGCGTGCGTGTGAGGGCGCGGGTTAGTTTTAGCGTACGGGTTAGGATTAGGGCACCGGTGAGGGTCAGGCTTCGGGGAAGGCTTAGGGTTAGGGTTTGGGCTAGGGTTAGGGTTAGGGGACGGGGACGGTTTAGGGTCCAGGTGAGGGTACGGCAACGCTTTAGGGGGAGCGTGCGTGTGAGGGCGCGGGTTAGTGTTAGCGTACGGGTTAGGATTAGGGCACGGGTGAGGGTCAGGCTTCGGGGAAGGGTTAGGGTTAGGGTTCGGGCTAGGGTTAGGGTTAGGGGACGGGGACGGTTTAGGGTCCAGGTGAGGGTACGGCAACTCTTTAGGGGGAGCGTGCGTGTGAGGGCGCGGGTTAGTGTTAGCGTACGGGTTAGGATTAGGGGACGGGTGAGGGTCAGGCTTCGGGGAAGGGTTAGGGTTAGGGTTCGGGCTAGGGTTAGGGTTAGGGGACGGGGACGGTTTAGGGTCCAGGTGAGGGTACGGCAACGCTTTAGGGGGAGCATGCGTGTGAGGGCGCGGGTTAGCGTTAGCGTACGGGTTAGGATTAGGGGACGGGTGAGGGTCAGGCTTCGGGGAAGGGTTAGGGTTAGGGTTCGGGCTAGGTTTAGGGTTAGGGGACGGGGACGGTTTAGGGTCCAGGTGAGGGTACGGCAACGCTTTAGGGGGAGCGTGCCTGTGAGGGCGCGGGTTAGTGTTAGAGTACGGGTTACGATTAGCGGACGGGTGAGGGTCAGGCTTCGGGGAAGGGTTAGGGCTAGGGTTCGGGCTAGGGTTAGGGTTAGGGGACGGGGACGGTTTAGGGTCCAGGTGAGGGTACGGCAACGCTTTAGGGGGAGCGTGCGTGTGAGGGCGCGGGTTAGTGTTAGCGTACGGGTTAGGATTAGGGGACGGGTGAGGGTCAGGTTTCGGGGAAGGGTTAGGGTTAGGGTTCGGGCTAGGGTTAGGGTTAGGGGATGGGGACGGTTTAGTGTCCAGGTGAGGGTACGGCAACGCTGTAGGGGTAGCGTGCGTGTGAGGGCGCGGGTTAGTGTTAGCGTACGGGTTAGGATTATGGGACGGGTGAGGGTCAGGCTTCGGGGAAGGGTTAGGGTTAGGGTTCGGGCTAGGGTTAGGGTTAGGGGACGGGGACGGTTTAGGGTCCAGATGAGGGTACGGCAACGCTTTAGGGGGAGCGTGCGTGTGAGGGCGCGGGTTAGTGTTAGCATACGGGTTAGGATTAGGGGACGGGTGAGGGTCAGGCTTCGGGGAAGTGTTAGGGTTAGGGTTGGTCCTAGGGTTAGGGTTAGGGGACGGGGACGGTTTAGGGTCCAGGTGAGGGTATGGCAACGCTTTAGGGGGAGCGCGCGTGTGAGGGCGCGGGTTAGTGTTAGCGTACGGGTTAGGATTAGGGGACGGGTGAGGGTCAGGCTTCGGGGAAGTGTTAAGGTTAGGGTTCGGGCTAGGGTTAGGGTTAGGGGATGGGGACGGTTTAGGGTCCAGGTGAGGGTACGGCAACGCTTTAGGGGGAGCGTGCGTGTGAGGGCGCGGGTTAGTGTTAACGTACGGGTTAGGATTAGGGGACGTGTGAGGGTCAGGCTTCGGGGAAGGGTTAGGGTTAGGGTTCGGGCTAGGGTTAGGGTTAGGGGACGGGGACGGTTTAGGATCCAGGTGAGGGTACTGCAACGCTTTAGGGGAAGCGTGCGTGTGAGGGCGCGGGTTAGTGTTAGCGTACAGGTTAGGATTAGGGCACGGGTGAGGGTCAGGCTTCGGGGAAGAGTTAGGGTTAGGGTTCGGGCTAGGGTAAGGGTTAGGGGACGGGGACGGTTTAGGGTCCAGGTGAGGGTACGGCAACGCTTTAGGGGGAGCGTGTGTGTGAGGGCGCGGGTTAGTGTTAGCGTACGGGTTAGGATTAGGGGACGGGTGAGGGTCAGGCTTCGGGTAAGGGTTAGGGTTAGGGTTCGGGCTAGCATTAGGGTTAGGGGACGGGGATGGTTTAGGGTCCAGGTGAGGGTACGGCAACGCTTTAGGGGGAGCGTGCGTGTGAGGGCGCGGGTTAGTGGTAGCGTACGGGTTAGGATTAGGACACGGGTGAGGGTCAGGCTTCGGGGAAGGGTTAGGGTTAGGGTTCGGGCTAGGGTTAGGGTTAGGGGACGGGGATTGTTTAGGGTCCAGGTGAGGGTACGGCAACGCTTTAGGGGGAGCGTGCGTGTGAGGGCGCGGGTTAGTGTTAGCGTACGGGTTAGGATTAGGGGACGGGTGAGGGTCAGGCTTCGGGGAAGGGTTAGGGTTAGGGTTCGGGCTAGGGTTAGGGTTAGGGGATGGGGACGGTTTAGGGTCCAGGTGAGGGTACGGCAAAGCTGTAGGGGGAGCGTGCGTGTGAGGGCGCGGGTTAGTTTTAGCGTACGGGTTAGGATTAGGGCAACGGTGAGGGTCAGGCTTCGGGGAAGGCTTAGGGTTAGGGTTTGGGCTAGGGTTAGGGTTAGGGGACGGGGACGGTTTAGGGTCCAGGTGAGGGTACGGCAACGCTTTAGGGGGAGCGTGCGTGTGAGGGCGCGGGTTAGTGTTAGCGTACGGGTTAGGATTAGGGCACGGGTGAGGGTCAGGCTTCGGGGAAGGGTTAGGGTTAGGGTTCGGGCTAGGGTTAGGGTTAGGGGACGGGGACGGTTTAGGGTCCAGGTGAGGGTACGGCAACTCTTTAGGGGGAGCGTGCGTGTGAGGGCGCGGGTTAGTGTTAGCGTACGGGTTAGGATTAGGGGACGGGTGAGGGTCAGGCTTCGGGGAAGGGTTAGGGTTAGGGTTCGGGCTAGGGTTAGGGTTAGTGTACGGGGACGGTTTAGGGTCCAGGTGAGGGTACGGCAACGCTTTAGGGGGAGCGTGCCTGTGAGGGCGCGGGTTAGTGTTAGAGTACGGGTTACGATTAGCGGACGGGTGAGGGTCAGGCTTAGGGGAAGGGTTAGGGTTAGGGTTCGGGCTAGGTTTAGGGTTAGGGGACGGGGACGGTTTAGGGTCCAGGTGAGGGTACGGCAACGCTTTAGGGGGAGCGTGTGTGTGAGGGCGCGAGTTAGCGTTAGCGTACTGGTTAGGATTAGGGGACGGGTGAGGGTCAGGCTTCAGGGAAGGGTTAGGGTTAGGGTTCGGGCTACAGTTAGGGATAGGGGACGGGGACGGTTTAGGGTCCAGGTGAGGGTACGGCAACACTTTAGGGGGAGCGTGCGTGTGAGGGCGCGGGTTAGCATTAGCGTACGGGTTAGGATTAGGTGACGGGTGAGGGTCAGGCTTCGGGGAAGGGTTAGGGTTAGGGTTCGGGCTAGGGTTAGGGTTAGGGGACGTGGATGGTTTAGTGTCCAGGTGAGGGTACGGCAACGCTTTAGGGGGAGCGTGCGTGTGAGGGCGCGGCTTAGTGGTAGCGTACGGGTTAGGATTAGGACACGGGTGAGGGTCAGGCTTCGGGGAAGGGTTAGGGTTAGGGTTCGGGCTAGGGTTAGGGTTTGGGGACGGGGACTGTTTAGGGTCCAGGTGAGGGTACAGCAACGCTTTAGGGGGAGCGTGCGTGTGAGGGCGCGGGTTAGTGTTAGCGTACGGGTTAGGATTAGGGGACGGGTGAGGGTCAGGCTTCGGGGAAGTGTTAGGGTTAGGGTTCGGGCTAGGGTTAGGGTTAGGGGATGGGGACGGTTTAGGGTCCAGGTGAGGGTACGGCAACGCTGTAGGGGGAGCGTGCGTGTGAGGGCGCGGGTTAGTGTTAGCGTACGGGTTAGGATTAGGGGACGGGTGAGGGTCAGGCTTCGGGGAAGGGTTAGGGTTAGGGTTCGGGCTAGGGTTAGGGTTAGGGGACGGGGACGGTTTAGGGTCCAGGTGAGGGTACTGCAACGCTTTAGGGGGAGCGTGCGTGTGAGGGCGTGGGTTAGTGTTAGCGTACGGGTTAGGATTAGGGCACGGGTGAGGGTCAGGCTTCGGGGAAGGGTTAGGGTTAGGGTTCGGGCTAGGGTTAGGGTTAGGGTTAGGGGACGGTTTAGGTTCCAGGTGAGGGTACGGCAACGCTTTAGGGGGAGCGTGCGTGTGAGGGCGCGGGTTAGTGTTAGCGTACGTGTTAGGATTAGGGGACGGGTGAGGGTCAGGCTTCGGGGAAGGCTTAGGGTTAGGGTTCGGGCTAGGGTTAGGGTTAGGGGACGGGGACGGTTTAGGGTCCAGGTGAGGGTACGGCAACGCTTTAGGGGGAGCGTGCGTGTGAGGGCGCCGGTTAGTGTTAGGGTACGGGTTAGGATTAGGGGACGGGTGAGGGTCAGGCTTCGGGGATGGGTTAGGGCTAGGGTTCTGGCTAGGGTTAGGGTTAGGGGACGGGGACGGTTTAGAGTCCAGGTGAGTGTACGGCAACGCTTTAAGGGGAGCGTGCGTGTGAGGGCGCGGGTTAGTGTTAGCGTACCGGTTAGGATTAGGGCACGGGTGAGGGTCAGGCTTCGGGGAAGGGTTAGGGTTAGGTTTCGGTTAGGGTTAGGGTTAGGGGACGGGGACGGTTTAGGGTCCAGGTGAGGGTACGGCAACGCTTTAGGGGGAGCGTGCGTGTGAGGGCGCGGGTTAGTGTTAGCGTACGGGTTAGGATTAGGGCACCGGTGAAGGTCAGGCTTCGGGGAAGGGTTAGGGTTAGGGTTCGGGCTAGGGTTAGGTTTAGGGGACGGGAACGGTTTAGGGTCCAGGTGAGGGTACGGCAACGCTTTAGGGGGAGCGTGCGTGTGAGGGCGCGGGTTAGTGTTAGCGTACGGGTTAGGATTAGGGGACGGGTGAGGGTCAGGCTTCGGGGAAGGGTTAGGGTTAGGGTTCGGGCTAGGGTTAGGGTTAGGGGACGGGGACGGTTTAGGGTCCAGGTGAGGGTACGGCAACACTTTAGGGGGAGCGTGCGTGTGAGGGCGCGGGTTAGTGTTAGCGTACGGGTTAGGATTAGGGCACCGGTGAGGGTCAGGCTTCGGGGAAGTCTTAGGGTTAGGGTTTGGGCTAGGGTTAGGGTTACGGAACGGGGACGGTTTAGGGTCCAGGTGAAGGTACGGCAACACTTTAGGGGGAGCGTGCGTGTGAGGGCGCGGGTTAGTGTTAGCGTACGGGTTAGGATTAGGGCACGGGTGAGGGTCAGGCTTCGGGGAAGGGTTAGGGTTAGGGTTCGGGCTAGGGTTAGGGTTAGTGTACGGGGACGGTTTAGGGTCCAAGTGAGGGTACGGCAACGCTTTAGGGGGAGCGTGCCTGTGAGGGCGCGGGTTAGTGTTAGAGTACGGGTTACGATTAGCGGACGGGTGAGGGTCAGGCTTCGGGGAAGGGTTAGGGTTAGGGTTCGGGCTAGGTTTAGGGTTAGGGGACGGGGACTGTTTAGGGTCCAGGTGAGGGTACGGCAACGCTTTAGGGGGAGCGTGCGTGTGAGGGCGCGAGTTAGCGTTAGCGTACGGGTTAGGATTAGGGGACGGGTGAGGGTCAGGCTTCAGGGAATGGTTAGGGTTAGGGTTCGTGCTACGGTTAGGGATAGGGGACGGGGACGGTTTCGGGTCCAGGTGAGGGTACGGCAACACTTTAGGGGGAGCGTGCGTGTTAGGGCGCGGGTTAGCATTAGCGTACGGGTTAGGATTAGGAGACGGGTGAGGGTCAGGCTTAGGGGAAGGGTTAGGGTTAGGGTTCGGGCTAGGGTTAGGGTTAGTGTACGGGGACGGTTTAGGGTCCAGGTGAGGGTACGGCAACGCTTTATTGGGAGTGTGCCTGTGAGGGCGCGGGTTAGTGTTAGAGTACGGGTTACGATTAGCGGACGGGTGAGGGTCAGGCTTCGGGGAAGGGTTAGGGTTAGGGTTCGGGCTAGGTTTAGGGTTAGGGGACGGGGACGGTTTAGGGTCCAGGTGAGGGTACGGCAACGCTTTAGGGGGAGCGTGCGTGTGAGGGCGCGGGTTAGCGTTAGCGTACGGGTTAGGATTAGGGGACGGGTGAGGGTCAGGCTTCGGGGAAGGGTTAGGGTTAGGGTTCGGGCTAGGTTTAGGGTTAGGGGACGGGGACGGTTTAGGGTCCAGGTGAGGGTACGGCAACGCTTTAGGGGGAGCGTGCCTGTGAGGGCGCGGGTTAGTGTTAGAGTACGGGTTACGATTAGCGGACGGGTGAGGGTCAGGCTTCGGGGAAGGGTTAGGGCTAGGGTTCGGGCTAGGGTTAGGGTTAGGGGACGGGGACGGTTTAGGGTCCAGGTGAGGGTACGGCAACGCTTTAGGGGGAGCGTGCGTGTGAGGGAGCGGGTTAGTGTTAGCGTACGGGTTAGGATTAGGGCACCGGTGAGGGTCAATATTCGAGGAAGGGTTAGGGTTAGGGTTCGGGCTAGGGTTAGGGTTAGGGGACGGGGACGGTTTAGGGTCCAGGTGAGGGTACGGTAACGCTTTAGGGGGAGCGTGCATGTGAGGGCGTGAGTTAGTGTTAGCGTACGGGTTAGGATTAGGGCACCGGTGAGGGTCAGGCTTCGGGGAAGGCTTAGGGTTAGGGTTCGGGCTAGTGTTAGGGTTAGGGGACGGGGACGGTTTAGGGTCCAGGTGAGGGTACGGCAACGCTTTAGGGGGAGTGTGCGTGTGAGGGCGCCGGTTAGTGTTAGGGTACGGGTTAGGATTAGGGGAAGGGTGAGGGTCAGGCTTCGGGGATGGGTTAGGGCTAGGGTTCGGGCTAGGGTTAGGGTTAGGGGACGGGGACGGTTTAGGGTCCAGGTGAGGGTACGGCAACGCTTTAGGAGGAGCGCACGTGTGAGGGCGCGGGTTAGTGTTAGCGTACGGGTTAGGATTAGGGGACGGGTGTGGGTCAGGCTTCGGGGAAGGGTTAGGGTTAGGGTTCGGGCTAGGGTTAGGGTTAGGGGACGGGGACGGTTTAGGGTCCAGGTGAGGGTACGGCAACGCTTTAGGGGGAGCGTGCGTGTGAGGGCGCGGGTTAGTGTTACCGTACGGGTTAGGATTAGAGGACGGGTGAGGGTCAGGCTTCGGGGAAGTGTTAAGGTTAGGGTTCGGGCTAGGGTTAGGGTTAGGGGATGGGGACGGTTTAGGGTCCAGGTGAGGGTACGGCAACGCTGTAGGGGGAGCGTGCGTGTGAGGGCGCGGGTTAGTGTTAGCGTACGGGTTAGGATTAGGGGACGTGTGAGGGTCAGGCTTCGGGGAAGGGTTAGTGTTAGGGTTCGGGCTAGGGTTAGGGTTAGGGGACGGGGACGGTTTAGGGTCCAGGTGAGGGTACTGCAACGCTTTAGGGGGAGCGTGTGTGTGAGGGCACGGGTTAGTGTTAGCGTACGGGTTAGGATTAGGGCACGGGTGAGGGTCAGGCTTCGGGGAAGGGTTAGGGTTAGGGTTCGGGCTAGGGTTAGGGTTAGGGGACGGGGACGGTTTAGGGTCCAGGTGAGGGTACGGCAACGCTTTAGGGGGAGCGTGCGTGTGAGGGCGCGGGTTAGTGTTAGCGTACGGGTTAGGATTAGGGGACGGGTGAGGGTCAGGTTTCGGGGAAGGGTTAGGGTTAGGGTTCGGGCTAGGGTTAGGGTTAGGGGATGGGGACGGTTTAGTGTCCAGGTGAGGGTACGGCAACGCTGTAGGGGTAGCGTGCGTGTGAGGGCGCGGGTTAGTGTTAGCGTACGGGTTAGGATTATGGGACGGGTGAGGGTCAGGCTTCGGGGAAGTGTTAGGGTTAGGGTTCGGGCTAGGGTTAGGGTTAGGGGACGGGGACGGTTTAGGGTCCAGATGAGGGTACGGCAACGCTTTAGGGGGAGCGTGCGTGTGAGGGCGCGGGTTAGTGTTAGCATACGGGTTAGGATTAGGGGACGGGTGAGGGTCAGGCTTCGGGGAAGTGTTAGGGTTAGGGTTGGTCCTAGGTTTAGGGTTAGGGGACGGGGACGGTTTAGGGTCCAGGTGAGGGTACGGCAACGCTTTAGGGGGAGCGTGCGTGTGAGGGCGCGGGTTAGTGTTAACGTACGGGTTAGGATTAGGGGACGGGTGAGGGTCATGCTTCGGGGAAGGGTTAGGGTTAGGGTTCGGGCTAGGGTTAGGGTTAGGGGACGGGGACGGTTTAGGGTCCAGGTGAGGGTACTGCAACGCTTTAGGGGAAGCGTGGGTGTGAGGGCGCGGGTTAGTGTTAGCGTACGGGTTAGGATTAGGGCACGGGTGAGGGTCAGGCTTCGGGGAAGGGTTAGGGTTAGGGTTCGGGCTAGGGTAAGGGTTAGGGGACGGGGACGGTTTAGGGTCCAGGTGAGGGTACGGCAACGCTTTAGGGGGAGCGTGTGTGTGAGGGCGCGGGTTAGTGTTAGCGTACGGGTTAGGATTAGGGGACGGGTGAGGGTCAGGCTTCGGGGAAGGGTTAGGGTTAGGGTTCGGGCTAGCATTAGGGTTAGGGGACGGGGATGGTTTAGGGTCCAGGTGAGGGTACGGCAACGCTTTAGGGGGAGCGTGCGTGTGAGGGCGCGGGTTAGTGGTAGCGTAGGGGTTAGGATTAGGACACGGGTGAGGGTCAGGCTTCGGGGAAGGTTTAGGGTTAGGGTTCGGGCTAGGGTTAGGGTTAGGGGACGGGGATTGTTTAGGGTCCAGGTGAGGGTACGGCAACGCTTTAGGGGGAGCGTGCGTGTGAGGGCGCGGGTTAGTGTTAGCGTACGGGTTAGGATTAGGGGACGGGTGAGGGTCAGGCTTCGGGGAAGGGTTAGGGTTAGGGTTCGGGCTAGGGTTAGGGTTAGGGGATGGGGACGGTTTAGGGTCCAGGTGAGGGTACGGCAACGCTGTAGGGGGAGCGTGCGTGTGAGGGCGCGGGTTAGTTTTAGCGTACGGGTTAGGATTAGGGCACCGGTGAGGGTCAGGCTTCGGGGAAGGCTTAGGGTTAGGGTTTGGGCTAGGGTTAGGGTTAGGGAACGGGGACGGTTTAGGGTCCAGGTGAAGGTACGGCAACACTTTAGGGGGAGCGTGCGTGTGAGGGCGCGGGTTAGTGTTAGCGTACGGGTTAGGATTAGGGCACGGGTGAGGGTCAGGCTTCGGGGAAGGGTTAGGGTTAGGGTTCGGGCTAGGGTTAGGGTTAGTGTACGGGGACGGTTTAGGGTCCAGGTGAGGGTACGGCAACCCTTTAGGGGGAGCGTGCCTGTGAGGGCGCGGGTTAGTGTTAGAGTACGGGTTACGATTAGCGGACGGGTGAGGGTCAGGCTTCGGGGAAGGGTTAGGGTTAGGGTTCGGGCTAGGTTTAGGGTTAGGGGACGGGGACGGTTTAGGGTCCAGGTGAGGGTACGGCAACGCTTTAGGGGGAGCGTGCGTGTGAAGGCGCGGGTTAGCGTTAGCGTACGGGTTAGGATTAGGGGACGGGTGAGGGTCAGGCTTCGGGGAAGGGTTAGGGTTAGGGTTCGGGCTAGGTTTAGGGTTAGGGGACGGGGACGGTTTAGGGTCCAGGTGAGGGTACGGCAACGCTTTAGGGGGAGCGTGCGTGTGAGGGCGCGGGTTAGCGTTAGCGTACGGGTTAGGATTAGGGGACGGGTGAGGGTCAGGCTTCGGGGAAGGGTTAGGGTTAGGGTTCGGGCTAGGTTTAGGGTTAGGGGACGGGGACGGTTTAGGGTCCAGGTGAGGGTACGGCAACGCTTTAGGGGGAGCGTGCCTGTGAGGGCGCGGGTTAGTGTTAGAGTACGGGTTACGATTAGCGGACGGGTGAGGGTCAGGCTTCGGGGAAGGGTTAGGGCTAGGGTTCGGGCTAGGGTTAGGGTTAGGGGACGGGGACGGTTTAGGGTCCAGGTGAGGGTACGGCAACGCTTTAGGGGGAGCGTGCGTGTGAGGGAGCGGGTTAGTGTTAGCGTACGGGTTAGGATTAGGGCACCGGTGAGGGTCAATATTCGAGGAAGGGTTAGGGTTAGGGTTCGGGCTAGGGTTAGGGTTAGGGGACGGGGACGGTTTAGGGTCCAGGTGAGGGTACGGCAACGCTTTAGGGGGAGCGTGCATGTGAGGGCGTGAGTTAGTGTTAGCGTACGGGTTAGGATTAGGGCACCGGTGAGGGTCAGGCTTCGGGGAAGGCTTAGGGTTAGGGTTCGGGCTAGTGTTAGGGTTAGGGGACGGGGACGGTTTAGGGTCCAGGTGAGGGTACGGCAACGCTTTAGGGGGAGTGTGCGTGTGAGGGCGCCGGTTAGTGTTAGGGTACGGGTTAGGATTAGGGGAAGGGTGAGGGTCAGGCTTCGGGGATGGGTTAGGGCTAGGGTTCGGGCTAGGGTTAGGGTTAGGGGACGGGGACGGTTTAGGGTCCAGGTGAGGGTACGGCAACGCTTTAGGAGGAGCGCACGTGTGAGGGCGCGGGTTAGTGTTAGCGTACGGGTTAGGATTAGGGGACGGGTGTGGGTCAGGCTTCGGGGAAGGGTTAGGGTTAGGGTTCGGGCTAGGGTTAGGGTTAGGGGACGGGGACGGTTTAGGGTCCAGGTGAGGGTACGGCAACGCTTTAGGGGGAGCGTGCGTGTGAGGGCGCGGGTTAGTGTTACCGTACGGGTTAGGATTAGGGGACGGGTGAGGGTCAGGCTTCGGGGAAGTGTTAAGGTTAGGGTTCGGGCTAGGGTTAGGGTTAGGGGATGGGGACGGTTTAGGGTCCAGGTGAGGGTACGGCAACGCTGTAGGGGGAGCGTGCGTGTGAGGGCGCGGGTTAGTGTTAGCGTACGGGTTAGGATTAGGGGACGTGTGAGGGTCAGGCTTCGGGGAAGGGTTAGTGTTAGGGTTCGGGCTAGGGTTAGGGTTAGGGGACGGGGACGGTTTAGGGTCCAGGTGAGGGTACTGCAACGCTTTAGGGGGAGCGTGTGTGTGAGGGCACGGGTTAGTGTTAGCGTACGGGTTAGGATTAGGGCACGGGTGAGGGTCAGGCTTCGGGGAAGGGTTAGGGTTAGGGTTCGGGCTAGGGTTAGGGTTAGGGGACGGGGACGGTTTAGGGTCCAGGTGAGGGTACGGCAACGCTTTAGGGGGAGCGTGCGTGTGAGGGCGCGGGTTAGTGTTAGCGTACGGGTTAGGATTAGGGGACGGGTGAGGGTCAGGTTTCGGGGAAGGGTTAGGGTTAGGGTTCGGGCTAGGGTTAGGGTTAGGGGATGGGGACGGTTTAGTGTCCAGGTGAGGGTACGGCAACGCTGTAGGGGTAGCGTGCGTGTGAGGGCGCGGGTTAGTGTTAGCGTACGGGTTAGGATTATGGGACGGGTGAGGGTCAGGCTTCGGGGAAGTGTTAGGGTTAGGGTTCGGGCTAGGGTTAGGGTTAGGGGACGGGGACGGTTTAGGGTCCAGATGAGGGTACGGCAACGCTTTAGGGGGAGCGTGCGTGTGAGGGCGCGGGTTAGTGTTAGCATACGGGTTAGGATTAGGGGACGGGTGAGGGTCAGGCTTCGGGGAAGTGTTAGGGTTAGGGTTGGTCCTAGGTTTAGGGTTAGGGGACGGGGACGGTTTAGGGTCCAGGTGAGGGTATGGCAACGCTTTAGGGGGAGCGCGCGTGTGAGGGCGCGGGTTAGTGTTAGCGTACGGGTTAGGATTAGGGGACGGGTGAGGGTCAGGCTTCGGGGAAGGGTTAGGGTTAGGGTTCGGGCTAGGGTTAGGGTTAGGGGACGGGGACGGTTTAGGGTCCAGGTGAGGGTACGGCAACGCTTTAGGGGGAGCGTGCGTGTGAGGGCGCGGGTTAGTGTTAGCGTACGGGTTAGGATTAGGGGACGGGTGAGGGTCAGGCTTTGGGGAAGTGTTAAGGTTAGGGTTCGGGCTAGGGTTAGGGTTAGGGGATGGGGACGGTTTAGGGTCCAGGTGAGGGTATGGCAACGCTTTAGGGGGAGCGTGCGTGTGAGGGCGCGGGTTAGTGTTAACGTACGGGTTAGGATTAGGGGACGGGTGAGGGTCATGCTTCGGGGAAGGGTTAGGGTTAGGGTTCGGGCTAGGGTTAGGGTTAGGGGACGGGGACGGTTTAGGGTCCAGGTGAGGGTACTGCAACGCTTTAGGGGAAGCGTGCGTGTGAGGGCGCGGGTTAGTGTTAGCGTACGGGTTAGGATTAGGGCACGGGTGAGGGTCAGGCTTCGGGGAAGGGTTAGGGTTAGGGTTCGGGCTAGGGTAAGGGTTAGGGGACGGGGACGGTTTAGGGTCCAGGTGAGGGTACGGCAACGCTTTAGGGGGAGCGTGTGTGTGAGGGCGCGGGTTAGTGTTAGCGTACGGGTTAGGATTAGGGGACGGGTGAGGGTCAGGCTTCGGGGAAGGGTTAGGGTTAGGGTTCGGGCTAGCATTAGGGTTAGGGGACGGGGATGGTTTAGGGTCCAGGTGAGGGTACGGCAACGCTTTAGGGGGAGCGTGCGTGTGAGGGCGCGGGTTAGTGGTAGCGTACGGGTTAGGATTAGGACACGGGTGAGGGTCAGGCTTCGGGGAAGGGTTAGGGTTAGGGTTCGGGCTAGGGTTAGGGTTAGGGGACGGGGATTGTTTAGGGTCCAGGTGAGGGTACGGCAACGCTTTAGGGGGAGCGTGCGTGTGAGGGCGCGGGTTAGTGTTAGCGTACGGGTTAGGATTAGGGGACGGGTGAGGGTCAGGCTTCGGGGAAGGGTTAGGGTTAGGGTTCGGGCTAGGGTTAGGGTTAGGGGATGGGGACGGTTTAGGGTCCAGGTGAGGGTACGGCAACGCTGTAGGGGGAGCGTGCGTGTGAGGGCGCGGGTTAGTTTTAGCGTACGGGTTAGGATTAGGGCACCGGTGAGGGTCAGGCTTCGGGGAAGGCTTAGGGTTAGGGTTTGGGCTAGGGTTAGGGTTAGGGAACGGGGACGGTTTAGGGTCCAGGTGAAGGTACGGCAACACTTTAGGGGGAGCGTGCGTGTGAGGGCGCGGGTTAGTGTTAGCGTACGGGTTAGGATTAGGGCACGGGTGAGGGTCAGGCTTCGGGGAAGGGTTAGGGTTAGGGTTCGGGCTAGGGTTAGGGTTAGTGTACGGGGACGGTTTAGGGTCCAGGTGAGGGTACGGCAACCCTTTAGGGGGAGCGTGCCTGTGAGGGCGCGCGTTAGTGTTAGAGTACGGGTTACGATTAGCGGACGGGTGAGGGTCAGGCTTCGGGGAAGGGTTAGGGTTAGGGTTCGGGCTAGGTTTAGGGTTAGGGGACGGGGACGGTTTAGGGTCCAGGTGAGGGTACGGCAACGCTTTAGGGGGAGCGTGCGTGTGAAGGCGCGGGTTAGCGTTAGCGTACGGGTTAGGATTAGGGGACGGGTGAGGGTCAGGCTTCGGGGAAGGGTTAGGGTTAGGGTTCGGGCTAGGTTTAGGGTTAGGGGACGGGTACGGTTTAGGGTCCAGGTGAGGGTACGGCAACGCTTTAGGGGGAGCGTGCGTGTGAGGGCGCGGGTTAGCGTTAGCGTACGGGTTAGGATTAGGGGACGGGTGAGGGTCAGGCTTCGGGGAAGGGTTAGGGCTAGGGTTCGGGCTAGGGTTAGGGTTAGGGGACGGGGACGGTTTAGGGTCCAGGTGAGGGTACGGCAACGCTTTAGGGGGAGCGTGCGTGTGAGGGAGCGGGTTAGTGTTAGCGTACGGGTTAGGATTAGGGCACCGGTGAGGGTCAATATTCGAGGAAGGGTTAGGGTTAGGGTTCGGGCTAGGGTTAGGTTTAGGGGACGGGGACGGTTTAGGGTCCAGGTGAGGGTACGGCAACGCTTTAGGGGGAGCGTGCATGTGAGGGCGTGAGTTAGTGTTAGCGTACGGGTTAGGATTAGGGCACCGGTGAGGGTCAGGCTTCGGGGAAGGCTTAGGGTTAGGGTTCGGGCTAGTGTTAGGGTTAGGGGACGGGGACGGTTTAGGGTCCAGGTGAGGGTACGGCAACGCTTTAGGGGGAGTGTGCGTGTGAGGGCGCCGGTTAGTGTTAGGGTACGGGTTAGGATTAGGGGAAGGGTGAGGGTCAGGCTTCGGGGATGGGTTAGGGCTAGGGTTCGGGCTAGGGTTAGGGTTAGGGGACGGGGACGGTTTAGGGTCCAGGTGAGGGTACGGCAACGCTTTAGGAGGAGCGCACGTGTGAGGGCGCGGGTTAGTGTTAGCGTACGGGTTAGGATTAGGGGACGGGTGTGGGTCAGGCTTCGGGGAAGGGTTAGGGTTAGGGTTCGGGCTAGGGTTAGGGTTAGGGGACGGGGACGGTTTAGGGTCCAGGTGAGGGTACGGCAACGCTTTAGGGGGAGCGTGCGTGTGAGGGCGCGGGTTAGTGTTACCGTACGGGTTAGGATTAGAGGACGGGTGAGGGTCAGGCTTCGGGGAAGTGTTAAGGTTAGGGTTCGGGCTAGGGTTAGGGTTAGGGGATGGGGACGGTTTAGGGTCCAGGTGAGGGTACGGCAACGCTGTAGGGGGAGCGTGCGTGTGAGGGCGCGGGTTAGTGTTAGCGTACGGGTTAGGATTAGGGGACGTGTGAGGGTCAGGCTTCGGGGAAGGGTTAGTGTTAGGGTTCGGGCTAGGGTTAGGGTTAGGGGACGGGGACGGTTTAGGGTCCAGGTGAGGGTACTGCAACGCTTTAGGGGGAGCGTGTGTGTGAGGGCACGGGTTAGTGTTAGCGTACGGGTTAGGATTAGGGCACGGGTGAGGGTCAGGCTTCGGGGAAGGGTTAGGGTTAGGGTTCGGGCTAGGGTTAGGGTTAGGGGACGGGGACGGTTTAGGGTCCAGGTGAGGGTACGGCAACGCTTTAGGGGGAGCGTGCGTGTGAGGGCGCGGGTTAGTGTTAGCGTACGGGTTAGGATTAGGGGACGGGTGAGGGTCAGGTTTCGGGGAAGGGTTAGGGTTAGGGTTCGGGCTAGGGTTAGGGTTAGGGGATGGGGACGGTTTAGTGTCGAGGTGAGGGTACGGCAACGCTGTAGGGGTAGCGTGCGTGTGAGGGCGCGGGTTAGTGTTAGCGTACGGGTTAGGATTATGGGACGGGTGAGGGTCAGGCTTCGGGGAAGTGTTAGGGTTAGGGTTGGTCCTAGGTTTAGGGTTAGGGGACGGGGACGGTTTAGGGTCCAGGTGAGGGTATGGCAACGCTTTAGGGGGAGCGCGCGTGTGAGGGCGCGGGTTAGTGTTAGCGTACGGGTTAGGATTAGGGGACGGGTGAGGGTCAGGCTTCGGGGAAGGGTTAGGGTTAGGGTTCGGGCTAGGGTTAGGGTTAGGGGACGGGGACGGTTTAGGGTCCAGGTGAGGGTACGGCAACGCTTTAGGGGGAGCGTGCGTGTGAGGGCGCGGGTTAGTGTTAGCGTACGGGTTAGGATTAGGGGACGGGTGAGGGTCAGGCTTCGGGGAAGTGTTAAGGTTAGGGTTCGGGCTAGGGTTAGGGTTAGGGGATGGGGACGGTTTAGGGTCCAGGTGAGGGTACGGCAACGCTTTAGGGGGAGCGTGCGTGTGAGGGCGCGGGTTAGAGTTAACGTACGGGTTAGGATTAGGGGACGGGTGAGGGTCATGCTTCGGGGAAGGGTTAGGGTTAGGGTTCGGGCTAGGGTTAGGGTTAGGGGACGGGGACGGTTTAGGGTCCAGGTGAGGGTACTGCAACGCTTTAGGGGAAGCGTGCGTGTGAGGGCGCGGGTTAGTGTTAGCGTACGGGTTAGGATTAGGGCACGGGTGAGGGTCAGGCTTCGGGGAAGGGTTAGGGTTAGGGTTCGGGCTAGGGTAAGGGTTAGGGGACGGGGACGGTTTAGGGTCCAGGTGAGGGTACGGCAACGCTTTAGGGGGAGCGTGTGTGTGAGGGCGCGGGTTAGTGTTAGCGTACGGGTTAGGATTAGGGGACGGGTGAGGGTCAGGCTTCGGGGAAGGGTTAGGGTTAGGGTTCGGGCTAGCATTAGGGTTAGGGGACGGGGATGGTTTAGGGTCCAGGTGAGGGTACGGCAACGCTTTAGGGGGAGCGTGCGTGTGAGGGCGCGGGTTAGTGGTAGAGTACGGGTTAGGATTAGGACACGGGTGAGGGTCAGGCTTCGGGGAAGGGTTAGGGTTAGGGTTCGGGCTAGGGTTAGGGTTAGGGGACGGGGATTGTTTAGGGTCCAGGTGAGGGTACGGCAACGCTTTAGGGGGAGCGTGCGTGTGAGGGCGCGGGTTAGTGTTAGCGTACGGGTTAGGATTAGGGGACGGGTGAGGGTCAGGCTTCGGGGAAGGGTTAGGGTTAGGGTTCGGGCTAGGGTTAGGGTTAGGGGATGGGGACGGTTTAGGGTCCAGGTGAGGGTACGGCAACGCTGTAGGGGGAGCGTGCGTGTGAGGGCGCGGGTTAGTTTTAGCGTACGGGTTAGGATTAGGGCACCGGTGAGGGTCAGGCTTCGGGGAAGGCTTAGGGTTAGGGTTTGGGCTAGGGTTAGGGTTAGGGAACGGGGACGGTTTAGGGTCCAGGTGAAGGTACGGCAACACTTTAGGGGGAGCGTGCGTGTGAGGGCGCGGGTTAGTGTTAGCGTACGGGTTAGGATTAGGGCACGGGTGAGGGTCAGGCTTCGGGGAAGGGTTAGGGTTAGGGTTCGGGCTAGGGTTAGGGTTAGTGTACGGGGACGGTTTAGGGTCCAGGTGAGGGTACGGCAACCCTTTAGGGGGAGCGTGCCTGTGAGGGCGCGGGTTAGTGTTAGAGTACGGGTTACGATTAGCGGACGGGTGAGGGTCAGGCTTCGGGGAAGGGTTAGGGTTAGGGTTCGGGCTAGGTTTAGGGTTAGGGGACGGGGACGGTTTAGGGTCCAGGTGAGGGTACGGCAACGCTTTAGGGGGAGCGTGCGTGTGAGGGCGCGGGTTAGCGTTAGCGTACGGGTTAGGATTAGGGGACGGGTGAGGGTCAGGCTTCGGGGAAGGGTTAGGGTTAGGGTTCGGGCTAGGTTTAGGGTTAGGGGACGGGGACGGTTTAGGGTCCAGGTGAGGGTACGGCAACGCTTTAGGGGGAGCGTGCCTGTGAGGGCGCGGGTTAGTGTTAGAGTACGGGTTACGATTAGCGGACGGGTGAGGGTCAGGCTTCGGGGAAGGGTTAGGGCTAGGGTTCGGGCTAGGGTTAGGGTTAGGGGACGGGGACGGTTTAGGGTCCAGGTGAGGGTACGGCAACGCTTTAGGGGGAGCGTGCGTGTGAGGGAGCGGGTTAGTGTTAGCGTACGGGTTAGGATTAGGGCACCGGTGAGGGTCAATCTTCGAGGAAGGGTTAGGGTTAGGGTTCGGGCTAGGGTTAGGGTTAGGGGACGGGGACGGTTTAGGGTCCAGGTGAGGGTACGGCAACGCTTTAGGGGGAGCGTGCATGTGAGGGCGTGAGTTAGTGTTAGCGTACGGGTTAGGATTAGAGCACCGGTGAGGGTCAGGCTTCGGGGAAGGCTTAGGGTTAGGGTTCGGGCTAGTGTTAGGGTTAGGGGACGGGGACGGTTTAGGGTCCAGGTGAGGGTACGGCAACGCTTTAGGGGGAGTGTGCGTGTGAGGGCGCCGGTTAGTGTTAGGGTACGGGTTAGGATTAGGGGAAGGGTGAGGGTCAGGCTTCGGGGATGGGTTAGGGCTAGGGTTCGGGCTAGGGTTAGGGTTAGGGGACGGGGACGGTTTAGGGTCCAGGTGAGGGTACGGCAACGCTGTAGGGGGAGCGTGCGTGTGAGGGCGCGGGTTAGTGTTAGCGTACGGGTTAGGATTAGGGGACGTGTGAGGGTCAGGCTTCGGGGAAGGGTTAGTGTTAGGGTTCGGGCTAGGGTTAGGGTTAGGGGACGGGGACGGTTTAGGGTAAAGGTGAGGGTACTGCAACGCTTTAGGGGAAGCGTGCGTGTGAGGGCGCAGGTTAGTGTTAGCGTACGGGTTAGGATTAGGGCACGGGTGAGGGTCAGGCTTCGGGGAAGGGTTAGGGTTAGGTTTCGGGCTAGGGTAAGGGTTAGGGGATGGGGAGGGTTTAGGGTCCAGGTGAGGGAACGGCAACGCTTTAGGGGGAGCGTGCGTGTGAGGGCGCGGGTTAGTGTTAGCGTACGGGTTAGGATTAGGGCACGGGTGAGGGTCAGGCTTCGGGGAAGGGTTAGGGTTAGGGTTCGGGCTAGGGTTAGGGTTAGGGGACGGGGACGGTTTAGGGTCCAGGTGAGGGTACGGCAACGCTTTAGGGGGAGCGTGTGTGTGAGGGCACGGGTTAGTGTTAGCGTACGGGTTAGGATTAGGGCACGGGTGAGGGTCAGGCTTCGGGGAAGTGTTAGGGTTAGGGTTCGGGCTAGGGTTAGGGTTAGGGGACGGGGACGGTTTAGGGTCCAGGTGAGGGTACGGCAACGCTTTAGGGGGAGCGTGCGTGTGAGGGCGCGGGTTAGTGTTAGCGTACGGGTTAGGATTAGGGGACGGGTGAGGGTCAGGTTTCGGGGAAGGGTTAGGGTTAGGGTTCGGGCTAGGGTTAGGGTTAGGGGACGGGGACGGTTTAGGGTCCAGGTGAGGGTACTGCAACGCTTTAGGGGAAGCGTGCGTGTGAGGGCGCGGGTTAGTGTTAGCGTACGGGTTAGGATTAGGGTACGGGTGAGGGTCAGGCTTCGGGGAAGGGTTAGGGTTAGGGTTCGGGCTAGGGTAAGGGTTAGGGGACGGGGACGGTTTAGGGTCCAGGTGAGGGTACGGCAACGCTTTAGGGGGAGCGTGTGTGTGAGGGCGCGGGTTAGTGTTAGCGTACGGGTTAGGATTAGGGGACGGGTGAGGGTCAGGCTTCGGGGAAGGGTTAGGGTTAGGGTTCGGGCTAGCATTAGGGTTAGGGGACGGGGATGGTTTAGGGTCCAGGTGAGGGTACGGCAACGCTTTAGGGGGAGCGTGCGTGTGAGGGCGCGGGTTAGTGGTAGCGTACGGGTTAGGATTAGGACACGGGTGAGGGTCAGGCTTCGGGGAAGGGTTAGGGTTAGGGTTCGGGCTAGGGTTAGGGTTAGGGGACGGGGACGGTTTAGGGTCCAGGTGAGGGTACGGCAACGCTTTAGGGGGAGCGTGCGTGTGAGGGCGCGGGTTAGTGTTAGCGTACGGGTTAGGATTAGGGGACGGGTGAGAGTCAGGCTTCGGGGAAGGGTTAGGGTTAGGGTTCGGGCTAGGGTTAGGGATAGGGGATGGGGACGGTTTAGGGTCCAGGTGAGGGTACGGCAACGTTGTAGGGGGAGCGTGCGTGTGAGGGCGCGGGTTAGTTTTAGCGTACGGGTTAGGATTAGGGCACCGGTGAGGGTCAGGCTTCGGGGAAGGCTTAGGGTTAGGGTTTGGGCTAGGGTTAGGGTTAGGGGACGGGGACGGTTTAGGGTCCAGGTGAGGGTACGGCAACTCTTTAGTGGGAGCGTGCGTGTGAGGGCGCGGGTTAGTGTTAGCGTACGGGTTAGGATTAGGGGACGGGTGAGGGTCAGGCTTCGGGGAAGGGTTAGGGTTAGGGTTCGGGCTAGGGTTAGGGTTAGTGTACGGGGACGGTTTAGGGTCCAGGTGAGGGTACGGCAACGCTTTAGGGGGAGCGTGCCTGTGAGGGCGCGGGTTAGTGTTAGAGTACGGGTTACGATTAGCGGACGGGTGAGGGTCAGGCTTAGGGGAAGGGTTAGGGTTAGGGTTCGGGCTAGGTTTAGGGTTAGGGGACGGGGACGGTTTAGGGTCCAGGTGAGGGTACGGCAACGCTTTAGGGGGAGCGTGTGTGTGAGGGCGCGAGTTAGCGTTAGCGTACGGGTTAGGATTAGGGGACGGGTGAGGGTCAGGTTTCGGGGAAGGGTTAGGGTTAGGGTTCGGGCTAGGGTTAGGGTTAGGGGATGGGGACGGTTTATTGTCCAGGTGAGGGTACGGCAACGCTGTAGGGGTAGCGTGCGTGTGAGGGCGCGGGTTAGTGTTAGCGTACGGGTTAGGATTACGGGACGGGTGAGGGTCAGGCTTCGGGGAAGGGTTAGGGTTAGGGTTCGGGCTAGGGTTAGGGTTAGGGGACGGGGACGGTTTAGGGTCCAGATGAGGGTACGGAAACGCTTTAGGGGGAGCGTGCGTGTGAGGGCGCGGGTTAGTGTTAGCATACGGGTTAGGATTAGGGGACGGGTGAGGGTCAGGCTTCGGGGAAGTGTTAGGGTTAGGGTTGGTCCTAGGGTTAGGGTTAGGGGACGGGGACGGTTTAGGGTCCAGGTGAGGGTATGGCAACGCTTTAGGGGGAGCGCGCGTGTGAGGGCGCGGGTTAGTGTTAGCGTACGGGTTAGGATTAGGGGACGGGTGAGGGTCAGGCTTCGGGGAAGGGTTAGGGTTAGGGTTCGGGCTAGGGTTAGGGTTAGGGGACGGGGACGGTTTAGGGTCCAGGTGAGGGTACGGCAACGCTTTAGGGGGAGCGTGCGTGTGAGGGCGCGGGTTAGTGTTAGCGTACGGGTTAGGATTAGGGGACGGGTGAGGGTCAGGCTTCGGGGAAGTGTTAAGGTTAGGGTTCGGGCTAGGGTTAGGGTTAGGGGATGGGGACGGTTTAGGGTCCAGGTGAGGGTACGGCAACGCTTTAGGGGGAGCGTGCATGTGAGGACGCGGGTTAGTGTTAACGTACGGGTTAGGATTAGGGGACGGGTGAGGGTCAGGCTTCGGGGAAGGGTTAGGGTTAGGGTTCGGGCTAGGGTTAGGGTTAGGGGACGGGGACGGTTTAGGGTCCAGGTGAGGGTACTGCAACGCTTTAGGGGAAGCGTGCGTGTGAGGGCGCGGGTTAGTGTTAGCGTACGGGTTAGGATTAGGGCACGGGTGAGGTCTGGCTTCGGGGAAGGGTTAGGGTTAGGGTTCGGGCTAGGGTAAGTGTTAGGGGACGGGGACGGTTTAGGGTCCAGGTGAGGGTACGGCAACGCTTTAGGGGGAGCGTGTGTGTGAGGGCGCGGGTTAGTGTTAGCGTACGGGTTAGGATTAGGGGACGGGTGAGGGTCAGGCTTCGGGGAAGGGTTAGGGTTAGGGTTCGGGCTAGCATTAGGGTTAGGGGACGGGGATGGTTTAGGGTCCAGGTGAGGGTACGGCAACGCTTTAGGGGGAGCGTGCGTGTGAGGGCGCGGGTTAGTGGTAGCGTACGGGTTAGGATTAGGACACGGGTGAGGGTCAGGCTTCGGGGAAGGGTTAGGGTTAGGGTTCGGGCTAGGGTTAGGGTTAGGGGACGGGGATTGTTTAGGGTCCAGGTGAGGGTACGGCAACGCTTTAGGGGGAGCGTGCGTGTGAGGGCGCGGTTTAGTGTTAGCGTACGGGTTAGGATTAGGGGACGGGTGAGGGTCAGGCTTCGGGGAAGGGTTAGGGTTAGGGTTCGGGCTAGGGTTAGGGTTAGGGGATGGGGACGGTTTAGGGTCCAGGTGAGGGTACGGCAACGTTGTAGGGGGAGCGTGCGTGTGAGGGCGCGGGTTAGTTTTAGCGTTCGGGTTAGGATTAGGGCACCGGTGAGGGTCAGGCTTCGGGGAAGGCTTAGGGTTAGGGTTTGGGCTAGGGTTAGGGTTAGGGGACGGGGACGGTTTAGGGTCCAGGTGAGGGTACGGCAACGCTTTAGGGGGAGCGTGCGTGTGAGGGCGCGGGTTAGTGTTAGCGTACGGGTTAGGATTAGGGCACGGGTGAGGGTCAGGCTTCGGGGAAGGGTTAGGGTTAGGGTTCGGGCTAGGGTTAGGGTTAGGGGACGGGGACGGTTTAGGGTCCAGGTGAGGGTACGGCAACTCTTTAGTGGGAGCGTGCGTGTGAGGGCGCGGGTTAGTGTTAGCGTACGGGTTAGGATTAGGGGACGGGTGAGGGTCAGGCTTCGGGGAAGGGTTAGGGTTAGGGTTCGGACTAGGGTTAGGGTTAGTGTACGGGGACGGTTTAGGGTCCAGGTGAGGGTACGGCAACGCTTTAGTGGGAGCGTGCCTGTGAGGGCGCGGGTTAGTGTTAGAGTACGGGTTACGATTAGCGGACGGGTGAGGGTCAGGCTTAGGGGAAGGGTTAGGGTTAGGGTTCGGGCTAGGTTTAGGGTTAGGGGACGGGGACGGTTTAGGGTCCAGGTGAGGGTACGGCAACGCTTTAGGGGGAGCGTGTGTGTGAGGGCGCGAGTTAGCGTTAGCGTACTGGTTAGGATTAGGGGACGGGTGAGGGTCAGGCTTCAGGGAAGGGTTAGGGTTAGGGTTCGGGCTACAGTTAGGGATAGGGGACGGGGACGGTTTAGGGTCCAGGTGAGGGTACGGCAACACTTTAGGGGGAGCGTGCGTGTGAGGGCGCGGGTTAGCATTAGCGTACGGGTTAGGATTAGGTGACGGGTGAGGGTCAGGCTTCGGGGAAGGGTTAGGGTTAGGGTTCGGTCTAGGGTTAGGGTTAGGGGACGGGGATGGTTTAGTGTCCAGGTGAGGGTACTGCAACGCTTTAGGGGGAGCGTGCGTGTGAGGGCGCGGCTTAGTGGTAGCGTACGGGTTAGGATTAGGACACGGGTGAGGGTCAGGCTTCGGGGAAGGGTTAGGGTTAGGGTTCGGGCTAGGGTTAGGGTTAGGGGACGGGGACGGTTTAGGGTCCAGGTGAGGGTACTGCAACGCTTTAGGGGGAGCGTGCGTGTGAGGGCGTGGGTTAGTGTTAGCGTACGGGTTAGGATTAGGGCACGGGTGAGGGTCAGGCTTCGGGGAAGGGTTAGGGTTAGGGTTCGGGCTAGGGTTAGGGTTAGGGTTAGGGGACGGTTTAGGTTCCAGGTGAGGGTACGGCAACGCTTTAGGGGGAGCGTGCGTGTGAGGGCGCGGGTTAGTGTTAGCATACGGGTTAGGATTAGGGCACGGGTGAGGGTCAGGTTTCGGGGAAGTGTTAGGGCTAGGGTTCGGGCTAGGGTTAGGGTTAGGGGACGGGGACGGTTTAGGGTACAGGTGAGGGTACGGCAACGCCTTAGGGGGAGCGTGCGTGTGAGGGCGCGGGTTAGTGTTAGCGTACGGGTTAGGATTAGGGCACGGGTGAGGGTCAGGCTTCGGGGAAGGGTTAGGGTTAGGGTTCGGGCTAGGGTTAGGGTTAGGGGACGGGGAGGGTTTAGGGTCCAGGTGAGGGAACGGCAATGCTTTAGGGGGAGCGTGTGTGTGAGGGCGCGGGTTACTGTTAGCGTACGGGTTAGGATTAGGGGACGGGTGAGGGTCAGGCTTCGGAGAAGTGTTAGGGCTAGGTTTCGGGCTAGGGTTAGGGTTAGGGGACGGGGACGGTTTAGGGTCCAGGTGAGGGTACGGCAACGCTTTAGGGGGAGCGTGCGTGTGAGGGCGCGGGTTAGTGTTAGCGTACGTGTTAGGATTAGGGGACGGGTGAGGGTCAGGCTTCGGGGAAGGCTTAGGGTTAGGGTTCGGGCTAGGGTTAGGGTTAGGGGACGGGGACGGTTTAGGGTCCAGGTGAGGGTACGGCAACGCTTTAGGGGGAGCGTGCGTGTGAGGGCGCCGGTTAGTGTTAGGGTACGGGTTAGGATTAGGGGACGGGTGAGGGTCAGGCTTCGGGGATGGGTTAGGGCTAGGGTTCTGGCTAGGGTTAGGGTTAGGGGACGGGGACGGTTTAGAGTCCAGGTGAGTGTACGGCAACGCTTTAAGGGGAGCGTGCGTGTGAGGGCGCGGGTTAGTGTTAGCGTACGGGTTAGGATTACGGCACGGGTGAGGGTCAGGCTTCGGGGAAGGGTTAGGGTTAGGTTTCGGTTAGGGTTAGGGTTAGGGGACGGGGACGGTTTAGGGTCCAGGTGAGGGTACGGCAACGCTTTAGGGGGAGCGTGCGTGTGAGGGCGCGGGTTAGTGTTAGCGTACGGGTTAGGATTAGGGCACCGGTGAAGGTCAGGCTTCGGGGAAGGGTTAGGGTTAGGGTTCGGGCTAGGGTTAGGGTTAGGGGACGTGAACGGTTTAGGGTCCAGGTGAGGGTACGGCAACGTTTTAGGGGTAGCGTGCGTGTGAGGGCGCGGGTTAGTGTTAGCGTACGGGTTAGGATTAGGGGACGGGTGAGGGTCAGGCTTCGGGGAAGGGTTAGGGTTAGGGTTCGGGCTAGGGTTAGGGTTAGGGGACGGGGACGGTTTAGGGTCCAGGTGAGGGTACGGCAACACTTTAGGTGGAGCGTGCGTGTGAGGGCGCGGGTTAGTGTTAGCGTACGGGTTAGGATTAGGGCACCGGTGAGGGTCAGGCTTCGGGGAAGGCTTAGGGTTAGGGTTTGGGCTAGGGTTAGGGTTAGGGAACGGGGACGGTTTAGGGTCCAGGTGAAGGTACGGCAACACTTTAGGGGGAGCGTGCGTGTGAGGGCGCGGGTTAGTGTTAGCGTACGGGTTAGGATTAGGGCACGGGTGAGGGTCAGGCTTCGGGGAAGGGTTAGGGTTAGGGTTCGGGCTAGGGTTAGGGTTAGTGTACGGGGACGGTTTAGGGTCCAGGTGAGGGTACGGCAACGCTTTAGGGGGAGCGTGCCTGTGAGGGCGCGGGTTAGTGTTAGAGTACGGGTTACGATTAGCGGACGGGTGAGGGTCAGGCTTCGGGGAAGGGTTAGGGTTAGGGTTCGGGCTAGGTTTAGTGTTAGGGGACGGGGACTGTTTAGGGTCCAGGTGAGGGTACGGCAACGCTTTAGGGGGAGCGTGCGTGTGAGGGCGCGAGTTAGCGTTAGCGTACGGGTTAGGATTAGGGGACGGGTGAGGGTCAGGCTTCAGGGAATGGTTAGGGTTAGGGTTCGTGCTACGGTTAGGGATAGGGGACGGGGACGGTTTCGGGTCCAGGTGAGGGTACGGCAACACTTTAGGGGGAGCGTGCGTGTTAGGGCGCGGGTTAGCATTAGCGTACGGGTTAGGATTAGGAGACGGGTGAGGGTCAGGCTTAGGGGAAGGGTTAGGGTTAGGGTTCGGGCTAGGGTTAGGGTTAGGGGACGGGGATTGTTTAGGGTACAGGTGAGGGTACGGCAACGCTTTAGGGGGAGCGTGCGTGTGAGGGCGCGGGTTAGTGGTAGCCTACGGGTTAGGTTTAGGACACGGGTGAGGGTCAGGCTTCGGGGAAGGGTTAGGGTTAGGGTTCGGGCTAGGGTTAGGGTTAGGGGACGGGGACTGTTTAGGGTCCAGGTGAGGGTACGGCAACGCTTTAGGGGGAGCGTGCGTGTGAGGGCGCGGGTTAGTGTTAGCGTACGGGTTAGGATTATGGGACGGGTCAAGGTCAGGCTTCGGGGAAGTGTTAGGGTTAGGGTTCGGGCTAGGGTTAGGGTTAGGAGATGGGGACGGTTTAGGGTCCAGGTGAGGGTACGGCAACGCTGTAGGGGGAGCGTGCGTGTGAGGGCGCGGGTTAGTGTTAGCGTACGGGTTAGGATTAGGGGACGGGTGAGGGTCAGGCTTCGGGGAAGGGCTAGGGTTAGGGTTCGGGCTAGGGTTAGGGTTAGGGGACGGGGACGGTTTAGGGTCCAGGTGAGGGTACTGCAACGCTTTAGGGGGAGCGTGCGTGTGAGGGCGTGGGTTAGTGTTAGCGTACGGGTTAGGATTAGGGCACGGGTGAGGGTCAGGTTTCGGGGAAGGGTTAGGGTTAGGGTTCGGGCTAGGGTTAGGGTTAGGGGACGGGGAGGGTTTAGGGTCCAGGTGAGGGAACGGCAACGCTTTAGGGGGAGCGTGCGTGTGAGGGCGCGGGTTAGTGTTAGCGTACGGGTTAGGATTAGGGGACGGGTGAGGGTCAGGCTTCGGGGAAGTGTTAGGGTTAGGGTTCGGGCTAGGGTTAGGGTTAGGGGACGGGGACGGTTTAGGGTCCAGGTGAGGGTACGGCAACACTGTAGGGGGAGCGTGCGTGTGAGGGCGCGGGTTAGTGTTAGCGTACGGGTTAGGATTAGGGGACGGGTGAGGGTCAGGCTTCGGGGAAGGGTTAGGGTTAGGGTTCGGGCTAGGGTTAGGGTTAGGGGACGGGGACGGTTTAGGGTCCAGGTGAGGGTACTGCAACGCTTTAGGGGGAGCGTGTGTGTGAGGGCGCGGGTTAGTGTTAGCGTACGGGTTAGGATTAGGGCACGGGTGAGGGTCAGGCTTCGGGGAAGGGTTAGGGTTAGGGTTCGGGCTAGGGTTAGGGTTAGGGGACGGGGACGGTTTAGGGTCCAGGTGAGGGTACGGCAACGCTTTAGGGGGAGCGTGTGTGTGAGGGCACGGGTTAGTGTTAGCGTACGGGTTAGGATTAGGGCACGGGTGAGGGTCAGGCTTCGGGGAAGGGTTAGGGTTAGGGTTCAGGCTAGGGTTAGGGTTAGGGGACGGGGACGGTTTAGGGTCCAGGTGAGGGTACGGCAACGCTTTAGGGGGAGCGTGCGTGTGAGGGTGCGGGTTAGTGTTAGCGTACGGGTTAGGATTAGGGGACGGGTGACGGTCAGGTTTCGGTGAAGGGTTAGGGTTAGGGTTCGGGATAGGGTTAGGGTTAGGGGATGGGGACGGTTTAGGGTCCAGGTGAGGGTACGGCAACGCTGTAGGGGGAGCATGCCTGTGAGGGCGCGGGTTAGTGTCAGCGTACGGGTTAGGATTATGGGACGGGTGAGGGTCAGGCTTCGGGGAAGTGTTAGGGTTAGGGTTCGGGCTAGGGTTAGGGTTAGGGGACGGGGACGGTTTAGGGTCCAGGTGAGGGTACGGCAACGCTTTAGGGGGAGCGTGCGTGTGAGGGCGCGGGTTAGTGTTAGCATACGGGTTAGGATTAGGGGACGGGTGAGGGTCAGGCTTCGGGGAAGGGTTAGGGTTAGGGTTGGTCCTAGGGTTAGGGTTAGGGGACGGGGACGGTTTAGGGTCCAGGTGAGGGTACGGCAACGCTTTAGGGGGAGCGCGCGTGTGAGGGCGTGGGTTAGTGTTAGCGTACGGGTTAGGATTAGGGGACGGGTGAGGGTCAGGCTTCGGGGAAGGGTTAGGGTTAGGGTTCGGGCTAGGGTTAGGGTTAGGGGACGGGGACGGTTTAGGGTCCAGGTGAGGGTACGGCAACGCTTTATGGGGAGCGTGCGTGTGAGGGCGCGGGTTAGTGTTAGCGTACGGGTTAGGATTAGGGGACGGGTGAGGGTCAGGCTTCGGGGAAGTGTTAAGGTTAGGGTTCGGGCTAGGGTTAGGGTTAGGGGATGGGGACGGTTTAGGGTCCAGGTGAGGGTACGGCAAAGCTGTAGAGGGAGCGTGCGTGTGAGGGCGCGGGTTAGTGTTAGCGTACGGGTTAGGATTAGGGGACGGGTGAGGGTCAGGCTTCGGGGAAGGGTTAGGGTTAGGGTTCGGGCTAGGGTTAGGGTTAGGGGACGGGGACGGTTTAGGGTCCAGGTGAGGGTACTGCAACGCTTTAGGGGAAACGTGCGTGTGAGGGCGCGGGTTAGCGTTAGCGTACAGGTTAGGATTAGGGCACGGGTGAGGGTCAGGCTTCGGGGAAGGGTTAGGGTTAGGGTTCGGGCTAGGTTAAGGGTTAGGGGACGGGGACGGTTTAGGGTCCAGGTGAGGGTACGGCAACGCTTTAGGGGGAGCGTGCGTGTGAGGGCGCGGGTTAGCATTAGCGTACGGGTTAGGATTAGGAGACGGGTGAGGGTCAGGCTTCGGGGAAGGGTTAGGGTTAGGGTTCGGGCTAGGGTTATGGTTAGGGGACGGGGATGGTTTAGGGTCCAGGTGAGGGTACGGCAACGCTTTAGGGGGAGCGTGCGTGTGAGGGCGCGGGTTAGTGTTAGCGTACGGGTTAGGATTAGGGCACCGGTGAAGGTCAGGCTTCGGGGAAGGGTTAGGGTTAGGGTTCGGGCTAGGGTTAGGGTTAGGGGACGTGAACGGTTTAGGGTCCAGGTGAGGGTACGGCAACGTTTTAGGGGGAGCGTGCGTGTGAGGGCGCGGGTTAGTGTTAGCGTACGGGTTAGGATTAGGGGACGGGTGAGGGTCAGGCTTCGGGGAAGGGTTAGGGTTAGGGTTCGGGCTAGGGTTAGGGTTAGGGGACGGGGACGGTTTAGGGTCCAGGTGAGGGTACGGCAACACTTTAGGTGGAGCGTGCGTGTGAGGGCGCGGGTTAGTGTTAGCGTACGGGTTAGGATTAGGGCACCGGTGAGGGTCAGGCTTCGGGGAAGGCTTAGGGTTAGGGTTTGGGCTAGGGTTAGGGTTAGGGAACGGGGACGGTTTAGGGTCCAGGTGAAGGTACGGCAACACTTTAGGGGGAGCGTGCGTGTGAGGGCGCGGGTTAGTGTTAGCGTACGGGTTAGGATTAGGGCACGGGTGAGGGTCAGGCTTCGGGGAAGGGTTAGGGTTAGGGTTCGGGCTAGGGTTAGGGTTAGTGTACGGGGACGGTTTAGGGTCCAGGTGAGGGTACGGCAACGCTTTAGGGGGAGCGTGCCTGTGAGGGCGCGGGTTAGTGTTAGAGTACGGGTTACGATTAGCGGACGGGTGAGGGTCAGGCTTCGGGGAAGGGTTAGGGTTAGGGTTCGGGCTAGGTTTAGGGTTAGGGGACGGGGACTGTTTAGGGTCCAGGTGAGGGTACGGCAACGCTTTAGGGGGAGCGTGCGTGTGAGGGCGCGAGTTAGCGTTAGCGTACGGGTTAGGATTAGGGGACGGGTGAGGGTCAGGCTTCAGGGAATGGTTAGGGTTAGGGTTCGTGCTACGGTTAGGGATAGGGGACGGGGACGGTTTCGGGTCCAGGTGAGGGTACGGCAACACTTTAGGGGGAGCGTGCGTGTTAGGGCGCGGGTTAGCATTAGCGTACGGGTTAGGATTAGGAGACGGGTGAGGGTCAGGCTTAGGGGAAGGTTTAGGGTTAGGGTTCGGGCTAGGGTTAGGGTTAGGGGACGGGGATTGTTTAGGGTACAGGTGAGGGTACGGCAACGCTTTAGGGGGAGCGTGCGTGTGAGGGCGCGGGTTAGTGGTAGCCTACGGGTTAGGTTTAGGACACGGGTGAGGGTCAGGCTTCGGGGAAGGGTTAGGGTTAGGGTTCGGGCTAGGGTTAGGGTTAGGGGACGGGGACTGTTTAGGGTCCAGGTGACGTTACGGCAACGCTTTAGGGGGAGCGTGCGTGTGAGGGCGCGGGTTAGTGTTAGCGTACGGGTTAGGATTATGGGACGGGTCAAGGTCAGGCTTCGGGGAAGTGTTAGGGTTAGGGTTCGGGCTAGGGTTAGGGTTAGGAGATGGGGACGGTTTAGGGTCCAGGTGAGGGTACGGCAACGCTGTAGGGGGAGCGTGCGTGTGAGGGCGCGGGTTAGTGTTAGCGTACGGGTTAGGATTAGGGGACGGGTGAGGGTCAGGCTTCGGGGAAGGGCTAGGGTTAGGGTTCGGGCTAGGGTTAGGGTTAGGGGACGGGGACGGTTTAGGGTCCAGGTGAGGGTACTGCAACGCTTTAGGGGGAGCGTGCGTGTGAGGGCGTGGGTTAGTGTTAGCGTACGGGTTAGGATTAGGGCACGGGTGAGGGTCAGGTTTCGGGGAAGGGTTAGGGTTAGGGTTCGGGCTAGGGTTAGGGTTAGGGGACGGGGAGGGTTTAGGGTCCAGGTGAGGGAACGGCAACGCTTTAGTGGGAGCGTGCGTGTGAGGGCGCGGGTTAGTGTTAGCGTACGGGTTAGGATTAGGGGACGGGTGAGGGTCAGGCTTCGGGGAAGTGTTAGGGTTAGGGTTCGGGCTAGGGTTAGGGTTAGGGGACGGGGACGGTTTAGGGTCCAGGTGAGGGTACGGCAACACTGTAGGGGGAGCGTGCGTGTGAGGGCGCGGGTTAGTGTTAGCGTACGGGTTAGGATTAGGGGACGGGTGAGGGTCAGGCTTCGGGGAAGGGTTAGGGTTAGGGTTCGGGCTAGGGTTAGGGTTAGGGGACGGGGACGGTTTAGGGTCCAGGTGAGGGTACTGCAACGCTTTAGGGGGAGCGTGTGTGTGAGGGCGCGGGTTAGTGTTAGCGTACGGGTTAGGATTAGGGCACGGGTGAGGGTCAGGCTTCGGGGAAGGGTTAGGGTTAGGGTTCGGGCTAGGGTTAGGGTTAGGGGACGGGGACGGTTTAGGGTCCAGGTGAGGGTACGGCAACGCTTTAGGAGGAGCGTGTGTGTGAGGGCACGGGTTAGTGTTAGCGTACGGGTTAGGATTAGGGCACGGGTGAGGGTCAGGCTTCGGGGAAGGGTTAGGGTTAGGGTTCAGGCTAGGGTTAGGGTTAGGGGACGGGGACGGTTTAGGGTCCAGGTGAGGGTACGGCAACGCTTTAGGGGGAGCGTGCGTGTGAGGGTGCGGGTTAGTGTTAGCGTACGGGTTAGGATTAGGGGACGGGTGACGGTCAGGTTTCGGGGAAGGGTTAGGGTTAGGGTTCGGGCTAGGGTTAGGGTTAGGGGATGGGGACGGTTTAGGGTCCAGGTGAGGGTACGGCAACGCTGTAGGGGGAGCATGCCTGTGAGGGCGCGGGTTAGTGTTAGCGTACGGGTTAGGATTATGGGACGGGTGAGGGTCAGGCTTCGGGGAAGTGTTAGGGTTAGGGTTCGGGCTAGGGTTAGGGTTAGGGGACGGGGACGGTTTAGGGTCCAGGTGAGGGTACGGCAACGCTTTAGGGGGAGCGTGCGTGTGAGGGCGCGGGTTAGTGTTAGCATACGGGTTAGGATTAGGGGACGGGTGAGGGTCAGGCTTCGGGGAAGGGTTAGGGTTAGGGTTGGTCCTAGGGTTAGGGTTAGGGGACGGGGACGGTTTAGGGTCCAGGTGAGGGTACGGCAACGCTTTAGGGGGAGCGCGCGTGTGAGGGCGTGGGTTAGTGTTAGCGTACGGGTTAGGATTAGGGGACGGGTGAGGGTCAGGCTTCGGGGAAGGGTTAGGGTTAGGGTTCGGGCTAGGGTTAGGGTTAGGGGACGGGGACGGTTTAGGGTCCAGGTGAGGGTACGGCAACGCTTTATGGGGAGCGTGCGTGTGAGGGCGCGGGTTAGTGTTAGCGTACGGGTTAGGATTAGGGGACGGGTGAGGGTCAGGCTTCGGGGAAGTGTTAAGGTTAGGGTTCGGGCTAGGTTTAGGGTTAGGGGATGGGGACGGTTTAGGGTCCAGGTGAGGGTACGGCAAAGCTGTAGAGGGAGAGTGCGTGTGAGGGCGCGGGTTAGTGTTAGCGTACGGGTTAGGATTAGGGGACGGGTGAGGGTCAGGCTTCGGGGAAGGGTTAGGGTTAGGGTTCGGGCTAGGGTTAGGGTTAGGGGACGGGGACGGTTTAGGGTCCAGGTGAGGGTACTGCAACGCTTTAGGGGAAACGTGCGTGTGAGGGCGCGGGTTAGCGTTAGCGTACAGGTTAGGATTAGGGCACGGGTGAGGGTCAGGCTTCGGGGAAGGGTTAGGGTTAGGGTTCGGGCTAGGTTAAGGGTTAGGGGACGGGGACGGTTTAGGGTCCAGGTGAGGGTACGGCAACGCTTTAGGGGGAGCGTGCGTGTGAGGGCGCGGGTTAGCATTAGCGTACGGGTTAGGATTAGGAGACGGGTGAGGGTCAGGCTTCGGGGAAGGGTTAGGGTTAGGGTTCGGGCTAGGGTAATGGTTAGGGGACGGGGATGGTTTAGGGTCCAGGTGAGGGTACGGCAACGCTTTAGGGGGAGCGTGCGTGTGAGGGCGCGGGTTATTGGTAGCGTACGGGTTAGGATTATGACACGGGTGAGGGTCAGGCTTCGGGGAAGGGTTAGGGTTAGGGTTCGGGCTAGGGTTAGGGTTAGGGGACGGGGACTGTTTAGGGTCCAGGTGAGGGTACGGCAACGCTTTAGGGGGAGCGTGCGTGTGAGGGCGCGGGTTAGTGTTAGCGTACGGGTTAGGATTATGGGACGGGTGAGGGTCAATCTTCGGGGATGGGTTAGGGTTATGGTTCGGGCTAGGGTTAGGGTTAGGGGTTGGGGACTGTTTAGGGTCCAGGTGAGGGTACGGCAACGCTGTAGGGGGAGCGTGCGTGTGAGGGCGCGGGTTAGTGTTAGCGTACGGGTTAGGATTAGGGGACGGGTGAGGGTCAGGCTTCGGGGAAGGGTTAGGGTTAGTGTTCGGGCTAGGGTTAGGGTTAGGGAACTGGGACGGTTTAGGGTCCAGGTGAGGGTACTGCAACGCTTTAGGGGGAGCGTGCGTGTGAGGGCGTGGGTTAGTGTTAGCGTACGGGTTAGGATTAGGGCACGGGTGAGGGTCAGGCTTCGGGGAAGGGTTAGGGTTAGGGTTCGGGCTAGGGTTAGGGTTAGGGTCAGGGGACGGTTTAGGGTCCAGGTGAGGGTACGGCAACGCTTTTCGGGGACCGTGTGTGTGAGGGGGCGGGTTAGTGTTAGCGTACGGGTTAGGATCAGGGGACGGGTGAGAGTCAGGCTTCGGGGAAGGGTTAGGTTTAGGGTTCGGGCTAGGGTTAGGGTTAGGGGACGGGGACGGTTTAGTGTCCAGGTGAGGGTACGGCAACGCTTTAGGGGGAGCGTGCGTGTGAGGGCGCGGGTTAGTGTTAGCGTACGGGTTAGGATTAGGGGACGGGTGAGGGTCAGGTTTCGGGGAAGTGTTAGGGTTAGGGTTCGGGCTAGGGTTACGGTTAAGAGATGGGGACGGTTTAGGGTCCAGGTGAGGGTACGGCAACGCTGTAGGGGTAGCGTGCGTGTGAGGGCGCGGGTTAGTGTTAGCGTACGGGTTAGGATTAGGGGACGGGTGAGGGTCAGGCTTTGGGGAAGGGTTAGGGTTAGGGTTCGGGCTAGGGTTAGGGTTAGGGGACGGGGACGGTTTAGGGTCCAGGTGAGGGTACTGCAACGCTTTAGGGGGAGCGTGTGTGTGAGGGCACGGGTTAGTGTTAGCGTACGGGTTAGGATTAGGGCACGGGTGAGGGTCAGGCTTCGGGGAAGGGTTAGGGTTAGGGTTCGGGCTAGGGTTAGGGTTAGGGGACGGGGACGGTTTAGGGTCCAGGTGAGGGTACGGCAACGCTTTAGGGGGAGCGCGCGTGTGAGGGCGCCCGTTAGTGTTAGCGTACGGGTTAGGATTAGGGGACGGGTGAGGGTCAGGCTTCGGGGAAGGGTTAGGGTTAGGGTTCGGGCTAGGGTTAGGGTTAGCGGACGGGGACGGTTTAGGGTCCAGGTGAGGGTACGGCAACGCTTTAGGGGGAGCGTGCGTGTGAGGGCGCGGGTTAGTGTTAGCGTACGGGTTAGGATTAGGGGACGGGTGAGGATCAGGCTTCGGGGAAGGGTTAGGGTTAGGGTTCGGGCTAGGGTTAGGGTTAGGGGACGGGGACGGTTTAGGGTCCAGGTGAGGGTACAGCAACGCTTTAGGGGGAGCGTGCGTGTGAGGGCGCGGGTTAGTGTTAGCGTACGGGTTAGGATTAGGCGACGGGTGAGGGTCAGGCTTCGGGTAAGGGTTAGGGTTAGGGTTGGTAATAGGGTTAGGGTTAAGGGACGGGGACGGTTTAGGGTCCAGGTGAGGGTACGGCAACGCTTTAGGGGTAGCACGCGTGTGACGGCGCGGGTTAGTGTTAGTGTACGGGTTAGGATTAGGGGACGGGTGAGGGTCAGGCTTCGGGGAAGGGCTAGGGTTAGGGTTCGGGCTAGGGTTAGGGTTAGGGGACGGGGACGGTTTAGGGTCCAGGTGAGGGTACGGCAACGCTTTAGGGGGAGCGTGCGTGTGAGGGCGCGGGTTACTGTTAGCGTACGGGTTAGGATTAGGGCACGGGTGAGGGTCAGGATTCGGGGAAGTGTTAGGGTTAGGGTTCGGGCTAGGGTTAGGGTTAGGGGATGGGGACGGTTTAGGGTTCAGGTGAGGGTACGCCAACGCTTTAGGGGGAGCGTGCGTGTGAGGGCGTGGGTTAGTGTTAGCGTACGGTTTAGGATTAGGGGACGGGTGAGGGTCAGGCTTCGGGGAAGGGTTAGGGCTAGTGTTCGGGCTAGGGTTAGGGTTAGGGTTAGGGGACGGTTTAGGGTCCAGGTGAGGGTACGGCAACGCTTTAGGGGGAGCGTGCGTGTGAGGGCGCGGGTTAGTGTTAGCGTACAGGTTAGGATTAGGGGACGGGTGAGGGTCAGGCTTCGGGGAAGGGTTAGGGTTAGTGTTCGGTCTAGGGTTAGGGTTAGGGGACGGGGACGGTTTAGAGTCCAGGTGAGGGTACGGCAACGCTTTAGGGGTAGCGTGCGTGTGAGGGCGCGGGTTAGTGTTAGAGTACGGGTTAGGATTAGGGGACGGGTGAGGGTCAGGCTTCGGGGAAGGGTTAGGGCTAGTGTTCGGGCTAGGGTTAGGTGTAGGGGACGGGGACGGTTTACGGTCCAGGTGAGGGTACGGCAACGCTTTAGGGGGAGCGTGCGTGTGAGGGCGCGGGTTAGTGTTAGCGTACGGGTTAGGATTAGGGGACGGGTGAGGGTCAGGCTTCGGGGAAGGGTTAGGGTTAGGGTTCGGGCTAGGGTTAGGGTTAGGGGACGGGGACGGTTTAGGGTCCAGGTGACGTTACGGCAACGCTTTAGGGGGAGCGTGCGTGTGAGGGCGCGGGTTAGTGTTAGCGTACGGGTTAGGATTAGGGGACGGGTGAGGGTCAGGCTTCGGGGAAGGGTTAGGGCTAGTGTTCGGGCTAGGGTTAGGGTTAGGGTTAGGGGACGGTTTAGGGTCCAGGTGAGGGTACGGCAACGCTTTAGGGGGAGCGTGCATGTGAGGGCGCGGGTTAGTGTTAGCGTACGGGTTAGGATTAGGGGACGGGTGAGGGTCAGGCTTCGGGGAAGTGTTAGGGTTAGGGTTCTGGCTGGGGTTAGGGTTAGGGGACGGGGACGGTTTAGGGTCCAGGTGAGGGTTCGGCAACGCTTTAGGGGGAGCGTGCGTGTGAGGGCGCGGGTTAGAGTTAGCGTACGGGTTAGGATTAGGGCACGGGTGAGGGTCAGGCTTCGGGGAAGGGTTAGGGTTAGGGTTCGGGCTAGGGTTAGGGTTAGGGGATGGGGACGGTTTAGGGTCCAGGTGAGGGTACGGCAACGCTGTAGGGGGAGCGTGCGTGTGAGGGCGTGGGTTAGTGTTAGCGTACGGGTTAGGATTAGGGCACGGGTGAGGGTCAGGCTTCGGGGAAGGGTTAGGGTTAGGGTTCGGGCTAGGGTTAGGGTTAGGGGACGGGGACGGTTTAGGGTCCAGGTGAGGGTACGGCAACGCTTTAGGGGGAGCGTGCGTGTGAGGGCGCGGGTTACTGTTAGCGTACGCGTTAGGATTAGGGCACGGGTGAGGGTCAGGCTTCGGGGAAGGGTTAGGGTTAGGGTTCGGGCTAGGGTTAGGGTTAGGGGACGGGGACGGTTTAGGGTCCAGGTGAGGGTACGGCAACGCTTTAGGGGGAGCGTGCGTGTGAGGGCGCGGGTTAGTGTTAGCGTACGGGTTAGGATTAGGGGACGGGTGAGGGTCAGGCTTCGGAGAAGGGTTAGGGTTAGGGTTCCGGCTAGGGTTAGGGTTAGGGGACGGGAACGGTTTAGGGTCCAGGTGAGGGTACGGCAACTCTTTAGGGGGAGCGTGTGTGTGAGGGCGCGGGTTAGTGTTAGCGTACGGGTTAGGATTAGGGGACGGGTGAGGGTCAGCCTTCGGGGAAGGGTTAGGGCTAGTGTTCGGGCTAGGGTTAGGGTTAGGGGACGGGGACGGTTTACGGTCCAGGTGAGGGTACGGCAACGCTTTAGGGGGAGCGTGCGTGTGAGGGCGCGGGTTAGTGTTAGCGTACGGGTTAGGATTAGGGGACGGGTGAGGGTCAGGCTTCGGGGAAGGGTTAGGGTTAGGGTTAGGGTTCGGGCTAGGGTTAGGGTTAGGGGACGGGGACGGTTTAGGGTCCAGGTGAGGGTACGGCAACGCTTTAGGGGGAGCGTGCGTGTGAGGGCGCGGGTTACTGTTAGCGTACGTGTTAGGATTAGGGGACGGGTGAGGGTCAGGGTTCGGGGAAGGGTTAGGGTTAGGGTTCAGGCTAGGGTTAGGGTTAGGGGACAGGGACGGTTTAGGGTCCAGGAGAGGGTACGGCAACGCTTTAGGGGGAGCGTGCGTGTGAGGGCGCGGGTTAGTGTTAGCGTACGGGTTAGGATTAGGGGACGGTTGAGGGTCAGGCTTCGGGGAAGGGTTAGGGCTAGTGTTCGGGCTAGGGTTAGGGTTAGGGTTAGGGGACGGTTTAGGGTCCAGGTGAGGGTACGGCAACGCTTTAGGGGGAGCGTGCGTGTGAGGGCGCGGGTTAGTGTTAGCGTACAGGTTAGGATTAGGGGACGGGTGAGGGTCAGGCTTCGGGGAAGGGTTAGGGTTACGGTTCGGGCTAGGGTTAGGGTTAGGGGACGGGGACGGTTTAGGGTCCAGGTGAGGGTACGGCAACGCTTTAGGGGGAGCGTGCGTGTGAGGGCGCGGGTTAGTGTTAGCGTACGGGTTAGGATTAGGGCACGGGTGAGGGTCAGGCTTCGGGGAAGGGTTAGGGTTAGGGTTCGGGCTAGGGTTAGGGTTAGGGGATGGGTACGGTTTAGGGTCCAGGTGAGGGTACGGCAACGCTTTAGGGGGAGCGTGCATGTGAGGGCGCGGGTTAGTGTTAGCGTACGGGTTAGGATTAGGGCACGGGTGAGGGTCAGGCTTCGGGGAAGGGTTAGGGTTAGGGTTCGGGCTAGGGTTAGGGTTAGGGGACGGGGACGGTTTAGGGTCCAGGTGAGGGTACGGCAACGCTTTAGGGGGAGCGTGCGTGTGAGGGTGCGGGTTACTGTTAGCGTACGCGTTAGGATTAGGGGACGGGTGAGTGTCAGGCTTCGGGGAAGGGTTAGGGTTAGGGTTCGGGCTAGGGTTAGGGTTAGGGGACGGGGACTGTTTAGGGTCCAGGTGAGGGTACGGCAACGCTTTAAGGGGAGCGTGCGTGTGAGGGCGCGGGTTACTGTTAGCGTACGGGTTAGGATTAGGGGACGGGTGAGGGTCAGGCTTCGGGGAAGGGTTAGGGTTAGGGTTCGGGCTAGGGTTAGGGTTACGGGACGAGGACGGTTTAGGGTCCAGGTGAGGGTACGGCAACGCTTTAGGGGGAGCGCGCGTGTGAGGGTGCGGGTTAGTGTTAGCGTACGGGTTAGGATTAGGGGACGGGTGAGGGTCAGGTTTCGGGGAAGGGTTAGGGTTAGGGTTTGGGCTAGGGTTAGGGTTAGGGGACGGGGACGGTTTAGGGTCCAGGTGAGGGTACCTCAACGCTGTAGGTGGAGCGTGCGTGTGAGGGCGCGGGTTAGTGTTAGCGTACGGGTTAGGATTAGGGCACGGGTGAGGGTCAGGCTTCGGGGAAGGGTTAGGGTTAGGGTTCGGGCTAGGGTTAGGGTTAGGGGACGGGGACGGTTTAGGGTGCAGGTGAGGGTACGGCAACGCTTTAGGGGGAGCGTGCGTGTGAGGGTGCGGGTTAGTGTTAGCGTAAGTGTTAGGATTAGGGGACGGGTGAGGGTCAGGCTTCGGGGAAGGGTTAGGGTTAGGGTTCGGGCTAGGGTTAGGGTTAGGGGATGGGGACAGTTTAGGGTCCAGGTGAGGGTACGGCAACGCTTTATGGGGAGCGTGCGTGTGAGGTCGCGGGTTAGTGTTAGCGTACGGGTTAGGATTAGGGGACGGGTGAGGGTCAGGTTTCGGGGAAGGGTTAGGGTTAGGGTTCGGGCTAGGGTTAGGGTTAGGGGATGGGGACGGTTTAGGGTCCAGGTGAGGGTACGGCAACGCTTTAGGGGGAGCGTGCGTGTGAGGTCGCGGGTTAGTGTTAGCGTACGGGTTAGGATTAGGGCACGGGTGAGGGTCAGGCTTCGGGGAAGGGTTAGGGTTAGGGTTCGGGCTAGGGTTAGGGTTAGGGGACGGGGACGGTTTAGGGTCCAGGTGAGGGTACGGCAACGCTTTAGGGGGAGCGTGCGTGTGAGGGCGCGGGTTAGTGTTAGCGTACGGGTTAGGATTAGGGGACGGGTGAGGGTCAGGCTTCGGGGAAGGGTTAGGGTTAGGGTTCGGGCTAGGGTTAGGGTTAGGGGACGGGGACGGTTTAGGGTCCAGGTGAGGGTACGGCAACGCTTTAGGGGGAGCGTGCGTGTGAGGGCGCGGGTTAGTGTTAGCGTACGGGTTAGGACTAGGGCACGGGTGAGGGTCAGGCTTCGGGGAAGTGTTAGGGTTAGGGTTCGGGCTAGGGTTAGGGTTAGGGTATGGGGACGGTTTAGGGTCCAGGTGAGGGTACGGCAACGCTTTAGGGGGAGTGTGCGTGTGAGGGCGCGGGTTAGTGTTAGCGTACGGGTTAGGATTAGGGGACGGGTGAGGGTCAGGCTTCGGGGAAGGGTTAGGATTAGGGTTCGGGCTAGGGTAAGGGTTACGGGACGGGGACGGTTTAGGGTCCAGGTGAGGGTACCTGAACGCTGTAGGGGGAGCGTGCGTGTGAGGGCGCGGGTTAGTGTTAGCGTACGGGTTAGGATTAGGGCACGGGTGAGGGTCAGGTTTCGGGGAAGGGTTAGGGTTAGGGTTAGGGCTAGGGTTAGGGTTAGGGGACGGGGACGGTTTAGGGTCCAGGTGAGGGTACGGCAACGCTTTAGGGGGAGCGTGCCTGTGAGGGCGCGGGTTAGTGTTAGAGTACGGGTTACGATTAGCGGACGGGTGAGGGTCAGGCTTCGGGGAAGTGTTAGGGTTAGGGTTCGGGCTAGGTTTAGGGTTAGGGGACGGGGACTGTTTAGGGTCCAGGTGAGGGTACGGCAACGCTTTAGGGGGAGCGTGCGTGTGAGGGCGCGGGTTAGCGTTAGCGTACGGGTTAGGATTAGGGGACGGGTGAGGGTCAGGCTTCAGGGAATGGTTAGGGTTAGGGTTCGTGCTACGGTTAGGGATAGGGGACGGGGACGGTTTCGGGTCCAGGTGAGGGTACGGCAACACTTTAGGGGGAGCGTGCGTGTTAGGGCGCGGGTTAGCATTAGCGTACGGGTTAGGATTAGGAGACGGGTGAGGGTCAGGCTTAGGGGAAGGGTTAGGGTTAGGGTTCGGGCTAGGGTTAGGGTTAGGGGACGGGGATTGTTTAGGGTACAGGTGAGGGTACGGCAACACTTTAGGGGGAGCGTGCGTGTGAGGGCGCGGGTTAGTGGTAGCCTACGGGTTAGGTTTAGGACACGGGTGCGGGTCAGGCTTCGGGGAAGGGTTAGGGTTAGGGTTCGGGCTAGGGTTAGGGTTAGGGGACGGGGACTGTTTAGGGTCCAGGTGAGGGTACGGCAACGCTTTAGGGGGAGCGTGCGTGTGAGGGCGCGGGTTAGTGTTAGCGTACGGGTTAGGATTAGGGGACGGGTCAGGGTCAGGCTTCGGGGAAGGGCTAGGGTTAGGGTTCGGGCTAGGGTTAGGGTTAGGGGACGGGGACGGTTTAGGGTCCAGGTGAGGGTACTGCAACGCTTTAGGGGGAGCGTGCGTGTGAGGGCGCGGGTTAGTGTTAGCGTACGGGTTAGGATTAGGGCACGGGTGAGGGTCAGGTTTCGGGGAAGGGTTAGGGTTAGGGTTCAGGCTAGGGTTAGGGTTAGGGGACGGGGACGGTTTAGGGTCGAGGTGAGGGTACGGCAACGCTGTAGGGGGAGCGTGCGTGTGAGGGCGCGGGTTAGTGTTAGCGTACGGGTTAGGATTAGGGGACGGGTGAGGGTCAGGCTTCGGGGAAGGGTTAGGGTTAGGGTTCGGGCTAGGGTTAGGGTTAGGGGACGGGGACGGTTTAGGGTCCAGGTGAGGGTACTCCAACGCTTTAGGGGGAGCGTGTGTGTGAGGGCGCGGGTTAGTGTTAGCGTACGGGTTAGGATTAGGGCACGGGTGAGGGTCAGGCTTCGGGGAAGGGTTAGGGTTAGGGTTCGGGCTAGGGTTAGTGTTAGGGGACGGGGACGGTTTAGGGTCCAGGTGAGGGTACGGCAACGCTTTAGGGGGAGCGTGTGTGTGAGGGCACGGGTTAGTGTTAGCGTACGGGTTAGGATTAGGGCACGGGTGAGGGTCAGGCTTCCGGGAAGGGTTAGGGTTAGGGTTCAGGCTAGGGTTAGGGTTAGGGGACGGGGACGGTTTAGGGTCCAGGTGAGGGTACGGCAACGCTTTAGGGGGAGCGTGCGTGTGAGGGTGCGGTTTAGTGTTAGCGTACGGGTTAGGATTAGGGGACGGGTGACGGTCAGGTTTCGGGGAAGGGTTAGGGTTAGGGTTCGGGCTAGGGTTAGGGTTAGGGGACGGGGACGGTTTAGGGTCCAGGTGAGGGTACGGCAACGCTGTAGGGGGAGCGTGCGTGTGAGGGCGCGGGTTAGTGTTAGCGTACGGGTTAGGATTATGGGACGGGTGAGGGTCAGGCTTCGGGGAAGTGTTAGGGTTAGGGTTCGGGCTAGGGTTAGGGTTAGGGGACGGGGACGGTTTAGGGTCCAGGTGAGGGTACGGCAACGCTTTAGGGGGAGCGTGCGTGTGAGGGTGCGGGTTAGTGTTAGCATACGGGTTAGGATTAGGGGACGGGTGAGGGTCAGGCTTCGGGGAAGGGTTAGGGTTAGGGTTCGGGCTAGGGTTAGGGTTAGGGGACGGGGACGGTTTAGGGTCCAGGTGAGGGTACGGCAACGCTGTAGGGGGAGCGTGCGTGTGAGGGCGCGGGTTAGTGTTAGCGTACGGGTTAGGATTATGGGACGGGTGAGGGTCAGGCTTCGGGGAAGTGTTAGGGTTAGGGTTCGGGCTAGGGTTAGGGTTAGGGGACGGGGACGGTTTAGGGTCCAGGTGAGGGTACGGCAACGCTTTAGGGGGAGCGTGCGTGTGAGGGCGCGGGTTAGTGTTAGCATACGGGTTAGGATTAGGGGACGGGTGAGGGTCAGGCTTCGGGGAAGGGTTAGGGTTAGGGTTGGTCCTAGGGTTAGGGTTAGGGGACGGGGACGGTTTAGGGTCCAGGTGAGGGTACGGCAACGCTTTAGGGGGAGCGCGCGTGTGAGGGCGTGGGTTAGTGTTAGCGTACGGGTTAGGATTAGGGGACGGGTGAGGGTCAGGCTTCGGGGAAGGGTTAGGGTTAGGGTTCGGGCTAGGGTTAGGGTTAGGGGACGGGGACGGTTTAGGGTCCAGGTGAGGGTACGGCAACGCTTTAGGGGGAGCGTGCGTGTGAGGGCGCGGGTTAGTGTTAGCGTACGGGTTAGGATTAGGGGACGGGTGAGGGTCAGGCTTCGGGGAAGTGTTAAGGTTAGGGTTCGGGCTAGGGTTAGGGTTAGGGGATGGGGACGGTTTAGGGTCCAGGTGAGGGTACAGCAAAGCTGTAGAGGGAGCGTGCATGTGAGGGCGCGGGTTAGTGTTAGCGTACGGGTTAGGATTAGGGGACGGGTGAGGGTCAGGCTTCGGGGAAGGGTTAGGGTTAGGGTTCGGGCTAGGGTTAGGGTTAGGGGACGGGGACGGTTTAGGGTCCAGGTGAGGGTACTGCAACGCTTTAGGGGAAACGTGCGTGTGAGGGCGCGGGTTAGCGTTAGCGTACGGGTTAGGATTAGGGCACGGGTGAGGGTCAGGCTTCGGGGAAGGGTTAGGGTTAGGGTTCGGGCTAGGTTAAGGGTTAGGGGACGGGGACGGTTTAGGGTCCAGGAGAGGGTACGGCAACGCTTTAGGGGGAGCGTGCGTGTGAGGGCGCGGGTTAGCATTAGCGTACGGGTTAGGATTAGGAGACGGGTGAGGGTCAGGCTTTGGGGAAGGGTTAGGGTTAGGGTTCGGGCTAGGGTTATGGTTAGGGGACGGGGATGGTTTAGGGTCCAGGTTAGGGTACGGCAACGCTTTAGGGGGAGCGTGCGTGTGAGGGCGCGGGTTAGTGGTAGCGTACGGGTTAGGATTAGGACACGGGTGAGGGTCAGGCTTCGGGGAAGGGTTAGGGTTAGGGTTCGGGCTAGGGTTAGGGTTAGGGGACGGGGACTGTTTAGGGTCCAGGTGAGGGTACGGCAACGCTTTAGGGGGAGCGTGCGTGTGAGGGCGCGGGTTAGTGTTAGCGTACGGGTTAGGATTAGGGGACGGGTGAGGGTCAATCTTCGGGGAAGGGTTAGGGTTATGGTTCGGGCTAGGGTTAGGGTTAGGGGATGGGGACGGTTTAGGGTCCAGGTGAGGGTACGGCAACGCTGTAGGGGGAGCGTGCGTGTGAGGGCGAGGGTTAGTGTTAGCGTACGGGTTAGGATTAGGGGACGGGTGAGGGTCAGGCTTCGGGGAAGGGTTAGGGTTAGTGTTCGGGCTAGGGTTAGGGTTAGGGAACTGGGACGGTTTAGGGTCCAGGTGAGGGTACTGCAACGCTTTAGGGGGAGCGTGCGTGTGAGGGCGTGGGTTAGTGTTAGCGTACGGGTTAGGATTAGGGCACGGGTGAGGGTCAGGCTTCGGGGAAGGGTTAGGGTTAGGGTTCGGGCTAGGGTTAGGGTTAGGGTTAGGGGACGGTTTAGGGTACAGGTGAGGGTACGGCAACGCTTTTCGGGGACCGTGTGTGTGAGGGGGCGGGTTAGTGTTAGCGTACGGGTTAGGATCAGGGGACGGGTGAGGGTCAGGCTTCGGGGAAGGGTTAGGGTTAGGGTTCGGGCTAGGGTTAGGGTTAGGGGACGGGGACGGTTTAGGGTCCAGGTGAGGGTACGGCAACGCTTTAGGGGGAGCGTGCGTGTGAGGGCGCGGGTTAGTGTTAGCGTACGGGTTAGGATTAGGGGACGGGTGAGGGTCAGGTTTCGGGGAAGTGTTAGGGTTAGGGTTCGGGCTAGGGTTACGGTTAGGGGATGGGGACGGTTTAGGGTCCAGGTGAGGGTACGGCAACGCTGTAGGGGTAGCGTGCGTGTGAGGGCGCGGGTTAGTGTTAGCGTACGGGTTAGGATTAGGGGACGGGTGAGGGTCAGGCTTTGGGGAAGGGTTAGGGTTAGGGTTCGGGCTAGGGTTAGGGTTAGGGGACGGGGACGGTTTAGGGTCCAGGTGAGGGTACGGCAACGCTTTAGTGGGAGCGTGCGTGTGAGGGCGCGTGTTAGTGTTAGCGTACGGGTTAGGATCAGGGGACGGGTGAGGGTCAGGCTTCGGGGAAGGGTTAGGGCTAGGGTTCGGGCTCGGGTTAGGGTTAGGGGACGGGGACGGTTTAGGGTACAGGTGAGGGTACGGCAACGCCTTAGGGGGAGCGTGCGTGTGAGGGCGAGTGATAGTGTTAGCGTACGGGTTAGGATTAGGGCACGGGTGAGGGTCAGGCTTCGGGGAAGTGTTAGGGTTAGGGTTCGGGCTAGGGTTAGGGTTAGGGGACGGGGAGGGTTTAGGGTCCAGGTGAGGGAACGGCAACGCTTTAGGGGGAGCGTGCGTGTGAGGGCGCGGGTTAGTGTTAGCGTACGGGTTAGGATTAGGGGACGGGTGAGGGTCAGGCTTCGGGGAAGGGTTAGGGTTAGGGTTCGGGCTAGGGTTAGGGTTAGGGGACGGGGACGGTTTAGGGTCCAGGTGAGGGTACGGCAACGGTGTAGGGGAAGCGTGCATGTGAGGGCGCGGGTTAGTGTTAGCGTACGGGTTAGGATTAGGGGACGGGTGAGGGTCAGGCTTCGGGGAAGGGTTAGGGTTAGGGTTCGGGCTAGGGTTAGGGTTAGGGGACGGGGACGGTTTAGGGTCCAGGTGAGGGTACTGCAACGCTTTAGGGGGAGCGTGTGTGTCAGGGCGCGGGTTAGTGTTAGCGTACGGGTTAGGATTAGGGCACGGGTGAGGGTCAGGCTTCGGGGAAGGGTTAGGGTTAGGGTTCGGGCTAGGGTTAGGGTTAGGGGACGGGGACGGTTTAGGGTCCAGGTGAGGGTACTGCAACGCTTTAGGGGGAGCGTGTGTGTGAGGGCACGGGTTATTGTTAGCGTACGGGTTACGATTAGGGCACGGGTGAGGGTCAGGCTTCGGGGAAGGGTTAGGGTTAGGGTTCGGGCTAGGGTTAGGGTTAGGGGACGGGGACGGTTTAGGGTCCAGGTGAGGGTACGGCAACGCTTTAGGGGGAGCGCGCGTGTGAGGGCGCCCGTTAGTGTTAGCGTACGGGTTAGGATTAGGGGACGGGTGAGGGTCAGGCTTCGGGGAAGGGTTAGGGTTAGGTTTCGGGCTAAGGTTAGGGTTAGCGGACGGGGACGGTTTAGGGTCCAGGTGAGGGTACGGCAACGCTTTAGGGGGAGCGTGCGTGTGAGGGCGCGGGTTAGTGTTAGCGTACGGGTTAGGATTAGGGCACGGGTGAGGGTCAGGCTTCGGGGAAGGGTTAGGGTTAGGGTTCGGGCTAGGGTTAGGGTTAGGGGACGGGGACGGTTTAGGGTCCAGGTGAGGGTACGGCAACGCTTTAGGGGGAGCGTGCGTGTGAGGGCGCGGGTTAGTGTTAGCGTACGGGTTAGGATTAGGGGACGGGTGAGGGTCAGGCTTCGGGGAAGTGTTAGGGCTAGTGTTCGGGCTAGGGTTAGGGTTAGGGGACGGGGACGGTTTAGGGTCCAGGTGAGGGTACGGCAACGCTTTAGGGGGAGCGTGCGTGTGAGGGCGCGGGTTAGTGTTAGCGTACGGGTTAGGATTAGGGGACGGGTGAGGGTCAGGCTTCGGGGAAGTGTTAGGGTTAGGGTTCGGGCTAGGGTTAGGGTTAGGGGACGGGGACGGTTTAGGGTCCAGGTGAGGGTACGGCAACGCTTTAGGGGGAGCGTGCGTGTGAGGGTGCGGGTTAGTGTTAGCGTACGGGTTAGGATTAGGGCACGGGTGAGGGTCAGGCTTCGGGGAAGTGTTAGGGTTAGGGTTCGGGCTAGGGTTAGGGTTAGGGGATGGGGACGGTTTAGGGTCCAGGTGAGGGTACGGCAACGCTTTAGTGGGAGCGTGCGTGTGAGGGCGCGGGTTAGTGTTAGCATACGGGTTAGGATTAGGGGACGGGTGAGGGTCAGGCTTCGGGGAAGGGTTAGGGTTAGGGTTCGGGCTAGGGTTAGGGTTAGGGGACGGGTACGGTTTAGGGTCCAGGTGAGGGTACGGCAACGCTTTAGGGGGAGCGTGCGTGTGAGGGCGCGGGTTACTGTTAGCCTATGGGTTAGGATTAGGGGACGGGTGAGGGTCAGGCTTCGGGGAAGGGTTAGGGTTAGGGTTCGGGCTAGGTTTAGGGTTAAGGGACGGGGACGGTTTAGGATCCAGGTGAGGGTACAGCAACGCTTTAGGGGGAGCGTGCGTGTGAGGGCGCGGGTTAGTGTTAGCGTACGGGTTAGGATTAGGCGACGGGTGAGGGTCAGGCTTCGGGGAAGGTTTAGGGTTGGGGTTGGTAATAGGGTTAGGGTTAAGGGACGGGGACGGTTTAGGGTCCAGGTGAGGGTACGGCAACGCTTTAGGGGTAGCGCGCGTGTGAGGGCGCGGGTTAGTGTTAGTGTACGGGTTAGGATTAGGGGACGGGTGAGGGTCAGGCTTCGGGGAAGGGCTAGGGTTAGGGTTCGGGCTAGGGTTAGGGTTAGGGGACGGGGACGGTTTAGGGTCCAGGTGAGGGTACGGCAACGCTTTAGGGGGAGCGTGCGTGTGAGGGCGCGGGTTACTGTTAGCGTACGTGTTAGGATTAGGGCACGGGTGAGGGTCAGGATTCGGGGAAGTGTTAGGGTTAGGGTTCGGGCTAGGGTTAGGGTTAGGGGATGGGGACGGTTTAGGGTTCAGGTGAGGGTACGCCAACGCTTTAGAGGGAGCGTGCGTGTGAGGGCGTGGGTTAGTGTTAGCGTACGGGTTAGGATTAGGGGACGGGTGAGGGTCAGGCTTCGGGGAAGGGTTAGGGCTAGTGTTCGGGCTAGGGTTAGGGTTAGGGTTAGGGGACGGTTTAGGGTCCAGGTGAGGGTACGGCAACGCTTTAGGGGGAGCGTGCGTGTGAGGGCGCGGGTTAGTGTTAGTGTACAGGTTAGGATTAGGGGACGGGTGAGGGTCAGGCTTCGGGGAAGTGTTAGGGTTAGGGTTCGGTCTAGGGTTAGGGTTAGGGGACGGGGACGGTTTAGAGTCCAGGTGAGGGTACGGCAACGCTTTAGGGGTAGCGTGCGTGTGAGGGCGCGGGTTAGTGTTAGAGTACGGGTTAGGATTAGGGGACGGGTGAGGGTCAGGCTTCGGGGAAGGGTTAGGGCTAGTGTTCGGGCTAGGGTTAGGTGTAGGGGACGGGGACGGTTTACGGTCCAGGTGAGGGTACGACAACGCTTTAGGGGGAGCGTGCGTGTGAGGGCGCGGGTTAGTGTTAGCGTACGGGTTAGGATTAGGGGACGGGTGAGGGTCAGGCTTCGGGGAAGGGTTAGGGTTAGGGTTCGGGCTAGGGTTAGGGTTAGGGGACGGGGACGGTTTAGGGTCCAGGTGACGTTACGGCAACGCTTTAGGGGGAGCGTGCGTGTGAGGGCGCGGGTTAGTGTTAGCGTACGGGTTAGGATTAGGGGACGGGTGAGGGTCAGGCTTCGGGGAAGGGTTAGGGCTAGTATTCGGGCTAGGGTTAGGGTTAGGGGACGGGGACGGTTTAGGGTCCAGGTGAGGGTACGGCAACGCTTTAGGGGGAGCGTGCGTGTGAGGGCGCGGGTTAGTGTTAGCGTACGGGTTAGGATTAGGGGACGGGTGAGGGTCAGGCTTCGGGGAAGTGTTAGGGTTAGGGTTCTGGCTGGGGTTAGGGTTAGGGGACGGGGACGGTTTAGGGTCCAGGTGAGGGTTCGGCAACGCTTTAGGGGGAGCGTGCGTGTGAGGGCGCGGGTTAGAGTTAGCGTACGGGTTAGGATTAGGGCACGGGTGAGGGTCAGGCTTCGGGGAAGGGTTAGGGTTAGGGTTCGGGCTAGGGTTAGGGTTAGGGGATGGGGACGGTTTAGGGTCCAGGTGAGGGTACGGCAACGCTGTAGGGGGAGCGTGCGTGTGAGGGCGTGGGTTAGTGTTAGCGTACGGGTTAGGATTAGGGCACGGGTGAGGGTCAGGCTTCGGGGAAGGGTTAGGGTTAGGGTTCGGGCTAGGGTTAGGGTTAGGGGACGGGGACGGTTTAGGGTCCAGGTGAGGGTACGGCAACGCTTTAGGGGGAGCGTGCGTGTGAGGGCGTGGGTTACTGTTAGCGTACGGGTTAGGATTAGGGGACGGGTGAGGGTCAGGCTTCGGGGAAGGGTTAGGGTTAGGGTTCGGGCTAGGGTTAGGGTTAGGGGACGGGGACGGTTTAGGGTCCAGGTGACGTTACGGCAACGATTTAGGGGGAGCGTGCGTGTGAGGGCGCGGGTTAGTGTTAGCGTACGGGTTAGGATTAGGGGACGGGTGAGGGTCAGGCTTCGGGGAAGGGTTAGGGCTAGTATTCGGGCTAGGGTTAGGGTTAGGGGACGGGGACGGTTTAGGGTCCAGGTGAGGGTACGGCAACGCTTTAGGGGGAGCGTGCGTGTGAGGGCGCGGGTTAGTGTTAGCGTACGGGTTAGGATTAGGGGACGGGTGAGGGTCAGGCTTCGGGGAAGTGTTAGGGTTAGGGTTCTGGCTGGGGTTAGGGTTAGGGGACGGGGACGGTTTAGGGTCCAGGTGAGGGTTCGGCAACGCTTTAGGGGGAGCGTGCGTGTGAGGGCGCGGGTTAGAGTTAGCGTACGGGTTAGGATTAGGGCACGGGTGAGGGTCAGGCTTCGGGGAAGGGTTAGGGTTAGGGTTCGGGCTAGGGTTAGGGTTAGTGGATGGGGACGGTTTAGGGTCCAGGTGAGGGTACGGCAACGCTGTAGGGGGAGCGTGCGTGTGAGGGCGTGGGTTAGTGTTAGCGTACGGGTTAGGATTAGGGCACGGGTGAGGGTCAGGCTTCGGGGAAGGGTTAGGGTTAGGGTTCGGGCTAGGGTTAGGGTTAGGGGACGGGGACGGTTTAGGGTCCAGGTGAGGGTACGGCAACGCTTTAGGGGGAGCGTGCGTGTGAGGGCGCGGGTTACTGTTAGCGTACGCGTTAGGATTAGGGCACGGGTGAGGGTCAGGCTTCGGGGAAGGGTTAGGGTTAGGGTTCGGGCTAGGGTTAGGGTTAGGGGATGGGGACGGTTTAGGGTCCAGGTGAGGGTACGGCAACGCTTTAGGGGGAGCGTGCGTGTGAGGGCGCGGGTTACTGTTAGCGTACGTGTTAGGATTAGGGGACGGGTGAGGGTCAGGCTTCGGGGAAGGGTTAGGGTTACGGTTCGGGCTAGGGTTAGGGTTAGGGGACGGGGACGGTTTAGGGTCCAGGTGAGGGTACGGCAACGCTTTAGGGGGAGCGTGCGTGTGAGGGCGCGGGTTAGTGTTAGCGTACGGGTTAGGATTAGGGCACGGGTGAGGGTCAGGCTTCGGGGAAGGGTTAGGGTTAGGGTTCGGGCTAGGGTTAGGGTTAGGGGATGGGTACGGTTTAGGGTCCAGGTGAGGGTACGGCAACGCTTTAGGGGGAGCGTGCATGTGAGGGCGCGGGTTAGTGTTAGCGTACGGGTTAGGATTAGGGCACGGGTGAGGGTCAGGCTTCGGGGAAGGGTTAGGGTTAGGGTTCGGGCTAGGGTTAGGGTTAGGGGACGGGGACGGTTTAGGGTCCAGGTGAGGGTACGGCAACGCTTTAGGGGGAGCGTGCGTGTGAGGGTGCGGGTTACTGTTAGCGTACGCGTTAGGATTAGGGGACGGGTGAGTGTCAGGCTTCGGGGAAGGGTTAGGGTTAGGGTTCGGGCTAGGGTTAGGGTTAGGGGACGGGGACTGTTTAGGGTCCAGGTGAGGGTACGGCAACGCTTTAAGGGGAGCGTGCGTGTGAGGGCGCGGGTTACTGTTAGCGTACGGGTTAGGATTAGGGGACGGGTGAGGGTCAGGCTTCGGGGAAGGGTTAGGGTTAGGGTTCGGGCTAGGGTTAGGGTTACGGGACGAGGACGGTTTAGGGTCCAGGTGAGGGTACGGCAACGCTTTAGGGGGAGCGCACGTGTGAGGGTGCGGGTTAGTGTTAGCGTACGGGTTAGGATTAGGGGACGGGTGAGGGTCAGGTTTCGGGGAAGGGTTAGGGTTAGGGTTCGGGCTAGGCTTAGGGTTAGGGGACGGGGACGGTTTAGGGTCCAGGTGAGGGTACCTCAACGCTGTAGGGGGAGCGTGCGTGTGAGGGCGCGGGTTAGTGTTAGCGTACGGGTTAGGATTAGGGCACGGGTGAGGGTCAGGCTTCGGGGAAGGGTTAGGGTTAGGGTTCGGGCTAGGGTTAGGGTTAGGGGACGGGGACGGTTTAGGGTCCAGGTGAGGGTACGGCAACGCTTTAGGGGGAGCGTGCGTGTGAGGGCGCGGGTTAGTGTTAGCGTACGGGTTAGGATTAGGGGACGGGTGAGGGTCAGGCTTCGGGGAAGGGTTAGGGTTAGGGTTCGGGCTAGGGTTAGGGTTAGGAGACGGGGACGGTTTAGGGTCCAGGTGAGGGTACGGCAACGCTTTAGGGGGAGCGTGCGTGTGAGGGCGCGGGTTAGTGTTAGCGTACGGGTTAGGATTAGGGGACGGGTGAGGGTCAGGCTTCGGGGAAGGGTTAGGGTTAGGGTTCGGGCTAGGGTTAGGGTTAGGGGACGGGGACGGTTTAGGGTCCAGGTGAGGGTACGGCAACGCTTTAGGGGGAGCGTGCGTGTGAGGGCGCGGGTTAGTGTTAGCGTACGGGTTAGGACTAGGGCACGGGTGAGGGTCAGGCTTCGGGGAAGGGTTATGGTTAGGGTTCGGGCTAGGGTTAGGGTTAGGGTATGGGGACGGTTTAGGGTCCAGGTGAGGGTACGGCAACGCTTTAGGGGGAGTGTGCGTGTGAGGACGCGGGTTAGTGTTAGCGTACGGGTTAGGATTAGGGGACGGGTGAGGGTCAGGCTTCGGGGAAGGGTTAGGATTAGGGTTCGGGCTAGGGTAAGGGTTACGGGACGGGGACGGTTTAGGGTCCAGGTGAGGGTACCTGAACGCTGTAGGGGGAGCGTGCGTGTGAGGGCGCGGGTTAGTGTTAGCGTACGGGTTAGGATTAGGGCACGGGTGAGGGTCAGGCTTCGGGGAAGGGTTAGGGTTAGGGTTAGGGCTAGGGTTAGGGTTAGGGGACGGGGACGGTTTAGGGTCCAGGTGAGGGTACGGCAACGCTTTAGGGGGAGCGTGCGTGTGAGGGCGCGGGTTAGTGTTAGCGTACGGGTTAGGATTAGGGGACGGGTGAGGGTCAGGCTTCGGGGAAGTGTTAGGGTTAGGGTTCGGGCTAGGGTTAGGGTTAGGGGACGGGGACGGTTTAGGGTCCAGGTGAGGGTACGGCAACGCTTTAGGGGGAGCGTGCGTGTGAGGGTGCGGGTTAGTGTTAGCGTACGGGTTAGGATTAGGGCACGGGTGAGGGTCAGGCTTCGGGGAAGTGTTAGGGTTAGGGTTCGGGCTAGGGTTAGGGTTAGGGGATGGGGACGGTTTAGGGTCCACGTGAGGGTACGGCAACGCTGTAGGGGGAGCGTGCGTGTGAGGGCGCGGGTTAGTGTTAGCATACGGGTTAGGATTAGGGGACGGGTGAGGGTCAGGCTTCGGGGAAGGGTTAGGGTTAGGGTTCGGGCTAGGGTTAGGGTTAGGGGACGGGTACGGTTTAGGGTCCAGGTGAGGGTACGGCAACGCTTTAGGGGGAGCGTGCGTGTGAGGGCGCGGGTTACTGTTAACCTATGGGTTAGGATTAGGGGACGGGTGAGGGTCAGGCTTCGGGGAAGGGTTAGGGTTAGGGTTCGGGCTAGGTTTAGGGTTAAGGGACGGGGACGGTTTAGGATCCAGGTGAGGGTACAGCAACGCTTTAGGGGGAGCGTGCGTGTGAGGGCGCGGGTTAGTGTTAGCGTACGGGTTAGGATTAGGCGACGGGTGAGGGTCAGGCTTCGGGGAAGGGTTAGGGTTAGGGTTGGTAATAGGGTTAGGGTTAAGGGACGGGGACGGTTTAGGGTCAGGGTGAGGGTACGGCAACGCTTTAGGGGTAGCGCGCGTGTGAGGGCGCGGGTTAGTGTTAGTGTACGGGTTAGGATTAGGGGACGGGTGAGGGTCAGGCTTCGGGGAAGGGCTAGGGTTAGGGTTCGGGCTAGGGTTAGGGTTAGGGGACGGGGACGGTTTAGGGTCCAGGTGAGGGTACGGCAACGCTTTAGGGGGAGCGTGCGTGTGAGGGCGCGGGTTACTGTTAGCGTACGTGTTAGGATTAGGGCACGGGTGAGGGTCAGGATTCGGGGAAGTGTTAGGGTTAGGGTTCGGGCTAGGGTTAGGGTTAGGGGATGGGGACGGTTTAGGGTTCAGGTGAGGGTACGCCAACGCTTTAGAGGGAGCGTGCGTGTGAGGGCGTGGGTTAGTGTTAGCGTACGGGTTAGGATTAGGGGACGGGTGAGGGTCAGGCTTCGGGGAAGGGTTAGGGCTAGTGTTCGGGCTAGGGTTAGGGTTAGGGTTAGGGGACGGTTTAGGGTCCAGGTGAGGGTACGGCAACGCTTTAGGGGGAGCGTGCGTGTGAGGGCGCGGGTTAGTGTTAGTGTACAGGTTAGGATTAGGGGACGGGTGAGGGTCAGGCTTCGGGGAAGGGTTAGGGTTAGGGTTCGGTCTAGGGTTAGGGTTAGGGGACGGGGACGGTTTAGAGTCCAGGTGAGGGTACGGCAACGCTTTAGGGGTAGCGTGCGTGTGAGGGCGCGGGTTAGTGTTAGAGTACGGGTTAGGATTAGGGGACGGGTGAGGGTCAGGCTTCGGGGAAGGGTTAGGGCTAGTGTTCGGGCTAGGGTTAGGTGTAGGGGACGGGGACGGTTTACGGTCCAGGTGAGGGTACGGCAACGCTTTAGGGGGAGCGTGCGTGTGAGGGCGCGGGTTAGTGTTAGCGTACGGGTTAGGATTAGGGGACGGGTGAGGGTCAGGCTTCGGGGAGGGGTTAGGGTTAGGGTTCGGGCTAGGGTTAGGGTTAGGGGACGGGGACGGTTTAGGGTCCAGGTGACGTTACAGCAACGCTTTAGGGGGAGCGTGCGTGTGAGGGCGCGGGTTAGTGTTAGCGTACGGGTTAGGATTAGGGGACGGGTGAGGGTCAGGCTTCGGGGAAGGGTTAGGGCTAGTATTCGGGCTAGGGTTAGGGTTAGGGGACAGGGACGGTTTAGGGTCCAGGTGAGGGTACGGCAACGCTTTAGGGGGAGCGTGCGTGTGAGGGCGCGGGTTAGTGTTAGCGTACGGGTTAGGATTAGGGGACGGGTGAGGGTCAGGCTTCGGGGAAGTGTTAGGGTTAGGGTTCTGGCTGGGGTTAGGGTTAGGGGACGGGAACGGTTTAGGGTCCAGGTGAGGGTTCGGCAACGCTTTAGGGGGAGCGTGCGTGTGAGGGCGCGGGTCAGAGTTAGCGTACGGGTTAGGATTAGGGCACGGGTGAGGGTCAGGCTTCGGGGAAGGGTTAGGGTTAGGGTTCGGGCTAGGGTTAGGGTTAGGGGATGGGGACGGTTTAGGGTCCAGGTGAGGGTACGGCAACGCTGTAGGGGGAGCGTGCGTGTGAGGGCGTGGGTTAGTGTTAGCGTACGGGTTAGGATTAGGGCACGGGTGAGGGTCAGGCTTCGGGGAAGGGTTAGGGTTAGGGTTCGGGCTAGGGTTAGGGTTAGGGGACGGGGACGGTTTAGGGTCCAGGTGAGGGTACGGCAACGCTTTAGGGGGAGCGTGCGTGTGAGGGCGCGGGTTACTGTTAGCGTACGCGTTAGGATTAGGGCACGGGTGAGGGTCAGGCTTCGGGGAAGGGTTAGGGTTAGGGTTCGGGCTAGGGTTAGGGTTAGGGGACGGGGACGGTTTAGGGTCCAGGTGAGGGTACGGCAACGCTTTAGGGGGAGCGTGCGTGTGAGGGCGCGGGTTAGTGTTAACGTACGTGTTAGGATTAGGGGACGGGTGAGGGTCAGGCTTCGGGGAAGGGTTAGGGTTACGGTTCGGGCTAGGGTTAGGGTTAGGGGACGGGGACGGTTTAGGGTCCAGGTGAGGGTACGGCAACGCTTTAGGGGGAGCGTGCGTGTGAGGGCGCGGGTTAGTGTTAGCGTACGGGTTAGGATTAGGGCACGGGTGAGGGTCAGGCTTCGGGGAAGGGTTAGGGTTAGGGTTCGGGCTAGGGTTAGGGTTAGGGGATGGGTACGGTTTAGGGTCCAGGTGAGGGTACGGCAACGCTTTAGGGGGAGCGTGCATGTGAGGGCGCGGGTTAGTGTTAGCGTACGGGTTAGGATTAGGGCACGGGTGAGGGTCAGGCTTCGGGGAAGGGTTAGGGTTAGGGTTCGGGCTAGGGTTAGGGTTAGGGGACGGGGACGGTTTAGGGTCCAGGTGAGGGTACGGCAACGCTTTAGAGGGAGCGTGCGTGTGAGGGTGCAGGTTACTGTTAGCGTACGCGTTAGGATTAGGGGACGGGTGAGTGTCAGGCTTCGGGGAAGGGTTAGGGTTAGGGTTCGGGCTAGGGTTAGGGTTAGGGGACGGGGACTGTTTAGGGTCCAGGTGAGGGTACGGCAACGCTTTAAGGGGAGCGTGCGTGTGAGGGCGCGGGTTACTGTTAGCGTACGGGTTAGGATTAGGGGACGGGTGAGGGTCAGGCTTCGGGGAAGGGTTAGGGTTAGGGTTCGGGCTAGGGTTAGGGTTACGGGACGAGGACGGTTTAGGGTCCAGGTGAGGGTACGGCAACGCTTTAGGGGGAGCGCACGTGTGAGGGTGCGGGTTAGTGTTAGCGTACGTGTTAGGATTAGGGGACGGGTGAGGGTCAGGTTTCGGGGAAGGGTTAGGGTTAGGGTTCGGGCTAGGCTTAGGGTTAGGGGACGGGGACGGTTTAGGGTCCAGGTGAGGGTACCTCAACGCTGTAGGGGGAGCGTGCGTGTGAGGGCGCGGGTTAGTGTTAGCGTACGGGTTAGGATTAGGGCACGGGTGAGGGTCAGGCTTCGGGGAAGGGTTAGGGTTAGGGTTCGGGCTAGGGTTAGGGTTAGGGGACGGGGACGGTTTAGGGTCCAGGTGAGGGTACGGCAACGCTTTAGGGGGAGCGTGCGTGTGAGGGCGCGGGTTAGTGTTAGCGTACGGGTTAGGATTAGGGGACGGGTGAGGGTCAGGCTTCGGGGAAGGGTTAGGGTTAGGGTTCGGGCTAGGGTTAGGGTTAGGGGACGGGGACGGTTTAGGGTCCAGGTGAGGGTACGGCAACGCTTTAGGGGGAGCGTGCGTGTGAGGGCGCGGGTTAGTGTTAGCGTACGGGTTAGGATTAGGGGACGGGTGAGGGTCAGGCTTCGGGGAAGGGTTAGGGTTAGGGTTCGGGCTAGGGTTAGGGTTAGGGGACGGGGACGGTTTAGGGTCCAGGTGAGGGTACGGCAACGCTTTAGGGGGAGCGTGCGTGTGAGGGCGCGGGTTAGTGTTAGCGTACGGGTTAGGACTAGGGCACGTGTGAGGGTCAGGCTTCGGGGAAGGGTTAGGGTTAGGGTTCAGGCTAGGGTTAGGGTTAGGGTATGGGGACGGTTTAGGGTCCAGGTGAGGGTACGGCAACGCTTTAGGGGGAGTGTGCGTGTGAGGGCGCGGGTTAGTGTTAGCGTACGGGTTAGGATTAGGGGACGGGTGAGGGTCAGGCTTCGGGGAAGGGTTAGGATTAGGGTTCGGGCTAGGGTAAGGGTTACGGGACGGGGACGGTTTAGGGTCCAGGTGAGGGTACCTGAACGCTTTAGGGGGAGCGTGCGTGTGAGGGCGCGGGTTAGTGGTAGCCTACGGGTTAGGTTTAGGACACGGGTGAGGGTCAGGCTTCGGGGAAGGGTTAGGGTTAGGGTTCGGGCTAGGGTTAGGGTTAGGGGACGGGGACTGTTTAGGGTCCAGGTGAGGGTACGGCAACGCTTTAGGGGGAGCGTGCGTGTGAGGGCGCGGGTTAGTGTTAGCGTACGGGTTAGGATTAGGGGACGGGTCAGGGTCAGGCTTCGGGGAAGGGCTAGGGTTAGGGTTCGGGCTAGGGTTAGGGTTAGGGGACGGGGACGGTTTAGGGTCCAGGTGAGGGTACTGCAACGCTTTAGGGGGAGCGTGCGTGTGAGGGCGTGGGTTAGTGTTAGCGTACGGGTTAGGATTAGGGCACGGGTGAGGGTCAGGTTTCGGGGAAGGGTTAGGGTTAGGGTTCGGGCTAGGGTTAGGGTTAGGGGACGGGGACTGTTTAGGGTCCAGGTGAGGGTACGGCAACGCTTTAGGGGGAGCGTGCGTGTGAGGGCGTGGGTTAGTGTTAGCGTACGGGTTAGGATTAGCGGACGGGTGAGGGTCAGGATTCGGGGAAGGGTTAGGGTTATGGTTCGGGCTAGGGTTAGGGTTAGGGGATGGGGACGGTTTAGGGTCCAGGTGAGGGTACGGCAACGCTGTAGGGGGAGCGTGCGTGTGAGGGCGAGGGTTAGTGTTAGCGTACGGGTTAGGATTAGGGGACGGGTGAGGGTCAGGCTTCGGGGAAGGGTTAGGGTTAGTGTTCGGGCTAGGGTTAGGGTTAGGGAACTGGGACGGTTTAGGGTCCAGGTGAGGGTACTGCAACGCTTTAGGTGGAGCGTGCGTGTGAGGGCGTGGGTTAGTGTTAGCGTACGGGTTAGGATTAGGGCACGGGTGAGGGTCAGGCTTCGGGGAAGGGTTAGGGTTAGGGTTCGGGCTAGGGTTAGGGTTAGGGTTAGGGGACGGTTTAGGGTACAGGTGAGGGTACGGCAACGCTTTTCGGGGACCGTGTGTGTGAGGGGGCGGGTTAGTGTTAGCGTACGGGTTAGGATCAGGGGACGGGTGAGGGTCAGGCTTCGGGGAAGGGTTAGGGTTAGGGTTCGGGCTAGGGTTAGGGTTAGGGGACGGGGACGGTTTAGGGTCCAGGTGAGGGTACGGCAACGCTTTAGGGGGAGCGTGCATGTGAGGGCGCGGGTTAGTGTTAGCGTACGGGTTAGGATTAGGGGACGGGTGAGGGTCAGGTTTCGGGGAAGTGTTAGGGTTAGGGTTCGGGCTAGGGTTACGGTTAGGGGATGGGGACGGTTTAGGGTCCAGGTGAGGGTACGGCAACGCTGTAGGGGTAGCGTGCGTGTGAGGGCGCGGGTTAGTGTTAGCGTACGGGTTAGGATTAGGGGACGGGTGAGGGTCAGGCTTTGGGGAAGGGTTAGGGTTAGGGTTCGGGCTAGGGTTAGGGTTAGGGGACGGGGACGGTTTAGGGTCCAGGTGAGGGTACGGCAACGCTTTAGTGGGAGCGTGCGTGTGAGGGCGCGTGTTAGTGTTAGCGTACGGGTTAGGATCAGGGGACGGGTGAGGGTCAGGCTTCGGGGAAGGGTTAGGGCTAGGGTTCGGGCTCGGGTTAGGGTTAGGGGACGGGGACGGTTTAGGGTACAGGTGAGGGTACGGCAACGCCTTAGGGGGAGCGTGCGTGTGAGGGCGAGGGATAGTGTTAGCGTACGGGTTAGGATTAGGGCATGGGTGAGGGTCAGGCTTCGGGGAAGGGTTAGGGTTAGGGTTCGGGCTAGGGTTAGGGTTAGGGGACGGGGAGGGTTTAGGGTCCAGGTGAGGGAACGGCAACGCTTTAGGGGGAGCGTGCGTGTGAGGGCGCGGGTTAGTGTTAGCGTACGGGTTAGGATTAGGGGACGGGTGAGGGTCAGGCTTCGGGGAAGGGTTAGGGTTAGGGTTCGGGCTAGGGTTAGGGTTAGGGGACGGGGACGGTTTAGGGTCCAGGTGAGGGTACGGCAACGGTGTAGGGGGAGCGTGCATTTGAGGGCGCGGGTTAGTGTTAGCGTACGGGTTAGGATTAGGGGACGGGTGAGGGTCAGGCTTCGGGGAAGGGTTAGGGTTAGGGTTCGGGCTAGGGTTAGGGTTAGGGGACGGGGACGGTTTAGGGTACAGGTGAGGGTACTGCAACGCTTTAGGGGGAGCGTGTGTGTCAGGGCGCGGGTTAGTGTTAGCGTACGGGTTAGGATTAGGGCACGGGTGAGGGTCAGCCTTCGGGGAAGGGTTAGGGTTAGGGTTCGGGCTAGGGTTAGGGTTAGGGGACGGGGACGGTTTAGGGTCCAGGTGAGGGTACTGCAACGCTTTAGGGGGAGCGTGTGTGTGAGGGCACGGGTTATTGTTAGCGTACGGGTTACGATTAGGGCACGGGTGAGGGTCAGGCTTCGGTGAAGGGTTAGGGTTAGGGTTCGGGCTAGGGTTAGGGTTAGGGGACGGGGACGGTTTAGGGTCCAGGTGAGGGTACGGCAACGCTTTAGGGGGAGCGCGCGTGTGAGGGCGCCCGTTAGTGTTAGCGTACGGGTTAGGATTAGGGGACGGGTGAGGGTCAGGCTTCGGGGAAGGGTTAGGGTTAGGTTTCGGGCTAGGGTTAGGGTTAGCGGACGGGGACGGTTTAGGGTCCAGGTGAGGGTACGGCAACGCTTTAGGGGGAGCGTGCGTGTGAGGGCGCGGGTTAGTGTTAGCGTACGGGTTAGGATTAGGGCACGGGTGAGGGTCAGGCTTCGGGGAAGGGTTAGGGTTAGGGTTCGGGCTAGGGTTAGGGTTAGGGGACGGGGACGGTTTAGGGTCCAGGTGAGGGTACGGCAACGCTTTAGGGGGAGCGTGCGTGTGAGGGCGCGGGTTAGTGTTAGCGTACGGGTTAGGATTAGGGGACGGGTGAGGGTCAGGCTTCGGGGAAGTGTTAGGGCTAGTGTTCGGGCTAGGGTTAGGGTTAGGGGACGGGGACGGTTTAGGGTCCAGGTGAGGGTACGGCAACGCTTTAGGGGGAGCGTGCGTGTGAGGGCGCGGGTTAGTGTTAGCGTACGGGTTAGGATTAGGGGACGGGTGAGGGTCAGGCTTCGGGGAAGTGTTAGGGTTAGGGTTCGGGCTAGGGTTAGGGTTAGGGGACGGGGACGGTTTAGGGTCCAGGTGAGGGTACGGCAACGCTTTAGGGGGAGCGTGCGTGTGAGGGCGCGGGTTAGTGTTAGCGTACGGGTTAGGATTAGGGCACGGGTGAGGGTCAGGCTTCGGGGAAGTGTTAGGGTTAGGGTTCGGGCTAGGGTTAGGGTTAGGGGATTGGGACGGTTTAGGGTCCAGGTGAGGGTACGGCAACGCTGTAGGGGGAGCGTGCGTGTGAGGGCGCGGGTTAGTGTTAGCATACGGGTTAGGATTAGGGGACGGGTGAGGGTCAGGCTTCGGGGAAGGGTTAGGGTTAGGGTTCAGGCTAGGGTTAGGGTTAGGGGACGGGGACGGTTTAGGGTCCAGGTGAGGGTACGGCAACGCTTTAGGGGGAGCGTGCGTGTGAGGGCGCGGGTTACTGTTAGCCTATGGGTTAGGATTAGGGGACGGGTGAGGGTCAGGCTTCGGGGAAGGGTTAGGGTTAGGGTTCGGGCTAGGTTTAGGGTTAAGGGACGGGGACGGTTTAGGATCCAGGTGAGGGTACAGCAACGCTTTAGGGGGAGCGTGCGTGTGAGGGCGCGGGTTAGTGTTAGCGTACGGGTTAGGATTAGGCGACGGGTGAGGGTCAGGCTTCGGGGAAGGGTTAGGGTTAGGGTTGGTAATAGGGTTAGGGTTAAGGGACGGGGACGGTTTAGGGTCCAGGTGAGGGTACGGCAACGCTTTAGGGGTAGCGCGCGTGTGAGGGCGCGGGTTAGTGTTAGTGTACGGGTTAGGATTAGGGGACGGGTGAGGGTCAGGCTTCGGGGAAGGGCTAGGGTTAGGGTTCGGGCTAGGGTTAGGGTTAGGGGACGGGGACGGTTTAGGGTCCAGGTGAGGGTACGGCAACGCTTTAGGGGGAGCGTGCGTGTGAGGGCGCGGGTTACTGTTAGCGTACGTGTTAGGATTAGGGCACGGGTGAGGGTCAGGATTCGGGGAAGTGTTAGGGTTAGGGTTTGGGCTAGGGTTAGGGTTAGGGGATGGGGACGGTTTAGGGTTCAGGTGAGGGTACGCCAACGCTTTAGAGGGAGCGTGCGTGTGAGGGCGTGGGTTAGTGTTAGCGTACGTGTTAGGATTAGGGGACGGGTGAGGGTCAGGCTTCGGGGAAGGGTTAGGGCTAGTGTTCGGGCTAGGGTTAGGGTTAGGGTTAGGGGACGGTTTAGGGTCCAGGTGAGGGTACGGCAACGCTTTAGAGGGAGCGTGCGTGTGAGGGCGCGGGTTAGTGTTAGTGTACAGGTTAGGATTAGGGGACGGGTGAGGGTCAGGCTTCGGGGAAGGGTTAGGGTTAGGGTTCGGTCTAGGGTTAGGGTTAGGGGACGGGGACGGTTTAGAGTCCAGGTGAGGGTACGGCAACGTTTTAGGGGTAGCGTGCGTGTGAGGGCGCGGGTTAGTGTTAGAGTACGGGTTAGGATTAGGGGACGGGTGAGGGTCAGGCTTCGGGGAAGGGTTAGGGCTAGTGTTCGGGCTAGGGTTAGGTGTAGGGGACGGGGACGGTTTACGGTCCAGGTGAGGGTACGGCAACGCTTTAGGGGGAGCGTGCGTGTGAGGGCGCGGGTTAGTGTTAGCGTACGGGTTAGGATTAGGGGACGGGTGAGGGTCAGGCTTCGGGGAAGGGTTAGGGTTAGGGTTCGGGCTAGGGTTAGGGTTAGGGGACGGGGACGGTTTAGGGTCCAGGTGACGTTACGGCAACGCTTTAGGGGGAGCGTGCGTGTGAGGGCGCGGGTTAGTGTTAGCGTACGGGTTAGGATTAGGGGACGGGTGAGGGTCAGGCTTCGGGGAAGGGTTAGGGCTAGTATTCGGGCTAGGGTTAGGGTTAGGGGACGGGGACGGTTTAGGGTCCAGGTGAGGGTACGGGAACGCTTTAGGGGGAGCGTGCGTGTGAGGGCGCGGGTTAGTGTTAGCGTACGGGTTAGGATTAGGGGACGGGTGAGGGTCAGGCTTCGGGGAAGGGTTAGGGTTAGGGTTCGGGCTAGGGTTAGGGTTAGGGGACGGGGACGGTTTAGGGTCCAGGTGAGGGTACGGCAACGCTTTAGGGGGAGCGTGCGTGTGAGGGCGCGGGTTACTGTTAGCGTACGCGTTAGGATTAGGGCACGGGTGAGGGTCAGGCTTCGGGGAAGGGTTAGGGTTAGGGTTCGGGCTAGGGTTAGGGTTAGGGGACGGGGACGGTTTAGGGTCCAGGTGAGGGTACGGCAACGCTTTAGGGGGAGCGTGCGTGTGAGGGCGCGGGTTAGTGTTAGCGTACGGGTTAGGATTAGGGGACGGGTGAGGGTCAGGCTTCGGAGAAGTGTTAGGGTTAGGGTTCGGGCTAGGGTTAGGGTTAGGGGACGGGAACGGTTTAGGGTCCAGGTGAGGGTACGGCAACTCTTTAGGGGGAGCGTGCGTGTGAGGGCGCGGGTTAGTTTTAGCGTACGGGTTAGGATTAGGGGACGGGTGAGGGTCAGGCTTCGGGGAAGGGTTAGGGCTAGTGTTCGGGCTAGGGTTAGGGTTAGGGGACGGGGACGGTTTACGGTCCAGGTGAGGGTACGACAACGCTTTAGGGGGAGCGTGCGTGTGAGGGCGCGGGTTAGTGTTAGCGTACGGGTTAGGATTAGGGGACGGGTGAGGGTCAGGCTTCGGGGAAGGGTTAGGGTTAGGGTTAGGGTTCGGGCTAGGGTTAGGGTTAGGGGACGGGGACGGTTTAGGGTCCAGGTGAGGGTACGGCAACGCTTTAGGGGGAGCGTGCGTGTGAGGGCGCGGGTTACTGTTAGCGTACGTGTTAGGATTAGGGGACGGGTGAGGGTCAGGCTTCGGGGAAGGGTTAGGGTTACGGTTCGGGCTAGGGTTAGGGTTAGGGGACGGGGACGGTTTAGGGTCCAGGTGAGGGTACGGCAACGCTTTAGGGGGAGCGTGCGTGTGAGGGCGCGGGTTAGTGTTAGCGTACGGGTTAGGATTAGGGCACGGGTGAGGGTCAGGCTTCGGGGAAGGGTTAGGGTTAGGGTTCGGGCTAGGGTTAGGGTTAGGGGATGGGTACGGTTTAGGGTCCAGGTGAGGGTACGGCAACGCTTTAGGGGGAGCGTGCATGTGAGGGCGCGGGTTAGTGTTAGCGTACGGGTTAGGATTAGGGCACGGGTGAGGGTCAGGCTTCGGGGAAGGGTTAGGGTTAGGGTTCGGGCTAGGGTTAGGGTTAGGGGACGGGGACGGTTTAGGGTCCAGGTGAGGGTACGGCAACGCTTTAGGGGGAGCGTGCGTGTGAGGGTGCGTGTTACTGTTAGCGTACGCGTTAGGATTAGGGGACGGGTGAGTGTCAGGCTTCGGGGAAGGGTTAGGGTTAGGGTTCGGGCTAGGTTTAGGGTTAGGGGACGGGGACTGTTTAGGGTCCAGGTGAGGGTACGGCAACGCTTTAAGGGGAGCGTGCGTGTGAGGGCGCGGGTTAGTGTTAGCGTACGGGTTAGGATTAGGGGACGGGTGAGGGTCAGGCTTCGGGGAAGGGTTAGGGTTAGGGTTCGGGCTAGGGTTAGGGTTACGGGACGAGGACGGTTTAGGGTCCAGGTGAGGGTACGGCAACGCTTTAGGGGGAGCGCACGTGTGAGGGTGCGGGTTAGTGTTAGCGTACGGGTTAGGATTAGGGGACGGGTGAGGGTCAGGTTTCGGGGAAGGGTTAGGGTTAGGGTTCGGGCTAGGCTTAGGGTTAGGGGACGGGGACGGTTTAGGGTCCAGGTGAGGGTACCTCAACGCTGTAGGGGGAGCGTGCGTGTGAGGGCGCGGGTTAGTGTTAGCGTACGGGTTAGGATTAGGGCACGGGTGAGGGTCAGGCTTCGGGGAAGGGTTAGGGTTAGGGTTCGGGCTAGGGTTAGGGTTAGGGGACGGGGACGGTTTAGGGTCCAGGTGAGGGTACGGCAACGCTTTAGGGGGAGCGTGCGTGTGAGGGCGCGGGTTAGTGTTAGCGTACGGGTTAGGATTAGGGGACGGGTGAGGGTCAGGCTTCGGGGAAGGGTTAGGGTTAGGGTTCGGGCTAGGGTTAGGGTTAGGGGACGGGGACGGTTTAGGGTCCAGGTGAGGGTACGGCAACGCTTTAGGGGGAGCATGCGTGTGAGGGCGCGGGTTAGTGTTAGCGTACGGGTTAGGATTAGGGGACGGGTGAGGGTCAGGCTTCGGGGAAGGGTTAGGGTTAGGGTTCGGGCTAGGGTTAGGGTTAGGGGACGGGGACGGTTTAGGGTCCAGGTGAGGGTACGGCAACGCTTTAGGGGGAGCGTGCGTGTGAGGGCGCGGGTTAGTGTTAGCGTACGGGTTAGGACTAGGGCACGGGTGAGGGTCAGGCTTCGGGGAAGGGTTAGGGTTAGGGTTCGGGCTAGGGTTAGGGTTAGGGTATGGGGACGGTTTAGGGTCCAGGTGAGGGTACGGCAACGCTTTAGGCGGAGTGTGCGTGTGAGGGCGCGGGTTAGTGTTAGCGTACGGGTTAGGATTAGGGGACGGGTGAGGGTCAGGCTTCGGGGAAGGGTTAGGATTAGGGTTCGGGCTAGGGTAAGGGTTACGGGACGGGGACGGTTTAGGGTCCAGGTGAGGGTACCTGAACGCTGTAGGGGGAGCGTGCGTGTGAGGGCGCGGGTTAGTGTTAGCGTACGTGTTAGGATTAGGGCACGGGTGAGGGTCAGGGTTCGGGGAAGGGTTAGGGTTAGGGTTAGGGCTAGGGTTAGGGTTAGGGGACGGGGACGGTTTAGGGTCCAGGTGAGGGTACGGCAACGCTTTAGGGGGAGCGTGCCTGTGAGGGCGCGGGTTAGTGTTAGAGTACGGGTTACGATTAGCGGACGGGTGAGGGTCAGGCTTCGGGAAAGGGTTAGGGATAGGGTTCGGGCTAGGTTTAGTGTTAGGGGACGGGGACTGTTTAGGGTCCAGGTGAGGGTACGGCAACGCTTTAGGGGGAGCGTGCGTGTGAGGGCGCGAGTTAGCGTTAGCGTACGGGTTAGGATTAGGGGACGGGTGAGGGTCAGGCTTCAGGGAATGGTTAGGGTTAGGGTTCGTGCTACGGTTAGGGATAGGGGACGGGGACGGTTTCGGGTCCAGGTGAGGGTACGGCAACACTTTAGGGGGAGCGTGCGTGTTAGGGCGCGGGTTAGCATTAGCGTACGGGTTAGGATTAGGAGACGGGTGAGGGTCAGGCTTAGGGGAAGGGTTAGGGTTAGGGTTCGGTCTACGGTTAGGGTTAGGGGACGGGGATTGTTTAGGGTACAGGTGAGGGTATGGCAACGCTTTAGGGGGAGCGTGCGTGTGAGGGCGCGGGTTAGTGGTAGCCTACGGGTTAGGTTTAGGACACGGGTGAGGGTCAGGCTTCGGGGAAGGGTTAGGGTTAGGGTTCGGGCTAGGGTTAGGGTTAGGGGACGGGGACTGTTTAGGGTCCAGGTGAGGGTACGGCAACGCTTTAGGGGGAGCGTGCGTGTGAGGGCGCGGGTTAGTTTTAGCGTACGGGTTAGGATTAGGGGACGGGTGAGGGTCAGGCTTCGGGGAAGGTTTAGGGTTAGGGTTCGGGCTAGGGTTAGGGTTAGGGGACGGGGACGGTTTAGGGTCCAGGTGAGGGTACTGCAACGCTTTAGGGGGAGCGTGCGTGTGAGGGCGTGGGTTAGTGTTAGCGTACGGGTTAGGATTAGGGCACGGGTGAGGGTCAGGTTTCGGGGAAGGGTTAGGGTTAGGGTTCGGGCTAGGGTTAGGGTTAGGGGACGGGGAGGGTTTAGGGTCCAGATGAGGGAACGGCAACGCTTTAGGGGGAGCGTGCGTGTGAGGGCGCGGGTTAGTGTTAGCGTACGGGTTAGGATTAGGGGACGGGTGAGGGTCAGGCTTCGGGGAAGGGTTAGGGTTAGGGTTCGGGCTAGGGTTAGGGTTAGGGGACGGGGACGGTTTAGGGTCCAGGTGAGGGTACGGCAACACTTTAGGGGGAGCGTGTGTGTGAGGGCGCGGGTTAGTGTTAGCGTACGGGTTAGGATTACGGGACGGGTGAGGGTCAGGCTTCGGGGAAGGGTTAGGGTTAGGGTTCGGGCTAGGGTTAGGGTTAGGGGACGGGGACTGTTTAGGGTCCAGGTGAGGGTACGGCAACGCTTTAGGGGGAGCGTGCGTGTGAGGGCGCGGGTTAGTGTTAGCGTACGGGTTAGGATTAGGGGACGGGTGAGGGTCAGGCTTCGGGGAAGTGTTAGGGTTAGGGTTCGGGCTAGGGTTAGGGTTAGGGGACGGGGACGGTTTAGGGTCGAGGTGAGGGTACGGCAACGCTGTAGGGGGAGCGTGCGTGTGAGGGCGCGGGTTAGTGTTAGCGTACGGGTTAGGATTAGGGGACGGGTGAGGGTCAGGCTTCGGGGAAGTGTTAGGGTTAGGGTTCGGGCTAGGGTTAGGGTTAGGGGACGGGGACGGTTTAGGGTCCAGGTGAGGGTACTGCAACGCTTTAGGGGGAGCGTGTGTGTGAGGGCGCGGGTTAGTGTTAGCGTACGGGTTAGGATTAGGGCACGGGTGAGGGTCAGGCTTCGGGGAAGGGTTAGGGTTAGGGTTCGGGCTAGGGTTAGGGTTAGGGGACGGGGACGGTTTAGGGTCCAGGTGAGGGTACGGCAACGCTTTAGGGGGAGCGTGTGTGTGAGGGCACGGGTTAGTGTTAGCGTACGGGTTAGGATTAGGGCACGGGTGAGGGTCAGGCTTCGGGGAAGGGTTAGGGTTAGGGTTCAGGCTAGGGTTAGGGTTAGGGGACGGGGACGGTTTAGGGTCCAGGTGAGGGTACGGCAACGCTTTAGGGGGAGCGTGCGTGTGAGGGTGCGGGTTAGTGTTAGCGAACGGGTTAGGATTAGGGGACGGGTGACGGTCAGGTTTCGGGGAAGGGTTAGGGTTAGGGTTCGGGCTAGGGTTAGGGTTAGGGGATGGGGACGGTTTAGGGTCCAGGTGAGGGTACGGCAACGCTGTAGGGGGAGCGTGCGTGTGAGGGCGCGGGTTAGTGTTAGCGTACGGGTTAGGATTATGGGACGGGTGAGGGTCAGGCTTCGGGGAAGTGTTAGGGTTAGGGTTCGGGCTAGGGTTAGGGTTAGGGGACGGGGACGGTTTAGGGTCCAGGTGAGGGTACGGCAACGCTTTAGGGGGAGCGTGCGTGTGAGGGCGCGGGTTAGTGTTAGCGTACGGGTTAGGATTAGGGGACGGGTGAGGGTCAGGCTTCGGGGAAGGGTTAGGGTTAGGGTTGGTCCTAGGGTTAGGGTTAGGGGACGGGGACGGTTTAGGGTCCAGGTGAGGGTACGGCAACGCTTTAGGGGGAGCGTGCGTGTGAGGGCGCGGGTTAGTGGTAGCGTACGGGTTAGGATTAGGACACGGGTGAGGGTCAGGCTTCGGGGAAGGGTTAGGGTTAGGGTTCGGGCTAGGGTTAGGGTTAGGGGACGGGGACTGTTTAGGGTAAAGGTGAGGGTACGGCAACGCTTTAGGGGGAGCGTGCGTGTGAGGGCGCGGGTTAGTGTTAGCGTACGGGTTAGGATTAGGGGACGGGTGAGGGTCAATCTTCGGGGAAGGGTTAGGGTTATGGTTCGGGCTAGGGTTAGGGTTAGGGGATGGGGACGGTTTAGGGTCCAGGTGAGGGTACGGCAACGCTGTAGGGGGAGCGTGCGTGTGAGGGCGCGGGTTAGTGTTAGCGTACGGGTTAGGATTAGGGGACGGGTGAGGGTCAGGCTTCGGGGAAGGGTTAGGGTTAGTGTTCGGGCTAGGGTTAGGGTTAGGGAACTGGGACGGTTTAGGGTCCAGGTGAGGGTACTGCAACGCTTTAGGGGGAGCGTGCGTGTGAGGGCGTGGGTTAGTGTTAGCGTACGGGTTAGGATTAGGGCACGGGTGAGGGTCAGGCTTCGGGGAAGGGTTAGGGTTAGGGTTCGGGCTAGGGTTAGGGTTAGGGTTAGGGGACGGTTTAGGGTCCAGGTGAGGGTACGGCAACGCTTTTCGGGGACCGTGTGTGTGAGGGGGCGGGTTAGTGTTAGCGTACGGGTTAGGATCAGGGGACGGGTGAGGGTCAGGCTTCGGGGAAGGGTTAGGGTTAGGGTTCGGGCTAGGGTTAGGGTTAGGGGACGGGGACGGTTTAGGGTCCAGGTGAGGGTACGGCAACGCTTTAGGGGGAGCGTGCGTGTGAGGGCGCGGGTTAGTGTTAGCGTACGGGTTAGGATTAGGGGACGGGTGAGGGTCAGGTTTCGGGGAAGTGTTAGGGTTAGGGTTCGGGCTAGGGTTACGGTTAGGGGATGGGGACGGTTTAGGGTCCAGGTGAGGGTATGGCAACGCTGTAGGGGTAGCGTGCGTGTGAGGGCGCGGGTTAGTGTTAGCGTACGGGTTAGGATTAGGGGACGGGTGAGGGTCAGGCTTTGGGGAAGGGTTAGGGTTAGGGTTCGGGCTAGGGTTAGGGTTAGGGGACGGGGACGGTTTAGGGTCCAGGTGAGGGTACGGCAACGCTTTAGTGGGAGCGTGCGTGTGAGGGCGCGGGTTAGTGTTAGCGTACGGGTTAGGATCAGGGGACGGGTGAGGGTCAGGCTTCGGGGAAGGGTTAGGGCTAGGGTTCGGGCTCGGGTTAGGGTTAGGGGACAGGGACGGTTTAGGGTACAGGTGAGGGTACGGCAACGCCTTAGGGGGAGCGTGCGTGTGAGGGCGAGGGATAGTGTTAGCGTACGGGTTAGGATTAGGGCACGGGTGAGGGTCAGGCTTCGGGGAAGGGTTAGGGTTAGGGTTCGGGCTAGGGTTAGGGTTAGGGGACGGGGAGGGTTTAGGGTCCAGGTGAGGGAACGGCAACGCTTTAGGGGGAGCGTGCGTGTGAGGGCGCGGGTTAGTGTTAGCGTACGGGTTAGGATTAGGGGACGGGTGAGGGTCAGGCTTCGGGGAAGGGTTAGGGTTAGGGTTCGGGCTAGGGTTAGGGTTAGGGGACGGGGACGGTTTAGGGTCCAGGTGAGGGTACGGCAACGGTGTAGGGGGAGCGTGCGTGTGAGGGCGCGGGTTAGTGTTAGCGTACGGGTTAGGATTAGGGGACGGGTGAGGGTCAGGCTTCGGGGAAGGGTTAGGGTTAGGGTTCGGGCTAGGGTTAGGGTTAGGGGACGGGGACGGTTTAGAGTCCAGGTGAGGGTACTGCAACGCTTTAGGGGGAGCGTGTGTGTCAGGGCGCGGGTTAGTGTTAGCGTACGGGTTAGGATTAGGGCACGGGTGAGGGTCAGGCTTCGGGGAAGGGTTAGGGTTAGGGTTCGGGCTAGGGTTAGGGTTAGGGGACGGGGACAGTTTAGGGTCCAGGTGAGGGTACTGCAACGCTTTAGGGGGAGCGTGTGTGTAAGGGCACGGGTTAGTGTTAGCGTACGGGTTAGGATTAGGGCACGGGTGAGGGTCAGGCTTCGGGGAAGGGTTAGGGTTAGGGTTCGGGCTAGGGTTAGGGTTAGGGGACGGGGACGGTTTAGGGTCCAGGTGAGGGTACGGCAACGCTTTAGGGGGAGCGCGCGTGTGAGGGCGCCCGTTAGTGTTAGCGTACGGGTTAGGATTAGGGGACGGGTGAGGGTCAGGCTTCGGGGAAGGGTTAGGGTTAGGGTTCGGGCTAGGGTTAGGGTTAGCGGACGGGGACGGTTTAGGGTCCAGGTGAGGGTACGGCAACGCTTTAGGGGGAGCGTGCGTGTGAGGGCGCGGGTTAGTGTTAGCGTACGGGTTAGGATTAGGGCACGGGTGAGGGTCAGGCTTCGGGGAAGGGTTAGGGTTAGGGTTCGGGCTAGGGTTAGGGTTAGGGGACGGGGACGGTTTAGGGTCCAGGTGAGGGTACGGCAACGCTTTAGGGGGAGCGTGCGTGTGAGGGCGCGGGTTAGTGTTAGCGTACGGGTTAGGATTATGGGACGGGTGAGGGTCAGGCTTCGGGGAAGTGTTAGGGCTAGTGTTCGGGCTAGGGTGAGGGTTAGGGGACGGGGACGGTTTAGGGTCCAGGTGAGGGTACGGCAACGCTTTAGGGGGAGCGTGCGTGTGAGGGCGCGGGTTAGTGTTAGCGTACGGGTTAGGATTAGGGGACGGGTGAGGGTCAGGCTTCGGGGAAGGGTTAGGGTTAGGGTTCGGGCTAGGGTTAGGGTTACGGGACGAGGACGGTTTAGGGTCCAGGTGAGGGTACGGCAACGCTTTAGGGGGAGCGCGCGTGTGAGGGTGCGGGTTAGTGTTAGCGTACGGGTTAGGATTAGGGGACGGGTGAGGGTCAGGTTTCGGGGAAGGGTTAGGGTTAGGGTTCGGGCTAGGGTTAGGGTTAGGGGACGGGGACGGTTTAGGGTCCAGGTGAGGGTACCTCAACGCTGTAGGGGGAGCGTGCGTGTGAGGGCGCGGGTTAGTGTTAGCGTACGGGTTAGGATTAGGGCACGGGTGAGGGTCAGGCTTCGGGGAAGGGTTAGGGTTAGGGTTCGGGCTAGGGTTAGGGTTAGGGGACGGGGACGGTTTAGGGTCCAGGTGAGGGTACGGCAACGCTTTAGGGGGAGCGTGCAAGTGAGGGCGCGGGTTAGTGTTAGCGTACGGGTTAGGATTAGGGGACGGGTGAGGGTCAGGCTTCGGGGAAGGGTTAGGGTTAGGGTTCGGGCTAGGGTTAGGGTTAGGGGACGGGGACGGTTTAGGGTCCAGGTGAGGGTACGGCAACGCTTTAGGGGGAGCGTGCGTGTGAGGGCGCGGGTTAGTGTTAGCGTACGGGTTAGGATTAGGGGACGGGTGAGGGTCAGGCTTCGGGGAAGGGTTAGGGTTAGGGTTCGGGCTAGGGTTAGGGTTAGGGGACGGGGACGGTTTAGGGTGCAGGTGAGGGTACGGCAACGCTTTAGGGGGAGCGTGCGTGTGAGGGCGCGGGTTAGTGTTAGCGTACGGGTTGGCACTAGGGCACGGGTGAGGGTCAGGCTTCCGGGAAGGGTTAGGGTTAGGGTTCGGGCTAGGGTTAGGGTTAGGGTATGGGGACGGTTTAGGGTCCAGGTGAGGGTACGGCAACGCTTTAGGGGGAGTGTGCGTGTGAGGGCGCGGGTTAGTGTTAGCGTACGGGTTAGGATTAGGGGACGGGTGAGGGTCAGGCTTCGGGGAAGGGTTAGGATTAGGGTTCGGGCTAGGGTAAGGGTTACGGGACGGGGACGGTTTAGGGTCCAGGTGAGGGTACCTGAACGCTGTAGGGGGAGCGTGCGTGTGAGGGCGCGGGTTAGTGTTAGCGTACGGGTTAGGATTAGGGGACGGGTGAGGGTCAGGCTTCGGGGAAGTGTTAGGGTTAGGGTTCGGGCTAGGGTTAGGGTTAGGGGACGGGGACGGTTTAGGGTCCAGGTGAGGGTACGGCAACGCTTTAGGGGGAGCGTGCGTGTGAGGGCGCGGGTTAGTGTTAGCGTACGGGTTAGGATTAGGGCACGGGTGAGGGTCAGGCTTCGGGGAAGTGTTAGGGTTAGGGTTCGGGCTAGGGTTAGGGTTAGGGGACGGGGACGGTTTAGGGTCCAGGTGAGGGTACGGCAACGCTTTAGGGGGAGCGTGCGTGTGAGGGCGCGGGTTAGTGTTAGCGTACGGGTTAGGATTAGGGCACGGGTGAGGGTCAGGCTTCGGGGAAGTGTTAGGGTTAGGGTTCGGGCTAGGGTTAGGGTTAGGGGATGGGGACGGTTTAGGGTCCAGGTGAGGGTACGGCAACGCTGTAGGGGGAGCGTGCGTGTGAGGGCGCGGGTTAGTGTTAGCATACGGGTTAGGATTAGGGGACGGGTGAGGGTCAGGCTTCGGGGAAGGGTTAGGGTTAGTGTTCGGGCTAGGGTTAGGGTTAGGGAACTGGGACGGTTTAGGGTCCAGGTGAGGGTACTGCAACGCTTTAGGGGGAGCGTGCGTGTGAGGGCGTGGGTTAGTGTTAGCGTACGGGTTAGGATTAGGGCACGGGTGAGGGTCAGGCTTCGGGGAAGGGTTAGGTTTAGGGTTCGGGCTAGGGTTAGGGTTAGGGTTAGGGGACGGTTCAGGGTCCAGGTGAGGGTACGGCAACGCTTTAGGGGGAGCGTGCGTGTGAGGGCGCGGGTTAGTGTTAGCGTACGGGTTAGGATTAGGGGACGGGTGAGGGTCAGGTTTCGGGGAAGTGTTAGGGTTAGGGTTCGGGCTAGGGTTACGGTTAGGGGATGGGGACGGTTTAGGGTCCAGGTGAGGGTATGGCAACGCTGTAGGGGTAGCGTGCGTGTGAGGGCGCGGGTTAGTGTTAGCGTACGGGTTAGGATTAGGGGACGGGTGAGGGTCAGGCTTTGGGGAAGGGTTAGGGTTAGGGTTCGGGCTAGGGTTAGGGTTAGGGGACGGGGACGGTTTAGGGTCCAGGTGAGGGTACGGCAACGCTTTAGTGGGAGCGTGCGTGTGAGGGCGCGGGTTAGTGTTAGCGTACGGGTTAGGATCAGGGGACGGGTGAGGGTCAGGCTTCGGGGAAGGGTTAGGGCTAGGGTTCGGGCTCGGGTTAGGGTTAGGGGACAGGGACGGTTTAGGGTACAGGTGAGGGTACGGCAACGCCTTAGGGGGAGCGTGCGTGTGAGGGCGAGGGATAGTGTTAGCGTACGGGTTAGGATTAGGGCACGGGTGAGGGTCAGGCTTCGGGGAAGGGTTAGGGTTAGGGTTCGGGCTAGGGTTAGGGTTAGGGGACGGGGAGGGTTTAGGGTCCAGGTGAGGGAACGGCAACGCTTTAGGGGGAGCGTGCGTGTGAGGGCGCGGGTTAGTGTTAGCGTACGGGTTAGGATTAGGGGACGGGTGAGGGTCAGGCTTCGGGGAAGGGTTAGGGTTAGGGTTCGGGCTAGGGTTAGGGTTAGGGGACGGGGACGGTTTAGGGTCCAGGTGAGGGTACGGCAACGGTGTAGGGGGAGCGTGCGTGTGAGGGCGCGGGTTAGTGTTAGCGTACGGGTTAGGATTAGGGGACGGGTGAGGGTCAGGCTTCGGGGAAGGGTTAGGGTTAGGGTTCGGGCTAGGGTTAGGGTTAGGGGACGGGGACGGTTTAGAGTCCAGGTGAGGGTACTGCAACGCTTTAGGGGGAGCGTGTGTGTCAGGGCGCGGGTTAGTGTTAGCGTACGGGTTAGGATTAGGGCACGGGTGAGGGTCAGGCTTCGGGGAAGGGTTAGGGTTAGGGTTCGGGCTAGGGTTAGGGTTAGGGGACGGGGACAGTTTAGGGTCCAGGTGAGGGTACTGCAACGCTTTAGGGGGAGCGTGTGTGTAAGGGCACGGGTTAGTGTTAGCGTACGGGTTAGGATTAGGGCACGGGTGAGGGTCAGGCTTCGGGGAAGGGTTAGGGTTAGGGTTCGGGCTAGGGTTAGGGTTAGGGGACGGGGACGGTTTAGGGTCCAGGTGAGGGTACGGCAACGCTTTAGGGGGAGCGCGCGTGTGAGGGCGCCCGTTAGTGTTAGCGTACGGGTTAGGATTAGGGGACGGGTGAGGGTCAGGCTTCGGGGAAGGGTTAGGGTTAGGGTTCGGGCTAGGGTTAGGGTTAGCGGACGGGGACGGTTTAGGGTCCAGGTGAGGGTACGGCAACGCTTTAGGGGGAGCGTGCGTGTGAGGGCGCGGGTTAGTGTTAGCGTACGGGTTAGGATTAGGGCACGGGTGAGGGTCAGGCTTCGGGGAAGGGTTAGGGTTAGGGTTCGGGCTAGGGTTAGGGTTAGGGGACGGGGACGGTTTAGGGTCCAGGTGAGGGTACGGCAACGCTTTAGGGGGAGCGTGCGTGTGAGGGCGCGGGTTAGTGTTAGCGTACGGGTTAGGATTATGGGACGGGTGAGGGTCAGGCTTCGGGGAAGTGTTAGGGCTAGTGTTCGGGCTAGGGTGAGGGTTAGGGGACGGGGACGGTTTAGGGTCCAGGTGAGGGTACGGCAACGCTTTAGGGGGAGCGTGCGTGTGAGGGCGCGGGTTAGTGTTAGCGTACGGGTTAGGATTAGGGGACGGGTGAGGGTCAGGCTTCGGGGAAGGGTTAGGGTTAGGGTTCGGGCTAGGGTTAGGGTTAGGGGACGGGGACGGTTTAGGGTCCAGGTGAGGGTACGGCAACGCTTTAGGGGGAGCGTGCGTGTGAGGGCGCGGGTTAGTGTTAGCGTACGGGTTAGGATTAGGGCACGGGTGAGGGTCAGGCTTCGGGGAAGGGTTAGGGTTAGGGTTCGGGCTAGGGTTAGGGTTAGGGGACGGGGACGGTTTAGGGTCCAGGTGAGGGTACGGCAACGCTTTAGGGGGAGCGTGCAAGTGAGGGCGCGGGTTAGTGTTAGCGTACGGGTTAGGATTAGGGGACGGGTGAGGGTCAGGCTTCGGGGAAGGGTTAGGGTTAGGGTTCGGGCTAGGGTTAGGGTTAGGGGACGGGGACGGTTTAGGGTCCAGGTGAGGGTACGGCAACGCTTTAGGGGGAGCGTGCGTGTGAGGGCGCGGGTTAGTGTTAGCGTACGGGTTAGGATTAGGGGACGGGTGAGGGTCAGGCTTCGGGGAAGGGTTAGGGTTAGGGTTCGGGCTAGGGTTAGGGTTAGGGGACGGGGACGGTTTAGGGTGCAGGTGAGGGTACGGCAACGCTTTAGGGGGAGCGTGCGTGTGAGGGCGCGGGTTAGTGTTAGCGTACGGGTTGGCACTAGGGCACGGGTGAGGGTCAGGCTTCCGGGAAGGGTTAGGGTTAGGGTTCGGGCTAGGGTTAGGGTTAGGGTATGGGGACGGTTTAGGGTCCAGGTGAGGGTACGGCAACGCTTTAGGGGGAGTGTGCGTGTGAGGGCGCGGGTTAGTGTTAGCGTACGGGTTAGGATTAGGGGACGGGTGAGGGTCAGGCTTCGGGGAAGGGTTAGGATTAGGGTTCGGGCTAGGGTAAGGGTTACGGGACGGGGACGGTTTAGGGTCCAGGTGAGGGTACCTGAACGCTGTAGGGGGAGCGTGCGTGTGAGGGCGCGGGTTAGTGTTAGCGTACGGGTTAGGATTAGGGGACGGGTGAGGGTCAGGCTTCGGGGAAGTGTTAGGGTTAGGGTTCGGGCTAGGGTTAGGGTTAGGGGACGGGGACGGTTTAGGGTCCAGGTGAGGGTACGGCAACGCTTTAGGGGGAGCGTGCGTGTGAGGGCGCGGGTTAGTGTTAGCGTACGGGTTAGGATTAGGGCACGGGTGAGGGTCAGGCTTCGGGGAAGTGTTAGGGTTAGGGTTCGGGCTAGGGTTAGGGTTAGGGGACGGGGACGGTTTAGGGTCCAGGTGAGGGTACGGCAACGCTTTAGGGGGAGCGTGCGTGTGAGGGCGCGGGTTAGTGTTAGCGTACGGGTTAGGATTAGGGCACGGGTGAGGGTCAGGCTTCGGGGAAGTGTTAGGGTTAGGGTTCGGGCTAGGGTTAGGGTTAGGGGATGGGGACGGTTTAGGGTCCAGGTGAGGGTACGGCAACGCTGTAGGGGGAGCGTGCGTGTGAGGGCGCGGGTTAGTGTTAGCATACGGGTTAGGATTAGGGGACGGGTGAGGGTCAGGCTTCGGGGAAGGGTTAGGGTTAGTGTTCGGGCTAGGGTTAGGGTTAGGGAACTGGGACGGTTTAGGGTCCAGGTGAGGGTACTGCAACGCTTTAGGGGGAGCGTGCGTGTGAGGGCGTGGGTTAGTGTTAGCGTACGGGTTAGGATTAGGGCACGGGTGAGGGTCAGGCTTCGGGGAAGGGTTAGGTTTAGGGTTCGGGCTAGGGTTAGGGTTAGGGTTAGGGGACGGTTCAGGGTCCAGGTGAGGGTACGGCAACGCTTTAGGGGGAGCGTGCGTGTGAGGGCGCGGGTTAGTGTTAGCGTACGGGTTAGGATTAGGGGACGGGTGAGGGTCAGGTTTCGGGGAAGTGTTAGGGTTAGGGTTCGGGCTAGGGTTACGGTTAGGGGATGGGGACGGTTTAGGGTCCAGGTGAGGGTATGGCAACGCTGTAGGGGTAGCGTGCGTGTGAGGGCGCGGGTTAGTGTTAGCGTACGGGTTAGGATTAGGGGACGGGTGAGGGTCAGGCTTTGGGGAAGGGTTAGGGTTAGGGTTCGGGCTAGGGTTAGGGTTAGGGGACGGGGACGGTTTAGGGTCCAGGTGAGGGTACGGCAACGCTTTAGTGGGAGCGTGCGTGTGAGGGCGCGGGTTAGTGTTAGCGTACGGGTTAGGATCAGGGGACGGGTGAGGGTCAGGCTTCGGGGAAGGGTTAGGGCTAGGGTTCGGGCTCGGGTTAGGGTTAGGGGACAGGGACGGTTTAGGGTACAGGTGAGGGTACGGCAACGCCTTAGGGGGAGCGTGCGTGTGAGGGCGAGGGATAGTGTTAGCGTACGGGTTAGGATTAGGGCACGGGTGAGGGTCAGGCTTCGGGGAAGGGTTAGGGTTAGGGTTCGGGCTAGGGTTAGGGTTAGGGGACGGGGAGGGTTTAGGGTCCAGGTGAGGGAACGGCAACGCTTTAGGGGGAGCGTGCGTGTGAGGGCGCGGGTTAGTGTTAGCGTACGGGTTAGGATTAGGGGACGGGTGAGGGTCAGGCTTCGGGGAAGGGTTAGGGTTAGGGTTCGGGCTAGGGTTAGGGTTAGGGGACGGGGACGGTTTAGGGTCCAGGTGAGGGTACGGCAACGGTGTAGGGGGAGCGTGCGTGTGAGGGCGCGGGTTAGTGTTAGCGTACGGGTTAGGATTAGGGGACGGGTGAGGGTCAGGCTTCGGGGAAGGGTTAGGGTTAGGGTTCGGGCTAGGGTTAGGGTTAGGGGACGGGGACGGTTTAGAGTCCAGGTGAGGGTACTGCAACGCTTTAGGGGGAGCGTGTGTGTCAGGGCGCGGGTTAGTGTTAGCGTACGGGTTAGGATTAGGGCACGGGTGAGGGTCAGGCTTCGGGGAAGGGTTAGGGTTAGGGTTCGGGCTAGGGTTAGGGTTAGGGGACGGGGACAGTTTAGGGTCCAGGTGAGGGTACTGCAACGCTTTAGGGGGAGCGTGTGTGTAAGGGCACGGGTTAGTGTTAGCGTACGGGTTAGGATTAGGGCACGGGTGAGGGTCAGGCTTCGGGGAAGGGTTAGGGTTAGGGTTCGGGCTAGGGTTAGGGTTAGGGGACGGGGACGGTTTAGGGTCCAGGTGAGGGTACGGCAACGCTTTAGGGGGAGCGCGCGTGTGAGGGCGCCCGTTAGTGTTAGCGTACGGGTTAGGATTAGGGGACGGGTGAGGGTCAGGCTTCGGGGAAGGGTTAGGGTTAGGGTTCGGGCTAGGGTTAGGGTTAGCGGACGGGGACGGTTTAGGGTCCAGGTGAGGGTACGGCAACGCTTTAGGGGGAGCGTGCGTGTGAGAGCGCGGGTTAGTGTTAGAGTACGGGTTAGGATTAGGGCACGGGTGAGGGTCAGGCTTCGGGGAAGGGTTAGGGTTAGGGTTCGGGCTAGGGTTAGGGTTAGGGGACGGGGACGGTTTAGGGTCCAGGTGAGGGTACGGCAACGCTTTAGGGGGAGCGTGCGTGTGAGGGCGCGGGTTAGTGTTAGCGTACGGGTTAGGATTATGGGACGGGTGAGGGTCAGGCTTCGGGGAAGTGTTAGGGCTAGTGTTCGGGCTAGGGTGAGGGTTAGGGGACGGGGACGGTTTAGGGTCCAGGTGAGGGTACGGCAACGCTTTAGGGGGAGCGTGCGTGTGAGGGCGCGGGTTAGTGTTAGCGTACGGGTTAGGATTAGGGGACGGGTGAGGGTCAGGCTTCGGGGAAGGGTTAGGGTTAGGGTTCGGGCTAGGGTTAGGGTTACGGGACGAGGACGGTTTAGGGTCCAGGTGAGGGTACGGCAACGCTTTAGGGGGAGCGCGCGTGTGAGGGTGCGGGTTAGTGTTAGCGTACGGGTTAGGATTAGGGGACGGGTGAGGGTCAGGTTTCGGGGAAGGGTTAGGGTTAGGGTTCGGGCTAGGGTTAGGGTTAGGGGACGGGGACGGTTTAGGGTCCAGGTGAGGGTACCTCAACGCTGTAGGGGGAGCGTGCGTGTGAGGGCGCGGGTTAGTGTTAGCGTACGGGTTAGGATTAGGGCACGGGTGAGGGTCAGGCTTCGGGGAAGGGTTAGGGTTAGGGTTCGGGCTAGGGTTAGGGTTAGGGGACGGGGACGGTTTAGGGTCCAGGTGAGGGTACGGCAACGCTTTAGGGGGAGCGTGCATGTGAGGGCGCGGGTTAGTGTTAGCGTACGGGTTAGGATTAGGGGACGGGTGAGGGTCAGGCTTCGGGGAAGGGTTAGGGTTAGGGTTCGGGCTAGGGTTAGGGTTAGGGGACGGGGACGGTTTAGGGTCCAGGTGAGGGTACGGCAACGCTTTAGGGGGAGCATGCGTGTGAGGGCGCGGGTTAGTGTTAGCGTACGGGTTAGGATTAGGGGACGGGTGAGGGTCAGGCTTCGGGGAAGGGTTAGGGTTAGGGTTCGGGCTAGGGTTAGGGTTAGGGGACGGGGACGGTTTAGGGTGCAGGTGAGGGTACGGCAACGCTTTAGGGGGAGCGTGCGTGTGAGGGCGCGGGTTAGTGTTAGCGTACGGGTTGGCACTAGGGCACGGGTGAGGGTCAGGCTTCCGGGAAGGGTTAGGGTTAGGGTTCGGGCTAGGGTTAGGGTTAGGGTATGGGGACGGTTTAGGGTCCAGGTGAGGGTACGGCAACGCTTTAGGGGGAGTGTGCGTGTGAGGGCGCGGGTTAGTGTTAGCGTACGGGTTAGGATTAGGGGACGGGTGAGGGTCAGGCTTCGGGGAAGGGTTAGGATTAGGGTTCGGGCTAGGGTAAGGGTTACGGGACGGGGACGGTTTAGGGTCCAGGTGAGGGTACCTGAACGCTGTAGGGGGAGCGTGCGTGTGAGGGCGCGGGTTAGTGTTAGCGTACGGGTTAGGATTAGGGGACGGGTGAGGGTCAGGCTTCGGGGAAGTGTTAGGGTTAGGGTTCGGGCTAGGGTTAGGGTTAGGGGACGGGGACGGTTTAGGGTCCAGGTGAGGGTACGGCAACGCTTTAGGGGGAGCGTGCGTGTGAGGGCGCGGGTTAGTGTTAGCGTACGGGTTAGGATTAGGGCACGGGTGAGGGTCAGGCTTCGGGGAAGTGTTAGGGTTAGGGTTCAGGCTAGGGTTAGGGTTAGGGGACGGGGACAGTTTAGGGTCCAGGTGAGGGTACGGCAACGCTTTAGGGGGAGCGTGCGTGTGAGGGCGCGGGTTACTCTTAGCCTATGGGTTAGGATTAGGGGACGGGTGAGGGTCAGGCTTCGGGGAAGGGTTAGGGTTAGGGTTCGGGCTAGGTTTAGGGTTAAGGGACGGGGACGGTTTAGGATCCAGGTGAGGGTACAGCAACGCTTTAGGGGGAGCGTGCGTGTGAGGGCGCGGGTTAGTGTTAGCGTACGGGTTAGGATTAGGCGACGGGTGAGGGTCAGGCTTCGGGGAAGGGTTAGGGTTAGGGTTGGTAATAGGGTTAGGGTTAAGGGACGGGGACGGTTTAGGGTCCAGGTGAGGGTACGGCAACGCTTTAGGGGTAGCGCGCGTGTGAGGGCGCGGGTTAGTGTTAGTGTACGGGTTAGGATTAGGGGACGGGTGAGGGTCAGGCTTCGGGGAAGGGCTAGGGTTAGGGTTCGGGCTAGGGTTAGGGTTAGGGGACGGGGACGGTTTAGGGTCCAGGTGAGGGTACGGCAACGCTTTAGGGGGAGCGTGCGTGTGAGGGCGCGGGTTACTGTTAGCGTACGTGTTAGGATTAGGGCACGGGTGAGGGTCAGGATTCGGGGAAGTGTTAGGGTTAGGGTTCGGGCTAGGGTTAGGGTTAGGGGATGGGGACGGTTTAGGGTTCAGGTGAGGGTACGCCAACGCTTTAGAGGGAGCGTGCGTGTGAGGGCGTGGGTTAGTGTTAGCGTACGGGTTAGGATTAGGGGACGGGTGAGGGTCAGGCTTCGGGGAAGGGTTAGGGCTAGTGTTCGGGCTAGGGTTAGGGTTAGGGTTAGGGGACGGTTTAGGGTCCAGGTGAGGGTACGGCAACGCTTTAGGGGGAGCGTGCGTGTGAGGGCGCGGGTTAGTGTTAGTGTACAGGTTAGGATTAGGGGACGGGTGAGGGTCAGGCTTCGGGGAAGGGTTAGGGTTAGGGTTCGGTCTAGGGTTAGGGTTAGGTGACGGGGACGGTTTAGAGTCCAGGTGAGGGTACGGCAACGCTTTAGGGGTAGCGTGCGTGTGAGGGCGCGGGTTAGTGTTAGAGTACGGGTTAGGATTAGGGGACGGGTGAGGGTCAGGCTTCGGGGAAGGGTTAGGGCTAGTGTTCGGGCTAGGGTTAGGTGTAGGGGACGGGGACGGTTTACGGTCCAGGTGAGGGTACGGCAACGCTTTAGGGGGAGCGTGCGTGTGAGGGCGCGGGTTAGTGTTAGCGTACGGGTTAGGATTAGGGGACGGGTGAGGGTCAGGCTTCGGGGAAGGGTTAGGGTTAGGGTTCGGGCTAGGGTTAGGGTTAGGGGACGGGGACGGTTTAGGGTCCAGGTGACGTTACGGCAACGCTTTAGGGGGAGCGTGCGTGTGAGGGCGCGGGTTAGTGTTAGCGTACGGGTTAGGATTAGGGGACGGGTGAGGGTCAGGCTTCGGGGAAGGGTTAGGGCTAGTATTCGGGCTAGGGTTAGGGTTAGGGGACGGGGACGGTTTAGGGTCCAGGTGAGGGTACGGCAACGCTTTAGGGGGAGCGTGCGTGTGAGGGCGCGGGTTAGTCTTAGCGTACGGGTTAGGATTAGGGGACGGGTGAGGGTCAGGCTTCGGGGAAGTGTTAGGGTTAGGGTTCTGGCTGGGGTTAGGGTTAGGGGACGGGGACGGTTTAGGGTCCAGGTGAGGGTTCGGCAACGCTTTAGGGGGAGCGTGCGTGTGAGGGCGCGGGTTAGAGTTAGCGTACGGGTTAGGATTAGGGCACGTGTGAGGGTCAGGCTTCGGGGAAGGGTTAGGGTTAGGGTTCGGGCTAGGGTTAGGGTTAGGGGATGGGGACGGTTTAGGGTCCAGGTGAGGGTACGGCAACGCTGTAGGGGGAGCGTGCGTGTGAGGGCGTGGGTTAGTGTTAGCGTACGGGTTAGGATTATGGCACGGGTGAGGGTCAGGCTTCGGGGAAGGGTTAGGGTTAGGGTTCGGGCTAGGGTTAGGGTTAGGGGACGGGGACTGTTTAGGGTCCAGGTGAGGGTACGGCAACGCTTTAGGGGGAGCGTGCGTGTGAGGGCGCGAGTTAGCGTTAGCGTACGGGTTAGGATTAGGGGACGGGTGAGGGTCAGGCTTCAGGGAATGGTTAGGGTTAGGGTTCGTGCTACGGTTAGGGATAGGGGACGGGGACGGTTTCGGGTCCAGGTGAGGGTACGGCAACACTTTAGGGGGAGCGTGCGTGTTAGGGCGCGGGTTAGCATTAGCGTACGGGTTAGGATTAGGAGACGGGTGAGGGTCAGGCTTAGGGGAAGCGTTAGGGTTAGGGTTCGGGCTAGGGTTAGGGTTAGGGGACGGGGATTGTTTAGGGTACAGGTGAGGGTACGGCAACGCTTTAGGGGGAGCGTGCGTGTGAGGGCGCGGGTTAGTGATAGCCTACGGGTTAGGTTTAGGACACGGGTGAGGGTCAGGCTTCGGGGAAGGGTTAGGTTTAGGGTTCGGGCTAGGGTTAGGGTTAGGGGACGGGGACTGTTTAGGGTCCAGGTGAGGGTACGGCAACGCTTTAGGGGGAGCGTGCGTGTGAGGGCGCGGGTTAGTGTTAGCGTACGGGTTAGGATTAGGGGACGGGTCAGGGTCAGGCTTCGGGGAAGGGCTAGGGTTAGGGTTCGGGCTAGGGTTAGGGTTAGGGGACGGGGACGGTTTAGGGTCCAGGTGAGGGTACTGCAACGCTTTAGGGGGAGCGTGCGTGTGAGGGCGTGGGTTAGTGTTAGCGTACGGGTTAGGATTAGGGCACGGGTGAGGGTCAGGTTTCGGGGAAGGGTTAGGGTTAGGGTTCGGGCTAGGGTTAGGGTTAGGGGACGGGGAGGGTTTAGGGTCCAGGTGAGGGAACGGCAACGCTTTAGGGGGAGCGTGCGTGTGAGGGCGCGGGTTAGTGTTAGCGTACGGGTTAGGATTAGGGGACGGGTGAGGGTCAGGCTTCGGGGAAGGGTTAGGGTTAGGGTTCGGGCTAGGGTTAGGGTTAGGGGACGGGGACGGTTTAGGGTCCAGGTGAGGGTACGGCAACACTTTAGGGGGAGCGTGTGTGTGAGGGCGCGGGTTAGTGTTAGCGTACGGGTTAGGATTACGGGACGGGTGAGGGTCAGGATTCGGGGAAGGGTTAGGGTTAGGGTTCGGGCTAGGGTTAGGGTTAGGGGACGGGGACTGTTTAGGGTCCAGGTGAGGGTACGGCAACGCTTTAGGGGGAGCGTGCGTGTGAGGGCGCGGGTTAGTGTTAGCGTACGGGTTAGGATTAGGGGACGGGTGAGGGTCAGGCTTCGGGGAAGTGTTAGGGTTAGGGTTCGGGCTAGGGTTACGGTTAGGGGACGGGGACGGTTTAGGGTCGAGGTGAGGGTACGGCAACGCTGTAGGGGGAGCGTGCGTGTGAGGGCGCGGGTTAGTGTTAGCGTACGGGTTAGGATTAGGGGACGGGTGAGGGTCAGGCTTCGGGGAAGTGTTAGGGTTAGGGTTCGGGCTAGGGTTAGGGTTAGGGGACGGGGACGGTTTAGGGTCCAGGTGAGGGTACTGCAACGCTTTAGGGGGAGCGTGTGTGTGAGGGCGCGGGTTAGTGTTACCGTACGGGTTAGGATTAGGGCACGGGTGAGGGTCAGGCTTCGGGGAAGGGTTAGGGTTAGGGTTCGGGCTAGGGTTAGGGTTAGGGGACGGGGACGGTTTAGGGTCCAGGTGAGGGTACGGCAAAGCAGTAGAGGGAGCGTGCGTGTGAGGGCGCGGGTTAGTGTTAGCGTACGGGTTAGGATTAGGGGACGGGTGAGGGTCAGGCTTCGGGGAAGGGTTAGGGTTAGGGTTCGGGCTAGGGTTAGGGTTAGGGGACGGGGACGGTTTAGGGTCCAGGTGAGGGTACTGCAACGCTTTAGGGGAAACGTGCGTGTGAGGGCGCGGGTTAGCGTTAGCGTACGGGTTAGGATTAGGGCACGGGTGAGGGTCAGGCTTCGGGGAAGGGTTAGGGTTAGGGTTCGGGCTAGGTTAAGGGTTAGGGGACGGGGACGGTTTAGGGTCCAGGTGAGGGTACGGCAACGCTTTAGGGGGAGCGTGCGTGTGAGGGCGCGGGTTAGCATTAGAGTACGGGTTAGGATTAGGAGACGGGTGAGGGTCAGGCTTCGGGGAAGGGTTAGGGTTAGGGTTCGGGCTAGGGTTATGGTTAGGGGACGGGGATGGTTTAGGGTCCAGGTGAGGGTACGGCAACGCTTTAGGGGGAGCGTGCGTGTGAGGGCGCGGGTTAGTGGTAGCGTACGGGTTAGGATTAGGACACGGGTGAGGGTCAGGCTTCGGGGAAGGGTTAGGGTTAGGGTTCGGGCTAGGGTTAGGGTTAGGGGACGGGGACTGTTTAGGGTCCAGGTGAGGGTACGGCAACGCTTTAGGGGGAGCGTGCGTGTGAGGGCGCGGGTTAGTGTTAGCGTACGGGTTAGGATTAGGGGAAGGGTGAGGGTCAATCTTCGGGGAAGGGTTAGGGTTATGGTTCGGGCTAGGGTTAGGGTTAGGGGATGGGGACGGTTTAGGGTGCAGGTGAGGGTACGGCAACGCTGTAGGGGGAGCGTGCGTGTGAGGGCGCGGGTTAGTGTTAGCGTACGGGTTAGGATTAGGGGACGGGTGAGGGTCAGGCTTCGGGGAAGGGTTAGGGTTAGTGTTCGGGCTAGGGTTAGGGTTAGGGAACTGGGACGGTTTAGGGTCCAGGTGAGGGTACTGCAACGCTTTAGGGGGAGCGTGCGTGTGAGGGCGTGGGTTAGTGTTAGCGTACGGGTTAGGATTAGGGCACGGGTGAGGGTCAGGCTTCGGGGAAGGGTTAGGGTTAGGGTTCGGGCTAGGGTTAGGGTTAGGGTTAGGGGACGGTTTAGGGTCCAGGTGAGTGTACGGCAACGCTTTTCGGGGACCGTGTGTGTGAGGGGGCGGGTTAGTGTTAGCGTACGGGTTAGGATCAGGGGACGGGTGAGGGTCAGGCTTCGGGGAAGGGTTAGGGTTAGGGTTCGGGCTAGGGTTAGGGTTAGGGGACGGGGACGGTTTAGGGTCCAGGTGAGGGTACGGCAACGCTTTAGGGGGAGCGTGCGTGTGAGGGCGCGGGTTAGTGTTAGCGTACGGGTTAGGATTAGGGGACGGGTGAGGGTCAGGTTTCGGGGAAGTGTTAGGGTTAGTGTTCGGGCTAGGGTTACGGTTAGGGGATGGGGACGGTTTAGGGTCCAGGTGAGGGTACGGCAACGCTGTAGGGGTAGCGTGCGTGTGAGGGCGCGGGTTAGTGTTAGCGTACGGGTTAGGATTAGGGGACGGGTGAGGGTCAGGCTTTGGGGAAGGGTTAGGGTTAGGGTTCGGGCTAGGGTTAGGGTTAGGGGACGGGGACGGTTTAGGGTCCAGGTGAGGATACGGCAACGCTTTAGTGGGAGCGTGCGTGTGAGGGCGCGGGTTAGTGTTAGCGTACGGGTTAGGATCAGGGGACGGGTGAGGGTCAGGCTTCGGGGAAGGGTTAGGGCTAGGGTTCGGGCTCGGGTTAGGGTTAGGGGACAGGGACGGTTTAGGGTACAGGTGAGGGTACGGCAACGCCTTAGGGGGAGCGTGCGTGTGAGGGCGAGGGATAGTGTTAGCGTACGGGTTAGGATTAGGGCACGGGTGAGGGTCAGGCTTCGGGGAAGGGTTAGGGTTAGGGTTCGGGCTAGGGTTAGGGTTAGGGGACGGGGACGGTTTAGGGTCCAGGTGAGGGTATGGCAACGGTGTAGGGGGAGCGTGCATGTGAGGGCGCGGGTTAGTGTTAGCGTACGGGTTAGGATTAGGGGACGGGTGAGGGTCAGGCTTCGGGGAAGGGTTAGGGTTAGGGTTCGGGCTAGGGTTAGGGTTAGGGGACGGGGACGGTTTAGGGTCCAGGTGAGGGTACTGCAACGCTTTAGGGGGAGCGTGTGTGTCAGGGCGCGGGTTAGTGTTAGCGTACGGGTTAGGATTAGGGCACGGTTGAGGGTCAGGCTTCGGGGAAGGGTTAGGGTTAGGGTTCGGGCTAGGGTTAGGGTTAGGGGACGGGGACGGTTTAGGGTCCAGGTGAGGGTACGGCAACGCTTTAGGGGGAGCGTGCGTGTGAGGGCGCGGGTTAGTGTTAGCGTACGGGTTAGGACGAGGGCACGGGTGAGGGTCAGGCTTCGGGGAAGGGTTAGGGTTAGGGTTCGGGCTAGGGTTAGGGTTAGGGGACGGGGACGGTTTAGGGTCCAGGTGAGGGTACGGCAACGCTTTAGGGGGAGCGCGCGTGTGAGGGCGCCCGTTAGTGTTAGCGTACGGGTTAGGATTAGGGGACGGGTGAGGGTCAGGCTTCGGGGAAGGGTTAGGGTTAGGGTTCGGGCTAGGGTTAGGGTTAGCGGACGGGGACGGTTTAGGGTCCAGGTGAGGGTACTGCAACGCTTTAGGGGGAGCGTGTGTGTGAGGGCGCGGGTTAGTGTTAGCGTACGGGTTAGGATTAGGGCACGGGTGAGGGTCAGGCTTCGGGGAAGGGTTAGGGTTAGGGTTCGGGCTAGGGTTAGGGTTAGGGGACGGGGACGGTTTAGGGTCCAGGTGAGGGTACGGCAACGCTTTAGGGGGAGCGCGCGTGTGAGGGCGCCCGTTAGTGTTAGCGTACGGGTTAGGATTAGGGGACGGGTGAGGGTCAGGCTTCGGGGAAGGGTTAGGGTTAGGGTTCGGGCTAGGGTTAGGGTTAGCGGACGGGGACGGTTTAGGGTCCAGGTGAGGGTACGGCAACGCTTTAGGGGGAGCGTGCGTGTGAGGGCGCGGGTTAGTGTTAGCGTACGGGTTAGGATTAGGGGACGGGTGAGGGTCAGGCTTCGGGGAAGGGTTAGGGTTAGGGTTCGGGCTAGGGTTAGGGTTACGGGACGAGGACGGTTTAGGGTCCAGGTGAGGGTACGGCAACGCTTTAGGGGGAGCGCGCGTGTGAGGGTGCGGGTTAGTGTTAGCGTACGGGTTAGGATTAGGGGACGGGTGAGGGTCAGGTTTCGGGGAAGGGTTAGGGTTAGGGTTCGGGCTAGGGTTAGGGTTAGGGGATGGGGACGGTTTAGGGTCCAGGTGAGGGTACCTCAACGCTGTAGGGGGAGCGTGCGTGTGAGGGCGCGGGTTAGTGTTAGCGTACGGGTTAGGATTAGGGCACGGGTGAGGGTCAGGCTTCGGGGAAGGGTTAGGGTTAGGGTTCGGGCTAGGGTTAGGGTTAGGGGACGGGGACGGTTTAGGGTCCAGGTGAGGGTACGGCAACGCTTTAGGGGGAGCGTGCATGTGAGGGCGCGGGTTAGTGTTAGCGTACGGGTTAGGATTAGGTGACGGGTGAGGGTCAGGCTTCGGGGAAGGGTTAGGGTTAGGGTTCGGGCTAGGGTAAGGGTTACGGGACGGGGACGGTTTAGGGTCCAGGTGAGGGTACCTGAACGCTGTAGGGGGAGCGTGCGTGTGAGGGCGCGGGTTAGTGTTAGCGTACGGGTTAGGATTAGGGCACGGGTGAGGGTCAGGCTTCGGGGAAGGGTTAGGGTTAGGGTTAGGGCTAGGGTTAGGGTTAGGGGACGGGGACGGTTTAGGGTTCAGGTGAGGGTACGGCAACGCTTTAGGGGGAGCGTGCCTGTGAGGGCGCGGGTTAGTGTTAGAGTACGGGTTACGATTAGCGGACGGGTGAGGGTCAGGCTTCGGGGAAGGGTTAGGGATAGGGTTCGGGCTAGGTTTAGGGTTAGGGGACGGGGACTGTTTAGGGTCCAGGTGAGGGTACGGCAACGCTTTAGGGGGAGCGTGCGTGTGAGGGCGCGAGTTAGCGTTAGCGTACGGGTTAGGATTAGGGGACGGGTGAGGGTCAGGCTTCAGGGAATGGTTAGGGTTAGGGTTCGTGCTACGGTTAGGGATAGGGGACGGGGACGGTTTCGGGTCCAGGTGAGGGTACGGCAACACTTTAGGGGGAGCGTGCGTGTTAGGGCGCGGGTTAGCATTAGCGTACGGGTTAGGATTAGGAGACGGGTGAGGGTCAGGCTTAGGGGAAGCGTTAGGGTTAGGGTTCGGGCTAGGGTTAGGGTTAGGGGATGGGGATTGTTTAGGGTACAGGTGAGGGTACGGCAACGCTTTAGGGGGAGCGTGCGTGTGAGGGCGCGGGTTAGTGGTAGCCTACGGGTTAGGTTTAGGACACGGGTGAGGGTCAGGCTTCGGGGAAGGGTTAGGTTTAGGGTTCGGGCTAGGGTTAGGGTTAGGGGACGGGGACTGTTTAGGGTCCAGGTGAGGGTACGGCAACGCTTTAGGGGGAGCGTGCGTGTGAGGGCGCGGGTTAGTGTTAGCGTACGGGTTAGGATTAGGGGACGGGTCAGGGTCAGGCTTCGGGGAAGGGCTAGGGTTAGGGTTCGGGCTAGGGTTAGGGTTAGGGGACGGGGACGGTTTAGGGTCCAGGTGAGGGTACTGCAACGCTTTAGGGGGAGCGTGCGTGTGAGGGCGTGGGTTAGTGTTAGCGTACGGGTTAGGATTAGGGCACGGGTGAGGGTCAGGTTTCGGGGAAGGGTTAGGGTTAGGGTTCGGGCTAGGGTTAGGGTTAGGGGACGGGGAGGGTTTAGGGTCCAGGTGAGGGAACGGCAACGCTTTAGGGGGAGCGTGCGTGTGAGGGCGCGGGTTAGTGTTAGCGTACGGGTTAGGATTAGGGGACGGGTGAGGGTCAGGCTTCGGGGAAGGGTTAGGGTTAGGGTTCGGGCTAGGGTTAGGGTTAGGGGACGGGGACGGTTTAGGGTCCAGGTGAGGGTACGGCAACACTTTAGGGGGAGCGTGTGTGTGAGGGCGCGGGTTAGTGTTAGCGTACGGGTTAGGATTACGGGACGGGTGAGGGTCAGGATTCGGGGAAGGGTTAGGGTTAGGGTTCGGGCTAGGGTTAGGGTTAGGGGACGGGGACTGTTTAGGGTCCAGGTGAGGGTACGGCAACGCTTTAGGGGGAGCGTGCGTGTGAGGGCGCGGGTTAGTGTTAGCGTACGGGTTAGGATTAGGGGACGGGTGAGGGTCAGGCTTCGGGGAAGTGTTAGGGTTAGGGTTCGGGCTAGGGTTACGGTTAGGGGACGGGGACGGTTTAGGGTCGAGGTGAGGGTACGGCAACGCTGTAGGGGGAGCGTGCGTGTGAGGGCGCGGGTTAGTGTTAGCGTACGGGTTAGGATTAGGGGACGGGTGAGGGTCAGGCTTCGGGGAAGTGTTAGGGTTAGGGTTCGGGCTAGGGTTAGGGTTAGGGGACGGGGACGGTTTAGGGTCCAGGTGAGGGTACTGCAACGCTTTAGGGGGAGCGTGTGTGTGAGGGCGCGGGTTAGTGTTACCGTACGGGTTAGGATTAGGGCACGGGTGAGGGTCAGGCTTCGGGGAAGGGTTAGGGTTAGGGTTCGGGCTAGGGTTAGGGTTAGGGGACGGGGACGGTTTAGGGTCCAGGTGAGGGTACGGCAACGCTTTAGGGGGAGCGTGCGTGTGAGGGCGCGGGTTAGCATTAGAGTACGGGTTAGGATTAGGAGACGGGTGAGGGTCAGGCTTCGGGGAAGGGTTAGGGTTAGGGTTCGGGCTAGGGTTAGGGTTAGGGGACGGGGACGGTTTAGGGTCCAGGTGAGGGTACTGCAACGCTTTAGGGGAAACGTGCGTGTGAGGGCGCGGGTTAGCGTTAGCGTACGGGTTAGGATTAGGGCACGGGTGAGGGTCAGGCTTCGGGGAAGGGTTAGGGTTAGGGTTCGGGCTAGGTTAAGGGTTAGGGGACGGGGACGGTTTAGGGTCCAGGTGAGGGTACGGCAACGCTTTAGGGGGAGCGTGCGTGTGAGGGCGCGGGTTAGCATTAGAGTACGGGTTAGGATTAGGAGACGGGTGAGGGTCAGGCTTCGGGGAAGGGTTAGGGTTAGGGTTCGGGCTAGGGTTATGGTTAGGGGACGGGGATGGTTTAGGGTCCAGGTGAGGGTACGGCAACGCTTTAGGGGGAGCGTGCGTGTGAGGGCGCGGGTTAGTGGTAGCGTACGGGTTAGGATTAGGACACGGGTGAGGGTCAGGCTTCGGGGAAGGGTTAGGGTTAGGGTTCGGGCTAGGGTTAGGGTTAGGGGACGGGGACTGTTTAGGGTCCAGGTGAGGGTACGGCAACGCTTTAGGGGGAGCGTGCGTGTGAGGGCGCGGGTTAGTGTTAGCGTACGGGTTAGGATTAGGGGAAGGGTGAGGGTCAATCTTCGGGGAAGGGTTAGGGTTATGGTTCGGGCTAGGGTTAGGGTTAGGGGATGGGGACGGTTTAGGGTGCAGGTGAGGGTACGGCAACGCTGTAGGGGGAGCGTGCGTGTGAGGGCGCGGGTTAGTGTTAGCGTACGGGTTAGGATTAGGGGACGGGTGAGGGTCAGGCTTCGGGGAAGGGTTAGGGTTAGTGTTCGGGCTAGGGTTAGGGTTAGGGAACTGGGACGGTTTAGGGTCCAGGTGAGGGTACTGCAACGCTTTAGGGGGAGCGTGCGTGTGAGGGCGTGGGTTAGTGTTAGCGTACGGGTTAGGATTAGGGCACGGGTGAGGGTCAGGCTTCGGGGAAGGGTTAGGGTTAGGGTTCGGGCTAGGGTTAGGGTTAGGGTTAGGGGACGGTTTAGGGTCCAGGTGAGTGTACGGCAACGCTTTTCGGGGACCGTGTGTGTGAGGGGGCGGGTTAGTGTTAGCGTACGGGTTAGGATCAGGGGACGGGTGAGGGTCAGGCTTCGGGGAAGGGTTAGGGTTAGGGTTCGGGCTAGGGTTAGGGTTAGGGGACGGGGACGGTTTAGGGTCCAGGTGAGGGTACGGCAACGCTTTAGGGGGAGCGTGCGTGTGAGGGCGCGGGTTAGTGTTAGCGTACGGGTTAGGATTAGGGGACGGGTGAGGGTCAGGTTTCGGGGAAGTGTTAGGGTTAGTGTTCGGGCTAGGGTTACGGTTAGGGGATGGGGACGGTTTAGGGTCCAGGTGAGGGTACGGCAACGCTGTAGGGGTAGCGTGCGTGTGAGGGCGCGGGTTAGTGTTAGCGTACGGGTTAGGATTAGGGGACGGGTGAGGGTCAGGCTTTGGGGAAGGGTTAGGGTTAGGGTTCGGGCTAGGGTTAGGGTTAGGGGACGGGGACGGTTTAGGGTCCAGGTGAGGATACGGCAACGCTTTAGTGGGAGCGTGCGTGTGAGGGCGCGGGTTAGTGTTAGCGTACGGGTTAGGATCAGGGGACGGGTGAGGGTCAGGCTTCGGGGAAGGGTTAGGGCTAGGGTTCGGGCTCGGGTTAGGGTTAGGGGACAGGGACGGTTTAGGGTACAGGTGAGGGTACGGCAACGCCTTAGGGGGAGCGTGCGTGTGAGGGCGAGGGATAGTGTTAGCGTACGGGTTAGGATTAGGGCACGGGTGAGGGTCAGGCTTCGGGGAAGGGTTAGGGTTAGGGTTCGGGCTAGGGTTAGGGTTAGGGGACGGGGACGGTTTAGGGTCCAGGTGAGGGTACGGCAACGGTGTAGGGGGAGCGTGCATGTGAGGGCGCGGGTTAGTGTTAGCGTACGGGTTAGGATTAGGGGACGGGTGAGGGTCAGGCTTCGGGGAAGGGTTAGGGTTAGGGTTCGGGCTAGGGTTAGGGTTAGGGGACGGGGACGGTTTAGGGTCCAGGTGAGGGTACTGCAACGCTTTAGGGGGAGCGTGTGTGTCAGGGCGCGGGTTAGTGTTAGCGTACGGGTTAGGATTAGGGCACGGTTGAGGGTCAGGCTTCGGGGAAGGGTTAGGGTTAGGGTTCGGGCTAGGGTTAGGGTTAGGGGACGGGGACGGTTTAGGGTCCAGGTGAGGGTACGGCAACGCTTTAGGGGGAGCGTGCGTGTGAGGGCGCGGGTTAGTGTTAGCGTACGGGTTAGGATTAGGGCACGGGTGAGGGTCAGGCTTCGGGGAAGGGTTAGGGTTAGGGTTCGGGCTAGGGTTAGGGTTAGGGGACGGGGACGGTTTAGGGTCCAGGTGAGGGTACGGCAACGCTTTAGGGGGAGCGCGCGTGTGAGGGCGCCCGTTAGTGTTAGCGTACGGGTTAGGATTAGGGGACGGGTGAGGGTCAGGCTTCGGGGAAGGGTTAGGGTTAGGGTTCGGGCTAGGGTTAGGGTTAGCGGACGGGGACGGTTTAGGGTCCAGGTGAGGGTACGGCAACGCTTTAGGGGGAGCGTGCGTGTGAGGGCGCGGGTTAGTGTTAGCGTACGGGTTAGGATTAGGGGACGGGTGAGGGTCAGGCTTCGGGGAAGGGTTAGGGTTAGGGTTCGGGCTAGGGTTAGGGTTACGGGACGAGGACGGTTTAGGGTCCAGGTGAGGGTACGGCAACGCTTTAGGGGGAGCGCGCGTGTGAGGGTGCGGGTTAGTGTTAGCGTACGGGTTAGGATTAGGGGACGGGTGAGGGTCAGGTTTCGGGGAAGGGTTAGGGTTAGGGTTCGGGCTAGGGTTAGGGTTAGGGGATGGGGACGGTTTAGGGTCCAGGTGAGGGTACCTCAACGCTGTAGGGGGAGCGTGCGTGTGAGGGCGCGGGTTAGTGTTAGCGTACGGGTTAGGATTAGGGCACGGGTGAGGGTCAGGCTTCGGGGAAGGGTTAGGGTTAGGGTTCGGGCTAGGGTTAGGGTTAGGGGACGGGGACGGTTTAGGGTCCAGGTGAGGGTACGGCAACGCTTTAGGGGGAGCGTGCATGTGAGGGCGCGGGTTAGTGTTAGCGTACGGGTTAGGATTAGGTGACGGGTGAGGGTCAGGCTTCGGGGAAGGGTTAGGGTTAGGGTTCGGGCTAGGGTAAGGGTTACGGGACGGGGACGGTTTAGGGTCCAGGTGAGGGTACCTGAACGCTGTAGGGGGAGCGTGCGTGTGAGGGCGCGGGTTAGTGTTAGCGTACGGGTTAGGATTAGGGCACGGGTGAGGGTCAGGCTTCGGGGAAGGGTTAGGGTTAGGGTTAGGGCTAGGGTTAGGGTTAGGGGACGGGGACGGTTTAGGGTTCAGGTGAGGGTACGGCAACGCTTTAGGGGGAGCGTGCCTGTGAGGGCGCGGGTTAGTGTTAGAGTACGGGTTACGATTAGCGGACGGGTGAGGGTCAGGCTTCGGGGAAGGGTTAGGGATAGGGTTCGGGCTAGGTTTAGGGTTAGGGGACGGGGACTGTTTAGGGTCCAGGTGAGGGTACGGCAACGCTTTAGGGGGAGCGTGCGTGTGAGGGCGCGAGTTAGCGTTAGCGTACGTGTTACGATTAGGGGACGGGTGAGGGTCAGGCTTCAGGGAATGGTTAGGGTTAGGGTTCGTGCTACGGTTAGGGATAGGGGACGGGGACGGTTTCGGGTCCAGGTGAGGGTACGGCAACACTTTAGGGGGAGCGTGCGTGTTAGGGCGCGGGTTAGCATTAGCGTACGGGTTAGGATTAGGAGACGGGTGAGGGTCAGGCTTAGGGGAAGCGTTAGGGTTAGGGTTCGGGCTAGGGTTAGGGTTAGGGGATGGGGATTGTTTAGGGTACAGGTGAGGGTACGGCAACGCTTTAGGGGGAGCGTGCGTGTGAGGGCGCGGGTTAGTGGTAGCCTACGGGTTAGGTTTAGGACACGGGTGAGGGTCAGGCTTCGGGGAAGGGTTAGGTTTAGGGTTCGGGCTAGGGTTAGGGTTAGGGGACGGGGACTGTTTAGGGTCCAGGTGAGGGTACGGCAACGCTTTAGGGGGAGCGTGCGTGTGAGGGCGCGGGTTAGTGTTAGCGTACGGGTTAGGATTAGGGGACGGGTCAGGGTCAGGCTTCGGGGAAGGGCTAGGGTTAGGGTTCGGGCTAGGGTTAGGGTTAGGGGACGGGGACGGTTTAGGGTCCAGGTGAGGGTACTGCAACGCTTTAGGGGGAGCGTGCGTGTGAGGGCGTGGGTTAGTGTTAGCGTACGGGTTAGGATTAGGGCACGGGTGAGGGTCAGGTTTCGGGGAAGGGTTAGGGTTAGGGTTCGGGCTAGGGTTAGGGTTAGGGGACGGGGAGGGTTTAGGGTCCAGGTGAGGGAACGGCAACGCTTTAGGGGGAGCGTGCGTGTGAGGGCGCGGGTTAGTGTTAGCGTACGGGTTAGGATTAGGGGACGGGTGAGGGTCAGGCTTCGGGGAAGGGTTAGGGTTAGGGTTCGGGCTAGGGTTAGGGTTAGGGGACGGGGACGGTTTAGGGTCCAGGTGAGGGTACGGCAACACTTTAGGGGGAGCGTGTGTGTGAGGGCGCGGGTTAGTGTTAGCGTACGGGTTAGGATTACGGGACGGGTGAGGGTCAGGATTCGGGGAAGGGTTAGGGTTAGGGTTCGGGCTAGGGTTAGGGTTAGGGGACGGGGACTGTTTAGGGTCCAGGTGAGGGTACGGCAACGCTTTAGGGGGAGCGTGCGTGTGAGGGCGCGGGTTAGTGTTAGCGTACGGGTTAGGATTAGGGCACGGGTGAGGGTCAGGCTTCGGGGAAGTGTTAGGGTTAGGGTTCGGGCTAGGGTTACGGTTAGGGGACGGGGACGGTTTAGGGTCGAGGTGAGGGTACGGCAACGCTGTAGGGGGAGCGTGCGTGTGAGGGCGCGGGTTAGTGTTAGCGTACGGGTTAGGATTAGGGGACGGGTGAGGGTCAGGCTTCGGGGAAGTGTTAGGGTTAGGGTTCGGGCTAGGGTTAGGGTTAGGGGACGGGGACGGTTTAGGGTCCAGGTGAGGGTACTGCAACGCTTTAGGGGGAGCGTGTGTGTGAAGGCGCGGGTTAGTGTTACCGTACGGGTTAGGATTAGGGCACGGGTGAGGGTCAGGCTTCGGGGAAGGGTTAGGGTTAGGGTTCGGGCTAGGGTTAGGGTTAGGGGACGGGGACGGTTTAGGGTCCAGGTGAGGGTACGGCAACGCTTTAGGGGGAGCGTGCGTGTGAGGGCGCGGGTTAGCATTAGAGTACGGGTTAGGATTAGGAGACGGGTGAGGGTCAGGCTTCGGGGAAGGGTTAGGGTTAGGGTTCGGGCTAGGGTTATGGTTAGGGGACGGGGATGGTTTAGGGTCCAGGTGAGGGTACGGCAACGCTTTAGGGGGAGCGTGCGTGTGAGGGCGCGGGTTAGTGGTAGCGTACGGGTTACGATTAGGACACGGGTGAGGGTCAGGCTTCGGGGAAGGGTTAGGGTTAGGGTTCGGGCTAGGGTTAGGGTTAGGGGACGGGGACTGTTTAGGGTCCAGGTGAGGGTACGGCAACGCTTTAGGGGGAGCGTGCGTGTGAGGGCGCGGGTTAGTGTTAGCGTACGGGTTAGGATTAGGGGAAGGGTGAGGGTCAATCTTCGGGGAAGGGTTAGGGTTATGGTTCGGGCTAGGGTTAGGGTTAGGGGATGGGGACGGTTTAGGGTGCAGGTGAGGGTACGGCAACGCTGTAGGGGGAGCGTGCGTGTGAGGGCGCGGGTTAGTGTTAGCGTACGGGTTAGGATTAGGGGACGGGTGAGGGTCAGGCTTCGGGGAAGGGTTAGGGTTAGTGTTCGGGCTAGGGTTAGGGTTAGGGAACTGGGACGGTTTAGGGTCCAGGTGAGGGTACTGCAACGCTTTAGGGGGAGCGTGCGTGTGAGGGCGTGGGTTAGTGTTAGCGTACGGGTTAGGATTAGGGCACGGGTGAGGGTCAGGCTTCGGGGAAGGGTTAGGGTTAGGGTTCGGGCTAGGGTTAGGGTTAGGGTTAGGGGACGGTTTAGGGTCCAGGTGAGTGTACGGCAACGCTTTTCGGGGACCGTGTGTGTGAGGGGGCGGGTTAGTGTTAGCGTACGGGTTAGGATCAGGGGACGGGTGAGGGTCAGGCTTCGGGGAAGGGTTAGGGTTAGGGTTCGGGCTAGGGTTAGGGTTAGGGGACGGGGACGGTTTAGGGTCCAGGTGAGGGTACGGCAACGCTTTAGGGGGAGCGTGCGTGTGAGGGCGCGGGTTAGTGTTAGCGTACGGGTTAGGATTAGGGGACGGGTGAGGGTCAGGTTTCGGGGAAGTGTTAGGGTTAGTGTTCGGGCTAGGGTTACGGTTAGGGGATGGGGACGGTTTAGAGTCCAGGTGAGGGTACGGCAACGCTGTAGGGGTAGCGTGCGTGTGAGGGCGCGGGTTAGTGTTAGCGTACGGGTTAGGATTAGGGGACGGGTGAGGGTCAGGCTTTGGGGAAGGGTTAGGGTTAGGGTTCGGGCTAGGGTTAGGGTTAGGGGACGGGGACGGTTTAGGGTCCAGGTGAGGATACGGCAATGCTTTAGTGGGAGCGTGCGTGTGAGGGCGCGGGTTAGTGTTAGCGTACGGGTTAGGATCAGGGGACGGGTGAGGGTCAGGCTTCGGGGAAGGGTTAGGGCTAGGGTTCGGGCTCGGGTTAGGGTTAGGGGACAGGGACGGTTTAGGGTACAGGTGAGGGTACGGCAACGCCTTAGGGGGAGCGTGCGTGTGAGGGCGAGGGATAGTGTTAGCGTACGGGTTAGGATTAGGGCACGGGTGAGGGTCAGGCTTCGGGGAAGGGTTAGGGTTAGGGTTCGGGCTAGGGTTAGGGTTAGGGGACGGGGACGGTTTAGGGTCCAGGTGAGGGTACGGCAACGGTGTAGGGGTCGCGTGCATGTGAGGGCGCGGGTTAGTGTTAGCGTACGGGTTAGGATTAGGGGACGGGTGAGGGTCAGGCTTCGGGGAAGGGTTAGGGTTAGGGTTCGGGCTAGGGTTAGGGTTAGGGGACGGGGACGGTTTAGGGTCCAGGTGAGGGTACTGCAACGCTTTAGGGGGAGCGTGTGTGTCAGGGCGCGGGTTAGTGTTAGCGTACGGGTTAGGATTAGGGCACGGTTGAGGGTCAGGCTTCGGGGAAGGGTTAGGGTTAGGGTTCGGGCTAGGGTTAGGGTTAGGGGACGGGGACGGTTTAGGGTCCAGGTGAGGGTACTGCAACGCTTTAGGGGGAGCGTGTGTGTGAGGGCACGGGTTAGTGTTAGCGTACGGGTTAGGATTAGGGCTCGGGTGAGGGTCAGGCTTCGGGGAAGGGTTAGGGTTAGGGTTCGGGCTAGGGTTAGGGTTAGGGGACGGGGACGGTTTAGGGTCCAGGTGAGGGTACGGCAACGCTTTAGGGGGAGCGCGCGTGTGAGGGCGCCCGTTAGTGTTAGCGTACGGGTTAGGATTAGGGGACGGGTGAGGGTCAGGCTTCGGGGAAGGGTTAGGGTTAGGGTTCGGGCTAGGGTTAGGGTTAGCGGACGGGGACGGTTTAGGGTCCAGGTGAGGGTACGGCAACGCTTTAGGGGGAGCGTGCGTGTGAGGGCGCGGGTTAGTGTTAGCGTACGGGTTAGGATTAGGGCACGGGTGAGGGTCAGGCTTCGGGGAAGGGTTAGGGTTAGGGTTCGGGCTAGGGTTAGGGTTAGGGGACGGGGACGGTTTAGGGTCCAGGTGAGGGTACGGCAACGCTTTAGGGGGAGCGTGCTTGTGAGGGCGCGGGTTAGTGTTAGCGTACGGGTTAGGATTAGGGGACGGGTGAGGGTCAGGCTTCGGGGAAGTGTTAGGGCTAGTGTTCGGGCTACGGTTAGGGTTAGGGGACGGGGACGGTTTAGGGTCCAGGTGAGGGTACGGCAACGCTTTAGGGGGAGCGTGCGTGTGAGGGCGCGGGTTAGTGTTAGCGTACGGGTTAGGATTAGGGGACGGGTGAGGGTCAGGCTTCGGGGAAGGGTTAGGGTTAGGGTTCGGGCTAGGGTTAGGGTTACGGGACGAGGACGGTTTAGGGTCCAGGTGAGGGTACGGCAACGCTTTAGGGGGAGCGCGCGTGTGAGGGTGTGGGTTAGTGTTAGCGTACGGGTTAGGATTAGGGGACGGGTGAGGGTCAGGTTTCGGGGAAGGGTTAGGGTTAGGGTTCGGGCTAGGGTTAGGGTTAGGGGACGGGGACGGTTTAGGGTCCAGGTGAGGGTACCTCAACGCTGTAGGGGGAGCGTGCGTGTGAGGGCGCGGGTTAGTGTTAGCGTACGGGTTAGGATTTGGGCACGGGTGAGGGTCAGGCTTCGGGGAAGGGTTAGGTTTAGGGTTCGGGCTAGGGTTAGGGTTAGGGGACGGGGACGGTTTAGGGTCCAGGTGAGGGTACGGCAACGCTTTAGGGGGAGCGTGCATGTGAGGGCGCGGGTTAGTGTTAGCGTACGGGTTAGGATTAGGGCACGGGTGAGGGTCAGGCTTCGGGGAAGGGTTAGGGTTAGGGTTAGGGCTAGGGTTAGGGTTAGGGGACGGGGACGGTTTAGGGTCCAGGTGAGGGTACGGCAACGCTTTAGGGGGAGCGTGCCTGTGAGGGCGCGGGTTAGTGTTAGAGTACGGGTTACGATTAGCGGACGGGTGAGTGTCAGGCTTCGGGGAAGGGTTAGCGATAGGGTTCGGGCTAGGTTTAGGGTTAGGGGACGGGGACTGTTTAGGGTCCAGGTGAGGGTACGGCAACGCTTTAGGGGGAGCGTGCGTGTGAGGGCGCGAGTTAGCGTTAGCGTACGGGTTAGGATTAGGGGACGGGTGAGGGTCAGGCTTCAGGGAATGGTTAGGGTTAGGGTTCGTGCTACGGTTAGGGATAGGGGACGGGGACGGTTTCGGGTCCAGGTGAGGGTACGGCAACACTTTAGGGGGAGCGTGCGTGTTAGGGCGCGGGTTAGCATTAGCGTACGGGTTAGGATTAGGAGACGGGTGAGGGTCAGGCTTAGGGGAAGGGTTAGGGTTAGGGTTCGGGCTAGGGTTAGGGTTAGGGGACGGGGATTGTTTAGGGTACAGGTGAGGGTACGGCAACGCTTTAGGGGGAGCGTGCGTGTGAGGGCGCGGGTTAGTGTTAGCGTACGGGTTAGGATTAGGGCACGGGTGAGGGTCAGGCTTCGGGGAAGGGTTAGGGTTAGGGTTCAGGCTAGGGTTAGGGTTAGGGGACGGGGACGGTTTAGGGTCCAGGTGAGGGTACGGCAACGCTTTAGGGGGAGCGTGCGTGTGAGGGTGCGGGTTAGTGTTAGCGTACGGGTTAGGATTAGGGGACGGGTGACGGTCAGGTTTCGGGGAAGGGTTAGGGTTAGGGTTCGGGCTAGGGTTAGGGTTAGGGGATGGGGACGGTTTAGGGTCCAGGTGAGGGTACTGCAACGCTTTAGGGGGAGCGTGCGTGTGAGGGCGCGGGTTAGTGTTAGCATACGGGTTAGGATTAGGGGACGGGTGAGGGTCAGGCTTCGGGGAAGGGTTAGGGTTAGGGTTGGTCCTAGGGTTAGGGTTAGGGGACGGGGACGGTTTAGGGTCCAGGTGAGGGTACGGCAACGCTTTAGGGGGAGCGTGCGTGTGAGGGCGCGGGTTAGTGTTAGCGTACGGGTTAGGATCAGGGGACGGGTGAGGGTCAGGCTTCGGGGAAGGGTTAGGGCTAGGGTTCGGGCTCGGGTTAGGGTTAGGGGACAGGGACGGTTTAGGGTACAGGTGAGGGTACGGCAACGCCTTAGGGGGAGCGTGCGTGTGAGGGCGAGGGATAGTGTTAGCGTACGGGTTAGGATTAGGGCACGGGTGAGGGTCAGGCTTCGGGGAAGGGTTAGGGTTAGGGTTCGGGCTAGGGTTAGGGTTAGGGGACGGGGAGGGTTTAGGGTCCAGGTGAGGGAACGGCAACGCTTTAGGGGGAGCGTGCGTGTGAGGGCGCGGGTTAGTGTTAGCGTACGGGTTAGGATTAGGGGACGGGTGAGGGTCAGGCTTCGGGGAAGGGTTAGGGTTAGGGTTCGGGCTAGGGTTAGGGTTAGGGGACGGGGACGGTTTAGGGTACAGGTGAGGGTACGGCAACGGTGTAGGGGGAGCGTGCATGTGAGGGCGCGGGTTAGTGTTAGCGTACGGGTTAGGATTAGGAGACGGGTGAGGGTCAGGCTTCGGGGAAGGGTTAGGGTTAGGGTTCGGGCTAGGGTTAGGGTTAGGGGACGGGGACGGTTTAGAGTCCAGGTGAGGGTACTGCAACGCTTTAGGGGGAGCGTGTGTGTCAGGGCGCGGGTTAGTGTTAGCGTACGGGTTAGGATTAGGGCACGGGTGAGGGTCAGGCTTCGGGGAAGGGTTAGGGTTAGGGTTCGGGCTAGGGTTAGGGTTAGGGGACGGGGACGGTTTAGGGTCCAGGTGAGGGTACTGCAACGCTTTAGGGGGAGCGTGTGTGTGAGGGCACGGGTTAGTGTTAGCGTACGGGTTAGGATTAGGGCACGGGTGAGGGTCAGGCTTCGGGGAAGGGTTAGGGTTAGGGTTCGGGCTAGGGTTAGGGTTAGGGGACGGGGACGGTTTAGGGTCCAGGTGAGGGTACGGCAACGCTTTAGGGGGAGCGCGCGTGTGAGGGCGCCCGTTAGTGTTAGCGTACGGGTTAGGATTAGGGGACGGGTGAGGGTCAGGCTTCGGGGAAGGGTTAGGGTTAGGGTTCAGGCTAGGGTTAGGGTTAGGGGACGGGGACGGTTTAGGGTCCAGGTGAGGGTACGGCAACGCTTTAGGGGGAGCGTGCGTGTGAGGGTGCGGGTTAGTGTTAGCGTACGGGTTAGGATTAGGGGACGGGTGACGGTCAGGTTTCGGGGAAGGGTTAGGGTTAGGGTTCGGGCTAGGGTTAGGGTTAGGGGATGGGGACGGTTTAGGGTCCAGGTGAGGGTACTGCAACGCTTTAGGGGGAGCGTGCGTGTGAGGGCGCGGGTTAGTGTTAGCATACGGGTTAGGATTAGGGGACGGGTGAGGGTCAGGCTTCGGGGAAGGGTTAGGGTTAGGGTTGGTCCTAGGGTTAGGGTTAGGGGACGGGGACGGTTTAGGGTCCAGGTGAGGGTACGGCAACGCTTTAGGGGGAGCGTGCGTGTGAGGGCGCGGGTTAGTGTTAGCGTACGGGTTAGGATCAGGGGACGGGTGAGGGTCAGGCTTCGGGGAAGGGTTAGGGCTAGGGTTCGGGCTCGGGTTAGGGTTAGGGGACAGGGACGGTTTAGGGTACAGGTGAGGGTACGGCAACGCCTTAGGGGGAGCGTGCGTGTGAGGGCGAGGGATAGTGTTAGCGTACGGGTTAGGATTAGGGCACGGGTGAGGGTCAGGCTTCGGGGAAGGGTTAGGGTTAGGGTTCGGGCTAGGGTTAGGGTTAGGGGACGGGGAGGGTTTAGGGTCCAGGTGAGGGAACGGCAACGCTTTAGGGGGAGCGTGCGTGTGAGGGCGCGGGTTAGTGTTAGCGTACGGGTTAGGATTAGGGGACGGGTGAGGGTCAGGCTTCGGGGAAGGGTTAGGGTTAGGGTTCGGGCTAGGGTTAGGGTTAGGGGACGGGGACGGTTTAGGGTACAGGTGAGGGTACGGCAACGGTGTAGGGGGAGCGTGCATGTGAGGGCGCGGGTTAGTGTTAGCGTACGGGTTAGGATTAGGAGACGGGTGAGGGTCAGGCTTCGGGGAAGGGTTAGGGTTAGGGTTCGGGCTAGGGTTAGGGTTAGGGGACGGGGACGGTTTAGAGTCCAGGTGAGGGTACTGCAACGCTTTAGGGGGAGCGTGTGTGTCAGGGCGCGGGTTAGTGTTAGCGTACGGGTTAGGATTAGGGCACGGGTGAGGGTCAGGCTTCGGGGAAGGGTTAGGGTTAGGGTTCGGGCTAGGGTTAGGGTTAGGGGACGGGGACGGTTTAGGGTCCAGGTGAGGGTACTGCAACGCTTTAGGGGGAGCGTGTGTGTGAGGGCACGGGTTAGTGTTAGCGTACGGGTTAGGATTAGGGCACGGGTGAGGGTCAGGCTTCGGGGAAGGGTTAGGGTTAGGGTTCGGGCTAGGGTTAGGGTTAGGGGACGGGGACGGTTTAGGGTCCAGGTGAGGGTACGGCAACGCTTTAGGGGGAGCGCGCGTGTGAGGGCGCCCGTTAGTGTTAGCGTACGGGTTAGGATTAGGGGACGGGTGAGGGTCAGGCTTCGGGGAAGGGTTAGGGTTAGGGTTCGGGCTAGGGTTAGGGTTAGCGGACGGGGACGGTTTAGGGTCCAGGTGAGGGTACGGCAACGCTTTAGGGGGAGCGTGCGTGTGAGGGCGCGGGTTAGTGTTAGCGTACGGGTTAGGATTAGGGGACGGGTGAGGGTCAGGCTTCGGGGAAGGGTTAGGGTTAGGGTTCGGGCTAGGGTTAGGGTTACGGGACGAGGACGGTTTAGGGTCCAGGTGAGGGTACGGCAACGCTTTAGGGGGAGCGCGCGTGTGAGGGTGCGGGTTAGTGTTAGCGTACGGGTTAGGATTAGGGGACGGGTGAGGGTCAGGTTTCGGGGAAGGGTTAGGGTTAGGGTTCGGGATAGGGTTAGGGTTAGGGGATGGGGACGGTTTAGGGTCCAGGTGAGGGTACCTCAACGCTGTAGGGGGAGCGTGCGTGTGAGGGCGCGGGTTAGTGTTAGCGTACGGGTTAGGATTAGGGCACGGGTGAGGGTCAGGCTTCGGGGAAGGGTTAGGGTTAGGGTTCGGGCTAGGGTTAGGGTTAGGGGACGGGGACGGTTTAGGGTCCAGGTGAGGGTACGGCAACGCTTTAGGGGGAGCGTGCATGTGAGGGCGCGGGTTAGTGTTAGCGTACGGGTTAGGATTAGGTGACGGGTGAGGGTCAGGCTTCGGGGAAGGGTTAGGATTAGGGTTCGGGCTAGGGTAAGGGTTACGGGACGGGGACGGTTTAGGGTCCAGGTGAGGGTACCTGAACGCTGTAGGGGGAGCGTGCGTGTGAGGGCGCGGGTTAGTGTTAGCGTACGGGTTAGGATTAGGGCACGGGTGAGGGTCAGGCTTCGGGGAAGGGTTAGGGTTAGGGTTAGGGCTAGGGTTAGGGTTAGGGGACGGGGACGGTTTAGGGTTCAGGTGAGGGTACGGCAACGCTTTAGGGGGAGCGTGCCTGTGAGGGCGCGGGTTAGTGTTAGAGTACGGGTTACGATTAGCGGACGGGTGAGGGTCAGGCTTCGGGGAAGGGTTAGGGATAGGGTTCGGGCTAGGTTTAGGGTTAGGGGACGGGGACTGTTTAGGGTCCAGGTGAGGGTACTGCAACGCTTTAGGGGGAGCGTGCGTGTGAGGGCGTGGGTTAGTGTTAGCGTACGGGTTAGGATTAGGGCACGGGTGAGGGTCAGGTTTCGGGGAAGGGTTAGGGTTAGGGTTCGGGCTAGGGTTAGGGTTAGGGGACGGGGAGGGTTTAGGGTCCAGGTGAGGGAACGGCAACGCTTTAGGGGGAGCGTGCGTGTGAGGGCGCGGGTTAGTGTTAGCGTACGGGTTAGGATTAGGGGACGGGTGAGGGTCAGGCTTCGGGGAAGGGTTAGGGTTAGGGTTCGGGCTAGGGTTAGGGTTAGGGGACGGGGACGGTTTAGGGTCCAGGTGAGGGTACGGCAACACTTTAGGGGGAGCGTGTGTGTGAGGGCGCGGGTTAGTGTTAGCGTACGGGTTAGGATTACGGGACGGGTGAGGGTCAGGATTCGGGGAAGGGTTAGGGTTAGGGTTCGGGCTAGGGTTAGGGTTAGGGGACGGGGACTGTTTAGGGTCCAGGTGAGGGTACGGCAACGCTTTAGGGGGAGCGTGCGTGTGAGGGCGCGGGTTAGTGTTAGCGTACGGGTTAGGATTAGGGGACGGGTGAGGGTCAGGCTTCGGGGAAGTGTTACGGTTAGGGTTCGGGCTAGGGTTACGGTTAGGGGACGGGGACGGTTTAGGGTCGAGGTGAGGGTACGGCAACGCTGTAGGGGGAGCGTGCGTGTGAGGGCGCGGGTTAGTGTTAGCGTACGGGTTAGGATTAGGGGACGGGTGAGGGTCAGGCTTCGGGGAAGTGTTAGGGTTAGGGTTCGGGCTAGGGTTAGGGTTAGGGGACGGGGACGGTTTAGGGTCCAGGTGAGGGTACTGCAACGCTTTAGGGGGAGCGTGTGTGTGAGGGCGCGGGTTAGTGTTACCGTACGGGTTAGGATTAGGGCACGGGTGAGGGTCAGGCTTCGGGGAAGGGTTAGGGTTAGGGTTCGGGCTAGGGTTAGGGTTAGGGGACGGGGACGGTTTAGGGTCCAGGTGAGGGTACGGCAAAGCAGTAGAGGGAGCGTGCGTGTGAGGGCGCGGGTTAGTGTTAGCGTACGGGTTAGGATTAGGGGACGGGTGAGGGTCAGGCTTCGGGGAAGGGTTAGGGTTAGGGTTCGGGCTAGGGTTAGGGTTAGGGGACGGGGACGGTTTAGGGTCCAGGTGAGGGTACTGCAACGCTTTAGGGGAAACGTGCGTGTGAGGGCGCGGGTTAGCGTTAGCGTACGGGTTAGGATTAGGGCACGGGTGAGGGTCAGGCTTCGGGGAAGTGTTAGGGTTAGGGTTCGGGCTAGGTTAAGGGTTAGGGGACGGGGACGGTTTAGGGTCCAGGTGAGGGTACGGCAACGCTTTAGAGGGAGCGTGCGTGTGAGGGCGCGGGTTAGCATTAGAGTACGGGTTAGGATTAGGAGACGGGTGAGGGTCAGGCTTCGGGGAAGGGTTAGGGTTAGGGTTCGGGCTAGGGTTATGGTTAGGGGACGGGGATGGTTTAGGGTCCAGGTGAGGGTACGGCAACGCTTTAGGGGGAGCGTGCGTGTGAGGGCGCGGGTTAGTGGTAGCGTACGGGTTAGGATTAGGACACGGGTGAGGGTCAGGCTTCGGGGAAGGGTTAGGGTTAGGGTTCGGGCTAGGGTTAGGGTTAGGGGACGGGGACTGTTTAGGGTCCAGGTGAGGGTACGGCAACGCTTTAGGGGGAGCGTGCGTGTGAGGGCGCGGGTTAGTGTTAGCGTACGGGTTAGGATTAGGGGAAGGGTGAGGGTCAATCTTCGGGGAAGGGTTAGGGTTATGGTTCGGGCTAGGGTTAGGGTTAGGGGATGGGGACGGTTTAGGGTGCAGGTGAGGGTACGGCAACGCTGTAGGGGGAGCGTGCGTGTGAGGGCGCGGGTTAGTGTTAGCGTACGGGTTAGGATTAGGGGACGGGTGAGGGTCAGGCTTCGGGGAAGGGTTAGGGTTAGTGTTCGGGCTAGGGATAGGGTTAGGGAACTGGGACGGTTTAGGGTCCAGGTGAGGGTACTGCAACGCTTTAGGGGGAGCGTGCGTGTGAGGGCGTGGGTTAGTGTTAGCGTACGGGTTAGGATTAGGGCACGGGTGAGGGTCAGGCTTCGGGGAAGGGTTAGGGTTAGGGTTCGGGCTAGGGTTAGGGTTAGGGTTAGGGGACGGTTTAGGGTCCAGGTGAGTGTACGGCAACGCTTTTCGGGGACCGTGTGTGTGAGGGGGCGGGTTAGTGTTAGCGTACGGGTTAGGATCAGGGGACGGGTGAGGGTCAGGCTTCGGGGAAGGGTTAGGGTTAGGGTTCGGGCTAGGGTTAGGGTTAGGGGACGGGGACGGTTTAGGGTCCAGGTGAGGGTACGGCAACGCTTTAGGGGGAGCGTGCGTGTGAGGGCGCGGGTTAGTGTTAGCGTACGGGTTAGGATTAGGGGACGGGTGAGGGTCAGGTTTCGGGGAAGTGTTAGGGTTAGTGTTCGGGCTAGGGTTACGGTTAGGGGATGGGGACGGTTTAGGGTCCAGGTGAGGGTACGGCAACGCTGTAGGGGTAGCGTGCGTGTGAGGGCGCGGGTTAGTGTTAGCGTACGGGTTAGGATTAGGGGACGGGTGAGGGTCAGGCTTTGGGGAAGGGTTAGGGTTAGGGTTCGGGCTAGGGTTAGGGTTAGGGGACGGGGACGGTTTAGGGTCCAGGTGAGGATACGGCAACGCTTTAGTGGGAGCGTGCGTGTGAGGGCGCGGGTTAGTGTTAGCGTACGGGTTAGGATCAGGGGACGGGTGAGGGTCAGGCTTCGGGGAAGGGTTAGGGCTAGGGTTCGGGCTCGGGTTAGGGTTAGGGGACAGGGACGGTTTAGGGTACAGGTGAGGGTACGGCAACGCCTTAGGGGGAGCGTGCGTGTGAGGGCGAGGGATAGTGTTAGCGTACGGGTTAGGATTAGGGCACGGGTGAGGGTCAGGCTTCGGGGAAGGGTTAGGGTTAGGGTTCGGGCTAGGGTTAGGGTTAGGGGACGGGGACGGTTTAGGGTCCAGGTGAGGGTACGGCAACGGTGTAGGGGGAGCGTGCATGTGAGGGCGCGGGTTAGTGTTAGCGTACGGGTTAGGATTAGGGGACGGGTGAGGGTCAGGCTTCGGGGAAGGGTTAGGGTTAGGGTTCGGGCTAGGGTTAGGGTTAGGGGACGGGGACGGTTTAGGGTCCAGGTGAGGGTACTGCAACGCTTTAGGGGGAGCGTGTGTGTCAGGGCGCGGGTTAGTGTTAGCGTACGGGTTAGGATTAGGGCACGGTTGAGGGTCAGGCTTCGGGGAAGGGTTAGGGTTAGGGTTCGGGCTAGGGTTAGGGTTAGGGGACAGGGACGGTTTAGGGTCCAGGTGAGGGTACTGCAACGCTTTAGGGGGAGCGTGTGTGTGAGGGCACGGGTTAGTGTTAGCGTACGGGTTAGGATTAGGGCTCGGGTGAGGGTCAGGCTTCGGGGAAGGGTTAGGGTTAGGGTTCGGGCTAGGGTTAGGGTTAGGGGACGGGGACGGTTTAGGGTCCAGATGAGGGTACGGCAACGCTTTAGGGGGAGCGCGCGTGTGAGGGCGCCCGTTAGTGTTAGCGTACGGGTTAGGATTAGGGGACGGGTGAGGGTCAGGCTTCGGGGAAGGGTTAGGGTTAGGGTTCGGGCTAGGGTTAGGGTTAGGGGACGGGGACGGTTTAGGGTCCAGGTGAGGGTACGGCAACGCTTTAGGGGGAGCGTGCGTGTGAGGGCGCGGGTTAGTGTTAGCGTACGGGTTAGGATTAGGGGACGGGTGAGGGTCAGGCTTCGGGGAAGTGTTAGGGCTAGTGTTCGGGCTACGGTTAGGGTTAGGGGACGGGGACGGTTTAGGGTCCAGGTGAGGGTACGGCAACGCTTTAGGGGGAGCGTGCGTGTGAGGGCGCGGGTTAGTGTTAGCGTACGGGTTAGGATTAGGGGACGGGTGAGGGTCAGGCTTCGGGGAAGGGTTAGGGTTAGGGTTCGGGCTAGGGTTAGGGTTACGGGACGAGGACGGTTTAGGGTCCAGGTGAGGGTACGGCAACGCTTTAGGGGGAGCGCGCGTGTGAGGGTGTGGGTTAGTGTTAGCGTACGGGTTAGGATTAGGGGACGGGTGAGGGTCAGGTTTCGGGGAAGGGTTAGGGTTAGGGTTCGGGCTAGGGTTAGGGTTAGGGGACGGGGACGGTTTAGGGTCCAGGTGAGGGTACCTCAACGCTGTAGGGGGAGCGTGCGTGTGAGGGCGCGGGTTAGTGTTAGCGTACGGGTTAGGATTTGGGCACGGGTGAGGGTCAGGCTTCGGGGAAGGGTTAGGTTTAGGGTTCGGGCTAGGGTTAGGGTTAGGGGACGGGGACGGTTTAGGGTCCAGGTGAGGGTACGGCAACGCTTTAGGGGGAGCGTGCATGTGAGGGCGCGGGTTAGTGTTAGCGTACGGGTTAGGATTAGGGGACGGGTGAGGGTCAGGCTTCGGGGAAGGGTTAGGGTTAGGGTTCGGGCTAGGGTTAGGGTTAGGGGACGGGGACGGTTTAGGGTCCAGGTGAGGGTACGGCAACGCTTTAGGGGGAGCGTGCGTGTGAGGGCGCGGGTTAGTGTTAGCGTACGGGTTAGGATTAGGGGACGGGTGAGGGTCAGGCTTCGGGGAAGGGTTAGGGTTAGGGTTCGGGCTAGGGTTAGGGTTAGGGGACGGGGACGGTTTAGGGTCCAGGTGAGGGTACGGCAACGCTTTAGGGGGAGCGTGCGTGTGAGGGCGCGGGTTAGTGTTAGCGTACGGGTTAGGACTAGGGCACGGGTGAGGGTCAGGCTTCGGGGAAGGGTTAGGGTTAGGGTTCGGGCTAGGGTTAGGGTTAGGGTATGGGGACGGTTTAGGGTCCAGGTGAGGGTACGGCAACGCTTTAGGGGGAGTGTGCGTGTGAGGGCGCGGGTTAGTGTTAGCGTACGGGTTAGGATTAGGGGACGGGTGAGGGTCAGGCTTCGGGGAAGGGTTAGGATTAGGGTTCGGGCTAGGGTAAGGGTTACGGGACGGGGACGGTTTAGGGTCCAGGTGAGGGTACCTGAACGCTGTAGGGGGAGCGTGCGTGTGAGGGCGCGGGTTAGTGTTAGCGTACGGGTTAGGATTAGGGCACGGGTGAGGGTCAGGCTTCGGGGAAGGGTTAGGGTTAGGGTTCGGGCTAGGGTTAGGGTTAGGGGACGGGGACGGTTTAGGGTCCAGGTGAGGGTACGGCAACGCTTTAGGGGGAGCGTGCCTGTGAGGGCGCGGGTTAGTGTTAGAGTACGGGTTACGATTAGCGGACGGGTGAGTGTCAGGCTTCGGGGAAGGGTTAGCGATAGGGTTCGGGCTAGGTTTAGGGTTAGGGGACGGGGACTGTTTAGGGTCCAGGTGAGGGTACGGCAACGCTTTAGGGGGAGCGTGCGTGTGAGGGCGCGAGTTAGCGTTAGCGTACGGGTTAGGATTAGGGGACGGGTGAGGGTCAGGCTTCAGGGAATGGTTAGGGTTAGGGTTCGTGCTACGGTTAGGGATAGGGGACGGGGACGGTTTCGGGTCCAGGTGAGGGTACGGCAACACTTTAGGGGGAGCGTGCGTGTTAGGGCGCGGGTTAGCATTAGCGTACGGGTTAGGATTAGGAGACGGGTGAGGGTCAGGCTTAGGGGAAGGGTTAGGGTTAGGGTTCGGGCTAGGGTTAGGGTTAGGGGACGGGGATTGTTTAGGGTACAGGTGAGGGTACGGCAACGCTTTAGGGGGAGCGTGCGTGTGAGGGCGCGGGTTAGTGGTAGCCTACGGGTTAGGTTTAGGACACGGGTGAGGGTCAGGCTTCGGGGAAGGGTTAGGGGTAGGGTTCGGGCTAGGGTTAGGGTTAGGGGACGGGGACGGTTTAGGGTCCAGGTGAGGGTACTGCAACGCTTTAGGGGGAGCGTGTGTGTCAGGGCGCGGGTTAGTGTTAGCGTACGGGTTAGGATTAGGGCACGGTTGAGGGTCAGGCTTCGGGGAAGGGTTAGGGTTAGGGTTCGGGCTAGGGTTAGGGTTAGGGGACGGGGACGGTTTAGGGTCCAGGTGAGGGTACTGCAACGCTTTAGGGGGAGCGTGTGTGTGAGGGCACGGGTTAGTGTTAGCGTACGGGTTAGGATTAGGGCTCGGGTGAGGGTCAGGCTTCGGGGAAGGGTTAGGGTTAGGGTTCGGGCTAGGGTTAGGGTTAGGGGACGGGGACGGTTTAGGGTCCAGGTGAGGGTACGGCAACGCTTTAGGGGGAGCGCGCGTGTGAGGGCGCCCGTTAGTGTTAGCGTACGGGTTAGGATTAGGGGACGGGTGAGGGTCAGGCTTCGGGGAAGGGTTAGGGTTAGGGTTCGGGCTAGGGTTAGGGTTAGCGGACGGGGACGGTTTAGGGTCCAGGTGAGGGTACGGCAACGCTTTAGGGGGAGCGTACGTGTGAGGGCGCGGGTTAGTGTTAGCGTACGGGTTAGGATTAGGGGACGGGTGAGGGTCAGGCTTCGGGGAAGGGTTAGGGTTAGGGTTCGGGCTAGGGTTAGGGTTACGGGACGAGGACGGTTTAGGGTCCAGGTGAGGGTACGGCAACGCTTTAGGGGGAGCGCGCGTGTGAGGGTGTGGGTTAGTGTTAGCGTACGGGTTAGGATTAGGGGACGGGTGAGGGTCAGGTTTCGGGGAAGGGTTAGGGTTAGGGTTCGGGCTAGGGTTAGGGTTAGGGGACGGGGACGGTTTAGGGTCCAGGTGAGGGTACCTCAACGCTGTAGGGGGAGCGTGCGTGTGAGGGCGCGGGTTAGTGTTAGCGTACGGGTTAGGATTTGGGCACGGGTGAGGGTCAGGCTTCGGGGAAGGGTTAGGTTTAGGGTTCGGGCTAGGGTTAGGGTTAGGGGACGGGGACGGTTTAGGGTCCAGGTGAGGGTACGGCAACGCTTTAGGGGGAGCGTGCATGTGAGGGCGCGGGTTAGTGTTAGCGTACGGGTTAGGATTAGGGGACGGGTGAGGGTCAGGCTTCGGGGAAGGGTTAGGGTTAGGGTTCGGGCTAGGGTTAGGGTTAGGGGACGGGGACGGTTTAGGGTCCAGGTGAGGGTACGGCAACGCTTTAGGGGGAGCGTGCGTGTGAGGGCGCGGGTTAGTGTTAGCGTACGGGTTAGGATTAGGGGACGGGTGAGGGTCAGGCTTCGGGGAAGGGTTAGGGTTAGGGTTCGGGCTAGGGTTAGGGTTAGGGGACGGGGACGGTTTAGGGTCCAGGTGAGGGTACGGCAACGCTTTAGGGGGAGCGTGCGTGTGAGGGCGCGGGTTAGTGTTAGCGTACGGGTTAGGACTAGGGCACGGGTGAGGGTCAGGCTTCGGGGAAGGGTTAGGGTTAGGGTTCGGGCTAGGGTTAGGGTTAGGGTATGGGGACGGTTTAGGGTCCAGGTGAGGGTACGGCAACGCTTTAGGGGGAGTGTGCGTGTGAGGGCGCGGGTTAGTGTTAGCGTACGGGTTAGGATTAGGGGACGGGTGAGGGTCAGGCTTCGGGGAAGGGTTAGGATTAGGGTTCGGGCTAGGGTAAGGGTTACGGGACGGGGACGGTTTAGGGTCCAGGTGAGGGTACCTGAACGCTGTAGGGGGAGCGTGCGTGTGAGGGCGCGGGTTAGTGTTAGCGTACGGGTTAGGATTAGGGCACGGGTGAGGGTCAGGCTTCGGGGAAGGGTTAGGGTTAGGGTTAGGGCTAGGGTTAGGGTTAGGGGACGGGGACGGTTTAGGGTCCAGGTGAGGGTACGGCAACGCTTTAGGGGGAGCGTGCCTGTGAGGGCGCGGGTTAGTGTTAGAGTACGGGTTACGATTAGCGGACGGGTGAGTGTCAGGCTTCGGGGAAGGGTTAGCGATAGGGTTCGGGCTAGGTTTAGGGTTAGGGGACGGGGACTGTTTAGGGTCCAGGTGAGGGTACGGCAACGCTTTAGGGGGAGCGTGCGTGTGAGGGCGCGAGTTAGCGTTAGCGTACGGGTTAGGATTAGGGGACGGGTGAGGGTCAGGCTTCAGGGAATGGTTAGGGTTAGGGTTCGTGCTACGGTTAGGGATAGGGGACGGGGACGGTTTCGGGTCCAGGTGAGGGTACGGCAACACTTTAGGGGGAGCGTGCGTGTTAGGGCGCGGGTTAGCATTAGCGTACGGGTTAGGATTAGGAGACGGGTGAGGGTCAGGCTTAGAGGAAGGGTTAGGGTTAGGGTTCGGGCTAGGGTTAGGGTTAGGGGACGGGGATTGTTTAGGGTACAGGTGAGGGTACGGCAACGCTTTAGGGGGAGCGTGCGTGTGAGGGCGCGGGTTAGTGGTAGCCTACGGGTTAGGTTTTGGACACGGGTGAGGGTCAGGCTTCGGGGAAGGGTTAGGGTTAGGGTTCGGGCTAGGGTTAGGGTTAGGGGACGGGGACTGTTTAGGGTCCAGGTGAGGGTACGGCAACGCTTTAGGGGGAGCGTGCGTGTGAGGGCGCGGGTTAGTGTTAGCGTACGGGTTAGGATTAGGGGACGGGTCAGGGTCAGACTTCGGGGAAGGGCTAGGGTTAGGGTTCGGGCTAGGGTTAGGGTTAGGGGACGGGGACGGTTTAGGGTCCAGGTGAGGGTACTGCAACGCTTTAGGGGGAGCGTGCGTGTGAGGGCGTGGGTTAGTGTTAGCGTACGGGTTAGGATTAGGGCACGGGTGAGGGTCAGGTTTCGGGGAAGGGTTAGGGTTAGGGTTCGGGCTAGGGTTAGGGTTAGGGGACGGGGAGGGTTTAGGGTCCAGGTGAGGGAACGGCAACGCTTTAGGGGGAGCGTGCGTGTGAGGGCGCGGGTTAGTGTTAGCGTACGGGTTAGGATTAGGGGACGGGTGAGGGTCAGGCTTCGGGGAAGGGTTAGGGTTAGGGTTCGGGCTAGGGTTAGGGTTAGGGGACGGGGACGGTTTAGGGTCCAGGTGAGGGTACGGCAACACTTTAGGGGGAGCGTGTGTGTGAGGGCGCGGGTTAGTGTTAGCGTACGGGTTAGGATTACGGGACGGGTGAGGGTCAGGCTTCGGGGAAGGGTTAGGGTTAGGGTTCGGGCTAGGGTTAGGGTTAGGGGACGGGGACTGTTTAGGGTCCAGGTGAGGGTACGGCAACGCTTTAGGGGGAGCGTGCGTGTGAGAGCGCGGGTTAGTGTTAGCGTACGGGTTAGGATTAGGGGACGGGTGAGGGTCAGGCTTCGGGGAAGTGTTAGGGTTAGGGTTCGGGCTAGGGTTAGGGTTAGGGGACGGGGACGGTTTAGGGTCGAGGTGAGGGTACGGCAACGATGTAGGGGGAGCGTGCGTGTGAGGGCGCGGGTTAGTGTTAGCGTACGGGTTAGGATTAGGGGACGGGTGAGGGTCAGGCTTCGGGGAAGGGTTAGGGTTAGGGTTCGGGCTAGGGTTAGGGTTAGGGGACGGGGACGGTTTAGGGTCCAGGTGAGGGTACTGCAACGCTTTAGGGGAAACGTGCGTGTGAGGGCGCGGGTTAGCGTTAGCGTACGGGTTAGGATTAGGGCACGGGTGAGGGTCAGGCTTCGGGGAAGGGTTAGGGTTAGGGTTCGGGCTAGGTTAAGGGTTAGGGGACGGGGACGGTTTAGGGTCCAGGTGAGGGTACGGCAACGCTTTAGGGGGAGCGTGCGTGTGAGGGCGCGGGTTAGCATTAGAGTACGGGTTAGGATTAGGAGACGGGTGAGGGTCAGGCTTCGGGGAAGGGTTAGGGTTAGGGTTCGGGCTAGGGTTATGGTTAGGGGACGGGGATGGTTTAGGGTCCAGGTGAGGGTACGGCAACGCTTTAGGGGGAGCGTGCGTGTGAGACGCGGGTTAGTGGTAGCGTACGGGTTAGGATTAGGACACGGGTGAGGGTCAGGCTTCGGGGAAGGGTTAGGGTTAGGGTTCGGGCTAGGGTTAGGGTTAGGGGACGGGGACTGTTTAGGGTCCAGGTGAGGGTACGGCAACGCTTTAGGGGGAGCGTGCGTGTGAGGGCGCGGGTTAGTGTTAGCGTACGGGTTAGGATTAGGGGAAGGGTGAGGGTCAATCTTCGGGGAAGGGTTAGGGTTATGTTTCGGGCTAGGGTTAGGGTTAGGGGATGGGGACGGTTTAGGGTGCAGGTGAGGGTACGGCAACGCTGTAGGGGGAGCGTGCGTGTGAGGGCGCGGGTTAGTGTTAGCGTACGGGTTAGGATTAGGGGACGGGTGAGGGTCAGGCTTCGGGGAAGGGTTAGGGTTAGTGTTCGGGCTAGGGTTAGGGTTAGGGAACTGGGACGGTTTAGGGTCCAGGTGAGGGTACTGCAACGCTTTAGGGGGAGCGTGCGTGTGAGGGCGTGGGTTAGTGTTAGCGTACGGGTTAGGATTAGGGCACGGGTGAGGGTCAGGCTTCGGGGAAGGGTTAGGGTTAGGGTTCGGGCTAGGGTTAGGGTTAGGGTTAGGGGACGGTTTAGGGTCCAGGTGAGTGTACGGCAACGCTTTTCGGGGACCGTGTGTGTGAGGGGGCGGGTTAGTGTTAGCGTACGGGTTAGGATCAGGGGACGGGTGAGGGTCAGGCTTCGGGGAAGGGTTAGGGTTAGGGTTCGGGCTAGGGTTAGGGTTAGGGGACGGGGACGGTTTAGGGTCCAGGTGAGGGTACGGCAACGCTTTAGGGGGAGCGTGCGTGTGAGGGCGCGGGTTAGTGTTAGCGTACGGGTTAGGATTAGGGGACGGGTGAGGGTCAGGTTTCGGGGAAGTGTTAGGGTTAGTGTTCGGGCTAGGGTTACGGTTAGGGGATGGGGACGGTTTAGGGTCCAGGTGAGGGTACGGCAACGCTGTAGGGGTAGCGTGCGTGTGAGGGCGCGGGTTAGTGTTAGCGTACGGGTTAGGATTAGGGGACGGGTGAGGGTCAGGCTTTGGGGAAGGGTTAGGGTTAGGGTTCGGGCTAGGGTTAGGGTTAGGGGACGGGGACGGTTTAGGGTCCAGGTGAGGATACGGCAACGCTTTAGTGGGAGCGTGCGTGTGAGGGCGCGGGTTAGTGTTAGCGTACGGGTTAGGATCAGGGGACGGGTGAGGGTCAGGCTTCGGGGAAGGGTTAGGGCTAGGGTTCGGGCTCGGGTTAGGGTTAGGGGACAGGGACGGTTTAGGGTACAGGTGAGGGTACGGCAACGCCTTAGGGGGAGCGTGCGTGTGAGGGCGAGGGATAGTGTTAGCGTACGGGTTAGGATTAGGGCACGGGTGAGGGTCAGGCTTCGGGGAAGGGTTAGGGTTAGGGTTCGGGCTAGGGTTAGGGTTAGGGGACGGGGACGGTTTAGGGTCCAGGTGAGGGTACGGCAACGGTGTAGGGGGAGCGTGCATGTGAGGGCGCGGGTTAGTGTTAGCGTACGGGTTAGGATTAGGGGACGGGTGAGGGTCAGGCTTCGGGGAAGGGTTAGGGTTAGGGTTCGGGCTAGGGTTAGGGTTAGGGGACGGGGACGGTTTAGGGTCCAGGTGAGGGTACTGCAACGCTTTAGGGGGAGCGTGTGTGTCAGGGCGCGGGTTAGTGTTAGCGTACGGGTTAGGATTAGGGCACGGTTGAGGGTCAGGCTTCGGGGAAGGGTTAGGGTTAGGGTTCGGGCTAGGGTTAGGGTTAGGGGACGGGGACGGTTTAGGGTCCAGGTGAGGGTACTGCAACGCTTTAGGGGGAGCGTGTGTGTGAGGGCACGGGTTAGTGTTAGCGTACGGGTTAGGATTAGGGCTCGTGTGAGGGTCAGGCTTCGGGGAAGGGTTAGGGTTAGGGTTCGGGCTAGGGTTAGGGTTAGGGGACGGGGACGGTTTAGGGTCCAGGTGAGGGTACGGCAACGCTTTAGGGGGAGCGCGCGTGTGAGGGCGCCCGTTAGTGTTAGCGTACGGGTTAGGATTAGGGGACGGGTGAGGGTCAGGCTTCGGGGAAGGGTTAGGGTTAGGGTTCGGGCTAGGGTTAGGGTTAGCGGACGGGGACGGTTTAGGGTCCAGGTGAGGGTACGGCAACGCTTTAGGGGGAGCGTGCGTGTGAGGGCGCGGGTTAGTGTTAGCGTACGGGTTAGGATTAGGGCACGGGTGAGGGTCAGGCTTCGGGGAAGGGTTAGGGTTAGGGTTCGGGCTAGGGTTAGGGTTAGGGGACGGGGACGGTTTAGGGTCCAGGTGAGGGTACGGCAACGCTTTAGGGGGAGCGTGCGTGTGAGGGCGCGGGTTAGTGTTAGCGTACGGGTTAGGATTAGGGGACGGGTGAGGGTCAGGCTTCGGGGAAGTGTTAGGGCTAGTGTTCGGGCTACGGTTAGGGTTAGGGGACGGGGACGGTTTAGGGTCCAGGTGAGGGTACGGCAACGCTTTAGGGGGAGCGTGCGTGTGAGGGCGCGGGTTAGTGTTAGCGTACGGGTTAGGATTAGGGGACGGGTGAGGGTCAGGCTTCGGGGAAGGGTTAGGGTTAGGGTTCGGGCTAGGGTTAGGGTTACGGGACGAGGACGGTTTAGGGTCCAGGTGAGGGTACGGCAACGCTTTAGGGGGAGCGCGCGTGTGAGGGTGTGGGTTAGTGTTAGCGTACGGGTTAGGATTAGGGGACGGGTGAGGGTCAGGTTTCGGGGAAGGGTTAGGGTTAGGGTTCGGGCTAGGGTTAGGGTTAGGGGACGGGGACGGTTTAGGGTCCAGGTGAGGGTACCTCAACGCTGTAGGGGGAGCGTGCGTGTGAGGGCGCGGGTTAGTGTTAGCGTACGGGTTAGGATTTGGGCACGGGTGAGGGTCAGGCTTCGGGGAAGGGTTAGGTTTAGGGTTCGGGCTAGGGTTAGGGTTAGGGGACGGGGACGGTTTAGGGTCCAGGTGAGGGTACGGCAACGCTTTAGGGGGAGCGTGCATGTGAGGGCGCGGGTTAGTGTTAGCGTACGGGTTAGGATTAGGGGACGGGTGAGGGTCAGGCTTCGGGGAAGGGTTAGGGTTAGGGTTCGGGCTAGGGTTAGGGTTAGGGGACGGGGACGGTTTAGGGTCCAGGTGAGGGTACGGCAACGCTTTAGGGGGAGCGTGCGTGTGAGGGCGCGGGTTAGTGTTAGCGTACGGGTTAGGATTAGGGGACGGGTGAGGGTCAGGCTTCGGGGAAGGTTTAGGGTTAGGGTTCGGGCTAGGGTTAGGGTTAGGGGACGGGGACGGTTTAGGGTCCAGGTGAGGGTACGGCAACGCTTTAGGGGGAGCGTGCGTGTGAGGGCGCGGGTTAGTGTTAGCGTACGGGTTAGGACTAGGGCACGGGTGAGGGTCAGGCTTCGGGGAAGGGTTAGGGTTAGGGTTCGGGCTAGGGTTAGGGTTAGGGTATGGGGACGGTTTAGGGTCCAGGTGAGGGTACGGCAACGCTTTAGGGGGAGTGTGCGTGTGAGGGCGCGGGTTAGTGTTAGCGTACGGGTTAGGATTAGGGGACGGGTGAGGGTCAGGCTTCGGGGAAGGGTTAGGATTAGGGTACGGGCTAGGGTAAGGGTTACGGGACGGGGACGGTTTAGGGTCCAGGTGAGGGTACCTGAACGCTGTAGGGGGAGCGTGCGTGTGAGGGCGCGGGTTAGTGTTAGCGTACGGGTTAGGATTAGGGCACGGGTGAGGGTCAGGCTTCGGGGAAGGGTTAGGGTTAGGGTTAGGGCTAGGGTTAGGGTTAGGGGACGGGGACGGTTTAGGGTCCAGGTGAGGGTACGGCAACGCTTTAGGGGGAGCGTGCCTGTGAGGGCGCGGGTTAGTGTTAGAGTACGGGTTACGATTAGCGGACGGGTGAGTGTCAGGCTTCGGGGAAGGGTTAGCGATAGGGTTCGGGCTAGGTTTAGGGTTAGGGGACGGGGACAGTTTAGGGTCCAGGTGAGGGTACGGCAACGCTTTAGGGGGAGCGTGCGTGTGAGGGCGCGAGTTTGCGTTAGCGTACGGGTTAGGATTAGGGGACGGGTGAGGGTCAGGCTTCAGGGAATGGTTAGGGTTAGGGTTCGTGCTACGGTTAGGGATAGGGGACGGGGACGGTTTCGGGTCCAGGTGAGGGTACGGCAACACTTTAGGGGGAGCGTGCGTGTTAGGGCGCGGGTTAGCATTAGCGTACGGGTTAGGATTAGGAGACGGGTGAGGGTCAGGCTTAGGGGAAGGGTTAGGGTTAGGGTTCGGGCTAGGGTTAGGGTTAGGGGACGGGGATTGTTTAGGGTACAGGTGAGGGTACGGCAACGCTTTAGGGGGAGCGTGCGTGTGAGGGCGCGGGTTAGTGGTAGCCTACGGGTTAGGTTTAGGACACGGGTGAGGGTCAGGCTTCGGGGAAGGGTTAGGGTTAGGGTTCGGGCTAGGGTTAGGGTTAGGGGACGGGGACGGTTTAGGGTCCAGGTGAGGGTACTGCAACGCTTTAGGGGGAGCGTGTGTGTCAGGGCGCGGGTTAGTGTTAGCGTACGGGTTAGGATTAGGGCACGGTTGAGGGTCAGGCTTCGGGGAAGGGTTAGGGTTAGGGTTCGGGCTAGGGTTAGGGTTAGGGGACGGGGACGGTTTAGGGTCCAGGTGAGGGTACTGCAACGCTTTAGGGGGAGCGTGTGTGTGAGGGCACGGGTTAGTGTTAGCGTACGGGTTAGGATTAGGGCTCGGGTGAGGGTCAGGCTTCGGGGAAGGGTTAGGGTTAGGGTTCGGGCTAGGGTTAGGGTTAGGGGACGGGGACGGTTTAGGGTCCAGGTGAGGGTACGGCAACGCTTTAGGGGGAGCGCGCGTGTGAGGGCGCCCGTTAGTGTTAGCGTACGGGTTAGGATTAGGGGACGGGTGAGGGTCAGGCTTCGGGGAAGGGTTAGGGTTAGGGTTCGGGCTAGGGTTAGGGTTAGCGGACGGGGACGGTTTAGGGTCCAGGTGAGGGTACGGCAACGCTTTAGGGGGAGCGTGCGTGTGAGGGCGCGGGTTAGTGTTAGCGTACGGGTTAGGATTAGGGGACGGGTGAGGGTCAGGCTTCGGGGAAGGGTTAGGGTTAGGGTTCGGGCTAGGGTTAGGGTTACGGGACGAGGACGGTTTAGGGTCCAGGTGAGGGTACGGCAACGCTTTAGGGGGAGCGCGCGTGTGAGGGTGTGGGTTAGTGTTAGCGTACGGGTTAGGATTAGGGGACGGGTGAGGGTCAGGTTTCGGGGAAGGGTTAGGGTTAGGGTTCGGGCTAGGGTTAGGGTTAGGGGACGGGGACGGTTTAGGGTCCAGGTGAGGGTACCTCAACGCTGTAGGGGGAGCGTGCGTGTGAGGGCGCGGGTTAGTGTTAGCGTACGGGTTAGGATTTGGGCACGGGTGAGGGTCAGGCTTCGGGGAAGGGTTAGGTTTAGGGTTCGGGCTAGGGTTAGGGTTAGGGGACGGGGACGGTTTAGGGTCCAGGTGAGGGTACGGCAACGCTTTAGGGGGAGCGTGCATGTGAGGGCGCGGGTTAGTGTTAGCGTACGGGTTAGGATTAGGGGACGGGTGAGGGTCAGGCTTCGGGGAAGGGTTAGGGTTAGGGTTCGGGCTAGGGTTAGGGTTAGGGGACGGGGACGGTTTAGGGTCCAGGTGAGGGTACGGCAACGCTTTAGGGGGAGCGTGCGTGTGAGGGCGCGGGTTAGTGTTAGCGTACGGGTTAGGATTAGGGGACGGGTGAGGGTCAGGCTTCGGGGAAGGGTTAGGGTTAGGGTTCGGGCTAGGGTTAGGGTTAGGGGACGGGGACGGTTTAGGGTCCAGGTGAGGGTACGGCAACGCTGTAGGGGGAGCGTGCGTGTGAGGGCGCGGGTTAGTGTTAGCGTACGGGTTAGGACTAGGGCACGGGTGAGGGTCAGGCTTCGGGGAAGGGTTAGGGTTAGGGTTCGGGCTAGGGTTAGGGTTAGGGTATGGGGACGGTTTAGGGTCCAGGTGAGGGTACGGCAACGCTTTAGGGGGAGTGTGCGTGTGAGGGCGCGGGTTAGTGTTAGCGTACGGGTTAGGATTAGGGGACGGGTGAGGGTCAGGCTTCGGGGAAGGGTTAGGATTAGGGTTCGGGCTAGGGTAAGGGTTACGGGACGGGGACGGTTTAGGGTCCAGGTGAGGGTACCTGAACGCTGTAGGGGGAGCGTGCGTGTGAGGGCGCGGGTTAGTGTTAGCGTACGGGTTAGGATTAGGGCACGGGTGAGGGTCAGGCTTCGGGGAAGGGTTAGGGTTAGGGTTAGGGCTAGGGTTAGGGTTAGGGGACGGGGACGGTTTAGGGTCCAGGTGAGGGTACGGCAACGCTTTAGGGGGAGCGTGCCTGTGAGGGCGCGGGTTAGTGTTAGAGTACGGGTTACGATTAGCGGACGGGTGAGTGTCAGGCTTCGGGGAAGGGTTAGCGATAGGGTTCGGGCTAGGTTTAGGGTTAGGGGACGGGGACTGTTTAGGGTCCAGGTGAGGGTACGGCAACGCTTTAGGGGGAGCGTGCGTGTGAGGGCGCGAGTTAGCGTTAGCGTACGGGTTAGGATTAGGGGACGGGTGAGGGTCAGGCTTCAGGGAATGGTTAGGGTTAGGGTTCGTGCTACGGTTAGGGATAGGGGACGGGGACGGTTTCGGGTCCAGGTGAGGGTACGGCAACACTTTAGGGGGAGCGTGCGTGTTAGGGCGCGGGTTAGCATTAGCGTACGGGTTAGGATTAGGAGACGGGTGAGGGTCAGGCTTAGGGGAAGGGTTAGGGTTAGGGTTCGGTCTAGGGTTAGGGTTAGGGGACGGGGATTGTTTAGGGTACAGGTGAGGGTACGGAAACGCTTTAGGGGGAGCGTGCGTGTGAGGGCGCGGGTTAGTGGTAGCCTACGGGTTAGGTTTTGGACACGGGTGAGGGTCAGGCTTCGGGGAAGGGTTAGGGTTAGGGTTCGGGCTAGGGTTAGGGTTAGGGGACGGGGACTGTTTAGGGTCCAGGTGAGGGTACGGCAACGCTTTAGGGGGAGCGTGCGTGTGAGGGCGCGGGTTAGTGTTAGCGTACGGGTTAGGATTAGGGGACGGGTCAGGGTCAGGCTTCGGGGAAGGGCTAGGGTTAGGGTTCGGGCTAGGGTTAGGGTTAGGGGACGGGGACGGTTTAGGGTCCAGGTGAGGGTACTGCAACGCTTTAGGGGGAGCGTGCGTGTGAGGGCGTGGGTTAGTGTTAGCGTACGGGTTAGGATTAGGGCACGGGTGAGGGTCAGGTTTCGGGGAAGGGTTAGGGTTAGGGTTCGGGCTAGGGTTAGGGTTAGGGGACGGGGAGGGTTTAGGGTCCAGGTGAGGGAACGGCAACGCTTTAGGGGGAGCGTGCGTGTGAGGGCGCGGGTTAGTGTTAGCGTACGGGTTAGGATTAGGGGACGGGTGAGGGTCACGCTTCGGGGAAGGGTTAGGGTTAGGGTTCGGGCTAGGGTTAGGGTTAGGGGACGGGGACGGTTTAGGGTCCAGGTGAGGGTACGGCAACACTTTAGGGGGAGCGTGTGTGTGAGGGCGCGGGTTAGTGTTAGCGTACGGGTTAGGATTACGGGACGGGTGAGGGTCAGGCTTCGGGGAAGGGTTAGGGTTAGGGTTCGGGCTAGGGTTAGGGTTAGGGGACGGGGACTGTTTAGGGTCCAGGTGAGGGTACGGCAACGCTTTAGGGGGAGCGTGCGTGTGAGAGCGCGGGTTAGTGTTAGCGTACGGGTTAGGATTAGGGGACGGGTGAGGGTCAGGCTTCGGGGAAGTGTTAGGGTTAGGGTTCGGGCTAGGGTTAGGGTTAGGGGACGGGGACGGTTTAGGGTCGAGGTGAGGGTACGGCAACGCTGTAGGGGGAGCGTGCGTGTGAGGGCGCGGGTTAGTGTTAGCGTACGGGTTAGGATTAGGGGACGGGTGAGGGTCAGGCTTCGGGGAAGGGTTAGGGTTAGGGTTCGGGCTAGGGTTAGGGTTAGGGGACGGGGACGGTTTAGGGTCCAGGTGAGGGTACGGCAACGCTTTAGGGGGAGCGTGTGTTACAGGGCGCGGGTTAGTGTTAGCGTACGGGTTAGGATTAGGGCACGGGTGAGGGTCAGGCTTCGGGGAAGGGTTAGGGTTAGGGTTCGGGCTAGGGTTAGGGTTAGGGGACGGGGACGGTTTAGGGTCCAGGTGAGGGTACTGCAACGCTTTAGGGGGAGCGTGTGTGTGAGGGCACGGGTTAGTGTTAGCGTACGGGTTAGGATTAGGGCACGGGTGAGGGTCAGGCTTCGGGGAAGGGTTAGGGTTAGGGTTCGGGCTAGGGTTAGGGTTAGGGGACGGGGACGGTTTAGGGTCCAGGTGAGGGTACGGCAACGCTTTAGGGGGAGCGCGCGTGTGAGGGCGCCCGTTAGTGTTAGCGTACGGGTTAGGATTAGGGGACGGGTGAGGGTCAGGCTTCGGGGAAGGGTTAGGGTTAGGGTTCGGGCTAGGGTTAGGGTTAGCGGACGGGGACGGTTTAGGGTCCAGGTGAGGGTACGGCAACGCTTTAGGGGGAGCGTGCGTGTGAGGGCGCGGGTTAGTGTTAGCGTACGGGTTAGGATTAGGGGACGGGTGAGGGTCAGGCTTCGGGGAAGGGTTAGGGTTAGGGTTCGGTCTAGGGTTAGGGTTAGGGGACGGGGACGGGTTAGGGTCCAGGTGAGGGTACTGCAACGCTTTAGGGGGAGCGTGTGTGTGAGGGCACGGGTTAGTGTTAGCGTACGGGTTAGGATTAGGGCACGGGTGAGGGTCAGGCTTCGGGGAAGGGTTAGGGTTAGGGTTCGGGCTAGGGTTAGGGTTAGGGGACGGGGAGGGTTTAGGGTCCAGGTGAGGGAACGGCAACGCTTTAGGGGGAGCGTGCGTGTGAGGGCGCGGGTTAGTGTTAGCGTACGGGTTAGGATTAGGGGACGGGTGAGGATCAGGCTTCGGGGAAGGGTTAGGGTTAGGGTTCGGGCTAGGGTTAGGGTTAGGGGACGGGGACGGTTTAGGGTCAAGGTGAGGGTACAGCACCGCTTTAGGGGGAGCGTGCGTGTGAGGGCGCGGGTTAGTGTTAGCGTACGGGTTAGGATTAGGCGACGGGTGAGGGTCAGGCTTCGGGGAAGGGTTAGGGTTAGGGTTGGTAATAGGGTTAGGGTTAAGGGACGGGGACGGTTTAGGGTCCAGGTGAGGGTACGGCAACGCTTTAGGGGTAGCACGCGTGTGACGGCGCGGGTTAGTGTTAGTGTACGGGTTAGGATTAGGGGACGGGTGAGGGTCAGGCTTCGGGGAAGGGCTAGGGTTAGGGTTCGGGCTAGGGTTAGGGTTAGGGGACGGGGACGGTTTAGGGTCCAGGTGAGGGTACGGCAACACTTTAGGGCGAGCGTGTGTGTGAGGGCGCGGGTTAGTGTTAGCGTACGGGTTAGGATTACGGGACGGGTGAGGGTCAGGCTTCGGGGAAGGGTTAGGGTTAGGGTTCGGGCTAGGGTTAGGGTTAGGGGACGGGGACTGTTTAGGGTCCAGGTGAGGGTACGGCAACGCTTTAGGGGGAGCGTGCGTGTGAGGGCGCGGGTTAGTGTTAGCGTACGGGTTAGGATTAGGGGACGGGTGAGGGTCAGGCTTCGGGGAAGTGTTAGGGTTAGGGTTCGGGCTAGGGTTAGGGTTAGGGGACGGGGACGGTTTAGGGTCGAGGTGAGGGTACGGCAACGCTGTAGGGGGAGCGTGCGTGTGAGGGCGCGGGTTAGTGTTAGCGTACGGGTTAGGATTAGGGGACGGGTGAGGGTCAGGCTTCGGGGAAGGGTTAGGGTTAGGGTTCGGGCTAGGGTTAGGGTTAGGGGACGGGGACGGTTTAGGGTCCAGGTGAGGGTACGGCAACGCTTTAGGGGGAGCGTGTGTGTCAGGGCGCGGGTTAGTGTTAGAGTACGGGTTAGGATTAGGGCACGGGTGAGGGTCAGGCTTCGGGGAAGGGTTAGGGTTAGGGTTCGGGCTAGGGTTAGGGTTAGGGGACGGGGACGGTTTAGGGTCCAGGTGAGGGTACTGCAACGCTTTAGGGGGAGCGTGTGTGTGAGGGCACGGGTTAGTGTTAGCGTACGGGTTAGGATTAGGGCACGGGTGAGGGTCAGGCTTCGGGGAAGGGTTAGGGTTAGGGTTCGGGCTAGGGTTAGGGTTAGGGGACGGGGACGGTTTAGGGTCCAGGTGAGGGTACGGCAACGCTTTAGGGGGAGCGCGCGTGTGAGGGCGCCCGTTAGTGTTAGCGTACGGGTTAGGATTAGGGGACGGGTGAGGGTCAGGCTTCGGGGAAGGGTTAGGGTTAGGGTTCGGGCTAGGGTTAGGGTTAGCGGACGGGGACGGTTTAGGGTCCAGGTGAGGGTACGGCAACGCTTTAGGGGGAGCGTGCGTGTGAGGGCGCGGGTTAGTGTTAGCGTACGGGTTAGGATTAGGGGACGGGTGAGGGTCAGGCTTCGGGGAAGGGTTAGGGTTAGGGTTCGGTCTAGGGTTAGGGTTAGGGGACGGGGACGGTTTAGGGTCCAGGTGAGGGTACTGCAACGCTTTAGGGGGAGCGTGTGTGTGAGGGCACGGGTTAGTGTTAGCGTACGGGTTAGGATTAGGGCACGGGTGAGGGTCAGGCTTCGGGGAAGGGTTAGGGTTAGGGTTCGGGCTAGGGTTAGGGTTAGGGGACGGGGACGGTTTAGGGTCCAGGTGAGGGTACGGCAACGCTTTAGGGGGAGCGCGCGTGTGAGGGCGCCCGTTAGTGTTAGCGTACGGGTTAGGATTAGGGGACGGGTGAGGGTCAGGCTTCGGGGAAGGGTTAGGGTGAGGGTTCGGCCTAGGGTTAGGGTTAGCGGACGGGGACGGTTTAGGGTCCAGGTGAGGGTACGGCAACGCTTTAGGGGGAGCGTGCGTGTGAGGGCGCGGGTTAGTGTTAGCGTACGGGTTAGGATTAGGGGACGGGTGAGGATCAGGCTTCGGGGAAGGGTTAGGGTTAGGGTTCGGGCTAGGGTTAGGGTTAGGGGACGGGGACGGTTTAGGGTCAAGGTGAGGGTACAGCACCGCTTTAGGGGGAGCGTGCGTGTGAGGGCGCGGGTTAGTGTTAGCGTACGGGTTAGGATTAGGCGACGGGTGAGGGTCAGGCTTCGGGGAAGGGTTAGGGTTAGGGTTGGTAATAGGGTTAGGGTTAAGGGACGGGGACGGTTTAGGGTCCAGGTGAGGGTACGGCAACGCTTTAGGGGTAGCACGCGTGTGACGGCGCGGGTTAGTGTTAGTGTACGGGTTAGGATTAGGGGACGGGTGAGGGTCAGGCTTCGGGGAAGGGCTAGGGTTAGGGTTCGGGCTAGGGTTAGGGTTAGGGGACGGGGACGGTTTAGGGTCCAGGTGAGGGTACGGCAACGCTTTAGGGGGAGCGTGCGTGTGAGGGCGCGGGTTACTGTTAGCGTACGGGTTAGGATTAGGGCACGGGTGAGGGTCAGGATTCGGGGAAGTGTTAGGGTTAGGGTTCGGGCTAGGGTTAGGGTTAGGGGATGGGGACGCTTTAGGGTTCAGGTGAGGGTACGCCAACGCTTTAGGGGGAGCGTGCGTGTGAGGGCGTGGGTTAGTGTTAGCGTACGGTTTAGGATTAGGGGACGGGTGAGGGTCAGGCTTCGGGGAAGGGTTAGGGCTAGTGTTCGGGCTAGGGTTAGGGTTAGGGTTAGGGGACGGTTTAGGGTCCAGGTGAGGGTACGGCAACGCTTTAGGGGGAGCGTGCGTGTGAGGGCGCGGGTTAGTGTTAGCGTACAGGTTAGGATTAGGGGACGGGTGAGGGTCAGGCTTCGGGGAAGGGTTAGGGTTAGTGTTCGGTCTAGGGTTAGGGTTAGGGGACGGGGACGGTTTAGAGTCCAGGTGAGGGTACGGCAACGCTTTAGGGGTAGCGTGCATGTGAGGGCGCGGGTTAGCGTTAGCGTACGGGTTAGGATTAGGAGACGGGTGAGGGTCAGGCTTCGGGGAAGGGTTAGGGTTAGGGTTCGGGCTAGGGTTATGTTTAGGGGACGGGGATGGTTTAGGGTCCAGGTGAGGGTACGGCAACGCTTTAGGGGGAGCGTGCGTGTGAGGGCGCGGGTTAATGGTAGCGTACGGGTTAGGATTAGGACACGGGTGAGGGTCAGGCTTCGGGGAAGGGTTAGGGTTAGGGTTCGGGCTAGGGTTAGGGTTAGGGGACGGGGACTGTTTAGGGTCCAGGTGAGGGTACGGCAACGCTTTAGGGGGAGCGTGCGTGTGAGGGCGCGGGTTAGTGTTAGCGTACGGGTTAGGATTAGGGGACGGGTGAGGGTCAATCTTCGGGGAAGGGTTAGGGTTATGGTTCGGGCTAGGGTTAGGGTTAGGGGATGGGGACAGTTTAGGGTCCAGGTGAGGGTACGGCAACGCTGTAGGGGGAGCGTGCGTGTGAGGGCGCGGGTTAGTGTTAGCGTACGGGTTAGGATTAGGGGACGGGTGAGGGTCAGGCTTCGGGGAAGGGTTAGGGTTAGTGTTCGGGCTAGGGTTAGGGTTAGGGAACTGGGACGGTTTAGGGTCCAGGTGAGGGTACTGCAACGCTTTAGGGGGAGCGTGCGTGTGAGGGCGTGGGTTAGTGTTAGCGTACGGGTTAGGATTAGGGCACGGGTGAGGGTCAGGCTTCGGGGAAGGGTTAGGGTTAGGGTTCGGGCTAGGGTTAGGGTTAGGGTTAGGGGACGGTTTAGGGTCCAGGTGAGGGTACGGCAACGCTTTTCGGGGACCGTGTGTGAGAGGGGGCGGGTTAGTGTTAGCGTACGGGTTAGGATCAGGGGACGGGTGAGGGTCAGGCTTCGGGGAAGGGTTAGGGTTAGGGTTCGGGCTAGGGTTAGGGTTAGGGGACGGGGACGGTTTAGGGTCCAGGTGAGGGTACGGCAACGCTTTAGGGGGAGCGTGCGTGTGAGGGCGCGGGTTAGTGTTAGCGTACGGGTTAGGATTAGGGGACGGGTGAGGGTCAGGTTTCGGGGAAGTGTTAGGGTTAGGGTTCGGGCTAGGGTTACGGTTAGGGGATGGGGACGGTTTAGGGTCCAGGTGAGGGTACGGCAACGCTGTAGGGGTAGCGTGCGTGTGAGGGCGCGGGTTAGTGTTAGCGTACGGGTTAGGATTAGGGGACGGGTGAGGGTCAGGCTTTGGGGAAGGGTTAGGGTTAGAGTTCGGGCTAGGGTTAGGGTTAGGGGACGGGGACGGTTTAGGGTCCAGGTGAGGGTACGGCAACGCTTTAGTGGGAGCGTGCGTGTGAGGGCGCGGGTTAGTGTTAGCGTACGGGTTAGGATCAGGGGACGGGTGAGGGTCAGGCTTCGGGGAAGGGTTAGGGCTAGGGTTCGGGCTCGGGTTAGGGTTAGGGGACAGGGACGGTTTAGGGTACAGGTGAGGGTACGGCAACGCCTTAGGGGGAGCGTGCGTGTGAGGGCGAGGGATAGTGTTAGCGTACGGGTTAGGATTAGGGCACGGGTGAGGGTCAGGCTTCGGGGAAGGGTTAGGGTTAGGGTTCGGGCTAGGGTTAGGGTTAGGGGACGGGGAGGGTTTAGGGTCCAGGTGAGGGAACGGCAACGCTTTAAGGGGAGCGTGCGTGTGAGGGCGCGGGTTAGTGTTAGCGTACGGGTTAGGATTAGGGGACGGGTGAGGGTCAGGCTTCGGGGAAGGGTTAGGGTTAGGGTTCGGGCTAGGGTTAGGGTTAGGGGACGGGGACGGTTTAGGGTCCAGGTGAGGGTACTGCAACGCTTTAGGGGGAGCGTGTGTGTCAGGGCGCGGGTTAGTGTTAGCGTACGGGTTAGGATTAGGGCACGGGTGAGGGTCAGGCTTCGGGGAAGGGTTAGGGTTAGGGTTCGGGCTAGGGTTAGGGTTAGGGGACGGGGACGGTTTAGGGTCCAGGTGAGGGTACTGCAACGCTTTAGGGGGAGCGTGTGTGTGAGGGCGCGGGTTAGTGTTAGCGTACGGGTTAGGATTAGGGCACGGGTGAGGGTGAGGCTTCGGGGAAAGGTTAGGGTTAGGGTTCGGGCTAGGGTTAGGGTTAGGGGACGGGGACGGTTTAGGGTCCAGGTGAGGGTACGGCAACGCTTTAGGGGGAGCGCGCGTGTGAGGGCGCCCGTTAGTGTTAGCGTACGGGTTAGGATTAGGGGACGGGTGAGGGTCAGGCTTCGGGGAAGGGTTAGGGTTAGGGTTCGGGCTAGGGTTAGGGTTAGGGGACGGGGACGGTTTAGGGTCCAGGTGAGGGTACGGCAACGCTTTAGGGGGAGCGTGCGTGTGAGGGCGCGGGTTAGTGTTAGCGTACGGGTTAGGATTAGGGGACGGGTGAGGGTCAGGCTTCGGAGAAGTGTTAGGGTTAGGGTTCGGGCTAGGGTTAGGGTTAGGGGATGGGGACGGTTTAGGGTCCAGGTGAGGGTACGGCAACGCTGTAGGGGGAGCGTGCGTGTGAGGGCGCGGGTTAGTGTTAGCGTACGGGTTAGGATTAGGGGACGGGTGAGGGTCAGGCTTCGGGGAAGGGTTAGGGTTAGTGTTCGGGCTAGGGTTAGGGTTAGGGGACGGGGACGGTTTAGGGTCCAGGTGAGGGTACGGCAACGCTTTAGGGGGAGCGTGCGTGTGAGGGCGCGGGTTACTGTTAGCCTATGGGTTAGGATTAGGGGACGGGTGAGGGTCAGGCTTCGTGGAAGTGTTAGGGTTAGGGTTCGGGCTAGGTTTAGGGTTAAGGGACGGGGACGGTTTAGGATCCAGGTGAGGGTACGGCAACGCTTTAGGGGGAGCGTGCGTGTGAGGGCGCGGGTTAGTGTTAGCGTACGGGTTAGGATTAGGCGACGGGTGAGGGTCAGGCTTCGGGGAAGGGTTAGGGTTAGGGTTGGTAATAGGGTTAGGGTTAAGGGACGGGGACGGTTTAGGGTCCAGGTGAGGGTACGGCAACGCTTTAGGGGTAGCGCGCGTGTGAGGGCGCGGGTTAGTGTTAGTGTACGGGTTAGGATTAGGGGACGGGTGAGGGTCAGGCTTCGGGGAAGGGCTAGGGTTAGGGTTCGGGCTAGGGTTAGGGTTAGGGGACGGGGACGGTTTAGGGTCCAGGTGAGGGTACGGCAACGCTTTAGGGGGAGCGTGCGTGTGAGGGCGCGGGTTAGTGTTAGCGTACGGGTTAGGATTAGGGGACGGGTGAGGGTCAGGCTTCGGGGAAGTGTTAGGGTTAGGGTTCTGGCTGGGGTTAGGGTTAGGGGACGGGGACGGTTTAGGGTCCAGGTGAGGGTTCGGCAACGCTTTAGGGGGAGCGTGCGTGTGAGGGCGCGGGTTAGAGTTAGCGTACGGGTTAGGATTAGGGCACGGGTGAGGGTCAGGCTTCGGGGAAGGGTTAGGGTTAGGGTTCGGGCTAGGGTTAGGGTTAGGGGATGGGGACGGTTTAGGGTCCAGGTGAGGGTACGGCAACGCTGTAGGGGGAGCGTGCGTGTGAGGGCGTGGGTTAGTGTTAGCGTACGGGTTAGGATTAGGGCACGGGTGAGGGTCAGGCTTCGGGGAAGGGTTAGGGTTAGGGTTCGGGCTAGGGTTAGGGTTAGGGGACGGGGACGGTTTAGGGTCTAGGTGAGGGTACGGCAACGCTTTAGGGGGAGCGTGCGTGTGAGGGCGCGGGTTACTGTTAGCGTACGCGTTAGGATTAGGGCACGGGTGAGGGTCAGGCTTCGGGGAAGGGTTAGGGTTAGGGTTCGGGCTAGGGTTAGGGTTTGGGGACGGGGACTGTTTAGGGTCCAGGTGAGGGTACGGCAACGCTTTAGGGGGAGCGTGCGTGTGAGGGCGCGGGTTAGTGTTAGCGTACGGGTTAGGATTAGGGGACGGGTGAGGGTCAGGCTTCGGGGAAGTGTTAGGGTTAGGGTTCGGGCTAGGGTTAGGGTTAGGGGATGGGGACGGTTTAGGGTCCAGGTGAGGGTACGGCCACCCTGTAGGGGGAGCGTGCGTGTGAGGGCGCGGGTTAGTGTTAGCGTACGGGTTAGGATTAGGGGACGGGTGAGGGTCAGGCTTCGGGGAAGGGTTAGGGTTAGGGTTCGGGCTAGGGTTAGTGTTAGGGGACGGGGACGGTTTAGGGTCCAGGTGAGGGTACTGCAACGCTTTAGGGGGAGCGTGCGTGTGAGGGCGTGGGTTAGTGTTAGCGTACGGGTTAGGATTAGGGCACGGGTGAGGGTCAGGCTTCGGGGAAGGGTTAGGGTTAGGGTTCGGGCTAGGGTTAGGGTTAGGGTTAGGGGACGGTTTAGGTTCCAGGTGAGGGTACGGCAACGCTTTAGGGGGAGCGTGCGTGTGAGGGCGCGGGTTAGTGTTAGCATACGGGTTAGGATTAGGGCACGGGTGAGGGTCAGGTTTCGGGGAAGTGTTAGGGCTAGGGTTCGGGCTAGGGTTAGGGTTAGGGGACGGGGACGGTTTAGGGTACAGGTGAGGGTACGGCAACGCCTTAGGGGGAGCGTGCGTGTGAGGGCGCGGGTTAGTGTTAGCGTACGGGTTAGGATTAGGGCACGGGTGAGGGTCAGGCTTCGGGGAAGGGTTAGGGTTAGGGTTCGGGCTAGGGTTAGGGTTAGGGGACGGGGAGGGTTTAGGGTCCAGGTGAGGGAACGGCAATGCTTTAGGGGGAGCGTGCGTGTGAGGGCGCGGGTTACTGTTAGCGTACGGGTTAGGATTAGGGGACGGGTGAGGGTCAGGCTTCGGGGAAGTTTTAGGGCTAGGTTTCGGGCTAGGGTTAGGGTTAGGGGACGGGGACGGTTTAGGGTCCAGGTGAGGGTACGGCAACGCTTTAGGGGGAGCGTGCGTGTGAGGGCGCGGGTTAGTGTTAGCGTACGTGTTAGGATTAGGGGACGGGTGAGGGTCAGGCTTCGGGGAAGGCTTAGGGTTAGGGTTCGGGCTAGGGTTAGGGTTAGGGGACGGGGACGGTTTAGGGTCCAGGTGAGGGTACGGCAACGCTTTAGGGGGAGCGTGCGTGTGAGGGCGCCGGTTAGTGTTAGGGTACGGGTTAGGATTAGGGGACGGGTGAGGGTCAGGCTTCGGGGATGGGTTAGGGCTAGGGTTCTGGCTAGGGTTAGGGTTAGGGGACGGGGACGGTTTAGAGTCCAGGTGAGTGTACGGCAACGCTTTAAGGGGAGCGTGCGTGTGAGGGCGCGGGTTAGTGTTAGCGTACGGGTTAGGATTAGGGCACGGGTGAGGGTCAGGCTTCGGGGAAGTGTTAGGGTTAGGTTTCGGTTAGGGTTAGGGTTAGGGGACGGGGACGGTTTAGGGTCCAGGTGAGGGTACGGCAACGCTTTAGGGGGAGCGTGCGTGTGAGGGCGCGGGTTAGTGTTAGCGTACGGGTTAGGATTAGGGCACCGGTGAAGGTCAGGCTTCGGGGAAGGGTTAGGGTTAGGGTTCGGGCTAGGGTTAGGGTTAGGGGACGTGAACGGTTTAGGGTCGAGGTGAGGGTACGGCAACGTTTTAGGGGGAGCGTGCGGGTGAGGGCGCGGGTTAGTGTTAGCGTACGGGTTAGGATTAGGGGACGGGTGAGGGTCAGGCTTCGGGGAAGGGTTAGGGTTAGGGTTCGGGCTAGGGTTAGGGTTAGGGGACGGGGACGGTTTAGGGTCCAGGTGAAGGTACGGCAACACTTTAGGTGGAGCGTGCGTGTGAAGGCGCGGGTTAGTGTTAGCGTACGGGTTAGGATTAGGGCACGGGTGAGGGTCAGGCTTCGGGGAAGGGTTAGGGTTAGGGTTCGGGCTAGGGTTAGGGTTAGTGTACGGGGACGGTTTAGGGTCCAGGTGAGGGTACGGCAACGCTTTAGGGGGAGCGTGCCTGTGAGGGCGCGGGTTAGTGTTAGAGTACGGGTTACGATTAGCGGACGGGTGAGGGTCAGGCTTCGGGGAAGGGTTAGGGTTAGGGTTCGGGCTAGGTTTAGGGTTAGGGGACGGGGACTGTTTAGGGTCCAGGTGAGGGTACGGCAACGCTTTAGGGGGAGCGTGCGTGTGAGGGCGCGAGTTAGCGTTAGCGTACGGGTTAGGATTAGGGGACGGGTGAGGGTCAGGCTTCAGGGAATGGTTAGGGTTAGGGTTCGTGCTACGGTTAGGGATAGGGGACGGGGACGGTTTCGGGTCCAGGTGAGGGTACGGCAACACTTTAGGGGGAGCGTGCGTGTTAGGGCGCGGGTTAGCATTAGCGTACGGGTTAGGATTAGGAGACGGGTGAGGGTCAGGCTTAGGGGAAGGGTTAGGGTTAGGGTTCGGGCTAGGGTTAGGGTTAGGGGACGGGGATTGTTTAGGGTACAGGTGAGGGTACGGCAACGCTTTAGGGGGAGCGTGCGTGTGAGGGCGCGGGTTAGTGGTAGCCTACGGGTTAGGTTTAGGACACGGGTGAGGGTCAGGCTTCGGGGAAGGGTTAGGGTTAGGGTTCGGGCTAGGGTTAGGGTTAGGGGACGGGGACTGTTTAGGGTCCAGGTGAGGGTACGGCAACGCTTTAGGGGGAGCGTGCGTGTGAGGGCGCGGGTTAGTGTTAGCGTACGGGTTAGGATTATGGGACGGGTCAAGGTCAGGCTTCGGGGAAGTGTTAGGGTTAGGGTTCGGGCTAGGGTTAGGGTTAGGAGATGGGGACGGTTTAGGGTCCAGGTGAGGGTACGGCAACGCTGTAGGGGGAGCGTGCGTGTGAGGGCGCGGGTTAGTGTTAGCGTACGGGTTAGGATTAGGGCACGGGTGAGGGTCAGGCTTCGGGGAAGGGCTAGGGTTAGGGTTCGGGCTAGGGTTAGGGTTAGGGGACGGGGACGGTTTAGGGTCCAGGTGAGGGTACGGCAACGCTTTAGGGGGAGCGTGCGTGTGAGGGCGTGGGTTAGTGTTAGCGTACGGGTTAGGATTAGGGCACGGGTGAGGGTCAGGTTTCGGGGAAGGGTTAGGGTTAGGGTTCGGGCTAGGGTTAGGGTTAGGGGACGGGGAGGGTTTAGGGTCCAGGTGAGGGAACGGCAACGCTTTAGGGGGAGCGTGCGTGTGAGGGCGCGGGTTAGTGTTAGCGTACGGGTTAGGATTAGGGGACGGGTGAGGGTCAGGCTTCGGGGAAGTGTTAGGGTTAGGGTTCGGGCTAGGGTTAGGGTTAGGGGACGGGGACGGTTTAGGGTCCAGGTGAGGGTACTGCAACGCTTTAGGGGGAGCGTGTGTGTGAGGGCGCGGGTTAGTGTTAGCGTACGGGTTAGGATTAGGGCACGGGTGAGGGTCAGGCTTCGGGGAAGGGTTAGGGTTAGGGTTCGGGCTAGGGTTAGGGTTAGGGGACGGGGACGGTTTAGGGTCCAGGTGAGGGTACGGCAACGCTTTAGGGGGAGCGTGTGTGTGAGGGCACGGGTTAGTGTTAGCGTACGGGTTAGGATTAGGGCACGGGTGAGGGTCAGGCTTCGGGGAAGGGTTAGGGTTAGGGTTCAGGCTAGGGTTAGGGTTAGGGGACGGGGACGGTTTAGGGTCCAGGTGAGGGTACGGCAACGCTTTAGGGGGAGCGTGCGTGTGAGGGTGCGGGTTAGTGTTAGCGTACGGGTTAGGATTAGGGGACGGGTGACGGTCAGGTTTCGGGGAAGGGTTAGGGTTAGGGTTCGGGCTAGGGTTAGGGTTAGGGGATGGGGACGGTTTAGGGTCCAGGTGAGGGTACGGCAACGCTGTAGGGGGAGCGTGCCTGTGAGGGCGCGGGTTAGTGTTAGCGTACGGGTTAGGATTATGGGACGGGTGAGGGTCAGGCTTCGGGGAAGTGTTAGGGTTAGGGTTCGGGCTAGGGTTAGGGTTAGGGGACGGGGACGGTTTAGGGTCCAGGTGAGGGTACGGCAACGCTTTAGGGGGAGCGTGCGTGTGAGGGCGCGGGTTAGTGTTAGCATACGGGTTAGGATTAGGGGACGGGTGAGGGTCAGGCTTCGGGGAAGGGTTAGGGTTAGGGTTGGTCCTAGGGTTAGGGTTAGGGGACGGGGACGGTTTAGGGTCCAGGTGAGGGTACGGCAACGCTTTAGGGGGAGCGCGCGTGTGAGGGCGTGGGTTACTGTTAGCGTACGGGTTAGGATTAGGGGACGGGTGAGGGTCAGGCTTCGGGGAAGGGTTAGGGTTAGGGTTCGGGCTAGGGTTAGGGTTAGGGGACGGGGACGGTTTAGGGTCAAGGTGAGGGTACAGCAACGCTTTAGGGGGAGCGTGCGTGTGAGGGCGCGGGTTAGTGTTAGCGTACGGGTTAGGATTAGGCGACGGGTGAGGGTCAGGCTTCGGGGAAGGGTTAGGGTTAGGGTTGGTAATAGGGTTAGGGTTAAGGGACGGGGACGGTTTAGGGTCCAGGTGAGGGTACGGCAACGCTTTAGGGGTAGCACGCGTGTGACGGCGCGGGTTAGTGTTAGTGTACGGGTTAGGATTAGGGGACGGGTGAGGGTCAGGCTTCGGGGAAGGGCTAGGGTTAGGGTTCGGGCTAGGGTTAGGGTTAGGGGACGGGGACGGTTTAGGGTCCAGGTGAGGGTACGGCAACGCTTTAGGGGGAGCGTGCGTGTGAGGGCGCGGGTTACTGTTAGCGTACGGGTTAGGATTAGGGCACGGGTGAGGGTCAGGATTCGGGGAAGTGTTAGGGTTAGGGTTCGGGCTAGGGTTAGGGTTAGGGGATGGGGACTGTTTAGGGTTCAGGTGAGGGTACGCCAACGCTTTAGGGGGAGCGTGCGTGTGAGGGCGTGGGTTAGTGTTAGCGTACGGTTTAGGATTAGGGGACGGGTGAGGGTCAGGCTTCGGGGAAGGGTTAGGGCTAGTGTTCGGGCTAGGGTTAGGGTTAGGGTTAGGGGACGGTTTAGGGTCCAGGTGAGGGTACGGCAACGCTTTAGGGGGAGCGTGTGTGTGAGGGCACGGGTTAGTGTTAGCGTACGGGTTAGGATTAGGGCACGGGTGAGGGTCAGGCTTCGGGGAAGAGTTAGGGTTAGGGTTCAGGCTAGGGTTAGGGTTAGGGGACGGGGACGGTTTAGGGTCCAGGTGAGGGTACGGCAACGCTTTAGGGGGAGCGTGCGTGTGAGGGTGCGGGTTAGTGTTAGCGTACGGGTTAGGATTAGGGGACGGGTGACGGTCAGGTTTCGGGGAAGGGTTAGGGTTAGGGTTCGGGCTAGGGTTAGGGTTAGGGGATGGGGACGGTTTAGGGTCCAGGTGAGGGTACGGCAACGCTGTAGGGGGAGCGTGCCTGTGAGGGCGCGGGTTAGTGTTAGCGTACGGGTTAGGATTATGGGACGGGTGAGGGTCAGGCTTCGGGGAAGTGTTAGGGTTAGGGTTCGGGCTAGGGTTAGGGTTAGGGGACGGGGACGGTTTAGGGTCCAGGTGAGGGTACGGCAACGCTTTAGGGGGAGCGTGCGTGTGAGGGCGCGGGTTAGTGTTAGCATACGGGTTAGGATTAGGGGACGGGTGAGGGTCAGGCTTCGGGGAAGGGTTAGGGTTAGGGTTGGTCCTAGGGTTAGGGTTAGGGGACGGGGACGGTTTAGGGTCCAGCTGAGGGTACGGCAACGCTTTAGGGGGAGCGCGCGTGTGAGGGCGTGGGTTACTGTTAGCGTACGGGTTAGGATTAGGGGACGGGTGAGGGTCAGGCTTCGGGGAAGGGTTAGGGTTAGGGTTCGGGCTAGGGTTAGGGTTAGGGGACGGGGACGGTTTAGGGTCAAGGTGAGGGTACAGCAACGCTTTAGGGGGAGCGTGCGTGTGAGGGCGCGGGTTAGTGTTAGCGTACGGGTTAGGATTAGGCGACGGGTGAGGGTCAGGCTTCGGGGAAGGGTTAGGGTTAGGGTTGGTAATAGGGTTAGGGTTAAGGGACGGGGACGGTTTAGGGTCCAGGTGAGGGTACGGCAACGCTTTAGGGGTAGCACGCGTGTGACGGCGCGGGTTAGTGTTAGTGTACGGGTTAGGATTAGGGGACGGGTGAGAGTCAGGCTTCGGGGAAGGGCTAGGGTTAGGGTTCGGGCTAGGGTTAGGGTTAGGGGACGGGGACGGTTTAGGGTCCAGGTGAGGGTACGGCAACGCTTTAGGGGGAGCGTGCGTGTGAGGGCGCGGGTTACTGTTAGCGTACGGGTTAGGATTAGGGCACGGGTGAGGGTCAGGATTCGGGGAAGTGTTAGGGTTAGGGTTCGGGCTAGGGTTAGGGTTAGGGGATGGGGACTGTTTAGGGTTCAGGTGAGGGTACGCCAACGCTTTAGGGGGAGCGTGCGTGTGAGGGCGTGGGTTAGTGTTAGCGTACGGTTTAGGATTAGGGGACGGGTGAGGGTCAGGCTTCGGGGAAGGGTTAGGGCTAGTGTTCGGGCTAGGGTTAGGGTTAGGGTTAGGGGACGGTTTAGGGTCCAGGTGAGGGTACGGCAACGCTTTAGGGGGAGCGTGCGTGTGAGGGCGCGGGTTAGTGTTAGCGTACAGGTTAGGATTAGGGGACGGGTGAGGGTCAGGCTTCGGGGAAGGGTTAGGGTTAGTGTTCGGTCTAGGGTTAGGGTTAGGGGACGGGGACGGTTTAGAGTCCAGGTGAGGGTACGGCAACGCTTTAGGGGTAGCGTGCGTGTGAGGGCGCGGGTTAGTGTTAGAGTACGGGTTAGGATTAGGGGATGGGTGAGGGTCAGGCTTCGTGGAAGGGTTAGGGCTAGTGTTCGGGCTAGGGTTAGGGTTAGGGGACGGGGACGGTTTAGGGTCCAGGTGAGGGTACGGCAACGCTTTAGGGGGAGCGTGCATGTGAGGGCGCGGGTTAGTGTTAGCGTACGGGTTAGGATTAGGGGACGGGTGAGGGTCAGGCTTCGGGGAAGTGTTAGGGTTAGGGTTCTGGCTGGGGTTAGGGTTAGGGGACGGGGACGGTTTAGGGTCCAGGTGAGGGTTCGGCAACGCTTTAGGGGGAGCGTGCGTGTGAGGGCGCGGGTTAGAGTTAGCGTACGGGTTAGGATTAGGGCACGGGTGAGGGTCAGGCTTCGGGGAAGGGTTAGGGTTAGGGTTCGGGCTAGGGTTAGGGTTAGGGGATGGGGACGGTTTAGGGTCCAGGTGAGGGTACGGAAACGCTGTAGGGGGAGCGTGCGTGTGAGGGCGTGGGTTAGTGTTAGCGTACGGGTTAGGATTAGGGCACGGGTGAGGGTCAGGCTTCGGGGAAGGGTTAGGGTTAGGGTTCGGGCTAGGGTTAGGGTTAGGGGACGGGGACGGTTTAGGGTCCAGGTGAGGGTACGGCAACGCTTTAGGGGGAGCGTGCGTGTGAGGGCGCGGGTTACTGTTAGCGTACGCGTTAGGATTAGGGCACGGGTGAGGGTCAGGCTTCGGGGAAGGGTTAGGGTTAGGGTTCGGGCTAGGGTTAGGGTTAGGGGACGGGGACGGTTTAGGGTCCAGGTGAGGGTACGGCAACGCTTTAGGGGGAGCGTGCGTGTGAGGGCGCGGGTTAGTGTTAGCGTACGGGTTAGGATTAGGGGACGGGTGAGGGTCAGGCTTCGGGGAAGGGTTAGGGTTAGGGTTCGGGCTAGGGTTAGGGTTAGGGGACGGGAACGGTTTAGGGTCCAGGTGAGGGTACGGCAACTCTTTAGGGGGAGCGTGCGTGTGAGGGCGCGGGTTAGTGTTAGCGTACGGGTTAGGATTAGGGGACGGGTGAGGGTCAGGCTTCGGGGAAGGGTTAGGGCTAGTGTTCGGTCTAGGGTTAGGGTTAGGCGACGGGGACGGTTTACGGTCCAGGTGAGGGTACGGCAACGCTTTAGGGGGAGCGTGCGTGTGAGGGCGCGGGTTAGTGTTAGCGTACGGGTTAGGATTAGGGGACGGGTGAGGGTCAGGCTTCGGGGAAGGGTTAGGGTTAGGGTTAGGGTTCGGGCTAGGGTTAGGGTTAGGGGACGGGGACGGTTTAGGGTCCAGGTGAGGGTACGGCAACGCTTTAGGGGGAGCGTGCGTGTGAGGGCGCGGGTTACTGTTAGCGTACGTGTTAGGATTAGGGGACGGGTGAGGGTCAGGCTTCGGGGAAGGGTTAGGGTTAGGGTTCAGGCTAGGGTTAGGGTTAGGGGACAGGGACGGTTTAGGGTCCAGGAGAGGGTACGGCAACGCTTTAGGGGGAGCGTGCGTGTGAGGGCGCGGCTTAGTGTTAGCGTACGGGTTAGGATTAGGGAACGGGTGAGGGTCAGGCTTCGGGGAAGGGTTAGGGTTAGGGTTCAGGCTAGGGTTAGGGTTAGGGGACGGGGACGGTTTAGGGTCCAGGTGAGGGTACGGCAACGCTTTAGGGGGAGCGTGCATGTGAGGGTGCGGGTTACTGTTAGCGTACGCGTTAAGATTAGGGGACGGGTGAGTGTCAGGCTTCGGGGAAGGGTTAGGGTTAGGGTTCGGGCTAGGGTTAGGGTTAGGGGACGGGGACTGTTTAGGGTCCAGGTGAGGGTACGGCAACGCTTTAAGGGGAGCGTGCGTGTGAGGGCGCGGGTTACTGTTAGCGTACGGGTTAGGATTAGGGGACGGGTGAGGGTCAGGCTTCGGGGAAGGGTTAGGGTTAGGGTTCGGGCTAGGGTTAGGGTTAGGGGATGGGGACAGTTTAGGGTCCAGGTGAGGGTACGGCAACGCTTTATGGGGAGCGTGCGTGTGAGGTCGCGGGTTAGTGTTAGCGTACGGGTTAGGATTAGGGGACGGGTGAGTGTCAGGTTTCGGGGAAGGGTTAGGGTTAGGGTTCGGGCTAGGGTTAGGGTTAGGGGATGGGGACGCTTTAGGGTCCAGGTGAGGGTACGGCAACGCTTTAGGGGGAGCGTGCGTGTGAGGTCGCGGGTTAGTGTTAGCGTACGGGTTAGGATTAGGGCACGGGTGAGGGTCAGGCTTCGGGGAAGGGTTAGGGTTAGGGTTCGGGCTAGGGTTAGGGTTAGGGGACGGGGACGGTTTAGGGTCCAGGTGAGGGTACGGCAACGCTTTAGGGGGAGCGTGCGTGTGAGGGCGCGGGTTAGTGTTAGCGTACGGGTTAGGATTAGGGGACGGGTGAGGGTCAGGCTTCGGGGAAGGGTTAGGGTTAGGGTTCGGGCTAGGGTTAGGGTTAGGGGACGGGGACGGTTTAGGGTCCAGGTGAGGGTACGGCAACGCTTTAGGGGGAGCGTGCGTGTGAGGGCGCGGGTTAGTGTTAGCGTACGGGTTAGGATTAGGGGACGGGTGAGGGTCAGGCTTCGGGGAAGGGTTAGGGTTAGGGTTCGGGCTAGGGTTAGGGTTAGGGGACGGGGACGGTTTAGGGTCCAGGTGAGGGTACGGCAACGCTTTAGGGGGAGCGTGGGTGTGAGGGCGCGGGTTAGTGTTAGCGTACGGGTTAGGACTAGGGCACGGGTGAGGGTCAGGCTTCTGGGAAGGGTTAGGGTTAGGGTTCGGGCTAGGGTTAGGGTTAGGGTATGGGGACGGTTTAGGTTCCAGGTGAGGGTACGGCAACGCTTTAGGGGGAGTGTGCGTGTGAGGGCGCGGGTTAGTGTTAGCGTACGGGTTAGGATTAGGGGACGGGTGAGGGTCAGGCTTCGGGGAAGGTTTAGGATTAGGGTTCGGGCTAGGGTAAGGGTTACGGGACGGGGACGGTTTAGGGTCCAGGTGAGGGTACCTGAACGCTGTAGGGGGAGCGTGCGTGTGAGGGCGCGGGTTAGTGTTAGCGTACGGGTTAGGATTAGGGCACGGGTGAGGGTCAGGCTTCGGGGAAGGGTTAGGGTTAGGGTTAGGGCTAGGGTTAGGGTTAGGGGACGGGGACGGTTTAGGGTCCAGGTGAGGGTACGGTAACGCTTTAGGGGGAGCGTGCCTGTGAGGGCGCGGGTTAGTGTTAGAGTACGGGTTACGATTAGCGGACGGGTGAGGGTCAGGCTTCGGGGAAGGGTTAGGGTTAGGGTTCGGGCTAGGTTTAGGGTTAGGGGACGGGGACTGTTTAGGGTCCAGGTGAGGGTACGGCAACGCTTTAGGGGGAGCGTGCGTGTGAGGGCGCGAGTTAGCGTTAGCGTACGGGTTAGGATTAGGGGACGGGTGAGTGTCAGGCTTCAGGGAATGGTTAGGGTTAGGGTTCGTGCTACGTTTAGGGATAGGGGACGGGGACGGTTTCGGGTCCAGGTGAGGGTACGGCAACACTTTAGGGGGAGCGTGCGTGTTAGGGCGCAGGTTAGCATTAGCGTACGGGTTAGGATTAGGAGACGGGTGAGGGTCAGGCTTAGGGGAAGGGTTAGGGTTAGGGTTCGGGCTAGGGTTAGGGTTAGGGGACGGGGATTGTTTAGGGTACAGGTGAGGGTACGGCAACGCTTTAGGGGGAGCGTGCGTGTGAGGGCGCGGGTTAGTGGTAGCCTACGGGTTAGGTTTAGGACACGGGTGAGGGTCAGGCTTCGGGGAAGGGTTAGGGTTAGGGTTCGGGCTAGGGTTAGGGTTAGGGGACGGGGACTGTTTAGGGTCCAGGTGAGGGTACGGCAACGCTTTAGGGGGAGCGTGCGTGTGAGGGCGCGGGTTAGTGTTAGCCTACGGGTTAGGATTAGGGAACGGGTCAGGGTCAGGCTTCGGGGAAGGGCTAGGGTTAGGGTTCGGGCTAGGGTTAGGGTTAGGGGACGGGGACGGTTTAGGGTCCAGGTGAGGGTACTGCAACGCTTTAGGGGGAGCGTGCGTGTGAGGGCGTGGGTTAGTGTTAGCGTACGGGTTAGGATTAGGGCACGGGTGAGGGTCAGGTTTCGGGGAAGGGTTAGGGTTAGGGTTCGGGCTAGGGTTAGGGTTAGGGGACGGGGAGGGTTTAGGGTCCAGGTGAGGGAACGGCAACGCTTTAGGGGGAGCGTGCGTGTGAGGGCGCGGGTTAGTGTTAGCGTACGGGTTAGGATTAGGGGACGGGTGAGGGTCAGGCTTCGGGGAAGGGTTAGGGTTAGGGTTCGGGCTAGGGTTAGGGTTAGGGGACGGGGACTGTTTAGGGTCCAGGTGAGGGTACGGCAACACTTTAGGGGGAGCGTGTGTGTGAGGGCGCGGGTTAGTGTTAGCGTACGGGTTAGGATTACGGGACGGGTGAGGGTCAGGCTTCGGGGAAGGGTTAGGGTTAGGGTTCGGGCTAGGGTTAGGGTTAGGGGACGGGGACTGTTTAGGGTCCAGGTGAGGGTACGGCAACGCTTTAGGGGGAGCGTGCGTGTGAGGGCGCGGGTTAGTGTTAGCGTATGGGTTAGGATTAGGGGACGGGTGAGGGTCAGGCTTCGGGGAAGTGTTAGGGTTAGGGTTCGGGCTAGGGTTAGGGTTAGGGGACGGGGACGGTTTAGGGTCGAGGTGAGGGTACGGCAACGCTGTAGGGGGAGCGTGCGTGTGAGGGCGCGGGTTAGTGTTAGCGTACGGGTTAGGATTAGGGGACGGGTGAGGGTCAGGCTTCGGGGAAGGGTTAGGGTTAGGGTTCGGGCTAGGGTTAGGGTTAGGGGACGGGGACGGTTTAGGGTCCAGGTGAGGGTACTGCAACGCTTTAGGGGGAGCGTGTGTGTGAGGGCGCAGGTTAGTGTTAGCGTACGGGTTAGGATTAGGGCACGGGTGAGGGTCAGGCTTCGGGGAAGGGTTAGGGTTAGGGTTCGGGCTAGGGTTAGGGTTAGGGGACGGGGAGGGTTTAGGGTCCAGGTGAGGGAACGGCAACGCTTTAAGGGGAGCGTGCGTGTGAGGGCGCGGGTTAGTGTTAGCGTACGGGTTAGGATTAGGGGACGGGTGAGGGTCAGGCTTCGGGGAAGGGTTAGGGTTAGGGTTCGGGCTAGGGTTAGGGTTAGGGGACGGGGACGGTTTAGGGTCCAGGTGAGGGTACGGCAACGGTGTAGGGGGAGCGTGCATGTGAGGGCGCGGGTTAGTGTTAGTGTACGGGTTAGGATTAGGGGACGGGTGAGGGTCAGGCTTCGGGGAAGGGTTAGGGTTAGGGTTCGGGCTAGGGTTAGGGTTAGGGGACGGGGACGGTTTAGGGTCCAGGTGAGGGTACTGCAACGCTTTAGGGGGAGCGTGTGTGTCAGGGCGCGGGTTAGTGTTAGCGTACGGGTTAGGATTAGGGCACGGGTGAGGGTCAGGCTTCGGGGAAGGGTTAGGGTTAGGGTTCGGGCTAGGGTTAGGGTTAGGGGACGGGGACGGTTTAGGGTCCAGGTGAGGGTACTGCAACGCTTTAGGGGGAGCGTGTGTGTGAGGGCGCGGGTTAGTGTTAGCGTACGGGTTAGGATTAGGGCACGGGTGAGGGTGAGGCTTCGGGGAAGGGTTAGGGTTAGGGTTCGGGCTAGGGTTAGGGTTAGGGGACGGGGACGGTTTAGGGTCCAGGTGAGGGTACGGCAACGCTTTAGGGGGAGCGCGCGTGTGAGGGCGCCCGTTAGTGTTAGCGTACGGGTTAGGATTAGGGGACGGGTGAGGGTCAGGCTTCGGGGAAGGGTTAGGGTTAGGGTTCGGGCTAGGGTTAGGGTTAGGGGACGGGGACGGTTTAGGGTCCAGGTGAGGGTACGGCAACGCTTTAGGGGGAGCGTGCGTGTGAGGGCGCGGGTTAGTGTTAGCGTACGGGTTAGGATTAGGGGACGGGTGAGGGTCAGGCTTCGGAGAAGTGTTAGGGTTAGGGTTCGGGCTAGGGTTAGGGTTAGGGGACGGGGACGGTTTAGGGTCCAGGTGAGGGTACGGCAACGCTGTAGGGGGAGCGTGCGTGTGAGGGCGCGGGTTAGTGTTAGCATACGGGTTAGGATTAGGGGACGGGTGAGGGTCAGGCTTCGGGGAAGGGTTAGGGTTAGGGTTCGGGCTAGGGTTAGGGTTAGGGGACGGGGACGGTTTAGGGTCCAGGTGAGGGTACGGCAACGCTTTAGGGGGAGCGTGCGTGTGAGGGCGCGGGTTACTGTTAGCCTATGGGTTAGGATTAGGGGACGGGTGAGGGTCAGGCTTCGTGGAAGGGTTAGGGTTAGGGTTCGGGCTAGGTTTAGGGTTAAGGGACGGGGACGGTTTAGGATCCAGGTGAGGGTACGGCAACGCTTTAGGGGGAGCGTGCGTGTGAGGGCGCGGGTTAGTGTTAGCGTACGGGTTAGGATTAGGCGACGGGTGAGGGTCAGGCTTCGGGGAAGGGTTAGGGTTAGGGTTGGTAATAGGGTTAGGGTTAAGGGACGGGGACGGTTTAGGGTCCAGGTGAGGGTACGGCAACGCTTTAGGGGTAGCGCGCGTGTGAGGGCGCGGGTTAGTGTTAGTGTACGGGTTAGGATTAGGGGACGGGTGAGGGTCAGGCTTCGGGGAAGGGCTAGGGTTAGGGTTCGGGCTAGGGTTAGGGTTAGGGGACGGGGACGGTTTAGGGTCCAGGTGAGGGTACGGCAACGCTTTAGGGGGAGCGTGCGTGTGAGGGCGCGGGTTACTGTTAGCGTACGTGTTAGGATTAGGGCACGGGTGAGGGTCAGGATTCGGGGAAGTGTTAGGGTTAGGGTTCGGGCTAGGGTTAGGGTTAGGGGATGGGGACGGTTTAGGGTTCAGGTGAGGGTACGCCAACGCTTTAGGGGGAGCGTGCGTGTGAGGGCGTGGGTTAGTGTTAGCGTACGGGTTAGCATTAGGGGACGGGTGAGGGTCAGGCTTCGGGGAAGGGTTAGGGCTAGTGTTCGGGCTAGGGTTAGGGTTAGGGTTAGGGGACGGTTTAGGGTCCAGGTGAGGGTACGGCAACGCTTTAGGGGGAGCGTGCGTGTGAGGGCGCGGGTTAGTGTTAGCGTACAGGTTAGGATTAGGGGACGGGTGAGGGTCAGGCTTCGGGGAAGGGTTAGGGTTAGGGTGCGGTCTAGGGTTAGGGTTAGGGGACGGGGACGGTTTAGAGTCCAGGTGAGGGTACGGCAACGCTTTAGGGGTAGCGTGCGTGTGAGGGCGCGGGTTAGTGTTAGAGTACGGGTTAGGATTAGGGGACGGGTGAGGGTCAGGCTTCGGGGAAGGGTTAGGGCTAGTGTTCGGGCTAGGGTTAGGGTTAGGGGACGGGGACGGTTTAGGGTCCAGGTGAGGGTACGGCAACGCTTTAGGGGGAGCGTGCGTGTGAGGGCGCGGGTTAGTGTTAGCGTACGGGTTAGGATTAGGGGACGGGTGAGGGTCAGGCTTCGGGGAAGGGTTAGGGTTAGGGTTCTGGCTGGGGTTAGGGTTAGGGGACGGGGACGGTTTAGGGTCCAGGTGAGGGTTCGGCAACGCTTTAGGGGGAGCGTGCGTGTGAGGGCGCGGGTTAGAGTTAGCGTACGGGTTAGGATTAGGGCACGGGTGAGGGTCAGGCTTCGGGGAAGGGTTAGGGTTAGGGTTCGGGCTAGGGTTAGGGTTAGGGGATGGGGACGGTTTAGGGTCCAGGTGAGGGTACGGCAACGCTGTAGGGGGAGCGTGCGTGTGAGGGCGTGGGTTAGTGTTAGCGTACGGGTTAGGATTAGGGCACGGGTGAGGGTCAGGCTTCGGGGAAGGGTTAGGGTTAGGGTTCGGGCTAGGGTTAGGGTTAGGGGACGGGGACGGTTTAGGGTCTAGGTGAGGGTACGGCAACGCTTTAGGGGGAGCGTGCGTGTGAGGGCGCGGGTTACTGTTAGCGTACGCGTTAGGATTAGGGCACGGGTGAGGGTCAGGCTTCGGGGAAGGGTTAGGGTTAGGGTTCGGGCTAGGGTTAGGGTTTGGGGACGGGGACTGTTTAGGGTCCAGGTGAGGGTACGGCAACGCTTTAGGGGGAGCGTGCGTGTGAGGGCGCGGGTTAGTGTTAGCGTACGGGTTAGGATTAGGGGACGGGTGAGGGTCAGGCTTCGGGGAAGTGTTAGGGTTAGGGTTCGGGCTAGGGTTAGGGTTAGGGGATGGGGACGGTTTAGGGTCCAGGTGAGGGTACGGCCACCCTGTAGGGGGAGCGTGCGTGTGAGGGCGCGGGTTAGTGTTAGCGTACGGGTTAGGATTAGGGGACGGGTGAGGGTCAGGCTTCGGGGAAGGGTTAGGGTTAGGGTTCGGGCTAGGGTTAGTGTTAGGGGATGGGGACGGTTTAGGGTCCAGGTGAGGGTACTGCAACGCTTTAGGGGGAGCGTGCGTGTGAGGGCGTGGGTTAGTGTTAGCGTACGGGTTAGGATTAGGGCACGGGTGAGGGTCAGGCTTCGGGGAAGGGTTAGGGTTAGGGTTCGGGCTAGGGTTAGGGTTAGGGTTAGGGGACGGTTTAGGTTCCAGGTGAGGGTACGGCAACGCTTTAGGGGGAGCGTGCGTGTGAGGGCGCGGGTTAGTGTTAGCATACGGGTTAGGATTAGGGCACGGGTGAGGGTCAGGTTTCGGGGAAGTGTTAGGGCTAGGGTTCGGGCTAGGGTTAGGGTTAGGGGACGGGGACGGTTTAGGGTACAGGTGAGGGTACGGCAACGCCTTAGGGGGAGCGTGCGTGTGAGGGCGCGGGTTAGTGTTAGCGTACGGGTTAGGATTAGGGCACGGGTGAGGGTCAGGCTTCGGGGAAGGGTTAGGGTTAGGGTTCGGGCTAGGGTTAGGGTTAGGGGACGGGGAGGGTTTAGGGTCCAGGTGAGGGAACGGCAATGCTTTAGGGGGAGCGTGCGTGTGAGGGCGCGGGTTACTGTTAGCGTACGGGTTAGGATTAGGGGACGGGTGAGGGTCAGGCTTCGGGGAAGTTTTAGGGCTAGGTTTCGGGCTAGGGTTAGGGTTAGGGGACGGGGACGGTTTAGGGTCCAGGTGAGGGTACGGCAACGCTTTAGGGGGAGCGTGCGTGTGAGGGCGCGGGTTAGTGTTAGCGTACGTGTTAGGATTAGGGGACGGGTGAGGGTCAGGCTTCGGGGAAGGCTTAGGGTTAGGGTTCGGGCTAGGGTTAGGGTTAGGGGACGGGGACGGTTTAGGGTCCAGGTGAGGGTACGGCAACGCTTTAGGGGGAGCGTGCGTGTGAGGGCGCCGGTTAGTGTTAGGGTACGGGTTAGGATTAGGGGACGGGTGAGGGTCAGGCTTCGGGGATGGGTTAGGGCTAGGGTTCTGGCTAGGGTTAGGGTTAGGGGACGGGGACGGTTTAGAGTCCAGGTGAGTGTACGGCAACGCTTTAAGGGGAGCGTGCGTGTGAGGGCGCGGGTTAGTGTTAGCGTACGGGTTAGGATTAGGGCACGGGTGAGGGTCAGGCTTCGGGGAAGGGTTAGGGTTAGGTTTCGGTTAGGGTTAGGGTTAGGGGACGGGGACGGTTTAGGGTCCAGGTGAGGGTACGGCAACGCTTTAGGGGGAGCGTGCGTGTGAGGGCGCGGGTTAGTGTTAGCGTACGGGTTAGGATTAGGGCACCGGTGAAGGTCAGGCTTCGGGGAAGGGTTAGGGTTAGGGTTCGGGCTAGGGTTAGGGTTAGGGGACGTGAACGGTTTAGGGTCGAGGTGAGGGTACAGCAACGTTTTAGGGGGAGCGTGCGTGTGAGGGCGCGGGTTAGTGTTAGCGTACGGGTTAGGATTAGGGGACGGGTGAGGGTCAGGCTTCGGGGAAGGGTTAGGGTTAGGGTTCGGGCTAGGGTTAGGGTTAGGGGACGGGGACGGTTTAGGGTCCAGGTGAAGGTACGGCAACACTTTAGGTGGAGCGTGCGTGTGAGGGCGCGGGTTAGTGTTAGCGTACGGGTTAGGATTAGGGCACCGGTGAGGGTCAGGCTTCGGGGAAGGCTTAGGGTTAGGGTTTGGGCTAGGGTTAGGGTTAGGGAACGGGGACGGTTTAGGGTCCAGGTGAAGGTACGGCAACACTTTAGGGGGAGCGTGCGTGTGAGGGCGCGGGTTAGTGTTAGCGTACGGGTTAGGATTAGGGCACGGGTGAGGGTCAGGCTTCGGGGAAGGGTTAGGGTTAGGGTTCGGGCTAGGGTTAGGGTTAGTGTACGGGGACGGTTTAGGGTCCAGGTGAGGGTACGGCAACGCTTTAGGGGGAGCGTGCCTGTGAGGGCGCGGGTTAGTGTTAGAGTACGGGTTACGATTAGCGGACGGGTGAGGGTCAGGCTTCGGGGAAGGGTTAGGGTTAGGGTTCGGGCTAGGTTTAGGGTTAGGGGACAGGGACTGTTTAGGGTCCAGGTGAGGGTACGGCAACGCTTTAGGGGGAGCGTGCGTGTGAGGGCGCGAGTTAGCGTTAGCGTACGGGTTAGGATTAGGGGACGGGTGAGGGTCAGGCTTCAGGGAATGGTTAGGGTTAGGGTTCGTGCTACGGTTAGGGATAGGGGACGGGGACGGTTTCGGGTCCAGGTGAGGGTACGGCAACACTTTAGGGGGAGCGTGCGTGTTAGGGCGCGGGTTAGCATTAGCGTACGGGTTAGGATTAGGAGACGGGTGAGGGTCAGGCTTAGGGGAAGGGTTAGGGTTAGGGTTCGGGCTAGGGTTAGGGTTAGGGGACGGGGATTGTTTAGGGTACAGGTGAGGGTACGGCAACGCTTTAGGGGGAGCGTGCGTGTGAGGGCGCGGGTTAGTGGTAGCCTACGGGTTAGGTTTAGGACACGGGTGAGGGTCAGGCTTCGGGGAAGGGTTAGGGTTAGGGTTCGGGCTAGGGTTAGGGTTAGGGGACGGGGACTGTTTAGGGTCCAGGTGAGGGTACGGCAACGCTTTAGGGGGAGCGTGCGTGTGAGGGCGCGGGTTAGTGTTAGCGTACGGGTTAGCATTATGGGACGGGTCAAGGTCAGGCTTCGGGGAAGTGTTAGGGTTAGGGTTCGGGCTAGGGTTAGGGTTAGGAGATGGGGACGGTTTAGGGTCCAGGTGAGGGTACGGCAACGCTGTAGGGGGAGCGTGCGTGTGAGGGCGCGGGTTAGTGTTAGCGTACGGGTTAGGATTAGGGGACGGGTGAGGGTCAGGCTTCGGGGAAGGGCTAGGGTTAGGGTTCGGGCTAGGGTTAGGGTTAGGGGACGGGGACGGTTTAGGGTCCAGGTGAGGGTACGGCAACGCTTTAGGGGGAGCGTGCGTGTGAGGGCGTGGGTTAGTGTTAGCGTACGGGTTAGGATTAGGGCACGGGTGAGGGTCAGGTTTCGGGGAAGGGTTAGGGTTAGGGTTCGGGCTAGGGTTAGGGTTAGGGGACTGGGAGGGTTTAGGGTCCAGGTGAGGGAACGGCAACGCTTTAGGGGGAGCGTGCGTGTGAGGGCGCGGGTTAGTGTTAGCGTACGGGTTAGGATTAGGGGACGGGTGAGGGTCAGGCTTCGGGGAAGTGTTAGGGTTAGGGTTCGGGCTAGGGTTAGGGTTAGGGGACGGGGACGGTTTAGGGTCCAGGTGAGGGTACTGCAACGCTTTAGGGGGAGCGTCTGTGTGAGGGCGCGGGTTAGTGTTAGCGTACGGGTTAGGATTAGGGCACGGGTGAGGGTCAGGCTTCGGGGAAGGGTTAGGGTTAGGGTTCGGGCTAGGGTTAGGGTTAGGGGACGGGGACGGTTTAGGGTCCAGGTGAGGGTACGGCAACGCTTTAGGGGGAGCGTGTGTGTGAGGGCACGGGTTAGTGTTAGCGTACGGGTTAGGATTAGGGCACGGGTGAGGGTCAGGCTTCGGGGAAGGGTTAGGGTTAGGGTTCAGGCTAGGGTTAGGGTTAGGGGACGGGGACGGTTTAGGGTCCAGGTGAGGGTACGGCAACGCTTTAGGGGGAGCGTGCGTGTGAGGGTGCGGGTTAGTGTTAGCGTACGGGTTAGGATTAGGGGACGGGTGACGGTCAGGTTTCGGGGAAGGGTTAGGGTTAGGGTTCGGGCTAGGGTTAGGGTTAGGGGATGGGGACGGTTTAGGGTCCAGGTGAGGGTACGGCAACGCTGTAGGGGGAGCGTGCCTGTGAGGGCGCGGGTTAGTGTTAGCGTACGGGTTAGGATTATGGGACGGGTGAGGGTCAGGCTTCGGGGAAGTGTTAGGGTTAGGGTTCGGGCTAGGGTTAGGGTTAGGGGACGGGGACGGTTTAGGGTCCAGGTGAGGGTACGGCAACGCTTTAGGGGGAGCGTGCGTGTGAGGGCGCGGGTTAGTGTTAGCATACGGGTTAGGATTAGGGGACGGGTGAGGGTCAGGCTTCGGGGAAGGGTTAGGGTTAGGGTTGGTCCTAGGGTTAGGGTTAGGGGACGGGGACGGTTTAGGGTCCAGGTGAGGGTACGGCAACGCTTTAGGGGGAGCGCGCGTGTGAGGGCGTGGGTTACTGTTAGCGTACGGGTTAGGATTAGGGGACGGGTGAGGGTCAGGCTTCGGGGAAGGGTTAGGGTTAGGGTTCGGGCTAGGGTTAGGGTTAGGGGACGGGGACGGTTTAGGGTCCAGGTGAGGGTACGGCAACGCTTTAGGGGGAGCGTGCGTGTGAGGGCGCGGGTTAGTGTTAGCGTACGGGTTAGGATTAGGGGACGGGTGAGGGTCAGGCTTCGGGGAAGTGTTAAGGTTAGGGTTCGGGCTAGGGTTAGGGTTAGGGGATGGGGACGGTTTAGGGTCCAGGTGAGGGTACGGCAAAGCTGTAGAGGGAGCGTGCGTGTGAGGGCGCGGGTTAGTGTTAGCGTACGGGTTAGGATTAGGGGACGGGTGAGGGTCAGGCTTCGGGGAAGGGTTAGGGCTAGGGTTCGGGCTCGGGTTAGGGTTAGGGGACGGGGACGGTTTAGGGTACAGGTGAGGGTACGGCAACGCCTTAGGGGGAGCGTGCGTGTGAGGGCGAGGGATAGTGTTAGCGTACGGGTTAGGATTAGGGCACGGGTGAGGGTCAGGCTTCGGGGAAGGGTTAGGGTTAGGGTTCGGGCTAGGGTTAGGGTTAGGGGACGGGGAGGGTTTAGGGTCCAGGTGAGGGAACGGCAACGCTTTAGGGGGAGCGTGCGTGTGAGGGCGCGGGTTAGTGTTAGCGTACGGGTTAGGATTAGGGGACGGGTGAGGGTCAGGCTTCGGGGAAGGGTTAGGGTTAGGGTTCGGGCTAGGGTTAGGGTTAGGGGACGGGGACGGTTTAGGGTCCAGGTGAGGGTACGGCAACGGTGTAGGGGGAGCGTGCATGTGAGGGCGCGGGTTAGTGTTAGCGTACGGATTAGGATTAGGGGACGGGTGAGGGTCAGGCTTCGGGGAAGGGTTAGGGTTAGGGTTCGGTCTAGGGTTAGGGTTAGGGGACGGGGACGGTTTAGGGTCCAGGTGAGGGTACTGCAACGCTTTAGGGGGAGCGTGTGTGTCAGGGCGCGGGTTAGTGTTAGCGTACGGGTTAGGGTTAGGGCACGGGTGAGGGTCAGGCTTCGGGGAAGGGTTAGGGTTAGGGTTCGGGCTAGGGTTAGGGTTAGGGGACGGGGACGGTTTAGGGTCCAGGTGAGGGTACTGCAACGCTTTAGGGGGAGCGTGTGTGTGAGGGCACGGGTTAGTGTTAGCGTACGGGTTAGGATTAGGGCACGGGTGAGGGTCAGGCTTCGGGGAAGGGTTAGGGTTAGGGTTCGGGCTAGGGTTAGGGTTAGGGGACGGGGACGGTTTAGGGTCCAGGTGAGGGTACGGCAACGCTTTAGGGGGAGCGCGCGTGTGAGGGCGCCCGTTAGTGTTAGCGTACGGGTTAGGATTAGGGGACGGGTGAGGGTCAGGCTTCGGGGAAGGGTTAGGGTTAGGGTTCGGGCTAGGGTTAGGGTTAGCGGACGGGGACGGTTTAGGGTCCAGGTGAGGGTACGGCAACGCTTTAGGGGGAGCGTGCGTGTGAGGGCGCGGGTTAGTGTTAGCGTACGGGTTAGGATTAGGGGACGGGTGAGGATCAGGCTTCGGGGAAGGGTTAGGGTTAGGGTTCGGGCTAGGGTTAGGGTTAGGGGACGGGGACGGTTTAGGGTCAAGGTGAGGGTACAGCAACGCTTTAGGGGGAGCGTGCGTGTGAGGGCGCGGGTTAGTGTTAGCGTACGGGTTAGGATTAGGCGACGGGTGAGGGTCAGGCTTCGGGGAAGGGTTAGGGTTAGGGTTGGTAATAGGGTTAGGGTTAAGGGACGGGGACGGTTTAGGGTCCAGGTGAGGGTACGGCAACGCTTTAGGGGTAGCACGCGTGTGACGGCGCGGGTTAGTGTTAGTGTACGGGTTAGGATTAGGGGACGGGTGAGGGTCAGGCTTCGGGGAAGGGTTAGGGCTAGTGTTCAGGCTAGGGTTAGGGTTAGGGTTAGGGGACGGTTTAGGGTCCAGGTGAGGGTACGGCAACGCTTTAGGGGGAGCGTGCGTGTGAGGGCGCGGGTTAGTGTTAGCGTACAGGTTAGGATTAGGGGACGGGTGAGGGTCAGGCTTCGGGGAAGGGTTAGGGTTAGTGTTCGGTCTAGGGTTAGGGTTAGGGGACGGGGACGGTTTAGAGTCCAGGTGAGGGTACGGCAACGCTTTAGGGGTAGCGTGCGTGTGAGGGCGCGGGTTAGTGTTAGAGTACGGGTTAGGATTAGGGGATGGGTGAGGGTCAGGCTTCGGGGAAGGGTTAGGGCTAGTGTTCGGGCTAGGGTTAGGGTTAGGGGACGGGGACGGTTTAGGGTCCAGGTGAGGGTACGGCAACGCTTTAGGGGGAGCGTGCATGTGAGGGCGCGGGTTAGTGTTAGCGTACGGGTTAGGATTAGGGGACGGGTGAGGGTCAGGCTTCGGGGAAGTGTTAGGGTTAGGGTTCTGGCTGGGGTTAGGGTTAGGGGACGGGGACGGTTTAGGGTCCAGGTGAGGGTTCGGCAACGCTTTAGGGGGAGCGTGCGTGTGAGGGCGCAGGTTAGAGTTAGCGTACGGGTTAGGATTAGGGCACGGGTGAGGGTCAGGCTTCGGGGAAGGGTTAGGGTTAGGGTTCGGGCTAGGGTTAGGGTTAGGGGATGGGGACGGTTTAGGGTCCAGGTGAGGGTACGGAAACGCTGTAGGGGGAGCGTGCGTGTGAGGGCGTGGGTTAGTGTTAGCGTACGGGTTAGGATTAGGGCACGGGTGAGGGTCAGGCTTCGGGGAAGGGTTAGGGTTAGGGTTCGGGCTAGGGTTAGGGTTAGGGGACGGGGACGGTTTAGGGTCCAGGTGAGGGTACGGCAACGCTTTAGGGGGAGCGTGCGTGTGAGGGCGCGGGTTACTGTTAGCGTACGCGTTAGGATTAGGGCACGGGTGAGGGTCAGGCTTCGGGGAAGGGTTAGGGTTAGGGTTCGGGCTAGGGTTAGGGTTAGGGGACGGGGACGGTTTAGGGTCCAGGTGAGGGTACGGCAACGCTTTAGGGGGAGCGTGCGTGTGAGGGCGCGGGTTAGTGTTAGCGTACGGGTTAGGATTAGGGGACGGGTGAGGGTCAGGCTTCGGAGAAGGGTTAGGGTTAGGGTTCGGGCTAGGGTTAGGGTTAGGGGACGGGAACGGTTTAGGGTCCAGGTGAGGGTACGGCAACTCTTTAGGGGGAGCGTGCGTGTGAGGGCGCGGGTTAGTGTTAGCGTACGGGTTAGGATTAGGGGACGGGTGAGGGTCAGGCTTCGGGGAAGGGTTAGGGCTAGTGTTCGGTCTAGGGTTAGGGTTAGGCGACGGGGACGGTTTACGGTCCAGGTGAGGGTACGGCAACGCTTTAGGGGGAGCGTGCGTGTGAGGGCGCGGGTTAGTGTTAGCGTACGGGTTAGGATTAGGGGACGGGTGAGGGTCAGGCTTCGGGGAAGGGTTAGGGTTAGGGTTAGGGTTCGGGCTAGGGTTAGGGTTAGGGGACGGGGACGGTTTAGGGTCCAGGTGAGGGTACGGCAACGCTTTAGGGGGAGCGTGCGTGTGAGGGCGCGGGTTACTGTTAGCGTACGTGTTAGGATTAGGGGACGGGTGAGGGTCAGGCTTCGGGGAAGGGTTAGGGTTAGGGTTCAGGCTAGGGTTAGGGTTAGGGGACAGGGACGGTTTAGGGTCCAGGAGAGGGTACGGCAACGCTTTAGGGGGAGCGTGCGTGTGAGGGCGCGGGTTAGTGTTAGCGTACGGGTTAGGATTAGGGGACGGTTGAGGGTCAGGCTTCGGGGAAGGGTTAGGGCTAGTGTTCGGGCTAGGGTTAGGGTTAGGGTTAGGGGACGGTTTAGGGTCCAGGTGAGGGTACGGCAACGCTTTAGGGGGAGCGTGTGTGTGAGGGCGCGGGTTAGTGTTAGCGTACAGGTTAGGATTAGGGGACGGGTGAGGGTCAGGCTTCGGGGAAGGGTTAGGGTTACGGTTCGGGCTAGGGTTAGGGTTAGGGGACGGGGACGGTTTAGGGTCCAGGTGAGGGTACGGCAACGCTTTAGGGGGAGCGTGCGTGTGAGGGCGTGGGTTAGTGTTAGCGTACGGGTTAGGATTAGGGCACGGGTGAGGGTCAGGCTTCGGGGAAGGGTTAGGGTTAGGGTTCGGGCTAGGGTTAGGGTTAGGGGATGGGTACGGTTTAGGGTCCAGGTGAGGGTACGGCAACGCTTTAGGGGGAGCGTGCATGTGAGGGCGCGGGTTAGTGTTAGCGTACGGGTTAGGATTAGGGCACGGGTGAGGGTCAGGCTTCGGGGAAGGGTTAGGGTTAGGGTTCGGGCTAGGGTTAGGGTTAGGGGACGGGGACGGTTTAGGGTCCAGGTGAGGGTACGGCAACGCTTTAGGGGGAGCGTGCATGTGAGGGTGCGGGTTACTGTTAGCGTACGCGTTAGGATTAGGGGACGGGTGAGTGTCAGGCTTCGGGGAAGGGTTAGGGTTAGGGTTCGGGCTAGGGTTAGGGTTAGGGGACGTGGACTGTTTAGGGTCCAGGTGAGGGTACGGCAACGCTTTAAGGGGAGCGTGCGTGTGAGGGCGCGGGTTACTGTTAGCGTACGGGTTAGGATTAGGGGACGGGTGAGGGTCAGGCTTCGGGGAAGGGTTAGGGTTAGGGTTCGGGCTAGGGTTAGGGTTACGGGACGAGGACGGTTTAGGGTCCAGGTGAGGGTACGGCAACGCTTTAGGGGGAGCGCGCGTGTGAGGGTGCGGGTTAGTGTTAGCGTACGGGTTAGGATTAGGGGACGGGTGAGGGTCAGGTTTCGGGGAAGGGTTAGGGTTAGGGTTCGGGCTAGGGTTAGGGTTAGGGGACGGGGACGGTTTAGGGTCCAGGTGAGGGTACCTCAACGCTGTAGGGGGAGCGTGCGTGTGAGGGCGCGGGTTAGTGTTAGCGTATGGGTTAGGATTAGGGCACGGGTGAGGGTCAGGCTTCGGGGAAGGGTTAGGGTTAGGGTTCGGGCTAGGGTTAGGGTTAGGGGACGGGGACGGTTTAGGGTGCAGGTGAGGGTACGGCAACGCTTTAGGGGGAGCGTGCGTGTGAGGGCGCGGGTTAGTGTTAGCGTACGGGTTAGGATTAGGGGACGGGTGAGGGTCAGGCTTCGGGGAAGGGTTAGGGTTAGGGTTCGGGCTAGGGTTAGGGTTAGGGGATGGGGACAGTTTAGGGTCCAGGTGAGGGTACGGCAACGCTTTATGGGGAGCGTGCGTGTGAGGTCGCGGGTTAGTGTTAGCGTACGGGTTAGGATTAGGGTACGGGTGAGGGTCAGGTTTCGGGGAAGGGTTAGGGTTAGGGTTCGGGCTAGGGTTAGGGTTAGGGGATGGGGACGGTTTAGGGTCCAGGTGAGGGTACGGCAACGCTTTAGGGGGAGCGTGCGTGTGAGGTCGCGGGTTAGTGTTAGCGTACGGGTTAGGATTAGGGCACGGGTGAGGGTCAGGCTTCGGGGAAGGGTTAGGGTTAGGGTTCGGGCTAGGGTTAGGGTTAGGGGACGGGGACGGTTTAGGGTCCAGGTTAGGGTACGGCAACGCTTTAGGGGGAGCGTGCGTGTGAGGGCGCGGGTTAGTGTTAGCGTACGGGTTAGGATTAGGGGACGGGTGAGGGTCAGGCTTCGGGGAAGGGTTAGGGTTAGGGTTCGGGCTAGGGTTAGGGTTAGGGGACGGGGACGGTTTAGGGTCCAGGTGAGGGTACGGCAACGCTTTAGGGGGAGCGTGCGTGTGAGGGCGCGGGTTAGTGTTAGCGTACGGGTTAGGATTAGGGGACGGGTGAGGGTCAGGCTTCGGGGAAGGGTTAGGGTTAGGGTTCGGGCTAGGGTTAGGGTTAGGGGACGGGGACGGTTTAGGGTCCAGGTGAGGGTACGGCAACGCTTTAGGGGGAGCGTGCGTGTGAGGGCGCGGGTTAGTGTTAGCGTACGGGTTAGGACGAGGGCACGGGTGAGGGTCAGGCTTCGGGGAAGGGTTAGGGTTAGGGTTCGGGCTAGGGTTAGGGTTAGGGTATGGGGACGGTTTAGGTTCCAGGTGAGGGTACGGCAACGCTTTAGGGGGAGTGTGCGTGTGAGGGCGCGGGTTAGTGTTAGCGTACGGGTTAGGATTAGGGGACGGGTGAGGGTCAGGCTTCGGGGAAGGTTTAGGATTAGGGTTCGGGCTAGGGTAAGGGTTACGGGACGGGGACGGTTTAGGGTCCAGGTGAGGGTACCTGAACGCTGTAGGGGGAGCGTGCGTGTGAGGGCGCGGGTTAGTGTTAGCGTACGGGTTAGGATTAGGGCACGGGTGAGGGTCAGGCTTCGGGGAAGGGTTAGGGTTAGGGTTAGGGCTAGGGTTAGGGTTAGGGGACGGGGACGGTTTAGGGTCCAGGTGAGGGTACGGTAACGCTTTAGGGGGAGCGTGCCTGTGAGGGCGCGGGTTAGTGTTAGAGTACGGGTTACGATTAGCGGACGGGTGAGGGTCAGGCTTCGGGGAAGGGTTAGGGTTATGGTTCGGGCTAGGTTTAGGGTTAGGGGACGGGGACTGTTTAGGGTCCAGGTGAGGGTACGGCAACGCATTAGGGGGAGCGTGCGTGTGAGGGCGCGAGTTAGCGTTAGCGTACGGGTTAGGATTAGGGGACGGGTGAGGGTCAGGCTTCAGGGAATGGTTAGGGTTAGGGTTCGTGCTACGTTTAGGGATAGGGGACGGGGACGGTTTCGGGTCCAGGTGAGGGTACGGCAACACTTTAGGGGGAGCGTGCGTGTTAGGGCGCGGGTTAGCATTAGCGTACGGGTTAGGATTAGGAGACGGGTGAGGGTCAGGCTTAGGGGAAGGGTTAGGGTTAGGGTTCGGGCTAGGGTTAGGGTTAGGGGACGGGGATTGTTTAGGGTACAGGTGAGGGTACGGCAACGCTTTAGGGGGAGCGTGCGTGTGAGGGCGCGGGTTAGTGTTAGCCTACGGGTTAGGTTTAGGACACGGGTGAGGGTCAGGCTTCGGGGAAGGGTTAGGGTTAGGGTTCGGGCTAGGGTTAGGGTTAGGGGACGGGGACTGTTTAGGGTCCAGGTGAGGGTACGGCAACGCTTTAGGGGGAGCGTGCGTGTGAGGGCGCGGGTTAGTGTTAGCCTACGGGTTAGGATTAGGGGACGGGTCAGGGTCAGGCTTCGGGGAAGGGCTAGGGTTAGGGTTCGGGCTAGGGTTAGGGTTAGGGGACGGGGACGGTTTAGGGTCCAGGTGAGGGTACTGCAACGCTTTAGGGGGAGCGTGCGTGTGAGGGCGTGGGTTAGTGTTAGCGTACGGGTTAGGATTAGGGCACGGGTGAGGGTCAGGTTTCGGGGAAGGGTTAGGGTTAGGGTTCGGGCTAGGGTTAGGGTTAGGGGACGGGGAGGGTTTAGGGTCCAGGTGAGGGAACGGCAACGCTTTAGGGGGAGCGTGCGTGTGAGGGCGCGGGTTAGTGTTAGCGTACGGGTTAGGATTAGGGGACGGGTGAGGGTCAGGCTTCGGGGAAGGGTTAGGGTTAGGGTTCGGGCTAGGGTTAGGGTTAGGGGACGGGGACGGTTTAGGGTCCAGGTGAGGGTACGGCAACACTTTAGGGGGAGCGTGTGTGTGAGGGCGCGGGTTAGTGTTAGCGTACGGGTTAGGATTACGGGACGGGTGAGGGTCAGGCTTCGGGGAAGGGTTAGGGTTAGGGTTCGGGCTAGGGTTAGGGTTAGGGGACGGGGACTGTTTAGGGTCCAGGTGAGGGTACGGCAACGCTTTAGGGGGAGCGTGCGTGTGAGGGCGCGGGTTAGTGTTAGCGTATGGGTTAGGATTAGGGGACGGGTGAGGGTCAGGCTTCGGGGAAGTGTTAGGGTTAGGGTTCGGGCTAGGGTTAGGGTTAGGGGACGGGGACGGTTTAGGGTCGAGGTGAGGGTACGGCAGCGCTGTAGGGGGAGCGTGCGTGTGAGGGCGCGGGTTAGTGTTAGCGTACGGGTTAGGATTAGGGGACGGGTGAGGGTCAGGCTTCGGGGAAGGGTTAGGGTTAGGGTTCGGGCTAGGGTTAGGGTTAGGGGACGGGGACGGTTTAGGGTCCAGGTGAGGGTACTGCAACGCTTTAGGGGGAGCGTGTGTGTGAGGGCGCGGGTTAGTGTTAGCGTACGGGTTAGGATTAGGGCACGGGTGAGGGTCAGGCTTCGGGGAAGGGTTAGGGTTAGGGTTCGGGCTAGGGTTAGGGTTAGGGGACGGGGACGGTTTAGGGTCCAGGTGAGGGTACGGCAACGCTTTAGGGGGAGCGTGTGTGTGAGGGCACGGGTTAGTGTTAGCGTACGGGTTAGGATTAGGGCACGGGTGAGGGTCAGGCTTCGGGGAAGGGTTAGGGTTAGGGTTCAGGCTAGGGTTAGGGTTAGGGGACGGGGACGGTTTAGGGTCCAGGTGAGGGTACGGCAACGCTTTAGGGGGAGCGTGCGTGTGAGGGCGCGGGTTAGTGTTAGCATACGGGTTAGGATTAGGGGACGGGTGAGGGTCAGGCTTCGGGGAAGGGTTAGGGTTAGGGTTGGTCCTAGGGTTAGGGTTAGGGGACGGGGACGGTTTAGGGTCCAGGTGAGGGTACGGCAACGCTTTAGGGGGAGCGCGCGTGTGAGGGCGTGGGTTAGTGTTAGCGTACGGGTTAGGATTAGGGGACGGGTGAGGGTCAGGCTTCGGGGAAGGGTTAGGGTTAGGGTTCGGGCTAGGGTTAGGGTTAGGGGACGGGGACGGTTTAGGGTCCAGGTGAGGGTACGGCAACGCTTTAGGGGGAGCGTGCGTGTGAGGGCGCGGGTTAGTGTTAGCGTACGGGTTAGGATTAGGGGACGGGTGAGGGTCAGGCTTCGGGGAAGTGTTAAGGTTAGGGTTCGGGCTAGGGTTAGGGTTAGGGGATGGGGACGGTTTAGGGTCCAGGTGAGTGTACGGCAAAGCTGTAGAGGGAGCGTGCGTGTGAGGGCGCGGGTTAGTGTTAGCGTACGGGTTAGGATTAGGGGACGGGTGAGGGTCAGGCTTCGGGGAAGGGTTAGGGTTAGGGTTCGGGCTAGGGTTAGGGTTAGGGGACGGGGACGGTTTAGGGTCCAGGTGAGGGTACTGCAACGCTTTAGGGGAAACGTGCGTGTGAGGGCGCGGGTTAGCGTTAGCGTACGGGTTAGGATTAGGGCACGGGTGAGGGTCAGGCTTCGGGGAAGGGTTAGGGTTAGGGTTCGGGCTAGGGTTATGGTTAGGGGACGGGGATGGTTTAGGGTCCAGGTGAGGGTACGGCAACGCTTTAGGGGGAGCGTGCGTGTGAGGGCACGGGTTAGTGGTAGCGTACGGGTTAGGATTAGGACACGGGTGAGGGTCAGGCTTCGGGGAAGGGTTAGGGTTAGGGTTCGGGCTAGGGTTAGGGTTAGGGGACGGGGACTGTTTAGGGTCCAGGTGAGGGTACGGCAACGCTTTAGGGGGAGCGTGCGTGTGAGGGCGCGGGTTAGTGTTAGCGTACGGGTTAGGATTAGGGGACGGGTGAGGGTCAATCTTCGGGGAAGGGTTAGGGTTATGGTTCGGGCTAGGGTTAGGGTTAGGGGATGGGGACGGTTTAGGGTCCAGGTGAGGGTACGGCAACGCTGTAGGGGGAGCGTGCGTGTGAGGGCGCGGGTTAGTGTTAGCGTACGGGTTAGGATTAGGGGACGGGTGAGGGTCAGGCTTCGGGGAAGGGTTAGGGTTAGTGTTCGGGCTAGGGTTAGGGTTAGGGAACTGGGACGGTTTAGGGTCCAGGTGAGGGTACTGCAACGCTTTAGGGGGAGCGTGCGTGTGAGGGCGTGGGTTAGTGTTAGCGTACGGGTTAGGATTAGGGCACGGGTGAGGGTCAGGCTTCGGGGAGGGTTAGGGTTAGGGTTCGGGCTAGGGTTAGGGTTAGGGTTAGGGGACGGTTTAGGGTCCAGGTGAGTGTACGGCAATGCTTTTCGGGGACCGTGTGTGTGAGGGGGCGGGTTAGTGTTAGCGTACGGGTTAGGATCAGGGGACGGGTGAGGGTCAGGCTTCGGGGAAGGGTTAGGGTTAGGGTTCGGGCTAGGGTTAGGGTTAGGGGACGGGGACGGTTTAGGGTCCAGGTGAGGGTACGGCAACGCTTTAGGGGGAGCGTGCGTGTGAGGGCGCGGGTTAGTGTTAGCGTACGGGTTAGGATTAGGGGACGGGTGAGGGTCAGGTTTCGGGGAAGTGTTAGGGTTAGGGTTCGGGCTAGGGTTACGGTTAGGGGATGGGGACGGTTTAGGGTCCAGGTGAGGGTACGGCAACGCTGTAGGGGTAGCGTGCGTGTGAGGGCGCGGGTTAGTGTTAGCGTACGGGTTAGGATTACGGGACGGGTGAGGGTCAGGCTTTGGGGAAGGGTTAGGGTTAGGGTTCGGGCTAGGGTTAGGGTTAGGGGACGGGGACGGTTTAGGGTCCAGGTGAGGGTACGGCAGCGCTTTAGTGGGAGCGTGCGTGTGAGGGCGCGTGTTAGTGTTAGCGTACGGGTTAGGATCAGGGGACGGGTGAGGGTCAGGCTTCGGGGAAGGGTTAGGGCTAGGGTTCGGGCTCGGGTTAGGGTTAGGGGACGGGGACGGTTTAGGGTACAGGTGAGGGTACGGCAACGCCTTAGGGGGAGCGTGCGTTTGAGGGCGAGGGATAGTGTTAGCGTACGGGTTAGGATTAGGGCACGGGTGAGGGTCAGGCTTCGGGGAAGGGTTAGGGTTAGGGTTCGGGCTAGGGTTAGGGTTAGGGGACGGGGAGGGTTTAGGGTCCAGGTGAGGGAACGGCAACGCTTTAGGGGGAGCGTGCGTGTGAGGGCGCGGGTTAGTGTTAGCGTACGGGTTAGGATTAGCGGACGGGTGAGGGTCAGGCTTCGGGGAAGGGTTAGGGTTAGGGTTCGGGCTAGGGTTAGGGTTAGGGGACGGGGACGGTTTAGGGTCCAGGTGAGGGTACGGCAACGGTGTAGGGGGAGCGTGCATGTGAGGGCGCGGGTTAGTGTTAGCGTACGGGTTAGGATTAGGGGACGGGTGAGGGTCAGGCTTCGGGGAAGGGTTAGGGTTAGGGTTCGGGCTAGGGTTAGGGTTAGGGGACGGGGACGGTTTAGGGTCCAGGTGAGGGTACTGCAACGCTTTAGGGGGAGTGTGTGTGTCAGGGCGCGGGTTAGTGTTAGCGTACGGGTTAGGATTAGGGCACGGGTGAGGGTCAGGCTTCGGGGAAGGGTTAGGGTTAGGGTTCGGGCTAGGGTTAGGGTTAGGGGACTGGGACGGTTTAGGGTCCAGGTGAGGGTACTGCAACGCTTTAGGGGGAGCGTGTGTGTGAGGGCACGGGTTATTGTTAGCATACGGGTTAGGATTAGGGCACGGGTGAGGGTCAGGCTTCGGGGAAGGGTTAGGGTTAGGGTTCGGGCTAGGGTTAGGGTTAGGGGACGGGGACGGTTTAGGGTCCAGGTGAGGGTACGGCAACGCTTTAGGGGGAGCGCGCGTGTGAGGGCGCCCGTTAGTGTTAGCGTACGGGTTAGGATTAGGGGACGGGTGAGGGTCAGGCTTCGGGGAAGGGTTAGGGTTAGGTTTCGGGCTAGGGTTAGGGTTAGCGGACGGGGACGGTTTAGGGTCCAGGTGAGGGTACGGCAACGCTTTAGGGGGAGCGTGCGTGTGAGGGCGCGGGTTAGTGTTAGCGTACGGGTTAGGATTAGGGCACGGGTGAGGGTCAGGCTTCGGGGAAGGGTTAGGGTTAGGGTTCGGGCTAGGGTTAGGGTTAGGGGACGGGGACGGTTTAGGGTCCAGGTGAGGGTACGGCAACGCTTTAGGGGGAGCGTGCGTGTGAGGGCGCGGGTTAGTGTTAGCGTACGGGTTAGGATTAGGGGACGGGTGAGGGTCAGGCTTCGGGGAAGTGTTAGGGCTAGTGTTCGGGCTAGGGTTAGGGTTAGGGGACGGGGACGGTTTAGGGTCCAGGTGAGGGTACGGCAACGCTTTAGGGGGAGCGTGCATGTGAGGGCGCGGGTTAGTGTTAGCGTACGGGTTAGGATTAGGGGACGGGTGAGGGTCAGGCTTCGGGGAAGTGTTAGGGTTAGGGTTCGGGCTAGGGTTAGGGTTAGGGGACGGGGACGGTTTAGGGTCCAGGTGAGGGAACGGCAACGCTTTAGGGGGAGCGTGCGTGTGAGGGCGCGGGTTAGTGTTAGCGTACGGGTTAGGATTAGGGGACGGGTGAGGGTCAGGCTTCGGGGAAGTGTTAGGGTTAGGGTTCGGGCTAGGGTTAGGGTTAGGGGATGGGGACGGTTTAGGGTCCAGGTGAGGGTACGGCAACGCTGTAGGGGGAGCGTGCGTGTGAGGGCGCGGGTTAGTGTCAGCATACGGGTTAGGATTAGGGGACGGGTGAGGGTCAGGCTTCGGGGAAGGGTTAGGGTTAGGGTTCGGGCTAGGGTTAGGGTTAGGGGACGGGGACGGTTTAGGGTCCAGGTGAGGGTACGGCAACGCTTTAGGGGGAGCGTGCGTGTGAGGGCGCGGGTTACTGTTAGCCTATGGGTTAGGATTAGGGGACGGGTGAGGGTCAGGCTTCGGGGAAGGGTTAGGGTTAGGGTTCGGGCTAGGTTTAGAGTTAAGGGACGGGGACGGTTTAGGATCCAGGTGAGGGTACAGCAACGCTTTAGGGGGAGCGTGCGTGTGAGGGCGCGGGTTAGTGTTAGCGTACGGGTTAGGATTAGGCGACGGGTGAGGGTCAGGCTTCGGGGAAGGGTTAGGGTTAGGGTTGGTAATAGGGTTAGGGTTAAGGGACGGGGACGGTTTAGGGGCCAGGTGAGGGTACGGCAACGCTTTAGGGGTAGCGCGCGTGTGAGGGCGCGGGTTAGTGTTAGTGTACGGGTTAGGATTAGGGGACGGGTGAGGGTCAGGCTTCGGGGAAGGGCTAGGGTTAGGGTTCGGGCTAGGGTTAGGGTTAGGGGACGGGGACGGTTTAGGGTCCAGGTGAGGGTACGGCAACGCTTTAGGGGGAGCGTGCGTGTGAGGGCGCGGGTTACTGTTAGCGTACGTGTTAGGATTAGGGCACGGGTGAGGGTCAGGATTCGGGGAAGTGTTAGGGTTAGGGTTCGGGCTAGGGTTAGGGTTAGGGGATGGGGACGGTTTAGGGTTCAGGTGAGGGTACGCCAACGCTTTAGGGGGAGCGTGCGTGTGAGGGCGTGGGTTAGTGTTAGCGTACGGGTTAGGATTAGGGGACGGGTGAGGGTCAGGCTTCGGGGAAGGGTTAGGGCTAGTGTTCGGGCTAGGGTTAGGGTTAGGGTTAGGGGACGGTTTAGGGTCCAGGTGAGGGTACGGCAACGCTTTAGGGGGAGCGTGCGTGTGAGGGCGCGGGTTAGTGTTAGTGTACAGGTTAGGATTAGGGGACGGGTGAGGGTCAGGCTTCGGGGAAGGGTTAGGGTTAGGGTTCGGTCTAGGGTTAGGGTTAGGGGACGGGGACGGTTTAGAGTCCAGGTGAGGGTACGGCAACGCTTTAGGGGTAGCGTGCGTGTGAGGGCGCGGGTTAGTGTTAGAGTACGGGTTAGGATTAGGGGACGGGTGAGGGTCAGGCTTCGGGGAAGGGTTAGGGCTAGTGTTCGGGCTAGGGTTAGGTGTAGGGGACGGGGACGGTTTACGGTCCAGGTGAGGGTACGGCAACGCTTTAGGGGGAGCGTGCGTGTGAGGGCGCGGGTTAGTGTTAGCGTACGGGTTAGGATTAGGGGACGGGTGAGGGTCAGGCTTCGGGGAAGGGTTAGGGTTAGGGTTCGGGCTAGGGTTAGGGTTAGGGGACGGGGACGGTTTAGGGTCCAGGTGACGTTACGGCAACGCTTTAAGGGGAGCGTGCGTGTGAGGGCGCGGGTTAGTGTTAGCGTACGGGTTAGGATTAGGGGACGGGTGAGGGTCAGGCTTCGGGGAAGGGTTAGGGCTAGTATTCGGGCTAGGGTTAGGGTTAGGGGACGGGGACGGTTTAGGGTCCAGGTGAGGGTACGGCAACGCTTTAGGGGGAGCGTGCGTGTGAGGGCGCGGGTTAGTGTTAGCGTACGGGTTAGGATTAGGGGACGGGTGAGGGTCAGGCTTCGGGGAAGTGTTAGGGTTAGGGTTCTGGCTGGGGTTAGGGTTAGGGGACGGGGACGGTTTAGGGTCCAGGTGAGGGTTCGGCAACGCTTTAGGGGGAGCGTGCGTGTGAGGGCGCGGGTTAGAGTTAGCGTACGGGTTAGGATTAGGGCACGGGTGAGGGTCAGGCTTCGGGGAAGGGTTAGGGTTAGGGTTCGGGCTAGGGTTAGGGTTAGGGGACGGGGACGGTTTAGGGTCCAGGTGAGGGTACGGCAACGCTTTAGGGGGAGCGTGCGTGTGAGGGCGCGGGTTAGTGTTAGCGTACGGGTTAGGATTAGGGGACGGGTGAGGGTCAGGCTTCGGAGAAGGGTTAGGGTTAGGGTTCGGGCTAGGGTTAGGGTTAGGGGACGGGAACGGTTTAGGGTCCAGGTGAGGGTACGGCAACTCTTTAGGGGGAGCGTGCGTGTGAGGGCGCGGGTTAGTGTTAGCGTACGGGTTAGGATTAGGGGACGGGTGAGGGTCAGGCTTCGGGGAAGGGTTAGGGCTAGTGTTCGGGCTAGGGTTAGGGTTAGGGGACGGGGACGGTTTACGGTCCAGGTGAAGGTACGGCAACGCTTTAGGGGGAGCGTGCGTGTGAGGGCGCGGGTTAGTGTTAGCGTACGGGTTAGGATTAGGGGACGGGTGAGGGTCAGGCTTCGGGGAAGGGTTAGGGTTAGGGTTAGGGTTCGGGCTAGGGTTAGGGTTAGGGGACGGGGACGGTTTAGGGTCCAGGTGAGGGTACGGCAACGCTTTAGGGGGAGCGTGCGTGTGAGGGCGCGGGTTACTGTTAGCGTACGTGTTAGGATTAGGGGACGGGTGAGGGTCAGGCTTCGGGGAAGGGTTAGGGTTACGGTTCGGGCTAGGGTTAGGGTTAGGGGACGGGGACAGTTTAGGGTCCAGGTGAGGGTACGGCAACGCTTTAGGGGGAGCGTGCGTGTGAGGGCGCGGGTTAGTGTTAGCGTACGGGTTAGGATTAGGGCACGGGTGAGGGTCAGGCTTCGGGGAAGGGTTAGGGTTAGGGTTCGGGCTAGGCTTAGGGTTAGGGGACGGGGACGGTTTAGGGTCCAGGTGAGGGTACCTCAACGCTGTAGGGGGAGCGTGCGTGTGAGGGCGCGGGTTAGTGTTAGCGTACGGGTTAGGATTAGGGCACGGGTGAGTGTCAGGCTTCGGGGAAGAGTTAGGGTTAGGGTTCGGGCTAGGGTTAGGGTTAGGGGACGGGGACGGTTTAGGGTCCAGGTGAGGGTACGGCAACGCTTTAGGGGGAGCGTGCGTGTGACGGCGCGGGTTAGTGTTAGCGTACGGGTTAGGATTAGGGGACGGGTGAGGGTCACGCTTCGGGGAAGGGTTAGGGTTAGGGTTCGGGCTAGGGTTAGGGTTAGGGGATGGGGACGGTTTAGGGTTCAGGTGAGGGTACGGCAACGCTTTAGGGGGAGCGTGCGTGTGAGGGCGCGGGTTAGTGTTAGCGTACGGGTTAGGATTAGGGGACGGGTGAGGGTCAGGCTTCGGGGAAGGGTTAGGGTTAGGGTTCGGGCTAGGGTTAGGGTTAGGGGACGGGGACGGTTTAGGGTCCAGGTGAGGGTACGGCAACGCTTTAGGGGGAGCGTGCGTGTGAGGGCGCGGGTTAGTGTTAGCGTACGGGTTAGGACTAGGGCACGGGTGAGGGTCAGGCTTCGGGGAAGGGTTAGGGTTAGGGTTCGGGCTAGGGTTAGGGTTAGGGTATGGGGACGGTTTAGGGTCCAGGTGAGGGTACGGCAACGCTTTAGGGGGAGTGTGCGTGTGAGGGCGCGGGTTAGTGTTAGCGTACGGGTTAGGATTAGGGGACGGGTGAGGGTCAGGCTTCGGGGAAGGGTTAGGATTAGGGTTCGGGCTAGGGTAAGGGTTACGGGACGGGGACGGTTTAGGGTCCAGGTGAGGGTACCTGAACGCTGTAGGGGGAGCGTGCGTGTGAGGGCGTGTGTTAGTGTTAGCGTACGGGTTAGGATTAGGGCACGGGTGAGGGTCAGGCTTCGGGGAAGGGTTAGGGTTAGGGTTAGGGCTAGGGTTAGGGTTAGGGGACGGGGACGGTTTAGGGTCCAGGTGAGGGTACGGCAACGCTTTAGGGGGAGCGTGCCTGTGAGGGCGCGGGTTAGTGTTAGAGTACGGGTTACGATTAGCGGACGGGTGAGGGTCAGGCTTCGGGGAAGGGTTAGGGATAGGGTTCGGGCTAGGTTTAGTGTTAGGGGACGGGGACTGTTTAGGGTCCAGGTGAGGGTACGGCAACGCTTTAGGGGGAGCGTGCGTGTGAGGGCACGAGTTAGCGTTAGCGTACGTGTTAGGATTAGGGGACGGGTGAGGGTCAGGCTTCAGGGAATGGTTAGGGTTAGGGTTCGTGCTACGGTTAGGGATAGGGGACGGGGACGGTTTCGGGTCCAGGTGAGGGTACGGCAACACTTTATGGGGAGCGTGCGTGTTAGGGCGCGGGTTAGCATTAGTGTACGGGTTAGGATTAGGAGACGGGTGAGGGTCAGGCTTAGGGGAAGGGTTAGGGTTAGGGTTCGGGCTAGGGTTAGGGTTAGGGGACGGGGATTGTTTAGGGTACAGGTGAGGGTACGGCAACGCTTTAGGGGGAGCGTGCGTGTGAGGGCGCGGGTTAGTGGTAGCCTACGGGTTAGGTTTAGGACACGGGTGAGGGTCAGGCTTCGGGGAAGGGTTAGGGTTAGGGTTCGGGCTAGGGTTAGGGTTAGGGGACGGGGACTGTTTAGGGTCCAGGTGAGGGTACGGCAACGCTTTAGGGGGAGCGTGCGTGTGAGGGCGTGGGTTAGTGTTAGCGTACCGGTTAGGATTAGGGGACGGGTCAGGGTCAGGCTTCGGGGAAGGGCTAGGGTTAGGGTTCGGGCTAGGGTTAGGGTTAGGGGACGGGGACGGTTTAGGGTCCAGGTGAGGGTACTGCAACGCTTTAGGGGGACCGTGCGTGTGAGGGCGTGGGTTAGTGTTAGCGTACGGGTTAGGATTAGGGCACGGGTGAGGGTCAGGTTTCGGGGAAGGGTTAGGGTTAGGGTTCGGGCTAGGTTTAGGGTTAGGGGACGGGGAGGGTTTAGGGTCCAGGTGAGGGAACGGCAACGCTTTAGGGGGAGCGTGCGTGTGAGGGCGCGGGTTAGTGTTAGCGTACGGGTTAGGATTAGGGGACGGGTGAGGGTCAGGCTTCGGGGAAGGGTTAGGGTTAGGGTTCGGGCTAGGGTTAGGGTTAGGGGACGGGGACGGTTTAGGGTCCAGGTGAGGGTACGGCAAAGCTGTAGAGGGAGCGTGCGTGTGAGGGCGCGGGTTAGTGTTAGCGTACGGGTTAGGATTAGGGGACGGGTGAGGGTCAGGCTTCGGGGAAGGGTTAGGGTTAGGGTTCGGGCTAGGGTTAGGGTTAGGGGACGGGGACGGTTTAGGGTCCAGGTGAGGGTACTGCAACGCTTTAGGGGAAACGTGCGTGTGAGGGCGCGGGTTAGCGTTAGCGTACGGGTTAGGATTAGGGCACGGGTGAGGGTCAGGCTTCGGGGAAGGGTTAGGGTTAGGGTTCGGGCTAGGTTAAGGGTTAGGGGACGGGGACGGTTTAGGGTCCAGGTGAGGGTACGGCAACGCTTTAGGGGGAGCGTGCGTGTGAGGGCGCGGGTTAGCATTAGCGTACGGGTTAGGATTAGGAGACGGGTGAGGGTCAGGCTTCGGGGAAGGGTTAGGGTTAGGGTTCGGGCTAGGGTTATGGTTAGGGAACGGGGACGGTTTAGGGTCCAGGTGAGGGTACGGCAACGCTTTAGGGGGAGCGTGCGTGTGAGGGCGCGGGTTAGTGGTAGCGTACGGGTTAGGATTAGGACACGGGTGAGGGTCAGGCTTCGGGGAAGGGTTAGGGTTAGGGTTCGGGCTAGGGTTAGGGTTAGGGGACGGGGACTGTTTAGGGTCCAGGTGAGGGTACGGCAACGCTTTAGGGGGAGCGTGCGTGTGAGGGCGCGGGTTAGTGTTAGCGTACGGGTTAGGATTAGGGGACGGGTGAGGGTCAATCTTCGGGGAAGGGTTAGGATTATGGTTCGGGCTAGGGTTAGGGTTAGGGGATGGGGACGGTTTAGGGTCCAGGTGAGGGTACGGCAACACTGTAGGGGGAGCGTGCGTGTGAGGGCGCGGGTTAGTGTTAGCGTACGGGTTAGGATTAGGGGACGGGTGAGGGTCAGGCTTCGGGGAAGGGTTAGGGTTAGTGTTCGGGCTAGGGTTAGGGTTAGGGAACTGGGACGGTTTAGGGTCCAGGTGAGGGTACTGCAACGCTTTAGGGGGAGCGTGCGTGTGAGGGCGTGTGTTAGTGTTAGCGTACGGGTTAGGATTAGGGCACGGGTGAGGGTCAGGCTTCGGGGAAGGGTTAGGGTTAGGGTTCGGGCTAGGGTTAGGGTTAGGGTTAGGGGACGGTTTAGGGTCCAGGTGAGGGTACGGCAACGCTTTTCGGGGACCGTGTGTGTGAGGGGGCGGGTTAGTGTTAGCGTACGGGTTAGGATCAGGGGACGGGTGAGGGTCAGGCTTCGGGGAAGGGTTAGGGTTAGGGTTCGGGCTAGGGTTAGGGTTAGGGGACGGGGACGGTTTAGGGTCCAGGTGAGGGTACGGCAACGCTTTAGGGGGAGCGTGCGTGTGAGGGCGCGGGTTAGTGTTAGCGTACGGGATAGGATTAGGGGACGGGTGAGGGTCAGGTTTCGGGGAAGTGTTAGGGTTAGGGTTCGGGCTAGGGTTACGGTTAGGGGATGGGGACGGTTTAGGGTCCAGGTGAGGGTACGGCAACGCTGTAGGGGTAGCGTGCGTGTGAGGGCGCGGGTTAGTGTTAGCGTACGGGTTAGGATTAGGGGACGGGTGAGGGTCAGGCTTTGGGGAAGGGTTAGGGTTAGGGTTCGGGCTAGGGTTAGGGTTAGGGGATGGGGAGGGTTTAGGGTCCAGGTGAGGGAACGGCAACGCTTTAGGGGGAGCGTGCGTGTGAGGGCGCGGGTTAGTGTTAGCGTACGGGTTAGGATTAGGGGACGGGTGAGGGTCAGGCTTCGGGGAAGGGTTAGGGTTAGGGTTCGGGCTAGGGTTAGGGTTAGGGGACGGGGACGGTTTAGGGTCCAGGTGAGGGTACGGCAACGGTGTAGGGGGAGCGTGCATGTGAGGGCGCGGGTTAGTGTTAGCGTACGGGTTAGGATTAGGGGACGGGTGAGGGTCAGGCTTCGGGGAAGGGTTAGGGTTAGGGTTCGGGCTAGGGTTAGGGTTAGGGGACGGGGACGGTTTAGGGTCCAGGTGAGGGTACTGCAACGCTTTAGGGGGAGCGTGTGTGTCAGGGCGCGGGTTAGTGTTAGCGTACGGGTTAGGATTAGGGCACGGGTGAGGGTCAGGCTTCGGGGAAGGGTTAGGGTTAGGGTTCGGGCTAGGGTTAGGGTTAGGGGACGGGGACGGTTTAGGGTCCAGGTGAGGGTACTGCAACGCTTTAGGGGGAGCGTGTGTGTGAGGGCACGGGTTAGTGTTAGCGTACGGGTTAGGATTAGGGCACGGGTGAGGGTCAGGCTTCGGGGAAGGGTTAGGGTTAGGGTTCGGGCTAGGGTTAGGGTTACGGGACGAGGACGGTTTAGGGTCCAGGTGAGGGTACGGCAACGCTTTAGGGGGAGCGCGCGTGTGAGGGTGCGGGTTAGTGTTAGCGTACGGGTTAGGATTAGGGGACGGGTGAGGGTCAGGTTTCGGGGAAGGGTTAGGGTTAGGGTTCGGGCTAGGGTTAGGGTTAGGGGACGGGGACGGTTTAGGGTCCAGGTGAGGGTACCTCAACGCTGTAGGGGGAGCGTGCGTGTGAGGGCGCATGTTAGTGTTAGCGTACGGGTTAGGATTAGGGGACGGGTGAGGGTCAGGCTTCGGGGAAGGGTTAGGGTTAGGGTTCGGGCTAGGGTTAGGGTTAGGGGACGGGGACGGTTTAGGGTCCAGGTGAGGGTACGGCAACGCTTTAGGGGGAGCGTGCATGTGAGGGCGCGGGTTAGTGTTAGCGTACGGGTTAGGATTAGGGGACGGGTGAGGGTCAGGCTTCGGGGAAGGGTTAGGGTTAGGGTTCGGGCTAGGGTTAGGGTTAGGGGACGGGGACGGTTTAGGGTCCAGGTGAGGGTACGGCAACGCTTTAGGGGGAGCGTGCGTGTGAGGGCGCGGGTTAGTGTTAGCGTACGGGTTAGGATTAGGGGACGGGTGAGGGTCAGGCTTCGGGGAAGGGTTAGGGTTAGGGTTCGGGCTAGGGTTAGGGTTAGGGGACGGGGACGGTTTAGGGTCCAGGTGAGGGTACGGCAACGCTTTAGGGGGAGCGTGCGTGTGAGGGCGCGGGTTAGTGTTAGCGTACGGGTTGGGACTAGGGCACGGGTGAGGGTCAGGCTTCCGGGAAGGGTTAGGGTTAGGGTTCGGGCTAGGGTTAGGGTTAGGGTATGGGGACGGTTTAGGGTCCAGGTGAGGGTACGGCAACGCTTTAGGGGGAGTGTGCGTGTGAGGGCGCGGGTTAGTGTTAGCGTACGGGTTAGGATTAGGGGACGGGTGAGGGTCAGGCTTCGGGGAAGGGTTAGGATTAGGGTTCGGGCTAGGGTAAGGGTTACGGGACGGGGACGGTTTAGGGTCCAGGTGAGGGTACCTGAACGCTGTAGGGGGAGCGTGCGTGTGAGGGCGCGGGTTAGTGTTAGCGTACGGGTTAGGATTAGGGCACGGGTGAGGGTCAGGCTTCGGGGAAGGGTTAGGGTTAGGGTTAGGGCTAGGGTTAGGGTTAGGGGACGGGGACGGTTTAGGGTCCAGGTGAGGGTACGGCAACGCTTTAGGGGGAGCGTGCCTGTGAGGGCGCGGGTTAGTGTTAGAGTACGGGTTACGATTAGCGGACGGGTGAGGGTCAGGCTTCGGGGAAGGGTTAGGGATAGGGTTCGGGCTAGGTTTAGGGTTAGGGGACGGGGACTGTTTAGGGTCCAGGTGAGGGTACGGCAACGCTTTAGGGGGAGCGTGCGTGTGAGGGCGCGAGTTAGCGTTAGCGTACGGGTTAGGATTAGGGGACGGGTGAGGGTCAGGCTTCAGGGAATGGTTAGGGTTAGGGTTCGTGCTACGGTTAGGGATAGGGGACGGGGACGGTTTCGGGTCCAGGTGAGGGTACGGCAACACTTTAGGGGGAGCGTGCGTGTTAGGGCGCGGGTTAGCATTAGCGTACGGGTTAGGATTAGGAGACGGGTGAGGGTCAGGCTTAGGGGAAGCGTTAGGGTTAGGGTTCGGGCTAGGGTTAGGGTTAGGGGATGGGGTTTGTTTAGGGTACAGGTGAGGGTACGGCAACGCTTTAGTGGGAGCGTGCGTGTGAGGGCGCGGGTTAGTGGTAGCCTACGGGTTAGGTTTAGGACACGGGTGAGGGTCAGGCTTCGGGGAAGGGTTAGGGTTAGGGTTCGGGCTAGGGTTAGGGTTAGGGGACGGGGACTGTTTAGGGTCCAGGTGAGGGTACGGCAACGCTTTAGGGGGAGCGTGCGTGTGAGGGCGCGGGTTAGTGTTAGCGTACGGGTTAGGATTAGGGGACGGGTCAGGGTCAGGCTTCGGGGAAGGGCTAGGGTTAGGGTTCGGGCTAGGGTTAGGGTTAGGGGACGGGGACGGTTTAGGGTCCAGGTGAGGGTACTGCAACGCTTTAGGGGGAGCGTGCGTGTGAGGGCGTGGGTTAGTGTTAGCGTACGGGTTAGGATTAGGGGACGGGTGAGGGTCAGGTTTCGGGGAAGGGTTAGGGTTAGGGTTCGGGCTAGGGTTAGGGTTCGGGGACGGGGAGGGTTTAGGGTCCAGGTGAGGGAACGGCAACGCTTTAGGGGGAGCGTGCGTGTGAGGGCGCGGGTTAGTGTTAGCGTACGGGTTAGGATTAGGGGACGGGTGAGGGTCAGGCTTCGGGGAAGGGTTAGGGTTAGGGTTCGGGCTAGGGTTAGGGTTAGGGGACGGGGACGGTTTAGGGTCCAGGTGAGGGTACGGCAACACTTTAGGGGGAGCGTGTGTGTGAGGGCGCGGGTTAGTGTTAGCGTACGGGGTTAGGATTACGGGACGGGTGAGGGTCAGGCTTCGGGGAAGGGTTAGGGTTAGGGTTCGGGCTAGGGTTAGGGTTAGGGGACGGGGACTGTTTAGGGTCCAGGTGAGGGTACGCAACGCTTTAGGGGGAGCGTGCGTGTGAGGGCGCGGGTTAGTGTTAGCGTACGGGTTAGGATTAGGGGACGGGTGTGGGTCAGGCTTCGGGAAGTGTTAGGGTTAGGGTTCGGGCTAGGGTTAGGGTTAGGGGACGGGGACGGTTTAGGGTCGAGGTGAGGGTACGGCAACGCTGTAGGGGGAGCGTGCGTGTGAGGGCGCGGGTTAGTGTTAGCGTACGGGTTAGGATTAGGGGACGGGTGAGGGTCAGGCTTCGGGGAAGGGTTAGGTTTAGGGTTCGGGCTAGGGTTAGGGTTAGGGGACGGGGACGGTTTAGGGTCCAGGTGAGGGTACTGCAACGCTTTAGGGGGAGCGTGTGTGTGAGGGCGCGGGTTAGTGTTAGCGTACGGGTTAGGATTAGGGCACGGGTGAGGGTCAGGCTTCGGGGAAGGGTTAGGGTTAGGGTTCGGGCTAGGGTTAGGGTTAGGGGACGGGGACGGTTTAGGGTCCAGGTGAGGGTACGGCAACGCTTTAGGGGGAGCGTGTGTGTGAGGGCACGGGTTAGTGTTAGCGTACGGGTTAGGATTAGGGCACGGGTGAGGGTCAGGCTTCGGGGAAGGGTTAGGGTTAGGGTTCAGGCTAGGGTTAGGGTTAGGGGACGGGGACGGTTTTAGGGTCCAGGTGAGGGTACGGCAACGCTTTAGGGGAGCGTGCGTGTGAGGGTGCGGGTTAGTGTTAGCGTACGGGTTAGGATTAGGGGACGGGTGACGGTCAGGTTTCGGGGAAGGGTTAGGGTTAGGGTTCGGGCTAGGGTTAGGGTTAGGGGACGGGGACGGTTTAGGGTCCAGGTGAGGGTACGGCAACGCTTTAGGGGGAGCGTGCGTGTGAGGGCGCGGGTTAGTGTAGTGTTAGCATACGGGTTAGGATTAGGGGACGGGTGAGGGTCAGGCTTCGGGGAAGGGTTAGGGTTAGGGTTGGTCCTAGGGTTAGGGTTAGGGGACGGGGACGGTTTAGGGTCCAGGTGAGGGTACGGCAACGCTTTAGGGGGAGCGTGCGTGTGAGGGCGCGGGTTAGTGTTAGCGTACGGGTTAGGATTAGGGGAAGGGTGAGGGTCAATCTTCGGGGAAGGGTTAGGGTTATGGTTCGGGCTAGGGTTAGGGTTAGGCGATGGGGACGGTTTAGAGTGCAGGTGAGGGTACGGCAACGCTGTAGGGGGAGCGTGCGTGTGAGGGCGCGGGTTAGTGTTAGCGTACGGGTTAGGATTAGGGGACGGGTGAGGGTCAGGCTTCGGGGAAGGGTTAGGGTTAGTGTTCGGGCTAGGGTTAGGGTTAGGGAACTGGGACGGTTTAGGGTCCAGGTGAGGGTACTGCAACGCTTTAGGGGAGCGTGCGTGTGAGGGCGTGGGTTAGTGTTAGCGTACGGGTTAGGATTAGGGCACGGGTGAGGGTCAGGCTTCGGGGAAGGGTTAGGGTTAGGGTTCGGGCTAGGGTTAGGGTTAGGGGACGGGGACGGTTTAGGGTCCAGGTGAGGGTACGGCAACGCTTTTCGCGGACCGTGTGTGTGAGGGGGCGGGTTAGTGTTAGCGTACGGGTTAGGATCAGGGGACGGGTGAGGGTCAGGCTTCGGGGAAGGGTTAGGGTTAGGGTTCGGGCTAGGGTTAGGGTTAGGGGACGGGGACGGTTTAGGGTCCAGGTGAGGGTACGGCAACGCTGTAGGGGTAGCGTGCGTGTGAGGGCGCGGGTTAGTGTTAGCGTACGGGTTAGGATTAGGGGACGGGTGAGGGTCAGGCTTTGAGGAAGGGTTAGGGTTAGGGTTCGGGCTAGGGTTAGGGTTAGGGGACGGGGACGGTTTAGGGTCCAGGTGAGGGTACGGCAACGCTTTAGTGGGAGCGTGCGTATGAGGGCGCGGGTTAGTGTTAGCGTACGGGTTAGGATCAGGGGACGGGTGAGGGTCAGGCTTCGGGGAAGGGTTAGGGCTAGGGTTCGGGCTCGGGTTAGGGTTAGGGGACAGGGACGGTTTAGGGTACAGGTGAGGGTACGGCAACGCCTTAGGGGGAGCGTGCGTGTGAGGGCGAGGGATAGTGTTAGCGTACGGGTTAGGATTAGGGCACGGATGAGGGTCAGGCTTCGGGGAAGGGTTAGGGTTAGGGTTCGGGCTAGGGTTAGGGTTAGGGGACGGGGAGGGTTTAGGGTCCAGGTGAGGGAACGGCAACGCTTTAGGGGAGCGTGCGTGTGAGGGCGCGGGTGAGTGTTAGCGTACGGGTTAGGATTAGGGGACGGGTGAGGGTCAGGCTTCGGGGAAGGGTTAGGGTTAGGGTTCGGGCTAGGGTTAGGGTTAGGGGACGGGACGGTTTAGGGTCCAGGTGAGGGTACGGCAACGGTGTAGGGGGAGCGTGCATGTGAGGGTGCGGGTTAGTGTTAGCGTAAGGGTTAGGATTAGGGGACGGGTGAGGGTCAGGCTTCGGGGAAGGGTTAGGGTTAGGGTTCGGGCTAGGGTTAGGGTTAGGGGACGGGGACGGTTTAGGGTCCAGGTGAGGGTACTGCAACGCTTTAGGGGGAGCGTGTGTGTCAGGGCGCGGGTTAGTGTTAGCGTACGGGTTAGGATTAGGGCACGGGTGAGGGTCAGGCTTCGGGGAAGGGTTAGGGTTAGGGTTCGGGCTAGGGTTAGGGTTAGGGGACGGGGACGGTTTAGGGTCCAGGTGAGGGTACTGCAACGCTTTAGGGGGAGCGTGTGTGTGAGGGCACGGGTTAGTGTTAGCGTACGGGTTAGGATTAGGGCACGGGTGAGGGTCAGGCTTCGGGGAAGGGTTAGGGTTAGGGTTCGGGCTAGGGTTAGGGTTAGGGGACGGGGACGGTTTAGGGTCCAGGTGAGGGTACGGCAACGCTTTAGGGGAGCGCGCGTGTGAGGGCGCCCGTTAGTGTTAGCGTACGGGTTAGGATTAGGGGACGGGTGAGGGTCAGGCTTCGAGGAAGGGTTAGGGTTAGGGTTCGGGCTAGGGTTAGGGTTAGCGGACGGGGACGGTTTAGGGTCCAGGTGAGGGTACGGCAACGCATTAGGGGGAGCGTGCGTGTGAGGGCGCGGGTTAGTGTTAGCGTACGGGTTAGGATTAGGGCACGGGTGAGGGTCAGGCTTCGGGGAAGGGTTAGGGTTAGGGTTCGGGCTGGGGTTAGGGTTAGGGGACGGGGACGGTTTAGGGTCCAGGTGAGGGTACGGCAACGCTTTAGGGGGAGCGTGCGTGTGAGGGCGCGGGTTAGTGTTAGCGTACGGGTTAGGATTAGGGGACGGGTGAGGGTCAGGCTTCGGGGAAGGGTTAGGGTTAGGGTTCGGGCTAGGGTTAGGGTTACGGGACGAGGACGGTTTAGGGTCCAGGTGAGGGTACGGCAACGCTTTAGGGGGAGCGCGCGTGTGAGGGTGTGGGTTAGTGTTAGCGTACGGGTTAGGATTAGGGGACGGGTGAGGGTCAGGTTTCGGGGAAGGGTTAGGGTTAGGGTTCGGGCTAGGGTTAGGGTTAGGGGACGGGGACGGTTTAGGGTCCAGGTGAGGGTACCTCAACGCTGTAGGGGGAGCGTGCGTGTGAGGGCGCGGGTTAGTGTTAGCGTAAGGGTTAGGATTAGGGCACGGGTGGGGGTCAGGCTTTGGGGAAGGGTTAGGGTTAGGGTTCGGGCTAGGGTTAGGGTTAGGGGACGGGGACGGTTTAGGGTCCAGGTGAGGGTACGGCAACGCTTTAGGGGGAGCGTGCGTGTGAGGGCGCGGGTTAGTGTTAGCGTACGGGTTAGGACTAGGGCACGGGTGAGGGTCAGGCTTCGGGGAAGGGTTAGGGTTAGGGTTCGGGCTAGGGTTAGGGTTAGGGTATGGGGACGGTTTAGGGTCCAGGTGAGGGTACGGCAACGCTTTAGGGGGAGTGTGCGTGTGAGGGCGCGGGTTAGTGTTAGCGTACGGGTTAGGATTAGGGGACGGGTGAGGGTCAGGCTTCGGGGAAGGGTTAGGATTAGGGTTCGGGCTAGGGTAAGGGTTACGGGACGGGGACGGTTTAGGGTCCAGGTGAGGGTACCTGAACGCTGTAGGGGGAGCGTGCTTGTGAGGGCGCGGGTTAGTGTTAGCGTACGGGTTAGGATTAGGGCACGGGTGAGGATCAGGCTTCGGGGAAGGGTTAGGGTTAGGGTTAGGGCTAGGGTTAGGGTTAGGGAACTGGGACGGTTTAGGGTCCAGGTGAGGGTACTGCAACGCTTTAGGGGGAGCGTGCGTGTGAGGGCGTGGGTTAGTGTTAGCGTACGGGTTAGGATTAGGGCACGGGTGAGGGTCAGGCTTCGGGGAAGGGTTAGGGTTAGGGTTCGGGCTAGGGTTAGGGTTAGGGGACGGGGACGGTTTAGGGTCCAGGTGAGGGTACGGCAACGCTTTTCGGGGACCGTGTGTGTGAGGGGGCGGGTTAGTGTTAGCGTACGGGTTAGGATCAGGGGACGGGTGAGGGTCAGGCTTCGGGGAAGGGTTAGGGTTAGGGTTCGGGCTAGGGTTAGGGTTAGGGGACGGGGACGGTTTAGGGTTCAGGTGAGGGTACGGCAACGCTGTAGGGGTAGCGTGCGTGTGAGGGCGCGGGTTAGTGTTAGCGTACGGGTTAGGATTAGGGGACGGGTGAGGGTCAGGCTTTGGGGAAGGGTTAGGGTTAGGGTTCGGGCTAGGGTTAGGGTTAGGGGACGGGGACGGTTTAGGGTCCAGGTGAGGGTACGGCAACGCTTTAGTGGGAGCGTGCGTATGAGGGCGCGGGTTAGTGTTAGCGTACGGGTTAGGATCAGGGGACGGGTGAGGGTCAGGCTTCGGGGAAGGGTTAGGGCTAGGGTTAGGGCTCGGGTTAGGGTTAGGGGACAGGGACGGTTTAGGGTACAGGTGAGGGTACGGCAACGCCTTAGGGGGAGCGTGCGTGTGAGGGCGAGGGATAGTGTTAGCGTACGGGTTAGGATTAGGGCACGGGTGAGGGTCAGGCTTCGGGGAAGGGTTAGGGTTAGGGTTCGGGCTAGGGTTAGGGTTAGGGGACGGGGAGGGTTTAGGGTCCAGGTGAGGGAACGGCAACGCTTTAGGGGGAGCGTGCGTGTGAGGGCGCGGGTTAGTGTTAGCGTACGGGTTAGGATTAGGGGACGGGTGAGGGTCAGGCTTCGGGGAAGGGTTAGGGTTAGGGTTCGGGCTAGGGTTAGGGTTAGGGGACGGGGACGGTTTAGGGTCCAGGTGAGGGTACGGCAACGGTGTAGGGGGAGCGTGCATGTGAGGGTGCGGGTTAGTGTTAGCGTAAGGGTTAGGATTAGGGGACGGGTGAGGGTCAGGCTTCGGGGAAGGGTTAGGGTTAGGGTTCGGGCTAGGGTTAGGGTTAGGGGACGGGGACGGTTTAGGGTCCAGGTGAGGGTACTGCAACGCTTTAGGGGGAGCGTGTGTGTCAGGGCGTGGGTTAGTGTTAGCGTACGGGTTAGGATTAGGGCACGGGTGAGGGTCAGGCTTCGGGGAAGGGTTAGGGTTAGGGTTCGGGCTAGGGTTAGGGTTAGGGGACGGGGACGGTTTAGGGTCCAGGTGAGGGTACTGCAACGCTTTAGGGGGAGCGTGTGTGTGAGGGCACGGGTTAGTGTTAGCGTACGGGTTAGGATTAGGGCACGGGTGAGGGTCAGGCTTCGGGGAAGGGTTAGGGTTAGGGTTCGGGCTAGGGTTAGGGTTAGGGGACGGGGACGGTTTAGGGTCCAGGTGAGGGTACGGCAACGCTTTAGGGGGAGCGCGCGTGTGAGGGCGCCCGTTAGTGTTAGCGTACGGGTTAGGATTAGGGGACGGGTGAGGGTCAGGCTTCGAGGAAGGGTTAGGGTTAGGGTTCGGGCTAGGGTTAGGGTTAGCGGACGGGGACGGTTTAGGGTCCAGGTGAGGGTACGGCAACGCTTTAGGGGGAGCGTGCGTGTGAGGGCGCGGGTTAGTGTTAGCGTACGGGTTAGGATTAGGGCACGGGTGAGGGTCAGGCTTCGGGGAAGGGTTAGGGTTAGGGTTCGGGCTAGGGTTAGGGTTAGGGGACGGGGACGGTTTAGGGTCCAGGTGAGGGTACGGCAACGCTTTAGGGGGAGCGTGCATGTGAGGGCGCGGGTTAGTGTTAGCGTACGGGTTAGGATTAGGGGACGGGTGAGGGTCAGGCTTCGGGGAAGGGTTAGTGTTAGGGTTCGGGCTAGGGTTAGGGTTAGGGGACGGGGACGGTTTAGGGTCCAGGTGAGGGTACGGCAACGCTTTAGGGGGAGCGTGCGTGTGAGGGCGCGGGTTAGTGTTAGCGTACGGGTTAGGATTAGGGGACGGGTGAGGGTCAGGCTTCGGGGAAGGGTTAGGGTTAGGGTTCGGGCTAGGGTTAGGGTTAGGGGACGGGGACGGTTTAGGGTCCAGGTGAGGGTACGGCAACGCTTTAGGGGGAGCGTGCGTGTGAGGGCGCGGGTTAGTGTTAGCGTACGGGTTAGGACTAGGGCACGGGTGAGGGTCAGGCTTCGGGGAAGGGTTAGGGTTAGGGTTCGGGCTAGGGTTAGGGTTAGGGTATGGGGACGGTTTAGGGTCCAGGTGAGGGTACGGCAACGCTTTAGGGGGAGTGTGCGTGTGAGGGCGCGGGTTAGTGTTAGCGTACGGGTTAGGATTAGGGGACGGGTGAGGGTCAGGCTTCGGGGAAGGGTTAGGATTAGGGTTCGGGCTAGGGTAAGGGTTACGGGACGGGGACGGTTTAGGGTCCAGGTGAGGGTACCTGAACGCTGTAGGGGGAGCGTGCGTGTGAGGGCGCGGGTTAGTGTTAGCGTACGGGTTAGGATTAGGGCACGGGTGAGGATCAGGCTTCGGGGAAGGGTTAGGGTTAGGGTTAGGGCTAGGGTTAGGGTTAGGGGACGGGGACGGTTTAGGGTCCAGGTGAGGGTACGGCAACGCTTTAGGGGGAGCGTGCCTGTGAGGGCGCGGGTTAGTGTTAGAGTACGGGTTACGATTAGCGGACGGGTGAGGGTCAGGCTTCGGGGAAGGGTTAGGGATAGGGTTCGGGCTAGGTTTAGGGTTAGGGGACGGGGACTGTTTAGGGTCCAGGTGAGGGTACGGCAACGCTTTAGGGGGAGCGTGCGTGTGAGGGCGCGAGTTAGCGTTAGCGTACGGGTTAGGATTAGGGGACGGGTGAGGGTCAGGCTTCAGGGAATGGTTAGGGTTAGGGTTCGTGCTACGGTTAGGGATAGGGGACGGGGACGGTTTCGGGTCCAGGTGAGGGTATGGCAACACTTTAGGGGGAGCGTGCGTGTTAGGGCGCGGGTTAGCATTAGCGTACGGGTTAGGATTAGGAGACGGGTGAGGGTCAGGCTTAGGGGAAGGGTTAGGGATAGGGTTCGGGCTAGGGTTAGGGTTAGGGGACGGGGATTGTTTAGGGTACAGGTGAGGGTACGGCAACGCTTTAGGGGGAGCGTGCGTGTGAGGGCGCGGGTTAGTGGTAGCCTACGGGTTAGGTTTAGGACACGGGTGAGGGTCAGGCTTCGGGGAAGGGTTAGGGTTAGGGTTCGGGCTAGGGTTAGGGTTAGGGGACGGGGACTGTTTAGGGTCCAGGTGAGGGTACGGCAACGCTTTAGGGGGAGCGTGCGTGTGAGGGCGCGGGTTAGTGTTAGCGTACGGGTTAGGATTAGGGGACGGGTCAGGGTCAGGCTTCGGGGAAGGGCTAGGGTTAGGGTTCGGGCTAGGGTTAGGGTTAGGGGACGGGGACGGTTTAGGGTCCAGGTGAGGGTACTGCAACGCTTTAGGGGGAGCGTGCGTGTGAGGGCGTGGGTTAGTGTTAGCGTACGGGTTACGATTAGGGCACGGGTGAGGGTCAGGTTTCGGGGAAGGGTTAGGGTTAGGGTTCGGGCTAGGGTTAGGGTTAGGGGACGGGGAGGGTTTAGGGTCCAGGTGAGGGAACGGCAACGCTTTAGGGGGAGCGTGCGTGTGAGGGCGCGGGTTAGTGTTAGCGTACGGGTTAGGATTAGGGGACGGGTGAGGGTCAGGCTTCGGGGAAGGGTTAGGGTTAGGGTTCGGGCTAGGGTTAGGGTTAGGGGACGGGGACGGTTTAGGGTCCAGGTGAGGGTACGGCAACACTTTAGGGGGAGCGTGTGTGTGAGGGCGCGGGTTAGTGTTAGCGTACGGGTTAGGATTACGGGACGGGTGAGGGTCAGGCTTCGGGGAAGGGTTAGGGTTAGGGTTCGGGCTAGGGTTAGGGTTAGGGGACGGGGACTGTTTAGGGTCCAGGTGAGGGTACGGCAACGCTTTAGGGGGAGCGTGCGTGTGAGGGCGCGGGTTAGTGTTAGCGTACGGGTTAGGATTAGGGGACGGGTGAGGGTCAGGCTTCGGGGAAGTGTTAGGGTTAGGGTTCGGGCTAGGGTTAGGGTTAGGGGACGGGGACGGTTTAGGGTCGAGGTGAGGGTACGGCAACGCTGTAGGGGGAGCGTGCGTGTGAGGGCGCGGGTTAGTGTTAGCGTACGGGTTAGGATTAGGGGACGGGTGAGGGTCAGGCTTCGGGGAAGGGTTAGGGTTAGGGTTCGGGCTAGGGTTAGGGTTAGGGGACGGGGACGGTTTAGGGTCCAGGTGAGGGTACAGCAACGCTTTAGGGGGAGCGTGTGTGTGAGGGCGCGGGTTAGTGTTAGCGTACGGGTTAGGATTAGGGCACGGGTGAGGGTCAGGCTTCGGGGAAGTGTTAGGGTTAGGGTTCGGGCTAGGGTTAGGGTTAGGGGACGGGGACGGTTTAGGGTCCAGGTGAGGGTACGGCAACGCTTTAGGGGGAGCGTGTGTGTGAGGGCACGGGTTAGTGTTAGCGTACGGGTTAGGATTAGGGCACGGGTGAGGGTCAGGCTTCGGGGAAGGGTTAGGGTTAGGGTTCAGGCTAGGGTTAGGGTTAGGGGACGGGGACGGTTTAGGGTCCAGGTGAGGGTACGGCAACGCTTTAGGGGGAGCGTGCGTGTGAGGGTGCGGGTTAGTGTTAGCGTACGGGTTAGGATTAGGGGACGGGTGACGGTCAGGTTTCGGGGAAGGGTTAGGGTTAGGGTTCGGGCTAGGGTTAGGGTTAGGGGATGGGGACGGTTTAGGGTCCAGGTGAGGGTACGGCACCGCTGTAGGGGGAGCGTGCGTGTGAGGGCGCGGGTTAGTGTTAGCGTACGGGTTAGGATTATGGGACGGGTGAGGGTCAGGCTTCGGTGAAGTGTTAGGGTTAGGGTTCGGGCTAGGGTTAGGGTTAGGGTTAGGGGACGGTTTAGGGTCCAGGTGAGGGTACGGCAACGCTTTAGGGGGAGCGTGCGTGTGAGGGCGCGGGTTAGTGTTAGCATACGGGTTAGGATTAGGGGACGGGTGAGGGTCAGGCTTCGGGGAAGGGTTAGGGTTAGGGTTGGTCCTAGGGTTAGGGTTAGGGGACGGGGACGGTTTAGGGTCCAGGTGAGGGTACGGCAACGCTTTAGGGGGAGCGCGCGTGTGAGGGCGTGGGTTAGTGTTAGCGTACGGGTTAGGATTAGGGGACGGGTGAGGGTCAGGCTTCGGGGAAGGGTTAGGGTTAGGGTTCGGGCTAGGGTTAGGGTTAGGGGACGGGGACGGTTTAGGGTCCAGGTGAGGGTACGGCAACGCTTTAGGGGGAGCGTGCGTGTGAGGGCGCGGGTTAGTGTTAGCGTACGGGTTAGGATTAGGGGACGGGTGAGGGTCAGGCTTCGGGGAAGTGTTAAGGTTAGGGTTCGGGCTAGGGTTAGGGTTAGGGAATGGGGACGGTTTAGGGTCCAGGTGAGGGTACGGCAAAGCTGTAGAGGGAGCGTGCGTGTGAGGGCGCGGGTTAGTGTTAGCGTACGGGTTAGGATTAGGGCACGGGTGAGGGTCAGGCTTCGGGGAAGGGTTAGGGTTAGGGTTCGGGCTAGGGTTAGGGTTAGGGGACGGGGACGGTTTAGGGTCCAGGTGAGGGTACGGCAACGCTTTAGGGGGAGCGTGCGTGTGAGGGCGCGGGTTACTGTTAGCGTACGCGTTAGGATTAGGGCACGGGTGAGGGTCAGGCTTCGGGGAAGGGTTAGGGTTAGGGTTCGGGCTAGGGTTAGGGTTAGGGGACGGGGACGGTTTAGGGTCCAGGTGAGGGTACGGCAACGCTTTAGGGGGAGCGTGCGTGTGAGGGCGCGGGTTAGTGTTAGCGTACGGGTTAGGATTAGGGGACGGGTGAGGGTCAGGCTTCGGAGAAGGGTTAGGGTTAGGGTTCGGGCTAGGGTTAGGGTTAGGGGACGGGAACGGTTTAGGGTCCAGGTGAGGGTACGGCAACTCTTTAGGGGGAGCGTGCGTGTGAGGGCGCGGGTTAGTGTTAGCGTACGGGTTAGGATTAGGGGACGGGTGAGGGTCAGGCTTCGGGGAAGGGTTAGGGCTAGTGTTCGGTCTAGGGTTAGGGTTAGGCGACGGGGACGGTTTACGGTCCAGGTGAGGGTACGGCAACGCTTTAGGGGGAGCGTGCGTGTGAGGGCGCGGGTTAGTGTTAGCGTACGGGTTAGGATTAGGGGACGGGTGAGGGTCAGGCTTCGGGGAAGGGTTAGGGTTAGGGTTAGGGTTCGGGCTAGGGTTAGGGTTAGGGGACGGGGACGGTTTAGGGTCCAGGTGAGGGTACGGCAACGCTTTAGGGGGAGCGTGCGTGTGAGGGCGCGGGTTACTGTTAGCGTACGTGTTAGGATTAGGGGACGGGTGAGGGTCAGGCTTCGGGGAAGGGTTAGGGTTAGGGTTCAGGCTAGGGTTAGGGTTAGGGGACAGGGACGGTTTAGGGTCCAGGAGAGGGTACGGCAACGCTTTAGGGGGAGCGTGCGTGTGAGGGCGCGGCTTAGTGTTAGCGTACGGGTTAGGATTAGGGGACGGTTGAGGGTCAGGCTTCGGGGAAGGGTTAGGGCTAGTGTTCGGGCTAGGGTTAGGGTTAGGGTTAGGGGACGGTTTAGGGTCCAGGTGAGGGTATGGCAACGCTTTAGGGGGAGCGTGCGTGTGAGGGCGCGGGTTAGTGTTAGCGTACAGGTTAGGATTAGGGGACGGGTGAGGGTCAGGCTTCGGGGAAGGGTTAGGGTTACGGTTCGGGCTAGGGTTAGGGTTAGGGGACGGGGACGGTTTAGGGTCCAGGTGAGGGTACGGCAACGCTTTAGGGGGAGCGTGCGTGTGAGGGCGCGGGTTAGTGTTAGCGTACGGGTTAGGATTAGGGCACGGGTGAGGGTCAGGCTTCGGGGAAGGGTTAGGGTTAGGGTTCGGGCTAGGGTTAGGGTTAGGGGATGGGTACGGTTTAGGGTCCAGGTGAGGGTACGGCAACGCTTTAGGGGGAGCGTGCATGTGAGGGCGCGGGTTAGTGTTAGCGTACGGGTTAGGATTAGGGCACGGGTGAGGGTCAGGCTTCGGGGAAGGGTTAGGGTTAGGGTTCAGGCTAGGGTTAGGGTTAGGGGACGGGGACGGTTTAGGGTCCAGGTGAGGGTACGGCAACGCTTTAGGGGGAGCGTGCATGTGAGGGTGCGGGTTACTGTTAGCGTACGCGTTAAGATTAGGGGACGGGTGAGTGTCAGGCTTCGGGGAAGCGTTAGGGTTAGGGTTCGGGCTAGGGTTAGGGTTAGGGGACGGGGACTGTTTAGGGTCCAGGTGAGGGTACGGCAACGCTTTAAGGGGAGCGTGCGTGTGAGGGCGCGGGTTACTGTTAGCGTACGGGTTAGGATTAGGGGACGGGTGAGGGTCAGGCTTCGGGGAAGGGTTAGGGTTAGGGTTCGGGCTAGGGTTAGGGTTAGGGGATGGGGACAGTTTAGGGTCCAGGTGAGGGTACGGCAACGCTTTATGGGGAGCGTGCGTGTGAGGTCGCGGGTTAGTGTTAGCGTACGGGTTAGGATTAGGGGACGGGTGAGTGTCAGGTTTCGGGGAAGGGTTAGGGTTAGGGTTCGGGCTAGGGTTAGGGTTAGGGGATGGGGACGGTTTAGGGTCCAGGTGAGGGTACGGCAACGCTTTAGGGGGAGCGTGCGTGTGAGGTCGCGGGTTAGTGTTAGCGTACGGGTTAGGATTAGGGCACGGGTGAGGGTCAGGCTTCGGGGAAGGGTTAGGGTTAGGGTTCGGGCTAGGGTTAGGGTTAGGGGACGGGGACGGTTTAGGGTCCAGGTGAGGGTACGGCAACGCTTTAGGGGGAGCGTGCGTGTGAGGGCGCGGGTTAGTGTTAGCGTACGGGTTAGGATTAGGGGACGGGTGAGGGTCAGGCTTCGGGGAAGGGTTAGGGTTAGGGTTCGGGCTAGGGTTAGGGTTAGGGGACGGGGACGGTTTAGGGTCCAGGTGAGGGTACGGCAACGCTTTAGGGGGAGCGTGCGTGTGAGGGCGCGGGTTAGTGTTAGCGTACGGGTTAGGATTAGGGGACGGGTGAGGGTCAGGCTTCGGGGAAGGGTTAGGGTTAGGGTTCGGGCTAGGGTTAGGGTTAGGGGACGGGGACGGTTTAGGGTCCAGGTGAGGGTACGGCAACGCTTTAGGGGGAGCGTGCGTGTGAGGGCGCGGGTTAGTGTTAGCGTACGGGTTAGGACTAGGGCACGGGTGAGGGTCAGGCTTCGGGGAAGGGTTAGGGTTAGGGTTCGGGCTAGGGTTAGGGTTAGGGTATGGGGACGGTTTAGGTTCCAGGTGAGGGTACGGCAACGCTTTAGGGGGAGTGTGCGTGTGAGGGCGCGGGTTAGTGTTAGCGTACGGGTTAGGATTAGGGGACGGGTGAGGGTCAGGCTTCGGGGAAGGTTTAGGATTAGGGTTCGGGCTAGGGTAAGGGTTACGGGACGGGGACGGTTTAGGGTCCAGGTGAGGGTACCTGAACGCTGTAGGGGGAGCGTGCGTGTGAGGGCGCGGGTTAGTGTTAGCGTACGGGTTAGGATTAGGGCACGGGTGAGGGTCAGGCTTCGGGGAAGGGTTAGGGTTAGGGTTAGGGCTAGGGTTAGGGTTAGGGGACGGGGACGGTTTAGGGTCCAGGTGAGGGTACGGTAACGCTTTAGGGGGAGCGTGCCTGTGAGGGCGCGGGTTAGTGTTAGAGTACGGGTTACGATTAGCGGACGGGTGAGGGTCAGGCTTCGGGGAAGGGTTAGGGTTAGGGTTCGGGCTAGGTTTAGGGTTAGGGGACGGGGACTGTTTAGGGTCCAGGTGAGGGTACGGCAACGCTTTAGGGGGAGCGTGCGTGTGAGGGCGCGAGTTAGCGTTAGCGTACGGGTTAGGATTAGGGGACGGGTGAGGGTCAGGCTTCAGGGAATGGTTAGGGTTAGGGTTCGTGCTACGTTTAGGGATAGGGGACGGGGACGGTTTCGGGTCCAGGTGAGGGTACGGCAACACTTTAGGGGGAGCGTGCGTGTTAGGGCGCGGGTTAGCATTAGCGTACGGGTTAGGATTAGGAGACGGGTGAGGGTCAGGCTTAGGGGAAGGGTTAGGGTTAGGGTTCGGGCTAGGGTTAGGGTTAGGGGACGGGGATTGTTTAGGGTACAGGTGAGGGTACGGCAACGCTTTAGGGGGAGCGTGCGTGTGAGGGCGCGGGTTAGTGGTAGCCTACGGGTTAGGTTTAGGACACGGGTGAGGGTCAGGCTTCGGGGAAGGGTTAGGGTTAGGGTTCGGGCTAGGGTTAGGGTTAGGGGACGGGGACTGTTTAGGGTCCAGGTGAGGGTACGGCAACGCTTTAGGGGGAGCGTGCGTGTGAGGGCGCGGGTTAGTGTTAGCCTACGGGTTAGGATTAGGGAACGGGTCAGGGTCAGGCTTCGGGGAAGGGCTAGGGTTAGGGTTCGGGCTAGGGTTAGGGTTAGGGGACGGGGACGGTTTAGGGTCCAGGTGAGGGTACTGCAACGCTTTAGGGGGAGCGTGCGTGTGAGGGCGTGGGTTAGTGTTAGCGTACGGGTTAGGATTAGGGCACGGGTGAGCGTCAGGTTTCGGGGAAGGGTTAGGGTTAGGGTTCGGGCTAGGGTTAGGGTTAGGGGACGGGGAGGGTTTAGGGTCCAGGTGAGGGAACGGCAACGCTTTAGGGGGAGCGTGCGTGTGAGGGCGCGGGTTAGTGTTAGCGTACGGGTTAGGATTAGGGGACGGGTGAGGGTCAGGCTTCGGGGAAGGGTTAGGGTTAGGGTTCGGGCTAGGGTTAGGGTTAGGGGACGGGGACGGTTTAGGGTCCAGGTGAGGGTACGGCAACACTTTAGGGGGAGCGTGTGTGTGAGGGCGCGGGTTAGTGTTAGCGTACGGGTTAGGATTACGGGACGGGTGAGGGTCAGGCTTCGGGGAAGGGTTAGGGTTAGGGTTCGGGCTAGGGTTAGGGTTAGGGGACGGGGACTGTTTAGGGTCCAGGTGAGGGTACGGCAACGCTTTAGGGGGAGCGTGCGTGTGAGGGCGCGGGTTAGTGTTAGCGTATGGGTTAGGATTAGGGGACGGGTGAGGGTCAGGCTTCGGGGAAGTGTTAGGGTTAGGGTTCGGGCTAGGGTTAGGGTTAGGGGACGGGGACGGTTTAGGGTCGAGGTGAGGGTACGGCAACGCTGTAGGGGGAGCGTGCGTGTGAGGGCGCGGGTTAGTGTTAGCGTACGGGTTAGGATTAGGGGACGGGTGAGGGTCAGGCTTCGGGGAAGGGTTAGGGTTAGGGTTCGGGCTAGGGTTAGGGTTAGGGGACGGGGACGGTTTAGGGTCCAGGTGAGGGTACTGCAACGCTTTAGGGGGAGCGTGTGTGTGAGGGCGCGGGTTAGTGTTAGCGTACGGGTTAGGATTAGGGCACGGGTGAGGGTCAGGCTTCGGGGAAGGGTTAGGGTTAGGGTTCGGGCTAGGGTTAGGGTTAGGGGACGGGGAGGGTTTAGGGTCCAGGTGAGGGAACGGCAACGCTTTAAGGGGAGCGTGCGTGTGAGGGCACGGGTTAGTGTTAGCGTACGGGTTAGGATTAGGGGACGGGTGAGGGTCAGGCTTCGGGGAAGGGTTAGGGTTAGGGTTCGGGCTAGGGTTAGGGTTAGGGGACGGGGACGGTTTAGGGTCCAGGTGAGGGTACGGCAACGGTGTAGGGGGAGCGTGCATGTGAGGGCGCGGGTTAGTGTTAGTGTACGGGTTAGGATTAGGGGACGGGTGAGGGTCAGGCTTCGGGGAAGGGTTAGGGTTAGGGTTCGGGCTAGGGTTAGGGTTAGGGGACGGGGACGGTTTAGGGTCCAGGTGAGGGTACTGCAACGCTTTAGGGGGAGCGTGTGTGTCAGGGCGCGGGTTAGTGTTAGCGTACGGGTTAGGATTAGGGCACGGGTGAGGGTCAGGCTTCGGGGAAGGGTTAGGGTTAGGGTTCGGGCTAGGGTTAGGGTTAGGGGACGGGGACGGTTTAGGGTCCAGGTGAGGGTACTGCAACGCTTTAGGGGGAGCGTGTGTGTGAGGGCGCGGGTTAGTGTTAGCGTACGGGTTAGGATTAGGGCACGGGTGAGGGTGAGGCTTCGGGGAAGGGTTAGGGTTAGGGTTCGGGCTAGGGTTAGGGTTAGGGGACGGGGACGGTTTAGGGTCCAGGTGAGGGTACGGCAACGCTTTAGGGGGAGCGCGCGTGTGAGGGCGCCCGTTAGTGTTAGCGTACGGGTTAGGATTAGGGGACGGGTGAGGGTCAGGCTTCGGGGAAGGGTTAGGGTTAGGGTTCGGGCTAGGGTTAGGGTTAGGGGACGGGGACGGTTTAGGGTCCAGGTGAGGGTACGGCAACGCTTTAGGGGGAGCGTGCGTGTGAGGGCGCGGGTTAGTGTTAGCGTACGGGTTAGGATTAGGGGACGGGTGAGGGTCAGGCTTCGGAGAAGTGTTAGGGTTAGGGTTCGGGCTAGGGTTAGGGTTAGGGGATGGGGACGGTTTAGGGTCCAGGTGAGGGTACGGCAACGCTGTAGGGGGAGCGTGCGTGTGAGGGCGCGGGTTAGTGTTAGCATACGGGTTAGGATTAGGGGACGGGTGAGGGTCAGGCTTCGGGGAAGGGTTAGGGTTAGGGTTCGGGCTAGGGTTAGGGTTAGGGGACGGGGACGGTTTAGGGTCCAGGTGAGGGTACGGCAACGCTTTAGGGGGAGCGTGCGTGTGAGGGCGCGGGTTACTGTTAGCCTATGGGTTAGGATTAGGGGACGGGTGAGGGTCAGGCTTCGTGGAAGGGTTAGGGTTAGGGTTCGGGCTAGGTTTAGGGTTAAGGGACGGGGACGGTTTAGGATCCAGGTGAGGGTACGGCAACGCTTTAGGGGGAGCGTGCGTGTGAGGGCGCGGGTTAGTGTTAGCGTACGGGTTAGGATTAGGCGACGGGTGAGGGTCAGGCTTCGGGGAAGGGTTAGGGTTAGGGTTGGTAATAGGGTTAGGGTTAAGGGACGGGGACGGTTTAGGGTCCAGGTGAGGGTACGGCAACGCTTTAGGGGTAGCGCGCGTGTGAGGGCGCGGGTTAGTGTTAGTGTACGGGTTAGGATTAGGGGACGGGTGAGGGTCAGGCTTCGGGGAAGGGCTAGGGTTAGGGTTCGGGCTAGGGTTAGGGTTAGGGGACGGGGACGGTTTAGGGTCCAGGTGAGGGTACGGCAACGCTTTAGGGGGAGCGTGCGTGTGAGGGCGCGGGTTACTGTTAGCGTACGTGTTAGGATTAGGGCACGGGTGAGGGTCAGGATTCGGGGAAGTGTTAGGGTTAGGGTTCGGGCTAGGGTTAGGGTTAGGGGACGGGGACGGTTTAGAGTCCAGGTGAGGGTACGGCAACGCTTTAGGGGTAGCGTGCGTGTGAGGGCGCGGGTTAGTGTTAGAGTACGGGTTAGGATTAGGGGACGGGTGAGGGTCAGGCTTCGGGGAAGGGTTAGGGCTAGTGTTCGGGCTAGGGTTAGGGTTAGGGGACGGGGACGGTTTAGGTTCCAGGTGAGGGTACGGCAACGCTTTAGGGGGAGCGTGCGTGTGAGGGCGCGGGTTAGTGTTAGCGTACGGGTTAGGATTAGGGGACGGGTGAGGGTCAGGCTTCGGGGAAGGGTTAGGGCTAGGGTTCGGGCTCGGGTTAGGGTTAGGGGACGGGGACGGTTTAGGGTACAGGTGAGGGTACGGCAACGCCTTAGGGGGAGCGTGCGTGTGAGGGCGAGGGATAGTGTTAGCGTACGGGTTAGGATTAGGGCACGGGTGAGGGTCAGGCTTCGGGGAAGGGTTAGGGTTAGGGTTCGGGCTAGGGTTAGGGTTAGGGGACGGGGAGGGTTTAGGGTCCAGGTGAGGGAACGGCAACGCTTTAGGGGGAGCGTGCGTGTGAGGGCGCGGGTTAGTGTTAGCGTACGGGTTAGGATTAGGGGACGGGTGAGGGTCAGGCTTCGGGGAAGGGTTAGGGTTAGGGTTCGGGCTAGGGTTAGGGTTAGGGGACGGGGACGGTTTAGGGTCCAGGTGAGGGTACGGCAACGGTGTAGGGGGAGCGTGCATGTGAGGGCGCGGGTTAGTGTTAGCGTACGGATTAGGATTAGGGGACGGGTGAGGGTCAGGCTTCGGAGAAGGGTTAGGGTTAGGGTTCGGTCTAGGGTTAGGGTTAGGGGACGGGGACGGTTTAGGGTCCAGGTGAGGGTACTGCAACGCTTTAGGGGGAGCGTGTGTGTCAGGGCGCGGGTTAGTGTTAGCGTACGGGTTAGGGTTAGGGCACGGGTGAGGGTCAGGCTTCGGGGAAGGGTTAGGGTTAGGGTTCGGGCTAGGGTTAGGGTTAGGGGACGGGGACGGTTTAGGGTCCAGGTGAGGGTACTGCAACGCTTTAGGGGGAGCGTGTGTGTGAGGGCACGGGTTAGTGTTAGCGTACGGGTTAGGATTAGGGCACGGGTGAGGGTCAGGCTTCGGGGAAGGGTTAGGGTTAGGGTTCGGGCTAGGGTTAGGGTTAGGGGACGGGGACGGTTTAGGGTCCAGGTGAGGGTACGGCAACGCTTTAGGGGGAGCGCGCGTGTGAGGGCGCCCGTTAGTGTTAGCGTACGGGTTAGGATTAGGGGACGGGTGAGGGTCAGGCTTCGGGGAAGGGTTAGGGTTAGGGTTCGGGCTAGGGTTAGGGTTAGCGGACGGGGACGGTTTAGGGTCCAGGTGAGGGTACGGCAACGCTTTAGGGGGAGCGTGCGTGTGAGGGCGCGGGTTAGTGTTAGCGTACGGGTTAGGATTAGGGGACGGGTGAGGATCAGGCTTCGGGGAAGGGTTAGGGTTAGGGTTCGGGCTAGGGTTAGGGTTAGGGGACGGGGACGGTTTAGGGTCAAGGTGAGGGTACAGCAACGCTTTAGGGGGAGCGTGCGTGTGAGGGCGCGGGTTAGTGTTAGCGTACGGGTTAGGATTAGGCGACGGGTGAGGGTCAGGCTTCGGGGAAGGGTTAGGGTTAGGGTTGGTAATAGGGTTAGGGTTAAGGGACGGGGACGGTTTAGGGTCCAGGTGAGGGTACGGCAACGCTTTAGGGGTAGCACGCGTGTGACGGCGCGGGTTAGTGTTAGTGTACGGGTTAGGATTAGGGGACGGGTGAGGGTCAGGCTTCGGGGAAGGGCTAGGGTTAGGGTTCGGGCTAGGGTTAGGGTTAGGGGACGGGGACGGTTTAGGGTCCAGGTGAGGGTACGGCAACGCTTTAGGGGGAGCGTGCGTGTGAGGGCGCGGGTTACTGTTAGCGTACGGGTTAGGATTAGGGGACGGGTGAGGGTCAGGATTCGGGGAAGTGTTAGGGTTAGGGTTCGGGCTAGGGTTAGGGTTAGGGGATGGGGACTGTTTAGGGTTCAGGTGAGGGTACGCCAACGCTTTAGGGGGAGCGTGCGTGTGAGGGCGTGGGTTAGTGTTAGCGTACGGTTTAGGATTAGGGGACGGGTGAGGGTCAGGCTTCGGGGAAGGGTTAGGGCTAGTGTTCAGGCTAGGGTTAGGGTTAGGGTTAGGGGACGGTTTAGGGTCCAGGTGAGGGTACGGCAACGCTTTAGGGGGAGCGTGCGTGTGAGGGCGCGGGTTAGTGTTAGCGTACAGGTTAGGATTAGGGGACGGGTGAGGGTCAGGCTTCGGGGAAGGGTTAGGGTTAGTGTTCGGTCTAGGGTTAGGGTTAGGGGACGGGGACGGTTTAGAGTCCAGGTGAGGGTACGGCAACGCTTTAGGGGTAGCGTGCGTGTGAGGGCGCGGGTTAGTGTTAGAGTACGGGTTAGGATTAGGGGATGGGTGAGGGTCAGGCTTCGGGGAAGGGTTAGGGCTAGTGTTCGGGCTAGGGTTAGGGTTAGGGGACGGGGACGGTTTAGGGTCCAGGTGAGGGTACCTCAACGCTGTAGGGGGAGCGTGCGTGTGAGGGCGCATGTTAGTGTTAGCGTACGGGTTAGGATTAGGGGACGGGTGAGGGTCAGGCTTCGGGGAAGGGTTAGGGTTAGGGTTCGGGCTAGGGTTAGGGTTAGGGGACGGGGACGGTTTAGGGTCCAGGTGAGGGTACGGCAACGCTTTAGGGGGAGCGTGCATGTGAGGGCGCGGGTTAGTGTTAGCGTACGGGTTAGGATTAGGGGACGGGTGAGGGTCAGGCTTCGGGGAAGGGTTAGGGTTAGGGTTCGGGCTAGGGTTAGGGTTAGGGGACGGGGACGGTTTAGGGTCCAGGTGAGGGTACGGCAACGCTTTAGGGGGAGCGTGCGTGTGAGGGCGCGGGTTAGTGTTAGCGTACGGGTTAGGATTAGGGGACGGGTGAGGGTCAGGCTTCGGGGAAGGGTTAGGGTTAGGGTTCGGGCTAGGGTTAGGGTTAGGGGACGGGGACGGTTTAGGGTCCAGGTGAGGGTACGGCAACGCTTTAGGGGGAGCGTGCGTGTGAGGGCGCGGGTTAGTGTTAGCGTACGGGTTGGGACTAGGGCACGGGTGAGGGTCAGGCTTCCGGGAAGGGTTAGGGTTAGGGTTCGGGCTAGGGTTAGGGTTAGGGTATGGGGACGGTTTAGGGTCCAGGTGAGGGTACGGCAACGCTTTAGGGGGAGTGTGCGTGTGAGGGCGCGGGTTAGTGTTAGCGTACGGGTTAGGATTAGGGGACGGGTGAGGGTCAGGCTTCGGGGAAGGGTTAGGATTAGGGTTCGGGCTAGGGTAAGGGTTACGGGACGGGGACGGTTTAGGGTCCAGGTGAGGGTACCTGAACGCTGTAGGGGGAGCGTGCGTGTGAGGGCGCGGGTTAGTGTTAGCGTACGGGTTAGGATTAGGGCACGGGTGAGGGTCAGGCTTCGGGGAAGGGTTAGGGTTAGGGTTAGGGCTAGGGTTAGGGTTAGGGGACGGGGACGGTTTAGGGTCCAGGTGAGGGTACGGCAACGCTTTAGGGGGAGCGTGCCTGTGAGGGCGCGGGTTAGTGTTAGAGTACGGGTTACGATTAGCGGACGGGTGAGGGTCAGGCTTCGGGGAAGGGTTAGGGATAGGGTTCGGGCTAGGTTTAGGGTTAGGGGACGGGGACTGTTTAGGGTCCAGGTGAGGGTACGGCAACGCTTTAGGGGGAGCGTGCGTGTGAGGGCGCGAGTTAGCGTTAGCGTACGGGTTAGGATTAGGGGACGGGTGAGGGTCAGGCTTCAGGGAATGGTTAGGGTTAGGGTTCGTGCTACGGTTAGGGATAGGGGACGGGGACGGTTTCGGGTCCAGGTGAGGGTACGGCAACACTTTAGGGGGAGCGTGCGTGTTAGGGCGCGGGTTAGCATCAGCGTACGGGTTAGGATTAGGAGACGGGTGAGGGTCAGGCTTAGGGGAAGCGTTAGGGTTAGGGTTCGGGCTAGGGTTAGGGTTAGGGGATGGGGTTTGTTTAGGGTACAGGTGAGGGTACGGCAACGCTTTAGGGGGAGCGTGCGTGTGAGGGCGCGGGTTAGTGGTAGCCTACGGGTTAGGTTTAGGACACGGGTGAGGGTCAGGCTTCGGGGAAGGGTTAGGGTTAGGGTTCGGGCTAGGGTTAGGGTTAGGGGACGGGGACTGTTTAGGGTCCAGGTGAGGGTACGGCAACGCTTTAGGGGGAGCGTGCGTGTGAGGGCGCGGGTTAGTGTTAGCGTACGGGTTAGGATTAGGGGACGGGTCAGGGTCAGGCTTCGGGGAAGGGCTAGGGTTAGGGTTCGGGCTAGGGTTAGGGTTAGGGGACGGGGACGGTTTAGGGTCCAGGTGAGGGTACTGCAACGCTTTAGGGGGAGCGTGCGTGTGAGGGCGTGGGTTAGTCTTAGCGTACGGGTTAGGATTAGGGGACGGGTGAGGGTCAGGTTTCGGGGAAGGGTTAGGGTTAGGGTTCGGGCTAGGGTTAGGGTTCGGGGACGGGGAGGGTTTAGGGTCCAGGTGAGGGAACGGCAACGCTTTAGGGGGAGCGTGCGTGTGAGGGCGCGGGTTAGTGTTAGCGTACGGGTTAGGATTAGGGGACGGGTGAGGGTCAGGCTTCGGGGAAGGGTTAGGGTTAGGGTTCGGGCTAGGGTTAGGGTTAGGGGACGGGGACGGTTTAGGGTCCAGGTGAGGGTACGGCAACACTTTAGGGGGAGCGTGTGTGTGAGGGCGCGGGTTAGTGTTAGCGTACGGGTTAGGATTACGGGACGGGTGAGGGTCAGGCTTCGGGGAAGGGTTAGGGTTAGGGTTCGGGCTAGGGTTAGGGTTAGGGGACGGGGACTGTTTAGGGTCCAGGTGAGGGTACGGCAACGCTTTAGGGGGAGCGTGCGTGTGAGGGCGCGGGTTAGTGTTAGCGTACGGGTTAGGATTAGGGGACGGGTGAGGGTCAGGCTTCGGGGAAGTGTTAGGGTTAGGGTTCGGGCTAGGGTTAGGGTTAGGGGACGGGGACGGTTTAGGGTCGAGGTGAGGGTACGGCAACGCTGTAGGGGGAGCGTGCGTGTGAGGGCGCGGGTTAGTGTTAGCGTACGGGTTAGGATTAGGGGACGGGTGAGGGTCAGGCTTCGGGGAAGGGTTAGGGTTAGGGTTCGGGCTAGGGTTAGGGTTAGGGGACGGGGACGGTTTAGGGTCCAGGTGAGGGTACTGCAACGCTTTAGGGGGAGCGTGTGTGTGAGGGCGCGGGTTAGTGTTAGCGTACGGGTTAGGATTAGGGCACGGGTGAGGGTCAGGCTTCGGGGAAGGGTTAGGGTTAGGGTTCGGGCTAGGGTTAGGGTTAGGGGACGGGGACGGTTTAGGGTCCAGGTGAGGGTACGGCAACGCTTTAGGGGGAGCGTGTGTGTGAGGGCACGGGTTAGTGTTAGCGTACGGGTTAGGATTAGGGCACGGGTGAGGGTCAGGCTTCGGGGAAGGGTTAGGGTTAGGGTTCAGGCTAGGGTTAGGGTTAGGGGACGGGGACGGTTTAGGGTCCAGGTGAGGGTACGGCAACGCTTTAGGGGGAGCGTGCGTGTGAGGGTGCGGGTTAGTGTTAGCGTACGGGTTAGGATTAGGGGACGGGTGACGGTCAGGTTTCGGGGAAGGGTTAGGGTTAGGGTTCGGGCTAGGGTTAGGGTTAGGGGACGGGGACGGTTTAGGGTCCAGGTGAGCGTACGGCAACGCTTTAGGGGGAGCGTGCGTGTGAGGGCGCGGGTTAGTGTTAGCATACGGGTTAGGATTAGGGGACGGGTGAGGGTCAGGCTTCGGGGAAGGGTTAGGGTTAGGGTTGGTCCTAGGGTTAGGGTTAGGGGACGGGGACGGTTTAGGGTCCAGGTGAGGGTACGGCAACGCTTTAGGGGGTGCGCGCATGTGAGGGCGTGGGTTAGTGTTAGCGTACGGGTTAGGATTAGGGGACGGGTGAGGGTCAGGCTTCGGGGAAGGGTTAGGGTTAGGGTTCGGGCTAGGGTTAGGGTTAGGGGACGGGGACGGTTTAGGGTCCAGGTGAGGGTACGGCAACGCTTTAGGGGGAGCGTGCGTGTGAGGGCGCGGGTTAGTGTTAGCGTACGGGTTAGGATTAGGGGACGGGTGAGGGTCAGGCTTCGGGGAAGTGTTAAGGTTAGGGTTCGGGCTAGGGTTAGGGTTAGGGGATGGGGACGGTTTAGGGTCCAGGTGAGGGTACAGCAAAGCTGTAGAGGGAGCGTGCGTGTGAGGGCGCGGGTTAGTGTTAGCGTACGGGTTAGGATTAGGGGACGGGTGAGGGTCAGGCTTCGGGGAAGGGTTAGGGTTAGGGTTCGGGCTAGGGTTAGGGTTAGGGGACGGGGACGGTTTAGGGTCCAGGTGAGGGTACTGCAACGCTTTAGGGGAAACGTGCGTGTGAGGGCGCGGGTTAGCGTTAGCGTACGGGTTAGAATTAGGGCACGGGTGAGGGTCAGGCTTCGGGGAAGGGTTAGGGTTAGGGTTCGGGCTAGGTTATGGGTTAGGGGACGGGGACGGTTTAGGGTCCAGGTGAGGGTACGGCAACGCTTTAGGGGGAGCGTGCGTGTGAGGGCGCGGGTTAGCATTAGAGTACGGGTTAGGATTAGGAGACGGGTGAGGGTCAGGCTTCGGGGAAGGGTTAGGGTTAGGGTTCGGGCTAGGGTTATGGTTAGGGGACGGGGATGGTTTAGGTGCCAGGTGAGGGTACGGCAACGCTTTAGGGGGAGCGTGCGTGTGAGGGCGCGGGTTAGTGGTAGCGTACGGGTTAGGATTAGGACACGGGTGAGGGTCAGGCTTCGGGGAAGTGTTAGGGTTAGGGTTCGGGCTAGGGTTAGGGTTAGGGGACGGGGACTGTTTAGGTTCCAGGTGAGGGTACGGCAACGCTTTAGGGGGAGCGTGCGTGTGAGGGCGCGGGTTAGTGTTAGCGTACGGGTTAGGATTAGGGGAAGGGTGAGGGTCAATCTTCGGGGAAGGGTTAGGGTTATGGTTCGGGCTAGGGTTAGGGTTAGGCGATGGGGACGGTTTAGAGTGCAGGTGAGGGTACGGCAACGCTGTAGGGGGAGCGTGCGTGTGAGGGCGCGGGTTAGTGTTAGCGTACGGGTTAGGATTAGGGGACGGGTGAGGGTCAGGCTTCGGGGAAGGGTTAGGGTTAGTGTTCGGGCTAGGGTTAGGGTTAGGGAACTGGGACGGTTTAGTGTCCAGGTGAGGGTACTGCAACGCTTTAGGGGGAGCGTGCGTGTGAGGGCGTGGGTTAGTGTTAGCGTACGGGTTAGGATTAGGGCACGGGTGAGGGTCAGGCTTCGGGGAAGGGTTAGGGTTAGGGTTCGGGCTAGGGTTAGGGTTAGGGGACGGGGACGGTTTAGGGTCCAGGTGAGGGTACGGCAACGCTTTTCGGGGACCGTGTGTGTGAGGGGGCGGGTTAGTGTTAGCGTACGGGTTAGGATCAGGGGACGGGTGAGGGTCAGGCTTCGGGGAAGGGTTAGGGTTAGGGTTCGGGCTAGGGTTAGGGTTAGGGGACGGGGACGGTTTAGGGTCCAGGTGAGGGTACGGCAACGCTGTAGGGGTAGCGTGCGTGTGAGGGCGCGGGTTAGTGTTAGCGTACGGGTTAGGATTAGGGGACGGGTGAGGGTCAGGCTTTGGGGAAGGGTTAGGGTTAGGGTTCGGGCTAGGGTTAGGGTTAGGGGACGGGGACGGTTTAGGGTCCAGGTGAGGGTACGGCAACGCTTTAGTGGGAGCGTGCGTATGAGGGCGCGGGTTAGTGTTAGCGTACGGGTTAGGATCAGGGGACGGGTGAGGGTCAGGCTTCGGGGAAGGGTTAGGGCTAGGGTTCGGGCTCGGGTTAGGGTTAGGGGACAGGGACGGTTTAGGGTACAGGTGAGGGTACGGCAACGCCTTAGGGGGAGCGTGCGTGTGAGGGCGAGGGATAGTGTTAGCGTACGGGTTAGGATTAGGGCACGGGTGAGGGTCAGGCTTCGGGGAAGGGTTAGGGTTAGGGTTCGGGCTAGGGTTAGGGTTAGGGGACGGGGAGGGTTTAGGGTCCAGGTGAGGGAACGGCAACGCTTTAGGGGGAGCGTGCGTGTGAGGGCGCGGGTTAGTGTTAGCGTACGGGTTAGGATTAGGGGACGGGTGAGGGTCAGGCTTCGGGGAAGGGTTAGGGTTAGGGTTCGGGCTAGGGTTAGGGTTAGGGGACGGGGACGGTTTAGGGTCCAGGTGAGGGTACGGCAACGGTGTAGGGGGAGCGTGCATGTGAGGGTGCGGGTTAGTGTTAGCGTAAGGGTTAGGATTAGGGGACGGGTGAGGGTCAGGCTTCGGGGAAGGGTTAGGGTTAGGGTTCGGGCTAGGGTTAGGGTTAGGGGACGGGGACGGTTTAGGGTCCAGGTGAGGGTACTGCAACGCTTTAGGGGGAGCGTGTGTGTCAGGGCGCGGGTTAGTGTTAGCGTACGGGTTAGGATTAGGGCACGGGTGAGGGTCAGGCTTCGGGGAAGGGTTAGGGTTAGGGTTCGGGCTAGGGTTAGGGTTAGGGGACGGGGACGGTTTAGGGTCCAGGTGAGGGTACTGCAACGCTTTAGGGGGAGCGTGTGTGTGAGGGCACGGGTTAGTGTTAGCGTACGGGTTAGGATTAGGGCACGGGTGAGGGTCAGGCTTCGGGGAAGGGTTAGGGTTAGGGTTCGGGCTAGGGTTAGGGTTAGGGGACGGGGACGGTTTAGGGTCCAGGTGAGGGTACGGCAACGCTTTAGGGGGAGCGCGCGTGTGAGGGCGCCCGTTAGTGTTAGCGTACGGGTTAGGATTAGGGGACGGGTGAGGGTCAGGCTTCGAGGAAGGGTTAGGGTTAGGGTTCGGGCTAGGGTTAGGGTTAGCGGACGGGGACGGTTTAGGGTCCAGGTGAGGGTACGGCAACGCTTTAGGGGGAGCGTGCGTGTGAGGGCGCGGGTTAGTGTTAGCGTACGGGTTAGGATTAGGGCACGGGTGAGGGTCAGGCTTCGGGGAAGGGTTAGGGTTAGGGTTCGGGCTGGGGTTAGGGTTAGGGGACGGGGACGGTTTAGGGTCCAGGTGAGGGTACGGCAACGCTTTAGGGGGAGCGTGCGTGTGAGGGCGCGGGTTAGTGTTAGCGTACGGGTTAGGATTAGGGGACGGGTGAGGGTCAGGCTTCGGGGAAGTGTTAGGGCTAGTGTTTGGGCTACGGTTAGGGTTAGGGGACGGGGACGGTTTAGGGTCCAGGTGAGGGTACGGCAACGCTTTAGGGGGAGCGTGCGTGTGAGGGCGCGGGTTAGTGTTAGCGTACGGGTTAGGATTAGGGGACGGGTGAGGGTCAGGCTTCGGGGAAGGGTTAGGGTTAGGGTTCGGGCTAGGGTTAGGGTTACGGGACGAGGACAGTTTAGGGTCCAGGTGAGGGTACGGCAACGCTTTAGGGGGAGCGCGCGTGTGAGGGTGTGGGTTAGTGTTAGCGTACGGGTTAGGATTAGGGGACGGGTGAGGGTCAGGTTTCGGGGAAGGGTTAGGGTTAGGGTTCGGGCTAGGGTTAGGGTTAGGGGACGGGGACGGTTTAGGGTCCAGGTGAGGGTACCTCAACGCTGTAGGGGGAGCGTGCGTGTGAGGGCGCGGGTTAGTGTTAGCGTAAGGGTTAGGATTAGGGCACGGGTGGGGGTCAGGCTTTGGGGAAGGGTTAGGGTTAGGGTTCGGGCTAGGGTTAGGGTTAGGGGACGGGGACGGTTTAGGGTCCAGGTGAGGGTACGGCAACGCTTTAGGGGGAGCGTGCATGTGAGGGCGCGGGTTAGTGTTAGCGTACGGGTTAGGATTAGGGGACGGGTGAGGGTCAGGCTTCGGGGAAGGGTTAGTGTTAGGGTTCGGGCTAGGGTTAGGGTTAGGGGACGGGGACGGTTTAGGGTCCAGGTGAGGGTACGGCAACGCTTTAGGGGGAGCGTGCGTGTGAGGGCGCGGGTTAGTGTTAGCGTACGGGTTAGGATTAGGGGACGGGTGAGGGTCAGGCTTCGGGGAAGGGTTAGGGTTAGGGTTCGGGCTAGGGTTAGGGTTAGGGGACGGGGACGGTTTAGGGTCCAGGTGAGGGTACGGCAACGCTTTAGGGGGAGCGTGCGTGTGAGGGCGCGGGTTAGTGTTAGCGTACGGGTTAGGACTAGGGCACGGGTGAGGGTCAGGCTTCGGGGAAGGGTTAGGGTTAGGGTTCGGGCTAGGGTTAGGGTTAGGGTATGGGGACGGTTTAGGGTCCAGGTGAGGGTACGGCAACGCTTTAGGGGGAGTGTGCGTGTGAGGGCGCGGGTTAGTGTTAGCGTACGGGTTAGGATTAGGGGACGGGTGAGGGTCAGGCTTCGGGGAAGGGTTAGGATTAGGGTTCGGGCTAGGGTAAGGGTTACGGGACGGGGACGGTTTAGGGTCCAGGTGAGGGTACCTGAACGCTGTAGGGGGAGCGTGCTTGTGAGGGCGCGGGTTAGTGTTAGCGTACGGGTTAGGATTAGGGCACGGGTGAGGATCAGGCTTCGGGGAAGGGTTAGGGTTAGGGTTAGGGCTAGGGTTAGGGTTAGGGGACGGGGACGGTTTAGGGTCCAGGTGAGGGTACGGCAACGCTTTAGGGGGAGCGTGCCTGTGAGGGCGCGGGTTAGTGTTAGAGTACGGGTTACGATTAGCGGACGGGTGAGGGTCAGGCTTCGGGGAAGGGTTAGGGTTAGGGTTCGGGCTAGGGTTAGGGTTAGGGGACGGGGACTGTTTAGGGTCCAGGTGAGGGTACGGCAACGCTTTAGGGGGAGCGTGCGTGTGAGGGCGCGGGTTAGTGTTAGCGTACGGGTTAGGATTAGGGGAAGGGTGAGGGTCAATCTTCGGGGAAGGGTTAGGGTTATGGTTCGGGCTAGGGTTAGGGTTAGGCGATGGGGACGGTTTAGAGTGCAGGTGAGGGTACGGCAACGCTGTAGGGGGAGCGTGCGTGTGAGGGCGCGGGTTAGTGTTAGCGTACGGGTTAGGATTAGGGGACGGGTGAGGGTCAGGCTTCGGGGAAGGGTTAGGGTTAGTGTTCGGGCTAGGGTTAGGGTTAGGGAACTGGGACGGTTTAGGGTCCAGGTGAGGGTACTGCAACGCTTTAGGGGGAGCGTGCGTGTGAGGGCGTGGGTTAGTGTTAGCGTACGGGTTAGGATTAGGGCACGGGTGAGGGTCAGGCTTCGGGGAAGGGTTAGGGTTAGGGTTCGGGCTAGGGTTAGGGTTAGGGGACGGGGACGGTTTAGGGTCCAGGTGAGGGTACGGCAACGCTTTTCGGGGACCGTGTGTGTGAGGGGGCGGGTTAGTGTTAGCGTACGGGTTAGGATCAGGGGACGTGTGAGGGTCAGGCTTCGGGGAAGGGTTAGGGTTAGGGTTCGGGCTAGGGTTAGGGTTAGGGGACGGGGACGGTTTAGGGTTCAGGTGAGGGTACGGCAACGCTGTAGGGGTAGCGTGCGTGTGAGGGCGCGGGTTAGTGTTAGCGTACGGGTTAGGATTAGGGGACGGGTGAGGGTCAGGCTTTGGGGAAGGGTTAGGGTTAGGGTTCGGGCTAGGGTTAGGGTTAGGGGACGGGGACGGTTTAGGGTCCAGGTGAGGGTACGGCAACGGTGTAGGGGGAGCGTGCATGTGAGGGTGCGGGTTAGTGTTAGCGTAAGGGTTAGGATTAGGGGACGGGTGAGGGTCAGGCTTCGGGGAAGGGTTAGGGTTAGGGTTCGGGCTAGGGTTAGGGTTAGGGGACGGGGACGGTTTAGGGTCCAGGTGAGGGTACTGCAACGCTTTAGGGGGAGCGTGTGTGTCAGGGCGTGGGTTAGTGTTAGCGTACGGGTTAGGATTAGGGCACGGGTGAGGGTCAGGCTTCGGGGAAGGGTTAGGGTTAGGGTTCGGGCTAGGGTTAGGGTTAGGGGACGGGGACGGTTTAGGGTCCAGGTGAGGGTACTGCAACGCTTTAGGGGGAGCGTGTGTGTGAGGGCACGGGTTAGTGTTAGCGTACGGGTTAGGATTAGGGCACGGGTGAGGGTCAGGCTTCGGGGAAGGGTTAGGGTTAGGGTTCGGGCTAGGGTTAGGGTTAGGGGACGGGGACGGTTTAGGGTCCAGGTGAGGGTACGGCAACGCTTTAGGGGGAGCGCGCGTGTGAGGGCGCCCGTTAGTGTTAGCGTACGGGTTAGGATTAGGGGACGGGTGAGGGTCAGGCTTCGAGGAAGGGTTAGGGTTAGGGTTCGGGCTAGGGTTAGGGTTAGCGGACGGGGACGGTTTAGGGTCCAGGTGAGGGTACGGCAACGCTTTAGGGGGAGCGTGCGTGTGAGGGCGCGGGTTAGTGTTAGCGTACGGGTTAGGATTAGGGCACGGGTGAGGGTCAGGCTTCGGGGAAGGGTTAGGGTTAGGGTTCGGGCTAGGGTTAGGGTTAGGGGACGGGGACGGTTTAGGGTCCAGGTGAGGGTACGGCAACGCTTTAGGGGGAGCGTGCATGTGAGGGCGCGGGTTAGTGTTAGCGTACGGGTTAGGATTAGGGGACGGGTGAGGGTCAGGCTTCGGGGAAGGGTTAGTGTTAGGGTTCGGGCTAGGGTTAGGGTTAGGGGACGGGGACGGTTTAGGGTCCAGGTGAGGGTACGGCAACGCTTTAGGGGGAGCGTGCGTGTGAGGGCGCGGGTTAGTGTTAGCGTACGGGTTAGGATTAGGGGACGGGTGAGGGTCAGGCTTCGGGGAAGGGTTAGGGTTAGGGTTCGGGCTAGGGTTAGGGTTAGGGGACGGGGACGGTTTAGGGTCCAGGTGAGGGTACGGCAACGCTTTAGGGGGAGCGTGCGTGTGAGGGCGCGGGTTAGTGTTAGCGTACGGGTTAGGACTAGGGCACGGGTGAGGGTCAGGCTTCGGGGAAGGGTTAGGGTTAGGGTTCGGGCTAGGGTTAGGGTTAGGGTATGGGGACGGTTTAGGGTCCAGGTGAGGGTACGGCAACGCTTTAGGGGGAGTGTGCGTGTGAGGGCGCGGGTTAGTGTTAGCGTACGGGTTAGGATTAGGGGACGGGTGAGGGTCAGGCTTCGGGGAAGGGTTAGGATTAGGGTTCGGGCTAGGGTAAGGGTTACGGGACGGGGACGGTTTAGGGTCCAGGTGAGGGTACCTGAACGCTGTAGGGGGAGCGTGCGTGTGAGGGCGCGGGTTAGTGTTAGCGTACGGGTTAGGATTAGGGCACGGGTGAGGATCAGGCTTCGGGGAAGGGTTAGGGTTAGGGTTAGGGCTAGGGTTAGGGTTAGGGGACGGGGACGGTTTAGGGTCCAGGTGAGGGTACGGCAACGCTTTAGGGGGAGCGTGCCTGTGAGGGCGCGGGTTAGTGTTAGAGTACGGGTTACGATTAGCGGACGGGTGAGGGTCAGGCTTCGGGGAAGGGTTAGGGATAGGGTTCGGGCTAGGTTTAGGGTTAGGGGACGGGGACTGTTTAGGGTCCAGGTGAGGGTACGGCAACGCTTTAGGGGGAGCGTGCGTGTGAGGGCGCGAGTTAGCGTTAGCGTACGGGTTAGGATTAGGGGACGGGTGAGGGTCAGGCTTCAGGGAATGGTTAGGGTTAGGGTTCGTGCTACGGTTAGGGATAGGGGACGGGGACGGTTTCGGGTCCAGGTGAGGGTATGGCAACACTTTAGGGGGAGCGTGCGTGTTAGGGCGCGGGTTAGCATTAGCGTACGGGTTAGGATTAGGAGACGGGTGAGGGTCAGGCTTAGGGGAAGGGTTAGGGATAGGGTTCGGGCTAGGGTTAGGGTTAGGGGACGGGGATTGTTTAGGGTACAGGTGAGGGTACGGCAACGCTTTAGGGGGAGCGTGCGTGTGAGGGCGCGGGTTAGTGGTAGCCTACGGGTTAGGTTTAGGACACGGGTGAGGGTCAGGCTTCGGGGAAGGGTTAGGGTTAGGGTTCGGGCTAGGGTTAGGGTTAGGGGACGGGGACTGTTTAGGGTCCAGGTGAGGGTACGGCAACGCTTTAGGGGGAGCGTGCGTGTGAGGGCGCGGGTTAGTGTTAGCGTACGGGTTAGGATTAGGGGACGGGTCAGGGTCAGGCTTCGGGGAAGGGCTAGGGTTAGGGTTCGGGCTAGGGTTAGGGTTAGGGGACGGGGACGGTTTAGGGTCCAGGTGAGGGTACTGCAACGCTTTAGGGGGAGCGTGCGTGTGAGGGCGCGGGTTAGTGTTAGCGTACGGGTTAGGATTAGGGGACGGGTGAGGGTCAGGCTTCGGGGAAGGGTTAGGGTTAGGGTTCGGGCTAGGGTTAGGGTTAGGGGACGGGGACGGTTTAGGGTCCAGGTGAGGGTACGGCAACACTTTAGGGGGAGCGTGTGTGTGAGGGCGCGGGTTAGTGTTAGCGTACGGGTTAGGATTACGGGACGGGTGAGGGTCAGGCTTCGGGGAAGGGTTAGGGTTAGGGTTCGGGCTAGGGTTAGGGTTAGGGGACGGGGACTGTTTAGGGTCCAGGTGAGGGTACGGCAACGCTTTAGGGGGAGCGTGCGTGTGAGGGCGCGGGTTAGTGTTAGCGTACGGGTTAGGATTAGGGGACGGGTGAGGGTCAGGCTTCGGGGAAGTGTTAGGGTTAGGGTTCGGGCTAGGGTTAGGGTTAGGGGACGGGGACGGTTTAGGGTCGAGGTGAGGGTACGGCAACGCTGTAGGGGGAGCGTGCGTGTGAGGGCGCAGGTTAGTGTTAGCGTACGGGTTAGGATTATGGGACGGGTGAGGGTCAGGCTTCGGGGAAGTGTTAGGGTTAGGGTTCGGGCTAGGGTTAGGGTTAGGGTTAGGGGACGGTTTAGGGTCCAGGTGAGGGTACGGCAACGCTTTAGGGGGAGCGTGCGTGTGAGGGCGCGGGTTAGTGTTAGCATACGGGTTAGGATTAGGGGACGGGTGAGGGTCAGGCTTCGGGGAAGGGTTAGGGTTAGGGTTGGTCCTAGGGTTAGGGTTAGGGGACGGGGACGGTTTAGGGTCCAGGTGAGGGTACGGCAACGCTTTAGGGGGAGCGCGCGTGTGAGGGCGTGGGTTAGTGTTAGCGTACGGGTTAGGATTAGGGGACGGGTGAGGGTCAGGCTTCGGGGAAGGGTTAGGGTTAGGGTTCGGGCTAGGGTTAGGGTTAGGGGACGGGGACGGTTTAGGGTCCAGGTGAGGGTACGGCAACGCTTTAGGGGGAGCGTGCGTGTGAGGGCGCGGGTTAGTGTTAGCGTACGGGTTAGGATTAGGGGACGGGTGAGGGTCAGGCTTCGGGGAAGTGTTAAGGTTAGGGTTCGGGCTAGGGTTAGGGTTAGGGAATGGGGACGGTTTAGGGTCCAGGTGAGGGTACGGCAAAGCTGTAGAGGGAGCGTGCGTGTGAGGGCGCGGGTTAGTGTTAGCGTACGGGTTAGGATTAGGGGACGGGTGAGGGTCAGGCTTCGGGGAAGGGTTAGGGTTAGGGTTCGGGCTAGGGTTAGGGTTAGGGGACGGGGACGGTTTAGGGTCCAGGTGAGGGTACTGCAGCGCTTTAGGGGAAACGTGCGTGTGAGGGCGCGGGTTAGCGTTAGCGTACGGGTTAGGATTAGGGCACGGGTGAGGGTCAGGCTTCGGGGAAGGGTTAGGGTTAGGGTTCGGGCTAGGTTAAGGGTTAGGGGACGGGGACGGTTTAGGGTCCAGGTGAGGGTACGGCAACGCTTTAGGGGGAGCGTGCGTGTGAGGGCGCGGGTTAGCATTAGCGTACGGGTTAGGATTAGGAGACGGGTGAGGGTCAGGCTTCGGGGAAGGGTTAGGGTTAGGGTTCGGGCTAGGGTTATGGTTAGGGGACGGGGATGGTTTAGGGTCCAGGTGAGGGTACGGCAACGCTTTAGGGGGAGCGTGCGTGTGAGGGCGCGGGTTAGTGGTAGCGTACGGGTTAGGATTAGGGGACGGGTGAGGGTCAGGCTTCGGGGAAGGGTTAGGGTTAGGGTTCGAGCTAGGGTTAGGGTTAGGGGACGGGGACTGTTTAGGGTCCAGGTGAGGGTACGGCAACGCTTTAGGGGGAGCGTGCGTGTGAGGGCGCGGGTTAGTGTTAGCGTACGGGTTAGGATTAGGGGACGGGTGAGGGTCAATCTTCGGGGAAGGGTTAGGGTTATGGTTCGGGCTAGGGTTAGGGTTAGTGGATGGGGACGGTTTAGGGTCCAGGTGAGGGTACGGCAACGCTGTAGGGGGAGCGTCCGTGTGAGTGCGCGGGTTAGTGTTAGCGTACGGGTTATGATTAGGGGACGGGTGAGGGTCAGGCTTCGGGGAAGGGTTAGGGTTAGTGTTCGGGCTAGGGTTAGGGTTAGGGAACTGGGACGGTTTAGGGTCCAGGTGAGGGTACTGCAACGCTTTAGGGGGAGCGTGCGTGTGAGGGCGTGGGTTAGTGTTAGCGTACGGGTTAGGATTAGGGCACGGGTGAGGGTCAGGCTTCGGGGAAGGGTTAGGGTTAGGGTTCGGGCTAGGGTTAGGGTTAGGGTTAGGGGACGGTTTAGGGTCCAGGTGAGGGTACGGCAACGCTTTTCGGGGACCGTGTGTGTGAGGGGGCGGGTTAGTGTTAGCGTACGGGTTAGGATCAGGGGACGGGTGAGGGTCAGGCTTCGGGGAAGGGTTAGGGTTAGGGTTCGGGCTAGGGTTAGGGTTAGGGGACGGGGACGGTTTAGGGTCCAGGTGAGGGTACGGCAACGCTTTAGGGGGAGCGTGCGTGTGAGGGCGCGGGTTAGTGTTAGCGTACGGGTTAGGATTAGGGGACGGGTGAGGGTCAGGTTTCGGGGAAGTGTTAGGGTTAGGGTTCGGGCTAGGGTTACGGTTAGGGGATGGGGACGGTTTAGGGTCCAGGTGAGGGTACGGCAACGCTGTAGGGGTAGCGTGCGTGTGAGGGCGCGGGTTCGTGTTAGCGTACGGGTTAGGATTAGGGGACGGGTGAGGGTCAGGCTTTGGGGAAGGGTTAGGGTTAAAGTTCGGGCTAGGGTTAGGGTTAGGGGACGGGGACGGTTTAGGGTCCAGGTGAGGGTACGGCAACGCTTTAGTGGGAGCGTGCGTGTGAGGGCGCGGGTTAGTGTTAGCGTACGGGTTAGGATCAGGGGACGGGTGAGGGTCAGGCTTCGGGGAAGGGTTAGGGCTAGGGTTCGGGCTCGGGTTAGGGTTAGGGGACAGGGACGGTTTAGGGTACAGGTGAGGGTACGGCAACGCCTTAGGGGGAGCGTGCGTGTGAGGGCGAGGGATAGTGTTAGCGTACGGGTTAGGATTACGGCACGGGTGAGGGTCAGGCTTCGGGGAAGGGTTAGGGTTAGGGTTCGGGCTAGGGTTAGGGTTAGGGGACGGGGAGGGTTTAGGGTCCAGGTGAGGGAACGGCAACGCTTTAAGGGGAGCGTGCGTGTGAGGGCGCGGGTTAGTGTTAGCGTACGGGTTAGGATTAGGGGACGGGTGAGGGTCAGGCTTCGGGGAAGGGTTAGGGTTAGGGTTCGGGCTAGGGTTAGGGTTAGGGGACGGGGACGGTTTAGGGTCCAGGTGAGGGTACGGCAACGGTGTAGGGGGAGCGTGCATGTGAGGGCGCGGGTTAGTGTTAGCGTACGGGTTAGGATTAGGGGACGGGTGAGGGTCAGGCTTCGGGGAAGGGTTAGGGTTAGGGTTCGGGCTAGGGTTAGGGTTAGGGGACGGGGACGGTTTAGGGTCCAGGTGAGGGTACTGCAACGCTTTAGGGGGAGCGTGTGTGTCAGGGCGCGGGTTAGTGTTAGCGTACGGGTTAGGATTAGGGCACGGGTGAGGGTCAGGCTTCGGGGAAGGGTTAGGGTTAGGGTTCGGGCTAGGGTTAGGGTTAGGGGACGGGGACGGTTTAGGGTCCAGGTGAGGGTACTGCAACGCTTTAGGGGGAGCGTGTGTGTGAGGGCGCGGGTTAGTGTTAGCGTACGGGTTAGGATTAGGGCACGGGTGAGGGTGAGGCTTCGGGGAAGGGTTAGGGTTAGGGTTCGGGCTAGGGTTAGGGTTAGGGGACGGGGACGGTTTAGGGTCCAGGTGAGGGTACGGCAACGCTTTAGGGGGAGCGCGCGTGTGAGGGCGCCCGTTAGTGTTAGCGTACGGGTTAGGATTAGGGGACGGGTGAGGGTCAGGCTTCGGGGAAGGGTTAGGGTTAGGGTTCGGGCTAGGGTTAGGGTTAGGGGACGGGGACGGTTTGGGGTCCAGGTGAGGGTACGGCAACGCTTTAGGGGGAGCGTGCGTGTGAGGGCGCGGGTTACTGTTAGCCTATGGGTTAGGATTAGGGGACGGGTGAGGGTCAGGCTTCGGGGAAGGGTTAGGGTTAGGGTTCGGGCTAGGTTTAGGGTTAAGGGACGGGGACGGTTTAGGATCCAGGTGAGGGTACGGCAACGCTTTAGGGGGAGCGTGCGTGTGAGGGCGCGGGTTAGTGTTAGCGTACGGGTTAGGATTAGGGGACGGGTGAGGATCAGGCTTCGGGGAAGGGTTAGGGTTAGGGTTCGGGCTAGGGTTAGGGTAAGGGGACGGGGACGGTTTAGGGTCCAGGTGAGGGTACAGCAACGCTTTAGGGGGAGCGTGCGTGTGAGGGCGCGGGTTAGTGTTAGCGTACGGGTTAGGATTAGGCGACGGGTGAGGGTCAGGCTTCGGGGAAGGGTTAGGGTTAGGGTTGGTAATAGGGTTAGGGTTAAGGGACGGGGACGGTTTAGGGTCCAGGTGAGGGTACGGCAACGCTTTAGGGGTAGCGCGCGTGTGAGGGCGCGGGTTAGTGTTAGTGTACGGGTTAGGATTAGGGGACGGGTGAGGGTCAGGCTTCGGGGAAGGGCTAGGGTTAGGGTTCGGGCTAGGGTTAGGGTTAGGGTAGGGGACGGTTTACGGTCCAGGTGAGGGTACGGCAACGCTTTAGGGGGAGCGTGCGTGTGAGGGCGCGGGTTACTGTTAGCGTACGTGTTAGGATTAGGGCACGGGTGAGGGTCAGGATTCGGGGAAGTGTTAGGGTTAGGGTTCGGGCTAGGGTTAGGGTTAGGGGATGGGGACGGTTTAGGGTTCAGGTGAGGGTACGCCAACGCTTTAGGGGGAGCGTGCGTGTGAGGGCGTGGGTTAGTGTTAGCGTACGGGTTAGGATTAGGGGACGGGTGAGGGTCAGGCTTCGGGGAAGGGTTAGGGCTAGTGTTCGGGCTAGGGTTAGGGTTAGGGTTAGGGGACGGTTTAGGGTCCAGGTGAGGGTACGGCAACGCTTTAGGGGGAGCGTGCGTGTGAGGGCGCGGGTTAGTGTTAGCGTACAGGTTAGGATTAGGGGACGGGTGAGGGTCAGGCTTCGGGGAAGGGTTAGGGTTAGGGTGCGGTCTAGGGTTAGGGTTAGGGGACGGGGACGGTTCAGAGTCCAGGTGAGGGTACGGCAACGCTTTAGGGGTAGCGTGCGTGTGAGGGCGCGGGTTAGTGTTAGAGTACGGGTTAGGATTAGGGGACGGGTGAGGGTCAGGCTTCGGGGAAGGGTTAGGGCTAGTGTTCGGGCTAGGGTTAGGTGTAGGGGACGGGGACGGTTTAGGGTCCAGGTGAGGGTACGGCAACGCTTTAGGGGGAGCGTGCGTGTGAGGGCGCGGGTTAGTGTTAGCGTACGGGTTAGGATTAGGGGACGGGTGAAGGTCAGGCTTCGGGGAAGGGTTAGGGTTAGGGTTCGGGCTAGGGTTAGGGTTAGGGGACGGGGACGGTTTAGGGTCCAGGTGACGTTACGGCAACGCTTTAGGGGGAGCGTGCGTGTGAGGGCGCGGGTTAGTGTTAGCGTACGGGTTAGGATTAGGGGACGGGTGAGGGTCAGGCTTCGGGGAAGGGTTAGGGCTAGTGTTCGGGCTAGGGTTAGGGTTAGGTGACGGGGACGGTTTAGGGTCCAGGTGAGGGTACGGCAACGCTTTAGGGGGAGCGTGCGTGTGAGGGCGCGGGTTAGTGTTAGCGTACGGGTTAGGATTAGGGGACGGGTGAGGGTCAGGCTTCGGGGAAGTGTTAGGGTTAGGGTTCTGGCTGGGGTTAGGGTTAGGGGACGGGGACGGTTTAGGGTCCAGGTGAGGGTTCGGCCACGCTTTAGGGGGAGCGTGCGTGTGAGGGCGCGGGTTAGAGTTAGCGTACGGGTTAGGATTAGGGCACGGGTGAGGGTCAGGCTTCGGGGAAGGGTTAGGGTTAGGGTTCGGGCTAGGTTTAGGGTTAGGGGATGGGGACGGTTTAGGGTCCAGGTGAGGGTACGGCAACGCTGTAGGGGGAGCGTGCGTGTGAGGGCGTGGGTTAGTGTTAGCGTACGGGTTAGGATTAGGGCACGGGTGAGGGTCAGGCTTCGGGGAAGGGTTAGGGTTAGGGTTCGGGCTAGGGTTAGGGTTAGGGGACGGGGACGGTTTAGGGTCCAGGTGAGGGTACGGCAACGCTTTAGGGGGAGCGTGCGTGTGAGGGCGCGGGTTACTGTTAGCGTACGTGTTAGGATTAGGGGACGGGTGAGGGTCAGGCTTCGGGGAAGGGTTAGGGTTAGGGTTCAGGCTAGGGTTAGGGTTAGGGGACAGGGACGGTTTAGGGTCCAGGTGAGGGTACGGCAACGCTTTAGGGGGAGCGTGCGTGTGAGGGCGCGGGTTAGTGTTAGCGTACGGGTTAGGATTAGGGGACGGTTGAGGGTCAGGCTTCGGGGAAGGGTTAGGGCTAGTGTTCGGGCTAGGGTTAGGGTTAGGGTTAGGGGACGGTTTAGGGTCCAGGTGAGGGTACGGCAACGCTTTAGGGGGAGCGTGCGTGTGAGGGCGCGGGTTAGTGTTAGCGTACAGGTTAGGATTAGGGGACGGGTGAGGGTCAGGCTTCGGGGAAGGGTTAGGGTTACGGTTCGGGCTAGGGTTAGGGTTAGGGGACGGGGACGGTTTAGGGTCCAGGTGAGGGTATGGCAACGCTTTAGGGGGAGCGTGCGTGTGAGGGCGCGGGTTAGTGTTAGCGTACGGGTTAGGATTAGGGCACGGGTGAGGGTCAGGCTTCGGGGAAGGGTTAGGGTTAGGGTTCGGGCTAGGGTTAGGGTTAGGGGATGGGTACGGTTTAGGGTCCAGGTGAGGGTACGGCAACGCTTTAGGGGGAGCGTGCATGTGAGGGCGCGGGTTAGTGTTAGCGTACGGGTTAGGATTAGGGCACGGGTGAGGGTCAGGCTTCGGGGAAGGGTTAGGGTTAGGGTTCGGGCTAGGGTTAGGGTTAGGGGACGGGGACGGTTTAGGGTCCAGGTGAGGGTACGGCAACGCTTTAGGGGGAGCGTGCGTGTGAGGGTGCGGGTTACTGTTAGCGTACGCATTAGGATTAGGGGACGGGTGAGTGTCAGGCTTCGGGGAAGGGTTAGGGTTAGGGTTCGGGCTAGGGTTAGGGTTAGGGGACGGGGACTGTTTAGGGTCCAGGTGAGGGTACGGCAACGCTTTAAGGGGAGCGTGCGTGTGAGGGCGCGGGTTACTGTTAGCGTACGGGTTAGGATTAGGGGACGGGTGAGGGTCAGGCTTCGGGGAAGGGTTAGGGTTAGGGTTCGGGCTAGGGTTAGGGTTAAGGGACGAGGACGGTTTAGGGTCCAGGTGAGGGTACGGCAACGCTTTAGGGGGAGCGCGCGTGTGAGGGTGGGGGTTAGTGTTAGCGTACGGGTTAGGATTAGGGGACGGGTGAGGGTCAGGTTTCGGGGAAGGGTTAGGGTTAGGGTTCGGGCTAGGGTTAGGGTTAGGGGACGGGGACGGTTTAGGTTCCAGGTGAGGGTACCTCAACGCTGTAGGGGGAGCGTGCGTGTGAGGGCGCGGGTTAGTGTTAGCGTACGGGTTAGGATTAGGGCACGGGTGAGGGTCAGGCTTCGGGGAAGGGTTAGGGTTAGGGTTCGGGCTAGGGTTAGGGTTAGGGGACGGGGACGGTTTAGGGTCCAGGTGAGGGTACGGCAACGCTTTAGGGGGAGCGTGCGTGTGAGGGCGCGGGTTAGTGTTAGCGTACGGGTTAGGATTAGGGGACGGGTGAGGGTCAGGCTTCGGGGAAGGGTTAGGGTTAGGGTTCGGGCTAGGGTTAGGGTTAGGGGATGGGGACAGTTTAGGGTCCAGGTGAGGGTACGGCAACGCTTTATGGGGAGCGTGCGTGTGAGGTCGCGGGTTAGTGTTAGCGTACGGGTTAGGATTAGGGGACGGGTGAGGGTCAGGTTTCGGGGAAGGGTTAGGGTTAGGGTTCGGGCTAGGGTTAGGGTTAGGGGACGGGGACGGTTTAGGGTCCAGGTGAGGGTACGGCAACGCTTCAGGGGGAGCGTGCGTGTGAGGTCGCGGGTTAGTGTTAGCGTACGGGTTAGGATTAGGGCACGGGTGAGGGTCAGGCTTCGGGGAAGGGTTAGGGTTAGGGTTCGGGCTAGGGTTAGGGTTAGGGGACGGGGACGGTTTAGGGTCCAGGTGAGGGTACGGCAACTCTTTAGGGGGAGCGTGCGTGTGAGGGCGCGGGTTAGTGTTAGCGTACGTGTTAGGATTAGGGGACGGGTGAGGGTCAGGCTTCGGGGAAGGGTTAGGGTTAGGGTTCGGGCTAGGGTTAGGGTTAGGGGACGGGGACGGTTTAGGGTCCAGGTGAGGGTACGGCAACGCTTTAGGGGGAGCGTGCGTGTGAGGGCGCGGGTTAGTGTTAGCGTACGGGTTAGGATTAGGGCACGGGTGAGGGTCAGGCTTCGGGGAAGGGTTAGGGTTAGGGTTCGGGCTAGGGTTAGGGTTAGGGTATGGGGACGGTTTAGGGTCCAGGTGAGGGTACGGCAACGCTTTAGGGGGAGTGTGCGTGTGAGGGCGCGGGTTAGTGTTAGCGTACGGGTTAGGATTAGGGGACGGGTGAGGGTCAGGCTTCGGGGAAGGGTTAGGATTAGGGTTCGGGCTAGGGTAAGGGTTACGGGACGGGGACGGTTTAGGGTCCAGGTGAGGGTACCTGAACGCTGTAGGGGGAGCGTGCGTGTGAGGGCGCGGGTTAGTGTTAGCGTACGGGTTAGGATTAGGGCACGGGTGAGAGTCAGGCTTTGGGGAAGGGTTAGGGTTAGGGTTAGGGCTAGGGTTAGGGTTAGGGGACGGGGACGGTTTAGGGTCCAGGTGAGGGTACGGCAACGCTTTAGGGGGAGCGTGCGTGTAAGGGCGCGGGTTACTGTTAGCCTATGGGTTAGGATTAGGGGACGGGTGAGGGTCAGGCTTCGGGGAAGGGTTAGGGTTAGGGTTCGGGCTAGGTTTAGGGTTAAGGGACGGGGACGGTTTAGGATCCAGGTGAGGGTACGGCAACGCTTTAGGGGGAGCGTGCGTGTGAGGGCGCGGGTTAGTGTTAGCGTACGGGTTAGGATTAGGGGACGGGTGAGGATCAGGCTTCGGGGAAGGGTTAGGGTTAGGGTTCGGGCTAGGGTTAGGGTTAGGGGACGGGGACGGTTTAGGGTCCAGGTGAGGGTACAGCAACGCTTTAGGGGGAGCGTGCGTGTGAGGGCGCGGGTTAGTGTTAGCGTACGGGTTAGGATTAGGCGACGGGTGAGGGTCAGGCTTCGGGGAAGGGTTAGGGTTAGGGTTGGTAATAGGGTTAGGGTTAGGGGACGGGGACGGTTTAGGGTCCAGGTGAGGGTACGGCAACGCTTTAGGGGTAGCGCGCGTGTGAGGGCGCGGGTTAGTGTTAGTGTACGGGTTAGGATTAGGGGACGGGTGAGGGTCAGGCTTCGGGGAAGGGCTAGGGTTATGGTTCGGGCTAGGGTTAGGGTTAGGGGACGGGGACAGTTTAGGGTCCAGGTGAGGGTACGGCAACGCTTTAGGGGGAGCGTGCGTGTGAGGGCGCGGGTTACTGTTAGCGTACGTGTTAGGATTAGGGCACGGGTGAGGGTCAGGATTCGGGGAAGTGTTAGGGTTAGGGTTCGGGCTAGGGTTAGGGTTAGGGGATGGGGACGGTTTAGGGTCCAGGTGAGGGTACGCTAACGCTTTAGGGGGAGCGTGCGTGTGAGGGCGTGGGTTAGTGTTAGCGTACGGGTTAGGATTAGGGGACGGGTGAGGGTCAGGGTTCGGGGAAGGGTTAGGGCTAGTGTTCGGGCTAGGGTTAGGGTTAGGGTTAGGGGACGGTTTAGGGTCCAGGTGAGGGTACGGCAACGCTTTAGGGGGAGCGTGCGTGTGAGGGCGCGGGTTAGTGTTAGCGTACAGGTTAGGATTAGGGGACGGGTGAGGGTCAGGCTTCGGGGAAGGGTTAGGGTTAGGGTTCGGTCTAGGGTTAGGGTTAGGGGACGGGGACGGTTTAGAGTCCAGGTGAGGGTACGGCAACGCTTTAGGGGTAGCGTGCGTGTGAGGGCGCGGGTTAGTGTTAGAGTACGGGTTAGGATTAGGGGACGGGTGAGGGTCAGGCTTCGGGGAAGGGTTAGGGCTAGTTTTCGGGCTAGGGTTAGGTGTAGGGGACGGGGACGGTTTAGGGTCCAGGTGAGGGTACGGCAACGCTTTAGGGGGAGCGTGCGTGTGAGGGCGCGGGTTAGTGTTAGCGTACGGGTTAGGATTAGGGGACGGGTGAGGGTCAGGCTTCGGGGAAGGGTTAGGGCTAGTGTTCGGGCTAGGGTTAGGGTTAGGGGACGGGGACGGTTTAGGGTCCAGGTGAGGGTACGGCAACGCTTTAGGGGGAGCGTGCGTGTGAGGGCGCGGGTTAGTGTTAGCGTACGGGTTAGGATTAGGGGACGGGTGAGGGTCAGGCTTCGGGGAAGTGTTAGGGTTAGGGTTCTGGCTGGGGTTAGGGTTAGGGGACGGGGACGGTTTAGGGTCCAGGTGAGGGTTCGGCAACGCTTTAGGGGGAGCGTGCGTGTGAGGGCGCGTGTTAGAGTTAGCGTACGTGTTAGGATTAGGGCACGGGTGAGGGTCAGGCTTCGGGGAAGGGTTAGGGTTAGGGTTCGGGCTAGGGTTAGGGTTAGGGGATGGGGACGGTTTAGGGTCCAGGTGAGGGTACGGCAACGCTTTAGGGGGAGCGTGCGTGTGAGGGCGCGGGTTAGTGTTAGCGTACGGGTTAGGATTAGGGGACGGGTGAGGGTCAGGCTTCGGGGAAGGGTTAGGGTTAGGGTTCGGGCTAGGGTTAGGGTTAGGGGACGGGGACGGTTTAGGGTCCAGCTGAGGGTACGGCAACGCTTTAGGGGGAGCGTGCGTGTGAGGGCGCGGGTTAGTGTTAGCGTACGGGTTAGGATTAGGGGACGGGTGAGGGTCAGGCTTCGGAGAAGGGTTAGGGGCAGGGTTCGGGCTAGGGTTAGGGTTAGGGGACGGGAATGGTTTAGGGTCAAGGTGAGGGTACGGCAACTCTTTAGGGGGAGCGTGCGTGTGAGGGCGCGGGTTAGTGTTAGCGTACGGGTTAGGATTAGGGCACGGGTGAGGGTCAGGCTTCGGGGAAGGGTTAGGGCTAGTGTTCGGGCTAGGGTTAGGGTTAGGGGACGGGGACGGTTTACGGTCCAGGTGAGGGTACGGCAACGCTTTAGGGGGAGCGTGCGTGTGAGGGCGCGGGTTAGTGTTAGCGTACGGGTTAGGATTAGGGCACGGGTGAGGGTCAGGCTTCGGGGAAGGGTTAGGGTTAGGGTTCGGGCTAGGGTTAGGGTTAGGGGACGGGGACGGTTTAGGGTCCAGGTGAGGGTACGGCAACGCTTTAGGGGGAGCGTGCGTGTGAGGGCGCGGGTTACTGTTAGCGTACGTGTTAGGATTAGGGGACGGGTGAGGGTCAGGCTTCGGGGAAGGGTTAGGGTTAGGGTTCAGGCTAGGGTTAGGGTTAGGGGACGGGGACGGTTTAGGGTCCAGGTGAGGGTACGGCAACGCTTTAGGGGGAGCGTGCGTGTGAGGGCGCGGGTTAGTGTTAGCGTACGGGTTAGGATTAGGGGACGGTTGAGGGTCAGGCTTCGGGGAAGGGTTAGGGCTAGTGTTCGGGCTAGGGTTAGGGTTAGGGTTAGGGGACGGTTTAGGGTCCAGGTGAGGGTACGGCAACGCTTTAGGGGGAGCGTGCGTGTGAGGGCGCGGGTTAGTGTTAGCGTACAGGTTAGGATTAGGGGACGGGTGAGGGTCAGGCTTCGGGGAAGGGTTAGGGTTACGGTTCGGGCTAGGGTTAGGGTTAGGGGACGGGGACGGTTTAGGGTCCAGGTGAGGGTATGGCAACGCTTTAGGGGGAGCGTGCGTGTGAGGGCGCGGGTTAGTGTTAGCGTACGGGTTAGGATTAGGGCACGGGTGAGGGTCAGGCTTCGGGGAAGGGTTAGGGTTAGGGTTCGGGCTAGGGTTAGGGTTAGGGGATGGGTACGGTTTAGGGTCCAGGTGAGGGTACGGCAACGCTTTAGGGGGAGCGTGCATGTGAGGGCGCGGGTTAGTGTTAGCGTACGGGTTAGGATTAGGGCACGGGTGAGGGTCAGGCTTCGAGGAAGGGTTAGGGTTAGGGTTCGGGCTAGGGTTAGGGTTAGGGGACGGGGACGGTTTAGGGTCCAGGTGAGGGTACGGCAACGCTTTAGGGGGAGCGTGCGTGTGAGGGTGCGGGTTACTGTTAGCGTACGCGTTAGGATTAGGGGACGGGTGAGTGTCAGGCTTCGGGGAAGGGTTAGGGTTAGGGTTCGGGCTAGGGTTAGGGTTAGGGGACGGGGACTGTTTAGGGTCCAGGTGAGGGTACGGTAACGCTTTAAGGGGAGCGTGCGTGTGAGGGCGCGGGTTACTCTTAGCGTACGGGTTAGGATTAGGGGACGGGTGAGGGTCAGGCTTCGGGGAAGGGTTAGGGTTAGGGTTCGGGCTAGGGTTAGGGTTACGGGACGAGGACGGTTTAGGGTCCAGGTGAGGGTACGGCAACGCTTTAGGGGGAGCGCGCGTGTGAGGGTGCGGGTTAGTGTTAGCGTACGGGTTAGGATTAGGGGACGGGTGAGGGTCAGGTTTCGGGGAAGGGTTAGGGTTAGGGTTCGGGCTAGGGTTAGGGTTAGGGGACGGGGACGGTTTAGGGTCCAGGTGAGGGTACCTCAACGCTGTAGGGGGAGCGTGCGTGTGAGGGCGCGGGTTAGTGTTAGCGTACGGGTTAGGATTAGGGCACGGGTGAGAGTCAGGCTTTGGGGAAGGGTTAGGGTTAGGGTTAGGGCTAGGGTTAGGGTTAGGGGACGGGGACGGTTTAGGGTCCAGGTGAGGGTACGGCAACGCTTTAGGGGGAGCGTGCGTGTGAGGGCGCGGGTTACTGTTAGCCTATGGGTTAGGATTAGGGGACGGGTGAGGGTCAGGCTTCGGGGAAGGGTTAGGGTTAGGGTTCGGGCTAGGTTTAGGGTTAAGGGACGGGGACGGTTTAGGATCCAGGTGAGGGTACGGCAACGCTTTAGGGGGAGCGTGCGTGTGAGGGCGCGGGTTAGTGTTAGCGTACGGGTTAGGATTAGGGGACGGGTGAGGGTCAGGCTTCGGGGAAGGGTTAGGGTTAGGGTTGGTAATAGGGTTAGGGTTAGGGGACGGGGACGGTTTAGGGTCCAGGTGAGGGTACGGCAACGCTTTAGGGGTAGTGTGCGTGTGAGGGCGCGGGTTAGTGTTAGAGTACGGGTTAGGATTAGGGGACGGGTGAGGGTCAGGCTTCGGGGAAGGGTTAGGGCTAGTGTTCGGGCTAGGGTTAGGTGTAGGGGACGGGGACGGTTTAGGGTCCAGGTGAGGGTACGGCAACGCTTTAGGGGGAGCGTGCGTGTGAGGGCGCGGGTTAGTGTTAGCGTACGGGTTAGGATTAGGGGACGGGTGAGGGTCAGGCTTCGGGGAAGGGTTAGGGTTAGGGTTCGGGCTAGGGTTAGGGTTAGGGGACGGGGACGGTTTAGGGTCCAGGTGACGTTACGGCAACGCTTTAGGGGGAGCGTGCGTGTGAGGGCGCGGGTTAGTGTTAGCGTACGGGTTAGGATTAGGGCACGGGTGAGGGTCAGGCTTCGGGGAAGGGTTAGGGCTAGTGTTCGGGCTAGGGTTAGGGTTAGGGGACGGGGACGGTTTAGGGTCCAGGTGAGGGTACGGCAACGCTTTAGGGGGAGCGTGCGTGTGAGGGCGCGGGTTAGTGTTAGCGTACGGGTTAGGATTAGGGGACGGGTGAGGGTCAGGCTTCGGGGAAGTGTTAGGGTTAGGGTTCTGGCTGGGGTTAGGGTTAGGGGACGGGGACGGTTTAGGGTCCAGGTGAGGGTTCGGCAACGCTTTAGGGGGAGCGTGCGTGTGAGGGCGCGGGTTAGAGTTAGCGTACGTGTTAGGATTAGGGGACGGGTGAGGGTCAGGCTTCGGGGAAGGGTTAGGGTTAGGGTTCGGGCTAGGGTTAGGGTTAGGGGATGGGGACGGTTTAGGGTCCAGGTGAGGGTACGGCAACGCTTTAGGGGGAGCGTGCGTGTGAGGGCGCGGGTTAGTGTTAGCGTACGGGTTAGGATTAGGGCACGGGTGAGGGTCAGGCTTCGGGGAAGGGTTAGGGTTAGGGTTCGGGCTAGGGTTAGGGTTAGGGGATGGGTACGGTTTAGGGTCCAGGTGAGGGTACGGCAACGCTTTAGGGGGAGCGTGCGTGTGAGGGCGCGGGTTAGTGTTAGCGTACGGGTTAGGATTAGGGCACGGGTGAGGGTCAGGCTTCGGGGAAGGGTTAGGGTTAGGGTTCGGGCTAGGGTTAGGGTTAGGGGACGGGGACGGTTTAGGGTCCAGGTGAGGGTACGGCAACGCTTTAGGGGGAGCGTGCGTGTGAGGGTGCGGGTTACTGTTAGCGTACGCGTTAGGATTAGGGCACGGGTGAGGGTCAGGCTTCGGGGAAGGGTTAGGGCTAGTGTTCGGGCTAGGGTTAGGGTTAGGGGACGGGGACGGTTTACGGTCCAGGTGAGGGTACGGCAACGCTTTAGGGGGAGCGTGCGTGTGAGGGCGCGGGTTAGTGTTAGCGTACGGGTTAGGATTAGGGCACGGGTGAGGGTCAGGCTTCGGGGAAGGGTTAGGGTTAGGGTTCGGGCTAGGGTTAGGGTTAGGGGATGGGTACGGTTTAGGGTCCAGGTGAGGGTACGGCAACGCTTTAGGGGGAGCGTGCATGTGAGGGCGCGGGTTAGTGTTAGCGTACGGGTTAGGATTAGGGGACGGTTGAGGGTCAGGCTTCGGGGAAGGGTTAGGGCTAGTGTTCGGGCTAGGGTTAGGGTTAGGGTTAGGGGACGGTTTAGGGTCCAGGTGAGGGTACGGCAACGCTTTAGGGGGAGCGAGCGTGTGAGGGCGCGGGTTAGTGTTAGCGTACGGGTTAGGATTAGGGCACGGGTGAGGGTCAGGCTTCGGGGAAGGGTTAGGGTTAGGGTTCGGGCTAGGGTTAGCGTTAGGGGATGGGTACGGTTTAGGGTCCAGGTGAGGGTACGGCAACGCTTTAGGGGGAGCGTGCATGTGAGGGCGCGGGTTAGTGTTAGCGTACGGGTTAGGATTAGGGGACGGGTGAGGGTCAGGCTTCGGGGAAGGGTTAGGGTTAGGGTTCGGGCTAGGGTTAGGGTTAGGGGACGGGGACTGTTTAGGGCCCAGGTGAGGGTACGGCAACGCTTTAAGGGGAGCGTGCGTGTGAGGGTGCGGGTTACTGTTAGCGTACGGGTTAGGATTAGGGGACGGGTGAGGGTCAGGCTTCGGGGAAGGGTTAGGGTTAGGGTTCGGGCTAGGGTTAGGGTTACGGGACGAGGACGGTTTAGGGTCCAGGTGAGGGTACGGCAACGCTTTAGGGGGAGTGTGCGTGTGAGGGCGAGGGTTAGTGTTAGCGTACGGGTTAGGATTAGGGGACAGGGGAGGGTCAGGCTTCGGGGAAGGGTTAGGGTTAGGGTTCGGGCTAGGGTTAGGGTTAGGGGACGGGGACGGTTTAGGGTCCAGGTGAGGGTACGGCAACGCTTTAGGGGGAGCGTGCGTGTGAGGGCGCGGGTTAGTGTTAGCGTACGGGTTAGGATTAGGGGACGGGTGAGGGTCAGGCTTCGGGGAAGTGTTAGGGTTAGGGTTCTGGCTGGGGTTAGGGTTAGGGGACGGGGACGGTTTAGGGTCCAGGTGAGGGTTCGGCAACGCTTTAGGGGGAGCGTGCGTGTGAGGGCGCGGGTTAGAGTTAGCGTACGTGTTAGGATTAGGGGACGGGTGAGGGTCAGGCTTCGGGGAAGGGTTAGGGTTAGGGTTCGGGCTAGGGTTAGGGTTAGGGGATGGGGACGGTTTAGGGTCCAGGTGAGGGTACGGCAACGCTTTAGGGGGAGCGTGCGTGTGAGGGCGCGGGTTAGTGTTAGCGTACGGGTTAGGATTAGGGCACGGGTGAGGGTCAGGCTTCGGGGAAGGGTTAGGGTTAGGGTTCGGGCTAGGGTTAGGGTTAGGGGATGGGTACGGTTTAGGGTCCAGGTGAGGGTACGGCAACGCTTTAGGGGGAGCGTGCGTGTGAGGGCGCGGGTTAGTGTTAGCGTACGGGTTAGGATTAGGGCACGGGTGAGGGTCAGGCTTCGGGGAAGGGTTAGGGTTAGGGTTCGGGCTAGGGTTAGGGTTAGGGGACGGGGACGGTTTAGGGTCCAGGTGAGGGTACGGCAACGCTTTAGGGGGAGCGTGCGTGTGAGGGTGCGGGTTACTGTTAGCGTACGCGTTAGGATTAGGGCACGGGTGAGGGTCAGGCTTCGGGGAAGGGTTAGGGCTAGTGTTCGGGCTAGGGTTAGGGTTAGGGGACGGGGACGGTTTACGGTCCAGGTGAGGGTACGGCAACGCTTTAGGGGGAGCGTGCGTGTGAGGGCGCGGGTTAGTGTTAGCGTACGGGTTAGGATTAGGGCACGGGTGAGGGTCAGGCTTCGGGGAAGGGTTAGGGTTAGGGTTCGGGCTAGGGTTAGGGTTAGGGGATGGGTACGGTTTAGGGTCCAGGTGAGGGTACGGCAACGCTTTAGGGGGAGCGTGCATGTGAGGGCGCGGGTTAGTGTTAGCGTACGGGTTAGGATTAGGGGACGGTTGAGGGTCAGGCTTCGGGGAAGGGTTAGGGCTAGTGTTCGGGCTAGGGTTAGGGTTAGGGTTAGGGGACGGTTTAGGGTCCAGGTGAGGGTACGGCAACGCTTTAGGGGGAGCGAGCGTGTGAGGGCGCGGGTTAGTGTTAGCGTACGGGTTAGGATTAGGGCACGGGTGAGGGTCAGGCTTCGGGGAAGGGTTAGGGTTAGGGTTCGGGCTAGGGTTAGCGTTAGGGGATGGGTACGGTTTAGGGTCCAGGTGAGGGTACGGCAACGCTTTAGGGGGAGCGTGCATGTGAGGGCGCGGGTTAGTGTTAGCGTACGGGTTAGGATTAGGGGACGGGTGAGGGTCAGGCTTCGGGGAAGGGTTAGGGTTAGGGTTCGGGCTAGGGTTAGGGTTAGGGGACGGGGACTGTTTAGGGCCCAGGTGAGGGTACGGCAACGCTTTAAGGGGAGCGTGCGTGTGAGGGTGCGGGTTACTGTTAGCGTACGGGTTAGGATTAGGGGACGGGTGAGGGTCAGGCTTCGGGGAAGGGTTAGGGTTAGGGTTCGGGCTAGGGTTAGGGTTACGGGACGAGGACGGTTTAGGGTCCAGGTGAGGGTACGGCAACGCTTTAGGGGGAGTGTGCGTGTGAGGGCGAGGGTTAGTGTTAGCGTACGGGTTAGGATTAGGGGACAGGGGAGGGTCAGGCTTCGGGGAAGGGTTAGGGTTAGGGTTCGGGCTAGGGTTAGGGTTAGGGGACGGGGACGGTTTAGGGTCCAGGTGAGGGTACGGCAACGCTTTAGGGGGAGCGTGCGTGTGAGGGCGCGGGTTAGTGTTAGCGTACGGGTTAGGATTAGGGGACGGGTGAAGGTCAGGCTTCGGGGAAGGGTTAGGGTTAGGGTTCGGGCTAGGGTTAGGGTTAGGGGACGGGGACGGTTTAGGGTCCAGGTGACGTTACGGCAACGCTTTAGGGGGAGCGTGCGTGTGAGGGCGCGGGTTAGTGTTAGCGTACGGGTTAGGATTAGGGGACGGGTGAGGGTCAGGCTTCGGGGAAGGGTTAGGGCTAGTGTTCGGGCTAGGGTTAGGGTTAGGGGACGGGAACGGTTTAGGGTCCAGGTGAGGGTACGGCAACGCTTTAGGGGGAGCGTGCGTGTGAGGGCGCGGGTTAGTGTTAGCGTACGGGTTAGGATTAGGGGACGGGTGAGGGTCAGGCTTCGGGGAAGTGTTAGGGTTAGGGTTCTTGCTGGGGTTAGGGTTAGGGGACGGGGACGGTTTAGGGTCCAGGTGAGGGTTCGGCAACGCTTTAGGGGGAGCGTGCGTGTGAGGGCGCGGGTTAGAGTTAGCGTACGGGTTTGGATTAGGGCACGGGTGAGGGTCAGGCTTCGGGGAAGGGTTAGGGTTAGGGTTCGGGCTAGGGTTAGGGTTAGGGGATGGGGACGGTTTAGGGTCCAGGTGAGGGTACGGCAACGCTGTAGGGGGAGCGTGCGTGTGAGGGCGTGGGTTAGTGTTAGCGTACGGGTTAGGATTAGGGCACGGGTGAGGGTCAGGCTTCGGGGAAGGGTTAGGGTTAGGGTTCGGGCTAGGGTTAGGGTTAGGGGACGGGGACGGTTTAGGGTCTAGGTGAGGGTACGGCAACGCTTTAGGGGGAGCGTGCGTGTGAGGGCGCGGGTTACTGTTAGCGTACGCGTTAGGATTAGGGCACGGGTGAGGGTCAGGCTTCGGGGAAGGGTTAGGGTTAGGGTTCGGGCTAGGGTTAGGGTTAGGGGACGGGGACGGTTTAGGGTCCAGGTGAGGGTACGGCAACGCTTTAGGGGGAGCGTGCGTGTGAGGGCGCGGGTTAGTGTTAGCGTACGGGTTAGGATTAGGGGACGGGTGAGGGTCAGGCTTCGGAGAAGGGTTAGGGTTAGGGTTCGGGCTAGGGTTAGGGTTAGGGGACGGGAACGGTTTAGGGTCCAGGTGAGGGTACGGCAACTCTTTAGGGGGAGCGTGCGTGTGAGGGCGCGGGTTAGTGTTAGCGTACGGGTTAGGATTAGGGGACGGGTGAGGGTCAGGCTTCGGGGAAGGGTTAGGGCTAGTGTTCGGGCTAGGGTTAGGGTTAGGGGACGGGGACGGTTTACGGTCCAGGTGAGGGTACGGCAACGCTTTAGGGGGAGCGTGCGTGTGAGGGTGCGGGTTAGTGTTAGCGTACGGGTTAGGATTAGGGGACGGGTGAGGGTCAGGCTTCGGGGAAGGGTTAGGGTTAGGTTTAGGGTTCGGGCTAGGGTTAGGGTTAGGGGACGGGGACGGTTTAGGGTCCAGGTGAGGGTACGGCAACGCTTTAGGGGGAGCGTGCGTGTGAGGGCGCGGGTTACTGTTAGCGTACGTGTTAGGATTAGGGGACGGGTGAGGGTCAGGCTTCGGGGAAGGGTTAGGTTTAGGGTTCAGGCTAGGGTTAGGGTTAGGGGACAGGGACGGTTTAGGGTCCAGGTGAGGGTACGGCAACGCTTTAGGGGGAGCGTGCGTGTGAGGGCGCGGGTTAGTGTTAGCGTACGGGTTAGGATTAGGGGACGGTTGAGGGTCAGGCTTCGGGGAAGGGTTAGGGCTAGTGTTCGGGCTAGGGTTAGGGTTAGGGTTAGGGGACGGTTTAGGGTCCAGGTGAGGGTACGGCAACGCTTTAGGGGGAGCGTGCGTGTGAGGGCGCGGGTTAGTGTTAGCGTACAGGTTAGGATTAGGGGACGGGTGAGGGTCAGGCTTCGGGGAAGGGTTAGGGTTACGGTTCGGGCTAGGGTTAGGGTTAGGGGACGGGGACGGTTTAGGGTCCAGGTGAGGGTATGGCAACGCTTTAGGGGGAGAGTGCGTGTGAGGGCGCGGGTTAGTGTTAGCGTACGGGTTAGGATTAGGGCACGGGTGAGGGTCAGGCTTCGGGGAAGGGTTAGGGTTAGGGTTCGGGCTAGGGTTAGGGTTAGGGGATGGGTACGGTTTAGGGTCCAGGTGAGGGTACGGCAACGCTTTAGGGGGAGCGTGCATGTGAGGGCGCGGGTTAGTGTTAGCGTACGGGTTAGGATTAGGGCACGGGTGAGGGTCAGGCTTCGGGGAAGGGTTAGGGTTAGGGTTCGGGCTAGGGTTAGGGTTAGGGGACGGGGACGGTTTAGGGTCCAGGTGAGGGTACGGCAACGCTTTAGGGGGAGCGTGCGTGTGAGGGTGCGGGTTACTGTTAGCGTACGCGTTAGGATTAGGGGACGGGTGAGTGTCAGGCTTCGGGGAAGGGTTAGGGTTAGGGTTCGGGCTAGGGTTAGGGTTAGGGGACGGGGACTGTTTAGGGTCCAGGTGAGGGTACGGCAACGCTTTAAGGGGAGCGTGCGTGTGAGGGCGCGGGTTACTGTTAGCGTACGGGTTAGGATTAGGGGACGGGTGAGGGTCAGGCTTCGGGGAAGGGTTAGGCTTAGGGTTCGGGCTAGGGTTAGGGTTACGGGACGAGGACGGTTTAGGGTCCAGGTGAGGGTACAGCAACGCTTTAGGGGGAGCGCGCGTGTGAGGGTGCGGGTTAGTGTTAGCGTACGGGTTAGGATTAGGGGACGGGTGAGGGTCAGGTTTCGGGGAAGGGTTAGGGTTAGGGTTCGGGCTAGGGTTAGGGTTAGGGGACGGGGGCGGTTTAGGGTCCAGGTGAGGGTACCTCAACGCTGTAGGGGGAGCGTGCGTGTGAGGGCGCGGGTTAGTGTTAGCGTACGGGTTAGGATTAGGGCACGGGTGAGGGTCAGGCTTCGGGGAAGGGTTAGGGTTAGGGTTCGGGCTAGGGTTAGGGTTAGGGGACGGGGACGGTTTAGGGTCCAGGTGAGGGTACGGCAACGCTTTAGGGGGAGCGTGCGTGTGAGGGTGCGGGTTAGTGTTAGCGTACGGGTTAGGATTAGGGGACGGGTGAGGGTCAGGCTTCGGGGAAGGGTTAGGGTTAGGGTTCGGGCTAGGGTTAGGGTTAGGGGATGGGGACAGTTTAGGGTCCAGGTGAGGGTACGGCAACGCTTTATGGGGAGCGTGCGTGTGAGGTCGCGGGTTAGTGTTAGCGTACGGGTTAGGATTAGGGGACGGGTGAGGGTCAGGTTTCGGGGAAGGGTTAGGGTTAGGGTTCGGGCTAGGGTTAGGGTTAGGGGACGGGGACGGTTTAGGGTCCAGGTGAGGGTACGGCAACGCTTTAGGGGGAGCGTGCGTGTGAGGTCGCGGGTTAGTGTTAGCGTACGGGTTAGGATTAGGGCACGGGTGAGGGTCAGGCTTCGGGGAAGGGTTACGGTTAGGGTTCGGGCTAGGGTTAGGGTTAGGGGACGGGGACGGTTTAGGGTCCAGGTGAGGGTACGGCAACGCTTTAGGGGGAGCGTGCGTGTGAGGGCGCGGGTTAGTGTTAGCGTACGGGTTAGGATTAGGGGACGGGTGAGGGTCAGGCTTCGGGGAAGGGTTAGGGTTAGGGTTCGGGCTAGGGTTAGGGTTAGGGGACGGGGACGGTTTAGGGTCCAGGTGAGGGTACGGCAACGCTTTAGGGGGAGCGTGCGTGTGAGGGCGCGGGTTAGTGTTAGCGTACGGGTTAGGATTAGGGCACGGGTGAGGGTCAGGCTTCGGGGAAGGGTTAGGGTTAGGGTTCGGGCTAGGGTTAGGGTTAGGGTATGGGGACGGTTTAGGGTCCAGGTGAGGGTACGGCAACGCTTTAGGGGGAGTGTGCGTGTGAGGGCGAGGGTTAGTGTTAGCGTACGGGTTAGGATTAGGGGACGGGTGAGGGTCAGGCTTGGGGAAGGGTTAGGATTAGGGTTCGGGCTAGGGTAAGGGTAACGGGACAGGGACGGTTTAGGGTCCAGGTGAGGGTACCTGAACGCTGTAGGGGGAGCGTGCGTGTGAGGGCGCGGGTTAGTGTTAGCGTACGGGTTAGGATTAGGGCACGGGTGAGAGTCAGGCTTTGGGGAAGGGTTAGGGTTAGGGTTAGGGCTAGGGTTAGGGTTAGGGGACGGGGACGGTTTAGGGTCCAGGTGAGGGTACGGCAACGCTTTAGGGGGAGCGTGCGTGTGAGGGCGCGGGTTACTGTTAGCCTATGGGTTAGGATTAGGGGACGGGTGAGGGTCAGGCTTCGGGAAAGGGTTAGGGTTAGGGTTCGGGCTAGGTTTAGGGTTAAGGGACGGGGACGGTTTAGGATCCAGGTGAGGGTACGGCAACGCTTTAGGGGGAGCGTGCGTGTGAGGGCGCGGGTTAGTGTTAGCGTACGGGTTAGGATTAGGGGACGGGTGAGGATCAGGCTTCGGGGAAGGGTTAGGGTTAGGGTTCGGGCTAGGGTTAGGGTTAGGGGACGGGGACGGTTTAGGGTCCAGGTGAGGGTACAGCAACGCTTTAGTGGGAGCGTGCGTGTGAGTGCGCGGGTTACTGTTAGCGTACGGGTTAGGATTAGGCGACGGGTGAGGGTCAGGCTTCGGGGAAGGGTTAGGGTTAGGGTTGGTAATAGGGTTAGGGTTAGGGGACGGGGACGGTTTAGGGTCCAGGTGAGGGTACGGCAACGCTTTAGGGGTAGCGCGCGTGTGAGGGCGCGGGTAAGTGTTAGTGTACGGGTTAGGATTAGGGGACGGGTGAGGGTCAGGCTTCGGGGAAGGGCTAGGGTTAGGGTTCGGGCTAGGGTTAGGGTTAGGGGACGGGGACAGTTTAGGGTCCAGGTGAGGGTACGGCAACGCTTTAGGGGGAGCGTGCGTGTGAGGGCGCGGGTTACTGTTAGCGTACGTGTTAGGATTAGGGCACGGGTGAGGGTCAGGATTCGGGGAAGTGTTAGGGTTAGGGTTCGGGCTAGGGTTAGGGTTAGGGGATGGGGACGGTTTAGGGTCCAGGTGAGGGTACGCCAACGCTTTAGGGGGAGCGTGCGTGTGAGGGCGTGGGTTAGTGTTAGCGTACGGGTTAGGATTAGGGGACGGGTGAGGGTCAGGCTTCGGGGAAGGGTTAGGGCTAGTGTTCGGGCTAGGGTTAGGGTTAGGGTTAGGGGACGGTTTAGGGTCCAGGTGAGGGTACGGCAACGCTTTAGGGGGAGCGTGCGTGTGAGGGCGCGGGTTAGTGTTAGCGTACAGGTTAGGATTAGGGGACGGGTGAGGGTCAGGCTTCGGGGAAGGGTTAGGGTTAGGGTTCGGTCTAGGGTTAGGGTTAGGGGACGGGGACGGTTTAGAGTCCAGGTGAGGGTACGGCAACGCTTTAGGGGTAGCGTGCGTGTGAGGGCGCGGGTTAGTGTTAGAGTACGGGTTAGGATTAGGGGACGGGTGAGGGTCAGGCTTCGGGGAAGGGTTAGGGCTAGTGTTCGGGCTAGGGTTAGGTGTAGGGGACGGGGACGGTTTAGGGTCCAGGTGAGGGTACGGCAACGCTTTAGGGGGAGCGTGCGTGTGAGGGCGCGGGTTAGTGTTAGCGTACGGGTTAGGATTAGGGGACGGGTGAGGGTCAGGCTTCGGGGAAGGGTTAGGGTTAGGGTTCGGGCTAGGGTTAGGGTTAGGGGACGGGGACGGTTTAGGGTCCAGGTGACGTTACGGCAACGCTTTAGGGGGAGCGTGCGTGTGAGGGCGCGGGTTAGTGTTAGCGTACGGGTTAGGATTAGGGGACGGGTGAGGGTCAGGCTTCGGGGAAGGGTTAGGGCTAGTGTTCGGGCTAGGGTTAGGGTTAGGGGACGGGGACGGTTTAGGGTCCAGGTGAGGGTACGGCAACGCTTTAGGGGGAGCGTGCGTGTGAGGGCACGGGTTAGTGTTAGCGTACGGGTTAGGATTAGGGGACGGGTGAGGGTCAGGCTTCGGGGAAGTGTTAGGGTTAGGGTTCTGGCTGGGGTTAGGGTTAGGGGACGGGGACGGTTTAGGGTCCAGGTGAGGGTTCGGCAACGCTTTAGGGGGAGCGTGCGTGTGAGGGCGCGGGTTAGAGTTAGCGTACGTGTTAGGATTAGGGCACGGGTGAGGGTCAGGCTTCGGGGAAGGGTTAGGGTTAGGGTTCGGGCTAGGGTTAGGGTTAGGGGATGGGTACGGTTTAGGGTCCAGGTGAGGGTACGGCAACGCTTTAGGGGGAGCGTGCATGTGAGGGCGCGGGTTAGTGTTAGCGTACGGGTTAGGATTAGGGGACGGGTGAGGGTCAGGCTTCGGGGAAGGGTTAGGGTTAGGGTTCGGGCTAGGGTTAGGGTTAGGGGACGGGGACGGTTTAGGGTCCAGGTGAGGGTACGGCAACGCTTTAGGGGGAGCGTGCGTGTGAGGGCGCGGGTTAGTGTTAGCGTACGGGTTAGGATTAGGGGACGGTTGAGGGTCAGGCTTCGGGGAAGGGTTAGGGCTAGTGTTCGGGCTAGGGTTAGGGTTAGGGTTAGGGGACGGTTTAGGGTCCAGGTGAGGGTACGGCAACGCTTTAGGGGGAGCGTGCGTGTGAGGGCGCGGGTTAGTGTTAGCGTACGGGTTAGGATTAGGGCACGGGTGAGGGTCAGGCTTCGGGGAAGGGTTAGGGTTAGGGTTCGGGCTAGGGTTAGGGTTAGGGGATGGGTACGGTTTAGGGTCCAGGTGAGGGTACGGCAACGCTTTAGGGGGAGCGTGCATGTGAGGGCGCGGGTTAGTGTTAGCGTACGGGTTAGGTTTAGGGGACGGTTGAGGGTCAGGCTTCGGGGAAGGGTTAGGGCTAGTGTTCGGGCTAGGGTTAGGGTTAGGGTTAGGGGACGGTTTAGGGTCCAGGTGAGGGTACGGCAACGCTTTAGGGGGAGCGAGCGTGTGAGGGCGCGGGTTAGTGTTAGCGTACGGGTTAGGATTAGGGCACGGGTGAGGGTCAGGCTTCGGGGAAGGGTTAGGGTTAGGGTTCGGGCTAGGGTTAGCGTTAGGGGATGGGTACGGTTTAGGGTCCAGGTGAGGGTACGGCAACGCTTTAGGGGGAGCGTGCATGTGAGGGCGCGGGTTAGTGTTAGCGTTCGGGTTAGGATTAGGGGACGGGTGAGGGTCAGGCTTCGGGGAAGGGTTAGGGTTAGGGTTCGGGCTAGGGTTAGGGTTAGGGGACGGGGACTGTTTAGGGTCCAGGTGAGGGTACGGCAACGCTTTAAGGGGAGCGTGCGTGTGAGGGTGCGGGTTACTGTTAGCGTACGGGTTAGGATTAGGGGACGGGTGAGGGTCAGGCTTCGGGGAAGGGTTAGGGTTAGGGTTCGGGCTAGGGTTAGGGTTACGGGACGAGGACGGTTTAGGGTCCAGGTGAGGGTACGGCAACGCTTTAGGGGGAGCGCGCGTGTGAGGGTGCGGGTTAGTGTTAGCGTACGGGTTAGGATTAGGGGACGGGTGAGGGTCAGGTTTCGGGGAAGGGTTAGGGTTAGGGTTCGGGCTAGGGTTAGGGTTAGGGGACGGGGAAGGTTTAGGGTCCAGGTGAGGGTACCTCAACGCTGTAGGGGGAGCGTGCGTGTGAGGGCGCGGGTTAGTGTTAGCGTACGGGTTAGGATTAGGGCACGGGTGAGGGTCAGGCTTCGGGGAAGGGTTAGGGTTAGGGTTCGGGCTAGGGTTAGGGTTAGGGGACGGGGACGGTTTAGGGTCCAGGTGAGGGTACGGCAACGCTTTAGGGGGAGTGTGCGTGTGAGGGCGCGGGTTAGTGTTAGCGTACGGGTTAGGATTAGGGGACGGGTGAGGGTCAGGCTTCGGGGAAGGGTTAGGGTTAGGGTTCGGGCTAGGGATAGGGTTAGGGGATGGGGACAGTTTAGGGTCCAGGTGAGGGTACGGCAACGCTTTATGGGGAGCGTGCGTGTGAGGTCGCGGGTTAGTGTTAGCGTACGGGTTAGGATTAGGGGACGGGTGAGGGTCAGGTTTCGGGGAAGGGTTAGGGTTAGGGTTCGGGCTAGGGTTAGGGTTAGGGGACGGGGACGGTTTAGGGTCCAGGTGAGGGTACGGCAACGCTTTAGGGGGAGCGTGCGTGTGAGGTCGCGGGTTAGTGTTAGCGTACGGGTTAGGATTAGGGCACGGGTGAGGGTCAGGCTTCGGGGAAGGGTTAGGGTTAGGGTTCGGGCTAGGGTTAGGGTTAGGGGACGGGGACGGTTTAGGGTCCAGGTGAGGGTACGGCAACGCTTTAGGGGGAGCGTGCGTGTGAGGGCGCGGGTTAGTGTTAGCGTACGTGTTAGGATTAGGGGACGGGTGAGGGTCAGGCTTCGGGGAAGGGTCAGGGTTAGGGTTCGGGCTAGGGTTAGGGTTAGGGGACGGGGACGGTTTAGGGTCCAGGTGAGGGTACGGCAACGCTTTAGGGGGAGCGTGCGTGTGAGGGCGCGGGTTAGTGTTAGCGTACGGGTTAGGATTAGGGGACGGGTGAGGGTCAGGCTTCGGGGAAGGGTTAGGGTTAGGGTTCGGGCTAGGGTTAGGGTTAGGGGACGGGGACGGTTTAGGGTCCAGGTGAGGGTACGGCAACGCTTTAGGGGGAGCGTGCGTGTGAGGGCGCGGGTTAGTGTTAGCGTACGGGTTAGGATTAGGGCACGGGTGAGGGTCAGGCTTCGGGGAAGGGTTAGGGTTAGGGTTCGGGCTAGGGTTAGGGTTAGGGGATGGGGACAGTTTAGGGTCCAGGTGAGGGTACGGCAACGCTTTAGGGGGAGCGTGCGTGTGAGGGCGCGGGTTAGTGTTAGCGTACGGGTTAGGATTAGGGGACGGGTGAGGGTCAGGCTTCGGGGAAGGGTTAGGATTAGGGTTCGGGCTAGGGTTAGGGTTAGGGGACGGGGACTGTTTAGGGTCCAGGTGAGGGTACGGCAACGGTTTAGGGGGAGCGTGCGTGTGAGGGCGCGGGTTAGTGTTAGCGTACGGGTTAGGATTAGGGGACGGGTGAGGGTCAGGCTTCGGGGAAGGGTTAGGGTTAGGGTTAGGGTTCGGGCTAGGGTTAGGGTTAGGGGACGGGGACGGTTTAGGGTCCAGGTGAGGGTACGGCAACGCTTTAGGGGGAGCGTGCGTGTGAGGGCGCGGGTTAGTGTTAGCGTACAGGTTAGGATTAGGGGACGGGTGAGGGTCAGGCTTCGGGGAAGTGTTAGGGTTAGGGTTCGGGCTAGGGTTAGGGTTAGGGGACGGGGACGGTTTAGGGTCCAGGTGAGGGTAGGGCAACGCTTTAGGGGGAGCGTGCGTGTGAGGGCGCGGGTTAGTGTTAGCGTACGGGTTAGGATTAGGGGAAGGGTGAGGGTCAGGCTTCGGGGAAGGGTTAGGGTTAGGGTTCGGGCTAGGGTTAGGGTTAGGGGACGGGGACGGTTTAGGGTCCAGGTGAGGGTACGGCAACGCTTTAGGGGGAGCGTTCGTGTGAGGTCGCGGGTGAGTTTTAGCGTACGGGTTAGGATTAGGGCACGGGTTAGGGTCAGGCTTCGGGGAAGGGTTAGGGCTAGGGTTCGGGTTAGGTTTAGGGTTAGGGGCCGGGGAAGGTTTAGGGTCCAGGTGAGGGTACGGCAACGCTTTAGGGGGAGCGTGCGTGTGAGGGCGTGGGTTAGTGTTAGCGTACGGGTTAGAATTAGGGCACGGGTGAGGGTCAGGCTTCGGGGAAGGGTTAGGGTTAGGGTTCGGGCTAGGGTTAGGGTTAGGGGACGGGGACGGTTTAGGGTCCAGGTGAGGGTACGGCAACACTTTAGGGGGAGCGTGCGTGTGAGGGCGCGGGTTAGTGTTAGCGTACGGGTTAGGATTAGGGGACGGGTGAGGGTCAGGCTTCGGGGAAGGCTTAGGGTTAGGGTTCGGGCTAGGGTTAGGGTTAGGGGACGGGGACGGTTTAGGGTCCAGGTGAGGGTACGGCAACGCTTTAGGGGGAGCGTGCGTGTGAGGGCGCGGGTTAGTGTTAGCGTACGGGTTAGGATTAGGGGACGGGTGAGGGTCAGGCTTCGGGGAAGGGTTAGGGTTAGGGTTGGTGCTAGGGTTAGGGTTAGGGGAAGGGGACGGTTTAGGGTCCAGGTGAGGGTACGGCAACGCTTTAGGGGGAGCGCGCGTGTTAGGGCACGGGTTAGTGTTAGCGTACGGGTTAGGATTAGGGGACGGGTGAGGGTCAGGCTTCGGGGAAGGGTTAGGGTTAGGGTTCGGGCTAGGGTTAGGGTTAGGGGACGGGGACGGTTTAGGGTCCAGGTGAGGGTACGGCAACGCTTTAGGGGGAGCGTGCGTGTGAGGGCGCGGATAGTGTTAGAGTACGGGTTAGGATTAGGGGACGGGTGAGGGTCAGGCTTCGGGGAAGGGTTAGGGTTAGGGTTCGGGCTAGGGTTAGGGTTAGGGACGGGGACGGTTTAGGGTCCAGGTGAGGGTACGGCAACGCTTTAGGGGAAGCGTGCGTGTGAGGGCGCGGGTTAGTGTTAGCGTACGGGTTAGGATTAGGGGACGGGTGAGGGTCAGGCTTCGGGGAAGGGTTAGGGTTAGGGTTCGGGCTAGGGTTAGGGTTTAGGGACGGGGACGGTTTAGGGTCCAGGTGAGGGTACGGCAACGCTTTAGGAGGAGCGTGCGTGTGAGGGCGCGGGTTAGTGTTAGCGTACGGGTTAGGATTAGGGGACGGGTGAGGGTCAGGCTTCGGGGAAGGGTTAGGGTTAGGGTTCGGGCTAGGGTTAGGGTTAGGGGACGGGGACGGTTTAGGGTCCAGGTGAGGGTACGGCAACGCTTGAGGGGGAGAGTGCGTGTGAGGGCGCCGGTTAGTGTTAGCGTACAGGTTAGGATTAGGGGACGGGTGAGGGTCAGGCTTCGGGGAAGGGTTAGGTTTAGGGTTCGGGCTAGGGTTAGGGCTAGGGGACCGGAACGGTTTAGGGTCCAGGTGAGGGTACGGCAACGCTTTAGGGGGAGCGTGCGTGTGAGGGCGTGGGTTAGTGTTAGCGTACGGGTTAGGATTAGGGGACGGGTGAGGGTCAGGTTTCGGGGAAGTGTTAGGGTTAGGGTTCGGGCTAGGGTTAGGGTTAGGGGACGGGGACGGTTTAGGGTCTACGTGAGGGTACGACAACGCTTTAGGGGGAGCGTGCGTGTGAGGGCGCAGGTTAGTGTTAGCGTACGGGTTAGGATTAAGGGACGGGTGAGGGTCAGGCTTCGGGGAAGGGTTAGGGTTAGGGTTCGGGCTAGGGTTAGGGTTAGGGGATGGGGACGGTTTAGGGTCCAGGTGAGGGTACGGCAACGCTTATGGGGAGCGTGCGTGTGAGGGCGCGGGTTAGTGTTAGCGTACTGGTTAGGATTAGGGGACGGGTGAGGGTCAGGCTTCGGGGAAGGGTTAGGGTTAGGGTTCGGGCTAGGGTTAGGGTTAGGGGACGGGACGGTTTAGGGTCCAGGTGAGGGTACGGCAACGCTTTAGGGGGAGCGTGCGTGTGAGGGCGCGGGTTAGTGTTAGCGTACGGGTTAGGATTAGGGCACGGGTGAGGGTCAGGCTTCGGGGAAGGGTTAGGGTTAGGGTTCGGGCTAGGGTTAGGGTTAGGGGACGGGGACGGTTTAGGGTCCAGGTGAGGGTACGGCAACGCTTTAGGGGGAGCGTGCGTGTGAGGGCGCGGGTTAGTGTTAGCGTATGGTTTAGGATTAGGGCACGGGTGAGGGTCAGGCTTCGGGGAAGGGTTAGGGTTAGGGTTCGGGCTACGGTTAGGGTTAGGGGACGGGGACGGTTTAGGGTCCAGATGAGGGTACGGGAACGCTTTAGGGGGAGCGTGCGTGTGAGGGCGCGGGTTAGTGTTAACGTACGGGTTAGGATTAGGGGACGGGTGAGGGTCAGGCTTCGGGGAAGGGTTAGGGTTAGGGTTCGGGCTAGGGTTAGGGTTAGGGGACGGGGACGGTTTAGGGTCCAGGTGAGGGTACAGCAACGCTTTAGGGGGAGCGTGCGTGTGAGGGCGCTGGTTAGTGTTAGCGTACAGGTTAGGATTAGGGGACGGGTGAGGGTCAGGCTTCGGGGAAGGGTTAGGTTTAGGGTTCGGGCTAGGGTTAGGGTTAGGGGACCGGGACGGTTTAGGGTCCAGGTGAGCGTACGGCAACGCTTTAGGGGGAGCGTGCCTGTGAGGGCGTGGGTTAGTGTTAGCGTACGGGTTAGGATTAGGGGACGGGTGAGGGTCAGGTTTCGGGGAAGGGTTAGGGTTAGGGTTCGGGCTAGGGTTAGGGATAGGGGACGGGGACGGTTTCGGGTCCAGGTGAGGGTACGGCAACGCTTTAGGGGGAGCGTGCGTGTGAGGGCGCGGGTTAGTGTTAGCGTACAGGTTAGGATTGGGGACGGGTGAGGGTCAGGCTTCGGGGAAGTGTTAGGGTTAGGGTTCGGGCTAGGGTTAGGGTTAGGGGACGGGGACGGTTTAGGGTCCAGGTGAGGGTAGGGCAACGATTTAGGGGGAGCGTGCGTGTGAGGGCGCGGGTTAGTGTTAGCGTACGGGTTAGGATTAGGGGAAGGGTGAGGGTCAGGCTTCGGGGAAGGGTTAGGGTTAGGGTTCGGGCTAGGGTTAGGGTTAGGGGACGGGGACGGTTTAGGGTCCAGGTGAGGGTACGGCAACGCTTTAGGGGGAGCGTTCGTGTGAGGTCGCGGGTGAGTTTTAGCGTACGGGTTAGGATTAGGGCACGGGTTAGGGTCAGGCTTCGGGGAAGGGTTAGGGCTAGGGTTCGGGTTAGGTTTAGGGTTAGGGGCCGGGGAAGGTTTAGGGTCCAGGTGAGGGTACGGCAACGCTTTAGGGGGAGCGTGCGTGTGAGGGCGTGGGTTAGTGTTAGCGTACGGGTTAGAATTAGGGCACGGGTGAGGGTCAGGCTTCGGGGAAGGGTTAGGGTTAGGGTTCGGGCTAGGGTTAGGGTTAGGGGACGGGGACGGTTTAGGGTCCAGGTGAGGGTACGGCAACACTTTAGGGGGAGCGTGCGTGTGAGGGCGCGGGTTAGTGTTAGCGTACGGGTTAGGATTAGGGGACGGGTGAGGGTCAGGCTTCGGGGAAGGCTTAGGGTTAGGGTTCGGGCTAGGGTTAGGGTTAGGGGACGGGGACGGTTTAGGGTCCAGGTGAGGGTACGGCAACGCTTTAGGGGGAGCGTGCGTGTGAGGGCGCGGGTTAGTGTTAGCGTACGGGTTAGGATTAGGGGACGGGTGAGGGTCAGGCTTCGGGGAAGGGTTAGGGTTAGGGTTGGTGCTAGGGTTAGGGTTAGGGGAAGGGGACGGTTTAGGGTCCAGGTGAGGGTACGGCAACGCTTTAGGGGGAGCGCGCGTGTTAGGGCACAGGTTAGTGTTAGCGTACGGGTTAGGATTAGGGGACGGGTGAGGGTCAGGCTTCGGGGAAGGGTTAGGGTTAGGGTTCGGGCTAGGGTTAGGGTTAGGGGACGGGGACGGTTTAGGGTCCAGGTGAGGGTACGGCAACGCTTTAGGGGGAGCGTGCGTGTGAGGGCGCGGATAGTGTTAGAGTACGGGTTAGGATTAGGGGACGGGTGAGGGTCAGGCTTCGGGGAAGGGTTAGGGTTAGGGTTCGGGCTAGGGTTAGGGTTAGGGACGGGGACGGTTTAGGGTCCAGGTGAGGGTACGGCAACGCTTTAGGGGAAGCGTGCGTGTGAGGGCGCGGGTTAGTGTTAGCGTACGGGTTAGGATTAGGGGACGGGTGAGGGTCAGGCTTCGGGGAAGGGTTAGGGTTAGGGTTCGGGCTAGGGTTAGGGTTTAGGGACGGGGACGGTTTAGGGTCCAGGTGAGGGTACGGCAACGCTTTAGGAGGAGCGTGCGTGTGAGGGCGCGGGTTAGTGTTAGCGTACGGGTTAGGATTAGGGGACGGGTGAGGGTCAGGCTTCGGGGAAGGGTTAGGGTTAGGGTTCGGGCTAGGGTTAGGGTTAGGGGACGGGGACGGTTTAGGGTCCAGGTGAGGGTACGGCAACGCTTGAGGGGGAGAGTGCGTGTGAGGGCGCCGGTTAGTGTTAGCGTACAGGTTAGGATTAGGGGACGGGTGAGGGTCAGGCTTCGGGGAAGGGTTAGGTTTAGGGTTCGGGCTAGGGTTAGGGCTAGGGGACCGGAACGGTTTAGGGTCCAGGTGAGGGTACGGCAACGCTTTAGGGGGAGCGTGCGTGTGAGGGCGTGGGTTAGTGTTAGCGTACGGGTTAGGATTAGGGGACGGGTGAGGGTCAGGTTTCGGGGAAGTGTTAGGGTTAGGGTTCGGGCTAGGGTTAGGGTTAGGGGACGGGGACGGTTTAGGGTCTACGTGAGGGTGCGACAACGCTTTAGGGGGAGCGTGCGTGTGAGGGCGCAGGTTAGTGTTAGCGTACGGGTTAGGATTAGGGGACGGGTGAGGGTCAGGCTTCGGGGAAGGGTTAGGGTTAGGGTTCGGGCTAGGGTTAGGGTTAGGGGATGGGGACGGTTTAGGGTCCAGGTGAGGGTACGGCAACGCTTATGGGGAGCGTGCGTGTGAGGGCGCGGGTTAGTGTTAGCGTACTGGTTAGGATTAGGGGACGGGTGAGGGTCAGGCTTCGGGGAAGGGTTAGGGTTAGGGTTCGGGCTAGGGTTAGGGTTAGGGGACGGGACGGTTTAGGGTCCAGGTGAGGGTACGGCAACGCTTTAGGGGGAGCGTGCGTGTGAGGGCGCGGGTTAGTGTTAGCGTACGGGTTAGGATTAGGGCACGGGTGAGGGTCAGGCTTCGGGGAAGCGTTAGGGTTAGGGTTCGGGCTAGGGTTAGGGTTAGGGGACGGGGACGGTTTAGGGTCCAGGTGAGGGTACGGCAACGCTTTAGGGGGAGCGTGCGTGTGAGGGCGCGGGTTAGTGTTAGCGTATGGTTTAGGATTAGGGCACGGGTGAGGGTCAGGCTTCGGGGAAGGGTTAGGGTTAGGGTTCGGGCTACGGTTAGGGTTAGGGGACGGGGACGGTTTAGGGTCCAGGTGAGGGTACGGGAACGCTTTAGGGGGAGCGTGCGTGTGAGGGCGCGGGTTAGTGTTAGCGTACGGGTTAGGATTAGGGGACGGGTGAGGGTCAGGCTTTGGGGAAGGGTTAGGGTTAGAGTTCGGGCTAGGGTTAAGGTTAGGAGACGGGGACGGTTTAGGGTCCAGGTGAGGTACGGCAACGCTTTAGGGGGAGCGTGCTTGTGAGGGCGCGGGTTAGTGTTAGCGTTCGGGTTAGGATTAGGGGACGGGTGAGGGTCAGGCTTCGGGGAAGGGTTAGGGTTAGGGTTCGGGCTAGGGTTAGGGTTAGAGGACGGGGACGGTTTAGGGTCCAGGTGAGGGTACGGCAACGCTTTAGGGGGAGCGTGCGTGTGAGGGCGCGGGATAGTGTTAGAGTACGTGTTAGGATTAGGGCACGTGTGAGGGTCAGGCTTCGGGGAAGGGTTAGGGTTAGGGTTCGGGCTAGGGTTCGGGTTAGGGGATGGGGACGGTTTAGGGTCCAGGTGAGGGTACGGCAACGCTTTAGGGGGAGCGCGCGTGTGAGGGCGCGGGTTAGTCTTAGCGTACGGGTTAGGATTAGGGGACGGGTGAGGGTCAGGCTTCGGGGAAGGGTTAGGGTTAGGGTTCGGGCTAGGGTTAGGGTCAGGGGACGGGGACGGTTTAGGGTCCAGGTGAGGGTACGGCAACACTTTAGGGGGAGCGTGCGTGTGAGGGCGCGGGTTAGTGTTAGCGTACGGGTTAGGATTAGGGGATGGGTGAGGGTCAGGCGTCGGGGAAGGGTTAGGTTTAGGGTTCGGGCTAGGGTTAGGGTTAGGGGACGGGGACGGTTTAGGGTCCAGGTGAGGGTACGGCAACGCTTTAGGGGGAGCGTGCGTGTGAGGGCGCGGGTTAGTGTTAGGGTACGGGTTAGGATTAGGGGACGGGTGAGGGTCAGGCTTCGGGGAAGGGTTAGGGTTAGGGTTCGGTTAGGGTTAGGGTTAGGGGACGGGGACGGTTTAGGGTCCAGGTGAGGGTACGGCAACGCTTTAGGGGAAGCGTGCGTGTGAGGGTGCGGGTTAGTGTTAGCGTACGGGTTAGGATTAGGGGACGGGTGAGGGTCAGGCTTCGGGGAAGGTTTAGGGTTAGGGTTCGGGCTAGGGTTAGGGTTAGGGGACGGGGACGGTTTAGGGTCCAGGTGAGGGTACGGCAACGCTTTATGGGGAGCGTGCTTGTGAGGGCGCGGGTTAGTGTTAGCGTACGGGTTAGGATTAGGGGACGGGTGAGGGTCAGGCTTCGGGGAAGGGTTAGGGTTAAGGTTCGGGCTAGGGTTAGGGTTAGGGGACGGGGACGGTTTAGGGTCGAGGTGAGGGTACGGCAACGCTTTAGGGGGAGCTTGCGTGTGAGGGCGCGGGTTAGTGTTAACGTACGGGTTAGGATTAGGGGACGGGTGAGGGTCAGGCTTCGGGGAAGGGTTAGGGTTAGGGTTCGGGCTAGGGTTAGGGTTAGGGGACGGGGACGGTTTAGGGTCCAGGTGAGGGTACAGCAACGCTTTAGGGGGAGCGTGCGTGTGAGGGCGCTGGTTAGTGTTAGCGTACAGGTTAGGATTAGGGGACGGGTGAGGGTCAGGCTTCGGGGAAGGGTTAGGTTTAGGGTTCGGGCTAGGGTTAGGGTTAGGGGACCGGGACGGTTTAGGGTCCAGGTGAGCGTACGGCAACGCTTTAGGGGGAGCGTGCCTGTGAGGGCGTGGGTTAGTGTTAGCGTACGGGTTAGGATTAGGGGACGGGTGAGGGTCAGGTTTCGGGGAAGGGTTAGGGTTAGGGTTCGGGCTAGGGTTAGGGATAGGGGACGGGGACGGTTTAGGGTCCAGGTGAGGGTACGGCAACTCTTTAGGGGGAGCGTGCGTGTGAGGGCGCGGGTTAGTGTTAGCGTACGGGTTAGGATTAGGGGACGGGTGAGGGTCAGGCTTCGGGGAAGGGTTAGTGTTAGGGATCGGGCTAGGGTTAGGGTTAGGGGATGGGGACGGTTTAGGGTCCAGGTGAGGGTACGGAAACGCTTTACGGGGAGCGTGCGTGTGAGGGCGCGGTTTAGTGTTAGCGTATGGGTTAGGATTGGGGACGGGTGAGGGTCAGGCTTCGGGGAAGGGTTAGGGTTACGGTTCGGGCTAGGGTTAGGGTTAGGGGAGGGGGACGGTTTAGGGTCCAGGTGAGGGTACGGCAACGCTTTAGGGGGAGCGTGCGTGTGAGGGCGCGGGTTAGTGTTAGCGTACGGGTTAGGATTAGGAGACGGGTGAGGGTCAGGCTTCGGGGAAGGGTTAGGGTTAGGGTTCGGGCTAGGGTTAGGGTTAGGGGACGGGGACGGTTTAGGGTCCAGGTGAGGGTACGGCAAAGCTTTAGGGGGAGCGTGCGTGTGAGGGTGCGGTTTAGTGTTAGCGTACGGTTTAGGATTAGGGCACGTGTGAGGGTCAGGCTTCGGGGAAGGGTTAGGGTTAGGGTTCGGGCTAGGGTTAGGGGACGGGGACGGTTTAGGGTCCAGGTGAGGGTACGGCAACGCTTTAGGGGGAGCGTGCGTGTGAGGGCGCGTGTTAGTGTTAGCGTACGGGTTAGGATTAGGGGACGGTTGAGGGTCAGGCTTCGGGGAAGGGTTAGGGTTAGGGTTCGGGCTAGGGTTAGGGTTAGGGGACGGGTACGGTTTAGGGTCCAGGTGAGGGTACGGCAACGCTTTACGGGGAGCGTGCGTGTGAGGTCGCGGGTTAGTGTTAGCGTACGGGTTAGGATTAGGGCACGGGTGAGGGTCAGGCTTCGGGGAAGGGTTAGGGTTAGGATTCGGGCTAGGGTTAGGGGTAGGGGACAGGGACGGTTTAGGGTCCAGGTGAGGGTACGGGAACGCTTTAGGGGGAGCGTGCGTGTGAGGGCGCGGGTTAGTGTTAGCGTACGGGTTAGGATTAGGGGACGGGTGAGGGTCAGGCTTTGGTGAAGGGTTAGGGTTAGAGTTCGGGCTAATGTTAAGGTTAGGAGACGGGGACGGTTTAGGGTCCAGGTGAGGGTACGGCAACGCTTTAGGGGGAGCGTGCTTGTGAGGGCGTGGGTTAGTGTTAGCGTACCGTTTAGGATTAGGGAACGGGTGAGTGTCAGGCTTCGGGGAAGGGTTAGGGTTAGGGTTCGGGCTAGGGTTAGGGTTAGGGAACGGGGACGATTTAGGGTCCAGGTGAGGGTACGGCAACGCTTTAGGGGGAGCGTCCGTGTGAGGGCGCGGGTCAGTGTTAGCGTACGGGTTAGGATTAGGGGACGGGTGAGGATCTGGCTTCGGGGAAGGGTTAGGGTTAGGGTTCGGGCTAGGGTTAGGGTTAGGGGACAGGGACGGTTTAGGGTCCAGGTGAGGGTACGGCAACGCTTTAGGGGGAGCGTGCGTGTGAGGGCGCGGGTTAGTGTTAGCGTACGGGTTAGGATTAGGGGACGGGTGAGGGTCAGGCTTCGGGGAAGGGTTAGGGTTAGGGTTCGGGCTAGGGTTAGGGTTAGGGGACGGGGACGGTTTAGGGTCCAGGTGAGGGTACGGCAACGCTTTAGGGGGAGCGTGCGTGTGAGGGCGCGGGATAGTGTTAGAGTACGGGTTAGGATTAGGGCACGGGTGAGGGTCAGGCTTCGGGGAAGGGTTAGGGTTAGGGTTCGGGCTAGGGTGAGGGTTAGGGGACGGGGACGGTTTAGGGTCCAGGTGAGGGTACGGCAACGCTTTAGGGGGAGCGTGCGTGTGAGGTCATGGGTTAGTGGTAGCGTACGGGTTAGGATTAGGGCACGGGTGAGGGTCAGGCTTCGGGGAAGGGGTAGGTTTAGGGTTCGGGCTAGGGTAAGGGTTACGGGACGGGGACGGTTTAGGGTCCAGGTGAGGGTACCTGAACGCTGTAGGGGGAGCGTGCGTGTGAGGGCGCGGGTTAGTGTTAGCGTACGGGTTAGGATTAGGGGACGGGTGAGGCTGAGGCTTCGGGGAAGGGTTAGGGTTAGGGTTCGGTTAGGGTTAGGGTTAGGGGACGGGGACGGTTTAGGGTCCAGGTGAGGGTACGGCAACGCTTTAGGGGGAGCGTCCGTGTGAGGGCGCGGGTCAGTGTTAGCGTACGGGTTAGGATTAGGGGACGGGTGAGGGTCTGGCTTCGGGGAAGGGTTAGGGTTAGGGTTCGGGCTAAGGTTAGGGTTAAGGGACAGGGACGGTTTAGGGTGCAGGTGAGGGTACGGCAACGCTTTAGGGGGAGCGTGCGTGTGAGGGCGCGGGTTAGTGTTAGCGTACGGGTTAGGATTAGGGGACGGGTGAGGGTCAGGCTTCGGGGAAGGGTTAGGGTTAGGGTTCGGGCTAGGGTTAGGGTTAGGGGATGGGGACGGTTTAGTGTCCAGATGAGGGTACGGCAACGCTTTAGGGGGAGCGCGCGTGTGAGGGCGCGGGTTAGTCTTAGCGTACGGGTTAGGATTAGGGGACGGGTGAGGGTCAGGCTTCGGGGAAGGGTTAGGGTTAGGGTTCGGGCTAGGGTTAGGGTTAGGGGACGGGGACGGTTTAGGGTCCAGGTGAGGGTACGGCAACGCTTTAGGGGGAGCGTGCGTGTGAGGGCACAGGTTAGTGTTAGCGTACGTGTTAGGATTAGGGGACGGGTGAGGGTCAGGCTTTGGGGAAGGGTTAGGGTTAGGGTTCGGGCTAGGGTTAGGGTCAGGGGATGGGGACGGTTTAGGGTTCAGGTGAGGGTACGGCAACGCTTTAGGGGGAGCGTGCGTGTGAGGGCGCGGGTTAGTGTTAGCGTACGGGTTAGGATTAGGGGACGGGTGAGGGTCAGGCTTCGGGGAAGGGTTAGGTTTAGGGTTCGGGCTAGGGTTAGGGTTAGGGGACGGGGACGGTTTAGGGTCCAGGTGAGGGTACGGGAACGCTTTAGTGGGAGCGTGCGTGTGAGGGCGCGGGTTAGTGTTAGCGTACGGGTTAGGATTAGGGGACGGGTGAGGGTCAGGCTTCGGGGAAGGGTTAGGGTTAGGGTTCGGTTAGGGTTAGGGTTAGGGGACGGGGACGGTTTAGGGTCCAGGTGAGGGTACGGCAACGCTTTAGGGGAAGCGTGCGTGTGAGGGTGCGGGTTAGTGTTAGCGTACGGGTTAGGATTAGGGGACGGGTGAGGGTCCGGCTTCGGGGAAGGTTTAGGGTTAGGGTTCGGGCTAGGGTTAGGGTTAGGGCACGGGGACGGTTTAGGGTCCAGGTGAGGGTACGGCAACGCTTTAGGAGGAGCGTGCTTGTGAGGGCGCGGGTTAGTGTTAGCGTACGGGTTAGGATTAGGGGACGGGTGAGGGTCAGGCTTCGGGGAAGGGTTAGGGTTAGGGTTCGGGCTAGGGTTAGGGTTAGGGAACGGGGACGGTTTAGGGTCCAGGTGAGGGTACAGCAACGCTTTAGGGGGAGCGTGCGTGTGAGGGCGCAGGTTAGTGTTAGCGTACAGGTTAGGATTAGGGGACGGGTGAGGGTCAGGCTTCGGGGAAGGGTTAGGTTTAGGGTTCGGGCTAGGGTTAGGGTTAGGGGACCGGGACGGTTTAGGGTCCAGGTGAGCGTACGGCAACGCTTTAGGGGGAGCGTGCCTGTGAGGGCGTGGGTTAGTGTTAGCGTACGGGTTAGGATTAGGGGACGGGTGAGGGTCAGGCTTCGGGGAAGGGTTAGGGTTAGGGTTCGGGCTAGGGTTAGGGTTAGGGGACGGGGACGGTTTAGGGTCCAGGTGAGGGTACGGCAACTCTTTAGGGGGAGCGTGCGTGTGAGGGCGCGGGTTAGTGTTAGCGTACGGGTTAGGATTAGGGGACGGGTGAGGGTCAGGCTTCGGGGAAGGGTTAGTGTTAGGGATCGGGCTAGGGTTAGGGTTAGGGGATGGGGACGGTTTAGGGTCCAGGTGAGGGTACTGCAACGCTTTACGGGGAGCGTGCGTGTGAGGGCGCGGTTTAGTGTTAGCGTACGGGTTAGGATTAGGGGACGGGTGAGGGTCAGGCTTCGGGGAAGGGTTAGGGTTACGGTTCGGGCTAGGGTTAGGGTTAGGGGAGGGGGACGGTTTAGGGTCCAGGTGAGGGTACGGCAACGCTTTAGGGGGAGCGTGCGTGTGAGGGCGCGGGTTAGTGTTAGCGTACGGGTTAGGATTAGGAGACGGGTGAGGGTCAGGCTTCGGGGAAGGGTTAGGGTTAGGGTTCGGGCTAGGGTTAGGGTTAGGGGACGGGGACGGTTTAGGGTCAGGTGAGGGTACGGCAAAGCTTTAGGGGGAGCGTGCGTGTGAGGGTGCGGGTTAGTGTTAGCGTACGGTTTAGGATTAGGGCACGTGTGAGGGTCAGGCTTCGGGGAAGGGTTAGGGTTAGCGTTCGGGCTAGGGTTAGGGGACGGGGACGGTTTAGGGTCCAGGTGAGGGTACAGCAACGCTTTAGGGTGAGCGTGCGTGTGAGGGCGCAGGTTAGTGTTAGCGTACGTGTTAGGATTAGGGGACGGGTGAGGGTCAGGCTTCGGGGAAGGGTTAGGGTTAGGGTTCGGGCTAGGGTTAGGGTCAGGGGACGGGGACGGTTTAGGGTCCAGGTGAGGGTACGGCAACGCTTTAGGGGGAGCGTGCGTGTGAGGGCGCGGGTTAGTGTTAGCGTACGGGTTAGGATTAGGGGACGGGTGAGGGTCAGGCTTCGGGGAAGGGTTAGGGTTAGGGTTAGGGTTCGGGCTAGGGTTAGGGTTAGGGGACCGGGACGGTTTAGTGTCCAGGTGAGGGTACGGCAACGCTTTAGGGGGAGCGTGCGTGTGAGGGCGCGGGTTAGTGTTAGCGTACGGGTTAGGATTATGGGTCGGGTGAGGGTCAGGCTTCGGGGAAGGGTTAGGGTTAGGGTTCGGGCTAGAGTTAGGGTTAGGGGACGGGGACGGTTTAGGGTCCAGGTGAGGGTACAGCAACGCTTTAGGGGGAGCGTGCGTTTGAGGGCGCGGGTTAGTGTTAGCGTACGGGTTAGGATTAGGGGACGGGTGAGGGTCAGGCTTCGGGGAAGGGTTAGGGTTAGGGTTCGGGCTAGGGTTAGGTTTAGGGGACGGGGACGGTTTAGGGTCCAGGTGAGGGTACGGCAACGCTTTATGGGGAGCGTGCGTGTGAGGGCGCGGGTTAGTGTTAGCGTACGGGTTAGGATTAGGGGACGGGTGAGGGTCAGGCTTCGGGGAAGGGTTAGGGTTAGGGTTCGGGCTAGGGTTAGGGTTAGGGAACGGGGACGGTTTAGGGTCCAGGTGAGAGTACGGCAATGCTTTACGGGGAGCGTGCGTGTGAGGGCGCGGGTTAGTGTTAGCGTACGGGTTAGGATTAGGGCACGGGTGAGGGTCTGGCTTCGGGGAAGGGTTAGGGTTAGGGTTCGGGCTAGGGTTAGGGTTAGGGGACGGGGACGGTTTAGGGTCCAGGTGAGGGTACGGCAATGCTTTAGGGGGAGCGTGCGTGTGAGGGCGCGGGTTAGTGTTAGCGTACGGGTTAGGATTAGGGGACGGGTGAGGGTCAGGCTTCGGGGAAGGGTTAGGGTTAGGGTTCGGGCTAAGGTTAGGGTTAGGGGATGGGGACGGTTTAGGGTCCAGGTGAGGGTACGGCAACGCTTTAGGGGGAGCGTGCGTGTGAGGGCGCGGGTTAGTGTTAGCCTACGGGTTAGGATTAGGGGACGGGTGAGGGTCAGGCTTCGGGGAAGGGTTAGGGTTAGGGTCCGGGCTAGGGTGAGGGTTAGGGGACGGGGACTGTTTAGGGTCCAGGTGAGGGTACGGCAACTCTTTAGGGGGAGCGTGCGTGTGAGGGCGCGGGTTAGTGTTAGCCTACGGGTTAGGATTAGGGCACGGGTGAGGGTCAGGCTTCGGGGAAGTGTTAGGGTTAGGGTTCGGGCTAGGGTAAGGGTTACGGGACGGGGACTGTTTAGGGTCCAGGTGAGGGTACGGCAACTCTTTAGGGGGAGCGTGCGTGTGAGGGCGCGGGTTAGTGTTAGCGTACGGGTTAGGATTAGGGCACGGGTGAGGGTCAGGCTTCGGGGAAGGGTTAGGGTTAGGGTTCGGGCTAGGGTTAGGGTTAGGGGACGGGGACGGTTTAGGGTCCAGGTGAGGGTACGGCAACGCTTTAGGGGGAGCGTGCGTTTGAGGGCGCGGGTTAGTGTTAGCGTACGGGTTAGGATTAGGGGACGGGTGAGGGTCAGGTTTCGAGGAAGGGTTAGGGTTAGGGTTCGGGCTAGGGTTAGGGTTAGGGGACGGGGACGGTTTAGGGTCCAGGTGAGGGTACGGCAACGCTTTAGGGGGAGCGTGCGTGTGAGGGCGCGGGTTAGTGTTAGCGTACGGGTTAGGATTAGGGGACGTGTGAGGGTCAGGCTTCGGGGAAGGGTTAGGGTTAGGGTTCTGGCTAGGGTTAGGGTTAGGGGATGGGGACCGTTTAGGGTCCAGGTGAGGGTACGGCAACGCTTTATGGGGAGCGTGCGTGTGAGGGCGCGGGTTAGTGTTAGCGTACTGGTTAGGATTAGGGGACGGGTGAGGGTCAGGCTTCGGGGAAGGTTTAGGGTTAGGGTTCGGGCTAGGGTTAGGGTTAGGGGACGGGGACGGTTTAGGGTCCAGGTGCGGGTACGGCAACGCTTTAGGGGGAGCGTGCGTGTGAGGGCGCGGGTTAGTGTTAGCGTACGGGTTAGCATTAGGAGACGGGTGAGGGTCAGGCTTCGGGGAAGGGTTAGGGTTAGGGTTCGGGCTAGGGTTAGGGTTAGGGGACGGGGACGGTTTAGGTTCAGGTGAGGGTACGGCAAAGCTTTAGGGGGAGCGTGCGTGTGAGGGTGCGGGTTAGTGTTAGCGTACGGTTTAGGATTAGGGCACGTGTGAGGGTCAGGCTTCGGGGAAGGGTTAGGGTTAGGGTTCGGGCTAGGGTTAGGGGACGGGGACGGTTTAGGGTCCAGGTGAGGGTACAGCAACGCTTTAGGGTGAGCGTGCGTGTGAGGGCGCAGGTTAGTGTTAGCGTACGTGTTAGGATTAGGTGACGGGTGAGGGTCAGGCTTCGGGGAAGGGTTAGGGTTAGGGTTCGGGCTAGGGTTAGGGTTAGGGAACGGGGACGGTTTAGGGTCCAGGTGAGAGTACGGCAATGCTTTACGGGGAGCGTGCGTGTGAGGGCGCGGGTTAGTGTTAGCGTACGGGTTAGGATTAGGGCACGGGTGAGGGTCTGGCTTCGGGGAAGGGTTAGGGTTAGGGTTCGGGCTAGGGTTAGGGTTAGCGGACGGGGACGGTTTAGGGTCCAGGTGAGGGTACGGGAACGCTTTATGGGGAGCGTGCGTGTGAGGGCGCGGGTTAGTGTTAGCGTACGGGTTAGGATTAGGGGACGGGTGAGGGTCAGGCTTCGGGGAAGGGTTAGGGTTAGGGTTCGGGCTAGGGTTAGGGTTAGGGGATGGGGACGGTTTAGGGTCCAGGTGAGGGTACGGCAACGCTTTAGGGGGAGCGTGCGTGTGAGGGCGCGGGTTAGTTTTAGCCTACGGGTTAGGATTAGGGGACGGGTGAGGGTCAGGCTTCGGGGAAGGGTTAGGTTTAGGGTCCGGGCTAGGGTTAGGGTTAGGGGACGGGGACGGTTTAGGGTCCAGGTGAGGGTACGGCAACGCTTTAGGGGGAGCGTGCGTGTGAGGTTGTGGGTTAGTGGTAGCGTACGGGTTAGGATTAGGGCACGGGTGAGGGTCAGGCTTCGGGGAAGTGTTAGGGTTAGGGTTCGGGCTAGGGTAAGGGTTACGGGACGGGGACTGTTTAGGGTCCAGGTGAGGGTACGGCAACTCTTTAGGGGGAGCGTGCGTGTGAGGGCGCGGGTTAGTGTTAGCGTACGGGTTAGGATTAGGGCACGGGTGAGGGTCAGGCTTCGGGGAAGGGTTAGGGTTAGGGTTTGGGCTAGGGTTAGGGTTAGGGGATGGGGACGGTTTAGGGTCCAGGTGAGGGTACGGCAACGCTTTAGGGGGAGCGTGCGTTTGAGGGCGCGGGTTAGTGTTAGCGTACGGGTTAGGATTAGGAGATGGGTGAGGGTCAGGCTTCGGGGAAGGGTTAGGGTTAGGGTTCGGGCTAGGGTTAGGGTTAGGGGACGGGGACGGTTTAGGGTCAGGTGAGGGTTACGGCAAAGCTTTAGGGGGAGCGTGCGTGTGAGGGTGCGGGTTAGTGTTAGCGTACGGTTTAGGATTAGGGCACGTGTGAGGGTCAGGCTTCGGGGAAGGGTTAGGGTTAGGGTTCGGGCTAGGGTTAGGGGACGGGGACGGTTTAGGGTCCAGGTGAGGGTACAGCAACGCTTTAGGGTGAGCGTGCGTGTGAGGGCGCAGGTTAGTGTTAGCGTACGTGTTAGGATTAGGGGACGGGTGAGGGTCAGGCTTCGGGGAAGGGTTAGGGTTAGGGTTCGGGCTAGGGTTAGGGTTAGGGGATGGGGACGGTTTAGGGTCCAGGTGAGGGTACGGCAACGCTTTAGGGGGAGCGTGCGTGTGAGGGCGCGGGTTAGTGTTAGCCTACGGGTTAGGATTAGGGGACGGGTGAGGGTCAGGCTTCGGGGAAGGGTTAGGGTTAGGGTCCGGGCTAGGGTGAGGGTTAGGGGACGGGGACGGTTTAGGGTCCAGGTGAGGGTACGGCAACGCTTTAGGGGGAGCGTGCGTGTGAGGTTGCGGGTTAGTGGTAGCGTACGGGTTAGGATTAGGGCACGGGTGAGGGTCAGGCTTCGGGGAAGTGTTAGGGTTAGGGTTCGGGCTAGGGTAAGGGTTACGGGACGGGGACTGTTTAGGGTCCAGGTGAGGGTACGGCAACTCTTTAGGGGGAGCGTGCGTGTGAGGGCGCGGGTTAGTGTTAGCGTACGGGTTAGGATTAGGGCACGGGTGAGGGTCAGGCTTCGGGGAAGGGTTAGGGTTAGGGTTTGGGCTAGGGTTAGGGTTAGGGGATGGGGACGGTTTAGGGTCCAGGTGAGGGTACGGCAACGCTTTAGGGGGAGCGTGCGTGTGAGGGCGCGGGTTAGTGTTAGCCTACGGGTTAGGATTAGGGGACGGGTGAGGGTCAGGCTTCGGGGAAGGGTTAGGGTTAGGGTCCGGGCTAGGGTGAGGGTTAGGGGACGGGGACGGTTTAGGGTCCAGGTGAGGGTACGGCAACGCTTTAGGGGGAGCGTGCGTGTGAGGTTGCGGGTTAGTGGTAGCGTACGGGTTAGGATTAGGGCACGGGTGAGGGTCAGGCTTCGGGGAAGTGTTAGGGTTAGGGTTCGGGCTAGGGTAAGGGTTACGGGACGGGGACTGTTTAGGGTCCAGGTGAGGGTACGGCAACTCTTTAGGGGGAGCGTGCGTGTGAGGGCGCGGGTTAGTGTTAGCGTACGGGTTAGGATTAGGGCACGGGTGAGGGTCAGGCTTCGGGGAAGGGTTAGGGTTAGGGTTTGGGCTAGGGTTAGGGTTAGGGGATGGGGACGGTTTAGGGTCCAGGTGAGGGTACGGCAACGCTTTAGGGGGAGCGTGCGTTTGAGGGCGCGGGTTAGTGTTAGCGTACGGGTTAGGATTAGGAGATGGGTGAGGGTCAGGCTTCGGGGAAGGGTTAGGGTTAGGGTTCGGGCTAGGGTTAGGGTTAGGGGACGGGGACGGTTTAGGGTCAGGTGAGGGTTACGGCAAAGCTTTAGGGGGAGCGTGCGTGTGAGGGTGCGGGTTAGTGTTAGCGTACGGTTTAGGATTAGGGCACGTGTGAGGGTCAGGCTTCGGGGAAGGGTTAGGGTTAGGGTTCGGGCTAGGGTTAGGGGACGGGGACGGTTTAGGGTCCAGGTGAGGGTACAGCAACGCTTTAGGGTGAGCGTGCGTGTGAGGGCGCAGGTTAGTGTTAGCGTACGTGTTAGGATTAGGGGACGGGTGAGGGTCAGGCTTCGGGGAAGGGTTAGGGTTAGGGTTCGGGCTAGGGTTAGGGTTAGGGGATGGGGACGGTTTAGGGTCCAGGTGAGGGTACGGCAACGCTTTAGGGGGAGCGTGCGTGTGAGGGCGCGGGTTAGTGTTAGCCTACGGGTTAGGATTAGGGGACGGGTGAGGGTCAGGCTTCGGGGAAGGGTTAGGGTTAGGGTCCGGGCTAGGGTGAGGGTTAGGGGACGGGGACGGTTTAGGGTCCAGGTGAGGGTACGGCAACGCTTTAGGGGGAGCGTGCGTGTGAGGTTGCGGGTTAGTGGTAGCGTACGGGTTAGGATTAGGGCACGGGTGAGGGTCAGGCTTCGGGGAAGTGTTAGGGTTAGGGTTCGGGCTAGGGTAAGGGTTACGGGACGGGGACTGTTTAGGGTCCAGGTGAGGGTACGGCAACTCTTTAGGGGGAGCGTGCGTGTGAGGGCGCGGGTTAGTGTTAGCGTACGGGTTAGGATTAGGGCACGGGTGAGGGTCAGGCTTCGGGGAAGGGTTAGGTTTAGGGTTCGGGCTAGGGTTAGGGTTAGGGGACGGGGACGGTTTAGGGTCCAGGTGAGGGTACGGCAACGCTTTAGGGGGAGCGTGCGTTTGAGGGCGCGGGTTAGTGTTAGCGTACGGGTTAGGATTAGGGGACGGGTGAGGGTCAGGTTTCGAGGAAGCGTTAGGGTTAGGGTTCGGGCTAGGGTTAGGGTTAGGGGACGGGGACGGTTTAGGGTCAGGTGAGGGTTACGGCAAAGCTTTAGGGGGAGCGTGCGTGTGAGGGTGCGGGTTAGTGTTAGCGTACGGTTTAGGATTAGGGCACGTGTGAGGGTCAGGCTTCGGGGAAGGGTTAGGGTTAGGGTTCGGGCTAGGGTTAGGGGACGGGGACGGTTTAGGGTCCAGGTGAGGGTACAGCAACGCTTTAGGGTGAGCGTGCGTGTGAGGGCGCAGGTTAGTGTTAGCGTACGTGTTAGGATTAGGGGACGGGTGAGGGTCAGGCTTCGGGGAAGGGTTAGGGTTAGGGTTCGGGCTAGGGTTAGGGTTAGGGGATGGGGACGGTTTAGGGTCCAGGTGAGGGTACGGCAACGCTTTAGGGGGAGCGTGCGTGTGAGGGCGCGGGTTAGTGTTAGCCTACGGGTTAGGATTAGGGGACGGGTGAGGGTCAGGCTTCGGGGAAGGGTTAGGGTTAGGGTCCGGGCTAGGGTGAGGGTTAGGGGACGGGGACGGTTTAGGGTCCAGGTGAGGGTACGGCAACGCTTTAGGGGAAGCGTGCGTGTGAGGGTGCGGGTTAGTGTTAGCGTACGGGTTAGGATTAGGGGACGGGTGAGGGTCCGGCTTCGGGGAAGGTTTAGGGTTAGGGTTCGGGCTAGGGTTAGGGTTAGGGCACGGGGACGGTTTAGGGTCCAGGTGAGGGTACGGCAACGCTTTAGGAGGAGCGTGCTTGTGAGGGCGCGGGTTAGTGTTAGCGTACGGGTTAGGATTAGGGGACGGGTGAGGGTCAGGCTTCGGGGAAGGGTTAGGGTTAGGGTTCGGGCTAGGGTTAGGGTTAGGGAACGGGGACGGTTTAGGGTCCAGGTGAGGGTACAGCAACGCTTTAGGGGGAGCGTGCGTGTGAGGGCGCAGGTTAGTGTTAGCGTACAGGTTAGGATTAGGGGACGGGTGAGGGTCAGGCTTCGGGGAAGGGTTAGGTTTAGGGTTCGGGCTAGGGTTAGGGTTAGGGGACCGGGACGGTTTAGGGTCCAGGTGAGCGTACGGCAACGCTTTAGGGGGAGCGTGCCTGTGAGGGCGTGGGTTAGTGTTAGCGTACGGGTTAGGATTAGGGGACGGGTGAGGGTCAGGCTTCGGGGAAGGGTTAGGGTTAGGGTTCGGGCTAGGGTTAGGGTTAGGGGACGGGGACGGTTTAGGGTCCAGGTGAGGGTACGGCAACTCTTTAGGGGGAGCGTGCGTGTGAGGGCGCGGGTTAGTGTTAGCGTACGGGTTAGGATTAGGGGACGGGTGAGGGTCAGGCTTCGGGGAAGGGTTAGTGTTAGGGATCGGGCTAGGGTTAGGGTTAGGGGATGGGGACGGTTTAGGGTCCAGGTGAGGGTACTGCAACGCTTTACGGGGAGCGTGCGTGTGAGGGCGCGGTTTAGTGTTAGCGTACGGGTTAGGATTAGGGGACGGGTGAGGGTCAGGCTTCGGGGAAGGGTTAGGGTTACGGTTCGGGCTAGGGTTAGGGTTAGGGGAGGGGGACGGTTTAGGGTCCAGGTGAGGGTACGGCAACGCTTTAGGGGGAGCGTGCGTGTGAGGGCGCGGGTTAGTGTTAGCGTACGGGTTAGGATTAGGAGACGGGTGAGGGTCAGGCTTCGGGGAAGGGTTAGGGTTAGGGTTCGGGCTAGGGTTAGGGTTAGGGGACGGGGACGGTTTAGGGTCAGGTGAGGGTACGGCAAAGCTTTAGGGGGAGCGTGCGTGTGAGGGTGCGGGTTAGTGTTAGCGTACGGTTTAGGATTAGGGCACGTGTGAGGGTCAGGCTTCGGGGAAGGGTTAGGGTTAGCGTTCGGGCTAGGGTTAGGGGACGGGGACGGTTTAGGGTCCAGGTGAGGGTACAGCAACGCTTTAGGGTGAGCGTGCGTGTGAGGGCGCAGGTTAGTGTTAGCGTACGTGTTAGGATTAGGGGACGGGTGAGGGTCAGGCTTCGGGGAAGGGTTAGGGTTAGGGTTCGGGCTAGGGTTAGGGTCAGGGGACGGGGACGGTTTAGGGTCCAGGTGAGGGTACGGCAACGCTTTAGGGGGAGCGTGCGTGTGAGGGCGCGGGTTAGTGTTAGCGTACGGGTTAGGATTAGGGGACGGGTGAGGGTCAGGCTTCGGGGAAGGGTTAGGGTTAGGGTTAGGGTTCGGGCTAGGGTTAGGGTTAGGGGACCGGGACGGTTTAGTGTCCAGGTGAGGGTACGGCAACGCTTTAGGGGGAGCGTGCGTGTGAGGGCGCGGGTTAGTGTTAGCGTACGGGTTAGGATTATGGGTCGGGTGAGGGTCAGGCTTCGGGAAGGGTTAGGGTTAGGGTTTCGGGCTAGAGTTAGGGTTAGGGGACGGGGACGGTTTAGGGTCCAGGTGAGGGTACAGCAACGCTTTAGGGGGAGCGTGCGTTTGAGGGCGCGGGTTAGTGTTAGCGTACGGGTTAGGATTAGGGGACGGGTGAGGGTCAGGCTTCGGGGAAGGGTTAGGGTTAGGGTTCGGGCTAGGGTTAGGTTTAGGGGACGGGGACGGTTTAGGGTCCAGGTGAGGGTACGGCAACGCTTTATGGGGAGCGTGCGTGTGAGGGCGCGGGTTAGTGTTAGCGTACGGGTTAGGATTAGGGGACGGGTGAGGGTCAGGCTTCGGGGAAGGGTTAGGGTTAGGGTTCGGGCTAGGGTTAGGGTTAGGGAACGGGGACGGTTTAGGGTCCAGGTGAGAGTACGGCAATGCTTTACGGGGAGCGTGCGTGTGAGGGCGCGGGTTAGTGTTAGCGTACGGGTTAGGATTAGGGCACGGGTGAGGGTCTGGCTTCGGGGAAGGGTTAGGGTTAGGGTTCGGGCTAGGGTTAGGGTTAGGGGACGGGGACGGTTTAGGGTCCAGGTGAGGGTACGGCAATGCTTTAGGGGGAGCGTGCGTGTGAGGGCGCGGGTTAGTGTTAGCGTACGGGTTAGGATTAGGGGACGGGTGAGGGTCAGGCTTCGGGGAAGGGTTAGGGTTAGGGTTCGGGCTAAGGTTAGGGTTAGGGGATGGGGACGGTTTAGGGTCCAGGTGAGGGTACGGCAACGCTTTAGGGGGAGCGTGCGTGTGAGGGCGCGGGTTAGTGTTAGCCTACGGGTTAGGATTAGGGGACGGGTGAGGGTCAGGCTTCGGGGAAGGGTTAGGGTTAGGGTCCGGGCTAGGGTGAGGGTTAGGGGACGGGGACTGTTTAGGGTCCAGGTGAGGGTACGGCAACTCTTTAGGGGGAGCGTGCGTGTGAGGGCGCGGGTTAGTGTTAGCCTACGGGTTAGGATTAGGGCACGGGTGAGGGTCAGGCTTCGGGGAAGTGTTAGGGTTAGGGTTCGGGCTAGGGTAAGGGTTACGGGACGGGGACTGTTTAGGGTCCAGGTGAGGGTACGGCAACTCTTTAGGGGGAGCGTGCGTGTGAGGGCGCGGGTTAGTGTTAGCGTACGGGTTAGGATTAGGGCACGGGTGAGGGTCAGGCTTCGGGGAAGGGTTAGGGTTAGGGTTCGGGCTAGGGTTAGGGTTAGGGGACGGGGACGGTTTAGGGTCCAGGTGAGGGTACGGCAACGCTTTAGGGGGAGCGTGCGTTTGAGGGCGCGGGTTAGTGTTAGCGTACGGGTTAGGATTAGGGGACGGGTGAGGGTCAGGTTTCGAGGAAGGGTTAGGGTTAGGGTTCGGGCTAGGGTTAGGGTTAGGGGACGGGGACGGTTTAGGGTCCAGGTGAGGGTACGGCAACGCTTTAGGGGGAGCGTGCGTGTGAGGGCGCGGGTTAGTGTTAGCGTACGGGTTAGGATTAGGGGACGTGTGAGGGTCAGGCTTCGGGGAAGGGTTAGGGTTAGGGTTCTGGCTAGGGTTAGGGTTAGGGGATGGGGACCGTTTAGGGTCCAGGTGAGGGTACGGCAACGCTTTATGGGGAGCGTGCGTGTGAGGGCGCGGGTTAGTGTTAGCGTACTGGTTAGGATTAGGGGACGGGTGAGGGTCAGGCTTCGGGGAAGGTTTAGGGTTAGGGTTCGGGCTAGGGTTAGGGTTAGGGGACGGGGACGGTTTAGGGTCCAGGTGCGGGTACGGCAACGCTTTAGGGGGAGCGTGCGTGTGAGGGCGCGGGTTAGTGTTAGCGTACGGGTTAGCATTAGGAGACGGGTGAGGGTCAGGCTTCGGGGAAGGGTTAGGGTTAGGGTTCGGGCTAGGGTTAGGGTTAGGGGACGGGGACGGTTTAGGTTCAGGTGAGGGTACGGCAAAGCTTTAGGGGGAGCGTGCGTGTGAGGGTGCGGGTTAGTGTTAGCGTACGGTTTAGGATTAGGGCACGTGTGAGGGTCAGGCTTCGGGGAAGGGTTAGGGTTAGGGTTCGGGCTAGGGTTAGGGGACGGGGACGGTTTAGGGTCCAGGTGAGGGTACAGCAACGCTTTAGGGTGAGCGTGCGTGTGAGGGCGCAGGTTAGTGTTAGCGTACGTGTTAGGATTAGGTGACGGGTGAGGGTCAGGCTTCGGGGAAGGGTTAGGGTTAGGGTTCGGGCTAGGGTTAGGGTTAGGGAACGGGGACGGTTTAGGGTCCAGGTGAGAGTACGGCAATGCTTTACGGGGAGCGTGCGTGTGAGGGCGCGGGTTAGTGTTAGCGTACGGGTTAGGATTAGGGCACGGGTGAGGGTCTGGCTTCGGGGAAGGGTTAGGGTTAGGGTTCGGGCTAGGGTTAGGGTTAGCGGACGGGGACGGTTTAGGGTCCAGGTGAGGGTACGGGAACGCTTTATGGGGAGCGTGCGTGTGAGGGCGCGGGTTAGTGTTAGCGTACGGGTTAGGATTAGGGGACGGGTGAGGGTCAGGCTTCGGGGAAGGGTTAGGGTTAGGGTTCGGGCTAGGGTTAGGGTTAGGGGATGGGGACGGTTTAGGGTCCAGGTGAGGGTACGGCAACGCTTTAGGGGGAGCGTGCGTGTGAGGGCGCGGGTTAGTTTTAGCCTACGGGTTAGGATTAGGGGACGGGTGAGGGTCAGGCTTCGGGGAAGGGTTAGGTTTAGGGTCCGGGCTAGGGTTAGGGTTAGGGGACGGGGACGGTTTAGGGTCCAGGTGAGGGTACGGCAACGCTTTAGGGGGAGCGTGCGTGTGAGGTTGTGGGTTAGTGGTAGCGTACGGGTTAGGATTAGGGCACGGGTGAGGGTCAGGCTTCGGGGAAGTGTTAGGGTTAGGGTTCGGGCTAGGGTAAGGGTTACGGGACGGGGACTGTTTAGGGTCCAGGTGAGGGTACGGCAACTCTTTAGGGGGAGCGTGCGTGTGAGGGCGCGGGTTAGTGTTAGCGTACGGGTTAGGATTAGGGCACGGGTGAGGGTCAGGCTTCGGGGAAGGGTTAGGGTTAGGGTTTGGGCTAGGGTTAGGGTTAGGGGATGGGGACGGTTTAGGGTCCAGGTGAGGGTACGGCAACGCTTTAGGGGGAGCGTGCGTTTGAGGGCGCGGGTTAGTGTTAGCGTACGGGTTAGGATTAGGAGATGGGTGAGGGTCAGGCTTCGGGGAAGGGTTAGGGTTAGGGTTCGGGCTAGGGTTAGGGTTAGGGGACGGGGACGGTTTAGGGTCAGGTGAGGGTTACGGCAAAGCTTTAGGGGGAGCGTGCGTGTGAGGGTGCGGGTTAGTGTTAGCGTACGGTTTAGGATTAGGGCACGTGTGAGGGTCAGGCTTCGGGGAAGGGTTAGGGTTAGGGTTCGGGCTAGGGTTAGGGGACGGGGACGGTTTAGGGTCCAGGTGAGGGTACAGCAACGCTTTAGGGTGAGCGTGCGTGTGAGGGCGCAGGTTAGTGTTAGCGTACGTGTTAGGATTAGGGGACGGGTGAGGGTCAGGCTTCGGGGAAGGGTTAGGGTTAGGGTTCGGGCTAGGGTTAGGGTTAGGGGATGGGGACGGTTTAGGGTCCAGGTGAGGGTACGGCAACGCTTTAGGGGGAGCGTGCGTGTGAGGGCGCGGGTTAGTGTTAGCCTACGGGTTAGGATTAGGGGACGGGTGAGGGTCAGGCTTCGGGGAAGGGTTAGGGTTAGGGTCCGGGCTAGGGTGAGGGTTAGGGGACGGGGACGGTTTAGGGTCCAGGTGAGGGTACGGCAACGCTTTAGGGGGAGCGTGCGTGTGAGGTTGCGGGTTAGTGGTAGCGTACGGGTTAGGATTAGGGCACGGGTGAGGGTCAGGCTTCGGGGAAGTGTTAGGGTTAGGGTTCGGGCTAGGGTAAGGGTTACGGGACGGGGACTGTTTAGGGTCCAGGTGAGGGTACGGCAACTCTTTAGGGGGAGCGTGCGTGTGAGGGCGCGGGTTAGTGTTAGCGTACGGGTTAGGATTAGGGCACGGGTGAGGGTCAGGCTTCGGGGAAGGGTTAGGGTTAGGGTTTGGGCTAGGGTTAGGGTTAGGGGATGGGGACGGTTTAGGGTCCAGGTGAGGGTACGGCAACGCTTTAGGGGGAGCGTGCGTGTGAGGGCGCGGGTTAGTGTTAGCCTACGGGTTAGGATTAGGGGACGGGTGAGGGTCAGGCTTCGGGGAAGGGTTAGGGTTAGGGTCCGGGCTAGGGTGAGGGTTAGGGGACGGGGACGGTTTAGGGTCCAGGTGAGGGTACGGCAACGCTTTAGGGGGAGCGTGCGTGTGAGGTTGCGGGTTAGTGGTAGCGTACGGGTTAGGATTAGGGCACGGGTGAGGGTCAGGCTTCGGGGAAGTGTTAGGGTTAGGGTTCGGGCTAGGGTAAGGGTTACGGGACGGGGACTGTTTAGGGTCCAGGTGAGGGTACGGCAACTCTTTAGGGGGAGCGTGCGTGTGAGGGCGCGGGTTAGTGTTAGCGTACGGGTTAGGATTAGGGCACGGGTGAGGGTCAGGCTTCGGGGAAGGGTTAGGGTTAGGGTTTGGGCTAGGGTTAGGGTTAGGGGATGGGGACGGTTTAGGGTCCAGGTGAGGGTACGGCAACGCTTTAGGGGGAGCGTGCGTTTGAGGGCGCGGGTTAGTGTTAGCGTACGGGTTAGGATTAGGAGATGGGTGAGGGTCAGGCTTCGGGGAAGGGTTAGGGTTAGGGTTCGGGCTAGGGTTAGGGTTAGGGGACGGGGACGGTTTAGGGTCAGGTGAGGGTTACGGCAAAGCTTTAGGGGGAGCGTGCGTGTGAGGGTGCGGGTTAGTGTTAGCGTACGGTTTAGGATTAGGGCACGTGTGAGGGTCAGGCTTCGGGGAAGGGTTAGGGTTAGGGTTCGGGCTAGGGTTAGGGGACGGGGACGGTTTAGGGTCCAGGTGAGGGTACAGCAACGCTTTAGGGTGAGCGTGCGTGTGAGGGCGCAGGTTAGTGTTAGCGTACGTGTTAGGATTAGGGGACGGGTGAGGGTCAGGCTTCGGGGAAGGGTTAGGGTTAGGGTTCGGGCTAGGGTTAGGGTTAGGGGATGGGGACGGTTTAGGGTCCAGGTGAGGGTACGGCAACGCTTTAGGGGGAGCGTGCGTGTGAGGGCGCGGGTTAGTGTTAGCCTACGGGTTAGGATTAGGGGACGGGTGAGGGTCAGGCTTCGGGGAAGGGTTAGGGTTAGGGTCCGGGCTAGGGTGAGGGTTAGGGGACGGGGACGGTTTAGGGTCCAGGTGAGGGTACGGCAACGCTTTAGGGGGAGCGTGCGTGTGAGGTTGCGGGTTAGTGGTAGCGTACGGGTTAGGATTAGGGCACGGGTGAGGGTCAGGCTTCGGGGAAGTGTTAGGGTTAGGGTTCGGGCTAGGGTAAGGGTTACGGGACGGGGACTGTTTAGGGTCCAGGTGAGGGTACGGCAACTCTTTAGGGGGAGCGTGCGTGTGAGGGCGCGGGTTAGTGTTAGCGTACGGGTTAGGATTAGGGCACGGGTGAGGGTCAGGCTTCGGGGAAGGGTTAGGTTTAGGGTTCGGGCTAGGGTTAGGGTTAGGGGACGGGGACGGTTTAGGGTCCAGGTGAGGGTACGGCAACGCTTTAGGGGGAGCGTGCGTTTGAGGGCGCGGGTTAGTGTTAGCGTACGGGTTAGGATTAGGGGACGGGTGAGGGTCAGGTTTCGAGGAAGCGTTAGGGTTAGGGTTCGGGCTAGGGTTAGGGTTAGGGGACGGGGACGGTTTAGGGTCAGGTGAGGGTTACGGCAAAGCTTTAGGGGGAGCGTGCGTGTGAGGGTGCGGGTTAGTGTTAGCGTACGGTTTAGGATTAGGGCACGTGTGAGGGTCAGGCTTCGGGGAAGGGTTAGGGTTAGGGTTCGGGCTAGGGTTAGGGGACGGGGACGGTTTAGGGTCCAGGTGAGGGTACAGCAACGCTTTAGGGTGAGCGTGCGTGTGAGGGCGCAGGTTAGTGTTAGCGTACGTGTTAGGATTAGGGGACGGGTGAGGGTCAGGCTTCGGGGAAGGGTTAGGGTTAGGGTTCGGGCTAGGGTTAGGGTTAGGGGATGGGGACGGTTTAGGGTCCAGGTGAGGGTACGGCAACGCTTTAGGGGGAGCGTGCGTGTGAGGGCGCGGGTTAGTGTTAGCCTACGGGTTAGGATTAGGGGACGGGTGAGGGTCAGGCTTCGGGGAAGGGTTAGGGTTAGGGTCCGGGCTAGGGTGAGGGTTAGGGGACGGGGACGGTTTAGGGTCCAGGTGAGGGTACGGCAACGCTTTAGGGGGAGCGTGCGTGTGAGGTTGCGGGTTAGTGGTAGCGTACGGGTTAGGATTAGGGCACGGGTGAGGGTCAGGCTTCGGGGAAGTGTTAGGGTTAGGGTTCGGGCTAGGGTAAGGGTTACGGGACGGGGACTGTTTAGGGTCCAGGTGAGGGTACGGCAACTCTTTAGGGGGAGCGTGCGTGTGAGGGCGCGGGTTAGTGTTAGCGTACGGGTTAGGATTAGGGCACGGGTGAGGGTCAGGCTTCGGGGAAGGGTTAGGTTTAGGGTTCGGGCTAGGGTTAGGGTTAGGGGACGGGGACGGTTTAGGGTCCAGGTGAGGGTACGGCAACGCTTTAGGGGGAGCGTGCGTTTGAGGGCGCGGGTTAGTGTTAGCGTACGGGTTAGGATTAGGGGACGGGTGAGGGTCAGGTTTCGAGGAAGCGTTAGGGTTAGGGTTCGGGCTAGGGTTAGGGTTAGGGGACGGGGACGGTTTAGGGTCCAGGTGAGGGTACGGCAACGCTTTAGGGGGAGCGTGCGTGTGAGGGCGCGGGTTAGTGTTAGCGTACGGGTTAGGATTAGGGGACGTGTGAGGGTCAGGCTTCGGGGAAGGGTTAGGGTTAGGGTTCGGGCTAGGGTTAGGGTTAGGGGATGGGGACCGTTTAGGGTCCAGGTGAGGGTACGGCAACGCTTTATGGGGAGCGTGCGTGTGAGGGCGCGGGTTAGTGTTAGCGTACTGGTTAGAATTAGGGGACGGGTGAGGGTCAGGCTTCGGGGAAGGTTTAGGGTTAGGGTTCGGGCTAGGGTTAGGGTTAGGGGACGGGGACGGTTTAGGGTCCAGGTGCGGGTACGGCAACGCTTTAGGGGAAGCGTGCGTGTGAGGGCGCGGGTTAGTGTTAGCGTACGGGTTAGGATTAGGAGACGGGTGAGGGTCAGGCTTCGGGCAAGGGTTAGGGTTAGGGTTCGGGCTAGGGTTAGGGTTAGGGGACGGGGACGGTTTAGGGTCAGGTGAGGGTACGGCAAAGCTTTAGTGGGAGCGTGCGTGTGAGGGTGCGGGTTAGTGTTAGCGTACGGTTTAGGATTAGGGCACGTGTGAGGGTCAGGCTTCGGGGAAGGGTTAGGGTTAGGGTTCGGGCTAGGGTTAGGGGACGGGGACGGTTTAGGGTCCAGGTGAGGGAACAGCAACGCTTTAGGGTGAGCGTGCGTGTGAGGGCGCAGGTTAGTGTTAGCGTACGTGTTAGGATTAGGGCACGGGTGAGGGTCTGGCTTCGGGGAAGGGTTAGGGTTAGGGTTCGGGCTAGGGTTAGGGTTAGGGGACGGGGACGGTTTAGGGTCCAGGTGAGGGTACGGGAACGCTTTAGGGGGAGCGTGCGTGTGAGGGCGCGGGTTAGTGTTAGCGTACGGGTTAGGATTAGGGGACAGGTGAGGGTCAGGCTTCGGGGAAGGGTTAGGGTTAGGGTTTGGGCTAGGGTTAGGGTTAGGTGACGGGGACGGTTTAGGGTCCAGGTGAGGGTACAGCAACGCTTTAGGGGGAGCGTGCTTGTGAGGGCGTGGGTTAGTGTTAGCGTACGGTTTAGGATTAGGGAACGGGTGAGGGTCAGGCTTCGGGGAAGGGTTAGGGTTAGGGTTTGGGCTAGGGTTAGGGTTAGGGGACGGGGACGCTTTAGGGTCCAGGTGAGGGTATGGCAACGCTTTAGGGGGAGCGTCCGTGTGAGGGCGCGGGTTAGTGTTAGCGTACGGGTTAGGATTAGGGGACGGGTAAGGGTCAGGCTTCGGGGAAGGGTTAGGGTTAGGGTTCGGGCTAGGGTTAGGGTTAGGTGACAGGGACGGTTTAGGGTCCAGGTGAGGGTACGGCAACGCTTTAGGGGGAGCGTGCGTGTGAGGGCGCGGGTTAGTGTTAGCGTACGGGTTAGGATTAGGGGACGGGTGAGGGTCAGGCTTCGGGGAAGGGTTAGGGTTAGGGTTCGGGCTAGGGTTAGGGTTAGGGTACGGGGACGGTTTAGGGTCCAGGTGAGGGTACGGCAACGCTTTAGGGGGAGCGTGCGTGTGAGGGCGCGGGTTAGTGTTAGCCTACGGGTTAGGATTAGGGGACGGGTGAGGGTCAGGCTTCGGGGAAGGGTTAGGGTTAGGGTTCGGGCTAGGGTGAGGGTTAGGGGACGGGGACGGTTTAGTGTCCAGGTGAGGGTACGGCAACACTTTAGGGGGAGCGTGCGTGTGAGGTTGCGGGTTAGTGGTAGCGTACGGGTTAGGATTAGGGCACGGGTGAGGGTCAGGCTTCGGGGAAGTGTTAGGGTTAGGGTTCGGGCTAGGGTAAGGGTTAGGGGACGGGGACTATTTAGGGTCCAGGTGAGGGTACGGCAACGCTTTAGGGGGAGCGTGCGTGTGAGGGCGCGGGTTAGTGTTAGCGTACGGGTTAGGATTAGGGCACGGGTGAGGGTCAGGCTTCGGGGAAGGGTTAGGGTTAGGGTTCGGGCTAGGGTTAGGGTTAGGGGACGGCGACGGTTTAGGGTCCAGGTGAGGGTACGGCAACGCTTTAGGGGGAGCGTGCGTTTGAGGGCGCGGGTTAGTGTTAGCGTACGGGTTAGGATTAGGGGACGGGTGAGGGTCAGGTTTCGGGGAAGGGTTAGGGTTAGGGTTCGGGCTAGGGTTAGGGTTAGGGGACGGGGACGGTTTAGGGTCCAGGTGAGGGTACGGCAACGCTTTAGGGGGAGCGTGCGTGTGAGGGCGTGGGTTAGTGTTAGCGTACGGGTTAGGATTAGGGGACGGGTGAGGGTCAGGCTTCGGGGAAGGGTTAGGGTTAGGGTTCGGGCTAGGGTTAGGGTTAGGGGATGGGGACCGTTTAGGGTCCAGGTGAGGGTACGGCAACGCTTTATGGGGAGCGTGCGTGTGAGGGCGCGGGTTAGTGTTAGCGTACTGGTTAGGATTAGGGGACGGGTGAGGGTCAGGCTTCGGGGAAGGTTTAGGGTTAGGGTTCGGGCTAGGGTTAGGGTTAGGGGACGGGGACGGTTTAGGGTCCAGGTGCGGGTACGGCAACGATTTAGGGGGAGCGTGCGTGTGAGGGCGCGGGTTAGTGTTAGCGTACGGGTTAGGATTAGGGCACGGGTGAGGGTCAGGCTTCGGGGAAGTGTTAGGGTTAGGGTTCAGGCTAGGGTTAGGGTTAGGGGACGGGGACGGTTTAGGGTCCAGGTGAGGGTACGGCAACGCTTTACGGGGAGCGTGCGTGTGAGGGCGCGGGTTAGTGTTAGCGTACGGGTTAGGATTAGGGGACGGGTGAGGGTCAGGCTTCGGGGAAGGGTTAGGATTAGGGTTCGGGCTAGGGTTAGGGTTAGGGGACGGGGACGGTTTAGGGTCCAGGTGAGAGTTCGGCAATGCTTTACGGGGAGCGTGCGTGTGAGGGCGCGGGTTAGTGTTAGCGTACGGGTTAGGATTAGGGGACGGGTGAGGGTCAGGCTTCGGGGAAGGGTTAGGGTTAGGGTTCGGGCTATGGTTAGGGTTAGGGGACGGGGACGGTTTAGGGTCCAGGTGAAGGTACGGGAACGCTTTAGGGGGAGCGTGCATGTGAGGGCGCGGGTTAGTGTTAGCATACGGTTTAGGATTAGGGGACGGGTGAGGTCAGGCTTCGGGGAAGGTTTAGGGTTAGGGTTTGGGCTAGGGTTAGGGTTAGGGGATGGGGACGGTTTAGAGTCCAGGTGAGGGTACGGCAACGCTTTAGGGGGAGCGTGCATGTGAGGGCGCGGGTTAGTGTTAGCGTACGGGTTAGGATTAGGGGACGGGTGAGGGTCAGGCTTCGGGGAAGGGTTAGGGTTAGGGTTCGGGCTAGGGTTAGGGTTAGGGGACGGGGACGGTTTAGGGTCCAGGTGAGGGTACGGCAATGCTTTAGGGGGAGCGTGCGTGTGAGGGCGCGGGTTAGTGTTTGCGTACAGGTTAGGATTAGGGGTCGGGTGAGGGTCAGGCTTCGGGGACGGGTTAGGGTTAGGGTTCGGGCTAGGGTTAGGGTTAGGGGACGGGGATGGTTTAGGGTCCAGGTGAGGGTACGGCAACGCTTTAGGGGGAGCGTGCGTGTGAGGGCGCGGGTTAGTGTTAGCGTACGGGTTAGGATTAGGGGACGGGTGAGGGTCAGGCTTCGGGGAAGGGTTACGGTTAGGGTTCGGGCTAGGGTTAGGGTTAGGGGATGGGGACGGTTTAGTGTTCAGGTGAGGGTACTGCAACGCTGTAGGGGTAGCGGCATGTGAGGGCGCGGGTTAGTGTTAACGTACGGGTTAGGATTAGGGGACGGGTGAGAGTCAGGCTTCGGGGAAGGGTTAGGGTTAGGGTTCGGGCTAGGGTTAGGGTTAGGGGACGGGGACGGTTTAGGGTCCAGGTGAGGGTACGGCAACGCTATAGGGGGAGCGAGCGTGTGAGGGCGTGGGTTAGTGTTAGCGTACTGGTTAGGAATATGGGACGGGTGAGGGTTAGGCTTCGGGGAAGGGTTAGGTTTAGGGTTGGTCCTAGGGTTAGGGTTACGGGACGGGGACGGTTTAGGGTCCAGGTGAGGGTACGATAACGCTTTAGGGGGAGCGCGCGTGTGAGGGTGCGGGTTAGTGTTAGCGTACGGGTTAGGATTAGGGAACGGGTGAGGGTCAGGCTTCGGGGAAGGGTTAGGGTTAGGGTTCGGGCTAGGATTAGGGTTAGGGGACGGGGACGGTTTAGGGTCCAGGTGAGGGTACGGCAACGCTTTAAGGGGAGCGTGCGTGTGAGGGCGCGGGTTAGTGTTAGCGTACGTGTTAGGATTAGGGGACGGGTGAGGGTCAGGCTTCGGGGAATGGTTAGGGTTAGGGTTCGGGCTAGGGTTAGGGTTAGGGGACGTGGACGGTTTAGGGTCCAGGTGAGGGTACGGCAACGCTTTAGGGGGAGCGTGCGTGTGAGGGCGTGGGTTAGTGTTAGCGTACGGGTTAGGATTAGGGGACGGGTGAGGGTCAGGCTTTGGGGAAGGGTTAGGGTTAGGGTTCGGGCTAGGGTTAGGGTTAGGGGACGGGGACGGTTTACGTTCCAGGTGAGGGTAAGGCAACGCTTTAGGGGGAGCGTGCGTGTGAGGGCGCGGGTTAGTGTTAGCGTACGGGTTAGGATTAGGGGACGGGTGAGGGTCAGGCTTCGGGGAAGGGTTAGGGTTAGGGTTCGGGCTAGGGTTAGGGTTAGGGGACTGGGATGGTTCAGGGTCCAGGTGAGGGTACGGCAACGCTTTAGGGGGAGCGTGTGTGTGAGGGCGCGGGTTAGTGTTAGCGTACGGGTTAGGATTAGGGCACGGGTGAGGGTCAGGCTTAGGGAAGGGTTAGGGTTAGGGTTCGGGCTAGGGTTAGGGTTAGGGGACGGGGACTGTTTAGGGTCCAGGTGAGGGTTCGGAAACGCTTTAGGGGGAGCGTGCGTGTGAGGGCGCGGCTTAGTGTTAGCGTACGGGTTAGGATTAGGGGACGGGTGAGGGTCAGGCTTCGGGGAAGGGTTAGGGTTAGGGTTCGGGCTAGGGTTAGGGTTAGGCAACAGGGACGGTTTAGGGTCCAGGTGAGGGTACGGCAACGCTTTAGGGGGAGCGTGCGTTTGAGGGCGCGGGTTAGTGTTAGCGTACGGGTTAGGATTAGGGGACGGGTGAGGTCAGGCTTCGGGGAAGGTTTAGGGTTAGGGTTTGGGCTAGGGTTAGGGTTAGGGGATGGGGACGGTTTAGGGTCCAGGTGAGGGTACGGCAACGCTTTAGGGGGAGCGTGCATGTGAGGGCGCGGGTTAGTGTTAGCGTACGTGTTAGGATTAGGGGACGGGTGAGGGTCAGGCTTCGGGGAAGGGTTAGGGTTAGGGTTCGGGCTAGGGTTAGGGTTAGGGGACGGGGACGGTTTAGGGTCCAGGTGAGGGTACGGCAATGCTTTAGGGGGAGCGTGCGTGTGAGGGCGCGGGTTAGTGTTAGCGTACGGGTTAGGATTAGGGGTCGGGTGAGGGTCAGGCTTCGGGGACGGGTTAGGGTTAGGGTTCGGGCTAGGGTTAGGGTTAGGGGACGGGGACGGTTTAGGGTCCAGGTGAGGGTACGGCAACGCTTTAGGGGGAGCGTGCGTGTGAGGGCGCGGGTTAGTGTTAGCGTACGGGTTAGGATTAGGGGACGGGTGAGGGTCAGGCTTCGGGGAAGGGTTAGGGTTAGGGTTCGGGCTAGGGTTAGGGTTAGGGGATGGGGACGGTTTAGTGTTCAGGTGAGGGTACTGCAACGCTGTAGGGGTAGCGTGCATGTGAGGGCGCGGGTTAGTGTTAACGTACGGGTTAGGATTAGGGGACGGGTGAGAGTCAGGCTTCGGGGAAGGGTTAGGGTTAGGGTTCGGGCTAGGGTTAGGGTTAGGGGACGGGGACGGTTTAGGGTCCAGGTGAGGGTACGGCAACGCTATAGGGGGAGCGTGCGTGTGAGGGCGTGGGTTAGTGTTAGCGTACGGGTTAGGATTAGGGGACGGGTGAGGTCAGGCTTCGGGGAAGGTTTAGGGTTAGGGTTTGGGCTAGGGTTAGGGTTAGGGGATGGGGACGGTTTAGAGTCCAGGTGAGGGTACGGCAACGCTTTAGGGGGAGCGTGCATGTGAGGGCGCGGGTTAGTGTTAGCGTACGGGTTAGGATTAGGGGACGGGTGAGGGTCAGGCTTCGGGGAAGGGTTAGGGTTAGGGTTCGGGCTAGGGTTAGGGTTAGGGGACGGGGACGGTTTAGGGTCCAGGTGAGGGTACGGCAATGCTTTAGGGGGAGCGTGCGTGTGAGGGCGCGGGTTAGTGTTTGCGTACAGGTTAGGATTAGGGGTCGGGTGAGGGTCAGGCTTCGGGGACGGGTTAGGGTTAGGGTTCGGGCTAGGGTTAGGGTTAGGGGACGGGGATGGTTTAGGGTCCAGGTGAGGGTACGGCAACGCTTTAGGGGGAGCGTGCGTGTGAGGGCGCGGGTTAGTGTTAGCGTACGGGTTAGGATTAGGGGACGGGTGAGGGTCAGGCTTCGGGGAAGGGTTACGGTTAGGGTTCGGGCTAGGGTTAGGGTTAGGGGATGGGGACGGTTTAGTGTTCAGGTGAGGGTACTGCAACGCTGTAGGGGTAGCGGCATGTGAGGGCGCGGGTTAGTGTTAACGTACGGGTTAGGATTAGGGGACGGGTGAGAGTCAGGCTTCGGGGAAGGGTTAGGGTTAGGGTTCGGGCTAGGGTTAGGGTTAGGGGACGGGGACGGTTTAGGGTCCAGGTGAGGGTACGGCAACGCTATAGGGGGAGCGAGCGTGTGAGGGCGTGGGTTAGTGTTAGCGTACTGGTTAGGAATATGGGACGGGTGAGGGTTAGGCTTCGGGGAAGGGTTAGGTTTAGGGTTGGTCCTAGGGTTAGGGTTACGGGACGGGGACGGTTTAGGGTCCAGGTGAGGGTACGATAACGCTTTAGGGGGAGCGCGCGTGTGAGGGTGCGGGTTAGTGTTAGCGTACGGGTTAGGATTAGGGAACGGGTGAGGGTCAGGCTTCGGGGAAGGGTTAGGGTTAGGGTTCGGGCTAGGATTAGGGTTAGGGGACGGGGACGGTTTAGGGTCCAGGTGAGGGTACGGCAACGCTTTAAGGGGAGCGTGCGTGTGAGGGCGCGGGTTAGTGTTAGCGTACGTGTTAGGATTAGGGGACGGGTGAGGGTCAGGCTTCGGGGAATGGTTAGGGTTAGGGTTCGGGCTAGGGTTAGGGTTAGGGGACGTGGACGGTTTAGGGTCCAGGTGAGGGTACGGCAACGCTTTAGGGGGAGCGTGCGTGTGAGGGCGTGGGTTAGTGTTAGCGTACGGGTTAGGATTAGGGGACGGGTGAGGGTCAGGCTTTGGGGAAGGGTTAGGGTTAGGGTTCGGGCTAGGGTTAGGGTTAGGGGACGGGGACGGTTTACGTTCCAGGTGAGGGTAAGGCAACGCTTTAGGGGGAGCGTGCGTGTGAGGGCGCGGGTTAGTGTTAGCGTACGGGTTAGGATTAGGGGACGGGTGAGGGTCAGGCTTCGGGGAAGGGTTAGGGTTAGGGTTCGGGCTAGGGTTAGGGTTAGGGGACTGGGATGGTTCAGGGTCCAGGTGAGGGTACGGCAACGCTTTAGGGGGAGCGTGTGTGTGAGGGCGCGGGTTAGTGTTAGCGTACGGGTTAGGATTAGGGCACGGGTGAGGGTCAGGCTTAGGGAAGGGTTAGGGTTAGGGTTCGGGCTAGGGTTAGGGTTAGGGGACGGGGACTGTTTAGGGTCCAGGTGAGGGTTCGGAAACGCTTTAGGGGGAGCGTGCGTGTGAGGGCGCGGCTTAGTGTTAGCGTACGGGTTAGGATTAGGGGACGGGTGAGGGTCAGGCTTCGGGGAAGGGTTAGGGTTAGGGTTCGGGCTAGGGTTAGGGTTAGGCAACAGGGACGGTTTAGGGTCCAGGTGAGGGTACGGCAACGCTTTAGGGGGAGCGTGCGTTTGAGGGCGCGGGTTAGTGTTAGCGTACGGGTTAGGATTAGGGGACGGGTGAGGTCAGGCTTCGGGGAAGGTTTAGGGTTAGGGTTTGGGCTAGGGTTAGGGTTAGGGGATGGGGACGGTTTAGGGTCCAGGTGAGGGTACGGCAACGCTTTAGGGGGAGCGTGCATGTGAGGGCGCGGGTTAGTGTTAGCGTACGGGTTAGGATTAGGGGACGGGTGAGGGTCAGGCTTCGGGGAAGGGTTAGGGTTAGGGTTCGGGCTAGGGTTAGGGTTAGGGGACGGGGACGGTTTAGGGTCCAGGTGAGGGTACGGCAATGCTTTAGGGGGAGCGTGCGTGTGAGGGCGCGGGTTAGTGTTAGCGTACGGGTTAGGATTAGGGGTCGGGTGAGGGTCAGGCTTCGGGGACGGGTTAGGGTTAGGGTTCGGGCTAGGGTTAGGGTTAGGGGACGGGGACGGTTTAGGGTCCAGGTGAGGGTACGGCAACGCTTTAGGGGGAGCGTGCGTGTGAGGGCGCGGGTTAGTGTTAGCGTACGGGTTAGGATTAGGGGACGGGTGAGGGTCAGGCTTCGGGGAAGGGTTAGGGTTAGGGTTCGGGCTAGGGTTAGGGTTAGGGGATGGGGACGGTTTAGTGTTCAGGTGAGGGTACTGCAACGCTGTAGGGGTAGCGTGCATGTGAGGGCGCGGGTTAGTGTTAACGTACGGGTTAGGATTAGGGGACGGGTGAGAGTCAGGCTTCGGGGAAGGGTTAGGGTTAGGGTTCGGGCTAGGGTTAGGGTTAGGGGACGGGGACGGTTTAGGGTCCAGGTGAGGGTACGGCAACGCTATAGGGGGAGCGTGCGTGTGAGGGCGTGGGTTAGTGTTAGCGTACTGGTTAGGATTAGGGGACGGGTGAGGGTTAGGCTTCGGGGAAGGGTTAGGGTTAGGGTTGGTCCTAGGGTTAGGGTTACGGGACGGGGACGGTTTAGGGTCCAGCTGAGGGTACGGCAACGCTTTAGGGGGAGCGCGCGTGTGAGGGTGCGGGTTAGTGTTAGCGTACGGGTTAGGATTAGGGAACGGCTGAGGGTCAGGCTTCGGGGAAGGGTTAGGGTTACGGTTCGGGCTAGGGTTAGGGTTAGGGGACGGGGATGGTTTAGGGTCCAGGTGAGGGTACGGCAACGCTTTAAGGGGAGCGTGCGTGTGAGGGCGCGGGTTAGTGTTAGCGTACGGGTTAGGATTAGGGGACGGGTGAGGGTCAGGCTTCGGGGAATGGTTAGGGTTAGGGTTCGGGCTAGGGTTAGGGTTAGGGGACGTGGACGGTTTAGGGTCCAGGTGAGGGTACGGCAACGCTTTAGGGGGAGCGTGCGTGTGAGGGCGTGGGTTAGTGTTAGCGTACGGGTTAGGATTAGGGGACGGGTGAGGGTCAGGCTTCGGGGAAGGGTTAGGGTTAGGGTTCGGGCTAGGGTTAGGGTTAGGGGACGGGGACGGTTTACGTTCCAGGTGAGGGTAAGGCAACGCTTTAGGGGGAGCGTGCATGTGAGGGCGCGGGTTAGTGTTAGCGTACGGGTTAGGATTAGGGGACGGGTGAGAGTCAGGCTTCGGGGAAGGGTTAGGGTTAGGGTTCGGGCTAGGGTTAGGGTTAGGGGACGGGGACGGTTTAGGGTCCAGGTGAGGGTACGGCAACGCTATAGGGGGAGCGTGCGTGTGAGGGCGTGGGTTAGTGTTAGCGTACTGGTTAGGATTAGGGGACGGGTGAGGGTCAGGCTTCGGGGAAGGGTTAGGGTTAGGGTTCGGGCTAGGGTTAGGGTTAGGGGACGGGGACGGTTTACGTTCCAGGTGAGGGTAAGGCAACGTTTTAGGGGGAGCGTGCGTGTGAGGGCGCGGGTTAGTGTTAGCGTACGGGTTAGGATTAGGGGACGGGTGAGGGTCAGGCTTCGGGGACGGGTTAGGGTTAGGGTTCGGGCTAGGGTTAGGGTTAGGGGACTGGGATGGTTCAGGGTCCAGGTGAGGGTACGGCAACGCTTTAGGGGGAGCGTGTGTGTGAGGGCGAGGGTTAGTGTTAGCGTACGGGTTAGGATTAGGGGACGGGTGAGGGTCAGGCTTCGGGGAAGGGTTAGGGTTAGGGTTCGGGCTAGGGTTAGGGTTAGGGGACGGGGACTGTTTAGGGTCCAGGTGAGGGTTCGGAAACGCTTTAGGGGGAGCGTGCGTGTGAGGGCGCTGCTTAGTGTTAGCGTACGGGTTAGGATTAGGGGACGGGTGAGGGTCAGGCTTCGGGGAAGGGTTAGGGTTAGGGTTGGTCCTAGGGTTAGGGTTAGGGGACGGGGACGGTTTAGGGTCCAGGTGTGGGTACGGCAACGCTTGAAGGGAGCGTGCGTGTGAGGGCGCGGGTTAGTGTTAGCGTACGGGTTACGATTAGGGGACGGGTGAGGGTCAGGTTTCGGGGAAGTGTTAGGGTTAGGGTTCGGGCTAGGGTTAGAGTTAGGGGATGGGGACGGTTTAGAGTCCAGGTGAGCGTACGGCAACGCTGTAGGGGTAGCGTGCGTGTGAGGGCGCGGGTTAGTGTTAGCGTACGGGTTAGGATTAGGGGACGGGTGAGGGTCAGGCTTCGGGGAAGGGTTAGGGTTAGGGTTCGGGCTAGGGTTAGTGGACGGGGACGGGGACGGTTTAGTGTCCAGGTGAGGGTATGGCAACGCTTTAGGGGGAGCGTGCGTTTGAGGGCACGGGTTAGTGTTAGCGTACGGGTTAGGATTAGGGGACGGGTGAGGATCAGGCTTCGGGGAAGGGTTAGGGTTAGGGTTGGTCCTAGGGTTAGGGTTAGGGGACGGGGACGGTTTAGGGACCAGGTGAGGGTACGGCAACGCTTTAGGGGGAGCGCGCGTGTGAGGGCGCGGGTTAGTGTTAGCGTACGGGTTAGGATTAGGGGACGGGTGAGGGTCAGGCTTCGGGGAAGGGTTAGGGTTAGGGTTCGGGCTAGGGTTAGGGTTAGGGGACGGGGACGGTTTAGGGTCCAGGTGAGGGTACGGCAACGCTTTAGGGGGAGCGTGCGTGTGAGGGCGCGGGTTAGTGTTAGCGTACGTGTTAGGATTAGGGGACGGGTGAGGGTCAGGCTTCGGGGAAGGGTTAGAGTTAGGGTTCGGGCTAGGGTTAGGGTTAGGTGACGGGGATGGTTTAGGGTCCAGGTGAGGGTACGGCAACGCTTTAGGGGGAGCGTGCGTGTGAGGGCGCGGGTTAGTGTTAGCGTACTGGTTAGGATTAGGGGACGGGTGAGGGTCAGGCTTCGGGGAAGGGTTAGGGCTAGTGTTCGGGCTAGGGTTAGGGTTAGGGGACGGGGACGGTTTAGGGTCCAGGTGAGGGTACGGCAACGCTTTAGGGGGAGCGTGCTTGTGAGGGCGCGGGTTAGTGTTAGCGTACGGGTTAGGATTAGGGGACGGGGACGGTTTAGGGTCCAGGTGAGGGTACGGCAACGCTTTAGGGGGAGCGTGCGTGTGAGGGCGCGGGTTAGTGTTAGCGTATGGGTTAGGATTAGGGGACGGGTGAGGGTCAGGCTTCGGGGAAGGGTTAGCGTTAGGGTTTGGGCTAGGGTTAGGGTTAGGGGACGGGGAAGGTTTAGGGTCCAGGTGAGGGTACGGCAACGCTTTAGGGGGAGCGTGCGTGTGAGGGCGCGGGTTAGTGTTAGCGTACGGGGTAGGATTAGGGGACGGGTGAGGGTCAGGCTTCGGGGAAGGGTTAGGGTTAGGGTTCGGGCTAGGGTTAGGGTTAGGGGATGGGGACGGTTTAGGGTCCAGGTGAGGGTACGGCAACGCTGTAGGGGGAGTGTGCGTGTGAGGGGGCGGGTTAGTGTTAGCGTACGGGTTAGGATTAGGGGACGGGTGAGGGTCAGGCTTCGGGGAAGGGTTAGGGTTAGGGTTCGGGCTAGGGTTAGGGTTAGGGGACGGGGACGGTTTAGGGTACAGGTGAGGGTACGGCAACGCTTTAGGGGGAGCGTGCGTGTGATGGCGCGGGTTAGTGTTAGCGTACGGGTTAGGATTAGGGCACGGGTGAGGGTCAGGCTTCGGGGAAGGGTTAGGGTTAGGGTTCGGGCTAGGGTTAGGGTTAGGGAACGGGGACGGTTTAGGGTCCAGGTGAGAGTACGGCAATGCTTTACGGGGAGCGTGCGTGTGAGGGCGCGGGTTAGTGTTAGCGTACGGGTTAGGATTAGGGCACGGGTGAGGGTCAGGCTTCGGGGAAGGGTTAGGGTTAGGGTTCAGGCTAGGGTTAGGGTTAGGGGACGGGGACGGTTTAGGGTCCAGGTGAGGGTACGGGAACGCTTTACGGGGAGCGTGCGTGTGAGGGCGCGGGTTAGTGTTAGCGTACGGGTTAGGATTAGGGGACGGGTGAGGGTCAGGCTTCGGGGAAGGGTTAGGGTTAGGGTTTGGACTAGGGTTAGGGTTAGGTGACGGGGACGGTTTAGGGTCCAGGTGAGGGTACAGCAACGCTTTAGGGGGAGCGTGCTTATGAGGGCGTGGGTTAGTGTTAGCGTACGGTTTAGGATTAGGGAACGGGTGAGGGTCAGGCTTCGGGGAAGGGTTAGGGTTAGGGTTTGGGCTAGGGTTAGGGTTAGGGGACGGGGACGCTTTAGGGTCCAGGTGAGGGTATGGCAACGCTTTAGGGGGAGCGTCCGTGTGAGGGCGCGGGTTAGTGTTAGCGTACGGGTTAGGATTAGGGGACGGGTAAGGGTCAGGCTTCGGGGAAGGGTTAGGGTTAGGTTTCGGGCTAGGGTTAGGGTTAGGTGACAGGGACGGTTTAGGGTCCAGGTGAGGGTACGGCAACGCTTTAGGGGGAGCGTGCGTGTGAGGGCGCGGGTTAGTGTTAGCGTACGGGTTAGGATTAGGGGACGGGTGAGGGTCAGGCTTCAGGGAAGGGTTAGGGTTAGGGTTCGGGCTAGGGTTAGGGTTAGGGGATGGGGACGGTTTAGGGTCCAGGTGAGGGTACGGCAACGCTTTAGGGGGAGCGTGCGTGTGAGGGCGCGGGTTAGTGTTAGCCTACGGGTTAGGATTAGGACACGGGTGAGGGTCAGGCTTCGGGGAAGGGTTAGGGTTAGGGTTCGGAATAGGGTGAGGGTTAGGGGACGGGGACGGTTTAGGGTCCAGGTGAGGGTACGGCAACGCTTTAGGGGGAGCGTGCGTGTGAGGTTGCGGATTAGTGGTAGCGTACGGGTTAGGATTAGGGCACGGGTGAGGGTCAGGCTTCGGGGAAGTGTTAGGGTTAGGGTTCGGGCTAGGGTTAGGGTTAGGGGACGGGGACGGTTTAGGGTCCAGGTGAGGGTACGGCAACGCTTTAGGGGGAGCGTGCGTTTGAGGGCGCGGGTTAGTGTTAGCGTACGGGTTAGGATTAGGGGACGGGTGAGGGTCAGGTTTCGAGGAAGGGTTAGGGTTAGGGTTCGGGCTAGGGTTAGGGTTAGGGGACGGGGACGGTTTAGGGTCCAGGTGAGGGAACGGCAACGCTTTAGGGGGAGCGTGCGTGTGAGGGCGCGGGTTAGTGTTAGCGTACGGGTTAGGATTAGGGGACGGGTGAGGGTCAGGCTTCGGGGAAGGGTTAGGGTTAGGGTTCGGGCTAGGGTTAGGGTTAGGGGATGGGGACCGTTTAGGGTCCAGGTGAGGGTACGGCAACGCTTTAGGGGGAGCGTGCGTGTGAAGGCGCGGGTTAGTGTTAGCGTACTGTTTAGGATTAGGGGACGGGTGAGGGTCAGGCTTCGGGGAAGGGTTAGGGTTAGGGTTCGGGCTAGGGTTAGGGTTAGGGGACGGGGACGGTTTAGGGTCCAGGTGCGGGTACGGCAATGATTTAGGGGGAGCGTGCGTGTGAGGGCGCGGGTTAGTGTTAGCGTACGGGTTAGGATTAGGGCACGGGTGAGGGTCAGGCTTCGGGGAAGTGTTAGGGTTAGGGTTCGGGCTAGGGTTAGGGTTAGGGGACGGGGACGGTTTAGGGTCCAGGTGAGGGTACGGCAACGCTTTACGGGGAGCGTGCGTGTGAGGGCGCGGGTTAGTGTTAGCGTACGGGTTAGGATTAGGGGACGGGTGAGGGTCAGGCTTCGGGGAAGGGTTAGGGTTAGGGTTCGGGCTAGGGTTAGGGTTAGGGGATGGGGATGGTTTAGTGTTCAGGTGAGGGTACTGCAACGCTGTAGGGGTAGCGGCATGTGAGGGCGCGGGTTAGTGTTAACGTACGGGTTAGGATTAGGGGACGGGTGAGAGTCAGGCTTCGGGGAAGGGTTAGGGTTAGGGTTCGGGCTAGGGTTAGGGTTAGGGGACTGGGATGGTTCAGGGTCCAGGTGAGGGTACGGCAACGCTTTAGGGGGAGCGTGTGTGTGAGGGCGCGGGTTAGTGTTAGCGTACGGTTTAGGATTAGGGGACGGGTGAGGGTCAGGCTTCGGGGAAGGGTTACGGTTAGCGTTCGGGCTAGGGTTAGGGTTAGGGGACGGGGACGGTTTAGGGTCCAGGTGAGGGTACGGCAACGCTTTAGGGGGAGCGTGCGTTTGAGGGCGCGGGTTAGTGTTAGCGTACGGGTTAGGATTAGGGGACGGGTGAGGGTCAGGTTTCGAGGAAGGGTTAGGGTTAGGGTTCGGGCTAGGGTTAGGGTTAGGGGACGGGGACGGTTTAGGGTCCAGGTGAGGGTACGGCAACGCTTTAGGGGGAGCGTGTGTGTGAGGGCGTGGGTTAGTGTTAGCGTACTGGTTAGGATTAGGGGACGGGTGAGGGTTAGGCTTCGGGGAAGGGTTAGGGTTAGGGTTGGTCCTAGGGTTAGGGTTACGGGACGGGGACGGTTTAGGGTCCAGGTGAGGGTACGGCAACGCTTTAGGGGGAGCGCGCGTGTGAGGGTGCGGGTTAGTGTTAGCGTACGGGTTACGATTAGGGAACGGGTGAGGGTCAGGCATCGGGGAAGGGTTAGGGTTAGGGCTCGGGTTAGGGTTAGGGTTAGGGGACGGGGACGGTTTAGGGTCCAGGTGAGGGTACGGCAACGCTTTACGGGGAGCGTGCGTGTGAGGGCGCGGGTTAGTGTTAGCCTACGGGTTAGGATTAGGGGACGGGTGAGGGTCAGGCTTCGGGGAAGGGTTAGGGTTAGGGTTCGGGCTAGGGTTAGGGTTAGGGGACGGGGACGGTTTAGGGTCCAGGTGAGGGTACGGCAACGCTATAGGGGGAGCGAGCGTGTGAGGGCGTGGGTTAGTGTTAGCGTACTGGTTAGGATTAGGGGACGGGTGAGGGTTAGGCTTCGGGGAAGGGTTAGCGTTAGGGTTGGTCCTAGGGTTAGGGTTACGGGACGGGGACGGTTTAGGGTCCAGGTGAGGGTACGGCAACGCTTTAGGGGGAGCGCGCGTGTGAGGGTGCGGGTTAGTGTTAGCGTACGGGTTAGGATTAGGGAACGGGTGAGGGTCAGGCATCGGGGAAGGGTTAGGGTTAGGGTTCGGGCTAGGGTTAGGGTTAGGGGACGGGGACGGTTTAGGGTCCAGGTGAGGGTACGGCAACGCTTTAAGGGGAGCGTGCGTGTGAGGGCGCGGGTTAGTGTTAGCGTACGTGTTAGGATTAGGGGACGGGTGAGGGTCAGGCTTCGGGGAATGGTTAGGGTTAGGGTTCGGGCTAGGGTTAGGGTTAGGGGACGTGGACGGTTTAGGGTCCAGGTGAGGGTACGGCAACGCTTTAGGGGGAGCGTGCGTGTGAGGGCGCGGGTTAGTGTTAGCGTACGGGTTAGGATTAGGGGACGGGTGAGGGTCAGGCTTCGGGGAAGGGTTAGGGTTAGGGTTCGGGCTAGGGTTAGGGTTAGGGGACTGGGATGGTTCAGGGTCCAGGTGAGGGTACGGCAACGCTTTAGGGGGAGCGTGTGTGTGAGGGCGCGGGTTAGTGTTAGCGTACGGTTTAGGATTAGGGGACGGGTGAGGGTCAGGCTTCGGGGAAGGGTTAGGGTTAGCGTTCGGGCTAGGGTTAGGGTTAGGGGACGGGGACGGTTTAGGGTCCAGGTGAGGGTACGGCAACGCTTTAGGGGGAGCGTCCGTGTGAGGGCGCGGGTTAGTGTTAGCGTACGGGTTAGGATTAGGGGACGGGTGAGGGTCAGGCTTCGGGGAAGGGTTAGGGTTAGGGTTCGGGCTAGGGTTAGGGTTAGGCAACAGGGACGGTTTAGGGTCCAGGTGAGGGTACGGCAACGCTTTAGGGGGAGCGTGCGTGTGAGGGCGCGGGTTAGTGTTAGCGTACGGTTTAGGATTAGGGGACGGGTGAGGTCAGGCTTCGGGGAAGGTTTAGGGTTAGGGTTTGGGCTAGGGTTAGGGTTAGGGGATGGGGACGGTTTAGGGTCCAGGTGAGGGTACGGCAACGCTTTAGGGGGAGCGTGCATGTGAGGGCGCGGGTTAGTGTTAGCGTACGGGTTAGGATTAGGGGACGGGTGAGGGTCAGGCTTCGGGGAAGGGTTAGGGTTAGGGTTCGGGCTAGGGTTAGGGTTAGGGGACGGGGACTGTTTAGGGTCCAGGTGAGGGTACGGCAATGCTTTAGGGGGAGCGTGCGTGTGAGGGCGCGGGTTAGTGTTTGCGTACAGGTTAGGATTAGGGGTCGGGTGAGGGTCAGGCTTCGGGGACGGGTTAGGGTTAGGGTTCGGGCTAGGGTTAGGGTTAGGGGACGGGGACGGTTTAGGGTCCAGGTGAGGGCACGGCAACGCTTTAGGGGGAGCGTGCGTGTGAGAGCGCGGGTTAGTGTTAGCGTACGGGTTAGGATTAGGGGACGGGTGAGGGTCAGGCTTCGGGGAAGGGTTAGGGTTAGGGTTCGGGCTAGGGTTAGGGTTAGGGGATGGGGACGGTTTAGTGTTCAGGTGAGGGTACTGCAACGCTGTAGGGGTAGCGGCATGTGAGTGCGCGGGTTAGTGTTAACGTACGGGTTAGGATTAGGGGACGGGTGAGAGTCAGGCTTCGGGGAAGGGTTAGGGTTAGGGTTCGGGCTAGGGTTAGGGTTAGGGGACGGGGACGGTTTAGGGTCCAGGTGAGGGTACGGCAACGCTATAGGGGGAGCGAGCGTGTGAGGGCGTGGGTTAGTGTTAGCGTACTGGTTAGGATTAGGGGACGGGTGAGGGTTAGGCTTCGGGGAAGGGTTAGGGTTAGGGTAGGTCCTAGGGTTAGGTTTACGGGACGGGGACGGTTTAGGGTCCAGGTGAGGGTACGGCAACGCTTTAGGGGGAGCGCGCGTGTGAGGGTGCGGGTTAGTGTTAGCGTACGGGTTACGATTAGGGAACGGGTGAGGGTCAGGCATCGGGGAAGGGTTAGGGTTAGGGCTCGGGTTAGGGTTAGGGTTAGGGGACGGGGACGGTTTAGGGTCCAGGTGAGGGTACGGCAACGCTTTAAGGGGAGCGTGCGTGTGAGGGCGCGGGTTAGTGTTAGCGTACGGGTTAGGATTAGGGGACGGGTGAGGGTCAGGCTTCGGGGAAGGGTTAGGGTTAGGGTTCGGGCTAGGGTTAGGGTTAGGGGACGGGGACGGTTTACGTTCCAGGTGAGGGTAAGGCAACGCTTTAGGGGGAGCGTGCGTGTGAGGGCGCGGGTTAGTGTTAGCGTACGGGTTAGGATTAGGGGACGGGTGAGGGTCAGGCTTCGGGGAAGGGTTAGGGTTAGGGTTCGGGCTAGGGTTAGGGTTAGGGGACTGGGATGGTTCACGGTCCAGGTGAGGGTACGGCAACGCTTTAGGGGGAGCGTGTGTGTGAGGGCGCGGGTTAGTGTTAGCGTATGGGTTAGGATTAGGGCACGGGTGAGTGTCAGGCTTCGGGGAAGGGTTAGGGTTAGGGTTCGGGCTAGGGTTAGGGTTAGGGGACGGGGACTGTTTAGGGTCCAGGTGAGGGTTCGGAAACGCTTTAGGGGGAGCGTGCGTGTGAGGGCGCGGCTTAGTGTTAGCGTACGGGTTAGGATTAGGGGACGGGTGAGGGTCAGGCTTCGGGGAAGGGTTAGGGTTAGGGTTCGGGCTAGGGTTAGGGTTAGGCAACAGGGACGGTTTTGGGTCCAGGTGAGGGTACGGCAACGCTTTAGGGGGAGCGTGCGTGTGAGGGCGCGGGTTAGTGTTAGCGTACGGTTTAGGATTAGGGGACGGGTGAGGTCAGGCTTCGGGGAAGGTTTAGGGTTAGGGTTTGGGTTAGGGTTAGGGTTAGGGGATGGGGACGGTTTAGGGTCCAGGTGAGGGTACGGCAACGCTTTAGGGGGAGCGTGCATGTGAGGGCGCGGGTTAGTGTTAGCGTACGGGTTAGGATTAGGGGACGGGTGAGGGTCAGGCTTCGGGGAAGGGTTAGGGTTAGGGTTCGGGCTAGGGTTAGGGTTAGGGGACGGGGACGGTTTAGGGTCCAGGTGAGGGTACGGCAATGCTTTAGGGGGAGCGTGCGTGTGAGGGCGCGGGTTAGTGTTTGCGTACAGGTTAGGATTAGGGGTCGGGTGAGGGTCAGGCTTCGGGGACGGGTTAGGGTTAGGGTTCGGGCTAGGGTTAGGGTTAGGGGACGGGGACGGTTTAGGGTACAGGTGAGGGCACGGCAACGCTTTAGGGGGAGCGTGCGTGTGAGAGCGCGGGTTAGTGTTAGCGTACGGGTTAGGATTAGGGGACGGGTGAGGGTCAGGCTTCGGGGAAGGGTTAGGGTTAGGGTTCGGGCTAGGGTTAGGGTTAGGGGATGGGGACGGTTTAGTGTTCAGGTGAGGGTACTGCAACGCTGTAGGGGTAGCGGCATGTGAGTGCGCGGGTTAGTGTTAACGTACGGGTTAGGATTAGGGGACGGGTGAGAGTCAGGCTTCGGGGAAGGGTTAGGGTTAGGGTTCGGGCTAGGGTTAGGGTTAGGGGACGGGGACGGTTTAGGGTCCAGGTGAGGGTACGGCAACGCTTTAGGGGGAGCGCGCGTGTGAGGGTGCGGGTTAGTGTTAGCGTACGGGTTAGGATTAGGGAACGGCTGAGGGTCAGGCTTCTGGGAAGGGTTAGGGTTATGGTTCGGGCTAGGGTTAGGGTTAGGGGACGGGGACGGTTTAGGGTCCAGGTGAGGGTACGGCAACGCTTTAAGGGGAGCGTGCGTGTGAGGGCGCGGCTTAGTGTTAGCGTACGTGTTAGGATTAGGGGACGGGTGAGGGTCAGGCTTCGGGGAATGGTTAGGGTTAGGTTTCGGGCTAGGGTTAGCGTTAGGGGACGTGGACGGTTTAGGGTCCAGGTGAGGGTACGGCAACGCTTTAGGGGGAGCGTGCGTGTGAGGGCGTGGGTTAGTGTTAGCGTACGGGTTAGGATTAGGGGACGGGTAAGGGTCAGGCTTCGGGGAAGGGTTAGGGTTAGGGTTCGGGCTAGGGTTAGGGTTAGGGGACGGGGACGGTTTACGTTCCAGGTGAGGGTAAGGCAACGCTTTAGGGGGAGCGTGCGTGTGAGGGCGCGGGTTAGTGTTAGCGTACGGGTTAGGATTAGGGGACGGGTGAGAGTCAGGCTTCGGGGAAGGGTTAGGGTTAGGGTTCGGGCTAGGGTTAGGGTTAGGGGACGGGGACGGTTTAGGGTCCAGGTGAGGGTACGGCAACGCTATAGGGGGAGCGTGCGTGTGAGGGCGTGGGTTAGTGTTAGCGTACTGGTTAGGATTAGGGGACGGGTGAGGGTCAGGCTTCGGGGAAGGGTTAGGGTTAGGGTTCGGGCTAGGGTTAGGGTTAGGGGACGGGGACTGTTTAGGGTCCAGGTGAGGGTTCAGAAACGCTGTAGGGGGAGCGTGCGTGTGAGGGCGCGGGTTAGTGTTAGCGTACGGGTTAGGATTAGGGGACGGGTGAGGGTCAGGCTTCGGGGAAGTGTTAGGGTTAGGGTTCGGGCTAGGGTTAGGGTTAGGGGACGGGGACGGTTTAGGGTCCAGGTGAGGGTACGGCAACGCTTTCGGGGGAGCGTGCGTGTGAGGGCGCGGGTTACTGTTAGCATACGGGTTAGGATTAGGGGACGGGTGAGGGTCAGGCTTCGGGGAAGTGTAAGAGTTAGGGTTCGGGCTAGGGTTAGGGTTAACGGACAGGGATGGTTTAGGGTCTAGGTGAGGGTACGGCAACGCTTTAGGGGGAGCGTGCGTGTGAGGGCGCGGGTTAGTGTTAGCGTACGGGTTAGGATTAGGGCACGGGTGAGGGTCAGGCTTCGGGGAAGGGTTAGGGCTAGGGTTCGGGCTAGGGTTAGGGTTAGGGGACGGGGACGGTTTAGGGTCCAGGTGTGGGTACGGCAACACTTGAAGGGAGCGTGCGTGTGAGGACGCGGGTTAGTGTTAGCGTACGGGTTACGATTAGGGGACGGGTGAGGGTCAGGCTTCGGGGAAGGGTTAGGGTTAGGGTTCGGGCTAGGGTTATGGTTAGGGAACGGGGACGGTTTAGGGTCCAGGTGAGGGTACGGCAACGCTGTAGGGGGAGCGTGCGTGTGAGGGTGCGGGTTAGTGTTAGCGTACGGGTTAGGATAACGGGACGGGTGAGGGTCAGGCTTCGGGGAAGGGTTAGGGTTAGGTTTCGGGCTAGGGTTAGGGTTAGGGGATTGGGACGGTTTAGGGTCCAGGAGAGGGTACGGCAACGCTTTATGGGGAGCGTGCGTGTGAGGGCGCGGGTTAGTGTTAGCGTACAGGTTAGGATTAGGGGACGGGTGAGTGTCAGGCTTCGGGGAAGGGTTAGGGTTAGGGTTCGGGCTATGGTTAGGGTTAGGGGACGGGGACGGTTTAGGGTCCAGGTGAGGGTACGGCAACGCTTTATGGGGAGCGTGCGTGTGAGGGCATGGGTTAGTGTTAGCGTACGGGTTAGGATTAGGGGACGGGTGAGGGTCAGGCTTCGGGGAAGGGTTAGGGTTAGGGTTCGGGCTAGGGTTAGGGTTAGGGGACGGGGACGGTTTAGGGTCCAGGTGAGGGTACGGCAATGCTTTAGGGGGAGCGTGCTTGTGAGGGCGTGGGATAGTGTTACCGTACGGGTTAGGATTAGGGGACGGGTGAGGGTCAGGCTTCGGGGAAGGGTTAGGGTTAGGGTTCGGGCTAGGGTTAGGATTAGGGGACGGGGACGGTTTAGGGTCCAGGTGAGGGTACGGCAACGCTTTAGGGGGAGCACGCGTGTGAGGGCGCGGGTTAGTGTTTGCGTACGGGTTAGGATTAGGGGACGGGTGAGGGTCAGGCTTCGGGGAAGTGTTAGGGTTAGGGTTCGGGCTAGGTTTAGGGTTAGGGGATGGGGACGGTTTAGGGTCCAGGTGAGGGTTCGGCAACGCTGTAGGGGAAGCGTGCGTGTGAGGGCGCGGGTTAGTGTTAGCGTAGGGGTTAGGATTAGGGGACGGGTGAGGGTCAGGCTTCGGGGAAGGGTTAGGGTTAGGGTTCGGGCTAGGGTTAGGGTTAGGGGACGGGGACAGTTTAGGGTCCAGGTGAGGGTACGGCAACGCTTTAGGGGGAGCGTGCGTGTGAGGGCGCGGGTTAGTGTTAGCGTACGGGTTAGGATTAAGGCACGGGTGAGGGTCAGGCTTCGGGGAAGGGTTAGGGTTAGGGTTGGTCCTAGGGTTAGGGTTAGGGCACGGGGACGGTTTAGGGTCCAGGTGAGGGTACGGCAACGCTTTAGGGGGAGTGCGCGTGTGAGGGCGCGGGTTAGTGTTAGCGTACGGGTTAGGATTAGGGGACGGGTGAGGGTCAGGCTTCGGGGAAGGCTTAGGGTTAGGGTTCGGGCTAGGGTTAGGGTTAGGGGACGGGGACGGTTTAGGGTCCAGGTGAGGGTACGGCAACGCTTTAGGGGGAGCGTGCGTGTGAGGGCGCGGGTTAGTGTTAGCGTACGTGTTACGATTAGGGGACGGGTGAGGGTCAGACTTCGGGGAATTGTTAGTGTTAGGGTTCGGGCTTGGGTTAGGGTTAGGGGACGGGGACGGTTTAGGGTCCAGGTGAGGGTACGGCAATGCTTTAGGGGGAGCGTGCGTGTGAGGGCGCGGGTTAGTGTTAGCGTACGGGTTAGGATTAGGGGACGGGTGAGGGTCAGGCTTCGGGGAAGGGTTAGGGTTAGGGTTCGGGCTAGGGTTAGGGTTAGGGGACGGGGACGGTTTAGGGTCCAGGTGAGGGTACGGCAACGCTTTAGGGGGAGCGTGCGTGTGAGGGCGCGGGTTACTGTTAGCGTACGGGTTAGGATTAGGGGACGGGTGAGGGTCAGGCTTCGGGGAAGGGTTAGGGTTAGGGTTCGGGCTAGGGTTAGGGTTAGGGGACGGGGACGGTTTAGGGTCCAGGTGAGGGTACGGCCTCGATTTAGGGGGAGCGTGCGTGTGAGGGCGCGGGTTAGTGTTAGCGTACGGGTTAGGATTAGGGGACGTGTGAGGCTCAGGCTTCGGGGAAGGGTTAGGGTTAGGGTTCGGGCTAGGTTTAGGGGACGGGGACGGGGACGGTTTAGGGTCCAGGTGAGGGTACGGCAACGCTTTAGGGGGAGCGCGCGTGTGAGGGCGCGGGTTATTGTTAGCGTACGGGTTAGGATTAGGGGACGGGTGAGGGTCAGGCTTCGGGGAAGGGTTAGGGTTAGGGTTCGGGCTAGGGTTAGGGTTAGGGGACGGGGACGGTTTAGGGTCCAGGTGAGGGTACGGCAACGCTTTAGTGGGAGCGTGCGTGTGAGGCCGCGGGTTAGTGTTAGCGTACGTGTTAGGATTAGGGGACGGGTGAGGGTCAGGCTTCGGGGAAGGGTTAGGGTTAGGGTTCGGGCTAGGGTTAGGGTTAGGGGACGGGGACGGTTTAGGGTCCAGGTGAGGGTACGGCAATGCTTTAGGGGGAGCGTGCGTGTGAGGGCGCGGGTTAGTGTTAGCGTACGGGTTAGGATTAGGGGCCAGGTGAGGGTCAGGCTTCGGGGAAGGGTTAGGGTTAGGGTTCGGACTAGGGTTCGGGCTAGGGTTAGGGTTAGGGGACGGGGACAGTTTAGGGTCCAGGTGAGGGTACGGCAAAACTTTAGGTGGAGCGTGTGTGTGAGGGCGCGGGTTAGTGTTAGCGTACGTGTTAGGATTAGGGGACAGGTGAAGGTCAGGCTTCGGGGAAGGGTTAGGGTTAGGGTTCAGGCTACGGTTAGGGTTAGGGGACGGGGACGGTTTAGGGTCCAGGTGAGGGTACGGCAACGCTTTAGGGGGAGCGTGCGTGTGAGGGCGCGGGTTAGTGTTAGCGTACGGGTTAGGATTAAGGCACAGGTGAAGGTCAGGCTTCGGGGAAGGGTTAGGGTTAGGGTTGGTCCTAGGGTTAGGGTTAGGGGACGGGGACGGTTTAGGGTCCAGGTGAGGGTACGGCAACGCTTTAGGGGGAGTGCGCGTGTGAGGGCGCGGGTTAGTGTTAGCGTACGGGTTAGGATTAGGGGACGGGTGAGGGTCAGGCTTCGGGAAAGGGTTAGGGTTAGGGTTCGGGCTAGGGTTAGGGTTAGGGGACGGGGACGGTTTAGGGTCCAGGTGAGGGTACGGCAACGCTTTAGGGGGAGCGTGCGTGTGAGGGCGCGGGTTAGTGTTAGCGTACGGGTTAGGATTAGGGGACGGGTGAGGGTCAGGCTTCGGGGAAGGGTTAGGGCTAGTGTTCGGGCTAGGGTTAGGGTTAGGGGACGGGGACGGTTTAGGGTCCAGGTGAGGGTACGGCAACGCTTTAGGGGGAGCGTGCGTGTCAGAGCGCGGGTTAGTGTTAGCGTACGGGTTAGGATTAGGGGACCGGTGAGGGTCAGGCTTCGGGGAAGTGTTAGGGTTATGGTTCGGGCTAGGGTTAGGGTTAGGGGACGGGGACGGTTTAGGGTCCAGGTGAGGGTACGGCAACGCTTTAGGGGGAGCGTGCGTGTTAGGGCATGGGTTAGTGTTAGCGTACGGGTTAGGATTAGGGCACGGGTGAGGGTCAGGCTTCGGGGAAGGGTTAGGGTTAGGGTTCGGGCTAGGGTTAGGGTTACGGGATGGGGACGGTTTAGGGTCCAGGTGAGGGTACGGCAACGCTTTAGGGGGAGCGTGCGTATGAGGGCGTGGGTTAGTGTTAGCGTACGTGTTAGGATTAGGGGACGGTGAGGGTCAGGCTTCGGGGAAGGGTTAGGGTTAGGTTTCGGGCTAGGGTTAGGGTTAGGGGACGGGGACGGTTTAGGGTCCAGGTGAGGGTACGGCAACGCTTTAGGGGGAGCGCGCGTGTGTGGGTGCGGGTTAGTGTTAGCGTACGGGTTAGGATTAGGGGACGGGTGAGGGTCAGGCTTCGGGGAAGGGTTAGGGTTAGGGTTCGGGCTAGGGTTGGGGTTAGGGGACGGGGACGGTTTAGGGTCCAGGTGAGGGTACGGCAACGCTTTAGGGGGAGCGTGCGTGTGAGGGCGCGGGTAAGTGTTAGCGTACGGGTTACGATTAGCGGACGGGTGAGGGTCAGGCTTCGGGGAAGGGTTAGGGTTAGGGTTCGGGCTAGGGTTAGGGTTAGGGGACGGGGACGGTTTAGGGTCCAGGTGAGGGTACGGCAACGCTGTAGGGGGAGCGTGCGTGTGAGGGTGCGGGTTAGTGTTAGCGTACGGGTTAGGATAACGAGACGGGTGAGGGTCAGGCTTCGGGGAAGGGTTAGGGTTAGGGTTCAGGCTAGGGTTAGGGTTAGGGGATTGGGACGGTTTAGGGTCCAGGTGAGGGTACGGCAACGCTTTATGGGGAGCGTGCGTGTGAGGGCGCGGGTTAGTGTTAGCGTACCGGTTAGGATTAGGGGACGGGTGAGGGTCAGGCTTCGGGGAACGGTTAGGGTTAGGGTTCGGGCTAGGGTTAGGGTTAGGGGACGGGGACGGTTTAGGGTCCAGGTGAGGGTACGGCAACGCTTTAGGGGGAGCGTGCGTGTGAGGGCATGGGTTAGTGTTAGCGTACGGGTTAGGATTAGGGGACGGGTGAGGGTCAGGCTTCGGGGAAGGGTTAGGGTTAGGGTTCGGGCTAGGGTTAGGGTTAGGGGACGGGGACGGTTTAGGGTCCAGGTGAGGGTACGGCAATGCTTTAGGGGGAGCGTGCTTGTGAGGGCGCGGGATAGTGTTAGCGTACGGGTTAGGATTAGGGGACGGGTGAGGGTCAGGCTTCGGGGAAGGGTTAGGGTTAGGGTTCGGGCTAGGGTTAGGGTTAGGGGACGGGGACGGTTTAGGGTCCAGGTGAGGGTATGGCAACGCTTTAGGGGGAGTGCGTGTGTGAGGGCGTGGGTTAGTGTTAGCGTACGGGTTAGGATTAGGGGACAGGTGAGGGTCAGGCTTCGGGGAAGGGTTAGTGTTAGGGTTCGGGCTAGGGTTCGGGCTAGGGTTAGGGTTAGGGGACGGGGACAGTTTAGGGTCCAGGTGAGGGTACGGCAACACTTTAGGGGGAGCGTGTGTGTGAGGGCGCGGGTTAGTGTTAGCGTACGGGTTAGGATTAGGGGACGGGTGAGGGTCAGGCTTCGGGGAAGGGTTAGGGTTAGGGTTCGGGCTAGGGTTAGGGTTAGGGGACGGGGACGGTTTAGGGTCCAGGTGAGGGTACGGCAACGCTTTAGGGGGAGCGTGCGTGTGAGGGCGCGGGTTACTGTTAGCGTACGGGTTAGGATTAGGGGACGGGTGAGGGTCAGGCTTCGGGGAAGGGTTAGGGTTATGGTTCGGGCTAGGGTTAGGGTTAAGGGACGGGGACGGTTTAGGGTCCAGGTGAGGGTACGGCAACGCTTTAGGGGGAGCGTGCGTGTGAGGGCGCGGGTTAGTGTTAGCGTACGGGTTAGGATTAGGGGACGGGTGAGGGTCAGGCTTCGGGGAAGGGTTAGGGTTAGGGTTCGGGCTAGGGTTAGGGTTAGGGGACGGGGACGGTTTAGGGTCGAGGTGAGGGTACGGCCTCGCTTTAGGGGGAGCGTGCGTGTGAGGGCGTGGGTTAGTGTTAGCGTACGGGTTAGGATTAGCGGACGGGTGAGGCTCAGGCTTCGGGGAAGGGTTAGGGTTAGGGTTCGGGCTAGGTTTAGGGGACGGGGACGGGGACGGTTTAGGGTCCAGGTGAGGGTACGGCAACGCTTTAGGGGGAGCGCGCGTGTGAGGGCGCGGGTTAGTGTTAGCGTACGGGTTAGGATTAGGGGACGGGTGAGGGTCAGGCTTCGGGGAAGGGTTAGGGTTAGGGTTCGGGCTAGGGTTAGTGTTAGGGGACGGGGACGGTTTAGGGTCCAGGTGAGGGTATGGCAACGCTTTAGTGGGAGCGTGCGTGTGAGGGCGCGGGTTAGTGTTAGCGTACGGGTTAGGATTAGGGGTCGGGTGAGGGTCAGGCTTCGGGGAAGGGTTAGGGCTAGTGTTCGGGCTAGGGTTAGGGTTAGTGGATGGGGACGGTTTAGGGTCCAGGTGAGGGTACGGCAACGCTTTAGGGGGAGCGTGCGTGTGAGGGCGCGGGTTAGTGTTAGCGTACGGGTTACGATTAGGGGACGGGTGAGGGTCAGGTTTCGGGGAAGTGTTAGGGTTAGGGTTCGGGCTAGGGTTAGAGTTAGGGGATGGGGACGGTTTAGGGTCCAGGTGAGCGTACGGCAACACTGTAGGGGTAGCGTGCGTGTGACGGCGCGGGTTAGTGTTAGCGTACGGGTTAGGATTAGGGGACGGGTGAGGGTCAGGCTTCGGGGAAGGGTTAGGGTTAGGGTTCGGGCTAGGGTTAGGGTTAGGGGACGGGGACGGTTTAGGGTCCAGGTGAGGGTATGGCAACGCTTTAGGGGGAGCGTGCGTTTGAGGGCACGGGTTAGTGTTAGCGTACGGGTTAGGATTAGGGGATGGGTGAGGATCAGGCTTCGGGGAAGGGTTAGGGTTAGGGTTGGTCCTAGGGTTAGGGTTAGGGGACGGGGACGGTTTAGGGACCAGGTGAGGGTACGGCAACGCTTTAGGGGGAGCGCGCGTGTGAGGGCGCGGGTTAGTGTTAGCGTACGGGTTAGGATTAGGGGACGGGTGAGGGTCAGGCTTCGGGGAAGGGTTAGGGTTAGGGTTCGGGCTAGGGTTAGGGTTAGGGGACGGGGACGGTTTAGGGTCCAGGTGAGGGTACGGCAACGCTTTAGGGGGAGCGTGCGTGTGAGGGCGCGGGTTAGTGTTAGCGTACGTGTTAGGATTAGGGGACGGGTGAGGGTCAGGCTTCGGGGAAGGGTTAGGGTTAGGGTTCGGGCTAGGGTTAGGGTTAGGTGACGGGGACGGTTTAGGGTCCAGGTGAGGGTACGGCAATGCTTTAGGGGGAGCGTGCGTGTGAGGGCGCGGGTTAGTGTTAGCGTACGGGTTAGGATTAGGGGACGGGTGAGGGTCAGGCTTCGGGGAAGGGTTAGGGCTAGTGTTCGGGCTAGGGTTAGGGTTAGGGGACGGGGACGGTTTAGGGTCCAGGTGAGGGTACGGCAACGCTTTAAGGGGGAGCGTGCGTGTGAGGGCGCGGGTTAGTGTTAGCGTACGGGTTAGGATTAGGGGACGGGTGAGTGTCAGGCTTCGGGGAAGGGTTAGGGTTAGGGTTCGGGCTAGGGTTAGGGTTAGGGGACGGGGACGGTTTAGGGTCCAGGTGAGGGTACGGCAACGCTTTAGGGGGAGCGCGCGTTTGAGGGTGCGGGTTAGTGTTAGCGTACGGGTTAGGATCAGGGGACGGGTGAGGGTCAGGCTTCGGGGAAGGGTTAGGGTTAGGGTTCGGGCTAGGGTTAGGGTTAGGGGACGGGGACGGTTTAGGGTCCAGGTGAGGGTACGGCAACGCTTTAGGGGGAGCGTGCGTGTGAGGGCGCGGGTTACTGTTAGCGTACGGGTTAGGATTAGGGGACGGGTGAGGGTCAGTCTTCGGGGAAGGGTTAGGGTTAGGGTTCGGGCTAGGGTTAGGGTTAAGGGACGGGGACGGTTTAGGGTCCAGGTGAGGGTACGGCAACGCTTTAGGGGGAGCGTGCGTGTGAGGGCGCGGGTTAGTGTTAGCGTACGGGTTAGGATTAGGGGACGGGTGAGGGTCAGGCTTCGGGGAAGGGTTAGGGTTAGGGTTCGGGCTAGGGTTAGGGTTAGGGGACGGGGACGGTTTAGGGTCCATGTGAGGGTACGGCCTCGCTTTAGGGGGAGCGTGCGTGTGAGGGCGTGGGTTAGTGTTAGCGTACGGGTTAGGATTAGGGGACGGGTGAGGCTCAGGCTTCGGGGAAGGGTTAGGGTTAGGGTTCGGGCTAGGTTTAGGGGACGGGGACGGGGACGGTTTAGGGTCCAGGTGAGGGTACGGCAAAGCTTTAGGGGGAGCGCGCGTGTGAGGGCGCGGGTTAGTGTTAGCGTACGGGTTAGGATTAGGGGACGGGTGAGGGTCAGGCTTCGGGGAAGGGTTAGGGTTAGGGTTCGGGCTAGGGTTAGTGTTAGGGGACGGGGACGGTTTAGGGTCCAGGTGAGGGTATGGCAACGCTTTAGTGGGAGCGTGCGTGTGAGGGCGCGGGTTAGTGTTAGCGTACGGGTTAGGATTAGGGGTCGGGTGAGGGTCAGGCTTCGGGGAAGGGTTAGGGCTAGTGTTCGGGCTAGGGTTAGGGTTAGTGGACGGGGACGGTTTAGGGTCCAGGTGAGGGTACGGCAACGCTTTAGGGGGAGCGTGCGTGTGAGGGCGCGGGTTAGTGTTAGCGTACGGGTTACGATTAGGGGACGGGTGAGGGTCAGGTTTCGGGGAAGTGTTAGGGTTAGGGTTCGGGCTAGGGTTAGAGTTAGGGGATGGGGACGGTTTAGGGTCCAGGTGAGCGTACGGCAACGCTGTAGGGGTAGCGTGCGTGTGAGGGCGCGGGTTAGTGTTAGCGTACGGGTTAGGATTAGGGGACGGGTGAGGGTCAGGCTTCGGGGAAGGGTTAGGGTTAGGGTTCGGGCTAGGGTTAGGGGACGGGGACGGGGACGGTTTAGGGTCCAGGTGAGGGTATGGCAACGCTTTAGGGGGAGCGTGCGTTTGAGGGCACGGGTTAGTGTTAGCGTACGGGTTAGGATTAGGGGACGGGTGAGGATCAGGCTTCGGGGAAGGGTTAGGGTTAGGGTTGGTCCTAGGGTTAGGGTTAGGGGACGGGGACGGTTTAGGGACCAGGTGAGGGTACGGCAACGCTTTAGGGGGAGCGCGCGTGTGAGGGCGCGGGTTAGTGTTAGCGTACGGGTTAGGATTAGGGGACGGGTGAGGGTCAGGCTTCGGGGAAGGGTTAGGGTTAGGGTTCGGGCTAGGGTTAGGGTTAGGGGATGGGGACGGTTTAGTGTCCAGATGAGGGTACGGCAACGCTTTAGGGGGAGCGCGCGTGTGAGGGCGCGGGTTAGTCTTAGCGTACGGGTTAGGATTAGGGGACGGGTGAGGGTCAGGCTTCGGGGAAGGGTTAGGGTTAGGGTTCGGGCTAGGGTTAGGGTTAGGGGACGGGGACGGTTTAGGGTCCAGGTGAGGGTACGGCAACGCTTTAGGGGGAGCGTGCGTGTGAGGGCACAGGTTAGTGTTAGCGTACGTGTTAGGATTAGGGGACGGGTGAGGGTCAGGCTTTGGGGAAGGGTTAGGGTTAGGGTTCGGGCTAGGGTTAGGGTCAGGGGATGGGGACGGTTTAGGGTTCAGGTGAGGGTACGGCAACGCTTTAGGGGGAGCGTGCGTGTGAGGGCGCGGGTTAGTGTTAGCGTACGGGTTAGGATTAGGGGACGGGTGAGGGTCAGGCTTCGGGGAAGGGTTAGGTTTAGGGTTCGGGCTAGGGTTAGGGTTAGGGGACGGGGACGGTTTAGGGTCCAGGTGAGGGTACGGGAACGCTTTAGTGGGAGCGTGCGTGTGAGGGCGCGGGTTAGTGTTAGCGTACGGGTTAGGATTAGGGGACGGGTGAGGGTCAGGCTTCGGGGAAGGGTTAGGGTTAGGGTTCGGTTAGGGTTAGGGTTAGGGGACGGGGACGGTTTAGGGTCCAGGTGAGGGTACGGCAACGCTTTAGGGGAAGCGTGCGTGTGAGGGTGCGGGTTAGTGTTAGCGTACGGGTTAGGATTAGGGGACGGGTGAGGGTCCGGCTTCGGGGAAGGTTTAGGGTTAGGGTTCGGGCTAGGGTTAGGGTTAGGGCACGGGGACGGTTTAGGGTCCAGGTGAGGGTACGGCAACGCTTTAGGAGGAGCGTGCTTGTGAGGGCGCGGGTTAGTGTTAGCGTACGGGTTAGGATTAGGGGACGGGTGAGGGTCAGGCTTCGGGGAAGGGTTAGGGTTAGGGTTCGGGCTAGGGTTAGGGTTAGGGAACGGGGACGGTTTAGGGTCCAGGTGAGGGTACAGCAACGCTTTAGGGGGAGCGTGCGTGTGAGGGCGCAGGTTAGTGTTAGCGTACAGGTTAGGATTAGGGGACGGGTGAGGGTCAGGCTTCGGGGAAGGGTTAGGTTTAGGGTTCGGGCTAGGGTTAGGGTTAGGGGACCGGGACGGTTTAGGGTCCAGGTGAGCGTACGGCAACGCTTTAGGGGGAGCGTGCCTGTGAGGGCGTGGGTTAGTGTTAGCGTACGGGTTAGGATTAGGGGACGGGTGAGGGTCAGGCTTCGGGGAAGGGTTAGGGTTAGGGTTCGGGCTAGGGTTAGGGTTAGGGGACGGGGACGGTTTAGGGTCCAGGTGAGGGTACGGCAACTCTTTAGGGGGAGCGTGCGTGTGAGGGCGCGGGTTAGTGTTAGCGTACGGGTTAGGATTAGGGGACGGGTGAGGGTCAGGCTTCGGGGAAGGGTTAGTGTTAGGGATCGGGCTAGGGTTAGGGTTAGGGGATGGGGACGGTTTAGGGTCCAGGTGAGGGTACTGCAACGCTTTACGGGGAGCGTGCGTGTGAGGGCGCGGTTTAGTGTTAGCGTACGGGTTAGGATTAGGGGACGGGTGAGGGTCAGGCTTCGGGGAAGGGTTAGGGTTACGGTTCGGGCTAGGGTTAGGGTTAGGGGAGGGGGACGGTTTAGGGTCCAGGTGAGGGTACGGCAACGCTTTAGGGGGAGCGTGCGTGTGAGGGCGTGGGTTAGTGTTAGCGTACGGGTTAGGATTAGGAGACGGGTGAGGGTCAGGCTTCGGGGAAGGGTTAGGGTTAGGGTTCGGGCTAGGGTTAGGGTTAGGGGACGGGGACGGTTTAGGGTCAGGTGAGGGTACGGCAAAGCTTTAGGGGGAGCGTGCGTGTGAGGGTGCGGGTTAGTGTTAGCGTACGGTTTAGGATTAGGGCATGTGTGAGGGTCAGGCTTCGGGGAAGGGTTAGGGTTAGCGTTCGGGCTAGGGTTAGGGGACGGGGACGGTTTAGGGTCCAGGTGAGGGTACAGCAACGCTTTAGGGTGAGCGTGCGTGTGAGGGCGCAGGTTAGTGTTAGCGTACGTGTTAGGATTAGGGGACGGGTGAGGGTCAGGCTTCGGGGAAGGGTTAGGGTTAGGGTTCGGGCTAGGGTTAGGGTCAGGGGACGGGGACGGTTTAGGGTCCAGGTGAGGGTACGGCAACGCTTTAGGGGGAGCGTGCGTGTGAGGGCGCGGGTTAGTGTTAGCGTACGGGTTAGGATTAGGGGACGGGTGAGGGTCAGGCTTCGGGGAAGGGTTAGGGTTAGGGTTAGGGTTCGGGCTAGGGTTAGGGTTAGGGGACCGGGACGGTTTAGTGTCCAGGTGAGGGTACGGCAACGCTTTAGGGGGAGCGTGCGTGTGAGGGCGCGGGTTAGTGTTAGCGTACGGGTTAGGATTATGGGTCGGGTGAGGGTCAGGCTTCGGGGAAGGGTTAGGGTTAGGGTTCGGGCTAGAGTTAGGGTTAGGGGACGGGGACGGTTTAGGGTCCAGGTGAGGGTACAGCAACGCTTTAGGGGGAGCGTGCGTGTGAGGGCGCGGGTTAGTGTTAGCGTACGGGTTAGGATTAGGGGACGGGTGAGGGTCAGGCTTCGGGGAAGGGTTAGGGTTAGGGTTCGGGCTAGGGTTAGGTTTAGGGGACGGGGACGGTTTAGGGTCCAGGTGAGGGTACGGCAACGCTTTATGGGGAGCGTGCGTGTGAGGGCGCGGGTTAGTGTTAGCGTACGGGTTAGGATTAGGGGACGGGTGAGGGTCAGGCTTCGGGGAAGGGTTAGGGTTAGGGTTCGGGCTAGGGTTAGGGTTAGGGAACGGGGACGGTTTAGGGTCCAGGTGAGAGTACGGCAATGCTTTACGGGGAGCGTGCGTGTGAGGGCGCGGGTTAGTGTTAGCGTACGGGTTAGGATTAGGGCACGGGTGAGGGTCTGGCTTCGGGGAAGGGTTAGGGTTAGGGTTCGGGCTAGGGTTAGGGTTAGGGGACGGGGACGGTTTAGGGTCCAGGTGAGGGTACGGCAATGCTTTAGGGGGAGCGTGCGTGTGAGGGCGCGGGTTAGTGTTAGCGTACGGGTTAGGATTAGGGGACGGGTGAGGGTCAGGCTTCGGGGAAGGGTTAGGGTTAGGGTTCGGGCTAAGGTTAGGGTTAGGGGATGGGGACGGTTTAGGGTCCAGGTGAGGGTACGGCAACGCTTTAGGGGGAGCGTGCGTGTGAGGGCGCGGGTTAGTGTTAGCCTACGGGTTAGGATTAGGGGACGGGTGAGGGTCAGGCTTCGGGGAAGGGTTAGGGTTAGGGTCCGGGCTAGGGTGAGGGTTAGGGGACGGGGACGGTTTAGGGTCCAGGTGAGGGTACGGCAACGCTTTAGGGGGAGCGTGCGTGTGAGGTTGCGGGTTAGTGGTAGCGTACGGGTTAGGATTAGGGCACGGGTGAGGGTCAGGCTTCGGGGAAGTGTTAGGGTTAGGGTTCGGGCTAGGGTAAGGGTTACGGGACGGGGACTGTTTAGGGTCCAGGTGAGGGTACGGCAACTCTTTAGGGGGAGCGTGCGTGTGAGGGCGCGGGTTAGTGTTAGCGTACGGGTTAGGATTAGGGCACGGGTGAGGGTCAGGCTTCGGGGAAGGTTTAGGGTTAGGGTTCGGGCTAGGGTTAGGGTTAGGGGACGGGGACGGTTTAGGGTCCAGGTGAGGGTACGGCAACGCTTTAGGGGGAGCGTGCGTTTGAGGGCGCGGGTTAGTGTTAGCGTACGGGTTAGGATTAGGGGACGGGTGAGGGTCAGGTTTCGAGGAAGGGTTAGGGTTAGGGTTCGGGCTAGGGTTAGGGTTAGGGGACGGGGACGGTTTAGGGTCCAGGTGAGGGTACGGCAACGCTTTAGGGGGAGCGTGCGTGTGAGGGCGCGGGTTAGTGTTAGCGTACGGGTTAGGATTAGGGGACGTGTGAGGGTCAGGCTTCGGGGAAGGGTTAGGGTTAGGGTTCTGGCTAGGGTTAGGGTTAGGGGATGGGGACCGTTTAGGGTCCAGGTGAGGGTACGGCAACGCTTTATGGGGAGCGTGCGTGTGAGGGCGCGGGTTAGTGTTAGCGTACTGGTTAGGATTAGGGGACGGGTGAGGGTCAGGCTTCGGGGAAGGTTTAGGGTTAGGGTTCGGGCTAGGGTTAGGGTTAGGGGACGGGGACGGTTTAGGGTCCAGGTGCGGGTACGGCAACGCTTTAGGGGGAGCGTGCGTGTGAGGGCGCGGGTTAGTGTTAGCGTACGGGTTAGGATTAGGAGACGGGTGAGGGTCAGGCTTCGGGGAAGGGTTAGGGTTAGGGTTCGGGCTAGGGTTAGGGTTAGGGGACGGGGACGGTTTAGGTTCAGGTGAGGGTACGGCAAAGCTTTAGGGGGAGCGTGCGTGTGAGGGTGCGGGTTAGTGTTAGCGTACGGTTTAGGATTAGGGCACGTGTGAGGGTCAGGCTTCGGGGAAGGGTTAGGGTTAGGGTTCGGGCTAGGGTTAGGGGACGGGGACGGTTTAGGGTCCAGGTGAGGGTACAGCAACGCTTTAGGGTGAGCGTGCGTGTGAGGGCGCAGGTTAGTGTTAGCGTACGTGTTAGGATTAGGTGACGGGTGAGGGTCAGGCTTCGGGGAAGGGTTACGGTTAGGGTTCGGGCTAGGGTTAGGGTTAGGGAACGGGGACGGTTTAGGGTCCAGGTGAGAGTACGGCAATGCTTTACGGGGAGCGTGCGTGTGAGGGCGCGGGTTAGTGTTAGCGTACGGGTTAGGATTAGGGCACGGGTGAGGGTCTGGCTTCGGGGAAGGGTTAGGGTTAGGGTTCGGGCTAGGGTTAGGGTTAGCGGACGGGGACGGTTTAGGGTCCAGGTGAGGGTACGGGAACGCTTTAGGGGGAGCGTGCGTGTGAGGGCGCGGGTTAGTGTTAGCGTACGGGTTAGGATTAGGGGACGGGTGAGGGTCAGGCTTCGGGGAAGGGTTAGGGTTAGGGTTCGGGCTAGGGTTAGGGTTAGGGGATGGGGACGGTTTAGGGTCCAGGTGAGGGTACGGCAACGCTTTAGGGGGAGCGTGCGTGTGAGGGCGCGGGTTAGTTTTAGCCTACGGGTTAGGATTAGGGGACGGGTGAGGGTCAGGCTTCGGGGAAGGGTTAGGTTTAGGGTCCGGGCTAGGGTGAGGGTTAGGGGACGGGGACGGTTTAGGGTCCAGGTGAGGGTACGGCAACGCTTTAGGGGGAGCGTGCGTGTGAGGTTGTGGGTTAGTAGTAGCGTACGGGTTAGGATTAGGGCACGGGTGAGGGTCAGGCTTCGGGGAAGTGTTAGGGTTAGGGTTCGGGCTAGGGTAAGGGTTACGGGACGGGGACTGTTTAGGGTCCAGGTGAGGGTACGGCAACTCTTTAGGGGGAGCGTGCGTGTGAGGGCGCGGGTTAGTGTTAGCGTACGGGTTAGGATTAGGGCACGGGTGAGGGTCAGGCTTCGGGGAAGGGTTAGGGTTAGGGTTTGGGCTAGGGTTAGGGTTAGGGGATGGGGACGGTTTAGGGTCCAGGTGAGGGTACGGCAACGCTTTAGGGGGAGCGTGCGTTTGAGGGCGCGGGTTAGTGTTAGCGTACGGGTTAGGATTAGGAGATGGGTGAGGGTCAGGCTTCGGGGAAGGGTTAGGGTTAGGGTTCGGGCTAGGGTTAGGGTTAGGGGACGGGGACGGTTTAGGGTCAGGTGAGGGTTACGGCAAAGCTTTAGGGGGAGCGTGCGTGTGAGGGTGCGGGTTAGTGTTAGCGTACGGTTTAGGATTAGGGCACGTGTGAGGGTCAGGCTTTGGGGAAGGGTTAGGGTTAGGGTTCGGGCTAGGGTTAGGGGACGGGGACGGTTTAGGGTCCAGGTGAGGGTACAGCAACGCTTTAGGGTGAGCGTGCGTGTGAGGGCGCAGGTTAGTGTTAGCGTACGTGTTAGGATTAGGGGACGGGTGAGGGTCAGGCTTCGGGGAAGGGTTAGGGTTAGGGTTCGGGCTAGGGTTAGGGTTAGGGAACGGGGACGGTTTAGGGTCCAGGTGAGAGTACGGCAATGCTTTACGGGGAGCGTGCGTGTGAGGGCGCGGGTTAGTGTTAGCGTACGGGTTAGGATTAGGGCACGGGTGAGGGTCTGGCTTCGGGGAAGGGTTAGGGTTCGGGCTAGGGTTAGGGTTAGGGGACGGGGACGGTTTAGGGTCCAGGTGAGGGTACGGGAACGCTTTAGGGGGAGCGTGCGTGTGAGGGCGCGGGTTAGTGTTAGCGTACGGGTTAGGATTAGGGGACGGGTGAGGGTCAGGCTTCGGGGAAGGGTTAGGGTTAGGGTTCGGGCTAGGGTTAGGGTTAGGGGATGGGGACGGTTTAGGGTCCAGGTGAGGGTACGGCAACGCTTTAGGGGGAGCGTGCGTGTGAGGGCGCGGGTTAGTGTTAGCCTACGGGTTAGGATTAGGGGACGGGTGAGGGTCAGGCTTCGGGGAAGGGTTAGGGTTAGGGTCCGGGCTAGGGTGAGGGTTAGGGGACGGGGACGGTTTAGGGTCCAGGTGAGGGTACGGCAACGCTTTAGGGGGAGCGTGCGTGTGAGGTTGCGGGTTAGTGGTAGCGTACGGGTTAGGATTAGGGCACGGGTGAGGGTCAGGCTTCGGGGAAGTGTTAGGGTTAGGGTTCGGGCTAGGGTAAGGGTTACGGGACGGGGACTGTTTAGGGTCCAGGTGAGGGTACGGCAACTCTTTAGGGGGAGCGTGCGTGTGAGGGCGCGGGTTAGTGTTAGCGTACGGGTTAGGATTAGGGCACGGGTGAGGGTCAGGCTTCGGGGAAGGGTTAGGTTTAGGGTTCGGGCTAGGGTTAGGGTTAGGGGACGGGGACGGTTTAGGGTCCAGGTGAGGGTACGGCAACGCTTTAGGGGGAGCGTGCGTTTGAGGGCGCGGGTTAGTGTTAGCGTACGGGTTAGGATTAGGGGACGGGTGAGGGTCAGGTTTCGAGGAAGCGTTAGGGTTAGGGTTCGGGCTAGGGTTAGGGTTAGGGGACGGGGACGGTTTAGGGTCCAGGTGAGAGTACGGCAACGCTTTAGGGGGAGCGTGCGTGTGAGGGCGCGGGTTAGTGTTAGCGTACGGGTTAGGATTAGGGGACGTGTGAGGGTCAGGCTTCGGGGAAGGGTTAGGGTTAGGGTTCGGGCTAGGGTTAGGGTTAGGGGATGGGGACCGTTTAGGGTCCAGGTGAGGGTACGGCAACGCTTTATGGGGAGCGTGCGTGTGAGGGCGCGGGTTAGTGTTAGCGTACTGGTTAGAATTAGGGGACGGGTGAGGGTCAGGCTTCGGGGAAGGTTTAGGGTTAGGGTTCGGGCTAGGGTTAGGGTTAGGGGACGGGGACGGTTTAGGGTCCAGGTGCGGGTACGGCAACGCTTTAGGGGAAGCGTGCGTGTGAGGGCGCGGGTTAGTGTTAGCGTACGGGTTAGGATTAGGAGACGGGTGAGGGTCAGGCTTCGGGCAAGGGTTAGGGTTAGGGTTCGGGCTAGGGTTAGGGTTAGGGGACGGGGACGGTTTAGGGTCAGGTGAGGGTACGGCAAAGCTTTAGTGGGAGCGTGCGTGTGAGGGTGCGGGTTAGTGTTAGCGTACGGTTTAGGATTAGGGCACGTGTGAGGGTCAGGCTTCGGGGAAGGGTTAGGGTTAGGGTTCGGGCTAGGGTTAGGGGACGGGGACGGTTTAGGGTCCAGGTGAGGGTACAGCAACGCTTTAGGGTGAGCGTGCGTGTGAGGGCGCAGGTTAGTGTTAGCGTACGTGTTAGGATTAGGGGACGGGTGAGGGTCAGGCTTCGGGGAAGGGTTAGGGTTAGGGTTCGGGCTAGGGTTAGGGTCAGGGGATGGGGACGGTTTAGGGTCCAGGTGAGGGTACGGCAACGCTTTAGGGGGAGCGTGCGTGTGAGGGCGCGGGTTAGTGTTAGCGTACGGGTTAGGATTAGGGGACGGGTGAGGGTCAGGCTTCGGGGAAGGGTTAGGGTTAGGGTTCGGGCTAGGGTTAGGGTTAGGGGACGGGGACGGTTTAGGGTCCAGGTGAGGGTACGGCAATGCTTTAGGGGGAGCTTGCGTGTGAGGGCGCGGGTTAGTGTTAGCGTACGGGTTAGGATTAGGGGACGGGTGATGGTCAGGTTTCGGGGAAGGGTTAGGGTTAGGGTTCGGGCTAGGGTTAGGGTTAGGGGACGGGGACGGTTTAGGGTCCAGGTGAGGGTACAGCAACGCTTTAGGGGGAGCGTGCGTGTGAGCGTGCCGGTTAGTGTTAGCGTACAGGTTAGGATTAGGGGACGGGTGAGGGTCAGGCTTCGGGGAAGGGTTAGGTTTAGGGTTCGGGCTAGGGTTAGGGTTAGGGGACCGGGACGGTTTAGTGTCCAGGTGAGGGTACGGCAACGCTTTAGGGGGAGCGTGCGTGTGAGGGCGCGGGTTAGTGTTAGCGTACGGGTTAGGATTATGGGTCGGGTGAGGGTCAGGCTTCGGGGAAGGGTTAGGGTTAGGGTTCGGGCTAGAGTTAGGGTTAGGGGACGGGGACGGTTTAGGGTCCAGGTGAGGGTACAGCAACGCTTTAGGGGGAGCGTGCGTGTGAGGGCGCAGGTTAGTGTTAGCGTACGGGTTAGGATTAGGGGACGGGTGAGGGTCAGGCTTCGGGGAAGGGTTAGGGTTAGGGTTCGGGCTAGGGTTAGGTTTAGGGGACGGGGACGGTTTAGGGTCCAGGTGAGGGTACGGCAACGCTTTATGGGGAGCGTGCGTGTGAGGGCGCGGGTTAGTGTTAGCGTACGGGTTAGGATTAGGGGACGGGTGAGGGTCAGGCTTCGGGGAAGGGTTAGGGTTAGGGTTCGGGCTAAGGTTAGGGTTAGGGAACGGGGACGGTTTAGGGTCCAGGTGAGAGTACGGCAATGCTTTACGGGGAGCGTGCGTGTGAGGGCGCGGGTTAGTGTTAGCGTACGGGTTAGGATTAGGGCACGGGTGAGGGTCTGGCTTCGGGGAAGGGTTAGGGTTAGGGTTCGGGCTAGGGTTAGGGTTAGGGGACGGGGACGGTTTAGGGTCCAGGTGAGGGTACGGGAACGCTTTAGGGGGAGCGTGCGTGTGAGGGCGCGGGTTAGTGTTAGCGTACGGGTTAGGATTAGGGGACGGGTGAGGGTCAGGCTTCGGGGAAGGGTTAGGGTTAGGGTTTGGGCTAGGGTTAGGGTTAGGTGACGGGGACGGTTTAGGGTCCAGGTGAGGGTACAGCAACGCTTTAGGGGGAGCGTGCTTGTGAGGGCGTGGGTTAGTGTTAGCGTACGGTTTAGGATTAGGGAACGGGTGAGGGTCAGGCTTCGGGGAAGGGTTAGGGTTAGGGTTTGGGCTAGGGTTAGTGTTAGGGGACGGGGACGCTTTAGGGTCCAGGTGAGGGTATGGCAACGCTTTAGGGGGAGCGTCCGTGTGAGGGCGCGGGTTAGTGTTAGCGTACGGGTTAGGATTAGGGGACGGGTAAGGGTCAGGCTTCGGGGAAGGGTTAGGGTTAGGGTTCGGGCTAGGGTTAGGGTTAGGTGACAGGGACGGTTTAGGGTCCAGGTGAGGGTACGGCAACGCTTTAGGGGGAGCGTGCGTGTGAGGGCGCGGGTTAGTGTTAGCGTACGGGTTAGGATTAGGGGACGGGTGAGGGTCAGGCTTCGGGGAAGGGTTAGGGTTAGGGTTCGGGCTAGGGTTAGGGTTAGGGTACGGGGACGGTTTAGGGTCCAGGTGAGGGTACGGCAACGCTTTAGGGGGAGCGTGCGTGTGAGGGCGCGGGTTAGTGTTAGCCTACGGGTTAGGATTAGGGGACGGGTGAGGGTCAGGCTTCGGGGAAGGGTTAGGGTTAGGGTTCGGGCTAGGGTGAGGGTTAGGGGACGGGGACGGTTTAGTGTCCAGGTGAGGGTACGGCAACACTTTAGGGGGAGCGTGCGTGTGAGGTTGCGGGTTAGTGGTAGCGTACGGGTTAGGATTAGGGCACGGGTGAGGGTCAGGCTTCGGGGAAGTGTTAGGGTTAGGGTTCGGGCTAGGGTAAGGGTTAGGGGACGGGGACTATTTAGGGTCCAGGTGAGGGTACGGCAACGCTTTAGGGGGTGCGTGCGTGTGAGGGCGCGGGTTAGTGTTAGCGTACGGGTTAGGATTAGGGCACGGGTGAGGGTCAGGCTTCGGGGAAGGGTTAGGGTTAGGGTTCGGGCTAGGGTTAGGGTTAGGGGACGGCGACGGTTTAGGGTCCAGGTGAGGGTACGGCAACGCTTTAGGGGGAGCGTGCGTTTGAGGGCGCGGGTTAGTGTTAGCGTACGGGTTAGGATTAGGGGACGGGTGAGGGTCAGGTTTCGAGGAAGGGTTAGGGTTAGGGTTCGGGCTAGGGTTAGGGTTAGGGGACGGGGACGGTTTAGGGTCCAGGTGAGGGTACGGCAACGCTTTAGGGGGAGCGTGCGTGTGAGGGCGCGGGTTAGTGTTAGCGTACGGGTTAGGATTAGGGGACGGGTGAGGGTCAGGCTTCGGGGAAGGGTTAGGGTTAGGGTTCGGGCTAGGGTTAGGGTTAGGGGATGGGGACCGTTTAGGGTCCAGGTGAGGGTACGGCAACGCTTTATGGGGAGCGTGCGTGTGAGGGCGCGGGTTAGTGTTAGCGTACTGGTTAGGATTAGGGGACGGGTGAGGGTCAGGCTTCGGGGAAGGTTTAGGGTTAGGGTTCGGGCTAGGGTTAGGGTTAGGGGACGGGGACGGTTTAGGGTCCAGGTGCGGGTACGGCAACGATTTAGGGGGAGCGTGCGTGTGAGGGCGCGGGTTAGTGTTAGCGTACGGGTTAGGATTAGGGCACGGGTGAGGGTCAGGCTTCGGGGAAGTGTTAGGGTTAGGGTTCGGGCTAGGGTTAGGGTTAGGGGACGGGGACGGTTTAGGGTCCAGGTGAGGGTACGGCAACGCTTTACGGGGAGAGTGCGTGTGAGGGCGCGGGTTAGTGTTAGCGTACGGGTTAGGATTAGGGGACGGGTGAGGGTCAGGCTTCGGGGAAGGGTTAGGATTAGGGTTCGGGCTAGGGTTAGGGTTAGGGGACGGGGACGGTTTAGGGTCCAGGTGAGAGTTCGGCAATGCTTTACGGGGAGCGTGCGTGTGAGGGCGCGGGTTAGTGTTAGCGTACGGGTTAGGATTAGGGGACGGGTGAGGGTCAGGCTTCGGGGAAGGGTTAGGGTTAGGGTTCGGGCTATGGTTAGGGTTAGGGGACGGGGACGGTTTAGGGTCCAGGTGAAGGTACGGGAACGCTTTAGGGGGAGCGTGCATGTGAGGGCGCGGGTTAGTGTTAGCGTACGGGTTAGGATTAGGGGACGGGTGAGGGTCAGGCTTCGGGGAAGGGTTAGGGTTAGGGTTCGGGCTAGGGTTAGGGTTAGGGGACGGGGACGGTTTAGGGTCCAGGTGAGGGTACGGCAACGCTTTAGGGGGAGCGTGCTTGAGAGGGCGTGGGTTAGTGTTAGCGTACGGTTTAGGATTAGGGTACGGGTGAGGGTCAGGCTTCGGGGAAGAGTTAGGGTTAGCGTTCGGGCTAGGGTTAGGGTTAGGGGACGGGGACGGTTTAGGGTCCAGGTGAGGGTACGGCAACGCTTTTGGGGGAGCGTCCGTGTGAGGGCGCGGGTTAGTGTTAGCGTACGGGTTAGGATTAGGGGACGGGTGAGGGTCAGGCTTCGGGGAAGGGTTAGGGTTAGGGTTCGGGCTAGGGATAGGGTTAGGCAACAGGGACGGTTTAGGGTCCAGGGGAGGGTACGGCAACGCTTTAGGGGGAGCGTGCGTGTGAGGGCGCGGGTTAGTGTTAGCGTACGGGTTAGGATTAGGGGACGGGTGAGGTCAGGCTTCGGGGAAGGTTTAGGGTTAGGGTTTGGGCTAGGGTTAGGGTTAGGGGATGGGGACGGTTTAGAGTCCAGGTGAGGGTACGGCAACGCTTTAGGGGGAGCGTGCATGTGAGGGCGCGGGTTAGTGTTAGCGTACGGGTTAGGATTAGGGGACGGGTGAGGGTCAGGCTTCGGGGAAGGGTTAGGGTTAGGGTTCGGGCTAGGGTTAGGGTTAGGGGACGGGGACGGTTTAGGGTCCAGGTGAGGGTACGGCAATGCTTTAGGGGGAGCGTGCGTGTGAGGGCGCGGGTTAGTGTTTGCGTACAGGTTAGGATTAGGGGTCGGGTGAGGGTCAGGCTTCGGGGACGGGTTAGGGTTAGGGTTCGGGCTAGGGTTAGGGTTAGGGGACGGGGATGGTTTAGGGTCCAGGTGAGGGTACGGCAACGCTTTAGGGGGAGCGTGCGTGTGAGGGCGCGGGTTAGTGTTAGCGTACGGGTTAGGATTAGGGGACGGGTGAGGGTCAGGCTTCGGGGAAGGGTTACGGTTAGGGTTCGGGCTAGGGTTAGGGTTAGGGGATGGGGACGGTTTAGTGTTCAGGTGAGGGTACTGCAACGCTGTAGGGGTAGCGGCATGTGAGGGCGCGGGTTAGTGTTAACGTACGGGTTAGGATTAGGGGACGGGTGAGAGTCAGGCTTCGGGGAAGGGTTAGGGTTAGGGTTCGGGCTAGGGTTAGGGTTAGGGGACGGGGACGGTTTAGGGTCCAGGTGAGGGTACGGCAACGCTATAGGGGGAGCGTGCGTGTGAGGGCGTGGGTTAGTGTTAGCGTACTGGTTAGGATTAGGGGACGGGTGAGGGTTAGGCTTCGGGGAAGGGTTAGGTTTAGGGTTGGTCCTAGGGTTAGGGTTACGGGACGGGGACGGTTTAGGGTCCAGGTGAGGGTACGATAACGCTTTAGGGGGAGCGCGCGTGTGAGGGTGCGGGTTAGTGTTAGCGTACGGGTTAGGATTAGGGAACGGGTGAGGGTCAGGCTTCGGGGAAGGGTTAGGGTTAGGGTTCGGGCTAGGATTAGGGTTAGGGGACGGGGACGGTTTAGGGTCCAGGTGAGGGTACGGCAACGCTTTAAGGGGAGCGTGCGTGTGAGGGCGCGGGTTAGTGTTAGCGTACGTGTTAGGATTAGGGGACGGGTGAGTGTCAGGCTTCGGGGAATGGTTAGGGTTAGGGTTCGGGCTAGGGTTAGGGTTAGGGGACGTGGACGGTTTAGGGTCCAGGTGAGGGTACGGCAACGCTTTAGGGGGAGCGTGCGTGTGAGGGCGTGGGTTAGTGTTAGCGTACGGGTTAGGATTAGGGGACGGGTGAGGGTCAGGCTTTGGGGAAGGGTTAGGGTTAGGGTTCGGGCTAGGGTTAGGGTTAGGGGACGGGGACGGTTTACGTTCCAGGTGAGGGTAAGGCAACGCTTTAGGGGGAGCGTGCGTGTGAGGGCGCGGGTTAGTGTTAGCGTACGGGTTAGGATTAGGGGACGGGTGAGGGTCAGGCTTCGGGGAAGGGTTAGGGTTAGGGTTCGGGCTAGGGTTAGGGTTAGGGGACTGGGATGGTTCAGGGTCCAGGTGAGGGTACGGCAACGCTTTAGGGGGAGCGTGTGTGTGAGGGCGCGGGTTAGTGTTAGCGTACGGGTTAGGATTAGGGCACGGGTGAGGGTCAGGCTTAGGGAAGGGTTAGGGTTAGGGTTCGGGCTAGGGTTAGGGTTAGGGGACGGGGACTGTTTAGGGTCCAGGTGAGGGTTCGGAAACGCTTTAGGGGGAGCGTGCGTGTGAGGGCGCGGCTTAGTGTTAGCGTACGGGTTAGGATTAGGGGACGGGTGAGGGTCAGGCTTCGGGGAAGGGTTAGGGTTAGGGTTCGGGCTAGGGTTAGGGTTAGGCAACAGGGACGGTTTAGGGTCCAGGTGAGGGTACGGCAACGCTTTAGGGGGAGCGTGCGTTTGAGGGCGCGGGTTAGTGTTAGCGTACGGGTTAGGATTAGGGGACGGGTGAGGTCAGGCTTCGGGGAAGGTTTAGGGTTAGGGTTTGGGCTAGGGTTAGGGTTAGGGGATGGGGACGGTTTAGGGTCCAGGTGAGGGTACGGGAACGCTTTAGGGGGAGCGTGCATGTGAGGGCGCGGGTTAGTGTTAGCGTACGGGTTAGGATTAGGGGACGGGTGAGGGTCAGGCTTCGGGGAAGGGTTAGGGTTAGGGTTCGGGCTAGGGTTAGGGTAAGGGGACGGGGACGGTTTAGGGTCCAGGTGAGGGTACGGCAATGCTTTAGGGGGAGCGTGCGTGTGAGGGCGCGGGTTAGTGTTAGCGTACGGGTTAGGATTAGGGGTCGGGTGAGGGTCAGGCTTCGGGGACGGGTTAGGGTTAGGGTTCGGGCTAGGGTTAGGGTTAGGGGACGGGGACGGTTTAGGGTCCAGGTGAGGGTACGGCAACGCTTTAGGGGGAGCGTGCGTGTGAGGGCGCGGGTTAGTGTTAGCGTACGGGTTAGGATTAGGGGACGGGTGAGGGTCAGGCTTCGGGGAAGGGTTAGGGTTAGGGTTCGGGCTAGGGTTAGGGTTAGGGGATGGGGACGGTTTAGTGTTCAGGTGAGGGTACTGCAACGCTGTAGGGGTAGCGTGCATGTGAGGGCGCGGGTTAGTGTTAACGTACGGGTTAGGATTAGGGGACGGGTGAGAGTCAGGCTTCGGGGAAGGGTTAGGGTTAGGGTTCGGGCTAGGGTTAGGGTTAGGGGACGGGGACGGTTTAGGGTCCAGGTGAGGGTACGGCAACGCTATAGGGGGAGCGTGCGTGTGAGGGCGTGGGTTAGTGTTAGCGTACTGGTTAGGATTAGGGGACGGGTGAGGGTTAGGCTTCGGGGAAGGGTTAGGGTTAGGGTTGGTCCTAGGGTTAGGGTTACGGGACGGGGACGGTTTAGGGTCCAGTTGAGGGTACGGCAACGCTTTAGGGGGAGCGCGCGTGTGAGGGTGCGGGTTAGTGTTAGCGTACGGGTTAGGATTAGGGAACGGCTGAGGGTCAGGCTTCGGGGAAGGGTTAGGGTTATGGTTCGGGCTAGGGTTAGGGTTAGGGGACGGGGATGGTTTAGGGTCCAGGTGAGGGTACGGCAACGCTTTAAGGGGAGCGTGCGTGTGAGGGCGCGGCTTAGTGTTAGCGTACGTGTTAGGATTAGGGGACGGGTGAGGGTCAGGCTTCGGGGAATGGTTAGGGTTAGGGTTCGGGCTAGGGTTAGGGTTAGGGGACGTGGACGGTTTAGGGTCCAGGTGAGGGTACGGCAACGCTTTAGGGGGAGCGTGCGTGTGAGGGCGTGGGTTAGTGTTAGCGTACGGGTTAGGATTAGGGGACGGGTGAGGGTCAGGCTTCGGGGAAGGGTTAGGGTTAGGGTTCGGGCTAGGGTTAGGGTTAGGGGACGGGGACGGTTTACGTTCCAGGTGAGGGTAAGGCAACGCTTTAGGGGGAGCATGCATGTGAGGGCGCGGGTTAGTGTTAGCGTACGGGTTAGGATTAGGGGACGGGTGAGAGTCAGGCTTCGGGGAAGGGTTAGGGTTAGGGTTCGGGCTAGGGTTAGGGTTAGGGGACGGGGACGGTTTAGGGTCCAGGTGAGGGTACGGCAACGCTATAGGGGGAGCGTGCGTGTGAGGGCGTGGGTTAGTGTTAGCGTACTGGTTAGGATTAGGGGACGGGTGAGGGTCAGGCTTCGGGGAAGGGTTAGGGTTAGGGTTCGGGCTAGGGTTAGGGTTAGGGGACGGGGACGGTTTACGTTCCAGGTGAGGGTAAGGCAACGTTTTAGGGGGAGCGTGCGTGTGAGGGCGCGGGTTAGTGTTAGCGTACGGGTTAGGATTAGGGGACGGGTGAGGGTCAGGCTTCGGGGAAGGGTTAGGGTTAGGGTTTGGGCTAGGGTTAGGGTTAGGGGACTGGGATGGTTCAGGGTCCAGGTGAGGGTACGGCAACGCTTTAGGGGGAGCGTGTGTGTGAGGGCGAGGGTTAGTGTTAGCGTACGGGTTAGGATTAGGGGACGGGTGAGGGTCAGGCTTCGGGGAAGGGTTAGGGTTAGGGTTCGGGCTAGGGTTAGGGTTAGGGGACGGGGACTGTTTAGGGTCCAGGTGAGGGTTCGGAAACGCTTTAGGGGGAGCGTGCGTGTGAGGGCGCTGCTTAGTGTTAGCGTACGGGTTAGGATTAGGGGACGGGTGAGGGTCAGGCTTCGGGGAAGGGTTAGGGTTAGGGTTGGTCCTAGGGTTAGGGTTAGGGGACGGGGACGGTTTAGGGACCAGGTGAGGGTACGGCAACGCTTTAGGGGGAGCGCGCGTGTGAGGGCGCGGGTTAGTGTTAGCGTACGGGTTAGGATTAGGGGACGGGTGAGGGTCAGGCTTCGGGGAAGGGTTAGGGTTAGGGTTCGGGCTAGGGTTAGGGTTAGGGGACGGGGACGGTTTAGGGTCCAGGTGAGGGTACGGCAACGCTTTAGGGGGAGCGTGCGTGTGAGGGCGCGGGTTAGTGTTAGCGTACGTGTTAGGATTAGGGGACGGGTGAGGGTCAGGCTTCGGGGAAGGGTTAGGGTTAGGGTTCGGGCTAGGGTTAGGGTTAGGTGACGGGGATGGTTTAGGGTCCAGGTGAGGGTACGGCAACGCTTTAGGGGGAGCGTGCGTGTGAGGGCGCGGGTTAGTGTTAGCGTACTGGTTAGGATTAGGGGACGGGTGAGGGTCAGGCTTCGGGGAAGGGTTAGGGCTAGTGTTCGGGCTAGGGTTAGGGTTAGGGGACGGGGACGGTTTAGGGTCCAGGTGAGGGTACGGCAACGCTTTAGGGGGAGCGTGCTTGTGAGGGCGCGGGTTAGTGTTAGCGTACGGGTTAGGATTAGGGGACGGGGACGGTTTAGGGTCCAGGTGAGGGTACGGCAACGCTTTAGGGGGAGCGTGCGTGTGAGGGCGCGGGTTAGTGTTAGCGTATGGGTTAGGATTAGGGGACGGGTGAGGGTCAGGCTTCGGGGAAGGGTTAGCGTTAGGGTTTGGGCTAGGGTTAGGGTTAGGGGACGGGGAAGGTTTAGGGTCCAGGTGAGGGTACGGCAACGCTTTAGGGGGAGCGTGCGTGTGAGGGCGCGGGTTAGTGTTAGCGTACGGGGTAGGATTAGGGGACGGGTGAGGGTCAGGCTTCGGGGAAGGGTTAGGGTTAGGGTTCGGGCTAGGGTTAGGGTTAGGGGATGGGGACGGTTTAGGGTCCAGGTGAGGGTACGGCAACGCTGTAGGGGGAGTGTGCGTGTGAGGGGGCGGGTTAGTGTTAGCGTACGGGTTAGGATTAGGGGACGGGTGAGGGTCAGGCTTCGGGGAAGGGTTAGGGTTAGGGTTCGGGCTAGGGTTAGGGTTAGGGGACGGGGACGGTTTAGGGTACAGGTGAGGGTACGGCAACGCTTTAGGGGGAGCGTGCGTGTGATGGCGCGGGTTAGTGTTAGCGTACGGGTTAGGATTAGGGCACGGGTGAGGGTCAGGCTTCGGGGAAGGGTTAGGGTTAGGGTTCGGGCTAGGGTTAGGGTTAGGGAACGGGGACGGTTTAGGGTCCAGGTGAGAGTACGGCAATGCTTTACGGGGAGCGTGCGTGTGAGGGCGCGGGTTAGTGTTAGCGTACGGGTTAGGATTAGGGCACGGGTGAGGGTCAGGCTTCGGGGAAGGGTTAGGGTTAGGGTTCAGGCTAGGGTTAGGGTTAGGGGACGGGGACGGTTTAGGGTCCAGGTGAGGGTACGGGAACGCTTTAGGGGGAGCGTGCGTGTGAGGGCGCGGGTTAGTGTTAGCGTACGGGTTAGGATTAGGGGACGGGTGAGGGTCAGGCTTCGGGGAAGGGTTAGGGTTAGGGTTTGGACTAGGGTTAGGGTTAGGTGACGGGGACGGTTTAGGGTCCAGGTGAGGGTACAGCAACGCTTTAGGGGGAGCGTGCTTATGAGGGCGTGGGTTAGTGTTAGCGTACGGTTTAGGATTAGGGAACGGGTGAGGGTCAGGCTTCGGGGAAGGGTTAGGGTTAGGGTTTGGGCTAGGGTTAGGGTTAGGGGACGGGGACGCTTTAGGGTCCAGGTGAGGGTATGGCAACGCTTTAGGGGGAGCGTCCGTGTGAGGGCGCGGGTTAGTGTTAGCGTACGGGTTAGGATTAGGGGACGGGTAAGGGTCAGGCTTCGGGGAAGGGTTAGGGTTAGGTTTCGGGCTAGGGTTAGGGTTAGGTGACAGGGACGGTTTAGGGTCCAGGTGAGGGTACGGCAACGCTTTAGGGGGAGCGTGCGTGTGAGGGCGCGGGTTAGTGTTAGCGTACGGGTTAGGATTAGGGGACGGGTGAGGGTCAGGCTTCAGGGAAGGGTTAGGGTTAGGGTTCGGGCTAGGGTTAGGGTTAGGGGATGGGGACGGTTTAGGGTCCAGGTGAGGGTACGGCAACGCTTTAGGGGGAGCGTGCGTGTGAGGGCGCGGGTTAGTGTTAGCCTACGGGTTAGGATTAGGGGACGGGTGAGGGTCAGGCTTCGGGGAAGGGTTAGGGTTAGGGTTCGGAATAGGGTGAGGGTTAGGGGACGGGGACGGTTTAGGGTCCAGGTGAGGGTACGGCAACGCTTTAGGGGGAGCGTGCGTGTGAGGTTGCGGATTAGTGGTAGCGTACGGGTTAGGATTAGGGCACGGGTGAGGGTCAGGCTTCGGGGAAGTGTTAGGGTTAGGGTTCGGGCTAGGGTTAGGGTTAGGGGACAGGGACGGTTTAGGGTCCAGGTGAGGGTACGGCAACGCTTTAGGGGGAGCGTGCGTTTGAGGGCGCGGGTTAGTGTTAGCGTACGGGTTAGGATTAGGGGACGGGTGAGGGTCAGGTTTCGAGGAAGGGTTAGGGTTAGGGTTCGGGCTAGGGTTAGGGTTAGGGGACGGGGACGGTTTAGGGTCCAGGTGAGGGAACGGCAACGCTTTAGGGGGAGCTTGCGTGTGAGGGCGCGGGTTAGTGTTAGCGTACGGGTTAGGATTAGGGGACGGGTGAGGGTCAGGCTTCGGGGAAGGGTTAGGGTTAGGGTTCGGGCTAGGGTTAGGGTTAGGGGATGGGGACCGTTTAGGGTCCAGGTGAGGGTACGGCAACGCTTTAGGGGGAGCGTGCGTGTGAAGGCGCGGGTTAGTGTTAGCGTACTGGTTAGGATTAGGGGACGGGTGAGGGTCAGGCTTCGGGGAAGGGTTAGGGTTAGGGTTCGGGCTAGGGTTAGGGTTAGGGGACGGGGACGGTTTAGGGTCCAGGTGCGGGTACGGCAATGATTTAGGGGGAGCGTGCGTGTGAGGGCGCGGCTTAGTGTTAGCGTACGGGTTAGGATTAGGGCACGGGTGAGGGTCAGGCTTCGGGGAAGTGTTAGGGTTAGGGTTCGGGCTAGGGTTAGGGTTAGGGGACGGGGACGGTTTAGGGTCCAGGTGAGGGTACGGCAACGCTTTACGGGGAGCGTGCGTGTGAGGGCGCGGGTTAGTGTTAGCGTACGGGTTAGGATTAGGGGACGGGTGACGGTCAGGCTTCGGGGAAGGGTTAGGGTTAGGGTTCGGGCTAGGGTTAGGGTTAGGGGATGGGGATGGTTTAGTGTTCAGGTGAGGGTACTGCAACGCTGTAGGGGTAGCGGCATGTGAGGGCGCGGGTTAGTGTTAACGTACGGGTTAGGATTAGGGGACGGGTGAGAGTCAGGCTTCGGGGAAGGGTTAGGGTTAGGGTTCGGGCTAGGGTTAGGGTTAGGGGACTGGGATGGTTCAGGGTCCAGGTGAGGGTACGGCAACGCTTTAGGGGGAGCGTGTGTGTGAGGGCGCGGGTTAGTGTTAGCGTACGGTTTAGGATTAGGGGACGGGTGAGGGTCAGGCTTCGGGGAAGGGTTACGGTTAGCGTTCGGGCTAGGGTTAGGGTTAGGGGACGGGGACGGTTTAGGGTCCAGGTGAGGGTACGGCAACGCTTTAGGGGGAGCGTGCGTTTGAGGGCGCGGGTTAGTGTTAGCGTACGGGTTAGGATTAGGGGACGGGTGAGGGTCAGGTTTCGAGGAAGGGTTAGGGTTAGGGTTCGGGCTAGGGTTAGGGTTAGGGGACGGGGACGGTTTAGGGTCCAGGTGAGGGTACGGCAACGCTTTAGGGGGAGCGTGTGTGTGAGGGCGTGGGTTAGTGTTAGCGTACTGGTTAGGATTAGGGGACGGGTGAGGGTTAGGCTTCGGGGAAGGGTTAGGGTTAGGGTTGGTCCTAGGGTTAGGGTTACGGGACGGGGACGGTTTAGGGTCCAGGTGAGGGTACGGCAACGCTTTAGGGGGAGCGCGCGTGTGAGGGTGCGGGTTAGTGTTAGCGTACGGGTTACGATTAGGGAACGGGTGAGGGTCAGGCATCGGGGAAGGGTTAGGGTTAGGGCTCGGGTTAGGGTTAGGGTTAGGGGACGGGGACGGTTTAGGGTCCAGGTGAGGGTACGGCAACGCTTTACGGGGAGCGTGCGTGTGAGGGCGCGGGTTAGTGTTAGCGTACGGGTTAGGATTAGGGGACGGGTGAGGGTCAGGCTTCGGGGAAGGGTTAGGGTTAGGGTTCGGGCTAGGGTTAGGGTTAGGGGATGGGGATGGTTTAGTGTTCAGGGGAGGGTACTGCAACGCTGTAGGGGTAGCGGCATGTGAGGGCGCGGGTTAGTGTTAACGTACGGGTTAGGATTAGGGGACGGGTGAGAGTCAGGCTTCGGGGAAGGGTTAGGGTTAGCGTTCGGGCTAGGGTTAGGGTTAGGGGACGGGGACGGTTTAGGGTCCAGGTGAGGGTACGGCAACGCTATAGGGGGAGCGAGCGTGTGAGGGCGTGGGTTAGTGTTAGCGTACTGGTTAGGATTAGGGGACGGGTGAGGGTTAGGCTTCGGGGAAGGGTTAGCGTTAGGGTTGGTCCTAGGGTTAGGGTTACGGGACGGGGACGGTTTAGGGTCCAGGTGAGGGTACGGCAACGCTTTAGGGGGAGCGCGCGTGTGAGGGTGCGGGTTAGTGTTAGCGTACGGGTTAGGATTAGGGAACGGGTGAGGGTCAGGCATCGGGGAAGGGTTAGGGTTAGGGTTCGGGCTAGGGTTAGGGTTAGGGGACGGGGACGGTTTAGGGTCCAGGTGAGGGTACGGCAACGCTTTAAGGGGAGCGTGCGTGTGAGGGCGCGGGTTAGTGTTAGCGTACGTGTTAGGATTAGGGGACGGGTGAGGGTCAGGCTTCGGGGAATGGTTAGGGTTAGGGTTCGGGCTAGGGTTAGGGTTAGGGGACGTGGACGGTTTAGGGTCCAGGTGAGGGTACGGCAACGCTTTAGGGGGAGCATGCGTGTGAGGGCGCGGGTTAGTGTTAGCGTACGGGTTAGGATTAGGGGACGGGTGAGGGTCAGGCTTCGGGGAAGGGTTAGGGTTAGGGTTCGGGCTAGGGTTAGGGTTAGGGGACTGGGATGGTTCAGGGTCCAGGTGAGGGTACGGCAACGCTTTAGGGGGAGCGTGTGTGTGAGGGCGCGGGTTAGTGTTAGCGTACGGTTTAGGATTAGGGGACGGGTGAGGGTCAGGCTTCGGGGAAGGGTTAGGGTTAGCGTTCGGGCTAGGGTTAGGGTTAGGGGACGGGGACGGTTTAGGGTCCAGGTGAGGGTACGGCAACGCTTTAGGGGGAGCGTCCGTGTGAGGGCGCGGGTTAGTGTTAGCGTACGGGTTAGGATTAGGGGACGGGTGAGGGTCAGGCTTCGGGGAAGGGTTAGGGTTAGGGTTCGGGCTAGGGTTAGGGTTAGGCAACAGGGACGGTTTAGGGTCCAGGTGAGGGTACGGCAACGCTTTAGGGGGAGCGTGCGTGTGAGGGCGCGGGTTAGTGTTAGCGTACGGTTTAGGATTAGGGGACGGGTGAGGTCAGGCTTCGGGGAAGGTTTAGGGTTAGGGTTTGGGCTAGGGTTAGGGTTAGGGGATGGGGACGGTTTAGGGTCCAGGTGAGGGTACGGCAACGCTTTAGGGGGAGCGTGCATGTGAGGGCGCGGTTTAGTGTTAGCGTACGGGTTAGGATTAGGGGACGGGTGAGGGTCAGGCTTCGGGGAAGGGTTAGGGTTAGGGTTCGGGCTAGGGTTAGGGTTAGGGGACGGGGACTGTTTAGGGTCCAGGTGAGGGTACGGCAATGCTTTAGGGGGAGCGTGCGTGTGAGGGCGCGGGTTAGTGTTTGCGTACAGGTTAGGATTAGGGGTCGGGTGAGGGTCAGGCTTCGGGGACGGGTTAGGGTTAGGGTTCGGGCTAGGGTTAGGGTTAGGGGACGGGGACGGTTTAGGGTCCAGGTGAGGGCACGGCAACGCTTTAGGGGGAGCGTGCGTGTGAGAGCGCGGGTTAGTGTTAGCGTACGGGTTAGGATTAGGGGACGGGTGAGGGTCAGGCTTCGGGGAAGGGTTAGGGTTAGGGTTCGGGCTAGGGTTAGGGTTAGGGGATGGGGACGGTTTAGTGTTCAGGTGAGGGTACTGCAACGCTGTAGGGGTAGCGGCATGTGAGTGCGCGGGTTAGTGTTAACGTACGGGTTAGGATTAGGGGACGGGTGAGAGTCAGGCTTCGGGGAAGGGTTAGGGTTAGGGTTCGGGCTAGGGTTAGGGTTAGGGGACGGGGACGGTTTAGGGTCCAGGTGAGGGTACGGCAACGCTATAGGGGGAGCGAGCGTGTGAGGGCGTGGGTTAGTGTTAGCGTACTGGTTAGGATTAGGGGACGGGTGAGGGTTAGGCTTCGGGGAAGGGTTAGGGTTAGGGTAGGTCCTAGGGTTAGGGTTACGGGACGGGGACGGTTTAGGGTCCAGGTGAGGGTACGGCAACGCTTTAGGGGGAGCGCGCGTGTGAGGGTGCGGGTTAGTGTTAGCGTACGGGTTACGATTAGGGAACGGGTGAGGGTCAGGCATCGGGGAAGGGTTAGGGTTAGGGCTCGGGTTAGGGTTAGGGTTAGGGGACGGGGACGGTTTAGGGTCCAGGTGAGGGTACGGCAACGCTTTAAGGGGAGCGTGCGTGTGAGGGCGCGGGTTAGTGTTAGCGTACGGGTTAGGATTAGGGGACGGGTGAGGGTCAGGCTTCGGGGAAGGGTTAGGGTTAGGGTTCGGGCTAGGGTTAGGGTTAGGGGACGGGGACGGTTTACGTTCCAGGTGAGGGTAAGGCAACGCTTTAGGGGGAGCGTGCGTGTGAGGGCGCGGGTTAGTGTTAGCGTACGGGTTAGGATTAGGGGACGGGTGAGGGTCAGGCTTCGGGGAAGGGTTAGGGTTAGGGTTCGGGCTAGGGTTAGGGTTAGGGGACTGGGATGGTTCACGGTCCAGGTGAGGGTACGGCAACGCTTTAGGGGGAGCGTGTGTGTGAGGGCGCGGGTTAGTGTTAGCGTATGGGTTAGGATTAGGGCACGGGTGAGTGTCAGGCTTCGGGGAAGGGTTAGGGTTAGGGTTCGGGCTAGGGTTAGGGTTAGGGGACGGGGACTGTTTAGGGTCCAGGTGAGGGTTCGGAAACGCTTTAGGGGGAGCGTGCGTGTGAGGGCGCGGCTTAGTGTTAGCGTACGGGTTAGGATTAGGGGACGGGTGAGGGTCAGGCTTCGGGGAAGGGTTAGGGTTAGGGTTCGGGCTAGGGTTAGGGTTAGGCAACAGGGACGGTTTTGGGTCCAGGTGAGGGTACGGCAACGCTTTAGGGGGAGCGTGCGTGTGAGGGCGCGGGTTAGTGTTAGCGTACGGTTTAGGATTAGGGGACGGGTGAGGTCAGGCTTCGGGGAAGGTTTAGGGTTAGGGTTTGGGTTAGGGTTAGGGTTAGGGGATGGGGACGGTTTAGGGTCCAGGTGAGGGTACGGCAACGCTTTAGGGGGAGCGTGCATGTGAGGGCGCGGGTTAGTGTTAGCGTACGGGTTAGGATTAGGGGACGGGTGAGGGTCAGGCTTCGGGGAAGGGTTAGGGTTAGGGTTCGGGCTAGGGTTAGGGTTAGGGGACGGGGACGGTTTAGGGTCCAGGTGAGGGTACGGCAATGCTTTAGGGGGAGCGTGCGTGTGAGGGCGCGGGTTAGTGTTTGCGTACAGGTTAGGATTAGGGGTCGGGTGAGGGTCAGGCTTCGGGGACGGGTTAGGGTTAGGGTTCGGGCTAGGGTTAGGGTTAGGGGACGGGGACGGTTTAGGGTACAGGTGAGGGCACGGCAACGCTTTAGGGGGAGCGTGCGTGTGAGAGCGCGGGTTAGTGTTAGCGTACGGGTTAGGATTAGGGGACGGGTGAGGGTCAGGCTTCGGGGAAGGGTTAGGGTTAGGGTTCGGGCTAGGGTTAGGGTTAGGGGATGGGGACGGTTTAGTGTTCAGGTGAGGGTACTGCAACACTGTAGGGGTAGCGGCATGTGAGTGCGCGGGTTAGTGTTAACGTACGGGTTAGGATTAGGGGACGGGTGAGAGTCAGGCTTCGGGGAAGGGTTAGGGTTAGGGTTCGGGCTAGGGTTAGGGTTAGGGGACGGGGACGGTTTAGGGTCCAGGTGAGGGTACGGCAACGCTTTAGGGGGAGCGCGCGTGTGAGGGTGCGGGTTAGTGTTAGCGTACGGGTTAGGATTAGGGAACGGCTGAGGGTCAGGCTTCTGGGAAGGGTTAGGGTTATGGTTCGGGCTAGGGTTAGGGTTAGGGGACGGGGACGGTTTAGGGTCCAGGTGAGGGTACGGCAACGCTTTAAGGGGAGCGTGCGTGTGAGGGCGCGGCTTAGTGTTAGCGTACGTGTTAGGATTAGGGGACGGGTGAGGGTCAGGCTTCGGGGAATGGTTAGGGTTAGGTTTCGGGCTAGGGTTAGGGTTAGGGGACGTGGACGGTTTAGGGTCCAGGTGAGGGTACGGCAACGCTTTAGGGGGAGCGTGCGTGTGAGGGCGTGGGTTAGTGTTAGCGTACGGGTTAGGATTAGGGGACGGGTAAGGGTCAGGCTTCGGGGAAGGGTTAGGGTTAGGGTTCGGGCTAGGGTTAGGGTTAGGGGACGGGGACGGTTTACGTTCCAGGTGAGGGTAAGGCAACGCTTTAGGGGGAGCGTGCGTGTGAGGGCGCGGGTTAGTGTTAGCGTACGGGTTAGGATTAGGGGACGGGTGAGAGTCAGGCTTCGGGGAAGGGTTAGGGTTAGGGTTCGGGCTAGGGTTAGGGTTAGGGGACGGGGACGGTTTAGGGTCCAGGTGAGGGTACGGCAACGCTATAGGGGGAGCGTGCGTGTGAGGGCGTGGGTTAGTGTTAGCGTACTGGTTAGGATTAGGGGACGGGTGAGGGTCAGGCTTCGGGGAAGGGTTAGGGTTAGGGTTCGGGCTAGGGTTAGGGTTAGGGGACGGGGACTGTTTAGGGTCCAGGTGAGGGTTCAGAAACGCTGTAGGGGGAGCGTGCGTGTGAGGGCGCGGGTTAGTGTTAGCGTACGGGTTAGGATTAGGGGACGGGTGAGGGTCAGGCTTCGGGGAAGTGTTAGGGTTAGGGTTCGGGCTAGGGTTAGGGTTAGGGGACGGGGACGGTTTAGGGTCCAGGTGAGGGTACGGCAACGCTTTCGGGGGAGCGTGCGTGTGAGGGCGCGGGTTACTGTTAGCATACGGGTTAGGATTAGGGGACGGGTGAGGGTCAGGCTTCGGGGAAGTGTAAGAATTAGGGTTCGGGCTAGGGTTAGGGTTAACGGACAGGGATGGTTTAGGGTCTAGGTGAGGGTACGGCAACGCTTTAGGGGGAGCGTGCGTGTGAGGGCGCGGGTTAGTGTTAGCGTACGGGTTAGGATTAGGGCACGGGTGAGGGTCAGGCTTCGGGGAAGGGTTAGGGCTAGGGTTCGGGCTAGGGTTAGGGTTAGGGGACGGGGACGGTTTAGGGTCCAGGTGTGGGTACGGCAACACTTGAAGGGAGCGTGCGTGTGAGGACGCGGGTTAGTGTTAGCGTACGGGTTACGATTAGGGGACGGGTGAGGGTCAGGCTTCGGGGAAGGGTTAGGGTTAGGGTTCGGGCTAGGGTTATGGTTAGGGAACGGGGACGGTTTAGGGTCCAGGTGAGGGTACGGCAACGCTGTAGGGGGAGCGTGCGTGTGAGGGTGCGGGTTAGTGTTAGCGTACGGGTTAGGATAACGGGACGGGTGAGGGTCAGGCTTCGGGGAAGGGTTAGGGTTAGGTTTCGGCCTAGGGTTAGGGTTAGGGGATTGGGACGGTTTAGGGTCCAGGTGAGGGTACGGCAACGCTTTATGGGGAGCGTGCGTGTGAGGGCGCGGGTTAGTGTTAGCGTACAGGTTAGGATTAGGGGACGGGTGAGTGTCAGGCTTCGGGGAAGGGTTAGGGTTAGGGTTCGGGCTAGGGTTAGGGTTAGGGGACGGGGACGGTTTAGGGTCCAGGTGAGGGTACGGCAACGCTTTATGGGGAGCGTGCGTGTGAGGGCATGGGTTAGTGTTAGCGTACGGGTTAGGATTAGGGGACGGGTGAGGGTCAGGCTTCGGGGAAGGGTTAGGGTTAGGGTTCGGGCTAGGGTTAGGGTTAGGGGACGGGGACGGTTTAGGGTCCAGGTGAGGGTACGGCAATGCTTTAGGGGGAGCGTGCTTGTGAGGGCGTGGGATAGTGTTACCGTACGGGTTAGGATTAGGGGACGGGTGAGGGTCAGGCTTCGGGGAAGGGTTAGGGTTAGGGTTCGGGCTAGGGTTAGGATTAGGGGACGGGGACGGTTTAGGGTCCAGGTGAGGGTACGGCAACGCTTTAGGGGGAGCACGCGTGTGAGGGCGCGGGTTAGTGTTTGCGTACGGGTTAGGATTAGGGGACGGGTGAGGGTCAGGCTTCGGGGAAGTGTTAGGGTTAGGGTTCGGGCTAGGTTTAGGGTTAGGGGATGGGGACGGTTTAGGGTCCAGGTGAGGGTTCGGCAACGCTGTAGGGGAAGCGTGCGTGTGAGGGCGCGGGTTAGTGTTAGCGTATGGGTTAGGATTAGGGGACGGGTGAGGGTCAGGCTTCGGGGAAGGGTTAGGGTTAGGGTTCGGGCTAGGGTTAGGGTTAGGGGACGGGGACAGTTTAGGGTCCAAGTGAGGGTACGGCAACGCTTTAGGGGGAGCGTGCGTGTGAGGGCGCGGGTTAGTGTTAGCGTACGGGTTAGGATTAAGGCACGGGTGAGGGTCAGGCTTCGGGGAAGGGTTAGGGTTAGGGTTGGTCCTAGGGTTAGGGTTAGGGCACGGGGACGGTTTAGGGTCCAGGTGAGGGTACGGCAACGCTTTAGGGGGAGTGCGCGTGTGAGGGCGCGGGTTAGTGTTAGCGTACGGGTTAGGATTAGGGGACGGGTGAGGGTCAGGCTTCGGGGAAGGCTTAGGGTTAGGGTTCGGGCTAGGGTTAGGGTTAGGGGACGGGGACGGTTTAGGGTCCAGGTGAGGGTACGGCAACGCTTTAGGGGGAGCGTGCGTGTGAGGGCGCGGGTTAGTGTTAGCGTACGTGTTACGATTAGGGGACGGGTGAGGGTCAGACTTCGGGGAATTGTTAGTGTTAGGGTTCGGGCTTGGGTTAGGGTTAGGGGACGGGGACGGTTTAGGGTCCAGGTGAGGGTACGGCAATGCTTTAGGGGGAGCGTGCGTGTGAGGGCGCGGGTTAGTGTTAGCGTACGGGTTAGGATTAGGGGACGGGTGAGGGTCAGGCTTCGGGGAAGGGTTAGGGTTAGGGTTCGGGCTAGGGTTAGGGTTAGGGGACGGGGACGGTTTAGGGTCCAGGTGAGGGTACGGCAACGCTTTAGGGGGAGCGTGCGTGTGAGGGCGCGGGTTACTGTTAGCGTACGGGTTAGGATTAGGGGACGGGTGAGGGTCAGGCTTCGGGGAAGGGTTAGGGTTAGGGTTCGGGCTAGGGTTAGGGTTAGGGGACGGGGACGGTTTAGGGTCCAGGTGAGGGTACGGCCTCGATTTAGGGGGAGCGTGCGTGTGAGGGCGCGGGTTATTGTTAGCGTACGGGTTAGGATTAGGGGACGGGTGAGGGTCAGGCTTCGGGGAAGGGTTAGGGTTAGGGTTCGGGCTAGGGTTAGGGTTAGGGGACGGGGACGGTTTAGGGTCCAGGTGAGGGTACGGCAACGCTTTAGTGGGAGCGTGCGTGTGAGGCCGCGGGTTAGTGTTAGCGTACGTGTTAGGATTAGGGGACGGGTGAGGGTCAGGCTTCGGGGAAGGGTTAGGGTTAGGGTTCGGGCTAGGGTTAGGGTTAGGGGACGGGGACGGTTTAGGGTCCAGGTGAGGGTACGGCAATGCTTTAGGGGGAGCGTGCGTGTGAGGGCGCGGGTTAGTGTTAGCGTACGGGTTAGGATTAGGGGCCAGGTGAGGGTCAGGCTTCGGGGAAGGGTTAGGGTTAGGGTTCGGACTAGGGTTCGGGCTAGGGTTAGGGTTAGGGGACGGGGACAGTTTAGGGTCCAGGTGAGGGTACGGCAAAACTTTAGGTGGAGCGTGTGTGTGAGGGCGCGGGTTAGTGTTAGCGTACGTGTTAGGATTAGGGGACAGGTGAAGGTCAGGCTTCGGGGAAGGGTTAGGGTTAGGGTTCAGGCTACGGTTAGGGTTAGGGGACGGGGACGGTTTAGGGTCCAGGTGAGGGTACGGCAACGCTTTAGGGGGAGCGTGCGTGTGAGGGCGCGGGTTAGTGTTAGCGTACGGGTTAGGATTAAGGCACAGGTGAAGGTCAGGCTTCGGGGAAGGGTTAGGGTTAGGGTTGGTCCTAGGGTTAGGGTTAGGGGACGGGGACGGTTTAGGGTCCAGGTGAGGGTACGGCAACGCTTTAGGGGGAGTGCGCGTGTGAGGGCGCGGGTTAGTGTTAGCGTACGGGTTAGGATTAGGGGACGGGTGAGGGTCAGGCTTCGGGAAAGGGTTAGGGTTAGGGTTCGGGCTAGGGTTAGGGTTAGGGGACGGGGACGGTTTAGGGTCCAGGTGAGGGTACGGCAACGCTTTAGGGGGAGCGTGCGTGTGAGGGCGCGGGTTAGTGTTAGCGTACGGGTTAGGATTAGGGGACGGGTGAGGGTCAGGCTTCGGGGAAGGGTTAGGGCTAGTGTTCGGGCTAGGGTTAGGGTTAGGGGACGGGGACGGTTTAGGGTCCAGGTGAGGGTACGGCAACGCTTTAGGGGGAGCGTGCGTGTCAGAGCGCGGGTTAGTGTTAGCGTACGGGTTAGGATTAGGGGACCGGTGAGGGTCAGGCTTCGGGGAAGTGTTAGGGTTATGGTTCGGGCTAGGGTTAGGGTTAGGGGACGGGGACGGTTTAGGGTCCAGGTGAGGGTACGGCAACGCTTTAGGGGGAGCGTGCGTGTGAGGGCATGGGTTAGTGTTAGCGTACGGGTTAGGATTAGGGCACGGGTGAGGGTCAGGCTTCGGGGAAGGGTTAGGGTTAGGGTTCGGGCTAGGGTTAGGGTTACGGGATGGGGACGGTTTAGGGTCCAGGTGAGGGTACGGCAACGCTTTAGGGGGAGCGTGCGTATGAGGGCGTGGGTTAGTGTTAGCGTACGTGTTAGGATTAGGGGACGGTGAGGGTCAGGCTTCGGGGAAGGGTTAGGGTTAGGGTTCGGGCTAGGGTTAGGGTTAGGGGACGGGGACGGTTTAGGGTCCAGGTGAGGGTACGGCAACGCTTTAGGGGGAGCGCGCGTGTGTGGGTGCGGGTTAGTGTTAGCGTACGGGTTAGGATTAGGGGACGGGTGAGGGTCAGGCTTCGGGGAAGGGTTAGGGTTAGGGTTCGGGCTAGGGTTGGGGTTAGGGGACGGGGACGGTTTAGGGTCCAGGTGAGGGTACGGCAACGCTTTAGGGGGAGCGTGCGTGTGAGGGCGCGGGTAAGTGTTAGCGTACGGGTTACGATTAGCGGACGGGTGAGGGTCAGGCTTCGGGGAAGGGTTAGGGTTAGGGTTCAGGCTAGGGTTAGGGTTAGGGGACGGGGACGGTTTAGGGTCCAGGTGAGGGTACGGCAACGCTGTAGGGGGAGCGTGCGTGTGAGGGTGCGGGTTAGTGTTAGCGTACGGGTTAGGATAACGAGACGGGTGAGGGTCAGGCTTCGGGGAAGGGTAAGGGTTAGGGTTCAGGCTAGGGTTAGGGTTAGGGGATTGGGACGGTTTAGGGTCCAGGTGAGGGTACGGCAACGCTTTATGGGGAGCGTGCGTGTGAGGGCGCGGGTTAGTGTTAGCGTACCGGTTAGGATTAGGGGACGGGTGAGGGTCAGGCTTCGGGGAACGGTTAGGGTTAGGGTTCGGGCTAGGGTTAGGGTTAGGGGACGGGGACGGTTTAGGGTCCAGGTGAGGGTACGGCAACGCTTTAGGGGGAGCGTGCGTGTGAGGGCATGTGTTAGTGTTAGCGTACGGGTTAGGATTAGGGGACGGGTGAGGGTCAGGCTTCGGGGAAGGGTTAGGGTTAGGGTTCGGGCTAGGGTTAGGGTTAGGGGACGGGGACGGTTTAGGGTCCAGGTGAGGGTACGGCAATGCTTTAGGGGGAGCGTGCTTGTGAGGGCGCGGGATAGTGTTAGCGTACGGGTTAGGATTAGGGGACGGGTGAGGGTCAGGCTTCGGGGAAGGGTTAGGGTTAGGGTTCGGGCTAGGGTTAGGGTTAGGGGACGGGGACGGTTTAGGGTCCAGGTGAGGGTATGGCAACGCTTTAGGGGGAGTGCGTGTGTGAGGGCGTGGGTTAGTGTTAGCGTACGGGTTAGGATTAGGGGACAGGTGAGGGTCAGGCTTCGGGGAAGGGTTAGTGTTAGGGTTCGGGCTAGGGTTCGGGCTAGGGTTAGGGTTAGGGGACGGGGACAGTTTAGGGTCCAGGTGAGGGTACGGCAACACTTTAGGGGGAGCGTGTGTGTGAGGGCGCGGGTTAGTGTTAGCGTACGGGTTAGGATTAGGGGACGGGTGAGGGTCAGGCTTCGGGGAAGGGTTAGGGTTAGGGTTCGGGCTAGGGTTAGGGTTAGGGGACGGGGACGGTTTAGGGTCCAGGTGAGGGTACGGCAACGCTTTAGGGGGAGCGTGCGTGTGAGGGCGCGGGTTACTGTTAGCGTACGGGTTAGGATTAGGGGACGGGTGAGGGTCAGGCTTCGGGGAAGGGTTAGGGTTAGGGTTCGGGCTAGGGTTAGGGTTAAGGGACGGGGACGGTTTAGGGTCCAGGTGAGGGTACGGCAACGCTTTAGGGGGAGCGTGCGTGTGAGGGCGCGGGTTAGTGTTAGCGTACGGGTTAGGATTAGGGGACGGGTGAGGGTCAGGCTTCGGGGAAGGGTTAGGGTTAGGGTTCGGGCTAGGGTTAGGGTTAGGGGACGGGGACGGTTTAGGGTCGAGGTGAGGGTACGGCCTCGCTTTAGGGGGAGCGTGCGTGTGAGGGCGTGGGTTAGTGTTAGCGTACGGGTTAGGATTAGCGGACGGGTGAGGCTCAGGCTTCGGGGAAGGGTTAGGGTTAGGGTTCGGGCTAGGTTTAGGGGACGGGGACGGGGACGGTTTAGGGTCCAGGTGAGGGTACGGCAACGCTTTAGGGGGAGCGCGCGTGTGAGGGCGCGGGTTAGTGTTAGCGTACGGGTTAGGATTAGGGGACGGGTGAGGGTCAGGCTTCGGGGAAGGGTTAGGGTTAGGGTTCGGGCTAGGGTTAGTGTTAGGGGACGGGGACGGTTTAGGGTCCAGGTGAGGGTATGGCAACGCTTTAGTGGGAGCGTACGTGTGAGGGCGCGGGTTAGTGTTAGCGTACGGGTTAGGATTAGGGGTCGGGTGAGGGTCAGGCTTCGGGGAAGGGTTAGGGCTAGTGTTCGGGCTAGGGTTAGGGTTAGTGGATGGGGACGGTTTAGGGTCCAGGTGAGGGTACGGCAACGCTTTAGGGGGAGCGTGCGTGTGAGGGCGCGGGTTAGTGTTAGCGTACGGGTTACGATTAGGGGACGGGTGAGGGTCAGGTTTCGGGGAAGTGTTAGGGTTAGGGTTCGGGCTAGGGTTAGAGTTAGGGGATGGGGACGGTTTAGGGTCCAGGTGAGCGTACGGCAACACTGTAGGGGTAGCGTGCGTGTGACGGCGCGGGTTAGTGTTAGCGTACGGGTTAGGATTAGGGGACGGGTGAGGGTCAGGCTTCGGGGAAGGGTTAGGGTTAGGGTTCGGGCTAGGGTTAGGGTTAGGGGACGGGGACGGTTTAGGGTCCAGGTGAGGGTATGGCAACGCTTTAGGGGGAGCGTGCGTTTGAGGGCACGGGTTAGTGTTAGCGTACGGGTTAGGATTAGGGGATGGGTGAGGATCAGGCTTCGGGGAAGGGTTAGGGTTAGGGTTGGTCCTAGGGTTAGGGTTAGGGGACGGGGACGGTTTAGGGACCAGGTGAGGGTACGGCAACGCTTTAGGGGGAGCGCGCGTGTGAGGGCGCGGGTTAGTGTTAGCGTACGGGTTAGGATTAGGGGACGGGTGAGGGTCAGGCTTCGGGGAAGGGTTAGGGTTAGGGTTCGGGCTAGGGTTAGGGTTAGGGGACGGGGACGGTTTAGGGTCCAGGTGAGGGTACGGCAACGCTTTAGGGGGAGCGTGCGTGTGAGGGCGCGGGTTAGTGTTAGCGTACGTGTTAGGATTAGGGGACGGGTGAGGGTCAGGCTTCGGGGAAGGGTTAGGGTTAGGGTTCGGGCTAGGGTTAGGGTTAGGTGACGGGGACGGTTTAGGGTCCAGGTGAGGGTACGGCAACGCTTTAGGGGGAGCGTGCGTGTGAGGGCGCGGGTTAGTGTTAGCGTACGGGTTAGGATTAGGGGACGGGTGAGGGTCAGGCTTCGGGGAAGGGTTAGGGCTAGTGTTCGGGCTAGGGTTAGGGTTAGGGGACGGGGACGGTTTAGGGTCCAGGTGAGGGTACGGCAACGCTTTAAGGGGGAGCGTGCGTGTGAGGGCGCGGGTTAGTGTTAGCGTACGGGTTAGGATTAGGGGACGGGTGAGGGTCAGGCTTCGGGGAAGGGTTAGGGTTAGGGTTCGGGCTAGGGTTAGGGTTAGGGGACGGGGACGGTTTAGGGTCCAGGTGAGGGTACGGCAACGCTTTAGGGGGAGCGCGCGTTTGAGGGTGCGGGTTAGTGTTAGCGTACGGGTTAGGATCAGGGGACGGGTGAGGGTCAGGCTTCGGGGAAGGGTTAGGGTTAGGGTTCGGGCTAGGGTTAGGGTTAGGGGACGGGGACGGTTTAGGGTCCAGGTGAGGGTACGGCAACGCTTTAGGGGGAGCGTGCGTGTGAGGGCGCGGGTTACTGTTAGCGTACGGGTTAGGATTAGGGGACGGGTGAGGGTCAGTCTTCGGGGAAGGGTTAGGGTTAGGGTTCGGGCTAGGGTTAGGGTTAAGGGACGGGGACGGTTTAGGGTCCAGGTGAGGGTACGGCAACGCTTTAGGGGGAGCGTGCGTGTGAGGGCGCGGGTTAGTGTTAGCGTACGGGTTAGGATTAGGGGACGGGTGAGGGTCAGGCTTCGGGGAAGGGTTAGGGTTAGGGTTCGGGCTAGGGTTAGGGTTAGGGGACGGGGACGGTTTAGGGTCCATGTGAGGGTACGGCCTCGCTTTAGGGGGAGCGTGCGTGTGAGGGCGTGGGTTAGTGTTAGCGTACGGGTTAGGATTAGGGGACGGGTGAGGCTCAGGCTTCGGGGAAGGGTTAGGGTTAGGGTTCGGGCTAGGTTTAGGGGACGGGGACGGGGACGGTTTAGGGTCCAGGTGAGGGTACGGCAAAGCTTTAGGGGGAGCGCGCGTGTGAGGGCGCGGGTTAGTGTTAGCGTACGGGTTAGGATTAGGGGACGGGTGAGGGTCAGGCTTCGGGGAAGGGTTAGGGTTAGGGTTCGGGCTAGGGTTAGTGTTAGGGGACGGGGACGGTTTAGGGTCCAGGTGAGGGTATGGCAACGCTTTAGTGGGAGCGTGCGTGTGAGGGCGCGGGTTAGTGTTAGCGTACGGGTTAGGATTAGGGGTCGGGTGAGGGTCAGGCTTCGGGGAAGGGTTAGGGCTAGTGTTCGGGCTAGGGTTAGGGTTAGTGGACGGGGACGGTTTAGGGTCCAGGTGAGGGTACGGCAACGCTTTAGGGGGAGCGTGCGTGTGAGGGCGCGGGTTAGTGTTAGCGTACGGGTTACGATTAGGGGACGGGTGAGGGTCAGGTTTCGGGGAAGTGTTAGGGTTAGGGTTCGGGCTAGGGTTAGAGTTAGGGGATGGGGACGGTTTAGGGTCCAGGTGAGCGTACGGCAACGCTGTAGGGGTAGCGTGCGTGTGAGGGCGCGGGTTAGTGTTAGCGTACGGGTTAGGATTAGGGGACGGGTGAGGGTCAGGCTTCGGGGAAGGGTTAGGGTTAGGGTTCGGGCTAGGGTTAGGGGACGGGGACGGGGACGGTTTAGGGTCCAGGTGAGGGTATGGCAACGCTTTAGGGGGAGCGTGCGTTTGAGGGCACGGGTTAGTGTTAGCGTACGGGTTAGGATTAGGGGACGGGTGAGGATCAGGCTTCGGGGAAGGGTTAGGGTTAGGGTTGGTCCTAGGGTTAGGGTTAGGGGACGGGGACGGTTTAGGGACCAGGTGAGGGTACGGCAACGCTTTAGGGGGAGCGCGCGTGTGAGGGCGCGGGTTAGTGTTAGCGTACGGGTTAGGATTAGGGGACGGGTGAGGGTCAGGCTTCGGGGAAGGGTTAGGGTTAGGGTTCGGGCTAGGGTTAGGGTTAGGGGACGGGGACGGTTTAGGGTCCAGGTGAGTGTACGGCAACGCTTTAGGGGGAGCGTGCGTGTGAGGGCGCGGGTTAGTGTTAGCGTACGTGTTAGGATTAGGGGACGGGTGAGGGTCAGGCTTCGGGGAAGGGTTAGGGTTAGGGTTCGGGCTAGGGTTAGGGTTAGGTGACGGGGACGGTTTAGGGTCCAGGTGAGGGTACGGCAACGCTTTAGGGGGAGCGTGCGTGTGAGGGCGCGGGTTAGTGTTAGCGTACGGGTTAGGATTAGGGGACGGGTGAGGGTCAGGCTTCGGGGAAGGGTTAGGGCTAGTGTTCGGGCTAGGGTTAGGGTTAGGGGACGGGGACGGTTTAGGGTCCAGGTGAGGGTACGGCAACGCTTTAGGGGGAGCGCGCGTTTGAGTGTGCGGGTTAGTGTTAGCGTACGGGTTAGGATTAGGGGACGGGTGAGGGTCAGGCTTCGGGGAAGGGTTAGGGTTAGGGTTCGGGCTAGGGTTGGGGTTAGGGGACGGGGACGGTTTAGGGTCCAGGTGAGGGTACGGCAACGCTTTAGGGGGAGCGTGCGTGTGAGGGCGCGGGTTAGTGTTAGCGTACGGGTTAGGATTAGGGGACGGGTGAGGGTCAGGCTTCGGGGAAGGTTTAGGGCTAGGGTTCGGGCTAGGGTTAGGTTTAGGGGATGGGGACGGTTTAGGGTCCAGGTGAGGGTACGGCAACGCTTTAGGGGGAGCGTGCGTGTGAGGGCGCGGGTTAGTGTTAGCGTACGGGTTACGATTAGCGGACGGGTGAGGGTCATGCTTCGGGGAAGGGTTAGGGTTAGGGTTCGGGCTAGGGTTATGGTTAGGGAACGGGGACGGTTTAGGGTCCAGGTGAGGGTACGGCAACGCTGTAGGGGGAGCGTGCGTGTGAGGGTGCGGGTTAGTGTTAGCGTACGGGTTAGGATAACGGGACGGGTGAGGGTCAGGCTTCGGGGAAGGGTTAGGGTTAGGTTTCGGGCTAGGGTTAGGGTTAGGGGATTGGGACGGTTTAGGGTCCAGGTGAGGGTACGGCAACGCTTTAATGGGAGCGTGCGTGTGAGGGCGCGGGTTAGTGTTAGCGTACGGGTTAGGATTAGGGGACGGGTGAGTGTCAGGCTTCGGGGAAGTGTTAGGGTTAGGGTTCGGGCTATGGTTAGGGTTAGGGGACGGGGACGGTTTAGGGTCCAGGTGAGGGTACGGCAACGCTTTAGGGGGAGCACGCGTGTGAGGGCGCGGGTTAGTGTTAGCGTACGGGTTAGGATTAGGGGACAGGTGAGGGTCAGGCTTCGGGGAAGGGTTAGGGTTAGGGTTCAGGCTAGGGTTCGGGCTAGGGTTAGGGTTAGGGGATGGGGACAGTTTAGGGTCCAGGTGAGGGTACGGCAAAACTTTAGGTGGAGCGTGTGTGTGAGGGCGCGGGTTAGTGTTAGCGTACGGGTTAGGATTAGGGGACAGGTGAAGGTCAGCCTTCGGGGAAGGGTTAGGGTTAGGGTTCGGGCTAGGGTTAGGGTTAGGGGACGGGGACGGTTTAGGGTCCAGGTGAGGGTACGGCAACGCTTTAGGGGGAGCGTGCGTGTGAGGGCGCGGGTTACTGTTAGCGTACGGGTTAGGATTAGGGGACGGGTGAGGGTCAGGCTTCGGGGAAGGGTTAGGGTTAGGGTTCGGGCTAGGGTTAGGGTTAGGGGACGGGGACGGTTTAGGGTCCAGGTGAGGGTACGGCCTCGATTTAGGGGGAGCGTGCGTGTGAGGGCGCGGGTTAGTGTTAGCGTACGGGTTAGGATTAGGGGACGTGTGAGGCTCAGGCTTCGGGGAAGGGTTAGGGTTAGGGTTCGGGCTAGGTTTAGGGGACGGGGACGGGGACGGTTTAGGGTCCAGGTGAGGGTACGGCAACGCTTTAGGGGGAGCGCGCGTGTGAGGGCGCGGGTTATTGTTAGCGTACGGGTTAGGATTAGGGGACGGGTGAGGGTCAGGCTTCGGGGAAGGGTTAGGGTTAGGGTTCGGGCTAGGGTTAGGGTTAGGGGACGGGGACGGTTTAGGGTCCAGGTGAGGGTACGGCAACGCTTTAGTGGGAGCGTGCGTGTGAGGCCGCGGGTTAGTGTTAGCGTACGTGTTAGGATTAGGGGACGGGTGAGGGTCAGGCTTCGGGGAAGGGTTAGGGTTAGGGTTCGGGCTAGGGTTAGGGTTAGGGGACGGGGACGGTTTAGGGTCCAGGTGAGGGTACGGCAATGCTTTAGGGGGAGCGTGCGTGTGACGGCGCGGATTAGTGTTAGCGTACGGGTTAGGATTAGGTGACAGGTGAGGTTCAGGCTTCGGGGAAGGGTTAGGGTTAGGGTTCGGGCTAGGGTTCGGGCTAGGGTTAGGGTTAGGGGACGGGGACAGTTTAGGGTCCAGGTGAGGGTACGGCAAAACTTTAGGTGGAGCGTGTGTGTGAGGGCGCGGGTTAGTGTTAGCGTACGGGTTAGGATTAGGGGACAGGTGAAGGTCAGGCTTCGGGGAAGGGTTAGGGTTAGGGTTCGGGCTACGGTTAGGGTTAGGGGACGGGGACGGTTTAGGGTCCAGGTGAGGGTACGGCAACGCTTTAGGGGGAGCGTGCGTGTGAGGGCGCGGGTTAGTGTTAGCGTACGGGTTAGGATTAAGGCACGGGTGAGGGTCAGGCTTCGGGGAAGGGTTAGGGTTAGGGTTGGTCCTAGGGTTAGGGTTAGGGGACGGGGACGGTTTAGGGTCCAGGTGAGGGTACGGCAACGCTTTAGGGGGAGTGCGCGTGTGAGGGCGCGGGTTAGTGTTAGCGTACGGGTTAGGATTAGGGGACGGGTGAGGGTCAGGCTTCGGGGAAGGGTTAGGGTTAGGGTTCGGGCTAGGGTTAGGGTTAGGGGACGGGGACGGTTTAGGGTCCAGGTGAGGGTACGGCAACGCTTTAGGGGGAGCGTGCGTGTGAGGGCGCGGGTTAGTGTTAGCGTACGTGTTACGATTAGGGGACGGGTGAGGGTCAGACTTCGGGGAAGGGTTAGTGTTAGGGTTCGGGCTAGGGTTAGGGTTAGGGGACGGGGACGGTTTAGGGTCCAGGTGAGGGTACGGCAATGCTTTAGGGGGAGCGTGCGTGTGAGGGCGCGGGTTAGTGTTAGCGTACGGGTTAGGATTAGGGGACGGGTGAGGGTCAGGCTTCGGGGAAGGGTTAGGGCTAGTGTTCGGGCTAGGGTTAGGGTTAGGGGACGGGGACGGTTTAGGGTCCAGGTGAGGGTACGGCAACGCTTTAGGGGGAGCGTGCGTGTGAGGGCGCGGGTTAGTGTTAGCGTACGGGTTAGGGTTAGGGGACGGGTGAGGGTCAGGCTTCGGGGAAGGGTTAGGGCTAGTGTTCGGGCTAGGGTTAAGGTTAGGGGACGGGGACGGTTTAGGGTCCAGGTGAGGGTACGGCAACGCTTTAGGGGGAGCGTGCGTGTCAGGGCGCGGGTTAGTGTTAGCGTACGGGTTAGGATTAGGGGACGGGTGAGGGTCAGGCTTCGGGGAAGTGTTAGGGTTAGGGTTCGGGCTAGGGTTAGGGTTAGGGGACGGGGACGGTTTAGGGTCCAGGTGAGGGTACGGCAACGCTTTAGGGGGAGCGTGCGTGTGAGGGCGCGGGTTACTGTTAGCGTACGGGTTAGGATTAGGGGACGGGTGAGGGTCAGGCTTCGGGGAAGGGTTAGGGTTAGGGTTCGGGCTAGGGTTAGGGTTAGGGGACGGGGACGGTTTAGGGTCCAGGTGAGGGTACGGCCTCGATTTAGGGGGAGCGTGCGTGTGAGGGCGCGGGTTAGTGTTAGCGTACGGGTTAGGATTAGGGGACGTGTGAGGCTCAGGCTTCGGGGAAGGGTTAGGGTTAGGGTTCGGGCTAGGGTTAGGGTTAGGGGACGGGGACGGTTTAGGGTCCAGGTGAGGGTACGGCAACGCTTTAGGGGGAGCGCGCGTGTGTGGGTGCGGGTTAGTGTTAGCGTACGGGTTAGGATTAGGGGACGGGTGAGGGTCAGGCTTCGGGGAAGGGTTAGGGTTAGGGTTCGGGCTAGGGTTGGGGTTAGGGGACGGGGACGGTTTAGGGTCCAGGTGAGGGTACGGCAACGCTTTAGGGGGAGCGTGCGTGTGAGGGCGCGGGTAAGTGTTAGCGTACGGGTTACGATTAGCGGACGGGTGAGGGTCAGGCTTCGGGGAAGGGTTAGGGTTAGGGTTCGGGCTAGGGTTAGGGTTAGGGGACGGGGACGGTTTAGGGTCCAGGTGAGGGTACGGCAACGCTTTAGGGGGAGCGTGCGTGTGAGGGTGCGGGTTAGTGTTAGCGTACGGGTTAGGATAACGAGACGGGTGAGGGTCAGGCTTCGGGGAAGGGTTAGGGTTAGGGTTCGGGCTAGGGTTAGGGTTAGGGGATTGGGACGGTTTAGGGTCCAGGTGAGGGTATGGCAACGCTTTATGGGGAGCGTGCGTGTGAGGGCGCGGGTTAGTGTTAGCGTACGGGTTAGGATTAGGGGACGGGTGAGGGTCAGGCTTCGGGGAACGGTTAGGGTTAGGGTTCGGGCTAGGGTTAGGGTTAGGGGACGGGGACGGTTTAGGGTCCAGGTGAGGGTACGGCAACGCTTTAGGGGGAGCGTGCGTGTGAGGGCATGGGTTAGTGTTAGCGTACGGGTTAGGATTAGGGGACGGGTGAGGTTCAGGCTTCGGGGAAGGGTTAGGGTTAGGGTTCGGGCTAGGGTTAGGGTTAGGGGACGGGGACGGTTTAGGGTCCAGGTGAGGGTACGGCCTCGCTTTAGGGGGAGCGTGCGTGTGAGGGCGTGGGTTAGTGTTAGCGTACGGGTTAGGATTAGGGGACGGGTGAGGCTCAGGCTTCGGGGAAGGGTTAGGGTTAGGGTTCGTGCTAGGTTTAGGGGACGGGGACGGGGACGGTTTAGGGTCCAGGTGAGGGTACGGCAAAGCTTTAGGGGGAGCGCGCGTGTGAGGGCGCGGGTTAGTGTTAGCGTACGGGTTAGGATTAGGGGACGGGTGAGGGTCAGGCTTCGGGGAAGGGTTAGGGTTAGGATTCGGGCTAGGGTTAGTGTTAGGGGACGGGGACGGTTTAGGGTCCAGGTGAGGGTATGGCAACGCTTTAGTGGGAGCGTGCGTGTGAGGGCGCGGGTTAGTGTTAGCGTACGGGTTAGGATTAGGGGTCGGGTGAGGGTCAGGCTTCGGGGAAGGGTTAGGGCTAGTGTTCGGGCTAGGGTTAGGGTTAGTGGACGGGGACGGTTTAGGGTCCAGGTGAGGGTACGGCAACGCTTTAGGGGGAGCGTGCGTGTGAGGGCGCGGGTTAGTGTTAGCGTACGGGTTACGATTAGGGGACGGGTGAGGGTCAGGTTTCGGGGAAGTGTTAGGGTTAGGGTTCGGGCTAGGGTTAGAGTTAGGGGATGGGGACGGTTTAGGGTCCAGGTGAGCGTACGGCAACGCTGTAGGGGTAGCGTGCGTGTGAGGGCGCGGGTTAGTGTTAGCGTACGGGTTAGGATTAGGGGACGGGTGAGGGTCAGGCTTCGGGGAAGGGTTAGGGTTAGGGTTCGGGCTAGGGTTAGGGGACGGGGACGGGGACGGTTTAGGGTCCAGGTGAGGGTATGGCAACGCTTTAGGGGGAGCGTGCGTTTGAGGGCACGGGTTAGTGTTAGCGTACGGGTTAGGATTAGGGGACGGGTGAGGATCAGGCTTCGGGGAAGTGTTAGGGTTAGGGTTGGTCCTAGGGTTAGGGTTAGGGGACGGGGACGGTTTAGGGACCAGGTGAGGGTACGGCAACGCTTTAGGGGGAGCGCGCGTGTGAGGGCGCGGGTTAGTGTTAGCGTACGGGTTAGGATTAGGGGACGGGTGAGGGTCAGGCTTCGGGGAAGGGTTAGGGTTAGGGTTCGGGCTAGGGTTAGGGTTAGGGGACGGGGACGGTTTAGGGTCCAGGTGAGGGTACGGCAACGCTTTAGGGGGAGCGTGCGTGTGAGGGCGCGGGTTAGTGTTAGCGTACGTGTTAGGATTAGGGGACGGGTGAGGGTCAGGCTTCGGGGAAGGGTTAGGGTTAGGGTTCGGGCTAGGGTTAGGGTTAGGTGACGGGGACGGTTTAGGGTCCAGGTGAGGGTACGGCAACGCTTTAGGGGGAGCGTGCGTGTGAGGGCGCGGGTTAGTGTTAGCGTACGGGTTAGGATTAGGGGACGGGTGAGGGTCAGACTTCGGGGAAGGGTTAGGGCTAGTGTTCGGGCTAGGGTTAGGGTTAGGGGACGGGGACGTTTTAGGGTCCAGGTGAGGGTACGGCAACGCTTTAAGGGGGAGCGTGCGTGTGAGGGCACGGGTTAGTGTTAGCGTACGTGTTAGGATTAGGGGACGGGTGAGGGTCAGGCTTCGGGGAAGGGTTAGGTTTAGGGTTCGGGCTAGGGTTAGGGTTAGGGGACGGGGACGGTTTAGGGTCCAGGTGAGGGTACGGCAACGCTTTAGGGGGAGCGCGCGTTTGAGGGTGCGGGTTAGTGTTAGCGTACGGGTTAGGATTAGGGGACGGGTGAGGGTCAGGCTTCGGGGAAGGGTTAGGGTTAGGGTTCGGGCTAGGGTTGGGGTTAGGGGACGGGGACGGTTTAGGGTCCAGGTGAGGGTACGGCAACGCTTTAGGGGGAGCGTGCGTGTGAGGGCGCGGGTTAGTGTTAGCGTACGGGTTAGGATTAGGGGACGGGTGAGGGTCAGGCTTCGGGGAAGGGTTAGGGCTAGGGTTCGGGCTAGGGTTAGGTTTAGGGGACGGGGACGGTTTAGGGTCCAGGTGAGGGTACGGCAACGCTTTAGGGGGAGCGTGCGTGTGAGGGCGCGGGTTAGTGTTAGCGTACGGGTTACGATTAGCGGACGGGTGAGGGTCAGGCTTCGGGGAAGGGTTAGGGTTAGGGTTCGGGCTAGGGTTATGGTTAGGGAACGGGGACGGTTTAGGGTCCAGGTGAGGGTACGGCAACGCTGTAGGGGGAGCGTGCGTGTGAGGGTGCGGGTTAGTGTTAGCGTACGGGTTAGGATAACGGGACGGGTGAGGGTCAGGCTTCGGGGAAGGGTTAGGGTTAGGTTTCGGGCTAGGGTTAGGGTTAGGGGATTGGGACGGTTTAGGGTCCAGGTGAGGGTACGGCAACGCTTTATGGGGAGCGTGCGTGTGAGGGCGCGGGTTAGTGTTAGCGTACGGGTTAGGATTAGGGGACGGGTGAGTGTCAGGCTTCGGGGAAGTGTTAGGGTTAGGGTTCGGGCTATGGTTAGGGTTAGGGGACAGGGACGGTTTAGGGTCCAGGTGAGGGTACGGCAACGCTTTAGGGGGAGCACGCGTGTGAGGGCGCGGGTTAGTGTTAGCGTACGGGTTAGGATTAGGGGACAGGTGAGGGTCAGGCTTCGGGGAAGGGTTAGGGTTAGGGTTCAGGCTAGGGTTCGGGCTAGGGTTAGGGTTAGGGGACGGGGACAGTTTAGGGTCCAGGTGAGGGTACGGCAAAACTTTAGGTGGAGCGTGTGTGTGAGGGCGCGGGTTAGTGTTAGCGTACGGGTTAGGATTAGGGGACAGGTGAAGGTCAGACTTCGGGGAAGGGTTAGGGTTAGGGTTCGGGCTACGGTTAGGGTTAGGGGACGGGGACGGTTTAGGGTCCAGGTGAGGGTACGTCAACGCTTTAGCGGGAGCGTGCGTGTGAGGGCGCGGGTTAGTGTTAGCGTACGGGTTAGGATTAGGGGACGGGTGAGGGTCAGGCTTCGGGGAAGTGTTAGGGTTAGGGTTCGGGCTAGGTTTAGGGTTAGGGGATGGGGACGGTTTAGGGTCCAGGTGAGGGTACGGCAACGCTGTAGGGGAAGCGTGAGTGTGAGGGCGCGGGTTAGTGTTAGCGTATGGGTTAGGATTAGGGGACGGGTGAGGGTCAGGCTTCGGGGAAGGGTTAGGGTTAGGGTTCGGGCTAGGGTTAGGGTTAGGGGACGGGGACAGTTTAGGGTCCAGGTGAGGGTACGGCAACGCTTTAGGGGGAGCGTGCGTGTGAGGGCGCGGGTTAGTGTTAGCGTACGGGTTAGGATTAGGGGACCGGTGAGGGTCAGGCTTCGGGGAAGTGTTAGGGTTATGGTTCGGGCTAGGGTTAGGGTTAGGGGACGGGGACGGTTTAGGGTCCAGATGAGGGTACGGCAACGCTTTAGGGGGAGTGCGCGTGTGAGGGCGCGGGTTAGTGTTAGCGTACGGGTTAGGATTAGGGGACGGGTGAGGGTCAGGCTTCGGGGAAGGCTTAGGGTTAGGGTTCGGGCTAGGGTTAGGGTTAGGGGACGGGGACGGTTTAGGGTCCAGGTGAGGGTACGGCAACGCTTTAGGGGGAGCGTGCGTGTGAGGGCGCAGGTTAGTGTTAGCGTACGTGTTACGAATAGGGGACGGGTGAGGGTCAGACTTCGGGGAATTGTTAGTGTTAGGGTTCGGGCTAGGGTTAGGGTTAGGGGACGGGGACGGTTTAGGGTCCAGGTGAGGGTACGGCAATGCTTTAGGGGGAGCGTGCGTGTGAGGGCGCGGGTTAGTGTTAGCGTACGGGTTAGGATTAGGGGACGGGTGAGGGTCAGGCTTCGGGGAAGGGTTAGGGCTAGTGTTCGGGCTAGGGTTAGGGTTAGGGGACGGGGACGGTTTAGGGTCCAGGTGAGGGTACGGCAACGCTTTAGGGGGAGCGTGCGTGTGAGGGCGCGGGTTAGTGTTAGCGTACGGGTTAGGATTAGGGGACGGGTGAGGGTCAGGCTTCGGGGAAGTGTTAGGGTTAGGGTTCGGGCTAGGGTTAGGGTTAGGGGATGGGGACGGTTTAGGGTCCAGGTGAGGGTACGGCAACGCTGTAGGCGGAGCGTGCGTGTGAGGGCGCGGGTTAGTGTTAGCGTACGGGTTAGGATTAGGGGACGGGTGAGGGTCAGGCTTCGGGGAAGGGTTAGGGTTAGGGTTCGGGCTAGGGTTAGGGTTAGGGGACGGGGACGGTTTAGGGTCCAGGTGAGGGTACGGCAACGCTTTAGGGGGAGCGTGCGTGTGAGGGCGCGGGTTACTGTTAGCGTACGGGTTAGGATTAGGGGACGGGTGAGGGTCAGGCTTCGGGGAAGGGTTAGGGTTAGGGTTCGGGCTAGGGTTAGGGTTAGGGGAGGGGACGGTTTAGGGTCCAGGTGAGGGTACGGCCTCGATTTAGGGGGAGCGTGCGTGTGAGGGCGCGGGTTAGTGTTAGCGTACGGGTTAGGATTAGGGGACGTGTGAGGCTCAGGCTTCGGGGAAGGGTTAGGGTTAGGGTTCGGGCTAGGTTTAGGGGACGGGGACGGGGACGGTTTAGGGTCCAGGTGAGGGTACGGCAACGCTTTAGGGGGAGCGCGCGTGTGAGGGCGCGGGTTATTGTTAGCGTACGGGTTAGGATTAGGGGACGGGTGAGGGTCAGGCTTCGGGGAAGGGTTAGGGTTAGGGTTCGGGCTAGGGTTAGGGTTAGGGGACGGGGACGGTTTAGGGTCCAGGTGAGGGTACGGCAACGCTTTAGTGGGAGCGTGCGTGTGAGGCCGCGGGTTAGTGTTAGCGTACGTGTTAGGATTAGGGGACGGGTGAGGGTCAGGCTTCGGGGAAGGGTTAGGGTTAGGGTTCGGGCTAGGGTTAGGGTTAGGGGACGGGGACGGTTTAGGGTCCAGGTGAGGGTACGGCAATGCTTTAGGGGGAGCGTGCGTGTGAGGGCGCGGGTTAGTGTTAGCGTACGGGTTAGGATTAGGTGACAGGTGAGGTTCAGGCTTCGGGGAAGGGTTAGGGTTAGGGTTCGGGCTAGGGTTCGGGCTAGGGTTAGGGTTAGGGGACGGGGACAGTTTAGGGTCCAGGTGAGGGTACGGCAAAACTTTAGGTGGAGCGTGTGTGTGAGGGCGCGGGTTAGTGTTAGCGTACGGGTTAGGATTAGGGGACAGGTGAAGGTCAGGCTTCGGGGAAGGGTTAGGGTTAGGGTTCGGGCTACGGTTAGGGTTAGGGGACGGGGACGGTTTAGGGTCCAGGTGAGGGTACGGCAACGCTTTAGGGGGAGTGCGCGTGTGAGGGCGCGGGTTAGTGTTAGCGTACGGGTTAGGATTAGGGGACGGGTGAGGGTCAGGCTTCGGGGAAGGGTTAGGGTTAGGGTTCGGGCTAGGGTTAGGGTTAGGGGACGGGGACGGTTTAGGGTCCAGGTGAGGGTACGGCAACGCTTTAGGGGGAGCGTGCGTGTGAGGGCGCGGGTTAGTGTTAGCGTACGTGTTACGATTAGGGGACGGGTGAGGGTCAGACTTCGGGGAAGGGTTAGTGTTAGGGTTCGGGCTAGGGTTAGGGTTAGGGGACGGGGACGGTTTAGGGTCCAGGTGAGGGTACGGCAATGCTTTAGGGGGAGCGTGCGTGTGAGGGCGCGGGTTAGTGTTAGCGTACGGGTTAGGATTAGGGGACGGGTGAGGGTCAGGCTTCGGGGAAGGGTTAGGGCTAGTGTTGGGCTAGGGTTAGGGTTAGGGGACGGGGACGGTTTAGGGTCCAGCTGAGGGTACCGCAACGCTTTAGGGGGAGCGTGCGTGTGAGGGTGCGGGTTAGTGTTAGCGTACGGGTTAGGATTAGGGGACGGGTGAGGGTCAGGCTTCGGGGAAGGGTTAGGGCTAGTGTTCGGGCTAGGGTTAGGGTTAGGGGACGGGGACGGTTTAGGGTCCAGGTGAGGGTACGGCAACGCTTTAGGGGGAGCGTGCGTGTGAGGGCGCGGGTTAGTGTTAGCGTACGGGTTAGGGTTAGGGGACGGGTGAGGGTCAGGCTTCGGGGAAGGGTTAGGGCTAGTGTTCGGGCTAGGGTTAAGGTTAGGGGACGGGGACGGTTTAGGGTCCAGGTGAGGGTACGGCAACGCTTTAGGGGGAGCGTGCGTGTCAGGGCGCGGGTTAGTGTTAGCGTACGGGTTAGGATTAGGGGACGGGTGAGGGTCAGGCTTCGGGGAAGTGTTAGGGTTAGGGTTCGGGCTAGGGTTAGGGTTAGGGGACGGGGACGGTTTAGGGTCCAGGTGAGGGTACGGCAACGCTTTAGGGGGAGCGTGCGTGTGAGGGCGCGGGTTACTGTTAGCGTACGGGTTAGGATTAGGGGACGGGTGAGGGTCAGGCTTCGGGGAAGGGTTAGGTTTAGGGTTCGGGCTAGGGTTAGGGTTAGGGGACGGGGACGGTTTAGGGTCCAGGTGAGGGTACGGCCTCGATTTAGGGGGAGCGTGCGTGTGAGGGCGCGGGTTAGTGTTAGCGTACGGGTTAGGATTAGGGGACGTGTGAGGCTCAGGCTTCGGGGAAGGGTTAGGGTTAGGGTTCGGGCTAGGGTTAGGGTTAGGGGACGGGGACGGTTTAGGGTCCAGGTGAGGGTACGGCAACGCTTTAGGGGGAGCGCGCGTGTGTGGGTGCGGGTTAGTGTTAGCGTACGGGTTAGGATTAGGGGACGGGTGAGGGTCAGGCTTCGGGGAAGGGTTAGGGTTAGGGTTCGGGCTAGGGTTGGGGTTAGGGGACGGGGACGGTTTAGGGTCCAGGTGAGGGTACGGCAACGCTTTAGGGGGAGCGTGCGTGTGAGGGCGCGGGTAAGTGTTAGCGTACGGGTTACGATTAGCGGACGGGTGAGGGTCAGGCTTCGGGGAAGGGTTAGGGTTAGGGTTCGGGCTAGGGTTAGGGTTAGGGGACGGGGACGGTTTAGGGTCCAGGTGAGGGTACGGCAACGCTTTAGGGGGAGCGTGCGTGTGAGGGTGCGGGTTAGTGTTAGCGTACGGGTTAGGATAACGAGACGGGTGAGGGTCAGGCTTCGGGGAAGGGTTAGGGTTAGGGTTCGGGCTAGGGTTAGGGTTAGGGGATTGGGACGGTTTAGGGTCCAGGTGAGGGTATGGCAACGCTTTATGGGGAGCGTGCGTGTGAGGGCGCGGGTTAGTGTTAGCGTACGGGTTAGGATTAGGGGACGGGTGAGGGTCAGGCTTCGGGGAACGGTTAGGGTTAGGGTTCGGGCTAGGGTTAGGGTTAGGGGACGGGGACGGTTTAGGGTCCAGGTGAGGGTACGGCAACGCTTTAGGGGGAGCGTGCGTGTGAGGGCATGGGTTAGTGTTAGCGTACGGGTTAGGATTAGGGGACGGGTGAGGTTCAGGCTTCGGGGAAGGGTTAGGGTTAGGGTTCGGGCTAGGGTTAGGGTTAGGGGACGGGGACGGTTTAGGGTCCAGGTGAGGGTACGGCCTCGCTTTAGGGGGAGCGTGCGTGTGAGGGCGTGGGTTAGTGTTAGCGTACGGGTTAGGATTAGGGGACGGGTGAGGCTCAGGCTTCGGGGAAGGGTTAGGGTTAGGGTTCGTGCTAGGTTTAGGGGACGGGGACGGGGACGGTTTAGGGTCCAGGTGAGGGTACGGCAAAGCTTTAGGGGGAGCGCGCGTGTGAGGGCGCGGGTTAGTGTTAGCGTACGGGTTAGGATTAGGGGACGGGTGAGGGTCAGGCTTCGGGGAAGGGTTAGGGTTAGGATTCGGGCTAGGGTTAGTGTTAGGGGACGGGGACGGTTTAGGGTCCAGGTGAGGGTATGGCAACGCTTTAGTGGGAGCGTGCGTGTGAGGGCGCGGGTTAGTGTTAGCGTACGGGTTAGGATTAGGGGTCGGGTGAGGGTCAGGCTTCGGGGAAGGGTTAGGGCTAGTGTTCGGGCTAGGGTTAGGGTTAGTGGACGGGGACGGTTTAGGGTCCAGGTGAGGGTACGGCAACGCTTTAGGGGGAGCGTGCGTGTGAGGGCGCGGGTTAGTGTTAGCGTACGGGTTACGATTAGGGGACGGGTGAGGGTCAGGTTTCGGGGAAGTGTTAGGGTTAGGGTTCGGGCTAGGGTTAGAGTTAGGGGATGGGGACGGTTTAGGGTCCAGGTGAGCGTACGGCAACGCTGTAGGGGTAGCGTGCGTGTGAGGGCGCGGGTTAGTGTTAGCGTACGGGTTAGGATTAGGGGACGGGTGAGGGTCAGGCTTCGGGGAAGGGTTAGGGTTAGGGTTCGGGCTAGGGTTAGGGGACGGGGACGGGGACGGTTTAGGGTCCAGGTGAGGGTATGGCAACGCTTTAGGGGGAGCGTGCGTTTGAGGGCACGGGTTAGTGTTAGCGTACGGGTTAGGATTAGGGGACGGGTGAGGATCAGGCTTCGGGGAAGTGTTAGGGTTAGGGTTGGTCCTAGGGTTAGGGTTAGGGGACGGGGACGGTTTAGGGACCAGGTGAGGGTACGGCAACGCTTTAGGGGGAGCGCGCGTGTGAGGGCGCGGGTTAGTGTTAGCGTACGGGTTAGGATTAGGGGACGGGTGAGGGTCAGGCTTCGGGGAAGGGTTAGGGTTAGGGTTCGGGCTAGGGTTAGGGTTAGGGGACGGGGACGGTTTAGGGTCCAGGTGAGGGTACGGCAACGCTTTAGGGGGAGCGTGCGTGTGAGGGCGCGGGTTAGTGTTAGCGTACGTGTTAGGATTAGGGGACGGGTGAGGGTCAGGCTTCGGGGAAGGGTTAGGGTTAGGGTTCGGGCTAGGGTTAGGGTTAGGTGACGGGGACGGTTTAGGGTCCAGGTGAGGGTACGGCAACGCTTTAGGGGGAGCGTGCGTGTGAGGGCGCGGGTTAGTGTTAGCGTACGGGTTAGGATTAGGGGACGGGTGAGGGTGAGACTTCGGGGAAGGGTTAGGGCTAGTGTTCGGGCTAGGGTTAGGGTTAGGGGACGGGGACGTTTTAGGGTCCAGGTGAGGGTACGGCAACGCTTTAAGGGGGAGCGTGCGTGTGAGGGCACGGGTTAGTGTTAGCGTACGGGTTAGGATTAGGGGACGGGTGAGGGTCAGGCTTCGGGGAAGGGTTAGGTTTAGGGTTCGGGCTAGGGTTAGGGTTAGGGGACGGGGACGGTTTAGGGTCCAGGTGAGGGTACGGCAACGCTTTAGGGGGAGCGCGCGTTTGAGGGTGCGGGTTAGTGTTAGCGTACGGGTTAGGATTAGGGGACGGGTGAGGGTCAGGCTTCGGGGAAGGGTTAGGGTTAGGGTTCGGGCTAGGGTTGGGGTTAGGGGACGGGGACGGTTTAGGGTCCAGGTGAGGGTACGGCAACGCTTTAGGGGGAGCGTGCGTGTGAGGGCGCGGGTTAGTGTTAGCGTACGGGTTAGGATTAGGGGACGGGTGAGGGTCAGGCTTCGGGGAAGGGTTAGGGCTAGGGTTCGGGCTAGGGTTAGGTTTAGGGGACGGGGACGGTTTAGGGTCCAGGTGAGGGTACGGCAACGCTTTAGGGGGAGCGTGCGTGTGAGGGCGCGGGTTAGTGTTAGCGTACGGGTTACGATTAGCGGACGGGTGAGGGTCAGGCTTCGGGGAAGGGTTAGGGTTAGGGTTCGGGCTAGGGTTATGGTTAGGGAACGGGGACGGTTTAGGGTCCAGGTGAGGGTACGGCAACGCTGTAGGGGGAGCGTGCGTGTGAGGGTGCGGGTTAGTGTTAGCGTACGGGTTAGGATAACGGGACGGGTGAGGGTCAGGCTTCGGGGAAGGGTTAGGGTTAGGTTTCGGGCTAGGGTTAGGGTTAGGGGATTGGGACGGTTTAGGGTCCAGGTGAGGGTACGGCAACGCTTTATGGGGAGCGTGCGTGTGAGGGCGCGGGTTAGTGTTAGCGTACGGGTTAGGATTAGGGGACGGGTGAGTGTCAGGCTTCGGGGAAGTGTTAGGGTTAGGGTTCGGGCTATGGTTAGGGTTAGGGGACAGGGACGGTTTAGGGTCCAGGTGAGGGTACGGCAACGCTTTAGGGGGAGCACGCGTGTGAGGGCGCGGGTTAGTGTTAGCGTACGGGTTAGGATTAGGGGACAGGTGAGGGTCAGGCTTCGGGGAAGGGTTAGGGTTAGGGTTCAGGCTAGGGTTCGGGCTAGGGTTAGGGTTAGGGGACGGGGACAGCTTAGGGTCCAGGTGAGGGTACGGCAAAACTTTAGGTGGAGCGTGTGTGTGAGGGCGCGGGTTAGTGTTAGCGTACGGGTTAGGATTAGGGGACAGGTGAAGGTCAGACTTCGGGGAAGGGTTAGGGTTAGGGTTCGGGCTACGGTTAGGGTTAGGGGACGGGGACGGTTTAGGGTCCAGGTGAGGGTACGTCAACGCTTTAGCGGGAGCGTGCGTGTGAGGGCGCGGGTTAGTGTTAGCGTACGGGTTAGGATTAGGGGACGGGTGAGGGTCAGGCTTCGGGGAAGTGTTAGGGTTAGGGTTCGGGCTAGGTTTAGGGTTAGGGGATGGGGACGGTTTAGGGTCCAGGTGAGGGTACGGCAACGCTGTAGGGGAAGCGTGAGTGTGAGGGCGCGGGTTAGTGTTAGCGTATGGGTTAGGATTAGGGGACGGGTGAGGGTCAGGCTTCGGGGAAGGGTTAGGGTTAGGGTTCGGGCTAGGGTTAGGGTTAGGGGACGGGGACAGTTTAGGGTCCAGGTGAGGGTACGGCAACGCTTTAGGGGGAGCGTGCGTGTGAGGGCGCGGGTTAGTGTTAGCGTACGGGTTAGGATTAGGGGACCGGTGAGGGTCAGGCTTCGGGGAAGTGTTAGGGTTATGGTTCGGGCTAGGGTTAGGGTTAGGGGACGGGGACGGTTTAGGGTCCAGATGAGGGTACGGCAACGCTTTAGGGGGAGTGCGCGTGTGAGGGCGCGGGTTAGTGTTAGCGTACGGGTTAGGATTAGGGGACGGGTGAGGGTCAGGCTTCGGGGAAGGCTTAGGGTTAGGGTTCGGGCTAGGGTTAGGGTTAGGGGACGGGGACGGTTTAGGGTCCAGGTGAGGGTACGGCAACGCTTTAGGGGGAGCGTGCGTGTGAGGGCGCAGGTTAGTGTTAGCGTACGTGTTACGAATAGGGGACGGGTGAGGGTCAGACTTCTGGGAATTGTTAGTGTTAGGGTTCGGGCTAGGGTTAGGGTTAGGGGACGGGGACGGTTTAGGGTCCAGGTGAGGGTACGGCAATGCTTTAGGGGGAGCGTGCGTGTGAGGGCGCGGGTTAGTGTTAGCGTACGGGTTAGGATTAGGGGACGGGTGAGGGTCAGGCTTCGGGGAAGGGTTAGGGCTAGTGTTCGGGCTAGGGTTAGGGTTAGGGGACGGGGACGGTTTAGGGTCCAGGTGAGGGTACGGCAACGCTTTAGGGGGAGCGTGCGTGTGAGGGCGCGGGTTAGTGTTAGCGTACGGGTTAGGATTAGGGGACGGGTGAGGGTCAGGCTTCGGGGAAGTGTTAGGGTTAGGGTTCGGGCTAGGGTTAGGGTTAGGGGATGGGGACGGTTTAGGGTCCAGGTGAGGGTACGGCAACGCTGTAGGCGGAGCGTGCGTGTGAGGGCGCGGGTTAGTGTTAGCGTACGGGTTAGGATTAGGGTACGGGTGAGGGTCAGGCTTCGGGGAAGGGTTAGGGTTAGGGTTCGGGCTAGGGTTAGGGTTAGGGGACGGGGACGGTTTAGGGTCCAGGTGAGGGTACGGCAACGCTTTAGGGGGAGCGTGCGTGTGAGGGCGCGGGTTACTGTTAGCGTACGGGTTAGGATTAGGGGACGGGTGAGGGTCAGGCTTCGGGGAAGGGTTAGGGTTAGGGTTCGGGCTAGGGTTAGGGTTAGGGGAGGGGACGGTTTAGGGTCCAGGTGAGGGTACGGCCTCGATTTAGGGGGAGCGTGCGTGTGAGGGCGCGGGTTAGTGTTAGCGTACGGGTTAGGATTAGGGGACGTGTGAGGCTCAGGCTTCGGGGAAGGGTTAGGGTTAGGGTTCGGGCTAGGTTTAGGGGACGGGGACGGGGACGGTTTAGGGTCCAGGTGAGGGTACGGCAACGCTTTAGGGGGAGCGCGCGTGTGAGGGCGCGGGTTATTGTTAGCGTACGGGTTAGGATTAGGGGACGGGTGAGGGTCAGGCTTCGGGGAAGGGTTAGGGTTAGGGTTCGGGCTAGGGTTAGGGTTAGGGGACGGGGACGGTTTAGGGTCCAGGTGAGGGTACGGCAACGCTTTAGTGGGAGCGTGCGTGTGAGGCCGCGGGTTAGTGTTAGCGTACGTGTTAGGATTAGGGGACGGGTGAGGGTCAGGCTTCGGGGAAGGGTTAGGGTTAGGGTTCGGGCTAGGGTTAGGGTTAGGGGACGGGGACGGTTTAGGGTCCAGGTGAGGGTACGGCAATGCTTTAGGGGGAGCGTGCGTGTGAGGGCGCGGGTTAGTGTTAGCGTACGGGTTAGGATTAGGTGACAGGTGAGGGTCAGGCTTCGGGGAAGGGTTAGGGTTAGGGTTCGGGCTAGGGTTCGGGCTAGGGTTAGGGTTAGGGGACGGGGACAGTTTAGGGTCCAGGAGAGGGTACGGCAAAACTTTAGGTGGAGCGTGTGTGTGAGGGCGCGGGTTAGTGTTAGCGTACGGGTTAGGATTAGGGGACAGGTGAAGGTCAGGCTTCGGGGAAGGGTTAGGGTTAGGGTTCGGGCTACGGTTAGGTTTAGGGGACGGGGACGGTTTAGGGTCCAGGTGAGGGTACGGCAAGGCTTTAGGGGGAGCGTGCGTGTGAGGGCGCGGGTTAGTGTTAGCGTACGGGTTAGGATTAAGGCACGGGTGAGGGTCAGGCTTCGGGGAAGGGTTAGGGTTAGGGTTGGTCCTAGGGTTAGGGTTAGGGGACGGGGACGGTTTAGGGTCCAGGTGAGGGTACGGCAACGCTTTAGGGGGAGTGCGCGTGTGAGGGCGCGGGTTAGTGTTAGCGTACGGGTTAGGATTAGGGGACGGGTGAGGGTCAGGCTTCGGGGAAGTGTTAGGGTTAGGGTTCGGGCTAGGGTTAGGGTTAGGGGACGGGGACGGTTTAGGGTCCAGGTGAGGGTACGGCAACGCTTTAGGGGGAGCGTGCGTGTGAGGGCGCGGGTTAGTGTTAGCGTACGTGTTACGATTAGGGGACGGGTGATGGTCAGACTTCGGGGAAGGGTTAGTGTTAGGGTTCGGGCTAGGGTTAGGGTTAGGGGACGGGGACGGTTTAGGGTCCAGGTGAGGGTACGGCAATGCTTTAGGGGGAGCGTGCGTGTGAGGGCGCGGGTTAGTGTTAGCGTACGGGTTAGGATTAGGGGACGGGTGAGTGTCAGGCTTCGGGGAAGGGTTAGGGCTAGTGTTCGGGCTAGGGTTAGGGTTAGGAGACGGGGACGGTTTAGGGTCCAGCTGAGGGTACCGCAACGCTTTAGGGGGAGCGTGCGTGTGAGGGTGCGGGTTAGTGTTAGCGTACGGGTTAGGATTAGGGGACGGGTGAGGGTCAGGCTTCGGGGAAGGGTTAGGGCTAGTGTTCGGGCTAGGGTTAGGGTTAGGGGACGGGGACGGTTTAGGGTCCAGGTGAGGGTACGGCAACGCTTTAGGGGGAGCGTGCGTGTGAGGGCGCGGGTTAGTGTTAGCGTACGGGTTAGGATTAGGGGACGGGTGAGGGTCAGGCTTCGGGGAAGGGTTAGGGCTAGTGTTCGGGCTAGGGTTAGGGTTAGGGGACGGGGACGGTTTAGGGTCCAGGTGAGGGTACGGCAACGCTTTAGGGGGAGAGTGCGTGTCAGGGCGCGGGTTAGTGTTAGCGTACGGGTTAGGATTAGGGGACGGGTGAGGGTCAGGCTTCGGGGAAGTGTTAGGGTTAGGGTTCGGGCTAGGGTTAGGGTTAGGGGACGGGGACGGTTTAGGGTCCAGGTGAGGGTACGGCAACGCTTTAGGGGGAGCGTGCGTGTGAGGGCGTGGGTTAGTGTTAGCGTACGGATTAGGATTAGGGCACGGGTGAGGGTCAGGCTTCGGGGAAGGGTTAGGGTTAGGGTTCGGGCTAGGGTTAGGGTTACGGGATGGGGACGGTTTAGGGTCCAGGTGAGGGTACGGCAACGCTTTAGGGGGAGCGTGCGTGTGAGGGCGCGGGTTAGTGTTAGCGTACGTGTTAGGATTAGGGGACGGTGAGGGTCAGGCTTCGGGGAAGGGTTAGGGTTAGGGTTCGGGCTAGGGTTAGGGTTAGGGGACGGGGACGGTTTAGGGTCCAGGTGAGGGTACGGCAACGCTTTAGGGGGAGCGCGCGTGTGTGGGTGCGGGTTAGTGTTAGCGTACGGGTTAGGATTAGGGGACGGGTGAGGGTCAGGCTTCGGGGAAGGGTTAGGGTTAGGGTTCGGGCTAGGGTTGGGGTTAGGGGACGGGGACGGTTTAGGGTCCAGGTGAGGGTACGGCAACGCTTTAGGGGGAGCGTGCGTGTGAGGGTGCGGGTTAGTGTTAGCGTACGGGTTAGGATAACGAGACGGGTGAGGGTCAGGCTTCGGGGAAGGTTTAGGGTTAGGGTTCGGGCTAGGGTTAGGGTTAGGGGATTGGGACGGTTTAGGGTCCAGGTGAGGGTACGGCAACGCTTTAGGGGGAGCGTGCGTGTGAGGGCGCGGGTTAGTGTTAGCGTACGTGTTACGATTAGGGGACGGGTGAGGGTCAGACTTCGGGGAAGGGTTAGTGTTAGGGTTCGGGCTAGGGTTAGGGTTAGGGGACGGGGACGGTTTAGGGTCCAGGTGAGGGTACGGCAACGCTTTAGGGGGAGCGTGCGTGTGAGGGCGCGGGTTAGTGTTAGCGTACGTGTTACGATTAGGGGACGGGTGAGGGTCAGACTTCGGGGAAGGGTTAGTGTTAGGGTTCGGGCTAGGGTTAGGGTTAGGGGACGGGGACGGTTTAGGGTCCAGGTGAGGGTACGGCAATGCTTTAGGGGGAGCGTGCGTGTGAGGGCGCGGGTTAGTGTTAGCGTACAGGTTAGGATTAGGGGACGGGTGAGGGTCAGGCTTCGGGGAAGGGTTAGGGCTAGTGTTCGGGCTAGGGTTAGGGTTAGGAGACGGGGACGGTTTAGGGTCCAGCTGAGGGTACCGCAACGCTTTAGGGGGAGCGTGCGTGTGAGGGTGCGGGTTAGTGTTAGCGTACGGGTTAGGATTAGGGGACGGGTGAGGGTCAGGCTTCGGGGAAGGGTTAGGGCTAGTGTTCGGGCTAGGGTTAGGGTTAGGGGACGGGGACGGTTTAGGGTCCAGGTGAGGGTACGGCAACGCTTTAGGGGGAGCGTGCGTGTGAGGGCGCGGGTTAGTGTTAGCGTACGGGTTAGGATTAGGGGACGGGTGAGGGTCAGGCTTCGGGGAAGGGTTAGGGCTAGTGTTCGGGCTAGGGTTAGGGTTAGGGGACGGGGACGGTTTAGGGTCCAGGTGAGGGTACGGCAACGCTTTAGGGGGAGCGTGCGTGTCAGGGCGCGGGTTAGTGTTAGCGTACGGGTTAGGATTAGGGGACGGGTGAGGGTCAGGCTTCGGGGAAGTGTTAGGGTTAGGGTTCGGGCTAGGGTTAGGGTTAGGGGACGGGGACGGTTTAGGGTCCAGGTGAGGGTACGGCAACGCTTTAGGGGGAGCGTGCGTGTGAGGGCGTGGGTTAGTGTTAGCGTACGGGTTAGGATTAGGGCACGGGTGAGGGTCAGGCTTCGGGGAAGGGTTAGGGTTAGGGTTCGGGCTAGGGTTAGGGTTACGGGATGGGGACGGTTTAGGGTCCAGGTGAGGGTACGGCAACGCTTTAGGGGGAGCGTGCGTGTGAGGGCGCGGGTTAGTGTTAGCGTACGTGTTAGGATTAGGGGACGGTGAGGGTCAGGCTTCGGGGAAGGGTTAGGGTTAGGGTTCGGGCTAGGGTTAGGGTTAGGGGACGGGGACGGTTTAGGGTCCAGGTGAGGGTACGGCAACGCTTTAGGGGGAGCGCGCGTGTGTGGGTGCGGGTTAGTGTTAGCGTACGGGTTAGGATTAGGGGACGGGTGAGGGTCAGGCTTCGGGGAAGGGTTAGGGTTAGGGTTCGGGCTAGGGTTGGGGTTAGGGGACGGGGACGGTTTAGGGTCCAGGTGAGGGTACGGCAACGCTTTAGGGGGAGCGTGCGTGTGAGGGCGCGGGTAAGTGTTAGCGTACGGGTTACGATTAGCGGACGGGTGAGGGTCAGGCTTCGGGGAAGGGTTAGGGTTAGGGTTCGGGCTAGGGTTAGGGTTAGGGGACGGGGACGGTTTAGGGTCCAGGTGAGGGTACGGCAACGCTGTAGGGGGAGCGTGCGTGTGAGGGTGCGGGTTAGTGTTAGCGTACGGGTTAGGATAACGAGACGGGTGAGGGTCAGGCTTCGGGGAAGGGTTAGGGTTAGGGTTCGGGCTAGGGTTAGGGTTAGGGGATTGGGACGGTTTAGGGTCCAGGTGAGGGTACGGCAACGCTTTAGGGGGAGCGTGCGTGTGAGGGCGCGGGTTAGTGTTAGCGTACGGGTTAGGATTAGGGGACGGGTGAGGGTCAGGCTTCGGGGAAGGGTTAGGGCTAGTGTTCGGGCTAGGGTTAGGGTTAGGGGACGGGGACGGTTTAGGGTCCAGGTGAGGGTACGGCAACGCTTTAAGGGGGAGCGTGCGTGTGAGGGCGCGGGTTAGTGTTAGCGTACGGGTTAGGATTAGGGGACGGGTGAGGGTCAGGCTTCGGGGAAGGGTTAGGGTTAGGGTTCGGGCTAGGGTTAGGGTTAGGGGACGGGGACGGTTTAGGGTCCAGGTGAGGGTACGGCAACGCTTTAGGGGGAGCGCGCGTTTGAGGGTGCGGGTTAGTGTTAGCGTACGGGTTAGGATTAGGGGACGGGTGAGGGTCAGGCTTCGGGGAAGGGTTAGGGTTAGGGTTCGGGCTAGGGTTGGGGTTAGGGGACGGGGACGGTTTAGGGTCCAGGTGAGGGTACGGCAACGCTTTAGGGGGAGCGTGCGTGTGAGGGCGCGGGTTAGTGTTAGCGTACGGGTTAGGATTAGGGGACGGGTGAGGGTCAGGCTTCGGGGAAGGGTTAGGGCTAGGGTTCGGGCTAGGGTTAGGTTTAGGGGACGGGGACGGTTTAGGGTCCAGGTGAGGGTACTGCAACGCTTTAGGGGGAGCGTGCGTGTGAGGGCGCGGGTTAGTGTTAACGTACGGGTTACGATTAGCGGACGGGTGAGGGTCAGGCTTCGGGGAAGGGTTAGGGTTAGGGTTCGGGCTAGGGTTATGGTTAGGGAACGGGGACGGTTTAGGGTCCAGGTGAGGGTACGGCAACGCTGTAGGGGGAGCGTGCGTGTGAGGGTGCGGGTTAGTGTTAGCGTACGGGTTAGGATAACGGGACGGGTGAGGGTCAGGCTTCGGGGAAGGGTTAGGGTTAGGTTTCGGGCTAGGGTTAGGGTTAGGGGATTGGGACGGTTTAGGGTCCAGGTGAGGGTACGGCAACGCTTTATGGGGAGCGTGCGTGTGAGGGCGCGGGTTAGTGTTAGCGTACGGGTTAGGATTAGGGGACGGGTGAGTGTCAGGCTTCGGGGAAGTGTTAGGGTTAGGGTTCGGGCTATGGTTAGGGTTAGGGGACGGGGACGGTTTAGGGTCCAGGTGAGGGTACGGCAACGCTTTAGGGGGAGCACGCGTGTGAGGGCGCGGGTTAGTGTTAGCGTACGGGTTAGGATTAGGGGACAGGTGAGGGTCAGGCTTCGGGGAAGGGTTAGGGTTAGGGTTCAGGCTAGGGTTCGGGCTAGGGTTAGGGTTAGGGGACGGGGACAGTTTAGGGTCCAGGTGAGGGTACGGCAAAACTTTAGGTGGAGCGTGTGTGTGAGGGCGCGGGTTAGTGTTAGCGTACGGGTTAGGATTAGGGGACAGGTGAAGGTCAGCCTTCGGGGAAGGGTTAGGGTTAGGGTTCGGGCTAGGGTTAGGGTTAGGGGACGGGGACGGTTTAGGGTCCAGGTGAGGGTACGTCAACGCTTTAGCGGGAGCGTGCGTGTGAGGGCGCGGGTTAGTGTTAGCGTACGGGTTAGGATTAGGGGACGGGTGAGGGTCAGGCTTCGGGGAAGTGTTAGGGTTAGGGTTCGGGCTAGGTTTAGGGTTAGGGGATGGGGACGGTTTAGGGTCCAGGTGAGGGTACGGCAACGCTGTAGGGGAAGCGTGCGTGTGAGGGCGCGGGTTAGTGTTAGCGTATGGGTTAGGATTAGGGGACGGGTGAGGGTCAGGCTTCGGGGAAGGGTTAGGGTTAGGGTTCGGGCTAGGGTTAGGGTTAGGGGACGGGGACAGTTTAGGGTCCAGGTGAGGGTACGGCAACGCTTTAGGGGGAGCGTGCGTGTGAGGGCGCGGGTTAGTGTTAGCGTACGGGTTAGGATTAAGGCACGGGTGAGGGTCAGGCTTCGGGGAAGGGTTAGGGTTAGGGTTGGTCCTAGGGTTAGGGTTAGGGGACGGGGACGGTTTAGGGTCCAGATGAGGGTACGGCAATGCTTTAGGGGGAGTGCGCGTGTGAGGGCGCGGGTTAGTGTTAGCGTACGGGTTAGGATTAGGGGACGGGTGAGGGTCAGGCTTCGGGGAAGGCTTAGGGTTAGGGTTCGGGCTAGGGTTAGGGTTAGGGGACGGGGACGGTTTAGGGTCCAGGTGAGGGTACGGCAACGCTTTAGGGGGAGCGTGCGTGTGAGGGCGCGGGTTAGTGTTAGCGTACGTGTTACGAATAGGGGACGGGTGAGGGTCAGACTTCGGGGAATTGTTAGTGTTAGGGTTCGGGCTAGGGTTAGGGTTAGGGGACGGGGACGGTTTAGGGTCCAGGTGAGGGTACGGCAATGCTTTAGGGGGAGCGTGCGTGTGAGGGCGCGGGTTAGTGTTAGCGTACGGGTTAGGATTAGGGGACGGGTGAGGGTCAGGCTTCGGGGAAGGGTTAGGGCTAGTGTTCGGGCTAGGGTTAGGGTTAGGGGACGGGGACGGTTTAGGGTCCAGGTGAGGGTACGGCAACGCTTTAGGGGGAGCGTGCGTGTGAGGGCGCGGGTTAGTGTTAGCGTACGGGTTAGGATTAGGGGACGGGTGAGGGTCAGGCTTCGGGGAAGTGTTAGGGTTAGGGTTCGGGCTAGGGTTAGGGTTAGGGGATGGGGACGGTTTAGGGTCCAGGTGAGGGTACGGCAACGCTGTAGGCGGAGCGTGCGTGTGAGGGCGCGGGTTAGTGTTAGCGTACGGGTTAGGATTAGGGGACGGGTGAGGGTCAGGCTTCGGGGAAGGTTTAGGGTTAGGGTTCGGGCTAGGGTTAGGGTTAGGGGACGGGGACGGTTTAGGGTCCAGGTGAGGGTACGGCAACGCTTTAGGGGGAGCGTGCGTGTGAGGGCGCGGGTTACTGTTAGCGTACGGGTTAGGATTAGGGGACGGGTGAGGGTCAGGCTTCGGGGAAGGGTTAGGGTTAGGGTTCGGGCTAGGGTTAGGGTTAGGGAACGGGGACGGTTTAGGGTCCAGGTGAGGGTACGGCCTCGATTTAGGGGGAGCGTGCGTGTGAGGGCGCGGGTTAGTGTTAGCGTACGGGTTAGGATTAGGGGACGTGTGAGGCTCAGGCTTCGGGGAAGGGTTAGGGTTAGGGTTCGGGCTAGGTTTAGGGGACGGGGACGGGGACGGTTTAGGGTCCAGGTGAGGGTACGGCAACGCTTTAGGGGGTGCGCGCGTGTGAGGGCGCGGGTTATTGTTAGCGTACGGGTTAGGATTAGGGGACGGGTGAGGGTCAGGCTTCGGGGAAGGGTTAGGGTTAGGGTTCGGGCTAGGGTTAGGGTTAGGGGACGGGGACGGTTTAGGGTCCAGGTGAGGGTACGGCAACGCTTTAGTGGGAGCGTGCGTGTGAGGCCGCGGGTTAGTGTTAGCGTACGTGTTAGGATTAAAGGACGGGTGAGGGTCAGGCTTCGGGGAAGGGTTAGGGTTAGGGTTCGGGCTAGGGTTAGGGTTAGGGGAAGGGGACGGTTTAGGGTCCAGCTGAGGGTACCGCAACGCTTTAGGGGGAGCGTGCGTGTGAGGGTGCGGGTTAGTGTTAGCGTACGGGTTAGGATTAGGGGACGGGTGAGGGTCAGGCTTCGGGGAAGGGTTAGGGCTTTTGTTCGGGCTAGGGTTAGGGTTAGGGGACGGGGACGGTTTAGGGTCCAGGTGAGGGTACGGCAACGCTTTAGGGGGAGCGTGCGTGTGAGGGCGCGGGTTAGTGTTAGCGTACGGGTTAGGATTAGGGGACGGGTGAGGGTCAGGCTTCGGGGAAGGGTTAGGGCTAGTTTTCGGGCTAGGGTTAGGGTTAGGGGACGGGGACGGTTTAGGGTCCAGGTGAGGGTACGGCAACGCTTTAGGGGGAGCGTGCGTGTCAGGGCGCGGGTTAGTGTTAGCGTACGGGTTAGGATTAGGGGACGGGTGAGGGTCAGGCTTCGGGGAAGTGTTAGGGTTAGGGTTCGGGCTAGGGTTAGGGTTAGGGGACGGGGACGGTTTAGGGTCCAGGTGAGGGTACGGCAACGCTTTAGGGGGAGCGTGCGTGTGAGGGCGTGGGTTAGTGTTAGCGTACGGGTTAGGATTAGGGCACGGGTGAGGGTCAGGCTTCGGGGAAGGGTTAGGGTTAGGGTTCGGGCTAGGGTTAGGGTTACGGGATGGGGACGGTTTAGGGTCCAGGTGAGGGTACGGCAACGCTTTAGGGGGAGCGTGCGTGTGAGGGCGCGGGTTAGTGTTAGCGTACGTGTTAGGATTAGGGGACGGTGAGGGTCAGGCTTCGGGGAAGGGTTAGGGTTAGGGTTCGGGCTAGGGTTAGGGTTAGGGGACGGGGACGGTTTAGGGTCCAGGTGAGGGTACGGCAACGCTTTAGGGGGAGCGCGCGTGTGTGGGTGCGGGTTAGTGTTAGCGTACGGGTTAGGATTAGGGGACGGGTGAGGGTCAGGCTTCGGGGAAGGGTTAGGGTTAGGGTTCGGGCTAGGGTTGGGGTTAGGGGACGGGGACGGTTTAGGGTCCAGGTGAGGGTACGGCAACGCTTTAGGGGGAGCGTGCGTGTGAGGGCGCGGGTAAGTGTTAGCGTACGGGTTACGATTAGCGGACGGGTGAGGGTCAGGCTTCGGGGAAGGGTTAGGGTTAGGGTTCGGGCTAGGGTTAGGGTTAGGGGACGGGGACGGTTTAGGGTCCAGGTGAGGGTACGGCAACGCTGTAGGGGGAGCGTGCGTGTGAGGGTGCGGGTTAGTGTTAGCGTACGGGTTAGGATAACGAGACGGGTGAGGGTCAGGCTTCGGGGAAGGGTTAGGGTTAGGGTTCGGGCTAGGGTTAGGGTTAGGGGATTGGGACGGATTAGGGTCCAGGTGAGGGTACGGCAACGCTTTAGGGGGAGCGTGCGTGTGAGGGCGCGGGTTAGTGTTAGCGTACGGGTTAGGATTAGGGGACGGGTGAGGGTCAGGCTTCGGGGAAGGGTTAGGGCTAGTGTTCGGGCTAGGGTTAGGGTTAGGGGACGGGGACGGTTTAGGGTCCAGGTGAGGGTACGGCAACGCTTTAAGGGGGAGCGTGCGTGTGAGGGCGCGGGTTAGTGTTAGCGTACGGGTTAGGATTAGGGGACGGGTGAGGGTCAGGCTTCGGGGAAGGGTTAGGGTTAGGGTTCGGGCTAGGGTTAGGGTTAGGGGACGGGGACGGTTTAGGGTCCAGGTGAGGGTACGGCAACGCTTTAGGGGGAGCGCGCGTTTGAGGGTGCGGGTTAGTGTTAGCGTACGGGTTAGGATTAGGGGACGGGTGAGGGTCAGGCTTCGGGGAAGGGTTAGGGTTAGGGTTCGGGCTAGGGTTGGGGTTAGGGGACGGGGACGGTTTAGGGTCCAGGTGAGGGTACGGCAACGCTTTAGGGGGAGCGTGCGTGTGAGGGCGCGGGTTAGTGTTAGCGTACGGGTTAGGATTAGGGGACGGGTGAGGGTCAGGCTTCGGGGAAGGGTTAGGGCTAGGGTTCGGGCTAGGGTTAGGTTTAGGGGACGGGGACGGTTTAGGGTCCAGGTGAGGGTACTGCAACGCTTTAGGGGGAGCGTGCGTGTGAGGGCGCGGGTTAGTGTTAACGTACGGGTTACGATTAGCGGACGGGTGAGGGTCAGGCTTCGGGGAAGGGTTAGTGTTAGGGTTCGGGCTAGGGTTATGGTTAGGGAACGGGGACGGTTTAGGGTCCAGGTGAGGGTACGGCAACGCTGTAGGGGGAGCGTGCGTGTGAGGGTGCGGGTTAGTGTTAGCGTACGGGTTAGGATAACGGGACGGGTGAGGGTCAGGCTTCGGGGAAGGGTTAGGGTTAGGTTTCGGGCTAGGGTTAGGGTTAGGGGATTGGGACGGTTTAGGGTCCAGGTGAGGGTACGGCAACGCTTTATGGGGAGCGTGCGTGTGAGGGCGCGGGTTAGTGTTAGCGTACGGGTTAGGATTAGGGGACGGGTGAGTGTCAGGCTTCGGGGAAGTGTTAGGGTTAGTTTTCGGGCTATGGTTAGGGTTAGGGGACGGGGACGGTTTAGGGTCCAGGTGAGGGTACGGCAACGCTTTAGGGGGAGCACGCGTGTGAGGGCGCGGGTTAGTGTTAGCGTACGGGTTAGGATTAGGGGACAGGTGAGGGTCAGGCTTCGGGGAAGGGTTAGGGTTAGGGTTCAGGCTAGGGTTCGGGCTAGGGTTAGGGTTAGGGGACGGGGACAGTTTAGGGTCCAGGTGAGGGTACGGCAAAACTTTAGGTGGAGCGTGTGTGTGAGGGCGCGGGTTAGTGTTAGCGTACGGGTTAGGATTAGGGGACAGGTGAAGGTCAGCCTTCGGGGAAGGGTTAGGGTTAGGGTTCGGGCTAGGGTTAGGGTTAGGGGATGGGGACGGTTTAGGGTCCAGGTGAGGGTACGTCAACGATTTAGCGGGAGCGTGCGTGTGAGGGCGCGGGTTAGTGTTAGCGTACGGGTTAGGATTAGGGGACGGGTGAGGGTCAGGCTTCGGGGAAGTGTTAGGGTTAGGGTTCGGGCTAGGTTTAGGGTTAGGGGATGGGGACGGTTTAGGGTCCAGGTGAGGGTACGGCAACGCTGTAGGGGAAGCGTGCGTGTGAGGGCGCGGGTTAGTGTTAGCGTACGGTTTAGGATTAGGGGACGGGTGAGGGTCAGGCTTCGGGGAAGGGTTAGGGTTAGGGTTCGGGCTAGGGTTAGGGTTAGGGGACGGGGACAGTTTAGGGTCCAGGTGAGGGTACGGCAACGCTTTAGGGGGAGCGTGCGTGTGAGGGCGCGGGTTAGTGTTAGCGTACGGGTTAGGATTAAGGCACGGGTGAGGGTCAGGCTTCGGGGAAGGGTTAGGGTTAGGGTTGGTCCTAGGGTTAGGGTTAGGGGACGGGGACGGTTTAGGGTCCAGATGAGGGTACGGCAACGCTTTAGGGGGAGTGCGAGTGTGAGGCCGCGGGTTAGTGTTAGCGTACGGGTTAGGATTAGGGGACGGGTGAGGGTCAGGCTTCGGGGAAGGCTTAGGGTTAGGGTTCGGGCTAGGGTTAGGGTTAGGGGACGGGGACGGTTTAGGGTCCAGGTGAGGGTACGGCAACGCTTTAGGGGGAGCGTGCGTGTGAGGGCGCGGGTTAGTGTTAGCGTACGTGTTACGAATAGGGGACGGGTGAGGGTCAGACTTCGGGGAATTGTTAGTGTTAGGGTTCGGGCTAGGGTTAGGGTTAGGGGACGGGGACGGTTTAGGGTCCAGGTGAGGGTACGGCAATGCTTTAGGGGCAGCGTGCGTGTGAGGGCGCGGGTTAGTGTTAGCGTACGGGTTAGGATTAGGGGACGGGTGAGGGTCAGGCTTCGGGGAAGGGTTAGGGCTAGTGTTCGGGCTAGGGTTAGGGTTAGGGGACGGGGACGGTTTAGGGTCCAGGTGAGGGTACGGCAACGCTTTAGGGGGAGCGTGCGTGTGAGGGCGCGGGTTAGTGTTAGCGTACGGGTTAGGATTAGGGGACGGGTGAGGGTCAGGCTTCGGGGAAGTGTTAGGGTTAGGGTTCGGGCTAGGGTTAGGGTTAGGGGATGGGGACGGTTTAGGGTCCAGGTGAGGGTACGGCAACGCTGTAGGCGGAGCGTGCGTGTGAGGGCGCGGGTTAGTGTTAGCGTACGGGTTAGGATTAGGGGACGGGTGAGGGTCAGGCTTCGGGGAAGGTTTAGGGTTAGGGTTCGGGCTAGGGTTAGGGTTAGGGGACGGGGACGGTTTAGGGTCCAGGTGAGGGTACGGCAACGCTTTAGGGGGAGCGTGCGTGTGAGGGCGCGGGTTACTGTTAGCGTACGGGTTAGGATTAGGGGACGGGTGAGGGTCAGGCTTCGGGGAAGGGTTAGGGTTAGGGTTCGGGCTAGGGTTAGGGTTAGGGAACGGGGACGGTTTAGGGTCCAGGTGAGGGTACGGCCTCGATTTAGGGGGAGCGTGCGTGTGAGGGCGCGGGTGAGTGTTAGCGTACGGGTTAGGATTAGGGGACGTGTGAGGCTCAGGCTTCGGGGAAGGGTTAGGGTTAGGGTTCGGGCTAGGTTTAGGGGACGGGGACGGGGACGGTTTAGGGTCCAGGTGAGGGTACGGCAACGCTTTAGGGGGTGCGCGCGTGTGAGGGCGCGGGTTATTGTTAGCGTACGGGTTAGGATTAGGGGACGGGTGAGGGTCAGGCTTCGGGGAAGGGATAGGGTTAGGGTTCGGGCTAGGGTTAGGGTTAGGGGACGGGGACGGTTTAGGGTCCAGGTGAGGGTACGGCAACGCTTTAGTGGGAGCGTGCGTGTGAGGCCGCGGGTTAGTGTTAGCGTACGTGTTAGGATTAGGGGACGGGTGAGGGTCAGGCTTCGGGGAAGGGTTAGGGTTAGGGTTCGGGCTAGGGTTAGGGTTAGGGGACGGGGACGGTTTAGGGTCCAGGTGAGGGTACGGCAATGCTTTAGGGGGAGCGTGCGTGTGAGGGCGCGGGTTAGTGTTAGCGTACGGGTTAGGATTAGGTGACAGGTGAGGGTCAGGCTTCGGGGAAGGGTTAGGGTTAGGGTTCGGGCTAGGGTTCGGGCTAGGGTTAGGGTTAGGGGACGGGGACAGTTTAGGGTCCAGGTGAGGGTACGGCAAAACTTTAGGTGGAGCGTGTGTGTGAGGGCGCGGGTTAGTGTTAGCGTACGGGTTAGGATTAGGGGACAGGTGAAGGTCAGGCTTCGGGGAAGGGTTAGGGTTAGGGTTCGGGCTACGGTTAGGGTTAGGGGACGGGGACGGTTTAGGGTCCAGGTGAGGGTACGGCAACGCTTTAGGGGGAGCGTGCGTGTGAGGGCGCGGGTTAGTGTTAGCGTACGGGTTAGGATTAAGGCACGGGTGAGGGTCAGGCTTCGGGGAAGGGTTAGGGTTAGGGTTGGTCCTAGGGTTAGGGTTAGGGGACGGGGACGGTTTAGGGTCCAGGTGAGGGTACGGCAACGCTTTAGGGGGAGTGCGCGTGTGAGGGCGCGGGTTAGTGTTAGCGTACGGGTTAGGATTAGGGGACGGGTGAGGGTCAGGCTTCGGGGAAGGGTTAGGGTTAGGGTTCGGGCTAGGGTTAGGGTTAGGGGACGGGGACGGTTTAGGGTCCAGGTGAGGGTACGGCAACGCTTTAGGGGGAGCGTGCGTGTGAGGGCGCGGGTTAGTGTTAGCGTACGTGTTACGATTAGGGGACGGGTGAGGGTCAGACTTCGGGGAAGGGTTAGTGTTAGGGTTCGGGCTAGGGTTAGGGTTAGGGGACGGGGACGGTTTAGGGTCCAGGTGAGGGTACGGCAATGCTTTAGGGGGAGCGTGCGTGTGAGGGCGCGGGTTAGTGTTAGCGTACGGGTTAGGATTAGGGGACGGGTGAGGGTCAGGCTTCGGTGAAGGGTTAGGGCTAGTGTTCGGGCTAGGGTTAGGGTTAGGGGACGGGGACGGTTTAGGGTCCAGCTGAGGGTACCGCAACGCTTTAGGGGGAGCGTGCGTGTGAGGGTGCGGGTTAGTGTTAGCGTACGGGTTAGGATTAGGGGACGGGTGAGGGTCAGGCTTCGGGGAAGGGTTAGGGCTAGTGTTCGGGCTAGGGTTAGGGTTAGGGGACGGGGACGGTTTAGGGTCCAGGTGAGGGTACGGCAACGCTTTAGGGGGAGCGTGCGTGTGAGGGCGCGGGTTAGTGTTAGCGTACGGGTTAGGATTAGGGGACGGGTGAGGGTCAGGCTTCGGGGAAGGGTTAGGGCTAGTGTTCGGGCTAGGGTTAGGGTTAGGGGACGGGGACGGTTTAGGGTCCAGGTGAGGGTACGGCAACGCTTTAGGGGGAGCGTGCGTGTCAGGGCGCGGGTTAGTGTTAGCGTACGGGTTAGGATTAGGGGACGGGTGAGGGTCAGGCTTCGGGGAAGTGTTAGGGTTAGGGTTCGGGCTAGGGTTAGGGTTAGGGGACGGGGACAGTTTAGGGTCCAGGTGAGGGTACGGCAAAACTTTAGGTGGAGCGTTTGTGTGAGGGCGCGGGTTAGTGTTAGCGTTCGGGTTAGGATTAGGGGACAGGTGAAGGTCAGCCTTCGGGGAAGGGTTAGGGTTAGGGTTCGGGCTACGGTTAGGGTTAGGGGACGGGGACGGTTTAGGGTCCAGGTGAGGGTACGTCAACGCTTTAGCGGGAGCGTGCGTGTGAGGGCGCGGGTTAGTGTTAGCGTACGGGTTAGGATTAGGGGACGGGTGAGGGTCAGGCTTCGGGGAAGGGTTAGGGTTAGGGTTCGGGCTAGGGTTAGGGTTAGGGGACGGGGACAGTTTAGGGTCCAGGTGAGGGTACGGCAACGCTTTAGGGGGAGCGTGCGTGTGAGGGCGCGGGTTAGTGTTAGCGTACGGGTTAGGATTAAGGCACGGGTGAGGGTCAGGCTTCGGGGAAGGGTTAGGGTTAGGGTTGGTCCTAGGGTTAGGGTTAGGGGACGGGGACGGTTTAGGGTCCAGATGAGGGTACGGCAACGCTTTAGGGGGAGTGCGCGTGTGAGGGCGCGGGTTAGTGTTAGCGTACGGGTTAGGATTAGGGGACGGGTGAGGGTCAGGCTTCGGGGAAGGCTTAGGGTTAGGGTTCGGGCTAGGGTTAGGGTTAGGGGACGGGGACGGTTTAGGGTCCAGGTGAGGGTACGGCAACGCTTTAGGGGGAGCGTGCGTGTGAGGGCGCAGGTTAGTGTTAGCGTACGTGTTACGAATAGGGGACGGGTGAGGGTCAGACTTCGGGGAATTGTTAGTGTTAGGGTTCGGGCTAGGGTTAGGGTTAGGGGACGGGGACGGTTTAGGGTCCAGGTGAGGGTACGGCAATGCTTTAGGGGGAGCGTGCGTGTGAGGGCGCGGGTTAGTGTTAGCGTACGGGTTAGGATTAGGGGACGGGTGAGGGTCAGGCTTCGGGGAAGGGTTAGGGCTAGTGTTCGGGCTAGGGTTAGGGTTAGGGGACGGGGACGGTTTAGGGTCCAGGTGAGGGTACGGCAACGCTTTAGGGGGAGCGTGCGTGTGAGGGCGCGGGTTAGTGTTAGCGTACGGGTTAGGATTAGGGTACGGGTGAGGGTCAGGCTTCGGGGAAGTGTTAGGGTTAGGGTTCGGGCTAGGGTTAGGGTTAGGGGATGGGGACGGTTTAGGGTCCAGGTGAGGGTACGGCAACGCTGTAGGCGGAGCGTGCGTGTGAGGGCGCGGGTTAGTGTTAGCGTACGGGTTAGGATTAGGGGACGGGTGAGGGTCAGGCTTCGGGGAAGGGTTAGGGTTAGGGTTCGGGCTAGGGTTAGGGTTAGGGGACGGGGACGGTTTAGGGTCCAGGTGAGGGTACGGCAACGCTTTAGGGGGAGCGTGCGTGTGAGGGCGCGGGTTACTGTTAGCGTACGGGTTAGGATTAGGGGACGGGTGAGGGTCAGGCTTCGGGGAAGGGTTAGGGTTAGGGTTCGGGCTAGGGTTAGGGTTAGGGGACGGGGACGGTTTAGGGTCCAGGTGAGGGTACGGCCTCGATTTAGGGGGAGCGTGCGTGTGAGGGCGCGGGTTAGTGTTAGCGTACGGGTTAGGATTAGGGGACGTGTGAGGCTCAGGCTTCGGGTAAGGGTTAGGGTTAGGGTTCGGGCTAGGTTTAGGGGACTGGGACGGGGACGGTTTAGGGTCCAGGTGAGGGTACGGCAACGCTTTAGGGGGAGCGCGCGTGTGAGGGCGCGGGTTATTGTTAGCGTACGGGTTAGGATTAGGGGACGGGTGAGGGTCAGGCTTCGGGGAAGGGTTAGGGTTAGGGTTCGGGCTAGGGTTAGGGTTAGGGGACGGGGACGGTTTAGGGTCCAGGTGAGGGTACGGCAACGCTTTAGTGGGAGCGTGCGTGTGAGGCCGCGGGTTAGTGTTAGCGTACGTGTTAGGATTAGGGGACGGGTGAGGGTCAGGCTTCGGGGAAGGGTTAGGGTTAGGGTTCGGGCTAGGGTTAGGGTTAGGGGACGGGGACGGTTTAGGGTCCAGGTGAGGGTACGGCAATGCTTTAGGGGGAGCGTGCGTGTGAGGGCGCGGGTTAGTGTTAGCGTACGGGTTAGGATTAGGTGACAGGTGAGGGTCAGGCTTCGGGGAAGGGTTAGGGTTAGGGTTCGGGCTAGGGTTTGGGCTAGGGTTAGGGTTAGGGGACGGGGACAGTTTAGGGTCCAGGTGAGGGTACGGCAAAACTTTAGGTGGAGCGGGTGTGTGAGGGCGCGGGTTAGTGTTAGCGTACGGGTTAGGATTAGGGGACAGGTGAAGGTCAGGCTTCGGGGAAGGGTTAGGGTTAGGGTTCGGGCTACGGTTAGGGTTAGGGGACGGGGACGGTTTAGGGTCCAGGTGAGGGTACGGCAACGCTTTAGGGGGAGCGTGCGTGTGAGGGCGCGGGTTAGTGTTAGCGTACGGGTTAGGATTAAGGCACGGGTGAGGGTCAGGCTTCGGGGAAGGGTTAGGGTTAGGGTTGGTCCTAGGGTTAGGGTTAGGGGACGGGGACGGTTTAGGGTCTAGGTGAGGGTACGGCAATGCTTTAGGGGGAGTGCGCGTGTGAGGGCGCGGGTTAGTGTTAGCGTACGGGTTAGGATTAGGGGACGGGTGAGGGTCAGGATTCGGGGAAGGGTTAGGGTTAGGGTTCGGGCTAGGGTTAGGGTTAGGGGACGGGGACGGTTTAGGTTCCAGGTGAGGGTACGGCAACGCTTTAGGGGGAGCGTGCGTGTGAGGGCGCGGGTTAGTGTTAGCGTACGTGTTACGATTAGGGGACGGGTGAGGGTCAGACTTCGGGGAAGGGTTAGTGTTAGGGTTCGGGCTAGGGTTAGGGTTAGGGGACGGGGACGGTTTAGGGTCCAGGTGAGGGTACGGCAACGCTTTAGGGGGAGCGTGCGTGTGAGGGCGCGGGTTAGTGTTAGCGTACGGGTTAGGATTAGGGGACGGTTGAGGGTCAGGCTTCGGGGAAGGGTTAGGGCTAGTGTTCGGGCTAGGGTTAGGGTTAGGGGACGGGGACGGTTTAGGGTCTAGGTGAGGGTACGGCAACGCTTTAGGGGGAGCGTGCGTGTCAGGGCGTGGGTTAGTGTTAGCGTACGGGTTAGGATTAGGGGACGGGTGAGGGTCAGGCTTCGGGGAAGTGTTAGGGTTAGGGTTCGGGCTAGGGTTAGGGTTAGGGGACGGGGACGGTTTAGGGTCCAGGTGAGGGTACGGCAACGCTTTAGGGGGAGCGTGCGTGTGAGGGCGTGGGTTAGTGTTAGCGTACGGGTTAGGATTAGGGCACGGGTGAGGGTCAGGCTTCGGGGAAGGGTTAGGGTTAGGGTTCGGGCTAGGGTTAGGGTTACGGGATGGGGACGGTTTAGGGTCCAGGTGAGGGTACGGCAACGCTTTAGGGGGAGCGTGCGTGTGAGGGCGCGGGTTAGTGTTAGCGTACGTGTTAGGATTAGGGGACGGTGAGGGTCAGGCTTCGGGGAAGGGTTAGGGTTAGGGTTCGGGCTAGGGTTAGGGTTAGGGGACGGGGACGGTTTAGGGTCCAGGTGAGGGTACGGCAACGCTTTAGGGGGAGCGCGCGTGTGTGGGTGCGGGTTAGTGTTAGCGTACGGGTTAGGATTATGGGACTGGTGAGGGTCAGGCTTCGGGGAAGGGTTAGGGTTAGGGTTCGGGCTAGGGTTGGGGTTAGGGGACGGGGACGGTTTAGGGTCCAGGTGAGGGTACGGCAACGCTTTAGGGGGAGCGTGCGTTTGAGGGCGCGGGTAAGTGTTAGCGTACGGGTTACGATTAGCGGACGGGTGAGGGTCAGGCTTCGGGGAAGGGTTAGGGTTAGGGTTCGGGCTAGGGTTAGGGTTAGGGGACGGGGACGGTTTAGGGTCCAGGTGAGGGTACGGCAACGCTGTAGGGGGAGCGTGCGTGTGAGGGTGTGGGTTAGTGTTAGCGTACGGGTTAGGATAACGAGACGGGTGAGGGTCAGGCTTCGGGGAAGGGTTAGGGTTAGGGTTCGGGCTAGGGTTAGGGTTAGGGGATTGGGACGGTTTAGGGTCCAGGTGAGGGTACGGCAACGCTTTAGTGGGAGCGTGCGTGTGAGGCCGCGGGTTAGTGTTAGCGTACGTGTTAGGATTAGGGGACGGGTGAGGGTCAGGCTTCGGGGAAGGGTTAGGGTTAGGGTTCGGGCTAGGGTTAGGGTTAGGGGACGGGGACGGTTTAGGGTCCAGGTGAGGGTACGGCAATGCTTTAGGGGGAGCGTGCGTTTGAGGGCGCAGGTTAGTGTTAGCGTACGGGTTAGGATTAGGTGACAGGTGAGGGTCAGGCTTCGGGGAAGGGTTAGGGTTAGGGTGCGGGCTAGGGTTCGGGCTAGGGTTAGGGTTAGGGGACGGGGACAGTTTAGGGTCCAGGTGAGGGTACGGCAAAACTTTAGGTGGAGCGTGTGTGTGAGGGCGCGGGTTAGTGTTAGCGTACGGGTTAGGATTAGGGGACAGGTGAAGGTCAGGCTTCGGGGAAGGGTTAGGGTTAGGGTTCGGGCTACGGTTAGGGTTAGGGGACGGGGACGGTTTAGGGTCCAGGTGAGGGTACGGCAACGCTTTAGGGGGAGCGTGCGTGTGAGGGCGCGGGTTAGTGTTAGCGTACGGGTTAGGATTAAGGCACGGGTGAGGGTCAGGCTTCGGGGAAGGGTTAGGGTTAGGGTTGGTCCTAGGGTTAGGGTTAGGGGACGGGGACGGTTTAAGGTCCAGGTGAGGGTACGGCAACGCTTTAGGGGGAGTGCGCGTGTGAGGGCGCGGGTTAGTGTTAGCGTACGGGTTAGGATTAGGGGACGGGTGAGGGTCAGGCTTCGGGGAAGGGTTAGGGTTAGGGTTCGGGCTAGGGTTAGGGTTAGGGGACGGGGACGGTTTAGGGTCCAGGTGAGGGTACGGCAACGCTTTAGGGGGAGCGTGCGTGTGAGGGCGCGGGTTAGTGTTAGCGTACGTGTTACGATTAGGGGACGGGTGAGGGTCAGACTTCGGGGAAGGGTTAGTGTTAGGGTTCGGGCTAGGGTTAGGGTTAGGGGACGGGGACGGTTTAGGGTCCAGGTGAGGGTACCGCAATGCTTTAGGGGGAGCGTGCGTGTGAGGGCGCGGGTTAGTGTTAGCGTACGGGTTAGGATTAGGGGACGGGTGAGGGTCAGGCTTCGGTGAAGGGTTACGGCTAGTGTTCGGGCTAGGGTTAGGGTTAGGGGACGGGGACGGTTTAGGGTCCAGCTGAGGGTACCGCAACGCTTTAGGGGGAGCGTGCGTGTGAGGGTGCGGGTTAGTGTTAGCGTACGGGTTAGGATTAGGGGACGGGTGAGGGTCAGGCTTCGGGGAAGGGTTAGGGCTAGTGTTCGGGCTAGGGTTAGGGTTAGGGGACGGGGACGGTTTAGGGTCCAGGTGAGGGTACGGCAACGCTTTAGGGGGAGCGTGCGTGTGAGGGCGCGGGTTAGTGTTAGCGTACGGGTTAGGATTAGGGGACGGGTGAGTGTCAGGCTTCGGGGAAGGGTTAGGGCTAGTGTTCGGGCTAGGGTTAGGGTTAGGGGACGGGGACGGTTTAGGGTCCAGGTGAGGGTACGGCAACGCTTTAGGGGGAGCGTGCGTGTCAGGGCGCGGGTTAGTGTTAGCGTACGGGTTAGGATTAGGGGACGGGTGAGGGTCAGGCTTCGGGGAAGTGTTAGGGTTAGGGTTCGGGCTAGGGTTAGGGTTAGGGGACGGGGACAGTTTAGGGTCCAGGTGAGGGTACGGCAAAACTTTAGGTGGAGCGTGTGTGTGAGGGCGCGGGTTAGTGTTAGCGTACGGGTTAGGATTAGGGGACAGGTGAAGGTCAGCCTTCGGGGAAGGGTTAGGGTTAGGGTTCGGGCTACGGTTAGGGTTAGGGGACGGGGACGGTTTAGGGTCCAGGTGAGGGTACGTCAACGCTTTAGCGGGAGCGTGCGTGTGAGGGCGCGGGTTAGTGTTAGCGTACGGGTTAGGATTAGGGGACGGGTGAGGGTCAGGCTTCGGGGAAGTGTTAGGGTTAGGGTTCGGGCTAGGTTTAGGGTTAGGGGATGGGGACGGTTTAGGGTCCAGGTGAGGGTATGGCAACGCTGTAGGGGAAGCGTGAGTGTGAGGGCGCGGGTTAGTGTTAGCGTATGGGTTAGGATTAGGGGACGGGTGAGGGTCAGGCTTCGGGGAAGGGTTAGGGTTAGGGTTCGGGCTAGGGTTAGGGTTAGGGGACGGGGACAGTTTAGGGTCCAGGTGAGGGTACGGCAACGCTTTAGGGGGAGCGTGCGTGTGAGGGCGCGGGTTAGTGTTAGCGTACGGGTTAGGATTAAGGCACGGGTGAGGGTCAGGCTTCGGGGAAGGGTTAGGGTTAGGGTTGGTCCTAGGGTTAGGGTTAGGGGACGGGGACGGTTTAGGGTCCAGATGAGGGTACGGCAACGCTTTAGGGGGAGTGCGCGTGTGAGGGCGCGGGTTAGTGTTAGCGTACGGGTTAGGATTAGGGGACGGGTGAGGGTCAGGCTTCGGGGAAGGCTTAGGGTTAGGGTTCGGGCTAGGGTTAGGGTTAGGGGACGGGGACGGTTTAGGGTCCAGGTGAGGGTACGGCAACGCTTTAGGGGGAGCGTGCGTGTGAGGGCGCAGGTTAGTGTTAGCGTACGTGTTACGAATAGGGGACGGGTGAGGGTCAGACTTCGGGGAATTGTTAGTGTTAGGGTTCGGGCTAGGGTTAGGGTTAGGGGACGGGGACGGTTTAGGGTCCAGGTGAGGGTACGGCAATGCTTTAGGGGGAGCGTGCGTGTGAGGGCGCGGGTTAGTGTTAGCGTACGGGTTAGGATTAGGGGACGGGTGAGGGTCAGGCTTCGGGGAAGGGTTAGGGCTAGTGTTCGGGCTAGGGTTAGGGTTAGGGGACGGGGACGGTTTAGGGTCCAGGTGAGGGTACGGCAACGCTTTAGGGGGAGCGTGCGTGTGAGGGCGCGGGTTAGTGTTAGCGTACGGGTTAGGATTAGGGGACGGGTGAGGGTCAGGCTTCGGGGAAGTGTTAGGGTTAGGGTTCGGGCTAGGGTTAGGGTTAGGGGATGGGGACGGTTTAGGGTCCAGGTGAGGGTACGGCAACGCTGTAGGCGGAGCGTGCGTGTGAGGGCGCGGGTTAGTGTTAGCGTACGGGTTAGGATTAGGGGACGGGTGAGGGTCAGGCTTCGGGGAAGGGTTAGGGTTAGGGTTCGGGCTAGGGTTAGGGTTAGGGGACGGGGACGGTTTAGGGTCCAGGTGAGGGTACGGCAACGCTTTAGGGGGAGCGTGCGTGTGAGGGCGCGGGTTACTGTTAGCGTACGGGTTAGGATTAGGGGACGGGTGAGGGTCAGGCTTCGGGGAAGGGTTAGGGTTAGGGTTCGGGCTAGGGTTAGGGTTAGGGGACGGGGACGGTTTAGGGTCCAGGTGAGGGTACGGCCTCGATTTAGGGGGAGCGTGCGTGTGAGGGCGCGGGTTAGTGTTAGCGTACGGGTTAGGATTAGGGGACGTGTGAGGCTCAGGCTTCGGGGAAGGGTTAGGGTTAGGGTTCGGGCTAGCGTTAGGGTTAGGGGACGGGGACGGTTTAGGGTCCAGGTGAGGGTACGGCAACGCTTTAGTGGGAGCGTGCGTGTGAGGCCGCGGGTTAGTGTTAGCGTACGTGTTAGGATTAGGGGACGGGTGAGGGTCAGGCTTCGGGGAAGGGTTAGGGTTAGGGTTCGGGCTAGGGTTAGGGTTAGGGGACGGGGACGGTTTAGGGTCCAGGTGAGGGTACGGCAATGCTTTAGGGGGAGCGTGCGTGTGAGGGCGCGGGTTAGTGTTAGCGTACGGGTTAGGATTAGGTGACAGGTGAGGGTCAGGCTTCGGGGAAGGGTTAGGGTTAGGGTTCGGGCTAGGGTTCGGGCTAGGGTTAGGGTTAGGGGACGGGGACAGTTTAGGGTCCAGGTGAGGGTACGGCAAAACTTTAGGTGGAGCGGGTGTGTGAGGGCGCGGGTTAGTGTTAGCGTACGGGTTAGGATTAGGGGACAGGTGAAGGTCAGGCTTCGGGGAAGGGTTAGGGTTAGGGTTCGGGCTACGGTTAGGGTTAGGGGACGGGGACGGTTTAGGGTCCAGGTGAGGGTACGGCAACGCTTTAGGGGGAGCGTGCGTGTGAGGGCGCGGGTTAGTGTTAGCGTACGGGTTAGGATTAAGGCACGGGTGAGGGTCAGGCTTCGGGGAAGGGTTAGGGTTAGGGTTGGTCCTAGGGTTAGGGTTAGGGGACGGGGACGGTTTAGGGTCCAGGTGAGGGTACGGCAACGCTTTAGGGGGAGTGCGCGTGTGAGGGCGCGGGTTAGTGTTAGCGTACGGGTTAGGATTAGGGGACGGGTGAGGGTCAGGCTTCGGGGAAGGGTTAGGGCTAGTGTTCGGGCTAGGGTTAGGGTTAGGGGACGGGGACGGTTTAGGGTCCAGGTGAGGGTACGGCAACGCTTTAGGGGGAGCGTGCGTGTCAGGGCGCGGGTTAGTGTTAGCGTACGGGTTAGGATTAGGGGACGGGTGAGGGTCAGGCTTCGGGGAAGTGTTAGGGTTAGGGTTCGGGCTAGGGTTAGGGTTAGGGGACGGGGACAGTTTAGGGTCCAGGTGAGGGTACGGCAAAACTTTAGGTGGAGCGTGTGTGTGAGGGCGCGGGTTAGTGTTAGCGTACGGGTTAGGATTAGGGGACAGGTGAAGGTCAGCCTTCGGGGAAGGGTTAGGGTTAGGGTTCGGGCTACGGTTAGGGTTAGGGGACGGGGACGGTTTAGGGTCCAGGTGAGGGTACGTCAACGCTTTAGCGGGAGCGTGCGTGTGAGGGCGCGGGTTAGTGTTAGCGTACGGGTTAGGATTAGGGGACGGGTGAGGGTCAGGCTTCGGGGAAGTGTTAGGGTTAGGGTTCGGGCTAGGTTTAGGGTTAGGGGATGGGGACGGTTTAGGGTCCAGGTGAGGGTATGGCAACGCTGTAGGGGAAGCGTGAGTGTGAGGGCGCGGGTTAGTGTTAGCGTATGGGTTAGGATTAGGGGACGGGTGAGGGTCAGGCTTCGGGGAAGGGTTAGGGTTAGGGTTCGGGCTAGGGTTAGGGTTAGGGGACGGGGACAGTTTAGGGTCCAGGTGAGGGTACGGCAACGCTTTAGGGGGAGCGTGCGTGTGAGGGCGCGGGTTAGTGTTAGCGTACGGGTTAGGATTAAGGCACGGGTGAGGGTCAGGCTTCGGGGAAGGGTTAGGGTTAGGGTTGGTCCTAGGGTTAGGGTTAGGGGACGGGGACGGTTTAGGGTCCAGATGAGGGTACGGCAACGCTTTAGGGGGAGTGCGCGTGTGAGGGCGCGGGTTAGTGTTAGCGTACGGGTTAGGATTAGGGGACGGGTGAGGGTCAGGCTTCGGGGAAGGCTTAGGGTTAGGGTTCGGGCTAGGGTTAGGGTTAGGGGACGGGGACGGTTTAGGGTCCAGGTGAGGGTACGGCAACGCTTTAGGGGGAGCGTGCGTGTGAGGGCGCAGGTTAGTGTTAGCGTACGTGTTACGAATAGGGGACGGGTGAGGGTCAGACTTCGGGGAATTGTTAGTGTTAGGGTTCGGGCTAGGGTTAGGGTTAGGGGACGGGGACGGTTTAGGGTCCAGGTGAGGGTACGGCAATGCTTTAGGGGGAGCGTGCGTGTGAGGGCGCGGGTTAGTGTTAGCGTACGGGTTAGGATTAGGGGACGGGTGAGGGTCAGGCTTCGGGGAAGGGTTAGGGCTAGTGTTCGGGCTAGGGTTAGGGTTAGGGGACGGGGACGGTTTAGGGTCCAGGTGAGGGTACGGCAACGCTTTAGGGGGAGCGTGCGTGTGAGGGCGCGGGTTAGTGTTAGCGTACGGGTTAGGATTAGGGGACGGGTGAGGGTCAGGCTTCGGGGAAGTGTTAGGGTTAGGGTTCGGGCTAGGGTTAGGGTTAGGGGATGGGGACGGTTTAGGGTCCAGGTGAGGGTACGGCAACGCTGTAGGCGGAGCGTGCGTGTGAGGGCGCGGGTTAGTGTTAGCGTACGGGTTAGGATTAGGGGACGGGTGAGGGTCAGGCTTCGGGGAAGGGTTAGGGTTAGGGTTCGGGCTAGGGTTAGGGTTAGGGGACGGGGACGGTTTAGGGTCCAGGTGAGGGTACGGCAACGCTTTAGGGGGAGCGTGCGTGTGAGGGCGCGGGTTACTGTTAGCGTACGGGTTAGGATTAGGGGACGGGTGAGGGTCAGGCTTCGGGGAAGGGTTAGGGTTAGGGTTCGGGCTAGGGTTAGGGTTAGGGGACGGGGACGGTTTAGGGTCCAGGTGAGGGTACGGCCTCGATTTAGGGGGAGCGTGCGTGTGAGGGCGCGGGTTAGTGTTAGCGTACGGGTTAGGATTAGGGGACGTGTGAGGCTCAGGCTTCGGGGAAGGGTTAGGGTTAGGGTTCGGGCTAGCGTTAGGGTTAGGGGACGGGGACGGTTTAGGGTCCAGGTGAGGGTACGGCAACGCTTTAGTGGGAGCGTGCGTGTGAGGCCGCGGGTTAGTGTTAGCGTACGTGTTAGGATTAGGGGACGGGTGAGGGTCAGGCTTCGGGGAAGGGTTAGGGTTAGGGTTCGGGCTAGGGTTAGGGTTAGGGGACGGGGACGGTTTAGGGTCCAGGTGAGGGTACGGCAATGCTTTAGGGGGAGCGTGCGTGTGAGGGCGCGGGTTAGTGTTAGCGTACGGGTTAGGATTAGGTGACAGGTGAGGGTCAGGCTTCGGGGAAGGGTTAGGGTTAGGGTTCGGGCTAGGGTTCGGGCTAGGGTTAGGGTTAGGGGACGGGGACAGTTTAGGGTCCAGGTGAGGGTACGGCAAAACTTTAGGTGGAGCGGGTGTGTGAGGGCGCGGGTTAGTGTTAGCGTACGGGTTAGGATTAGGGGACAGGTGAAGGTCAGGCTTCGGGGAAGGGTTAGGGTTAGGGTTCGGGCTACGGTTAGGGTTAGGGGACAGGGACGGTTTAGGGTCCAGGTGAGGGTACGGCAACGCTTTAGGGGGAGCGTGCGTGTGAGGGCGCGGGTTAGTGTTAGCGTACGGGTTAGGATTAAGGCACGGGTGAGGGTCAGGCTTCGGGGAAGGGTTAGGGTTAGGGTTGGTCCTAGGGTTAGGGTTAGGGGACGGGGACGGTTTAGGGTCCAGGTGAGGGTACGGCAACGCTTTAGGGGGAGTGCGCGTGTGAGGGCGCGGGTTAGTGTTAGCGTACGGGTTAGGATTAGGGGACGGGTGAGGGTCAGGCTTCGGGGAAGGGTTAGGGTTAGGGTTCGGGCTAGGGTTAGGGTTAGGGGACGGGGACGGTTTAGGGTCCAGGTGAGGGTACGGCAACGCTTTAGGGGGAGCGTGCGTGTGAGGGCGCGGGTTAGTGTTAGCGTACGTGTTACGATTAGGGGACGGGTGAGGGTCAGACTTCGGGGAAGGGTTAGTGTTAGGGTTCGGGCTAGGGTTAGGGTTAGGGGACGGGGACGGTTTAGGGTCCAGGTGAGGGTACGGCAACGCTTTAGGGGGAGCGTGCGTGTGAGGGCGCGGGTTAGTGTTAGCGTACGGGTTAGGATTAGGGGACGGTTGAGGGTCAGGCTTCGGGGAAGGGTTAGGGCTAGTGTTCGGGCTAGGGTTAGGGTTAGGGGACGGGGACGGTTTAGGGTCTAGGTGAGGGTACGGCAACGCTTTAGGGGGAGCGTGCGTGTCAGGGCGCGGGTTAGTGTTAGCGTACGGGTTAGGATTAGGGCACGGGTGAGGGTCAGGCTTCGGGGAAGGGTTAGGGTTAGGGTTCGGGCTAGGGTTAGGGTTACGGGATGGGGACGGTTTAGGGTCCAGGTGAGGGTACGGCAACGCTTTAGGGGGAGCGTGCGTGTGAGGGCGCGGGTTAGTGTTAGCGTACGTGTTAGGATTAGGGGACGGTGAGGGTCAGGCTTCGGGGAAGGGTTAGGGTTAGGGTTCGGGCTAGGGTTAGGGTTAGGGGACGGGGACGGTTTAGGGTCCAGGTGAGGGTACGGCAACGCTTTAGGGGGAGCGCGCGTGTGTGGGTGCGGGTTAGTGTTAGCGTACGGGTTAGGATTATGGGACGGGTGAGGGTCAGGCTTCGGGGAAGGGTTAGGGTTAGGGTTCGGGCTAGGGTTGGGGTTAGGGGACGGGGACGGTTTAGGGTCCAGGTGAGGGTACGGCAACGCTTTAGGGGGAGCGTGCGTGTGAGGGCGCGGGTAAGTGTTAGCGTACGGGTTACGATTAGCGGACGGGTGAGGGTCAGGCTTCGGGGAAGGGTTAGGGTTAGGGTTCGGGCTAGGGTTAGGGTTAGGGGACGGGGACGGTTTAGGGTCCAGGTGAGGGTACGGCAACGCTGTAGGGGGAGCGTGCGTGTGAGGGTGCGGGTTAGTGTTAGCGTACGGGTTAGGATAACGAGACGGGTGAGGGTCAGGCTTCGGGGAAGGGTTAGGGTTAGGGTTCGGGCTAGGGTTAGGGTTAGGGGATTGGGACGGTTTAGGGTCCAGGTGAGGGTACGGCAACGCTTTATGGGGAGCGTGCGTGTGAGGGCGCGGGTTAGTGTTAGCGTACGGGTTAGGATTAGGGGACGGGTGAGGGTCAGGCTTCGGGGAACGGTTAGGGTTAGGGTTCGGGCTAGGGTTAGGGTTAGGGGACGGGGACGGTTTAGGGTCCAGGTGAGGGTACGGCAACGCTTTAGGGGGAGCGTGCGTGTGAGGGCATGGGTTAGTGTTAGCGTACGGGTTAGGATTAGGGGACGGGTGAGGGTCAGGCTTCGGGGAAGGGTTAGGGTTAGGGTTCGGGCTAGGGTTAGGGTTAGGGGACGGGGACGGTTTAGGGTCCAGGTGAGTGTACGGCAATGCTTTAGGGGGAGCGTGCTTGTGAGGGCGCGGGATAGTGTTAGCGTACGGGTTAGGATTAGGGGACGGGTGAGGGTCAGGCTTCGGGGAAGGGTTAGGGTTAGGGTTCGGGCTAGGGTTAGGGTTAGGGGACGGGGACGGTTTAGGGTCCAGGTGAGGGTACGGCAACGCTTTAGGGGGAGTGCGTGTGTGAGGGCGTGGGTTAGTGTTAGCGTACGGGTTAGAATTAGGGGACAGGTGAGGGTCAGGCTTCGGGGAAGGGTTAGTGTTAGGGTTCGGGCTAGGGTTCGGGCTAGGGTTAGGGTTAGGGGACGGGGACAGTTTAGGGTCCAGGTGAGGGTACGGCAACACTTTAGGGGGAGCGTGTGTGTGAGGGCGCGGGTTAGTGTTAGCGTACGGGTTAGGATTAGGGGACGGGTGAGGGTCAGGCTTCGGGGAAGGGTTAGGGTTAGGGTTCGGGGTAGGGTTAGGGTTAGGGGACGGGGACGGTTTAGGGTCCAGGTGAGGGTACGGCAACGCTTTAGGGGGAGCGTGCGTGGAGGGCGCGGGTTACTGTTAGCGTACGTGTTAGGATTAGGGGACGGGTGAGGGTCAGGCTTTGGGGAAGGGTTAGGGTTAGGGTTCGGGCTAGGGTTAGGGTTAAGGGACGGGGACGGTTTAGGGTCCAGGTGAGGGTACGGCAACGCTTTAGGGGGAGCGTGCGTGTGAGGGCGCGGGTTAGTGTTAGCGTACGGGTTAGGATTAGGGGACGGGTGAGGGTCAGGCTTCGGGGAAGGGTTAGGGTTAGGGTTCGGGCTAGGGTTAGGGTTAGGGGACGGGGACGGTTTAGGGTCCAGGTGAGGGTATGGCCTCGCTTTAGGGGGAGCGTGCGTGTGAGGGCGTGGGTTAGTGTTAGCGTACGGGTTAGGATTAGGGGACGGGTGAGGCTCAGGCTTCGGGGAAGGGTTAGGGTTAGGGTTCGGGCTAGGTTTAGGGGACGGTGACGGGGACGGTTTAGGGTCCAGGTGAGGGTACGGCAACGCTTTAGGGGGAGCGCGCGTGTGAGGGCGCAGGTTAGTGTTAGCGTACGGGTTAGGATTAGGGGACGGGTGAGTGTCAGGCTTCGGGGAAGGGTTAGGGTTAGGGTTCGGGCTAGGGTTAGTGTTAGGGGACGGGGACGGTTTCGGGTCTAGGTGAGGGTATGGCAACGCTTTAGGGGGAGCGTGCGTGTGAGGGCGCGGGTTAGTGTTAGCGTACGGGTTAGGATTAGGGGTCGGGTGAGGGTCAGGCTTCGGGGAAGGGTTAGGGCTAGTGTTCGGGCTAGGGTTAGGGTTAGTGGACGGGGACGGTTTAGGGTCCAGGTGAGGGTACGGCAACGCTTTAGGGGGAGCGTGCGTGTGAGGGCGCGGGTTAGTGTTAGCGTACGGGTTAGGATTAGGGGACGGGTGAGGGTCAGGCTTCGGGGAAGGGTTAGGGCTAGTGTTCGGGCTAGGGTTAGGGTTAGGGGACGGGGACGGTTTAGGGTCCAGGTGAGGGTACGGCAACGCTTTAGGGGGAGCGTGCATGTGAGGGTGCGGGTTAGTGTTAGCGTACGGGTTAGGATTATGGGACGGGTGAGGGTCAGGCTTCGGGGAAGGGTTAGGGTTAAGGTTCGGGCTAGGGTTAGGGTTAGGGGACGGGGACGGTTTAGGGTCCAGGTGAGGGTACGGAAACGCTGTAGGGGGAGCGTGCGTGTGAGGGCGCGGGTTAGTGTTAGCGTACGGGTTAGGATTAGGGCACGAGTGAGGGTCAGGCTTCGGGGAAGGGTTAGGGTTAGGGTTCGGGCTAGGGTTAGGGTTAGGGGATGGGGACGGTTTAGGGTCCAGGTGAGGGTACGGCAACGCTTTCTGGGGAGCGTGCGAGTGAGGGCGCGGGTTAGTGTTAGCGTACTGGTTAGGATTAGGGGACGGGTGAGGGTCAGTCTTCGGGGAAGGGTTAGGGTTAGGGTTCGGGCTAGGGTTAGGGTTAGGGGACGGGGACGGTTTAGGGTCCAGGTGAGGGTACGGCAATGCTTTAGGGGGAGCGTGCGTGTGAGGGCGCGGGTTAGTGTTAGCGTACGGGTTAGGATTAGGGGACGGGTGAGGGTCAGGCTTCGGGGAAGGGTTAGGGCTAGTGTTCGGGCTAGGGTTAGGGTTAGGGGACGGGGACGGTTTAGGGTCCAGCTGAGGGTACCGCAACGCTTTAGGGGGAGCGTGCGTGTGAGGGTGCGGGTTAGTGTTAGCGTACGGGTTAGGATTAGGGGACGGGTGAGGGTCAGGCTTCGGGGAAGGCTTAGGGCTAGTGTTCGGGCTAGGGTTAGGGTTAGGGGACGGGGACGGTTTAGGGTCCAGGTGAGGGTACGGCAACGCTTTAGGGGGAGCGTGCGTGTGAGGGCGCGGGTTAGTGTTAGCGTACGGGTTAGGATTAGGGGACGGGTGAGGGTCAGGCTTCGGGGAAGGGTTAGGGCTAGTGTTCGGGCTAGGGTTAGGGTTAGGGGACGGGGACGGTTTAGGGTCCAGGTGAGGGTACGGCAACGCTTTAGGGGGAGCGTGCGTGTCAGGGCGCGGGTTAGTGTTAGCGTACGGGTTAGGATTAGGGGACCGGTGAGGGTCAGGCTTCGGGGAAGTGTTAGGGTTATGGTTCGGGCTAGGGTTAGGGTTAGGGGACGGGGACGGTTTAGGGTCCAGGTGAGGGTACGGCAACGCTTTAGGGGGAGCGTGCGTGTGAGGGCGTGGGTTAGTGTTAGCGTACGGGTTAGGATTAGGGCACGGGTGAGGGTCAGGCTTCGGGGAAGGGTTAGGGTTAGGGTTCGGGCTAGGGTTAGGGTTACGGGATGGGGACGGTTTAGGGTCCAGGTGAGGGTACGGCAACGCTTTAGGGGGAGCGTGCGTGTGAGGGCGCGGGTTAGTGTTAGCGTACGTGTTAGGATTAGTGGACGGTGAGGGTCAGGCTTCGGGGAAGGGTTAGGGTTAGGGTTCGGGCTAGGGTTAGGGTTAGGGGACGGGGACGGTTTAGGGTCCAGGTGAGGGTACGGCAACGCTTTAGGGGGAGCGCGCGTGTGTGGGTGCGGGTTAGTGTTAGCGTACGGGTTAGGATTAGGGGACGGGTGAGGGTCAGGCTTCGGGGAAGGGTTAGGGTTAGGGTTCGGGCTAGGGTTGGGGTTAGGGGACGGGGACGGTTTAGGGTCCAGGTGAGGGTACAGCAACGCTTTAGGGGGAGCGTGCGTGTGAGGGCGCGGGTAAGTGTTAGCGTACGGGTTACGATTAGCGGACGGGTGAGGGTCAGGCTTCGGGGAAGTGTTAGGGTTAGGGTTCGGGCTAGGGTTAGGGTTAGGGGACGGGGACGGTTTAGGGTCCAGGTGAGGGTACGGCAACGCTGTAGGGGGAGCGTGCATGTGAGGGTGCGGGTTAGTGTTAGCGTACGGGTTAGGATAACGAGACGGGTGAGGGTCAGGCTTCGGGGAAGGGTTAGGGTTAGGGTTCGGGCTAGGGTTAGGGTTAGGGGATTTGGACGGTTTAGGGTCCAGGTGAGGGTACGGCAACGCTTTATGGGGAGCGTGCGTGTGAGGGCGCGGGTTAGTGTTAGCGTACGGGTTAGGATTAGGGGACGGGTGAGGGTCAGGCTTCGGGGAACGGTTAGGGTTAGGGTTCGGGCTAGGGTTAGGGTTAGGGGACGGGGACGGTTTAGGGTCCAGGTGAGGGTACGGCAACGCTTTAGGGGGAGCGTGCGTGTGAGGGCATGGGTTAGTGTTAGCGTACGGGTTAGGATTAGGGGACGGGTGAGGGTCAGGCTTCGGGGAAGGGTTAGGGTTAGGGTTCGGGCTAGGGTTAGGGTTAGGGGACGGGGATGGTTTAGGGTCCAGGTGAGGGTACGGCAATGCTTTAGGGGGAGCGTGCTTGTGAGGGCGCGGGATAGTGTTAGCGTACGGGTTAGGATTAGGGGACGGGTGAGGGTCAGGCTTCGGGGAAGGGTTAGTGTTAGGGTTCGGGCTAGGGTTAGGGTTAGGGGACGGGGACGGTTTAGGGTCCAGGTGAGGGTACGGCAACGCTTTAGGGGGAGTGCGTGTGTGAGGGCGTGGGTTAGTGTTAGCGTACGGGTTAGGATTAGGGGACAGGTGAGGGTCAGGCTTCGGGGAAGGGTTAGTGTTAGGGTTCGGGCTAGGGTTCGGGCTAGGGTTAGGGTTAGGGGACGGGGACAGTTTAGGGTCCAGGTGAGGGTACGGCAACGCTTTAGTGGGAGCGTACGTGCGAGGGCGCGGTTTAGTGTTAGCGTATGTGGTAGGATTAGGGGACGGGTGAGGGTCAGGCTTCGGGGAAGGGTTAGGGTTAGGGTTCGGGCTAGGGTTCGCGTTAAGGGACGGGGATGGTTTAGGGTCCAGGTGAGGGTACGACAACGCTTTAGGGGGAGCGTACGTGCGAGGGCGTGGGTTAGTGTTAGCGTACGGGGTAGGATTAAGGGATAGGTGAGGGTCAGGCTTCGGGGAAGTGTTAGGGTTAGGGTTCGGGCTAGGGTTAGGGTTAGGGGACGGGGACGGTTTAGGGTCCTGGTGAGGGTACGACAATGCTTTAGGGGGAGCATACGTGTGAAGGCGCAGGTTAGTGTTAGCGTACGGGTTAGGATTAGGGGACGGGTGAGGGTCAGGCTTCGGGGAAGGGTTAGGGTTAGGGTTCGGGCTAGGGTTAGGGTTAGGGGACGGGTAAGGTTTAGGGTCCAGGTGAGGGTACGGCAACGCTTTAGGGGGAGCGTACATGTGAGGGCGCGGGTTAGTGTTAGCGTACGGGTTACGATTAGGGGACGGATGAGGGTCAGGCTTCAGGGAAGGGTTAGGGTTAGGGTTCGGGCTAGGGTTAGGGTTGGGGACGGGGAAGGTTTAGAGTCCAGGTGAGGGTATGGCAACGCTTTAGGGGGAGCGTACGTGTGAGGGCGCGGGTTAGTGTTAGCGTACGGGTTAGGATTAGGGGACGGGTGAGGGTCAGGCTTCGGGGAAGGGCTAGGGTTAGGGTTCGGGCTAGGGTTAGGGTTAGGGGACGGGGACGGTTTAGGGTCCAGGTGAGGGTACGGCAACGCTTTAGGGGGAGCGTACGTGTGAGGGCGCGGGTTAGTGTTAGCGTACGGGTTAGGATTAGGGGACGGGTGAGGGTCAGGCTTCGGGGAAGGGTTAGGGTTAGGGTTCGGGCTAGGGTTAGGGTTAGGGGACGGGGACGGTTTAGGGTCCAGGTGAGGGTACGGCAACGCTTTAGGGGGAGCGTACGTCTGAGGGAGCGGGTTAGTGTTAGCGTACGGGTTAGGATTAGGGGACGGGTGAGGGTCAGGCCTCGGGGAAGTGTTAGGGTTAGGGTTCGCGGGAGGGTTAGGGTTAGGGGACAGGGATGGTTTAGGGTCCAGGTGAGGGTACGGCAACGCTTTAGGGGGAGCATACGTGCGAGGGCGCGGATTAGTGTTAGCGTACGGGTTAGGATTAGGGGACGGGTGAGGGTCAGGCCTCGGGGAACGGTTAGGGTTAGGGTTCGGGCTAGGGTTAGGGTTAGGGGACGGGGACGGTTTAGGCTCCAGGTGAGGGTACGACAGCGCTTTACGGGGAGCATACGTGTGAGGGCGCGGGTTAGTGTTAGCGTACGGGTTAGGATTTTGGGACGGGTGAGGGTCAGGCTTCGGGGAAGGGTTAGTGTTAGGGTTCGGGCTAGGGTTAGGGTTAGGGGACGGGGACGGTTTAGGGTCCAGGTGAGAGTATGACAACGCTTTAGGGGGAGAGTACGTGTGAGGGCGCGGGTTAGTGTTAGCCTACGGGTTAGGATTAGGGGACGGGTGAGGGTCAGGCTTCGGGGAAGAGTGAGGGTTAGGGTTCGGTCTAGGGTTAGGGTTAGGGGACGGGGACGGTTTAGGGTCTAGGTGAGGGTACGACAACGCTTTAGGGGCAGCGTACGTGCGAGGGCGTGGGTTAGTGTTAGCGTACGGGTTAGGATTAGGGGACGGGTGAGGGTCAGGCTTCGGGGAAGGTTTAGGGTTAGGGTTCTGGCTAGGGTTAGGGTTAGGGGACGGGGACGGTTTAGGGTCCAGGTGAGGGTACGACAACACTTTAGGGGGAGCGTACGTGAGAGGGCGCGGGTTAGTGTTAGCGTATGGGTTAGTTTTAGGGGACGGGTGAGGGTGAGGCTTCGGGGAAGGGTTAGGGTTAGGGTTTGGGCTAGGGTTAGGGTTAGGGGACGGGGACGGTTTAGGGTCCAGGTGAGGGTACGACAACGCTAGGGGAAGCGTACGTGTGAGCGCGCTGGTTAGTGTTAGCGTACGGGTTAGGATTAGGGGACGGGTGAGTGTCAGGCTTCGGGGAAGGGTTAGAGTTAGGGTTCGGGCTAGGGTTAGGGTTAGCGGACGGGGACGGTTTAGGGTCCAGGTGAGGGTACGACAACGCTTTATGGGGAGCGTACGTGCGAGGGCGCAGGTTAGTGTTAGCGTATGGGTTAGGATTAGGGGACGGGTGAGCTTCAGGCCTCGGGGAAGCGTTAGGGTTAGGGTTCGGGTTAGGGTTAGGGGACGGGGACGGTTTAGGGTCCAGGTGAGGGTACGGCAACGATTTAGGGGGAGCGTACGTTCGAGGGCGCGGGTTAGTGTTAGCGTACGGGTTAGGATTAGGGGACGGGTGAGGGTCAGGCTTCGGTGAAGGGTTAGGGTTAGGGTTCGGGCTAGGGTTAGCGTTAAGGGACGGGGACGGTTAGGGTCCAGGTGAGGGTACGGCAACGCTTTAGGGGGAGCGTACGTGTGAGGGCGCGGGTTAGTGTAAGCGTACGGGTTAGGATTTTGGGACGGGTGAGGGTCAGGCTTCGGGGAAGTGTTAGTGTTAGGGTTCGGGCTAGGGTTAGGGTTAGGGGACGGGGACGGTTTAGGGTCCAGATGAGGGTACAGCAACGCTTTAGGGGGAGCGTGCTTGTGAGGGCGTGGGTTAGTGTTAGCGTACGGTTTAGGATTAGGGAACGGGTGAGGGTCAGGCTTCGGGGAAGGGTTAGGGTTAGGGTTTAGGCTAGGGTTAGGGTTAGGGGACGGGGACGCTTTAGGGTCCAGGTGAGGGTATGGCAACGCTTTAGGGGGAGCGTCCGTGTGAGGGCGCGGGTTAGTGTTAGCGTACGGGTTAGGATTAGGGGACGGGTAAGGGTCAGGCTTCGGGGAAGGGTTAGGGTTAGGTTTCGGGCTAGGGTTAGGGTTAGGTGACAGGGACCGTTTAGGGTCCAGGTGAGGGTACGGCAACGCTTTAGGGGGAGCGTGCGTTTGAGGGCGCGGGTTAGTGTTAGCGTACGGGTTAGGATTAGGGGACGGGTGAGGGTCAGGTTTCGAGGAAGGTTTAGGGTTAGGGTTCGGGCTAGGGTTAGGGTTAGGGGACGGGGACGGTTTAGGGTCCAGGTGAGGGTACGGCAACGCTTTAGGGGGAGCGTGCGTGTGAGGGCGCGGGTTAGTGTTAGCGTACGTGTTAGGATTAGGGGACGGGTGAGGGTCAGGCTTCGGGGAAGGGTTAGGGATAGGGTTCGGGCTAGGGTTAGGGTTAGGGGATGGGGACCGTTTAGGGTCCAGGTGAGGGTACGGCAACGCTTTAGGGGGAGCGTGCATGTGAGGGCGCGGGTTAGTGTTAGCGTACGGGTTAGGATTAGGGGACGGGTGAGGTCAGGCTTCGGGGAAGGTTTAGGGTTAGGGTTTGGGCTAGGGTTAGGGTTAGGGGATGGGGACGGTTTAGGGTCCAGGTGAGGGTACGGCAACGCTTTAGGTGGAGCGTGCATGTGAGGGCGCGGGTTAGTGTTAGCGTACGGGTTAGGATTAGGGGACGGGTGAGGGTCAGGCTTCGGGGAAGGGTTAGGGTTAGGGTTCGGGCTAGGGTTAGGGTTAGGGGACGGGGACAGTTTAGGGTCCAGGTGAGGGTACGGCAATGCTTTAGGGGGAGCGTGCGTGTGAGGGCGCGGGTTAGTGTTAGCGTACGGGTTAGGATTAGGGGTCGGGTGAGGGTCAGGCTTCGGGGACGGGTTAGGGTTAGGGTTCGGGCTAGGGTTAGGGTTAGGGGACGGGGACGGTTTAGGGTCCAGGTGAGGGTACGGCAACGCTTTAGGGGGAGCGTGCGTGTGAGGGCGCGGGTTAGTGTTAGCGTACGGGTTAGGATTAGGGGACGGGTGAGGGTCAGGCTTCGGGGAAGGGTTAGGGTTAGGGTTCGGGCTAGGGTTAGGGTTAGGGGATGGGGACGGTTTAGTGTTCAGGTGAGGGTACTGCAACGCTGTAGGGGTAGCGTGCATGTGAGGGCGCGGGTTAGTGTTAACGTACGGGTTGGGATTAGGGGACGGGTGAGAGTCAGGCTTCGGGGAAGGGTTAGGGTTAGGGTTCGGGCTAGGGTTAGGGTTAGGGGACGGGGACGGTTTAGGGTCCAGGTGAGGGTACGGCAACGCTATAGGGGGAGCGTGCGTGTGAGGGCGTGGGTTAGTGTTAGCGTACTGGTTAGGATTAGGGGACGGGTGAGGGTTAGGCTTCGGGGAAGGGTTAGGGTTAGGGTTGGTCCTAGGGTTAGGGTTACGGGACGGGGACGGTTTAGGGTCCAGGTGAGGGTACGGCAACGCTTTAGGGGGAGCGCGCGTGTGAGGGTGCGGGTTAGTGTTAGCGTACGGGTTAGGATTAGGGAACGGCTGAGTGTCAGGCTTCGGGGAAGGGTTAGGGTTATGGTTCGGGCTAGGGTTAGGGTTAGGGGACGGGGACGGTTTAGGGTCCAGGTGAGGGTACGGCAACGCTTTAAGGGGAGCGTGCGTGTGAGGGCGCGGCTTAGTGTTAGCGTACGTGTTAGGATTAGGGGACGGGTGAGGGTCAGGCTTCGGGGAATGGTTAGGGTTAGGGTTCGGGCTAGGGTTAGGGTTAGGGGACGTGGACGGTTTAGGGTCCAGGTGAGGGTACGGCAACGCTTTAGGGGGAGCGTGCGTGTGAGGGCGTGGGTTAGTGTTAGCGTACGGGTTAGGATTAGGGGACGGGTAAGGGTCAGGCTTCGGAGAAGGGTTAGGGTTAGGGTTCGGGCTAGGGTTAGGGTTAGGGGACGGGGACGGTTTACGTTCCAGGTGAGGGTAAGGCAACGCTTTAGGGGGAGCGTGCGTGTGAGGGCGCGGGTTAGTGTTAGCGTACGGGTTAGGATTAGGGGACGGGTGAGAGTCAGGCTTCGGGGAAGGGTTAGGGTTAGGGTTCGGGCTAGGGTTAGGGTTAGGGGACGGGGACGGTTTAGGGTCCAGGTGAGGGTACGGCAACGCTATAGGGGGAGCGTGCGTGTGAGGGCGTGGGTTAGTGTTAGCGTACTGGTTAGGATTAGGGGACGGGTGAGGGTCAGGCTTCGGGGAAGGGTTAGGGTTAGGGTTCGGGCTAGGGTTAGGGTTAGGGGACGGGGACGGTTTACGTTCCAGGTGAGGGTAAGGCAACGCTTTAGGGGGAGCGTGTGTGTGAGGGCGCGGGTTAGTGTTAGAGTACGGGTTAGGATTAGGGGACGGGTGAGGGTCAGGCTTCGGGGAAGGGTTAGGGTTAGGGTTCGGGCTAGGGTTAGGGTTAGGGGACGGGGACGGTTTAGGGTCCAGGTGAGGGTACGGCAACGCTTTAAGGGGAGCGTGCGTGTGAGGGCGCGGCTTAGTGTTAGCGTACGTGTTAGGATTAGGGGACGGGTGAGGGTCAGGCTTCGGGGAATGGTTAGGGTTAGGGTTCGGGCTAGGGTTAGGGTTAGGGGACGTGGACGGTTTAGGGTCCAGGTGAGGGTACGGCAACGCTTTAGGGGGAGCGTGCGTGTGAGGGCGTGGGTTAGTGTTAGCGTACGGGTTAGGATTAGGGGACGGGTAAGGGTCAGGCTTCGGGGAAGGGTTAGGGTTAGGGTTCGGGCTAGGGTTAGGGTTAGGGGACGGGGACGGTTTACGTTCCAGGTGAGGGTAAGGCAACGCTTTAGGGGGAGCGTGCGTGTGAGGGCGCGGGTTAGTGTTAGCGTACGGGTTAGGATTAGGGGACGGGTGAGAGTCAGGCTTCGGGGAAGGGTTAGGGTTAGGGTTCGGGCTAGGGTTCGGGTTAGGGGACGGGGACGGTTTAGGGTCCAGGTGAGGGTACGGCAACGCTATAGGGGGAGCGTGCGTGTGAGGGCGTGGGTTAGTGTTAGCGTACTGGTTAGGATTAGGGGACGGGTGAGGGTCAGGCTTCGGGGAAGGGTTAGGGTTAGGGTTCGGGCTAGGGTTAGGGTTAGGGGACGGGGACGGTTTACGTTCCAGGTGAGGGTAAGGCAACGCTTTAGGGGGAGCGTGCGTGTGAGGGCGCGGGTTAGTGTTAGAGTACGGGTTAGGATTAGGGGACGGGTGAGGGTCAGGCTTCGGGGAAGGGTTAGGGTTAGGGTTCGGGCTAGGGTTAGGGTTAGGGGACTGGGATGGTTCAGGGTCCAGGTGAGGGTATGGCAACGCTTTAGGGGGAGCATGTGTGTGAGGGCGCGGGTTAGTGTTAGCGTACGGGTTAGGATTAGGGGACGGGTGAGGGTCAGGCTTCGGGGAAGGTTTAGGGTTAGGGTTCGGGCTAGGGTTAGGGTTAGGGGACGGGGACTGTTTAGGGTCCAGGTGAGGGTTCAGAAACGCTGTAGGGGGAGCGTGCGTGTGAGGGCGCGGGTTAGTGTTAGCGTACGGGTTAGGATTAGGGGACGGGTGAGGGTCAGGCTTCGGGGAAGTGTTAGGGTTAGGGTTCGGGCTAGGGTTAGGGTTAGGGGACGGGGACGGTTTAGGGTCCAGGTGAGGGTACGGCAACGCTTTCGGGGGAGCGTGCGTGTGAGGGCGCGGGTTACTGTTAGCGTACGGGTTAGGATTAGGGGACGGGTGAGGGTCAGGCTTCGGGGAAGTGTAAGAGTTAGGGTTCGGGCTAGGGTTAGGGTTAACGGACAGGGATGGTTTAGGGTCTAGGTGAGGGTACGGCAACGCTTTAGGGGGAGCGTGCGTGTGAGGGCGCGGGTTAGTGTTAGCGTACGGGTTAGGATTAGGGCACGGGTGAGGGTCAGGCTTCGGGGAAGGGTTAGGGCTAGGGTTCGGGATAGGGTTAGGGTTAGGGGACGGGGACGGTTTAGGGTCCAGGTGTGGGTACGGCAACGCTTGAAGGGAGCGTGCATGTGAGGACGCGGGTTAGTGTTAGCGTACGGGTTACGATTAGGGGACGGGTGAGGGTCAGGTTTCGGGGAAGTGTTAGGGTTAGGGTTCGGGCTAGGGTTAGAGTTAGGGAATGGGGACGGTTTAGGGTCCAGGTGAGGGTACGGCAACGCTTTAGGGGGAGCGCGCGTGTGAGGGCGCGGGTTAGTGTTAGCGTACGGGTTAGGATTAGGGGACGGGTGAGGGTCAGGCTTCGGGGAAGGGTTAGGGTTAGGGTTCGGGCTAGGGTTAGGGTTAGGGGACGGGGACGGTTTAGGGTCCAGGTGAGGGTACGGCAACGCTTTAGGGGGAGCGTGCGTGTGAGGGCGCGGGTTAGTGTTAGCGTACGTGTTAGGATTAGGGGACGGGTGAGGGTCAGGCTTCGGGGAAGGGTTAGGGTTAGGGTTCGGGCTAGGGTTAGGGTTAGGTGACGGGGACGGTTTAGGGTCCAGGTGAGGGTACGGCAACGCTTTAGGGGGAGCGTGCGTGTGAGGGCGCGGGTTAGTGTTAGCGTACGGGTTAGGATTAGGGGACAGGTGAGGGTCAGGCTTCGGGGAAGGGTTAGGGCTAGTGTTCGGGCTAGGGTTAGGGTTAGGGGACGGGGACGGTTTAGGGTCCAGGTGAGGGTACGGCAACACTTTAAGGGGGAGCGTGCGTGTGAGGGCGCGGGTTAGTGTTAGCGTACGGGTTAGGATTAGGGGACGGGTGAGGGTCAGGCTTCGGGGAAGTGTTAGTGTTAGGGTTCGGGCTAGGGTTAGGGTTAGGGGACGGGGACGGTTTAGGGTCCAGGTGAGGGTACGGCAACGCTTTACGGGGAGCGTACGTCTGAGGGAGTGGGTTAGTGTTAGCGTACGGGTTAGGATTAGGGGACGGGTGAGGGTCATGCTTCGGGGAAGGGTTAGGTTTAGGGTTCGGGCTAGGCTTAGGGTTAGGGGACGGGGACGGTTCAGGGTCCAGGTGAGGGTACGACAACGCTTTAGGGGGAGCGTACGTGTTAGGGCGTGGGTTAGTGTTAGCCTACGGGTTAGGATTAGGGGACGGGTGAGGGTCAGTCTTCAGGGAAGGGTGAGGGTTAGGGTTCGGTCTAGGGTTAGGGTTAGGGGACGGGGACGGTTTAGGGTCCAGGTGAGGGTACGACAACGCTTTATGGGGAGCGTACGTGCGAGGGCGTGGGTTAGTGTTAGCGTACGGGTTAGGATTAGGGGACGGGTGAGGGTCAGGCTTCGGGGAAGGGTTAGGGTTAGGGTTCGGGCTAGGGTTAGGGTTAGGGGATGGGGACGGTTTAGGGTCCAGGTGAGAGTACGACAACGCTTTAGGGGGAGCGTACGTGTGAGGGCGCGGGTTAGTGTTAGCGTATGGGTTAGGATTAGGGGACGGGTGAGGGTCAGGCTTCGGGGAAGGGTTAGGGTTAGGGTTTGGGCTAGGGTTAGGGTTAGGGGACGGGGACGGTTTAGGGTCCAGGTGAGGGTACGACAACGCTAGGGGGAGCGTACGTGTGAGCGCGCTGGTTAGTGTTGGGCGTACGGGTTAGGATTAGGGGACGGGTGAGTGTCAGGCTTCGGGGAAGGGTTAGAGTTAGGGTTCGGGCTAGGGTTAGGGTTAGGGGACGGGGACGGTTTAGGGTCCAGGTGAGGGTACGGCAACGCTTTAGGGGAGCGTACGTGTGAGGGCGTGGGTTAGTGTTAGCGTACGGGTTAACATTAGGGGACGGGTGAGGGTCAGGCTTCGGGGAAGGGTTAGGGTTAGGGTTCGGGCTAGGGTTAGGGTTAGGGGACGGGGACGGTTTAGGGTCCAGGTGAGGGTACGGCAACGCTTTAGGGGGAGCGTACATGTGAGGGCGCGGGTTAGTGTTAGCGTACGTGTTAGGATTAGGGGACGGGTGAGGGTCAGGCTTCGGGGAAGCATTAGGGTTAGGGTTCGGGCTAGGGTTAGGGTTAGGGGACGGGGACGGTTTAGGGTCCAGGTGAGGGTACGGCATCGCTTTAGGGGGAGCGTACGTGTGAGGGCGCGGGTTAGTGTTAGCATACAGGTTTGGATTAGCGGACGGGTGAGGGTCAGGCTTCGGGGAAGGGTTAGGGTTAGGGTTCGGGCTAGGGTGAGGGTTAGGGGACTGGGAAGGTTTAGGGTCTAGGTGAGGGTACGGCAACGCTTTAGGGGGAGCGTAAGTGTGAGAGCGCGGGTTAGTGTTAGCGTACGGGTTAGGATTAGGGGACGGGTAAGGGTCAGGCTTCGAGGAAGGGTTAGGGTTAGGTTTCGGGCTAGGGTTAGGGTTAGGTGACAGGGACGGTTTAGGGTCCAGGTGAGGGTACGGCAACGCTTTACGGGGAGCGTGCGTTTGAGGGCGCGGGTTAGTGTTAGCGTACGGGTTAGGATTAGGGGACGGGTGAGGGTCAGGTTTCGAGGAAGGGTTAGGGTTAGGGTTCGGGCTAGGGTTAGGGTTAGGGGACGGGGACGGTTTAGGGTCCAGGTGAGGGTACGGCAACGCTTTAGGGGGAGCGTGCGTGTGAGGGCGCGGGTTAGTGTTAGCGTACGGGTTAGGATTAGGGGACGTGTGAGGGTCAGGCTTCGGGGAAGGGTTAGGGTTAGGGTTCGGGCTAGGGTTAGGGTTAGGGGATGGGGACCGTTTAGGGTCCAGGTGAGGGTACGGCAACGCTTTAGGGGGAGCGTGCGTGTGAGGGCGCGGGTTAGTGTTAGCGTACTGGTTAGGATTAGGGGACGGGTGAGGGTCAGGCTTCGGGGAAGGGTTAGGGTTAGGGTTCGGGCTAGGGTTAGGGTTAGGGGACGGGGACGGTTTAGGGTCCAGGTGCGGGTACGGCAACGATTTAGGGGGAGCGTGCGTGTGAGGGCGCGGGTTAGTGTTAGCGTACGGGTTAGGATTAGGGCACGGGTGAGGGTCCGGCTTCGGGGAAGGGTTAGGGTTAGGGTTCGGGCTAGGGTTAGGGTTAGGGGACGGGGACGGTTTAGGGTCCAGGTGAGGGTACGGCAACGCTGTAGGGGAAGCGTGCGTGTGAGGGCGCGGGTTAGTGTTAGCGTATGGGTTAGGATTAGGGGACGGGTGAGGGTCAGGCTTCGGGGAAGGGTTAGGGTTAGGGTTCGGGCTAGGGTTAGGGTTAGGGGACGGGGACAGTTTAGGGTCCAGGTGAGGGTACGGCAACGCTTTAGGGGGAGCGTGCGTGTGAGGGCGCGGGTTAGTGTTAGCGTACGGGTTAGGATTAGGGGACGGGTGAGGGTCAGGCTTCGGGGAAGGGTTAGGGTTAGGGTTCGGTCTAGGGTTAGGGTTAGGGGACGGGGACGGTTTAGGGTCCAGGTGAGGGTACGGCAATGCTTTAGGGGGAGCGTGCGTGTGAGGGCGCGGGTTAGTGTTTGCGTACAGGTTAGGATTAGGGGTCGGGTGAGGGTCAGGCTTCGGGGACGGGTTAGGGTTAGGGTTCGGGCTAGGGTTAGGGTTAGGGGACGGGGACGGTTTAGGGTCCAGGTGAGGGCACGGCAACGCTTTAGGGGGAGCGTGCGTGTGAGAGCGCGGGTTAGTGTTAGCGTACGGGTTAGGATTAGGGGACGGGTGAGGGTCAGGCTTCGGGGAAGGGTTAGGGTTAGGGATCGGGCTAGGGTTAGGGTTAGGGGATGGGGACGGTTTAGTGTTCAGGTGAGGGTACTGCAACGCTGTAGGGGTAGCGGCATGTGAGGGCGCGGGTTAGTGTTAACGTACGGGTTAGGATTAGGGGACGGGTGAGAGTCAGGCTTCGGGGAAGGGTTAGGGTTAGGGTTCGGGCTAGGGTTAGGGTTAGGGGACGGGGACGGTTTAGGGTCCTGGTGAGGGTACGGCAACGCTATAGGGGGAGCGAGCGTGTGAGGGCGTGGGTTAGTGTTAGCGTACTTGTTAGGATTAGGGGACGGGTGAGGGTTAGGCTTCGGGGAAGGGTTAGGGTTAGGGTTGGTCCTAGGGTTAGGGTTACGGGACGGGGACGGTTTAGGGTCCAGGTGAGGGTACGGCAACGCTTTAGGGGGAGCGCGCGTGTGAGGGTGCGATTTAGTGTTAGCGTACGGGTTAGGATTAGGGAACGGGTGAGGGTCAGGCATCGGGGAAGGGTTAGGGTTAGGGTTCGGGCTAGGGTTAGGGTTAGGGGACGGGGACGGTTTAGGGTCCAGGTGAGGGTACGGCAACGCTGTAGGGGAAGCGTGCGTGTGAGGGCGCGGGTTAGTGTTAGCGTATGGGTTAGGATTAGGGGACGGGTGAGGGTCAGGCTTCGGGGAAGGGTTAGGGTTAGGGTTCGGGCTAGGGTTAGGGTTAGGGGACGGGGACAGTTTAGGGTCCAGGTGAGGGTACGGCAACGCTTTAGGGGGAGCGTGCGTGTGAGGGCGCGGGTTAGTGTTAGCGTACGGGTTAGGATTAGGGGACGGGTGAGGGTCAGGCTTCGGGGAAGGGTTAGGGTTAGGGTTCGGGCTAGGGTTAGGGTTAGGGGACGGGGACGGTTTAGGGTCCAGGTGAGGGTACGGCAATGCTTTAGGGGGAGCGTGCGTGTGAGGGCGCGGGTTAGTGTTTGCGTACAGGTTAGGATTAGGGGTCGGGTGAGGGTCAGGCTTCGGGGACGGGTTAGGGTTAGGGTTCGGGCTAGGGTTAGGGTTAGGGGACGGGGACGGTTTAGGGTCCAGGTGAGGGCACGGCAACGCTTTAGGGGGAGCGTGCGTGTGAGAGCGCGGGTTAGTGTTAGCGTACGGGTTAGGATTAGGGGACGGGTGAGGGTCAGGCTTCGGGGAAGGTTTAGGGTTAGGGATCGGGCTAGGGTTAGGGTTAGGGGATGGGGACGGTTTAGTGTTCAGGTGAGGGTACTGCAACGCTGTAGGGGTAGCGGCATGTGAGGGCGCGGGTTAGTGTTAACGTACGGGTTAGGATTAGGGGACGGGTGAGAGTCAGGCTTCGGGGAAGGGTTAGGGTTAGGGTTCGGGCTAGGGTTAGGGTTAGGGGACGGGGACGGTTTAGGGTCCTGGTGAGGGTACGGCAACGCTATAGGGGGAGCGAGCGAGTGAGGGCGTGGGTTAGTGTTAGCGTACTTGTTAGGATTAGGGGACGGGTGAGGGTTAGGCTTCGGGGAAGGGTTAGGGTTAGGGTTGGTCCTAGGGTTAGGGTTACGGGACGGGGACGGTTTAGGGTCCAGGTGAGGGTACGGCAACGCTTTAGGGGGAGCGCGCGTGTGAGGGTGCGGGTTAGTGTTAGCGTACGGGTTAGGATTAGGGAACGGGTGAGGGTCAGGCATCGGGGAAGGGTTAGGGTTAGGGTTCGGGCTAGGGTTAGGGTTAGGGGACGGGGACGGTTTAGGGTCCAGGTGAGGGTACGGCAACGCTTTAAGGGGAGCGTGCGTGTGAGGGCGCGGGTTAGTGTTAGCGTACGTGTTAGGATTAGGGAACGGGTGAGGGTCAGGCTTCGGGGAATGGTTAGGGTTAGGGTTCGGGCTAGGGTTAGGGTTAGGGGACGTGGACGGTTTAGGGTCCAGGTGAGGGTACGGCAACGCTTTAGGGGGAGCGTGCGTGTGAGGGCGTGGGTTAGTGTTAGCGTACGGGTTAGGATTAGGGGACGGGTGAGGGTCAGGCTTCGGGGAAGGGTTAGGGTTAGGGTTCGGGCTAGGGTTAGGGTTAGGGGACGGGGACGGTTTACGTTCCAGGTGAGGGTAAGGCAACGCTTTAGGGGGAGCGTGCGTGTGAGGGCGTGGGTTAGTGTTAGCGTACGGGTTAGGATTAGGGGACGGGTGAGGGTCAGGCTTCGGGGAAGGGTTAGGGTTAGGGTTCGGGCTAGGGTTAGGGTTAGGGGACTGGGATGGTTCAGGGTCCAGGTGAGGGTACGGCAACGCTTTAGGGGGAGCATGTGTGTGAGGGCGCGGGTTAGTGTTAGCGTACGGGTTAGGATTAGGGCACGGGTGAGGGTCAGGCTTCGGGGAAGGGTTAGGGTTAGGGTTCGGGCTAGGGTTAGGGTTAGGGGACGGGGACTGTTTAGGGTCCAGGTGAGGGTTCGGAAACGCTTTAGGGGGAGCGTGCGTGTGAGGGCGCGGCTTATTGTTAGCGTACGGGTTAGGATTAGGGGACGGGTGAGGGTCAGGCTTCGGGGAAGGGTTAGGGTTAGGGTTCGGGCTAGGGTTAGGGTTAGGGGATGGGGACAATTTAGGGTCCAGGTGAGGGTACGGCAACGCTGTAGAGGGAGCGTGCGTGTGAAGGCGCGGGTTAGTGTTAGCGTACGGGTTAGGATTAGGGGACGGGTGAGGGTCAGGCATCGGGGAAGGGCTAGGGTTAGGGTTCGGGCTATGGTTAGGGTTAGGGGACGGGGACGGTTTAGGGTCCAGGTGAGGGTACGGCAACGCTTTAGGGGGAGCGTGCTTGTGAGGGCGTGGGTTAGTGTTAGCGTACGGTTTAGGATTAGGGTACGGGTGAGGGTCAGGCTTCGGGGAAGGGTTAGGGTTAGGGTTCGGGCTAGGGTTAGGGTTAGGCAACAGGGACGGTTTAGGGTCCAGGTGAGGGTACGGCAACGCTTTAGGGGGAGCGTGCATGTGAGGGCGCGGGTTAGTGTTAGCGTACGGGTTAGGATTAGGGGACGGGTGAGGTCAGGCTTCGGGGAAGGTTTAGGGTTAGGGTTTGTGCTAGGGTTAGGGTTAGGGGATGGGGACGGTTTAGGGTCCAGGTGAGGGTACGGCAACGCTTTAGGGGGAGCGTGCATGTGAGGGCGCGGGTTAGTGTTAGCGTACGGGTTAGGATTAGGGGACGGGTGAGGGTCAGGCTTCGGGGAAGGGTTAGGGTTAGGGTTCGGGCTAGGGTTAGGGTTAGGGGACGGGGACGGTTTAGGGTCCAGGTGAGGGTACGGCAATGCTATAGGGGGAGCGTGCGTGTGAGGGCGCGGGTTAGTGTTAGCGTACGGGTTAGGATTAGGGGTCGGGTGAGGGTCAGGCTTCGGGGACGGGTTAGGGTTAGGGTTCGGGCTAGGGTTAGGGTTAGGGGACGGGGACGGTTTAGGGTCCAGGTGAGGGTACGGCAACGCTTTAGGGGGAGCGTGCGTGTGAGGGCGCGGGTTAGTGTTAGCGTACGGGTTAGGATTAGGGGACGGGTGAGGGTCAGGCTTCGGGGAAGGGTTAGGGTTAGGGTTCGGGCTAGGGTTAGGGTTAGGGGATGGGGACCGTTTAGGGTCCAGGTGAGGGTACGGCAACGCTTTAGGGGGAGCGTGCGTGTGAGGGCGCGGGTTAGTGTTAGCGTACTGGTTAGGATTAGGGGACGGGTGAGGGTCAGGCTTCGGGGAAGGGTTAGGGTTAGGGTTCGGGCTAGGGTTAGGGTTAGGGGACGGGGACGGTTTAGGGTCCAGGTGCGGGTACGGCAACGATTTAGGGGGAGCGTGCGTGTGAGGGCGCGGGTTAGTGTTAGCGTACGGGTTAGGATTAGGGGACGGGTGAGGGTCAGGCTTCGGGGAAGGGTTAGTGTTAGGGTTCGGGCTAGGGTTAGGGTTAGGGGACGGGGACAGTTTAGGGTCCAGGTGAGGGTACGGCAACGCTTTAGGGGGAGCGTGCGTGTGAGGGCGCGGGTTAGTGTTAGCGTACGGGTTAGGATTAGGGGACGGGTGAGGGTCAGGCTTCGGGGAAGGGTTAGGGTTAGGGTTCGGGCTAGGGTTAGGGTTAGGGGACGGGGACGGTTTAGGGTCCAGGTGAGGGTACGGCAATGCTTTAGGGGGAGCGTGCGTGTGAGGGCGCGGGTTAGTGTTTGCGTACAGGTTAGGATTAGGGGTCGGGTGAGGGTCAGGCTTCGGGGACGGGTTAGGGTTAGGGTTCGGGCTAGGGTTAGGGTTAGGGGACGGGGACGGTTTAGGGTCCAGGTGAGGGCACGGCAACGCTTTAGGGGGAGCGTGCGTGTGAGAGCGCGGGTTAGTGTTAGCGTACGGGTTAGGATTAGGGGACGGGTGAGGGTCAGGCTTCGGGGAAGGGTTAGGGTTAGGGATCGGGCTAGGGTTAGGGTTAGGGGATGGGGACGGTTTAGTGTTCAGGTGAGGGTACTGCAACGCTGTAGGGGTAGCGGCATGTGAGGGCGCGGGTTAGTGTTAACGTACGGGTTAGGATTAGGGGACGGGTGAGAGTCAGGCTTCGGGGAAGGGTTAGGGTTAGGGTTCGGGCTAGGGTTAGGGTTAGGGGACGGGGACGGTTTAGGGTCCTGGTGAGGGTACGGCAACGCTATAGGGGGAGCGAGCGTGTGAGGGCGTGGGTTAGTGTTAGCGTACTTGTTAGGATTAGGGGACGGGTGAGGGTTAGGCTTCGGGGAAGGGTTAGGGTTAGGGTTGGTCCTAGGGTTAGGGTTACGGGACGGGGACGGTTTAGGGTCCAGGTGAGGGTACGGCAACGCTTTAGGGGGAGCGCGCGTGTGAGGGTGCGGGTTAGTGTTAGCGTACGGGTTAGGATTAGGGAACGGGTGAGGGTCAGGCATCGGGGAAGGGTTAGGGTTAGGGTTCGGGCTAGGGTTAGGGTTAGGGGACGGGGACGGTTTAGGGTCCAGGTGAGGGTACGGCAACGCTGTAGGGGAAGCGTGCGTGTGAGGGCGCGGGTTAGTGTTAGCGTATGGGTTAGGATTAGGGGACGGGTGAGGGTCAGGCTTCGGGGAAGGGTTAGGGTTAGGGTTCGGGCTAGGGTTAGGGTTAGGGGACGGGGACAGTTTAGGGTCCAGTTGAGGGTACGGCAACGCTTTAGGGGGAGCGTGCGTGTGAGGGCGCGGGTTAGTGTTAGCGTACGGGTTAGGATTAGGGGACGGGTGAGGGTCAGGCTTCGGGGAAGGGTTAGGGTTAGGGTTCGGGCTAGGGTTAGGGTTAGGGGACGGGGACGGTTTAGGGTCCAGGTGAGGGTACGGCAATGCTTTAGGGGGAGCGTGCGTGTGAGGGCGCGGGTTAGTGTTTGCGTACAGGTTAGGATTAGGGGTCGGGTGAGGGTCAGGCTTCGGGGACGGGTTAGGGTTAGGGTTCGGGCTAGGGTTAGGGTTAGGGGACGGGGACGGTTTAGGGTCCAGGTGAGGGCACGGCAACGCTTTAGGGGGAGCGTGCGTGTGAGAGCGCGGGTTAGTGTTAGCGTACGGGTTAGGATTAGGGGACGGGTGAGGGTCAGGCTTCGGGGAAGGTTTAGGGTTAGGGATCGGGCTAGGGTTAGGGTTAGGGGATGGGGACGGTTTAGTGTTCAGGTGAGGGTACTGCAACGCTGTAGGGGTAGCGGCATGTGAGGGCGCGGGTTAGTGTTAACGTACGGGTTAGGATTAGGGGACGGGTGAGAGTCAGGCTTCGGGGAAGGGTTAGGGTTAGGGTTCGGGCTAGGGTTAGGGTTAGGGGACGGGGACGGTTTAGGGTCCTGGTGAGGGTACGGCAACGCTATAGGGGGAGCGAGCGAGTGAGGGCGTGGGTTAGTGTTAGCGTACTTGTTAGGATTAGGGGACGGGTGAGGGTTAGGCTTCGGGGAAGGGTTAGGGTTAGGGTTGGTCCTAGGGTTAGGGTTACGGGACGGGGACGGTTTAGGGTCCAGGTGAGGGTACGGCAACGCTTTAGGGGGAGCGCGCGTGTGAGGGTGCGGGTTAGTGTTAGCGTACGGGTTAGGATTAGGGAACGGGTGAGGGTCAGGCATCGGGGAAGGGTTAGGGTTAGGGTTCGGGCTAGGGTTAGGGTTAGGGGACGGGGACGGTTTAGGGTCCAGGTGAGGGTACGGCAACGCTTTAAGGGGAGCGTGCGTGTGAGGGCGCGGGTTAGTGTTAGCGTACGTGTTAGGATTAGGGAACGGGTGAGGGTCAGGCTTCGGGGAATGGTTAGGGTTAGGGTTCGGGCTAGGGTTAGGGTTAGGGGACGTGGACGGTTTAGGGTCCAGGTGAGGGTACGGCAACGCTTTAGGGGGAGCGTGCGTGTGAGGGCGTGGGTTAGTGTTAGCGTACGGGTTAGGATTAGGGGACGGGTGAGGGTCAGGCTTCGGGGAAGGGTTAGGGTTAGGGTTCGGGCTAGGGTTAGGGTTAGGGGACGGGGACGGTTTACGTTCCAGGTGAGGGTAAGGCAACGCTTTAGGGGGAGCGTGCGTGTGAGGGCGTGGGTTAGTGTTAGCGTACGGGTTAGGATTAGGGGACGGGTGAGGGTCAGGCTTCGGGGAAGGGTTAGGGTTAGGGTTCGGGCTAGGGTTAGGGTTAGGGGACTGGGATGGTTCAGGGTCCAGGTGAGGGTACGGCAACGCTTTAGGGGGAGCATGTGTGTGAGGGCGCGGGTTAGTGTTAGCGTACGGGTTAGGATTAGGGCACGGGTGAGGGTCAGGCTTCGGGGAAGGGTTAGGGTTAGGGTTCGGGCTAGGGTTAGGGTTAGGGGACGGGGACTGTTTAGGGTCCAGGTGAGGGTTCGGAAACGCTTTAGGGGGAGCGTGCGTGTGAGGGCGCGGCTTATTGTTAGCGTACGGGTTAGGATTAGGGGACGGGTGAGGGTCAGGCTTCGGGGAAGGGTTAGGGTTAGGGTTCGGGCTAGGGTTAGGGTTAGGGGATGGGGACAATTTAGGGTCCAGGTGAGGGTACGGCAACGCTGTAGAGGGAGCGTGCGTGTGAAGGCGCGGGTTAGTGTTAGCGTACGGGTTAGGATTAGGGGACGGGTGAGGGTCAGGCATCGGGGAAGGGCTAGGGTTAGGGTTCGGGCTATGGTTAGGGTTAGGGGACGGGGACGGTTTAGGGTCCAGGTGAGGGTACGGCAACGCTTTAGGGGAGCGTGCTTGTGAGGGCGTGGGTTAGTGTTAGCGTACGGTTTAGGATTAGGGTACGGGTGAGGGTCAGGCTTCGGGGAAGGGTTAGGGTTAGGGTTCGGGCTAGGGTTAGGGTTAGGCAACAGGGACGGTTTAGGGTCCAGGTGAGGGTACGGCAACGCTTTAGGGGAGCGTGCATGTGAGGGCGCGGGTTAGTGTTAGCGTACGGGTTAGGATTAGGGGACGGGTGAGGTCAGGCTTCGGGGAAGGTTTAGGGTTAGGGTTTGTGCTAGGGTTAGGGTTAGGGGATGGGGACGGTTTAGGGTCCAGGTGAGGGTACGGCAACGCTTTAGGGGGAGCGTGCATGTGAGGGCGCGGGTTAGTGTTAGCGTACGGGTTAGGATTAGGGGACGGGTGAGGGTCAGGCTTCGGGGAAGGGTTAGGGTTAGGGTTCGGGCTAGGGTTAGGGTTAGGGGACGGGGACGGTTTAGGGTCCAGGTGAGGGTACGGCAATGCTATAGGGGGAGCGTGCGTGTGAGGGCGCGGGTTAGTGTTAGCGTACGGGTTAGGATTAGGGGTCGGGTGAGGGTCAGGCTTCGGGGACGGGTTAGGGTTAGGGTTCGGGCTAGGGTTAGGGTTAGGGGACGGGGACGGTTTAGGGTCCAGGTGAGGGTACGGCAACGCTTTAGGGGGAGCGTGCGTGTGAGGGCGCGGGTTAGTGTTAGCGTACGGGTTAGGATTAGGGGACGGGTGAGGGTCAGGCTTCGGGGAAGGGTTAGGGTTAGGGTTCGGGCTAGGGTTAGGGTTAGGGGATGGGGACCGTTTAGGGTCCAGGTGAGGGTACGGCAACGCTTTAGGGGGAGCGTGCGTGTGAGGGCGCGGTTAGTGTTATGTTAGCGTACGGGTTAGGATTAGGGGACGGGTGAGGGTCAGGCTTCGGGGAAGGGTTTGGGCTAGGGTTCGGGCTAGGGTTAGGTTTAGGGGACGGGGACGGTTTAGGGTCCAGGTGAGGGTACGGCAACGCTTTAGGGGGAGCGTGCGTGTGAGGGCGCGGGTTAGTGTTAGCGTACGGGTTACGATTAGCGGACGGGTGAGGGTCAGGCTTCGGGGAAGGGTTAGGGTTAGGGTTCGGGCTAGGGTTATGGTTAGGGAACGGGGACGGTTTAGGGACCAGGTGAGGGTACGGCAACGCTGTAGGTGGAGCGTGCGTGTGAGGGTGCGGGTTAGTGTTAGCGTACGGGTTAGGATAACGGGACGGGTGAGGGTCAGGCTTCGGGGAAGGGTTAGGGTTAGGTTTCGGGCTAGGGTTAGGGTTAGGGGATTGGGACGGTTTAGGGTCCAGGTGAGGATACGGCAACGCTTTATGGGGAGCGTGCGTGTGAGGGCGCGGGTTAGTGTTAGCGTACGGGTTAGGATTAGGGGACGGGTGAGTGTCAGGCTTCGGGGAAGGGTTAGGGTTAGGGTTCGGGCTATGGTTAGGGTTAGGGGACGGGGACGGTTTAGGGTCCAGGTGAGGGTACGGCAACGCTTTAGGGGGAGCGTGCGTGTGAGGGCATGGGTTAGTGTTAGCGTACGGGTTAGGATTAGGGGACGGGTGAGGGTCAGGCTTCGGGGAAGGGTTAGGGTTAGGTTTCGGGCTAGGGTTAGGGTTATGGGACGGGGACGGTTTAGGGTCCAGGTGAGGGTACGGCAATGCTTTAGGGGGAGCGTGCTTGTGAGGGCGAGGGATAGTGTTAGCGTACGGGTTAGGATTAGGGGACGGGTGAGGGTCAGGCTTCGGGGAAGGGTTAGGGTTAGGGTTCGGGCTAGGGTTAGGATTAGGGGACGGGGACGGTTTAGGGTCCAGGTGAGGGTACGGCAACGCTTTAGGGGGAGCACGCGTGTGAGGGCGCGGGTTAGTGTTAGCGTATGGGTTAGGATTAGGGGACAGGTGAGGGTCAGGCTTCGGGGAAGGGTTAGGGTTAGGGTTCAGGCTAGGGTTCGGGCTAGGGTTAGGGTTAGGGGACGGGGACAGTTTAGGGTCCAGGTGAGGGTACGGCAAAACTTTAGGTGGAGCGTGTGTGTGAGGGCGCGGGTTAGTGTTAGCGTACGGGTTAGGATTAGGGGACAGGTGAAGGTCAGGCTTCGGGGAAGGGTTAGGGTTAGGGTTCGGGCTAGGGTTAGGGTTAGGGGACGGGGACGGTTTAGGGTCCAGGTGAGGGTACGTCAACGCTTTAGCGGGAGCGTGCGTGTGAGGGCGCGGGTTAGTGTTAGCGTACGGGTTAGGATTAGGGGACGGGTGAGGGTCAGGCTTCGGGGAAGTGTTAGGGTTAGGGTTCGGGCTAGGTTTAGGGTTAGGGGATGGGGACGGTTTAGGGTCCAGGTGAGGGTACGGCAACGCTGTAGGGGAAGCGTGCGTGTGAGGGCGCGGGTTAGTGTTAGCGTATGGGTTAGGATTAGGGGACGGGTGAGGGTCAGGCTTCGGGGAAGGGTTAGGGTTAGGGTTCGGGCTAGGGTTAGGGTTAGGGGACGGGGACAGTTTAGGGTCCAGGTGAGGGTACGGCAACGCTTTAGGGGGAGCGTGCGTGTGAGGGCGCGGGTTAGTGTTAGCGTACGGGTTAGGATTAAGGCACGGGTGAGGGTCAGGCTTCGGGGAAGGGTTAGGGTTAGGGTTGGTCCTAGGGTTAGGGTTAGGGGACGGGGACGGTTTAGGGTCCAGGTGAGGGTACGGCAACGCTTTAGGGGGAGTGCGCGTGTGAGGGCGCGGGTTAGTGTTAGCGTACGGGTTAGGATTAGGGGACGGGTGAGGGTCAGGCTTCGGGGAAGGCTTAGGGTTAGGGTTCGGGCTAGGGTTAGGGTTAGGGGACGGGGACGGTTTAGGGTCCAGGTGAGGGTACGGCAACGCTTTAGGGGGAGCGTGCGTGTGAGGGCGCGGGTTAGTGTTAGCGTACGTGTTACGATTAGGGGACGGGTGAGGGTCAGACTTCGGGGAATTGTTAGTGTTAGGGTTCGGGCTAGGGTTAGGGTTAGGGGACGGGGACGGTTTAGGGTCCAGGTGAGGGTACGGCAATGCTTTAGGGGGAGCGTGCGTGTGAGGGCGCGGGTTAGTGTTAGCGTACGGGTTAGGATTAGGGGACGGGTGAGGGTCAGGCTTCGGGGAAGGGTTAGGGCTAGTGTTCGGGCTAGGGTTAGGGTTAGGGGACGGGGACGGTTTAGGGTCCAGGTGAGGGTACGGCAACGCTTTAGGGGGAGCGTGCGTGTGAGGGCGCGGGTTAGTGTTAGCGTACGGGTTAGGATTAGGAGACGGGTGAGGGTCAGGCTTCGGGGAAGTGTTAGGGTTAGGGTTCGGGCTAGGGTTAGGGTTAGGGGATGGGGACGGTTTAGGGTCCAGGTGAGGGTACGGCAACGCTGTAGGCGGAGCGTGCGTGTGAGGGCGCGGGTTAGTGTTAGCGTACGGGTTAGGATTAGGGGACGGGTGAGGGTCAGGCTTCGGGGAAGGGTTAGGGTTAGGGTTCGGGCTAGGGTTAGGGTTAGGGGACGGGGACGGTTTAGGGTCCAGGTGAGGGTACGGCAATGCTTTAGGGGGAGCGTGCGTGTGAGGGCGCGGGTTAGTGTTAGCGTACGGGTTAGGATTAGGGGACAGGTGAGGGTCAGGCTTCGGGGAAGGGTTAGGGTTAGGGTTCGGGCTAGGGTTCGGGCTAGGGTTAGGGTTAGGGGACAGAGACAGTTTAGGGTCCAGGTGAGGGTACGGCAAAACTTTAGGTGGAGCGTGTGTGTGAGGGCGCGGGTTAGTGTTAGCGTACGGGTTAGGATTAGGGGACAGGTGAAGGTCAGGCTTCGGGGAAGGGTTAGGGTTAGGGTTCGGGCTACGGTTAGGGTTAGGGGACGGGGACGGTTTAGGGTCCAGGTGAGGGTACGGCAACGCTTTAGGGGGAGCGTGCGTGTGAGGGCGCGGGTTAGTGTTAGCGTACGGGTTAGGATTAATGCACGGGTGAGGGTCAGGCTTAGGGGAAGGGTTAGGGTTAGGGTTGGTCCTAGGGTTAGGGTTAGGGGACGGGGACGGTTTAGGGTCCAGGTGAGGGTACGGCAACGCTTTAGGGGGAGTGCGCGTGTGAGGGCGCGGGTTAGTGTTAGCGTACGGGTTAGGATTAGGGGACGGGTGAGGGTCAGGCTTCGGGGAAGGTTTAGGGTTAGGGTTCGGGCTAGGGTTAGGGTTAGGGGACGGGGACGGTTTAGGGTCCAGGTGAGGGTACGGCAACGCTTTAGGGGGAGCGTGCGTGTGAGGGCGCGGGTTAGTGTTAGCGTACGTGTTACGATTAGGGGACGGGTGAGGGTCAGACTTCGGGGAAGTGTTAGTGTTAGGGTTCGGGCTAGGGTTAGGGTTAGGGGACGGGGACGGTTTAGGGTCCAGGTGAGGGTACGGCAATGCTTTAGGGGGAGCGTGCGTGTGAGGGCGCGGGTTAGTGTTAGCGTACGGGTTAGGATTAGGGGACGGGTGAGGGTCAGGCTTCGGGGAAGGGTTAGAGCTAGTGTTCGGGCTAGGGTTAGGGTTAGGGGACGGGGACGGTTTAGGGTCCAGGTGAGGGTACAACAACGCTTTAGGGGGAGCGTGCGTGTGAGGGCGCGGGTTAGTGTTAGCGTACGGGTTAGGATTAGGGGACGGGTGAGGGTCAGGCTTCGGGGAAGGGTTAGGGCTAGTGTTCGGGCTAGGGTTAGGGTTAGGGGACGGGGACGGTTTAGGGTCCAGGTGATGGTACGGCAACGCTTTAGGGGGAGCGTGCGTGTCAGGGCGCGGGTTAGTGTTAGCGTACGGGTTAGGATTAGGGGACCGGTGAGGGTCAGGCTTCGGGGAAGTGTTAGGGTTATGGTTCCGGCTAGGGTTAGGGTTAGGGGACGGGGACGGTTTAGGGTCCAGGTGAGGGTACGGCAACGCTTTAGGGGGAGCGTGCGTGTGAGGGCGTGGGTTAGTGTTAGCGTACGGGTTAGGATTAGGGCCCGGGTGAGGGTCAGGCTTCGGGGAAGGGTTAGGGTTAGGGTTCGGGCTAGGGTTAGGGTTACGGGATGGGGACGGTTTAGGGTCCAGGTGAGGGTACGGCAACGCTTTAGGGGGAGCGTGCGTGTGAGGGCGCGGGTTAGTGTTAGCGTACGTGTTAGGATTAGGGGACGGTGAGGGTCAGGCTTCGGGGAAGGGTTAGGGTTAGGGTTCGGGCTAGGGTTAGGGTTAGGGGACGGGGACGGTTTAGGGTCCAGGTGAGGGTACGGCAACGCTTTAGGGGGAGCGCGCGTGTGAGGGTGCGGGTTAGTGTTAGCGTACGGGTTAGGATTAGGGGACGGGTGAGGGTCAGGCTTCGGGGAAGGGTTAGGGTTAGGGTTCGGGCTAGGGTTGGGGTTAGGGGACGGGGACGGTTTAGGGTCCAGGTGAGGGTACGGCAACGCTTTAGGGGGAGCGTGCGTGTGAGGGCGCGGGTAAGTGTTAGCGTACGGGTTACGATTAGCGGACGGGTGAGGGTCAGGCTTCGGGGAAGGGTTAGGGTTAGGGTTCGGGCTAGGGTTAGGGTTAGGGGACGGGGACGGTTTAGGGTCCAGGTGAGGGTACGGCAACGCTGTAGGGGGAGCATGCGTGTCAGGGTGCGGGTTAGTGTTAGCGTACGGGTTAGGATAACGAGACGGGTGAGGGTCAGGCTTCGGGGAAGGGTTAGGGTTAGGGTTAGGGTTAGGGTTCGGGCTAGGGTTAGGGTTAGGGGATTGGGACGGTTTAGGGTCCAGGTGAGGGTACGGCAATGCTTTAGGGGGAGCGTGCTTGTGAGGGCGCGGGATAGTGTTAGCGTACGGGTTAGGATTAGGGGACGGGTGAGGGTCAGGCTTCGGGGAAGGGTTAGGGTTAGGGTTCGGGCTAGGGTTAGGGTTAGGGGACGGGGACGGTTTAGGGTCCAGGTGAGGGTACGGCAACGCTTTAGGGGGAGTGCGTGTGTGAGGGCGTGGGTTAGTGTTAGCGTACGGGTTAGGATTAGGGGACAGGTGAGGGTCAGGCTTCGGGGAAGGGTTAGTGTTAGGGTTCGGGCTAGGGTTCGGGCTAGGGTTAGGGTTAGGGGACGGGGACAGTTTAGGGTCCAGGTGAGGGTACGGCAACACTTTAGGGGGAGCGTGTGTGTGAGGGCGCGGGTTAGTGTTAGCGTACGGGTTAGGATTAGGGGACGGGTGAGGGTCAGGCTTCGGGGAAGGGTTAGGGTTAGGGTTCGGGCTAGGGTTAGGGTTAGGGGACGGGGACGGTTTAGGGTCCAGGTGAGGGTACGGCCTCGCTTTAGGGGGAGCGTGCGTGTGAGGGCGTGGGTTAGTGTTAGCGTACGGTTTAGGATTAGGGGACGTGTTAGGCTCAGGCTTCGGGGAAGGGTTAGGGTTAGGGTTCGGGCTAGGTTTAGGGGACGGGGACGGGGACGGTTTAGGGTCCAGGTGAGGGTACGGCAATGCTTTAGGGGGAGCGCGCGTGTGAGGGCGCGGGTTAGTGTTAGCGTACGTGTTAGGATTAGGGGACGGGTGAGGGTCAGGCTTCGGGGAAGGATTAGGGTTAGGGTTCGGGCTAGGGTTAGTGTTAGAGGACGGGGACGGTTTAGGGTCCAGGTGAGGGTATGGCAACGCTTTAGGGGGAGCGTGCGTGTGAGGGCGCGGGTTAGTGTTAGCGTACGGGTTAGGATTAGGGGACGGGTGAGGGTCAGGCTTCGGGGAAGGGTTAGGGCTAGTGTTCGGGCTAGGGTTAGGGTTAGGGGACGGGGACGGTTTAGGGTCCAGGTGAGGGTACGGCAACGCTTTAGGGGGAGCGTGCCTGTGAGGGTGCGGGTTAGTGTTAGCGTACGGGTTAGGATTAGGGGACGGGTGAGGGTCAGGCTTCGGGGAAGGGTTAGGGTTAAGGTTCGGGCTAGGGTTAGGGTTAGGGGACGGGGACGGTTTAGGGTCCAGGTGAGGGTACGGCAACGGTTTAGGGGGAGCGCGCGTGTGAGGGTGCGGGTTAGTGTTAGCGTACGGGTTAGGATTAGGGGACGGGTGAGGGTCAGGCTTCGGGGAAGGGTTAGGGTTAGGGTTCGGTCTAGGGTTAGGGTTAGGGGACGGGGACGGTTTAGGGTCCAGGTGAGGGTACGGCAACACTTTAGGGGGAGCGTGCGTGTGAGGGCACGGGTTAGTGTTAGCGTACGTGTTAGGATTAGGGGACGGGTGAGGGTGAGGCTTCGGGGAAGCGTTAGGGTTAGGGTTCGGGCTAGGTTTAGGGTTAGGGGATGGGGACGGTTTAGGGTCCATGTGAGGGTACCGCAACGCTTTAGGGGGAGCGTGCGTGTGAAGGCGCGGGTTAGTGTTAGCGTACGGGTTAGGATTAGGGCACGGGTGAGGTTCAGGCTTCGGGAAGGGTTAGGGCTAGGGTTCGGGCTAGGGTTAGGGTTAGGGGACGGGGACGGTTTAGGGTCCAGGTGAGGGTACGGCAACGCTTTACGGGGAGCGTGCGTGTGCGGGCGCGGGTTAGTGTTAGCGTACGGGTTACGATTAGGGGACGGGTGAGGGTCAGGCTTCGGGGAAGGGTTAGGGTTAGGGTTCGGGCTAGGGTTAGGGTTAGGGGACGGGGACGGTTTAGGGTCCAAGTGAGGGTACGGCAACGCTGTAGAGGGAGCGTGCGTGTGAGGGCGTGGGTTAGTGTTAGCGTACGGGTTAGGATTAGGGCACGGGTGAGGGTCAGGTTTCGGGGAAGGGTTAGGGTTAGGGTTAGGGCTGGGGTTAGGGTTAGGGGATGGGGACGGTTTAGGGTCCAGGTGAGGGTACGGCAACGCTTTCTGGGGAGCGTGCGAGTGAGGGTGCGGGTTAGTGTTAGCGTACTGGTTAGGATTAGGGGACGGGTGAGGGTCAGGCTTCGGGGAAGGGTTAGTGTTAGGGTTCGGGCTAGGGTTAGGGTTAGGGGACGGGGACGGTTTAGGGTCCAGGTGAGGGTACGGCAATGCTTTAGGGAGAGCGTGCGTGTGAGGTCGCGGATTAGTGTTAGCGTATGTGTTAGGATTAGGGGACGGGTGAGGGTCAGGCTTCGGGGAAGGTTTAGGGCTAGTGTTCGGGCTAGGGTTAGGGTTAGGGGACGGGGACGGTTTAGGGTCCATGTGAGGGTACGGCAACGCTTTAGGGGGAGCGTGCGTGTGAGGGCGCGGGTTAGTGTTAGCGTACGGGTTAGGATTAGGGGACGGGTGAGGGTCAGGCTTCCGGGAAGTGTTAGGGTTAGGGTTCGGGCTAGGGTTAGGGTTAGGGGATGGGGACGGTTTAGGGTCCAGGTGAGGGTACGGCAACGCTGTAGGCGCAGCGTGCGTGTGAGGGCGCGGGTTAGTGTTAGCGTACGGGTTAGGATTAGGGGACGGGTGAGGGTCAGGCTTCGGGGAAGGGTTAGGGTTAGGGTTCGGGCTAGGGTTAGGGGACGGGGACGGTTTAGGGTCCAGGTGAGGGTACGGCAACGCTTTAGGGGGAGCGTGCGTGTGAGGGCGCAGGTTACTGTTAGCGTACGGGTTAGGATTAGGGGACGGGTGAGGGTCAGGCTTCGGGGAAGGGTTAGGGTTAGGGTTCGGGCTAGGGTTAGGGTTAGGGGACGGGGACGGTTTAGGGTCCAGGTGAGGGTACGGCAACGCTTTAGGGGGAGCGTGCATGTGGGGGCGCGGGATAGTGTTAGCGTACGGGTTAGGATTAGGGGACGGGTGAGGGTCAGGCTTCGGGGAAGGGTTACGGTTAGGGTTCGGGCTAGGGTTAGGGTTAGGGGACGGGGACGGTTTAGGGTCCAGGTGAGGGTACGGCAACGCTTTAGGGGGAGCGTGCGTGTGAGGGCGCGGGTTAGTGTTAGCGTACGGGTTAGGATTAGGGGACCGGTGAGGGTCAGGCTTCGGGGAAGTTTTAGGGTTAGGGTTTGGGCTAGGGTTAGGGTTAGGGGACGGGGACGGTTTAGGGTCCAGGTGAGGGTACGACAACGCTTTAGGGGGAGCGTACATGTGAGGGCGCGGGTTAGTGTTACCGTACGGGTTAGGATTAGGGGACGGGTGAGGGTCAGGCTTCGGGGAAGGGTTAGGGTTAGGGTTCGGGCTAGGGTTAGGGTTAGGGGACGGGGACGGTTTAGGGTCCAGGTGAGGGTATGACAACGTTTTAGGGGGAGCTTACGTGCGAGGGTTAGTGTTAGCGTACGGGTTAGGATTAGGTGACGGGTGAGGGTCAGGCCTCGTGGAAGGGTTAGGGTTAGGGATCGGGCTATGGTTAGGGATAGGGGACGGGGACGGTTTAGGGTCCAGGTGAGGGTACGACAACGCTTTAGGGGGAGCGTACGTGCGAGGGTGTGGGTTAGTGTTAGCGTACGGGTTAGGATTAGGGGACGGGTGAGGGTCAGGCTTCGGGGAACGGTTAGGGTTAGGGTTCGGGCTAGGGTTAGGGTTAGGGGACGGGGACAGTTTAGGGTCCAGGTGAGGGTACGACAACGCTTTAGTGGGAGCGTACGTGCGAGGGCGCGGTTTAGTGTTAGCGTATGTGGTAGGATTAGGGGACGGGTGAGGGTCAGGCTTCGGGGAAGGGTTAGGGTTAGGGTTCGGGCTAGGGTTCGGGTTAAGGGACGGGGATGGTTTAGGGTCCAGGTGAGGGTAAGACAACGCTTTAGGGGGAGCGTACGTGCGAGGGCGTGGGTTAGTGTTAGCGTACGGGGTAGGATTAAGGGATGGGTGAGGGTCAGGTTTCGGGGAAGTGTTAGGGTTAGGGTTCGGGCTAGGGTTAGGGTTAGGGGACGGGGACGGTTTAGGGTCCAGGTGAGGGTACGGCAACGCTTTAGGGGGAGCGTACGTGTGAGGGCGCGGGTTAGTGTTAGCGTACGGGTTAGGATTAGGGGACGGGTGAGGGTCAGGCTTTGGGGAAGTGTTAGGGTTAGGGTTCGGGCTAGGGTTAGGCTTAGGGGACGGGGACGGTTTAGGGTCCAGGTGAGGGTACGGCAACGCTTTAGGGGGAGCGTACGTCTGAGGGAGCGGGTTAGTGTTAGCGTACGGGTTAGGATTAGGGGACGTGTGAGGGTCAGGCCTCGGGGAAGTGTTAGGGTTAGGGTTCGCGGGAGGGTTAGGGTTAGGGGACGGGGATGGTTTAGGGTCCAGGTGAGGGTACGGCAACGCTTTAGGGGGAGCATACGTGCGAGGGCGGGGATTAGTGTTAGCGTACGGGTTAGGATTAGGGGACGGGTGAGGGTCAGGCCTCGGGGAACGGTTAGGGTTAGGGTTCGGGCTAGGGTTAGGGTTAGGGGACGGGGACGGTTTAGGCTCCAGGTGAGGGTACGACAGCGCTTTACGGGGAGCGTACGTGTGAGGGCGCGGGTTAGTGTTAGCGTACGGGTTAGGATTTTGGGACGGGTGAGTGTCAGGCTTCGGGGAAGGGTTAGTGTTAGGGTTCGGGCTAGGGTTAGGGTTAGGGGACGGGGACGGTTTAGGGTCCAGGTGAGGGTATGACAACGCTTTAGGGGGAGAGTACGTGTGAGGGCGCGGGTTAGTGTTAGCCTACGGGTTAGGATTAGGGGACGGGTGAGGGTCAGGCTTCGGGGAAGAGTGAGGGTTAGGGTTCGGTCTAGGGTTAGGGTTAGGGGACGGGGACGGTTTAGGGTCTAGGTGAGGGTACGACAACGCTTTAGGGGCAGCGTACGTGCGAGGGCGTGGGTTAGTGTTAGCGTACGGGTTAGGATTAGGGGACGGGTGAGGGTCAGGCTTCGGGGAAGGGTTAGGGTTAGGGTTCTGGCTAGGGTTAGGGTTAGGGGACGGGGACGGTTTAGGGTCCAGGTGAGGGTACGACAACGCTTTAGGGGGAGCGTACGTGTGAGGGCGCGGGTTAGTGTTAGCGTATGGGTTAGTTTTAGGGGACGGGTGAGGGTCAGGCTTCGGGGAAGGGTTAGGGTTAGGGTTTGGGCTAGGGTTAGGGTTAGGGGACGGGGACGGTTTAGGGTCCAGGTGAGGGTACGACAACGCTAGGGGAAGCGTACGTGTGAGCGCGCTGGTTAGTGTTAGCGTACGGGTTAGGATTAGGGGACGGGTGAGTGTCAGGCTTCGGGGAAGGGTTAGAGTTAGGGTTCGGGCTAGGGTTAGGGTTAGCGGACGGGGACGGTTTAGGGTCCAGGTAAGGGTACGACAACGCTTTATGGGGAGCGTACGTGCGAGGGCGCAGGTTAGTGTTAGCGTATGGGTTAGGATTAGGTGACGGGTGAGGTTCAGGCCTCGGGGAAGCGTTAGGGTTAGGGTTCGGGTTAGGGTTAGGGGACGGGGACGGTTTAGGGTCCAGGTGAGGGTACGGCAACGCTTTAGGGGGAGCGTACGTTCGAGGGCGCGGGTTAGTGTTAGCGTACGGGTTAGGATTAGGGGACGGGTGAGGGTCAGGCTTCGGTGAAGGGTTAGGGTTAGGGTTCGGGCTAGGGTTAGTGTTAAGGGACGGGGACGGTTTAGGGTCCAGGTGAGGGTACGGCAACGCTTTAGGGGGAGAGTACGTGTGAGGGCGCGGGTTAGTGTAAGCGTACGGGTTAGGATTTTGGGACGGGTGAAGGTCAGGCTTCGGGGAAGTGTTAGTGTTAGGGTTCGGGCTAGGGTTAGGGTTAGGGGACGGGGACGGTTTAGGGTCCAGGTGAGGGTACGGCAACGCTTTAGGGGGAGCGTACGTCTGAGGGCGTGGGTTAGTGTTAGCCTACGGGTTAGGATTAGGGGACGGGTGAGGGTCAGGCTTCGGGGAAGGGTTAGGGTTAGGGTTCGGGCTAGGGTTAGGGTTGGGGACGGGGACGGTTTAGAGTCCAGGTGAGGGTATGGCAACGCTTTAGGGGGAGCGTACGTGTGAGGGCGCGGGTTAGTGTTAGCGTATGGGTTAGGATTAGGGGACGGGTGAGGGTCAGGCTTCGGGGAAGGGTTAGGGTTAGGGTTCGGGCTAGGGTTAGGGTTAGGGGACGGGGACGGTTTAGGGTCCAGGTGAGGGTACGGCAACGCTTTAGGGGGAGCGTACGTGTGAGGGCGCGGGTTAGTGTTAGCGTACGGGTTAGGATTAGGGAACGGGTGAGTGTCAGGCTTCGGGGAAGGGTTAGGGTTAGGGTTCGGGCTAGGGTTAGGGTTAGGGGACGGGGACGGTTTAGGGTCCAGGTGAGGGTACGGCAACGCTTTAGGGGGAGCGTACGTCTGAGGGAGCGGGATAGTGTTAGCGTACGGGTTAGGATTAGGGGACGGGTGAGGGTCAGGCCTCGGGGAAGTGTTAGGGTTAGGGTTCGCGGGAGGGTTAGGGTTAGGGGACGGGGATGGTTTAGGGTCCAGGTGAGGGTACGGCAACGCGTTAGGGGGAGCATACGTGCGAGGGCGCGGATTAGTGTTAGCGTACGGGTTAGGATTAGGGGACAGGTGAGGGTCAGGCCTCGGGGAACGGTTAGGGTTAGGGTTCGGGCTAGGGTTAGGGTTAGGGGACGGGGACGGTTTAGGGTCCAGGTGAGGGTACGACAGCGCTTTACGGGGAGCGTACTTGTGAGGGCGCGGGTTAGTGTTAACGTACGGGTTAGGATTTTGGGACGGGTGAGGGTCAGGCTTCGGGGAAGGGTTAGTGTTAGGGTTCGGGCTAGGGTTAGGGTTAGTGGACGGGGACGGTTTAGGGTCCAGGTGAGGGTACGACAACGCTTTAGGGGGAGAGTACGTGTGAGGGCGCGGGTTAGTGTTAGCCTACGGGTTAGGATTAGGGGACGGGTGAGGGTCAGGCTTCGGGGAAGAGTGAGGGTTAGGGTTCGGTCTAGGGTTAGGGTTAGGGGACGGGGACGGTTTACGGTCTAGGTGAGGGTACGACAACGCTTTAGGGGGAGCGTGCGTGCGAGGGCGTGGGTTAGTGTTAGCGTACGGGTTAGGATTAGGGGACGGGTGAGGGTCAGGCTTCGGGGAAGGGTTAGGGTTAGGGTTCTGGCTAGGGTTAGGGTTAGGGGACGGGGACGGTTTAGGGTCCAGGTGAGGGTACGACAACGCTTTAGGGGGAGCGTACGTGTGAGGGCGCGGGTTAGTGTTAGCGTATGGGTTAGTTTTAGGGGACGGGTGAGGGTCAGGCTTCGGGGAAGGGTTAGGGTTAGGGTTTGGGCTAGGGTTAGGGTTAGGGGACGGGGACGGTTTAGGGTCCAGGTGAGGGTACGACAGCGCTAGGGGAAGCGTACTTGTGAGCGCGCTGGTTAGTGTTAGCGTACGGGTTAGGATTAGGGGACGGGTGAGTGTCAGGCTTCGGGAAAGGGTTAGAGTTAGGGTTCGGGCTAGGGTTAGGATTAGCGGACGGGGACGGTTTAGGGTCCAGGTGAGGGTACGACAACGCTTTATGGGGAGCGTAAGTGCGAGGGCGCAGGTTAGTGTTAGCGTACGGGTTAGGATTAGGGGACGGTTGAGGTTCAGGCCTCGGGGAAGCGTTAGTGTTAGGGTTCGGGTTAGGTTTATAGGACGGGGACGGTTTAGGGTCCAGGTGAGGGTACGGCAACGCTTTAGGGGGAGCGTACGTCTGAGGGAGTGGGTTAGTGTTAGCATACAGGTTAGGATTAGGGGACGGGTGAGGGTCATGCTTCGGGGAAGGGTTAGGGTTAGGGTTCGGGCTAGGCTTAGGGTTAGGGGACGGGGACGGTTCAGGGTCCAGGTGAGGGTACGACAACGCTTTAGGGGGAGCGTTCGTGTGAGGGCGTGGGTTAGTGTTAGCCTACGGGTTAGGATTAGGGGACGGGTGAGGGTCAGTCTTCGGGGAAGGGTGAGGGTTAGGGTTCGGTCTAGGGTTAGGGTTAGGGGACGGGGACGGTTTAGGGTCCAGGTGAGGGTACGACAACGCTTTATGGGGAGCGTACGTGCGAGGGCGTGGGTTAGTGTTAGCGTACGGGTTAGGATTAGGGGAAGGGTGAGGGTCAGGCTTCGGGGAAGGGTTAGGGTTAGGGTTCGGGCTAGGGTTAGGGTTAGGGGATGGGGACGGTTTAGGGTCCAGGTGAGAGTACGACAACGCTTTAGGGGGAGCGTACGTGTGAGGGCGCGGGTTAGTGTTAGCGTATGGGTTAGGATTAGGGGACGGGTGAGGGTCAGGCTTCGGGGAAGGGTTAGGGTTAGGGTTTGGGCTAGGGTTAGGGTTAGGGGACGGGGACGGTTTAGGGTCCAGGTGAGGGTACGGCAACGCTTTAGGGGGAGCGTACATGTGAGGGCGCGGGTTAGTGTTAGCGTACGTGTTAGGATTAGGGGACGGGTGAGGGTCAGGCTTCGGGGAAGCGTTAGGGTTAGGGTTCGGGCTAGGGTTAGGGTTAGGGGACGGGGACGGTTTAGGGTCCAGGTGAGGGTACGGCATCGCTTTAGGGGGAGCGTACGTGTGAGGGCGCGGGTTAGTGTTAGCGTACAGGTTTGGATTAGCGGACGGGTGAGGGTCAGGCTTCGGGGAAGGGTTAGGGTTAGGGTTCGGGCTAGGGTTAGGGTTAGGGGACTGGGAAGGTTTAGGGTCTAGGTGAGGGTACGGCAACGCTTTAGGGGGAGCGTAAGTGTGAGAGCGCGGGTTAGTGTTAGCGTACGGGTTAGGATTAGGGGACGGGTGAGGGTCAGGCTTCGGGGAAGGGTTAGGGTTAGGGTTCGGGTTAGGGTTAGGATTAGGGGACGGGGACAGTTTAGGGTCCAGGTGAGGGTACGGCAAGGCTTTAGGGGGAGCGTAAGTCTGAGGGAGCGGGTTAGTGTTAGCGTACGGGTTAGGATTAGGGGACGGGTGAGGGTCAGGCTTCGGGGAAGGGTTAGGGTTAGGGTTCGGGCTAGGGTTAGGGTTAGGGGACGGGGACGGTTTAGGGTCCAGGTGAGGGTACGACAACGCTTTAGGGGGAGCGTACATGTGAGGGCGCGGGTTAGTGTTAGCCTACGGGTTAGGATTATGGGACGGGTGAGGGTCAGGCTTTGGGGAAGGGTTAGGGTTAGGGGACGGGGACGGTTCAGGGTCCACGTGAGGGTACGACAACGCTTTAGGGGGAGCGTACGTGCGAGGGCGTGGGTTAGTGTTAGCGTACGGGTTAGGATTAGGGGACGGGTGAGGGTCAGGATCGGGGAAGGGTTAGGGTTAGGGTTCGGGCTAGGGTTAGGGTTAGGGGACGGGGACGGTTTAGGGTCCAGGTGAGTGTACGACAACGCTTTACGGGGAGCGTACGTGTGAGGGCGCGGGTTAGTGTTAGCGTACGGGTTAGGATTTTGGGACGGGTGAGGGTCAGGCTTCGGGGAAGGGTTAGTGTTAGGGTTCGGGCTAGGGTTACGCTTAGGGTACGGGGACGGTTTATGGTCCAGGTGAGGGTACGGCAACGCTTTAGGGGGAGCGTACGTCTGAGGGAGTGGGTTAGAGTTAGCGTACGGGTTAGGATTAGGGGACGGGTGAGGGTCATGCTTCGGGAAAGGGTTAGGGTTAGGGTTCGGGCTAGGCTTAGGGTTAGGGGACGGGGACGGTTCAGGGTCCACGTGAGGGTACGACAACGCTTTAGGGGGAGCGTACGTGCGAGGGCGTGGGTTAGTGTTAGCATACGGGTTAGGATTAGGGGACGGGTGAGGGTCAGGCCTCGGGGAAGTGTTAGGGCTAGGGTTCGCGGGAGGGTTAGGGTTAGGGGACGGGGATGGTTTAGGGTCCAGGTGAGGGTACGGCAACGCGTTAGGGGGAGCATACGTGCGAGGGCGTGGATTAGTGTTAGCGTACGGGTTAGGATTAGGGGACAGGTGAGGGTCAGGCCTCGGGGAACGGTTAGGGTTAGGGTTCGGGCTAGGGTTAGGGTTAGGGGACGGGGACGGTTTAGGGTCCAGGTGAGGGTACGACAGCGCTTTACAGGGAGCGTACTTGTGAGGGCGCGGGTTAGTGTTAGCGTACGGGTTAGGATTTTGGGACGGGTGAGGGTCAGGCTTCGGGGAAGGGTTAGTGTTAGGGTTCGGGCTAGGGTTAGGGTTAGGGGACGGGGACGGTTTAGGGTCCAGGTGAGGGTACGACAACGCTTTAGGGGGAGAGTACGTGTGAGGGCGCGGGTTAGTGTTAGCCTACGGGTTAGGATTAGGGGACGGGTGAGGGTCAGGCTTCGGGGAAGAGTGAGGGTTAGGGTTCGGTCTAGGGTTAGGGTTAGGGGACGGGGACGGTTTACGGTCTAGGTGAGGGTACGACAACGCTTTAGGGGGAGCGTACGTGCGAGGGCGTGGGTTAGTGTTAGCGTACGGGTTAGGATTAGGGGACGGGTGAGGGTCAGGCTTCGGGGAAGGGTTAGGGTTAGGGTTCTGGCTAGGGTTAGGGTTAGGGGACGGGGACGGTTTAGGGTCCAGGTGAGGGTACGACAACGCTTTAGGGGGAGCGTACGTGTGAGGGCGCGGGTTAGTGTTAGCGTATGGGTTAGTTTTAGGGGACGGGTGAGGGTCAGGCTTCGGGGAAGGGTTAGGGTTAGGGTTTGGGCTAGGGTTAGGGTTAGGGGACGGGGACGGTTTAGGGTCCAGGTGAGGGTACGACAGAGCTAGGGGAAGCGTACGTGTGAGCGCGCTGGTTAGTGTTAGCGTACGGGTTAGGATTAGGGGACGTGTGAGTGTCAGGCTTCGGGGAAGGGTTAGAGTTAGGGTTCGGGCTAGGGTTAGGATTAGCGGACGGGGACGGTTTAGGGTCCAGGTGAGGGTACGACAACGCTTTATGGGGAGCGTAAGTGCGAGGGCGCAGGTTAGTGTTAGCGTACGGGTTAGGATTAGGGGACGGGTGAGGTTCAGGCCTCGGGGAAGCGTTAGGGTTAGGGTTCGGGTTAGGTTTATAGGACGGGGACGGTTTAGGGTCCAGGTGAGGGTACGGCAACGCTTTAGGGGGAGCGTACGTCTGAGGGAGTGGGTTAGTGTTAGCGTACGGGTTAGGATTAGGGGACGGGTGAGGGTCATGCTTCGGGGAAGGGTTAGGTTTAGGGTTCGGGCTAGGCTTAGGGTTAGGGGACGGGGACGGTTCAGGGTCCAGGTGAGGGTACGACAACGCTTTAGGGGGAGCGTACGTGTGAGGGCGTGGGTTAGTGTTAGCCTACGGGTTAGGATTAGGGGACGGGTGAGGGTCAGTCTTCGGGGAAGGGTGAGGGTTAGGGTTCGGTCTAGGGTTAGGGTTAGGGGACGGGGACGGTTTAGGGTCCAGGTGAGGGTACGACAACGCTTTATGGGGAGCGTACGTGCGAGGGCGTGGGTTAGTGTTAGCGTACGGGTTAGGATTAGGGGAAGGGTGAGGGTCAGGCTTCGGGGAAGGGTTAGGGTTAGGGTTCGGGCTAGGGTTAGGGTTAGGGGATGGGGACGGTTTAGGGTCCAGGTGAGAGTACGACAACGCTTTAGGGGGAGCGTACGTGTGAGGGCGCGGGTTAGTGTTAGCGTATGGGTTAGGATTAGGGGACGGGTGAGGGTCAGGCTTCGGGGAAGGGTTAGGGTTAGGGTTTGGGCTAGGGTTAGGGTTAGGGGACGGGGACGGTTTAGGGTCCAGGTGAGGGTACGACAACGCTAGGGGGAGCGTACGTGTGAGCGCGCTGGTTAGTGTTGGGCGTACGGTTTAGGATTAGGGGACGGGTGAGTGTCAGGCTTCGGGGAAGGGTTAGAGTTAGGGTTCGGGCTAGGGTTAGGGTTAGGGGACGGGGACGGTTTAGGGTCCAGGTGAGGGTACGGCAACGCTTTAGGGGAGCGTACGTGTGAGGGCGTGGGTTAGTGTTAGCGTACGGGTTAACATTAGGGGACGGGTGAGGGTCAGGCTTCGGGGAAGGGTTAGGGTTAGGGTTCGGGCTAGGGTTAGGGTTAGGGGACGGGGACGGTTTAGGGTCCAGGTGAGGGTACGGCAACGCTTTAGGGGGAGCGTACATGTGAGGGCGCGGGTTAGTGTTAGCGTACGTGTTAGGATTAGGGGACGGGTGAGGGTCAGGCTTCGGGGAAGCGTTAGGGTTAGGGTTCGGGCTAGGGTTAGGGTTAGGGGACGGGGACGGTTTAGGGTTCAGGTGAGGGTACGGCATCGCTTTAGGGGGAGCGTACGTGTGAGGGCGCGGGTTAGTGTTAGCGTACAGGTTTGGATTAGCGGACGGGTGAGGGTCAGGCTTCGGGGAAGGGTTAGGGTTAGGGTTCGGGCTAGGGTTAGGGTTAGGGGACTGGGAAGGTTTAGGGTCTAGGTGAGGGTACGGCAACGCTTTAGGGGGAGCGTAAGTGTGAGAGCGCGGGTTAGTGTTAGCGTACGGGTTAGGATTAGGGGACGGGTGAGGGTCAGGCTTCGGGGAAGGGTTAGGGTTAGGGTTCGGGTTAGGGTTAGGATTAGGGGACGGGGACAGTTTAGGGTCCAGGTGAGGGTACGGCAAGGCTTTAGGGGGAGCGTAAGTCTGAGGGAGCGGGTTAGTGTTAGCGTACGGGTTAGGATTAGGGGACGGGTGAGGGTCAGGCTTCGGGGAAGGGTTAGGGTTAGGGTTTGGGCTAGGGTTAGGGTTAGGGGACGGGGACGGTTTAGGGTCCAGGTGAGGGTACGACAACGCTAGGGGAAGCGTACGTGTGAGCGCGCTGGTTAGTGTTAGCGTACGGGTTAGGATTAGGGGACGGGTGAGTGTCAGGCTTCGGGGAAGGGTTAGAGTTAGGGTTCGGGCTAGGGTTAGGGTTAGCGGACGGGGACGGTTTAGGGTCCAGGTAAGGGTACGACAACGCTTTATGGGGAGCGTACGTGCGAGGGCGCAGGTTAGTGTTAGCGTATGGGTTAGGATTAGGGGACGGGTGAGGTTCAGGCCTCGGGGAAGCGTTAGGGTTAGGGTTCGGGTTAGGGTTAGGGGACGGGGACGGTTTAGGGTCCAGGTGAGGGTACGGCAACGCTTTAGGGGGAGCGTACGTTCGAGGGCGCGGGTTAGTGTTAGCGTACGGGTTAGGATTAGGGGACGGGTGAGGGTCAGGCTTCGGTGAAGGGTTAGGGTTAGGGTTCGGGCTAGGGTTAGCGTTAAGGGACGGGGACGGTTTAGGGTCCAGGTGAGGGTACGGCAACGCTTTAGGGGGAGAGTACGTGTGAGGGCGCGGGTTAGTGTAAGCGTACGGGTTAGGATTTTGGGACGGGTGAAGGTCAGGCTTCGGGGAAGTGTTAGTGTTAGGGTTCGGGCTAGGGTTAGGGTTAGGGGACGGGGACGGTTTAGGGTCCAGGTGAGGGTACGGCAACGCTTTAGGGGGAGCGTACGTCTGAGGGAGTGGGTTAGTGTTAGCGTACGGGTTAGGATTAGGGGACGGGTGAGGGTCATGCTTCGGGGAAGGGTTAGGTTTAGGGTTCGGGCTAGGCTTAGGGTTAGGGGACGGGGACGGTTCAGGGTCCAGGTGAGGGTACGACAACGCTTTAGGGGGAGCGTACGTGTGAGGGCGTGGGTTAGTGTTAGCCTACGGGTTAGGATTAGGGGACGGGTGAGGGTCAGTCTTCGGGGAAGGGTGAGGGTTAGGGTTCGGTCTAGGGTTAGGGTTAGGGGACGGGGACGATTTAGGGTCCAGGTGAGGGTACGACAACGCTTTATGTGCAGCGTACGTGCGAGGGCGTGAGTTAGTGTTAGCGTACGGGTTAGGATTAGGGGACGGGTGAGGGTCAGGCTTCGGAGAAGGGTTAGGGTTAGGGTTCGGGCTAGGGTTAGGGTTAGGGGATGGGGACGGTTTAGGGTCCAGGTGAGAGTACGACAACGCTTTAGGGGGAGCGTACATGTGAGGGCGCGGGTTAGTGTTAGCGTATGGGTTAGGATTAGGGGACGGGTGAGGGTCAGGCTTCGGGGAAGGGTTAGGGTTAGGGTTTGGGCTAGGGTTAGGGTTAGGGGACGGGGACGGTTTAGGGTCCAGGTGAGGGTACGACAACGCTAGGGGGAGCGTACGTGTGAGTGTGCTGGTTAGTGTTGGGCGTACGGGTTAGGATTAGGGGACGGGTGAGTGTCAGGCTTCGGGGAAGGGTTAGAGTTAGGGTTCGGGCTAGGGTTAGGGTTAGGGGACGGGGACGGTTTAGGGTCCAGGTGAGGGTACGGCAACGCTTTAGGGGAGCGTACGTGTGAGGGCGTGGGTTAGTGTTAGCGTACGGGTTAGCATTAGGGGACGGGTGAGGGTCAGGCTTCGGGGAAGGGTTAGGGTTAGGGTTCGGGCTAGGGTTAGGGTTGGGGACGGGGACGGTTTAGAGTCCAGGTGAGGGTATGGCAACGCTTTAGGGGGAGCGTACGTGTGAGGGCGCGGGTTAGTGTTAGCGTATGGGTTAGGATTAGGGGACGGGTGAGGGTCAGGCTTCGGGGAAGGGTTAGGGTTAGGGTTGGGGCTAGGGTTAGGGTTAGGGGACGGGGACGGTTTAGGGTCCAGGTGAGGGTACGGCAACGCTTTAGGGGGAGCGTACGTGTGAGGGCGCGGGTTAGTGTTAGCGTACGGGTTAGGATTAGGGGACGGGTGAGTGTCAGGCTTCGGGGAAGGGTTAGGGTTAGGGTTCGGGCTAGGGTTAGGGTTAGGGGACGGGGACGGTTTAGGGTCCAGGTGAGGGTACGGCAACGCTTTAGGGGGAGCGTACGTCTGAGGGAGCGGGATAGTGTTAGCGTACGGGTTAGGATTAGGGGACGGGTGAGGGTCAGGCCTCGGGGAAGTGTTAGGGTTAGGGTTCGCGGGAGGGTTAGGGTTAGGGGACGGGGATGGTTTAGGGTCCAGGTGAGGGTACGGCAACGCGTTAGGGGGAGCATACGTGCGAGGGCGCGGATTAGTGTTAGCGTACGGGTTAGGATTAGGGGACAGGTGAGGGTCAGGCCTCGGGGAACGGTTAGGGTTAGGGTTCGGGCTAGGGTTAGGGTTAGGGGACGGGGACGGTTTAGGGTCCAGGTGAGGGTACGACAGCGCTTTACGGGGAGCGTACTTGTGAGGGCGTGGGTTAGTGTTAACGTACGGGTTAGGATTTTGGGACGGGTGAGGGTCAGGCTTCGGGGAAGGGTTAGTGTTAGGGTTCGGGCTAGGGTTAGGGTTAGTGGACGGGGACGGTTTAGGGTCCAGGTGAGGGTACGACAACGCTTTAGGGGGAGAGTACGTGTGAGGGCGCGGGTTAGTGTTAGCCTACGGGTTAGGATTAGGGGACGGGTGAGGGTCAGGCTTCGGGGAAGAGTGAGGGTTAGGGTTCGGTCTAGGGTTAGGGTTAGGGGACGGGGACGGTTTACGGTCTAGGTGAGGGTACGACAACGCTTTAGGGGGAGCGTACGTGCGAGGGCGTGGGTTAGTGTTAGCGTACGGGTTAGGATTAGGGGACGGGTGAGGGTCAGGCTTCGGGGAAGGGTTAGGGTTAGGGTTCTGGCTAGGGTTAGGGTTAGGGGACGGGGACGGTTTAGGGTCCAGGTGAGGGTACGACAACGCTTTAGGGGGAGCGTACGTGTGAGGGCGCGGGTTAGTGTTAGCGTATGGGTTAGTTTTAGGGGACGGGTGAGGGTCAGGCTTCGGGGAAGGGTTAGGGTTAGGGTTTGGGCTAGGGTTAGGGTTAGGGGACGGGGACGGTTTAGGGTCCAGGTGAGGGTACGACAGCGCTAGGGGAAGCGTACGTGTGAGCGCGCTGGTTAGTGTTAGCGTACGGGTTAGGATTAGGGGACGGGTGAGTGTCAGGCTTCGGGAAAGGGTTAGAGTTAGGGTTCGGGCTAGGGTTAGGATTAGCGGACGGGGACGGTTTAGGGTCCAGGTGAGGGTACGACAACGCTTTATGGGGAGCGTAAGTGCGAGGACGCAGGTTAGTGTTAGCGTACGGGTTAGGATTAGGGGACGGTTGAGGTTCAGGCCTCGGGGAAGCGTTAGGGTTAGGGTTCGGGTTAGGTTTATAGGACGGGGACGGTTTAGGGTCCAGGTGAGGGTACGGCAACGCTTTAGGGGGAGCGTACGTCTGAGGGAGTGGGTTAGTGTTAGCGTACGGGTTAGGATTAGGGGACGGGTGAGGGTCATGCTTCGGGGAAGGGTTAGGGTTAGGGTTCGGGCTAGGCTTAGGGTTAGGGGACGGGGACGGTTCAGGGTCCAGGTGAGGGTACGACAACGCTTTAGGGGGAGCGTTCGTGTGAGGGCGTGGGTTAGTGTTAGCCTACGGGTTAGGATTAGGGGACGGGTGAGGGTCAGTCTTCGGGGAAGGGTGAGGGTTAGGGTTCGGTCTAGGGTTAGGGTTAGGGGACGGGGACGGTTTAGGGTCCAGGTGAGGGTACGACAACGCTTTATGGGGAGCGTACGTGCGAGGGCGTGGGTTAGTGTTAGCGTACGGGTTAGGATTAGGGGAAGGGTGAGGGTCAGGCTTCGGGGAAGGGTTAGGGTTAGGGTTCGGGCTAGGGTTAGGGTTAGGGGATGGGGACGGTTTAGGGTCCAGGTGAGAGTACGACAACGCTTTAGGGGGAGCGTACGTGTGAGGGCGCGGGTTAGTGTTAGCGTATGGGTTAGGATTAGGGGACGGGTGAGGGTCAGGCTTCGGGGAAGGGTTAGGGTTAGGGTTTGGGCTAGGGTTAGGGTTAGGGGACGGGGACGGTTTAGGGTCCAGGTGAGGGTACGGCAACGCTTTAGGGGGAGCGTACATGTGAGGGCGCGGGTTAGTGTTAGCCTACGTGTTAGGATTAGGGGACGGGTGAGGGTCAGGCTTCGGGGAAGCGTTAGGGTTAGGGTTCGGGCTAGGGTTAGGGTTAGGGGACGGGGACGGTTTAGGGTCCAGGTGAGGGTACGGCATCGCTTTAGGGGGAGCGTACGTGTGAGGGCGCGGGTTAGTGTTAGCGTACAGGTTTGGATTAGCGGACGGGTGAGGGTCAGGCTTCGGGGAAGGGTTAGGGTTAGGGTTCGGGCTAGGGTTAGGGTTAGGGGACTGGGAAGGTTTAGGGTCTAGGTGAGGGTACGGCAACGCTTTAGGGGGAGCGTAAGTGTGAGAGCGCGGGTTAGTGTTAGCGTACGGGTTAGGATTAGGGGACGGGTGAGGGTCAGGCTTCGGGGAAGGGTTAGGGTTAGGGTTCGGGTTAGGGTTAGGATTAGGGGACGGGGACAGTTTAGGGTCCACGTGAGGGTACGGCAAGGCTTTAGGGGGAGCGTAAGTCTGAGGGAGCGGGTTAGTGTTAGCGTACGGGTTAGGATTAGGGGACGGGTGAGGGTCAGGCTTCGGGGAAGGGTTAGGGTTAGGGTTCGGGCTAGGGTTAGGGTTAGGGGACGGGGACGGTTTAGGGTCCAGGTGAGGGTACGACAACGCTTTAGGGGGAGCGTACATGTGAGGGCGCGGGTTAGTGTTAGCCTACGGGTTAGGATTATGGGACGGGTGAGGGTCAGGCTTTGGGGAAGGGTTAGGGTTAGGGGACGGGGACGGTTCAGGGTCCACGTGAGGGTACGACAACGCTTTAGGGGGAGCGTACGTGCGAGGGCGTGGGTTAGTGTTAGCGTACGGGTTAGGATTAGGGGACGGGTGAGGGTCAGGATCGGGGAAGGGTTAGGGTTAGGGTTCGGGCTAGGGTTAGGGTTAGGGGACGGGGACGGTTTAGGGTCCAGGTGAGGGTACGACAACGCTTTACGGGGAGCGTACGTGTGAGGGCGCGGGTTAGTGTTAGCGTACGGGTTAGGATTTTGGGACGGGTGAGGGTCAGGCTTCGGGGAAGGGTTAGTGTTAGGGTTCGGGCTAGGGTTACGCTTAGGGTACGGGGACGGTTTATGGTCCAGGTGAGGGTACGGCAACGCTTTAGGGGGAGCGTACGTCTGAGGGAGTGGGTTAGAGTTAGCGTACGGGTTAGGATTAGGGGACGGGTGAGGGTCATGCTTCGGGAAAGGGTTAGGGTTAGGGTTCGGGCTAGGCTTAAGGTTAGGGGACGGGGACGGTTCAGGGTCCACGTGAGGGTACGACAACGCTTTAGGGGGAGCGTACGTGCGAGGGCGTGGGTTAGTGTTAGCATACGGGTTAGGATTAGGGGACGGGTGAGGGTCAGGCCTCGGGGAAGTGTTAGGGTTAGGGTTCGCGGGAGGGTTAGGGTTAGGGGACGGGGATGGTTTAGGGTCCAGGTGAGGGTACGGCAACGCGTTAGGGGGAGCATACGTGCGAGGGCGCGGATTAGTGTTAGCGTACGGGTTAGGATTAGGGGACAGGTGAGGGTCAGGCCTCGGGGAACGGTTAGGGTTAGGGTTCGGGCTAGGGTTAGGGTTAGGGGACGGGGACGGTTTAGGGTCCAGGTGAGGGTACGACAGCGCTTTACAGGGAGCGTACTTGTGAGGGCGCGGGTTAGTGTTAGCGTACGGGTTAGGATTTTGGGACGGGTGAGGGTCAGGCTTCGGGGAAGGGTTAGTGTTAGGGTTCGGGCTAGGGTTAGGGTTAGGGGACGGGGACGGTTTAGGGTCCAGGTGAGGGTACGACAACGCTTTAGGGGGAGAGTACGTGTGAGGGCGCGGGTTAGTGTTAGCCTACGGGTTAGGATTAGGGGACGGGTGAGGGTCAGGCTTCGGGGAAGAGTGAGGGTTAGGGTTCGGTCTAGGGTTAGGGTTAGGGGACGGGGACGGTTTACGGTCTAGGTGAGGGTACGACAACGCTTTAGGGGGAGCGTACGTGCGAGGGCGTGGGTTAGTGTTAGCGTACGGGTTAGGATTAGGGGACGGGTGAGGGTCAGGCTTCGGGGAAGGGTTAGGGTTAGGGTTCTGGCTAGGGTTAGGGTTAGGGGACGGGGACGGTTTAGGGTCCAGGTGAGGGTACGACAACGCTTTAGGGGGAGCGTACGTGTGAGGGCGCGGGTTAGTGTTAGCGTATGGGTTAGTTTTAGGGGACGGGTGAGGGTCAGGCTTCGGGGAAGGGTTAGGGTTAGGGTTTGGGCTAGGGTTAGGGTTAGGGGACGGGGACGGTTTAGGGTCCAGGTGAGGGTACGACAGCGCTAGGGGAAGCGTACGTGTGAGCGCGCTGGTTAGTGTTAGCGTACGGGTTAGGATTAGGGGACGGGTGAGTGTCAGGCTTCGGGGAAGGGTTAGAGTTAGGGTTCGGGCTAGGGTTAGGATTAGCGGACGGGGACGGTTTAGGGTCCAGGTGAGGGTACGACAACGCTTTATGGGGAGCGTAAGTGCGAGGGCGCAGGTTAGTGTTAGCGTACGGGTTAGGATTAGGGGACGGGTGAGGTTCAGGCCTCGGGGAAGCGTTAGGGTTAGGGTTCGGGTTAGGTTTATAGGACGGGGACGGTTTAGGGTCCAGGTGAGGGTACGGCAACGCTTTAGGGGGAGCGTATGTGTGAGGGCGTGGGTTAGTGTTAGCGTACGGTTTAGGATTAGGGGACGGGTGAGGGTCAGGCTTCGGGGAAGGGTTAGGGTTAGGGTTAGGGCTAGGGTTAGGGTTAGGGGACAGGGAAGGTTTAGGGTTCAGGTGAGGGTACAACAACGCATTAGGAGGAGCGTACGTGCGAGGGCGCAGGTTAGTGTTAGCGTACGGGTTAGGATTAGGGGACGGGTGAGGTTCAGGCCTCGGGGAAGCGTTAGGGTTAGGGTACGGGGTAGGGTTAGGGTTAGGGGACGGGGACGTTTTAGCGTCCAGGTGAGGGTACGGCAACGCTTTAGGGGGAGCGTACGTTCGAGGGCGCGGGTTAGTGTTAGCGTACGGGTTAGGATTAGGGGACGGGTGAGGGTCAGGCTTCGGGGAAGGGTTAGTGTTAGGGTTCGGGCTAGGGTCAGGGTTAAGGGACGGGGACGGTTTAACGTCAAGGTGAGGGTACGGCAAAGCTTTAGGGGGAGGGTACGTGTGAGGGCGCGGGTTAGTGTTAGCGTACGGTTTAGGATTAGGGAACGGGTGAGGGTCAGGCTTCGGGGAAGGGTTAGGGTTAGGGTTCGGGCTAGGGTTAAGGTTAGGGGACGGGGACGGTTTAGGGTCCAGGTGAGGGTACGGCAACGCTTTAGGGGAGCGTACGTGTGAGGGCGTGGGTTAGTGTTAGCGTTCGGGTTAGCATTAGGGGACGGGTGAGGGTCAGGCTTCGGGGAAGGGTTAGGGTTAGGGTTCGGTCTAGGGTTAGGGTTACGGGACGGGGACGGTTTAGGGTGCAGGTGAGGGTACAACAACGCTTTAGGGGGAGCGTACATGCGAGGACGCGGGTTAGTGTTAGCGTACTGGTTAGGATTAGGGGACGGGTGAGGGTCAGGCCTCGGGGAAGGGTTAGGGTTAGGGTTCGCGGTAGGGTTAGGGTTAGGGGACGGGGACGGTTTAGGGTCCAGGTGAGGGTACGGCAACGCTTTAGGGGGAGCGTACGTGCGAGGGCGCGTGTTAGTGTTAGCGTACGGGTTAGGATTAGGGGACGGGTGAGGGTAAGGCCTCGGGGAAGTGTTAGGGTTAGGGTTTTGGCTAGGGTTAGGGTTAGGGGACGGGGACGGTTTAGGGTCCATGTGAGGGTACGACAACGTTTTAGGGGGAGCGTACTTGTGAGAGCGCGGGTTAGTTTTAGCGTACGGGTTAGGATTTGGGGACGGGTGAGGGTAGGCTTTGGGGAAGGGTTAGTGTTAGGGTTCGGGCTAGGGTTAGGGTTAGGGGACGGGGACGGTTTAGGGTCCAGGTGAGGGTACGGCAACGCTTAAGGGGGAGCGTACGTGTGAGGGCGCGGGTTAGTGTTAGCGTACGGGTTAGGATTAGGGGACGGGTGAGGGTCAGGATTCGGGGAAGGGTTAGGGTTAGGGTTCGGGCTAGGGTTAGGGTTAGGGGACGGGGACGGTTTAGGGTCCAGGTGAGGGTACGTCAACGCTTTAGGGGGAGCGTACGTGTGAGGGCGTGGGTTAGTGTTAGCGTACGGGTTTGGATTAGGGGACAGGTGAGGGTCAGGCTTCGGGGAAGGGTTAGGGTTAGGGTTCGGGCTAGGGTTAGGGTTAGGGGAAGGGGAAGGTTTAGGGTCTAGGTGAAGGTACGGCAACGCTTTAGGGGGAGCGTACGTGTGAGGGCGCGGGTTAGTGTTAGCGTACGGGTTTGGATTAGGGGACGGGTGAGGGTCAGGCTTCGGGGAAGGGATAGGGTTAGGGTTCGGGTTAGGGTTAGGGTTAGGGGACGGGGACGGTTTAGGGTCCAGGTGAGGGTACGGCAACGATTTAGGGGGAGCGTACGTCTGAGGGCGCGGGTTAGTGTTAGCGTACGGGTTAGGATTAGGGGACGGGTGAGGGTCAGGCTTCGGGGAAGTGTTAGGGTTAGGGTTCGGGCTAGGGTTAGGGTTAGGGGACGGGGACGGTTCAGGGTCCACGTGAGGGTACGACAACGCTTTAGGGGGAGCGTACGTGCGAGGGCGTGGGTTAGTGTTAGCGTACGGGTTAGGATTAGGGGACGGGTGAGGGTCAGGATCGGGGAAGGGTTAGGGTTAGGGTTCGGGCTAGGGTTAGGGTTAGGGGACGGGGACGGTTTAGGTTCCAGGTGAGGGTACGACAGCACTTTAGGGGGAGCGTACGTGTGAGGGCGCAGGTTAGTGTTAGCGTACGGGTTAGGATTAGGGGACGGGTGAGCGTCAGGCTTCGGGGAATGGTTAGGGTTAGGGTTCGGTCTAGGGTTAGGGTTAGGGGACGGGGACGGTTTAGGGTGCAGGTGAGGGTACAACAACGCTTTAGGGGGAGCGTACGTGCGAGCGCGCGGGTTAGTGTTAGCGTACGGGTTAGGATTAGGGGACGGGTGAGGGTCAGGCCTCGGGGAAGGGTTAGGGTTAGGGTTCGGGCTAGGGTTAGGATTAGGGGACGGGGACGGTTTAGGGTCCAGGTGAGGGTACGAAAACGCTTTACGGGGAGCGTACGTGTGAGGGCACGGGTTAGTGTTAGCGTACGGGTTAGGATTAGGGGACGGGTGAGGGTCAGGCTTCGGGGAAGGGTTAGGGTTGGGGTTTGGGCTAGGGTTAGGGTTAGGGGACGGGGACGGTTTAGGGTCCAGGTGAGGGTACGACAACGCTAGGGGGAGCGTACGTGTGAGCGCGCTGGTTAGTGTTAGCGTACGGGTTAGGATTAGGGGACGGGTGAGTGTCAGGCTTCGGGGAAGGGTTAGAGTTAGGGTTCGGGCTAGGGTTAGTGTTAGAGGACGGGGACGGTTTAGGGTCCAGGTGAGGGTACGACAACGCTTTAGGGGGAGCGTACGTGTGAGGGCGTGGGTTAGTGTTAGCGTACGGGTTAGGATTAGGGGACGGGTGAGGGTCAGGCTTCGGGGAAGGGTTAGGGTTAGGGTTCGGGCTAGGGTTAGGGTTAGGGGACAGGGAAGGTTTAGGGTTCAGGTGAGGGTACAACAACGTATTAGGGGGAGCGTACGTGCGAGGGCGCAGGTTAGTGTTAGCGTACGGGTTAGGATTAGGGGACGGGTGAGGTTCAGGCCTCGGGGAAGCGTTAGGGTTAGGGTACGGTGTAGGGTTAGGGTTAGGGGACGGGGACGTTTTAGCGTCCAGGTGAGGGTACGGCAACGCTTTAGGGGGAGCGTACGTTCGAGGGCGTGGGTTAGTGTTAGCGTACGGGTTAGGATTAGGGGACGGGTGAGGGTCAGGCTTCGGGGAAGGGTTAGTGTTAGGGTTCGGGCTAGGGTCAGGGTTAAGGGACGGGGACGGTTTAAGGTCCAGGTGAGGGTACGGCAACGCTTTAGGGGGAGCGTACGTGTGAGGGCGCGGGTTAGTGTTAGCGTACGGTTTAGGATTAGGGAACGGGTGAGGGTCAGGCTTCGGGGAAGTGTGAGGATTAGGGTTCGGGCTACGGTTAGGGTTAGGGGACGGGGACGGTTTAGAGTCCAGGTGAGCGTACAACAACGCTTTAGGGGGAGCGTACGTGCGAGGGCGTGGGTTAGTGTTAGCATACGGGTTACGATTAGGGGACGGGTGAGGGTCAGGCTTCGGGGAAGGGTTAGGGTTAGGGTTCGGGCTAGCGTTAGGGTTAGGGGACGGGGACGGTTTAGGGTCCAGGTGAGGGTACGACAACGCTTTAGGGGGAGCGTACGTGTGAGGGCGCAGGTTAGTGTTAGCGTACGGGTTAGGATTAGGGGACGGGTGAGGGTCAGGCTTCGGGGAAGGGTTAGGGTTAGGGTTCTGGTTAGGGTTAGGGTTAGGGGACGGGGACGGTTCAGGGTCCAGGTGAGGGTACGGCAACGATTTAGGGGGAGCGTACGTCTGAGGGCGCGGGTTAGTGTTAGCGTACGGGTTAGGATTAGGGGACGGGTGAGGGCAGGCTTCGGGGAAGGGTTAGTGTTAGGGTTCGGGCTAGGGTTAGGGTTAGGGGACGGGGACGGTTTAGGGTCCAGGTGAGGGTACGACAACGCTTTAGGTGGAGCGTACATGTGAGGGCGTGGGTTAGTGGTAGCCTACGGGTTAGGATTAGGGGACGGGTGAGGGTCAGGCTTTGGGGAAGGGTTAGGGTTAGGGTTCAGTCTAGGTTTAGGGTTAGGGGACGGGGATGGTTTAGGGTCCAGGTGAGGGTACGGCAACGCTTTAGGGGGAGCGTACGTGTGAGGGCGCGGGTTAGTGTTAGCGTACGGGTTAGGATTAGGGGACGGGTGAGGGTCAGGCCTCGGGGAAGGGTTAGGGTTAGGGTTCGGGCTAGGGTTAGGGTTAGGGGACGGGGACGGTTTAGGGTCCAGGTGAGGGTACGACAACGTTTTAGGGGGAGCGTACGTGTGAGGGCGCGGGTTAGTGTTAGAGTACGGGTTAGGATTTGGGGACGGGTGAGGGTCAGGCTTCAGGGAAGGGTTAGGGTTAGGGTTCGGGCTAGGGTTAGGGTTAGGGGACGGGGACGGTTTAGGGTCCAGGTGAGGGTACGGCAACGCTTTAGGGGGAGCATACGTCTGAGGGAGTGGGTTAGTGTTAGCGTACAGGTTAGGATTAAGGGACGGGTGAGGGTCAGGCTTCGGGGAAGGGTTAGGGTTAGGGTTCGTGCTAGGCTTAGGGTTAGGGGACGGGGACGGTTCAGGGTCCAGGTGAGGGTACGACAACGCTTTAGGGGGAGCGTACGTGTGAGGGCGCGGGTTAGTGTTAGCCTACGGGTTAGGATTAGGGGACGGGTGAGGGTCAGGCTTCGGGGAAGGGTGAGGGTTAGGCTTAGGTCTAGGGTTAGGGTTAGGGGACGGGGACTGTTTAGGGTCCAGGTGATGGTACGACAACGCTTTAGTGGGAGCGTACGTGCGAGGGCGTGGGTTAGTGTTAGCGTATGGGTTAGGATTAGGGGACGGGTGAGGGTCAGGCTTCGGGGAAGGGTTAGGGTTAGGGTTCGGGCTAGGGTTAGGGTTAGGGGACGGGGACGGTTTAAGGTCCAGGTGAGGGTACGACAACGCTTTAGGGGGAGCGTACGTGAGAGGGCGCGGGTTAGTGTTAGCGTACGGGTTAGGATTATGGGACGGGTGAGGGTCAGGCTTCGGGGAAGGGTTAGGGTTAGGGTTTGGGCTAGGGTTAGGTTTAGGGGACGGGGACGGTTTAGGGTCCAGGTGAGGGTACGACAACGGTTTATGGGGAGCGTACGTGTGAGCCTGCTGGTTAGTGTAAGCGTACGGGTTAGGATTAGGGGACGAGTGAGGGTCAGGCTTCGGGGAAGGGTTAGGGTTACGGTTCCGGCTAGTGTTAGGGTTAGGGGACGGGGACGGTTTAGGGTCCAGGTGAGTGTACGGCAACGCTTTAGGGGGAGCGTACGACTGAGGGAGTGTGTTAGTGTTAGCGTACGGGTTAGGATTATGGGACGGGTGAGGGTCAGGCTTCGGGGAAGGGTTAGGGTTAGGGTTCGGGCTAGGCTTAGGGTTAGGTGACGGGGACGGTTCAGGGTCCAGGTGAGGGTACGACAACGCTTTAGGGGGAGCGTACGTGTGAGGGCGCGGGTTAGTGTTAGCCTACGGGTTAGGATTAGGGGACGGGTGAGGGTCAGGCTTCGGGGAAGTGTGAGGGTTAGGGTTCGGGCTACGGTTAGGGTTAGGGGACGGGGACGGTTTAGAGTCCAGGTGAGCGTACGACAACGCTTTAGGGGGAGCGTACGTGCGAGGGCGTGGGTTAGTGTTAGCATATGGGTTACGATTAGGGGACGGGTGAGGGTCAGGCTTCGGGGATGGGTTAGGGTTAGGGTTCGGGCTAGCGTTAGGGTTAGGGGACGGGGACGGTTTAGGGTCCAGGTGAGGGTACGACAACGCTTTAGGGGGAGCGTACGTGTGAGGGCGCAGGTTAGTGTTAGCGTACGGGTTAGGATTAGGGGACGGGTGAGGGTCAGGCTTCGGGGAAGGGTTAGGGTTAGGGTTCGGGCTAGGTTTAGGGTTAGGGGACGGGGACGGTATAGGGTCCAGGTGAGGGTACGGCAACGCTTTAGGGGGAGCGTTCGGGCTAGGTTTAGGGTTAGGGGACGGGGACGGTTTAGGGTCCAGGTGAGGGTACGGCAACGCTAGGGGAGTGTACGTGTGAGCGTGCTGGTTAGTGTTAGCGTACGGGTTAGGATTAGGGGACGGGTGAGGGTCAGGCTTCGGGGATGGGTTAGAGTTAGGGTTCGGGCTAGGGTTAGGGTTAGGGGACGGGGACGGTTTAGGGTCCAGGTGAGGGTACGACAACGCTTTAGGGGGAGCGTACGTGTGAGGGCGCGGGTTAGTGTTAGCCTACGGGTTAGGATTAGTGGACGGGTGAGGTTCAGGCCTCGGGGAAGCGTTAGGGTTAGGGTTCGGGGTAGGGTTAGGGTTAGGGGACAGGGACGGTTTAGGGTCCAGGTGAGGTTACGGCAACGCTTTAGGGGGAGCGTACGTTCGAGGGCGGGGGTTAGTGTTAGCGTACGGGTTAGGATTAGGGGACGGGTGAGGGTCAGGCTTCGGGGAAGGTTTAGGGTTAGGGTTCGGGCTTGGGTTAGGGTTAAGGGACGGGGACGGTTTAGGGTCCAGGTGAGGGTACGGCAACGCTTTAGGGGGAGCGTACGTGTGAGGGCGCGGGTTAGTCTTTGCGTACGGGTTAGGATTAGGGGACGGGTGAGGGTCAGGCTTCGGGGAAGGGTTAGGGTTAGGGTTCGGGCTAGGGTTAGGGTTAGGGGACAGGAACGGTTTAGGGTCCAGGTGAGGGTACGGCAACGCTTTGGGGGAGCGTACGTGTGAGGGCGCGGGTTAGTGTTAGCGTACGGGTTAGGATTAGGGGACGGGTGAGGGTCAGGCTTCGGAGAAGGGTTAGGGATAGGGCTAGGGCTAGGGTTAGGGTTAGGGTACGGGGATGGATTAGGGTCCAGGTGAGGGTACGGCAACGCTTTAGGGGGAGCGTACGTGTGAGAGCGCGGGTTAGTGTTAGCGTACGGGTCTGGATTAGGGGACGGGTGAGGGTCAGGCTTCGGGGAAGTGTTAGGTTTAGGGTTCGGGCTAGGGTTATGGTTAGGGGACAGGGACGGTTTAGGGTCCAGGTGAGGGTACGGCAAAGCTTTAGGGGGAGCGTACGTGTGAGGGCGCGGGTTAGTGTTAGCGTACGGGTTAGGATTAGGGGACGGGTGAGGGTCAGGCTTCGGGGAACGGTTAGGGTTAGGGTTCGGGCTAGGGTTAGGTTTAGTGGACGGGGACGGTTTAGGGTCCAGGTGAGGGTACGGCAACGCTTTAGGGGGAGCGTACATGTGAGGGTGCGGGTTAGTGTTAGCGTACGGGTTAGGATTAGGGGACGGGTGAGGGTCAGGCTTCGGGGAAGGGTTAGGGTTAGGGTTCGGGCTAGGGTTAGGGTTAGGGGACGGGGACGGTTTAGGGTCCAGGTGAGAGTACGGCAACGCTTTAGGGGGAGCGTACGTGTGAGGGCGCGGGTTAGTGTTAGCGTACGGGTTTGAATTAGGGGACGGGTGAGGGTCAGGCTTCGGGGAAGTGTTAGGGTTCGGGCTAGTGTTAGCGTTAGGGGACGGGGACGGTTTAGGGTCCAGGTGAGGGTACGGCAACGCTTTAGGGGGAGCGTACGTGTGAGGGCGTGGGTTAGTGTTAGCGTACGGGTTAGATTAGGGGACGGGTGAGGGTCAGGCTTCTGGGAAGGGTTAGGGTTAGGGTTCGGGGTAGGGTTAGTGTTAGGGGACGGGGACGGTTTAGGGTCCATCTGAGGGTACGGCAACGCTTTAGGGGGAGCGTACGTGTGAGGGCGCGGGTTAGTGTTAGCGTACGGGTTAGGATTAGGGGACGGGTGAGGGTCAGGCTTCGTGGAAGGGTTAGGGTTAGGGTTCGGGCTAGGGTTAGGTTTAGGGGACGGGGACGGTTTAGGGTCCAGGTGAGGTTACGGCAACGCTTTAGGGGGGACGTACGTGTGAGGGCGTGGGTTAGTGTTAGCGTACGGGTTAGGATTAGGGGTCGGGTGAGGGTCAGGCTTCGGGGAAGGGTTAGGGTTAGGGTTCGGGCTAGGGTTAGTGTTAGAGGACGGGGACGGTTTAGGGTCCAGGTGAGGGTACGACAACGCTTTAGGGGGAGCGTACGTGTGAGGGCGTGGGTTAGTGTTAGCGTACGGGTTAGGATTAGGGGACGGGTGAGGGTCAGGCTTCGGGGAAGGGTTAGGGTTAGGGTTCGGGCTAGGGTTAGGGTTAGGGGACAGGGAAGGTTTAGGGTTCAGGTGAGGGTACAACAACGTATTAGGGGGAGCGTACGTGCGAGGGCGCAGGTTAGTGTTAGCGTACGGGTTAGGATTAGGGGACGGGTGAGGTTCAGGCCTCGGGGAAGCGTTAGGGTTAGGGTACGGTGTAGGGTTAGGGTTAGGGGACGGGGACGTTTTAGCGTCCAGGTGAGGGTACGGCAACGCTTTAGGGGGAGCGTACGTTCGAGGGCGTGGGTTAGTGTTAGCGTACGGGTTAGGATTAGGGGACGGGTGAGGGTCAGGCTTCGGGGAAGGGTTAGTGTTAGGGTTCGGGCTAGGGTCAGGGTTAAGGGACGGGGACGGTTTAAGGTCCAGGTGAGGGTACGGCAACGCTTTAGGGGGAGCGTACGTGTGAGGGCGCGGGTTAGTGATAGCGTACGGTTTAGGATTAGGGAACGGGTGAGGGTCAGGCTTCGGGGAAGGGTTAGGGTTAGGGTTCGGGCTAGGGTTAGGGTTAGGGGACGGGGACGGTTTAGGGTCCAGGTGAGGGTACGGCAACGCTTAAGGGGGAGCGTACGTGTGAGGGCGCGGGTTAGTGTTAGCGTACGGGTTAGGATTAGGGGACGGGTGAGGGTCAGGCTTCTGGGAAGGGTTAGGGTTAGGGTTCGGGCTAGGGTTAGGGTTAGGGGACGGGGACGGTTTAGGGTCCAGGTGAGGGTACGGCAACGCTTTATGGGGAGTGTACGTGTGAGGGCGCGGGTTAGTGTTAGCGTACGGGTTAGGATTAGGGGACGGGTGAGGGTCAGGCTTCGGGGAAGGGTTAGGGTTAAGGTTCGGGCTAGGGTTAGGGTTAGGGGACGGGGAAGGTTTAGGGTCTAGGTGAAGGTACGGCAACGCTTTAGGGGGAGCGTACGTGTGAGGGCGCGGGTTAGTGTTAGCGTACGGGTTTGGATTAGGGGACGGGTGAGGGTCAGGCTTCGGGGAAGGGTTAGGGTTAGGGTTCTGGTTAGGGTTAGGGTTAGGGGACGGGGACGGTTTAGGGTCCAGGTGAGGGTACGGCAACGATTTAGGGGGAGCGTACGTCTGAGGGTGCGGGTTAGTGTTAGCGTACGGGTTAGGATTAGGGGACGGGTGAGGGCAGGCTTCGGGGAAGGGTTAGTGTTAGGGTTCGGGCTAGGGTTAGGGTTAGGGGACGGGGACGGTTTAGGGTCCAGGTGAGGGTACGACAACGCTTTAGGTGGAGCGTACATGTGAGGGCGTGGGTTAGTGGTAGCCTACGGGTTAGGATTAGGGGACGGGTGAGGGTCAGGCTTTGGGGAAGGGTTAGGGTTAGGGTTCAGTCTAGGGTTAGGGTTAGGGGACGGGGATGGTTTAGGGTCCAGGTGAGGGTACGGCAACGCTTTAGGGGGAGCGTACGTGTGAGGGCGCGGGTTAGTGTTAGCGTACGGGTTAGGATTAGGGGACGGGTGAGGGTCAGGCCTCAGGGAAGGGTTAGGGTTAGGGTTCGGGCTAGGGTTAGGGTTAGGGGACGGGGACGGTTTAGGGTCCAGGTGAGGGTACGACAACGTTTTAGGGGGAGCGTACGTGTGAGGGCGCGGGTTAGTGTTAGAGTACGGGTTAGGATTTGGGGACGGGTGAGGGTCAGGCTTCGGGGAAGGGTTAGGCTTAGGGTTCGGGCTAGGGTTAGGGTTAGGGGACGGGGACGGTTTAGGGTCCAGGTGAGGGTACGGCAACGCTTTAGGGGGAGCATACGTCTGAGGGAGTGGGTTAGTGTTAGCGTACAGGTTAGGATTAAGGGACGGGTGAGGGTCAGGCTTCGGGGAAGGGTTAGGGTTAGGGTTCGTGCTAGGCTTAGGGTTAGGGGACGGGGACGGTTCAGGGTCCAGGTGAGGGTACGACAACGCTTTAGGGGGAGCGTACGTGTGAGGGCGCGGGTTAGTGTTAGCGTACGGGTTAGGATTAGGGGACGGGTGAGGGTCAGGCTTCGGGGAAGGGTGAGGGTTAGGGTTAGGTCTAGGGTTAGGGTTAGGGGACGGGGACTGTTTAGGGTCCAGGTGAGGGTACGACAACGCTTTAGTGGGAGCGTACGTGCGAGGGCGTGGGTTAGTGTTAGCGTATGGGTTAGGATTAGGGGACGGGTGAGGGTCAGGCTTCGGGGAAGGGTTAGGGTTAGGGTTCGGGCTAGGGTTAGGGTTAGGGGACGGGGACGGTTTAAGGTCCAGGTGAGGGTACGACAACGCTTTAGGGGGAGCGTACGTGAGAGGGCGCGGGTTAGTGTTAGCGTACGGGTTAGGATTATGGGACGGGTGAGGGTCAGGCTTCGGGGAAGGGTTAGGGTTAGGGTTTGGGCTAGGGTTAGGTTTAGGGGACGGGGACGGTTTAGGGTCCAGGTGAGGGTACGACAACGCTTTATGGGGAGCGTACGTGTGAGCCTGCTGGTTAGTGTAAGCGTACGGGTTAGGATTAGGGGACGAGTGAGGGTCAGGCTTCGGGGAAGGGTTAGGGTTACGGTTCCGGCTAGTGTTAGGGTTAGGGGACGGGGACGGTTTAGGGTCCAGGTGAGTGTACGGCAACGCTTTAGGGGGAGCGTACGACTGAGGGAGTGTGTTAGTGTTAGCGTACGGGTTAGGATTATGGGACGGGTGAGGGTCAGGCTTCGGGGAAGGGTTAGGGTTAGGGTTCGGGCTAGGCTTAGGGTTAGGTGACGGGGACGGTTCAGGGTCCAGGTGAGGGTACGACAACGCTTTAGGGGGAGCGTACGTGTGAGGGCACGGGTTAGTGTTAGCCTACGGGTTAGGATTAGGGGACGGGTGAGGGTCAGGCTTCGGGGAAGTGTGAGGGTTAGGGTTCGGGCTACGGTTAGGGTTAGGGGACGGGGACGGTTTAGAGTCCAGGTGAGCGTACGACAACGCTTTAGGGGGAGCGTACGTGCGAGGGCGTGGGTTAGTGTTAGCATACGGGTTACGATTAGGGGACGGGTGAGGGTCAGGCTTCGGGGAAGGGTTAGGGTTAGGGTTCGGGCTAGCGTTAGGGTTAGGGGACGGGGACGGTTTAGGGTCCAGGTGAGGGTACGACAACGCTTTAGGGGGAGCGTACGTGTGAGGGCGCAGGTTAGTGTTAGCGTACGGGTTAGGATTAGGGGACGGGTGAGGGTCAGGCTTCGGGGAAGGGTTAGGGTTAGGGTTCTGGTTAGGGTTAGGGTTAGGGGACGGGGACGGTTTAGGGTCCAGGTGAGGGTACGGCAACGATTTAGGGGGAGCGTACGTCTGAGGGCGCGGGTTAGTGTTAGCGTACGGGTTAGGATTAGGGGACGGGTGAGGGCAGGCTTCGGGGAAGGGTTAGTGTTAGGGTTCGGGCTAGGGTTAGGGTTAGGGGACGGGGACGGTTTAGGGTCCAGGTGAGGGTACGACAACGCTTTAGGTGGAGCGTACATGTGAGGGCGTGGGTTAGTGGTAGCCTACGGGTTAGGATTAGGGGACGGGTGAGGGTCAGGCTTTGGGGAAGGGTTAGGGTTAGGGTTCAGTCTAGGGTTAGGGTTAGGGGACGGGGATGGTTTAGGGTCCAGGTGAGGGTACGGCAACGCTTTAGGGGGAGCGTACGTGTGAGGGCGCGGGTTAGTGTTAGCGTACGGGTTAGGATTAGGGGACGGGTGAGGGTCAGGCCTCGGGGAAGGGTTAGGGTTAGGGTTCGGGCTAGGGTTAGGGTTAGGGGACGGGGACGGTTTAGGGTCCAGGTGAGGGTACGACAACGTTTTAGGGGGAGCGTACGTGTGAGGGCGCGGGTTAGTGTTAGAGTACGGGTTAGGATTTGGGGACGGGTGAGGGTCAGGCTTCGGGGAAGGGTTAGGGTTAGGGTTCGGGCTAGGGTTAGGGTTAGGGGACGGGGACGGTTTAGGGTCCAGGTGAGGGTACGGCAACGCTTTAGGGGGAGCATACGTCTGAGGGAGTGGGTTAGTGTTAGCGTACAGGTTAGGATTAAGGGACGGGTGAGGGTCAGGCTTCGGGGAAGGGTTAGGGTTAGGGTTCGTGCTAGGCTTAGGGTTAGGGGACGGGGACGGTTCAGGGTCCAGGTGAGGGTACGACAACGCTTTAGGGGGAGCGTACGTGTGAGGGCGCGGGTTAGTGTTAGCGTACGGGTTAGGATTAGGGGACGGGTGAGGGTCAGGCTTCGGGGAAGGGTGAGGGTTAGGGTTAGGTCTAGGGTAAGGGTTAGGGGACGGGGACTGTTTAGGGTCCAGGTGAGGGTACGACAGCACTTTAGTGGGAGCGTACGTGCGAGGGCGTGGGTTAGTGTTAGCGTATGGGTTAGGATTAGGGGACGGGTGAGGGTCAGGCTTCGGGGAAGGGTTAGGGTTAGGGTTTGGGCTAGGGTTAGGTTTAGGGGACGGGGACGGTTTAGGGTCCAGGTGAGGGTACGACAACGCTTTAGGGGGAGCGTACGTGTGAGGGCGCGGGTTAGTGTTAGCGTACGGGTTAGGATTAGGGGACGGGTGAGGGTCAGGCTTCGGGGAAGGGTTAGTGTTAGGGTTCGTGCTAGGGTTAGGGTTAGGGGACAGGGACGGTTTAGGGTCCAGGTGAGGGTACGGCAACGCTTTTGGGGAGCGAACGTGTGAGGGCGCGGGTTAGTGTTAGCGTACGGGTTAGGATTAGGGGACGGGTGAGGGTCAGGCTTCGGGGAAGGGTTAGGGTTAGGGTTCGGGCTAGGGTTAGGGTTAGGGGACGGGGAAGGTTTAGGGTCTAGGTGAGGGTACGGCAACGCTTTAGGGGGAGCTTACGTGTGAGCGCGCGGGTTAGTGTTAGCGTACGGGTTAGGATTAGGGGACGGGTGAGGGTCAGGATTCGGGGAAGCGTTAGGGTTAGGGTTCGGGCTAGGGTTAGGGTTAGGGGAAGGGGACGGTTTAGGGTCCAGGTGAGGGTATGGCAACGCTTTAGGGGGAGCGTACATCTGAGAGAGCGGGTTAGTGTTAGCGTACCGGTTAGGATTAGGGGACGGGTGAGGGTCAGGCTTCGGGGAAGGGTTAGGGTTAGGGTTCGGGCTAGGCTTCGGTTTAGGGGACGGGGACGGTTCAGGGTCCAGGTGAGGGTACGACAATGCTTTAGGGGGAGCGTACGTGTGAGGGCGTGGGTTAGTGTTAGCCTACGGGTTAGGAGTAGGGGACAGGTGAGGGTCAGGCTTCGGGGAAGGGTTAGGGTTAGGGTTCGAGCTAGGTTTAGGGTTAGGGGACGGGGACGGTTTAGGGTCCAGGTGAGGGTATGGCAACGCTTTAGGGGGAGCGTTCGGGCTAGGTTAAGGGTTAGGGGACGGGGACGGTTTAGGGTCCAGGTGAGGTCACGGCAACGCTTCAGGGGGAGCGTACGTGTGAGGGCGCGGGTTAGTGTTAGCGTACGGGTTTGAATTAGGGGACGGGTGAGGGTCAGGCTTCGGGGAAGTGTTAGGGTTCGGGCTAGTGTTAGCGTTAGGGGACGGGGACGGTTTAGGGTCCAGGTGAGGGTACGGCAACGCTTTAGGGGGAGCGTACGTGTGAGGGCGCGGGTTAGTGTTAGCGTACGGGTTAGGATTAGGGGACGGGTGAGGGTCAGGCTTCTGGGAAGGGTTAGGGTTAGGGTTCGGGCTAGGGTTAGTGTTAGGGGACGGGGACGGTTTAGGGTCCATCTGAGGGTACGGCAACGCTTTAGGGGGAGCGTACGTGTGAGGGCGCGGGTTAGTGTTAGCGTACGGGTTAGGATTAGGGGACGGGTGAGGGTCAGGCTTCGTGGAAGGGTTAGGGTTAGGGTTCGGGCTAGGGTTAGGTTTAGGGGACGGGGACGGTTTAGGGTCCAGGTGAGGTTACGGCAACGCTTTAGGGGGGACGTACGTGTTAGGGCGTGGGTTAGTGTTAGCGTACGGGCTAGGATTAGGGGACGGGTGAGGGTCAGGCTTCGGGGAAGGGTTAGGGTTAGGGTTCGGGCTAGGGTTAGGGTTAGGGGACGGGGACGGTTTAGGGTCCAGGTTAGGGTACGGCAACGCTTTAGGGGGAGCGTACGTGTGAGGGCGCGGGTTAGTGTTAGCGTACGGGTTAGGATTAGGGGACGGGTGAGTGTCTGGCTTCGGGGAAGCGTTAGGGTTAGGGTTCGGGCTAGGGTTAGGGTTAGGGGACGGGGACGGTTTAGGGTCCAGGTGAGGGTATGGCAACGCTTTAGGGGGGCGAACGTGTGAGGCCGCGGGTTAGTGTTAGCGTACGGGTTAGGATTAGGGGACGGGTGAGGGTCAGGCTTCGGGGAAGGGTTAGGGTTAGGGTTCGGGCTAGGGTTAAGGTTAGGGGACGGGGACGGTTTAGGGTCCAGGTGAGGGCACGGCAATGCTTCAGGGGGAGCGTACGTGTGAGGGCGCGGGTTAGTGTTAGCGTACGGGTTAGGATTAGGGGACGGGTGAGGGTCAGGCTTCGGGGAAGTGTTAGGTTTAGGGTTCGGGCTAGGGTTATGGTTAGGGGACGGGGACGGTTTAGGGTCCAGGTGAGGGTACGGCAACGCTTTAGGGGGAGCGTACGTGTGAGGGCGCGTGTTAGTGTTAGCCTTCGGGATAGGATTAGGGGACGTGTGAGGGTCAGGCTTCGGGGAAGCGTTAGGGTTAGGGTTCGGGCTAGGGTTAGGGTTAGGGGACGGGGACGGTTTAGGGTCCAGGTGAGGGTACGGCAACGCTTTAGGGGGAGCGTACGTGTGAGGGCGCGGGTTAGTGTTAGCATGCGGGTTAGGATTAGGGTCCGAGTGAGGGTCAGGCTTCGGGGAAGGGTTAGGGTTAGGGTTCGGGATAGGGTTAGGGTTAGGGGATGGGGACGGTTTAGGGTCCAGTTGAGGGTCCGGCAACGCTTTACGGGGAGCGTACGTGTGAGGGCGCGGGTTAGTGTTAGCGTACGGGTTAGGATTAGGGGACGGGTGAGGGTCAGGCTTCGGGGAAGGGTTAGGGTTACGGTTCGGTCTAGGGTTAGGGTTGGGGGACGGGGACGGTTTATGGTCCAGGTGAGGGTATGGCAACGCTTTAGGGGGAGCGTACGTTGAGGGCGCGGGTAAGTGTTAGCGTACGGGATAGGATTAGGGGACGGGTGAGGGTCAGGCTTCGGGGAAGGGTTAGGGTTAGGGTTCGGGCTAGGGTTAGGTTTAGGGAACGGGGACGGTTTAGGGTCCAGGTGAGGGTACGGCAACGCTTTAGGGGGAGCGTACGTGTGAGGGCGCAGGTTAGTGTTAGCGTACGGGTTAGGATTAGGGGACGGGTGAGCGTCAGGCTTCGGGGAAGGGTTAGGTTTAGGGTTCGGCCTAGGTTTAGGGTTAGGGGACGGGTACGGTTTAGGGTCCAGGTGAGGTTACGGCAACGCTTTAGGGGGAGCGTACGTGTGAGGGCGTGGGTTAGTGTTAGCGTACGGGTGAGGATTAAGGGACGGGTGAGGGTCAGGCTTCGGGGAAGGGTTAGGGTTAGGGTTCTGTCTAGGGTTAGGGTTAGGGGACGGGGACGGTTTAGGGTCCAGGTGAGGGTACGGCAACGCTTTAGGGGGAACGTACGTGTGAGGGTGCGGGTTAGTGTTAGCGTACGGGTTAGGATTAGGGGACGGGTGAGGGTCAGGCTTCGGGGAAGGGTTAGGGTTAGGGTTCGGGCTAGGGTTAGGGTTAGGGGACGGGGACGGTTTTGGGTCCAGGTGAGGGTACTGCAACGCTTTAGGGGGAGCGTACGTGTGAGGGCGCGGGTTAGTGTTAGTGTACGGTTTAGGATTAGGGGACGGGTGAGGGTCAGGCTTCGGGGAAGGGTTAGGGTTAGGGTTCGGGCTAGGGTTAGGGTTAGGGGACGGGGACGGTTTAGGGTCCAGGTGAGGGTACTGCAACGCTTTAGGCGGAGCGTACGTGTGAGGGCGAGGGTTAGTGTTAGCCTACGGGTTAGGATTAGGGGACGGGTGAGGGTCAGGCTTCGGGGAAGGGTTAGGGTTAGGGTTCGGGCTAGGGTTAGGGTTAGGGGATGGGGACGGTTTAAGGTCCAGGTGAGGGTACGGCAACGCTTTAGGGGGAGCGTACGTGTGAGGGCATGAGTTAGTGTTAGCCTACGGGTTAGGATTAGGGGACGGGTGAGGGTCAGGCTTCGGGGAAGGGTTAGGGTTAGGGTTCGGGCTAGGGTAAGGGATAGGGGACGGGGACGGTTTAGGGTTCAGGTGAGGGTACGGCAACGCTTTAGGGGGAGCGTACGTGTGAGGGCGCGGGTAAGTGTTAGCGTACGGTTTAGGATTAGGGGACGGGTGAGAGTCAGGCTTCGGGGAAGGGTTAGGGTTAGGGTTCGGGCTAGGTTTAGGGTTAGGGGACGGGGACGGTTTAGGGTCCAGGTGAGGGTACGGCAACGCTTTAGGGGGAGCGTACGTGTGAGGGCGCGGGTTAGTGTTAGCGTACGGGTTAGGATTAGGGGACGTGTGAGGGTCAGGCTTCGGGGAAGGGTTAGGGTTAGGGTTCGGGCTAGGGTTAGGGTTTGGGGACGGGGACGGTTTAGGGTCCAGGTGAGGGTACGGCAACGCTTTAGGGGGGACGTACGTGTGAGGGCGCGGGTTAGTGTTAGCGTACGGGTTAGGATTAGGGGACGGGTGAGGGTCAGGCTTCGGGGAAGGTTTAGGGTTAGGATTCGGGCTAGGGTTAGGTTTAGGGGACGGGGACGGTTTAGGGTCCAGGTGAGGGTACGGCAACGCTTTAGAGGGAGCGTACGTGTGAGGGCGCGGGTTAGTGTTAGCGTACGGGTTAGGATTAGGGGACGGGTGAGGGTCAGGCTTCGGGGAAGTGTTAGGGTTCGGGCTAGGGTTAAGGTTAGGGGACGGGGACGGTTTAGGGTCCAGGTTAGGGTACGGCAATGCTTTACGGGGAGCGTACGTGTGAGGGCGCGGGTTAGTGTTAGCGTACAGGATAGGATTAGGGGACGGGTGAGGGTCAGGCTTCGGGGAAGGGTTAGGGTTAGGGTTCGGGCTAGGGTTAGTGTTAGGGGACGGGGACGGTTTAGGGTCCATCTGAGGGTACGGCAACGCTTTAGGGGGAGCGTACGTGTGAGGGCGCGGGTTAGTGTTAGCGTACGGGTTAGGATTAGGGGACGGGTGAGGGTCAGGCTTCGGGGAAGGGTTAGGGTTAGGGTTCGGGCTAGGGTTAGGGTTAGGGGACGGGGACGGTTTAGGGTCCAGGTGAGGTTACGGCAACGCTTTTGGGGGGACGTACGTGTGAGGGCACGGGTTAGTGATAGCGTACGGGTTAGGATTAGGGGACGGGTGAAGGTCAGGCTTCGGGGAAGGGTTAGGGTTAGGGTTCGGGCTAGTGTTAGGGTTAGGGGACGGGGACGGTTTAGGGTCCAGGTTAGGGTACGGCAACGCTTTAGGGGGAGCGTACGTGTGAGGGCGCGGGTTAATGTTAGCGTACGGGTTAGGATTAGGGGACGGGTGAGGGTCAGGCTTCGGGGAAGGTTTAGGGTTAGGGTTCGGGTTAGGGTTAGAGGACGGGGACGGGTAAGGTTTAGGGTCCAGGTGAGGGTACGGCAACGCTTTAGGGGGAGCGTACGTGTGAGGGCGCGGGTTAGTGTTAGTGTACAGGTTAGGATTAGGGGACGGGTGAGGGTCAGGCTTCGGGGAAGGGTTAGGGTTAGGGTTCGGGCTAGGGTTAGGGTTAGGGGACGGGGACGGTTTAGGGTCCAGGTGAGGGTATGGCAACGCTTTAGGGGGGCGAACGTGTGAGGGCGCGGGTTAGTGTTAGCGTACGGGTTAGGATTAGGGGACGGGTGAGGGTCAGGCTTCGGGGAAGGGTTAGGGTTAGGGTTCGGGCTAGGGTTAAGGTTAGGGGACGGGGACGGTTTAGGGTCCAGGTGAGGGTACGGCAATGCTTTAGGGGGAGCGTACGTGTGAGGGCGTGGGTTAGTGTTAGCGTACGGGTTAGGATTAGGGGACGGGTGAGGGTCAGGCTTCGGGGAAGGGTTAGGGTTAGGGTTCGGGCTAGGGTTAGGGTTAGGGGACTGGGACGGTTTAGGGTCCAGGTGAGGGTACGGCAACGCTTTAGGGGGAGCGTACGTGTGAGGGCGCGGGTTAGTGTTAGCCTACGGGATAGGATTAGGGGACGGGTGAGGGTCAGGCTTCGAGGAAGTGTTAGGGTTAGGGTTCGGGCTAGGGTTAGGGTTATGGGACGGGGACGGTTTAGGGTCCAGGTGAGGGTACGGCAACGCTTTAGGGGGAGCGTACGTGTGAGGGCGCGGGTTATTGTTAGCGTACGGGTTAGGATTAGGGGCCGGGTGAGGGTCAGGCTTCGGGGAAGGGTTAGGTTTAGGGTTCGGGCTAGGGTTAGGGTTAGGGGACGGGGACGGTTTAGGGTCCAGGTGAGGGTACGGCAACGCTTTAGGGGGAGCGTGCGTGTGAGGGCGCGGGTTAGTGTTAGCGTACGGGTTAGGATTAGGGCACGGGTGAGGTTCAGGCTTCGGGGAAGGGTTAGGGTTAGGGTTCAGCTAGGGTTAGGGTTAGGGGACAGGGACGGTTTAGGGTCCAGGTGAGGGTACGGCAACGCTTTAGGGGGAGCGTACGTGTGAGGGCGCGGGTTAGTGTTAGCGTACGGGTTAGGATTAGGGGACGGGTGAGGGTCAGGCTTCGAGGAAGCGTTAGGGTTAGGGTTCGGGCTAGGGTTAGGGTTAGGGGACGGGGACGGTATAGGGTCCAGGTGAGGGTACGGCAACGCTTTAGGGGGAGCGTACGTGTGAGGGCGCGGGTTAGTGTTAGCCTACGGGATAGGATTAGGGGACGGGTGAGGGTCAGGCTTCGGGGAAGTGTTAGGGTTAGGGTTCGGGCTAGGGTTAGGATTAGGGTTAGGGGACGGGGACGGTTTAGGGTCCTGGTTAGGGTACGGCAACGCTTTAGGGGGAGCGTACGTGTGAGGGCGCGGGTTAGTGTTAGCGTACGGGTTAGGATTAGGGGACGGGTGAGGGTCAGGCTTCGGGGAAGGGTTAGGGTTAGGGTTCGGCCTAGGGTCAGGGTTAGGGGACGGGTAAGGTTTAGGGTCCAGGTGAGGGTACGGCAACGCTTTAGGGGGAGCGTACGTGTGAGGGCGCGGGTTAGTGTTAGCGTACAGGTTAGGATTAGGGGACGGGTGAGGGTCAGGCTTCGGGGAAGGGTTAGGGTTAGGGTTCGGGCTAGGGTTAGGGTTAGGGGACGGGGACGGTTTAGGGTCCAGGTGAGGGTACGGCAACGCTTTAGGGGGAGCGTACGTGTGAGGGCGCGGGTTAGTGTTAGCGTACGGGTTAGGATTAGGGGACGGGTGAGGGTCAGGCTTCGGGGAAGGGTTAGGGTTAGGGTTCGGGCTAGGGTTAGGGTTAGGGGATGGGGACGGTTTAGGGTCCAGGTGAGGGTACGGCAACGCTGTAGGCGCAGCGTGCGTGTGAGGGCGCGGGTTAGTGTTAGCGTACGGGTTAGGATTAGGGGACGGGTGAGGGTCAGGCTTCGGGGAAGGGTTAGGGTTAGGGTTCGGGCTAGGGTTAGGGGACGGGGACGGTTTAGGGTCCAGGTGAGGGTACGGCAACGCTTTAGGGGGAGCGTGCGTGTGAGGGCGCAGGTTACTGTTAGCGTACGGGTTAGGATTAGGGGACGGGTGAGGGTCAGGCTTCGGGGAAGGGTTAGGGTTAGGGTTCGGGCTAGGGTTAGGGTTAGGGGACGGGGACGGTTTAGGGTCCAGGTGAGGGTACGGCAACGCTTTAGGGGGATCGTGCATGTGAGGGCGCGGGATAGTGTTAGCGTACGGGTTAGGATTAGGGGACGGGTGAGGGTCAGGCTTCGGGGAAGGGTTACGGTTAGGGTTCGGGCTAGGGTTAGGGTTAGGGGACGGGGACGGTTTAGGGTCCAGGTGAGGGTACGACAGCACTTTAGGGGGAGCGTGCGTGTGAGGGCGCGGGTTAGTGTTAGCGTACGGGTTAGGATTAGGGGACCGGTGAGGGTCAGGCTTCGGGGAAGTTTTAGGGTTAGGGTTTGGGCTAGGGTTAGGGTTAGGGGACGGGGACGGTTTAGGGTCCAGGTGAGGGTACGACAACGCTTTAGGGGGAGCGTACATGTGAGGGCGCGGGTTAGTGTTACCATACGGGTTAGGATTAGGGGACGGGTGAGGGTCAGGCTTCGGGGAAGGGTTAGGGTTAGGGTTCGGGCTAGGGTTAGGGTTAGGGGACGGGGACGGTTTAGGGTCCAGGTGAGGGTATGACAACGTTTTAGGGGGAGCTTACGTGCGAGGGTTAGTGTTAGCGTACGGGTTAGGATTAGGTGACGGGTGAGGGTCAGGCCTCGTGGAAGGGTTAGGGTTAGGGATCGGGCTATGGTTAGGGATAGGGGACGGGGACGGTTTAGGCTCCAGGTGAGGGTACGACAACGCTTTAGGGGGAGCGTACGTGCGAGGGTGTGGGTTAGTGTTAGCGTACGGGTTAGGATTAGGGGACGGGTGAGGGTCAGGCTTCGGGGAACGGTTAGGGTTAGGGTTCGGGCTAGGGTTAGGGTTAGGGGACGGGGAGAGTTTAGGGTCCAGGTGAGGGTACGACAACGCTTTAGTGGGAGCGTACGTGCGAGGGCGCGGTTTAGTGTTAGCGTATGTGGTAGGATTAGGGGACGGGTGAGGGTCAGGCTTCGGGGAAGGGTTAGGGTTAGGGTTCGGGCTAGGGTTCGGGTTAAGGGACGGGGATGGTTTAGGGTCCAGGTGAGGGTAAGACAACGCTTTAGGGGGAGCGTACGTGCGAGGGCGTGGGTTAGTGTTAGCGTACGGGGTAGGATTAAGGGATGGGTGAGGGTCAGGCTTCGGGGAAGTGTTAGGGTTAGGGTTCGGGCTAGGGTTAGGGTTAGGGGACGGGGACGGTTTAGGGTCCAGGTGAGGGTACGGCAACGCTTTAGGGGGAGCGTACGTGTGAGGGCGCGGGTTAGTGTTAGCGTACGGGTTAGGATTAGGGGACGGGTGAGGGTCAGGCTTTGGGGAAGTGTTAGGGTTAGGGTTCGGGCTAGGGTTAGGGTTAGGGGACGGGGACGGTTTAGGGTCCAGGTGAGGGTACGGCAACGCTTTAGGGGGAGCGTACGTCTGAGGGAGCGGGTTAGTGTTAGCGTACGGGTTAGGATTAGGGGACGTGTGAGGGTCAGGCCTCGGGGAAGTGTTAGGGTTAGGGTTCGCGGGAGGGTTAGGGTTAGGGGACGGGGATGGTTTAGGGTCCAGGTGAGGGTACGGCAACGCTTTAGGGGGAGCATACGTGCGAGGGCGGGGATTAGTGTTAGCGTACGGGTTAGGATTAGGGGACGGGTGAGGGTCAGGCCTCGGGGAACGGTTAGGGTTAGGGTTCGGGCTAGGGTTAGGGTTAGGGGACGGGGACGGTTTAGGCTCCAGGTGAGGGTACGACAGCGCTTTACGGGGAGCGTACGTGTGAGGGCGCGGGTTAGTGTTAGCGTACGGGTTAGGATTTTGGGACGGGTGAGTGTCAGGCTTCGGGGAAGGGTTAGTGTTAGGGTTCGGGCTAGGGTTAGGGTTAGGGGACGGGGACGGTTTAGGGTCCAGGTGAGGGTATGACAAGGCTTTAGGGGGAGAGTACGTGTGAGGGCGCGGGTTAGTGTTAGCCTACGGGTTAGGATTAGGGGACGGGTGAGGGTCAGGCTTCGGGGAAGAGTGAGGGTTAGGGTTCGGTCTAGGGTTAGGGTTAGGGGACGGGGACGGTTTAGGGTCTAGGTGAGGGTACGACAACGCTTTAGGGGGAGCGTACGTGTGAGGGCGCGGGTTAGTGTTAGCGTATGGGTTAGTTTTAGGGGACGGGTGAGGGTCAGGCTTCGGGGAAGGGTTAGGGTTAGGGTTTGGGCTAGGGTTAGGGTTAGGGGACGGGGACGGTTTAGGGTCCAGGTGAGGGTACGACAACGCTAGGGGAAGCGTACGTGTGAGCGCGCTGGTTAGTGTTAGCGTACGGGTTAGGATTAGGGGACGGGTGAGTGTCAGGCTTCGGGGAAGGGTTAGAGTTAGGGTTCGGGCTAGGGTTAGGGTTAGCGGACGGGGACGGTTTAGGGTCCAGGTAAGGGTACGACAACGCTTTATGGGGAGCGTACGTGCGAGGGCGCAGGTTAGTGTTAGCGTATGGGTTAGGATTAGGGGACGGGTGAGGTTCAGGCCTCGGGGAAGCGTTAGGGTTAGGGTTCGGGTTAGGGTTAGGGGACGGGGACGGTTTAGGGTCCAGGTGAGGGTACGGCAACGCTTTAGGGGGAGCGTACGTTCGAGGGCGCGGGTTAGTGTTAGCGTACGGGTTAGGATTAGGGGACGGGTGAGGGTCAGGCTTCGGTGAAGGGTTAGGGTTAGGGTTCGGGCTAGGGTTAGCGTTAAGGGACGGGGACGGTTTAGGGTCCAGGTGAGGGTACGGCAACGCTTTAGGGGGAGAGTACGTGTGAGGGCGCGGGTTAGTGTAAGCGTACGGGTTAGGATTTTGGGACGGGTGAAGGTCAGGCTTCGGGGAAGTGTTAGTGTTAGGGTTCGGGCTAGGGTTAGGGTTAGGGGACGGGGACGGTTTAGGGTCCAGGTGAGGGTACGGCAACGCTTTAGGGGGAGCGTACGTCTGAGGGCGTGGGTTAGTGTTAGCCTACCGGTTAGGATTAGGGGACGGGTGAGGGTCAGGCTTCGGGGAAGGGTTAGGGTTAGGATTCGGGCTAGGGTTAGGGTTGGGGACGGGGACGGTTTAGAGTCCAGGTGAGGGTATGGCAACGCTTTAGGGGGAGCGTACGTGTGAGGGCGCGGGTTAGTGTTAGCGTATGGGTTAGGATTAGGGGACGGGTGAGGGTCAGGCTTCGGGGAAGGGTTAGGGTTAGGGTTCGGGCTAGGGTTAGGGTTAGGGGACGGGGACGGTTTAGGGTCCAGGTGAGGGTACGGCAACGCTTTAGGGGGAGCGTACGTGTGAGGGCGCGGGTTAGTGTTAGCGTACGGGTTAGGATTAGGGAACGGGTGAGTGTCAGGCTTCGGGGAAGGGTTAGGGTTAGGGTTCGGGCTAGGGTTAGGGTTAGGGGACGGGGACGGTTTAGGGTCCAGGTGAGGGTACGGCAACGCTTTAGGGGGAGCGTACGTCTGAAGGAGCGGGATAGTGTTAGCGTACGGGTTAGGATTAGGGGACGGGTGAGGGTCAGGCCTCGGGGAAGTGTTAGGGTTAGGGTTCGCGGGAGGGTTAGGGTTAGGGGACGGGGATGGTTTAGGGTCCAGGTGAGGGTACGGCAACGCGTTAGGGGGAGCATACGTGCGAGGGCGCGGATTAGTGTTAGCGTACGGGTTAGGATTAGGGGACAGGTGAGGGTCAGGCCTCGGGGAACGGTTAGGGTTAGGGTTCGGGCTAGGGTTAGGGTTAGGGGACGGGGACGGTTTAGGGTCCAGGTGAGGGTACGACAACGCTTTATGGGGAGCGTACGTGCGAGGGCGTGGGTTAGTGTTAGCGTACGGGTTAGGATTAGGGGAAGGGTGAGGGTCAGGCTTCGGGGAAGGGTTAGGGTTAGTGTTCGGGCTAGGGTTAGGGTTAGGGGATGGGGACGGTTTAGGGTCCAGGTGAGAGTACGACAACGCTTTAGGGGGAGCGTACGTGTGAGGGCGCGGGTTAGTGTTAGCGTATGGGTTAGGATTAGGGGACGGGTGAGGGTCAGGCTTCGGGGAAGGGTTAGGGTTAGGGTTTGGGCTAGGGTTAGGGTTAGGGGACGGGGACGGTTTAGGGTCCAGGTGAGGGTACGGCAACGCTTTAGGGGGAGCGTACATGTGAGGGCGCGGGTTAGTGTTAGCGTACGTGTTAGGATTAGGGGACGGGTGAGGGTCAGGCTTCGGGGAAGCGTTAGGGTTAGGGTTCGGGCTAGGGTTAGGGTTAGGGGACGGGGACGGTTTAGGGTCCAGGTGAGGGTACGGCATCGCTTTAGGGGGAGCGTACGTGTGAGGGCGCGGGTTAGTGTTAGCGTACAGGTTTGGATTAGCGGACGGGTGAGGGTCAGGCTTCGGGGAAGGGTTAGGGTTAGGGTTCGGGCTAGGGTTAGGGTTAGGGGACTGGGAAGGTTTAGGGTCTAGGTGAGGGTACGGCAACGCTTTAGGGGGAGCGTAAGTGTGAGAGCGCGGGTTAGTGTTAGCGTACGGGTTAGGATTAGGGGACGGGTGAGGGTCAGGCTTCGGGGAAGGGTTAGGGTTAGGGTTCGGGTTAGGGTTAGGATTAGGGGACGGGGACAGTTTAGGGTCCAGGTGAGGGTACGGCAAGGCTTTAGGGGGAGCGTAAGTCTGAGGGAGCGGGTTAGTGTTAGCGTACGGGTTAGGATTAGGGGACGGGTGAGGGTCAGGCTTCGGGGAAGGGTTAGGGTTAGGGTTCGGGCTAGGGTTAGGGTTAGGGGACGGGGACGGTTTAGGGTCCAGGTGAGGGTACGACAACGCTTTAGGGGGAGCGTACATGTGAGGGCGCGGGTTAGTGTTAGCCTATGGGTTAGGATTATGGGACGGGTGAGGGTCAGGCTTTGGGGAAGGGTTAGGGTTAGGGGACGGGGACGGTTCAGGGTCCACGTGAGGGTACGACAACGCTTTAGGGGGAGCGTACGTGCGAGGGCGTGGGTTAGTGTTAGCGTACGGGTTAGGATTAGGGGACGGGTGAGGGTCAGGATCGGGGAAGGGTTAGGGTTAGGGTTCGGGCTAGGGTTAGGGTTAGGGGACGGGGACGGTTTAGGGTCCAGGTGAGTGTACGACAACGCTTTACGGGGAGCGTACGTGTGAGGGCGCGGGTTAGTGTTAGCGTACGGGTTAGGATTTTGGGACGGGTGAGGGTCAGGCTTCGGGGAAGGGTTAGTGTTAGGGTTCGGGCTAGGGTTACGCTTAGGGTACGGGGACGGTTTATGGTCCAGGTGAGGGTACGGCAACGCTTTAGGGGGAGCGTACGTCTGAGGGAGTGGGTTAGAGTTAGCGTACGGGTTAGGATTAGGGGACGGGTGAGGGTCATGCTTCGGGAAAGGGTTAGGGTTAGGGTTCGGGCTAGGCTTAGGGTTAGGGGACGGGGACGGTTCAGGGTCCACGTGAGGGTACGACAACGCTTTAGGGGGAGCGTACGTGCGAGGGCGTGGGTTAGTGTTAGCATACGGGTTAGGATTAGGGAACGGGTGAGGGTCAGGCCTCGGGGAAGTGTTAGGGCTAGGGTTCGCGGGAGGGTTAGGGTTAGGGGACGGGGATGGTTTAGGGTCCAGGTGAGGGTACGGCAACGCGTTAGGGGGAGCATACGTGCGAGGGCGCGGATTAGTGTTAGCGTACGGGTTAGGATTAGGGGACAGGTGAGGGTCAGGCCTCGGGGAACGGTTAGGGTTAGGGTTCGGGCTAGGGTTAGGGTTAGGGGACGGGGACGGTTTAGGGTCCAGGTGAGGGTACGACAGCGCTTTACAGGGAGCGTACTTGTGAGGGCGCGGGTTAGTGTTAGCGTACGGGTTAGGATTTTGGGACGGGTGAGGGTCAGGCTTCGGGGAAGGGTTAGTGTTAGGGTTCGGGCTAGGGTTAGGGTTAGGGGACGGGGACGGTTTAGGGTCCAGGTGAGGGTACGACAACGCTTTAGGGGGAGAGTACGTGTGAGGGCGCGGGTTAGTGTTAGCCTACGGGTTAGGATTAGGGGACGGGTGAGGGTCAGGCTTCGGGGAAGAGTGAGGGTTAGGGTTCGGTCTAGGGTTAGGGTTAGGGGACGGGGACGGTTTACGGTCTAGGTGAGGGTACGACAACGCTTTAGGGGGAGCGTACGTGCGAGGGCGTGGGTTAGTGTTAGCGTACGGGTTAGGATTAGGGGACGGGTGAGGGTCAGGCTTCGGGGAAGGGTTAGGGTTAGGGTTCTGGCTAGGGTTAGGGTTAGGGGACGGGGACGGTTTAGGGTCCAGGTGAGGGTACGACAACGCTTTAGGGGGAGCGTACGTGTGAGGGCGCGGGTTAGTGTTAGCGTATGGGTTAGTTTTAGGGGACGGGTGAGGGTCAGGCTTCGGGGAAGGGTTAGGGTTAGGGTTTGGGCTAGGGTTAGGGTTAGGGGACGGGGACGGTTTAGGGTCCAGGTGAGGGTACGACAGAGCTAGGGGAAGCGTACGTGTGAGCGCGCTGGTTAGTGTTAGCGTACGGGTTAGGATTAGGGGACGGGTGAGTGTCAGGCTTCGGGGAAGGGTTAGAGTTAGGGTTCGGGCTAGGGTTAGGATTAGCGGACGGGGACGGTTTAGGGTCCAGGTGAGGGTACGACAACGCTTTATGGGGAGCGTAAGTGCGAGGGCGCAGGTTAGTGTTAGCGTACGGGTTAGGATTAGGGGACGGGTGAGGTTCAGGCCTCGGGGAAGCGTTAGGGTTAGGGTTCGGGTTAGGTTTATAGGACGGGGACGGTTTAGGGTCCAGGTGAGGGTACGGCAACGCTTTAGGGGGAGCGTACGTCTGAGGGAGTGGGTTAGTGTTAGCGTACGGGTTAGGATTAGGGGACGGGTGAGGGTCATGCTTCGGGGAAGGGTTAGGTTTAGGGTTCGGGCTAGGCTTAGGGTTAGGGGACGGGGACGGTTCAGGGTCCAGGTGAGGGTACGACAACGCTTTAGGGGGAGCGTACGTGTGAGGGCGTGGGTTAGTGTTAGCCTACGGGTTAGGATTAGGGGACGGGTGAGGGTCAGTCTTCGGGGAAGGGTGAGGGTTAGGGTTCGGTCTAGGGTTAGGGTTAGGGGACGGGGACGGTTTAGGGTCCAGGTGAGGGTACGACAACGCTTTATGGGGAGGGTACGTGCGAGGGCGTGGGTTAGTGTTAGCGTACGGGTTAGGATTAGGGGAAGGGTGAGGGTCAGGCTTCGGGGAAGGGTTAGGGTTAGGGTTCGGGCTAGGGTTAGGGTTAGGGGATGGGGACGGTTTAGGGTCCAGGTGAGAGTGCGACAACGCTTTAGGGGGAGCGTACGTGTGAGGGCGCGGGTTAGTGTTAGCGTATGGGTTAGGATTAGGGGACGGGTGAGGGTCAGGCTTCGGGGAAGGGTTAGGGTTAGGGTTTGGGCTAGGGTTAGGGTTAGGGGACGGGGACGGTTTAGGGTCCAGGTGAGGGTACGACAACGCTAGGGGGAGCGTACGTGTGAGCGCGCTGGTTAGTGTTGGGCGTACGGGTTAGGATTAGGGGACGGGTGAGTGTCAGGCTTCGGGGAAGGGTTAGAGTTAGGGTTCGGGCTAGGGTTAGGGTTAGGGGACGGGGACGGTTTAGGGTCCAGGTGAGGGTACGGCAACGCTTTAGGGGAGCGTACGTGTGAGGGCGTGGGTTAGTGTTAGCGTACGGGTTAACATTAGGGGACGGGTGAGGGTCAGGCTTCGGGGAAGGGTTAGGGTTAGGGTTCGGGCTAGGGTTAGGGTTAGGGGACGGGAACGGTTTAGGGTCCAGGTGAGGGTACGGCAACGCTTTAGGGGGAGCGTACATGTGAGGGCGCGGGTTAGTGTTAGCGTACGTGTTAGGATTAGGGGACGGGTGAGGGTCAGGCTTCGGGGAAGCGTTAGGGTTAGGGTTCGGGCTAGGGTTAGGGTTAGGGGACGGGGACGGTTTAGGGTTCAGGTGAGGGTACGGCATCGCTTTAGGGGGAGCGTACGTGTGAGGGCGCGGGTTAGTGTTAGCGTACAGGTTTGGATTAGCGGACGGGTGAGGGTCAGGCTTCGGGGAAGGGTTAGGGTTAGGGTTCGGGCTAGGGTTAGGGTTAGGGGACTGGGAAGGTTTAGGGTCTAGGTGAGGGTACGGCAACGCTTTAGGGGGAGCGTAAGTGTGAGAGCGCGGGTTAGTGTTAGCGTACGGGTTAGGATTAGGGGACGGGTGAGGGTCAGGCTTCGGGGAAGGGTTAGGGTTAGGGTTCGGGTTAGGGTTAGGATTAGGGGACGGGGACAGTTTAGGGTCCAGGTGAGGGTACGGCAAGGCTTTAGGGGGAGCGTAAGTCTGAGGGAGCGGGTTAGTGTTAGCGTACGGGTTAGGATTAGGGGACGGGTGAGGGTCAGGCTTCGGGGAAGGGTTAGGGTTAGGGTTTGGGCTAGGGTTAGGGTTAGGGGACGGGGACGGTTTAGGGTCCAGGTGAGGGTACGACAACGCTAGGGGAAGCGTACGTGTGAGCGCGCTGGTTAGTGTTAGCGTACGGGTTAGGATTAGGGGACGGGTGAGTGTCAGGCTTCGGGGAAGGGTTAGAGTTAGGGTTCGGGCTAGGGTTAGGGTTAGCGGACGGGGACGGTTTAGGGTCCAGGTAAGGGTACGACAACGCTTTATGGGGAGCGTACGTGCGAGGGCGCAGGTTAGTGTTAGCGTATGGGTTAGGATTAGGGGACGGGTGAGGTTCAGGCCTCGGGGAAGCGTTAGGGTTAGGGTTCGGGTTAGGGTTAGGGGACGGGGACGGTTTAGGGTCCAGGTGAGGGTACGGCAACGCTTTAGGGGGAGCGTACGTTCGAGGGCGCGGGTTAGTGTTAGCGTACGGGTTAGGATTAGGGGACGGGTGAGGGTCAGGCTTCGGGGAAGGGTTAGGGTTAGGGTTCGGGCTAGGGTTAGCGTTAAGGGACGGGGACGGTTTAGGGTCCAGGTGAGGGTACGGCAACGCTTTAGGGGGAGAGTACGTGTGAGGGCGCGGGTTAGTGTAAGCGTACGGGTTAGGATTTTGGGACGGGTGAAGGTCAGGCTTCGGGGAAGTGTTAGTGTTAGGGTTCGGGCTAGGGTTAGGGTTAGGGGACGGGGACGGTTTAGGGTCCAGGTGAGGGTACGGCAACGCTTTAGGGGGAGCGTACGTCTGAGGGAGTGGGTTAGTGTTAGCGTACGGGTTAGGATTAGGGGACGGGTGAGGGTCATGCTTCGGGGAAGGGTTAGGTTTAGGGTTCGGGCTAGGCTTAGGGTTAGGGGACGGGGACGGTTCAGGGTCCAGGTGAGGGTACGACAACGCTTTAGGGGGAGCGTACGTGTGAGGGCGTGGGTTAGTGTTAGCCTACGGGTTAGGATTAGGGGACGGGTGAGGGTCAGTCTTCGGGGAAGGGTGAGGCTTAGGGTTCGGTCTAGGGTTAGGGTTAGGGGACGGGGACGATTTAGGGTCCAGGTGAGGGTACGACAACGCTTTATGTGCAGCGTACGTGCGAGGGCGTGAGTTAGTGTTAGCGTACGGGTTAGGATTAGGGGACGGGTGAGGGTCAGGCTTCGGAGAAGGGTTAGGGTTAGGGTTCGGGCTAGGGTTAGGGTTAGGGGATGGGGACGGTTTAGGGTCCAGGTGAGAGTACGACAACGCTTTAGGGGGAGCGTACATGTGAGGGCGCGGGTTAGTGTTAGCGTATGGGTTAGGATTAGGGGACGGGTGAGGGTCAGGCTTCGGGGAAGGGTTAGGGTTAGGGTTTGGGCTAGGGTTAGGGTTAGGGGACGGGGACGGTTTAGGGTCCAGGTGAGGGTACGACAACGCTAGGGGGAGCGTACGTGTGAGTGTGCTGGTTAGTGTTGGGCGTACGGGTTAGGATTAGGGGACGGGTGAGTGTCAGGCTTCGGGGAAGGGTTAGAGTTAGGGTTCGGGCTAGGGTTAGGGTTAGGGGACGGGGACGGTTTAGGGTCCAGGTGAGGGTACGGCAACGCTTTAGGGGAGCGTACGTGTGAGGGCGTGGGTTAGTGTTAGCGTACGGGTTAGCATTAGGGGACGGGTGAGGGTCAGGCTTCGGGGAAGGGTTAGGGTTAGGGTTCGGGCTAGGGTTAGGGTTGGGGACGGGGACGGTTTAGAGTCCAGGTGAGGGTATGGCAACGCTTTAGGGGGAGCGTACGTGTGAGGGCGCGGGTTAGTGTTAGCGTATGGGTTAGGATTAGGGGACGGGTGAGGGTCAGGCTTCGGGGAAGGGTTAGGGTTAGGGTTGGGGCTAGGGTTAGGGTTAGGGGACGGGGACGGTTTAGGGTCCAGGTGAGGGTACGGCAACGCTTTAGGGGGAGCGTACGTGTGAGGGCGCGGGTTAGTGTTAGCGTACGGGTTAGGATTAGGGGACGGGTGAGTGTCAGGCTTCGGGGAAGGGTTAGGGTTAGGGTTCGGGCTAGGGTTAGGGTTAGGGGACGGGGACGGTTTAGGGTCCAGGTGAGGGTACGGCAACGCTTTAGGGGGAGCGTACGTCTGAGGGAGCGGGATAGTGTTAGCGTACGGGTTAGGATTAGGGGACGGGTGAGGGTCAGGCCTCGGGGAAGTGTTAGGGTTAGGGTTCGCGGGAGGGTTAGGGTTAGGGGACGGGGATGGTTTAGGGTCCAGGTGAGGGTACGGCAACGCGTTAGGGGGAGCATACGTGCGAGGGCGCGGATTAGTGTTAGCGTACGGGTTAGGATTAGGGGACAGGTGAGGGTCAGGCCTCGGGGAACGGTTAGGGTTAGGGTTCGGGCTAGGGTTAGGGTTAGGGGACGGGGACGGTTTAGGGTCCAGGTGAGGGTACGACAGCGCTTTACGGGGAGCGTACTTGTGAGGGCGTGGGTTAGTGTTAACGTACGGGTTAGGATTTTGGGACGGGTGAGGGTCAGGCTTCGGGGAAGGGTTAGTGTTAGGGTTCGGGCTAGGGTTAGGGTTAGTGGACGGGGACGGTTTAGGGTCCAGGTGAGGGTACGACAACGCTTTAGGGGGAGAGTACGTGTGAGGGCGCGGGTTAGTGTTAGCCTACGGGTTAGGATTAGGGGACGGGTGAGGGTCAGGCTTCGGGGAAGAGTGAGGGTTAGGGTTCGGTCTAGGGTTAGGGTTAGGGGACGGGGACGGTTTACGGTCTAGGTGAGGGTACGACAACGCTTTAGGGGGAGCGTACGTGCGAGGGCGTGGTTAGTGTTAGCGTACGGGTTAGGATTAGGGGACGGGTGAGGGTCAGGCTTCGGGGAAGGGTTAGGGTTAGGGTTCTGGCTAGGGTTAGGGTTAGGGGACGGGGACGGTTTAGGGTCCAGGTGAGGGTACGACAACGCTTTAGGGGGAGCGTACGTGTGAGGGCGCGGGTTAGTGTTAGCGTATGGGTTAGTTTTAGGGGACGGGTGAGGGTCAGGCTTCGGGGAAGGGTTAGGGTTAGGGTTTGGGCTAGGGTTAGGGTTAGGGGACGGGGACGGTTTAGGGTCCAGGTGAGGGTACGACAGCGCTAGGGGAAGCGTACGTGTGAGCGCGCTGGTTAGTGTTAGCGTACGGGTTAGGATTAGGGGACGGGTGAGTGTCAGGCTTCGGGAAAGGGTTAGAGTTAGGGTTCGGGCTAGGGTTAGGATTAGCGGACGGGGACGGTTTAGGGTCCAGGTGAGGGTACGACAACGCTTTATGGGGAGCGTAAGTGCGAGGACGCAGGTTAGTGTTAGCGTACGGGTTAGGATTAGGGGACGGTTGAGGTTCAGGCCTCGGGGAAGCGTTAGGGTTAGGGTTCGGGTTAGGTTTATAGGACGGGGACGGTTTAGGGTCCAGGTGAGGGTACGGCAACGCTTTAGGGGGAGCGTACGTCTGAGGGAGTGGGTTAGTGTTAGCGTACGGGTTAGGATTAGGGGACGGGTGAGGGTCATGCTTCGGGGAAGGGTTAGGGTTAGGGTTCGGGCTAGGCTTAGGGTTAGGGGACGGGGACGGTTCAGGGTCCAGGTGAGGGTACGACAACGCTTTAGGGGGAGCGTTCGTGTGAGGGCGTGGGTTAGTGTTAGCCTACGGGTTAGGATTAGGGGACGGGTGAGGGTCAGTCTTCGGGGAAGGGTGAGGGTTAGGGTTCGGTCTAGGGTTAGGGTTAGGGGACGGGGACGGTTTAGGGTCCAGGTGAGGGTACGACAACGCTTTATGGGGAGCGTACGTGCGAGGGCGTGGGTTAGTGTTAGCGTACGGGTTAGGATTAGGGGAAGGGTGAGGGTCAGGCTTCGGGGAAGGGTTAGGGTTAGGGTTCGGGCTAGGGTTAGGGTTAGGGGATGGGGACGGTTTAGGGTCCAGGTGAGAGTACGACAACGCTTTAGGGGGAGCGTACGTGTGAGGGCGCGGGTTAGTGTTAGCGTATGGGTTAGGATTAGGGGACGGGTGAGGGTCAGGCTTCGGGGAAGGGTTAGGGTTAGGGTTTGGGCTAGGGTTAGGGTTAGGGGACGGGGACGGTTTAGGGTCCAGGTGAGGGTACGGCAACGCTTTAGGGGGAGCGTACATGTGAGGGCGCGGGTTAGTGTTAGCCTACGTGTTAGGATTAGGGGACGGGTGAGGGTCAGGCTTCGGGGAAGCGTTAGGGTTAGGGTTCGGGCTAGGGTTAGGGTTAGGGGACGGGGACGGTTTAGGGTCCAGGTGAGGGTACGGCATCGCTTTAGGGGGAGCGTACGTGTGAGGGCGCGGGTTAGTGTTAGCGTACACGTTTGGATTAGCGGACGGGTGAGGGTCAGGCTTCGGGGAAGGGTTAGGGTTAGGGTTCGGGCTAGGGTTAGGGTTAGGGGACTGGGAAGGTTTAGGGTCTAGGTGAGGGTACGGCAACGCTTTAGGGGGAGCGTAAGTGTGAGAGCGCGGGTTAGTGTTAGTGTACGGGTTAGGATTAGGGGACGGGTGAGGGTCAGGCTTCGGGGAAGGGTTAGGGTTAGGGTTCGGGTTAGGGTTAGGATTAGGGGACGGGGACAGTTTAGGGTCCACGTGAGGGTACGGCAAGGCTTTAGGGGGAGCGTAAGTCTGAGGGAGCGGGTTAGTGTTAGCGTACGGGTTAGGATTAGGGGACGGGTGAGGGTCAGGCTTCGGGGAAGGGTTAGGGTTAGGGTTCGGGCTAGGGTTAGGGTTAGGGGACGGGGACGGTTTAGGGTCCAGGTGAGGGTACGACAACGCTTTAGGGGGAGCGTACATGTGAGGGCGCGGGTTAGTGTTAGCCTACGGGTTAGGATTATGGGACGGGTGAGTGTCAGGCTTTGGGGAAGGGTTAGGGTTAGGGGACGGGGACGGTTCAGGGTCCACGTGAGGGTACGACAACGCTTTAGGGGGAGCGTACGTGCGAGGGCGTGGGTTAGTGTTAGCGTACGGGTTAGGATTAGGGGACGGGTGAGGGTCAGGATCGGGGAAGGGTTAGGGTTAGGGTTCGGGCTAGGGTTAGGGTTAGGGGACGGGGACGGTTTAGGGTCCAGGTGAGGGTACGACAACGCTTTACGGGGAGCGTACGTGTGAGGGCGCGGGTTAGTGTTAGCGTACGGGTTAGGATTTTGGGACGGGTGAGGGTCAGGCTTCGGGGAAGGGTTAGTGTTAGGGTTCGGGCTAGGGTTACGCTTAGGGTACGGGGACGGTTTATGGTCCAGGTGAGGGTACGGCAACGCTTTAGGGGGAGCGTACGTCTGAGGGAGTGGGTTAGAGTTAGCGTACGGGTTAGGATTAGGGGACGGGTGAGGGTCATGCTTCGGGAAAGGGTTAGGGTTAGGGTTCGGGCTAGGCTTAGGGTTAGGGGACGGGGACGGTTCAGGGTCCACGTGAGGGTACGACAACGCTTTAGGGGGAGCGTACGTGCGAGGGCGTGGGTTAGTGTTAGCATACGGGTTAGGATTAGGGGACGGGTGAGGGTCAGGCCTCGGGGAAGTGTTAGGGTTAGGGTTCGCGGGAGGGTTAGGGTTAGGGGACGGGGATGGTTTAGGGTCCAGGTGAGGGTACGGCAACGCGTTAGGGGGAGCATACGTGCGAGGGCGCGGATTAGTGTTAGCGTACGGGTTAGGATTAGGGGACAGGTGAGGGTCAGGCCTCGGGGAACGGTTAGGGTTAGGGTTCGGGCTAGGGTTAGGGTTAGGGGACGGGGACGGTTTAGGGTCCAGGTGAGGGTAGGACAGCGCTTTACAGGGAGCGTACTTGTGAGGGCGCGGGTTAGTGTTAGCGTACGGGTTAGGATTTTGGGACGGGTGAGGGTCAGGCTTCGGGGAAGGGTTAGTGTTAGGGTTCGGGCTAGGGTTAGGGTTAGGGGACGGGGACGGTTTAGGGTCCAGGTGAGGGTACGACAACGCTTTAGGGGGAGAGTACGTGTGAGGGCGCGGGTTAGTGTTAGCCTACGGGTTAGGATTAGGGGACGGGTGAGGGTCAGGCTTCGGGGAAGAGTGAGGGTTAGGGTTCGGTCTAGGGTTAGGGTTAGGGGACGGGGACGGTTTACGGTCTAGGTGAGGGTACGACAACGCTTTAGGGGGAGCGTACGTGCGAGGGCGTGTGTTAGTGTTAGCGTACGGGTTAGGATTAGGGGACGGGTGAGGGTCAGGCTTCGGGGAAGGGTTAGGGTTAGGGTTCTGGCTAGGGTTAGGGTTAGGGGACGGGGACGGTTTAGGGTCCAGGTGAGGGTACGACAACGCTTTAGGGGGAGCGTACGTGTGAGGGCGCGGGTTAGTGTTAGCGTATGGGTTAGTTTTAGGGGACGGGTGAGGGTCAGGCTTCGGGGAAGGGTTAGGGTTAGGGTTTGGGCTAGGGTTAGGGTTAGGGGACGGGGACGGTTTAGGGTCCAGGTGAGGGTACGACAGCGCTAGGGGAAGCGTACGTGTGAGCGCGCTGGTTAGTGTTAGCGTACGGGTTAGGATTAGGGGACGGGTGAGTGTCAGGCTTCGGGGAAGGGTTAGAGTTAGGGTTCGGGCTAGGGTTAGGATTAGCGGACGGGGACGGTTTAGGGTCCAGGTGAGGGTACGACAACGCTTTATGGGGAGCGTAAGTGCGAGGGCGCAGGTTAGTGTTAGCGTACGGGTTAGGATTAGGGGACGGGTGAGGTTCAGGCCTCGGGGAAGCGTTAGGGTTAGGGTTCGGGTTAGGTTTATAGGACGGGGACGGTTTAGGGTCCAGGTGAGGGTACGGCAACGCTTTAGGGGGAGCGTACGTCTGAGGGAGTGGGTTAGTGTTAGCGTACGGGTTAGGATTAGGGGACGGGTGAGGGTCATGCTTCGGGGAAGGGTTAGGGTTAGGGTTCGGGCTAGGCTTAGGGTTAGGGGACGGGGACGGTTCAGGGTCCAGGTGAGGGTACGACAACGCTTTAGGGGGAGCGTACGTGCGAGGGCGTGGGTTAGTGTTAGCGTACGGGTTAGGATTAGGGGAAGGGTGAGGGTCAGGCTTCGGGGAAGGGTTAGGGTTAGGGTTCGGGCTAGGGTTAGGGTTAGGGGATGGGGACGGTTTAGGGTCCAGGTGAGAGTACGACAACGCTTTAGGGGGAGCGTACGTGTGAGGGCGCGGGTTGGTGTTAGCGTATGGGTTAGGATTAGGGGACGGGTGAGGGTCAGGCTTCGGGGAAGGGTTAGGGTTAGGGTTTGGGCTAGGGTTAGGGTTAGGGGACGGGGACGGTTTAGGGTCCAGGTGAGGGTACGACAACGCTAGGGGGAGCGTACGTGTGAGCGCGCTGGTTAGTGTTGGGCGTACGGGTTAGGATTAGGGGACGGGTGAGTGTCAGGCTTCGGGGAAGGGTTAGAGTTAGGGTTCGGGCTAGGGTTAGGGTTAGGGGACGGGGACGGTTTAGGGTCCAGGTGAGGGTACGGCAACGCTTTAGGGGAGCGTACGTGTGAGGGCGTGGGTTAGTGTTAGCGTACGGGTTAACATTAGGGGACGGGTGAGGGTCAGGCTTCGGGGAAGGGTTAGGGTTAGGGTTCGGGCTAGGGTTAGGGTTAGGGGACGGGGACGGTTTAGGGTCCAGGTGAGGGTACGGCAACGCTTTAGGGGGAGCGTACATGTGAGGGCGCGGGTTAGTGTTAGCGTACGTGTTAGGATTAGGGGACGGGTGAGGGTCAGGCTTCGGGGAAGCGTTAGGGTTAGGGTTCGGGCTAGGGTTAGGGTTAGGGGACGGGGACGGTTTAGGGTCCAGGTGAGGGTACGGCATCGCTTTAGGGGGAGCGTACGTGTGAGGGCGCGGGTTATTGTTAGCGTACAGGTTTGGATTAGCGGACGGGTGAGGGTCAGGCTTCGGGGAAGGGTTAGGGTTAGGGTTCGGGCTAGGGTTAGGGTTAGGGGACTGGGAAGGTTTAGGGTCTAGGTGAGGGTACGGCAACGCTTTAGGGGGAGCGTAAGTGTGAGGGCGCGGGTTAGTGTTAGCGTACGGGTTAGGATTTTGGGACGGGTGAGGGTCAGGCTTCGGGGAAGGGTTAGTGTTAGGGTTCGGGCTAGGGTTACGCTTAGGGTACGGGGACGGTTTATGGTCCAGGTGAGGGTACGGCAACGCTTTAGGGGGAGCGTACGTCTGAGGGAGTGGGTTAGAGTTAGCGTACGGGTTAGGATTAGGGGACGGGTGAGGGTCATGCTTCGGGAAAGGGTTAGGGTTAGGGTTCGGGCTAGGCTTAGGGTTAGGGGACGGGGACGGTTCAGGGTCCACGTGAGGGTACGACAACGCTTTAGGGGGAGCGTACGTGCGAGGGCGTGGGTTAGTGTTAGCATACGGGTTAGGATTAGGGGACGGGTGAGGGTCAGGCCTCGGGGAAGTGTTAGGGTTAGGGTTCGCGGGAGGGTTAGGGTTAGGGGACGGGGATGGTTTAGGGTCCAGGTGAGGGTACGGCAACGCGTTAGGGGGAGCATACGTGCGAGGGCGCGGATTAGTGTTAGCGTACGGGTTAGGATTAGGGGACAGGTGAGGGTCAGGCCTCGGGGAACGGTTAGGGTTAGGGTTCGGGCTAGGGTTAGGGTTAGGGGACGGGGACGGTTTAGGGTCCAGGTGAGGGTAGGACAGCGCTTTACAGGGAGCGTACTTGTGAGGGCGCGGGTTAGTGTTAGCGTACGGGTTAGGATTTTGGGACGGGTGAGGGTCAGGCTTCGGGGAAGGGTTAGTGTTAGGGTTCGGGCTAGGGTTAGGGTTAGGGGACGGGGACGGTTTAGGGTCCAGGTGAGGGTACGACAACGCTTTAGGGGGAGAGTACGTGTGAGGGCGCGGGTTAGTGTTAGCCTACGGGTTAGGATTAGGGGACGGGTGAGGGTCAGGCTTCGGGGAAGAGTGAGGGTTAGGGTTCGGTCTAGGGTTAGGGTTAGGGGACGGGGACGGTTTACGGTCTAGGTGAGGGTACGACAACGCTTTAGGGGGAGCGTACGTGCGAGGGCGTGTGTTAGTGTTAGCGTACGGGTTAGGATTAGGGGACGGGTGAGGGTCAGGCTTCGGGGAAGGGTTAGGGTTAGGGTTCTGGCTAGGGTTAGGGTTAGGGGACGGGGACGGTTTAGGGTCCAGGTGAGGGTACGACAACGCTTTAGGGGGAGCGTACGTGTGAGGGCGCGGGTTAGTGTTAGCGTATGGGTTAGTTTTAGGGGACGGGTGAGGGTCAGGCTTCGGGGAAGGGTTAGGGTTAGGGTTTGGGCTAGGGTTAGGGTTAGGGGACGGGGACGGTTTAGGGTCCAGGTGAGGGTACGACAGCGCTAGGGGAAGCGTACGTGTGAGCGCGCTGGTTAGTGTTAGCGTACGGGTTAGGATTAGGGGACGGGTGAGTGTCAGGCTTCGGGGAAGGGTTAGAGTTAGGGTTCGGGCTAGGGTTAGGATTAGCGGACGGGGACGGTTTAGGGTCCAGGTGAGGGTACGACAACGCTTTATGGGGAGCGTAAGTGCGAGGGCGCAGGTTAGTGTTAGCGTACGGGTTAGGATTAGGGGACGGGTGAGGTTCAGGCCTCGGGGAAGCGTTAGGGTTAGGGTTCGGGTTAGGTTTATAGGACGGGGACGGTTTAGGGTCCAGGTGAGGGTACGGCAACGCTTTAGGGGGAGCGTACGTCTGAGGGAGTGGGTTAGTGTTAGCGTACGGGTTAGGATTAGGGGACGGGTGAGGGTCATGCTTCGGGGAAGGGTTAGGGTTAGGGTTCGGGCTAGGCTTAGGGTTAGGGGACGGGGACGGTTCAGGGTCCAGGTGAGGGTACGACAACGCTTTAGGGGGAGCGTACGTGCGAGGGCGTGGGTTAGTGTTAGCGTACGGGTTAGGATTAGGGGAAGGGTGAGGGTCAGGCTTCGGGGAAGGGTTAGGGTTAGGGTTCGGGCTAGGGTTAGGGTTAGGGGATGGGGACGGTTTAGGGTCCAGGTGAGAGTACGACAACGCTTTAGGGGGAGCGTACGTGTGAGGGCGCGGGTTGGTGTTAGCGTATGGGTTAGGATTAGGGGACGGGTGAGGGTCAGGCTTCGGGGAAGGGTTAGGGTTAGGGTTTGGGCTAGGGTTAGGGTTAGGGGACGGGGACGGTTTAGGGTCCAGGTGAGGGTACGACAACGCTAGGGGGAGCGTACGTGTGAGCGCGCTGGTTAGTGTTGGGCGTACGGGTTAGGATTAGGGGACGGGTGAGTGTCAGGCTTCGGGGAAGGGTTAGAGTTAGGGTTCGGGCTAGGGTTAGGGTTAGGGGACGGGGACGGTTTAGGGTCCAGGTGAGGGTACGGCAACGCTTTAGGGGAGCGTACGTGTGAGGGCGTGGGTTAGTGTTAGCGTACGGGTTAACATTAGGGGACGGGTGAGGGTCAGGCTTCGGGGAAGGGTTAGGGTTAGGGTTCGGGCTAGGGTTAGGGTTAGGGGACGGGGACGGTTTAGGGTCCAGGTGAGGGTACGGCAACGCTTTAGGGGGAGCGTACATGTGAGGGCGCGGGTTAGTGTTAGCGTACGTGTTAGGATTAGGGGACGGGTGAGGGTCAGGCTTCGGGGAAGCGTTAGGGTTAGGGTTCGGGCTAGGGTTAGGGTTAGGGGACGGGGACGGTTTAGGGTCCAGGTGAGGGTACGGCATCGCTTTAGGGGGAGCGTACGTGTGAGGGCGCGGGTTATTGTTAGCGTACAGGTTTGGATTAGCGGACGGGTGAGGGTCAGGCTTCGGGGAAGGGTTAGGGTTAGGGTTCGGGCTAGGGTTAGGGTTAGGGGACTGGGAAGGTTTAGGGTCTAGGTGAGGGTACGGCAACGCTTTAGGGGGAGCGTAAGTGTGAGAGCGCGGGTTAGTGTTAGCGTACGGGTTAGGATTAGGGGACGGGTGAGGGTCAGGCTTCGGGGAAGGGTTAGGGTTAGGGTTCGGGTTAGGGTTAGGATTAGGGGACGGGGACAGTTTAGGGTCCAGGTGAGGGTACGGCAAGGCTTTAGGGGGAGCGTAAGTCTGAGGGAGCGGGTTAGTGTTAGCGTACGGGTTAGGATTAGGGGACGGGTGAGGGTCAGGCTTCGGGGAAGGGTTAGGGTTAGGGTTCGGGCTAGGGTTAGGGTTAGGGGACGGGGACGGTTTAGGGTCCAGGTGAGGGTACGACAACGCTTTAGGGGGAGCGTACATGTGAGGGCGCGGGTTAGTGTTAGCCTACGGGTTAGGATTATGGGACGGGTGAGGGTCAGGCTTTGGGGAAGTGTTAGGGTTAGGGGACGGGGACGGTTCAGGGTCCACGTGAGGGTACGACAACGCTTTAGGGGGAGCGTACGTGTGAGGGCGTGGGTTAGTGTTAGCGTACGGGTTAGGATTAGGGGACGGGTGAGGGTCAGGATCGGGGAAGGGTTAGGGTTAGGGTTCGGGCTAGGGTTAGGGTTAGGGGACGGGGACGGTTTAGGGTCCAGGTGAGGGTACGACAACGCTTTACTGGGAGCGTACGTGTGAGGGCGCGGGTTAGTGTTAGCGTACGGGTTAGGATTTTGGGACGGGTGAGGGTCAGGCTTCGGGGAAGGGTTAGTGTTAGGGTTCGGGCTAGGGTTACGCTTAGGGTACGGGGACGGTTTAGGGTCCAGGTGAGGGTACGGCAACGCTTTAGGGGGAGCGTACGTCTGAGGGAGTGGGTTAGAGTTAGCGTACGGGTTAGGATTAGGGGACGGGTGAGGGTCATGCTTCGGGAAAGGGTTAGGGTTAGGGTTCGGGCTAGGCTTAGGGTTAGGGGACGGGGACGGTTCAGGGTCCACGTGAGGGTACGACAACGCTTTAGGGGGAGCGTACGTGCGACGGCGTGGGTTAGTGTTAGCATACGGGTTAGGATTAGGGGACGGGTGAGGGTCAGGCTTCGGGGAAGGGTTAGGGTTAGGGTTCGGGCTAGGGTTAGGGTTAGGGGACGGGGACAGTTTAGGGTCCAGGTGAGGGTACGACAACGCTTTAGGGGTAGCGTACGTGTGAGGGCGCGGGTTAGTGTTAGCGTACGGGTTAGGATTAGGGGACGGGTGAGGGTCAGGCTTCGGGGAAGGGTTAGGTTTGGGGTTTGGGCTAGGGTTAGGGTTAGGGGACGGGGACGGTTTAGGGTCCAGGTGAGGGTACGACAACGCTAGGGGGAGCGTACGTGTGAGTGCGCTGGTTAGTGTTAGCGTACGGGTTAGGATTAGGGGACGGGTGAGTGTCAGGCTTCGGGGAAGGGTTAGAGTTAGGGTTCGGGCTAGGGTTAGTGTTAGGGGACGGGGACGGTTTAGGGTCCAGGTGAGGGTACGACAACGCTTTAGGGGGAGCGTATGTGTGAGGGCGTGGGTTAGTGTTAGCGTACGGTTTAGGATTAGGGGACGGGTGAGGGTCAGGCTTCGGGGAAGGGTTAGGGTTAGGGTTAGGGCTAGGGTTAGGGTTAGGGGACAGGGAAGGTTTAGGGTTCAGGTGAGGGTACAACAACGCATTAGGGGGAGCGTACGTGCGAGGGCGCAGGTTAGTGTTAGCGTACGGGTTAGGATTAGGGGACGGGTGAGGTTCAGGCCTCGGGGAAGCGTTAGGGTTAGGGTACGGGGTAGGGTTAGGGTTAGGGGACGGGGACGTTTTAGCGTCCAGGTGAGGGTACGGCAACGCTTTAGGGGGAGCGTACGTTCGAGGGCGCGGGTTAGTGTTAGCGTACGGGTTAGGATTAGGGGACGGGTGAGGGTCAGGCTTCGGGGAAGGGTTAGTGTTAGGGTTCGGGCTAGGGTCAGGGTTAAGGGACGGGGACGGTTTAACGTCCAGGTGAGGGTACGGCAAAGCTTTAGGGGGAGGGTACGTGTGAGGGCGCGGGTTAGTGTTAGCGTACGGTTTAGGATTAGGGAACGGGTGAGGGTCAGGCTTCGGGGAAGGGTTAGGGTTAGGGTTCGGGCTAGGGTTAAGGTTAGGGGACGGGGACGGTTTAGGGTCCAGGTGAGGGTACGGCAACGCTTTAGGGGAGCGTACGTGTGAGGGCGTGGGTTAGTGTTAGCGTTCGGGTTAGCATTAGGGGACGGGTGAGGGTCAGGCTTCGGGGAAGGGTTAGGGTTAGGGTTCGGTCTAGGGTTAGGGTTACGGGACGGGGACGGTTTAGGGTGCAGGTGAGGGTACAACAACGCTTTAGGGGGAGCGTACATGCGAGGACGCGGGTTAGTGTTAGCGTACTGGTTAGGATTAGGGGACGGGTGAGGGTCAGGCCTCGGGGAAGGGTTAGGGTTAGGGTTCGCGGTAGGGTTAGGGTTAGGGGACGGGGATGGTTTAGGGTCCAGGTGAGGGTACGGCAACGCTTTAGGGGGAGCGTACGTGCGAGGGCGCGTGTTAGTGTTAGCGTACGGGTTAGGATTAGGGGACGGGTGAGGGTAAGGCCTCGGGGAAGTGTTAGGGTTAGGGTTTTGGCTAGGGTTAGGGTTAGGGGACGGGGACGGTTTAGGGTCCATGTGAGGGTACGACAACGTTTTAGGGGGAGCGTACTTGTGAGAGCGCGGGTTAGTTTTAGCGTACGGGTTAGGATTTGGGGACGGGTGAGGGTAGGCTTTGGGGAAGGGTTAGTGTTAGGGTTCGGGCTAGGGTTAGGGTTAGGGGACGGGGACGGTTTAGGGTCCAGGTGAGGGTACGGCAACGCTTAAGGCGGAGCGTACGTGTGAGGGCGCGGGTTAGTGTTAGCGTACGGGTTAGGATTAGGGGACGGGTGAGGGTCAGGATTCGGGGAAGGGTTAGGGTTAGGGTTCGGGCTAGGGTTAGGGTTAGGGGACGGGGACGGTTTAGGGTCCAGGTGAGGGTACGTAAACGCTTTAGGGGGAGCGTACGTGTGAGGGCGTGGGTTAGTGTTAGCGTACGGGTTTGGATTAGGGGACAGGTGAGGGTCAGGCTTCGGGGAAGGGTTAGGGTTAGGGTTCGGGCTAGGGTTAGGGTTAGGGGAAGGGGAAGGTTTAGGGTCTAGGTGAAGGTACGGCAACGCTTTAGGGGGAGCGTACGTGTGAGGGCGCGGGTTAGTGTTAGCGTACGGGTTTGGATTAGGGGACGGGTGAGGGTCAGGCTTCGGGGAAGGGTTAGGGTTAGGGTTCGGGTTAGGGTTAGGGTTAGGGGACGGGGACGGTTTAGGGTCCAGGTGAGGGTACGGCAACGATTTAGGGGGAGCGTACGTCTGAGGGCGCGGGTTAGTGTTAGCGTACGGGTTAGGATTAGGGGACGGGTGAGGGTCAGGCTTCGGGGAAGTGTTAGGGTTAGGGTTCGGGCTAGGGTTAGGGTTAGGGGACGGGGACGGTTTAGGGTCCAGGTGAGGGTACGACAACGCTTTAGGGGGAGCGTACATGTGAGGGCGCGGGTTAGTGTTAGCCTACGGGTTAGGATTACGGGACGGGTGAGGGTCAGGCTTTGGGGAAGGGTTAGGGTTAGGGTTCGGTCTAGGGTTAGGGTTAGGGGACGGGGACGGTTCAGGGTCCACGTGAGGGTACGACAACGCTTTAGGGGGAGCGTACGTGCGAGGGCGTGGGTTAGTGTTAGCGTACGGGTTAGGATTAGGGGACGGGTGAGGGTCAGGATCGGGGAAGGGTTAGGGTTAGGGTTCGGGCTAGGGTTAGGGTTAGGGGACGGGGACGGTTTAGGTTCCAGGTGAGGGTACGACAGCACTTTAGGGGGAGCGTACGTGTGAGGGCGCAGGTTAGTGTTAGCGTACGGGTTAGGATTAGGGGACGGGTGAGCGTCAGGCTTCGGGGAATGGTTAGGGTTAGGGTTCGGTCTAGGGTTAGGGTTAGGGGACGGGGACGGTTTAGGGTGCAGGTGAGGGTACAACAACGCTTTAGGGGGAGCGTACGTGCGAGCGCGCGGGTTAGTGTTAGCGTACGGGTTAGGATTAGGGGACGGGTGAGGGTCAGGCCTCGGGGAAGGGTTAGGGTTAGGGTTCGGGCTAGGGTTAGGATTAGGGGACGGGGACGGTTTAGGGTCCAGGTGAGGGTACGAAAACGCTTTACGGGGAGCGTACGTGTGAGGGCACGGGTTAGTGTTAGCGTACGGGTTAGGATTAGGGGACGGGTGAGGGTCAGGCTTCGGGGAAGGGTTAGGGTTGGGGTTTGGGCTAGGGTTAGGGTTAGGGGACGGGGACGGTTTAGGGTCCAGGTGAGGGTACGACAACGCTAGGGGGAGCGTACGTGTGAGCGCGCTGGTTAGTGTTAGCGTACGGGTTAGGATTAGGGGACGGGTGAGTGTCAGGCTTCGGGGAAGGGTTAGAGTTAGGGTTCGGGCTAGGGTTAGTGTTAGAGGACGGGGACGGTTTAGGGTCCAGGTGAGGGTACGACAACGCTTTAGGGGGAGCGTACGTGTGAGGGCGCGGGTTAGTGTTAGCCTACGGGTTAGGATTATGGGACGGGTGAGGGTCAGGCTTTGGGGAAGTGTTAGGGTTAGGGGACGGGGACGGTTCAGGGTCCACGTGAGGGTACGACAACGCTTTAGGGGGAGCGTACGTGTGAGGGCGTGGGTTAGTGTTAGCGTACGGGTTAGGATTAGGGGACGGGTGAGGGTCAGGATCGGGGAAGGGTTAGGGTTAGGGTTCGGGCTAGGGTTAGGGTTAGGGGATGGGGACGGTTTAGGGTCCAGGTGAGGGTACGACAACGCTTTACTGGGAGCGTACGTGTGAAGGCGCGGGTTAGTGTTAGCGTACGGGTTAGGATTTTGGGACGGGTGAGGGTCAGGCTTCGGGGAAGGGTTAGTGTTAGGGTTCGGGCTAGGGTTACGCTTAGGGTACGGGGACGGTTTATGGTCCAGGTGAGGGTACGGCAACGCTTTAGGGGGAGCGTACGTCTGAGGGAGTGGGTTAGAGTTAGCGTACGGGTTAGGATTAGGGGACGGGTGAGGGTCATGCTTCGGGAAAGGGTTAGGGTTAGGGTTCGGGCTAGGCTTAGGGTTAGGGGACGGGGACGGTTCAGGGTCCACGTGAGGGTACGACAACGCTTTAGGGGGAGCGTACGTGCGACGGCGTGGGTTAGTGTTAGCATACGGGTTAGGATTAGGGGACGGGTGAGGGTCAGGCTTCGGGGAAGGGTTAGGGTTAGGGTTCGGGCTAGGGTTAGGGTTAGGGGACGGGGACAGTTTAGGGTCCAGGTGAGGGTACGACAACGCTTTAGGGGTAGCGTACGTGTGAGGGCGCGGGTTAGTGTTAGCGTACGGGTTAGGATTAGGGGACGGGTGAGGGTCAGGCTTCGGGGAAGGGTTAGGTTTGGGGTTTGGGCTAGGGTTAGGGTTAGGGGACGGGGACGGTTTAGGGTCCAGGTGAGGGTACGACAACGCTAGGGGGAGCGTACGTGTGAGTGCGCTGGTTAGTGTTAGCGTACGGGTTAGGATTAGGGGACGGGTGAGTGTCAGGCTTCGGGGAAGGGTTAGAGTTAGGGTTCGGGCTAGGGTTAGTGTTAGGGGACGGGGACGGTTTAAGGTCCAGGTGAGGGTACGACAACGCTTTAGGGGGAGCGTATGTGTGAGGGCGTGGGTTAGTGTTAGCGTACGGTTTAGGATTAGGGGACGGGTGAGGGTCAGGCTTCGGGGAAGGGTTAGGGTTAGGGTTAGGGCTAGGGTTAGGGTTAGGGGACAGGGAAGGTTTAGGGTTCAGGTGAGGGTACAACAACGCATTAGGGGGAGCGTACGTGCGAGGGCGCAGGTTAGTGTTAGCGTACGGGTTAGGATTAGGGGACGGGTGAGGTTCAGGCCTCGGGGAAGCGTTAGGGTTAGGGTACGGGGTAGGGTTAGGGTTAGGGGACGGGGACGTTTTAGCGTCCAGGTGAGGGTACGGCAACGCTTTAGGGGGAGCGTACGTTCGAGGGCGCGGGTTAGTGTTAGCGTACGGGTTAGGATTAGGGGACGGGTGAGGGTCAGGCTTCGGGGAAGGGTTAGTGTTAGGGTTCGGGCTAGGGTCAGGGTTAAGGGACGGGGACGGTTTAACGTCCAGGTGAGGGTACGGCAAAGCTTTAGGGGGAGGGTACGTGTGAGGGCGCGGGTTAGTGTTAGCGTACGGTTTAGGATTAGGGAACGGGTGAGGGTCAGGCTTCGGGGAAGGGTTAGGGTTAGGGTTCGGGCTAGGGTTAAGGTTAGGGGACGGGGACGGTTTAGGGTCCAGGTGAGGGTACGGCAACGCTTTAGGGGAGCGTACGTGTGAGGGCGTGGGTTAGTGTTAGCGTTCGGGTTAGCATTAGGGGACGGGTGAGGGTCAGGCTTCGGGGAAGGGTTAGGGTTAGGGTTCGGTCTAGGGTTAGGGTTACGGGACGGGGACGGTTTAGGGTGCAGGTGAGGGTACAACAACGCTTTAGGGGGAGCGTACATGCGAGGACGCGGGTTAGTGTTAGCGTACTGGTTAGGATTAGGGGACGGGTGAGGGTCAGGCCTCGGGGAAGGGTTAGGGTTAGGGTTCGCGGTAGGGTTAGGGTTAGGGGACGGGGATGGTTTAGGGTCCAGGTGAGGGTACGGCAACGCTTTAGGGGGAGCGTACGTGCGAGGGCGCGTGTTAGTGTTAGCGTACGGGTTAGGATTAGGGGACGGGTGAGGGTAAGGCCTCGGGGAAGTGTTAGGGTTAGGGTTTTGGCTAGGGTTAGGGTTAGGGGACGGGGACGGTTTAGGGTCCATGTGAGGGTACGACAACGTTTTAGGGGGAGCGTACTTGTGAGAGCGCGGGTTAGTTTTAGCGTACGGGTTAGGATTTGGGGACGGGTGAGGGTAGGCTTTGGGGAAGGGTTAGTGTTAGGGTTCGGGCTAGGGTTAGGGTTAGGGGACGGGGACGGTTTAGGGTCCAGGTGAGGGTACGGCAACGCTTAAGGGGGAGCGTACGTGTGAGGGCGCGGGTTAGTGTTAGCGTACGGGTTAGGATTAGGGGACGGGTGAGGGTCAGGATTCGGGGAAGGGTTAGGGTTAGGGTTCGGGCTAGGGTTAGGGTTAGGGGACGGGGACGGTTTAGGGTCCAGGTGAGGGTACGTAAACGCTTTAGGGGGAGCGTACGTGTGAGGGCGTGGGTTAGTGTTAGCGTACGGGTTTGGATTAGGGGACAGGTGAGGGTCAGGCTTCGGGGAAGGGTTAGGGTTAGGGTTCGGGCTAGGGTTAGGGTTAGGGGAAGGGGAAGGTTTAGGGTCTAGGTGAAGGTACGGCAACGCTTTAGGGGGAGCGTACGTGTGAGGGCGCGGGTTAGTGTTAGCGTACGGGTTTGGATTAGGGGACGGGTGAGGGTCAGGCTTCGGGGAAGGGTTAGGGTTAGGGTTCGGGTTAGGGTTAGGGTTAGGGGACGGGGACGGTTTAGGGTCCAGGTGAGGGTACGGCAACGATTTAGGGGGAGCGTACGTCTGAGGGCGCGGGTTAGTGTTAGCGTACGGGTTAGGATTAGGGGACGGGTGAGGGTCAGGCTTCGGGGAAGTGTTAGGGTTAGGGTTCGGGCTAGGGTTAGGGTTAGGGGACGGGGACGGTTTAGGGTCCAGGTGAGGGTACGACAACGCTTTAGGGGGAGCGTACATGTGAGGGCGCGGGTTAGTGTTAGCCTACGGGTTAGGATTACGGGACTGGTGAGGGTCAGGCTTTGGGGAAGGGTTAGGGTTAGGGTTCGGTCTAGGGTTAGGGTTAGGGGACGGGGACTGTTCAGGGTCCACGTGAGGGTACGACAACGCTTTAGGGGGAGCGTACGTGCGAGGGCGTGGGTTAGTGTTAGCGTACGGGTTAGGATTAGGGGACGGGTGAGGGTCAGGATCGGGGAAGGGTTAGGGTTAGGGTTCGGGCTAGGGTTAGGGTTAGGGGACGGGGACGGTTTAGGTTCCAGGTGAGGGTACGACAGCACTTTAGGGGGAGCGTACGTGTGAGGGCGCAGGTTAGTGTTAGCGTACGGGTTAGGATTAGGGGACGGGTGAGCGTCAGGCTTCGGGGAATGGTTAGGGTTAGGGTTCGGTCTAGGGTTAGGGTTAGGGGACGGGGACGGTTTAGGGTGCAGGTGAGGGTACAACAACGCTTTAGGGGGAGCGTACGTGCGAGCGCGCGGGTTAGTGTTAGCGTACGGGTTAGGATTAGGGGACGGGTGAGGGTCAGGCCTCGGGGAAGGGTTAGGGTTAGGGTTCGGGCTAGGGTTAGGATTAGGGGACGGGGACGGTTTAGGGTCCAGGTGAGGGTACGAAAACGCTTTACGGGGAGCGTACGTGTGAGGGCACGGGTTAGTGTTAGCGTACGGGTTAGGATTAGGGGACGGGTGAGGGTCAGGCTTCGGGGAAGGGTTAGGGTTGGGGTTTGGGCTAGGGTTAGGGTTAGGGGACGGGGACGGTTTAGGGTCCAGGTGAGGGTACGACAACGCTAGGGGGAGCGTACGTGTGAGCGCGCTGGTTAGTGTTAGCGTACGGGTTAGGATTAGGGGACGGGTGAGTGTCAGGCTTCGGGGAAGGGTTAGAGTTAGGGTTCGGGCTAGGGTTAGTGTTAGAGGACGGGGACGGTTTAGGGTCCAGGTGAGGGTACGACAACGCTTTAGGGGGAGCGTACGTGTGAGGGCGTGGGTTAGTGTTAGCGTACGGGTTAGGATTAGGGGACGGGTGAGGGTCAGGCTTCGGGGAAGGGTTAGGGTTAGGGTTCGGGCTAGGGTTAGGGTTAGGGGACAGGGAAGGTTTAGGGTTCAGGTGAAGGTACAACAACGTATTAGGGGGAGCGTACGTGCGAGGGCGCAGGTTAGTGTTAGCGTACGGGTTAGGATTAGGGGACGGGTGAGGTTCAGGCCTCGGGGAAGCGTTAGGGTTAGGGTACGGTGTAGGGTTAGGGTTAGGGGACGGGGACGTTTTAGCGTCCAGGTGAGGGTACGGCAACGCTTTAGGGGGAGCGTACGTTCGAGGGCGTGGGTTAGTGTTAGCGTACGGGTTAGGATTAGGGGACGGGTGAGGGTCAGGCTTCGGGGAAGGGTTAGTGTTAGGGTTCGGGCTAGGGTCAGGGTTAAGGGACGGGGACGGTTTAAGGTCCAGGTGAGGGTACGGCAACGCTTTAGGGGGAGCGTACGTGTGAGGGCGCGGGTTAGTGTTAGCGTACGGTTTAGGATTAGGGAACGGGTGAGGGTCAGGCTTCGGGGAAGTGTGAGGATTAGGGTTCGGGCTACGGTTAGGGTTAGGGGACGGGGACGGTTTAGAGTCCAGGTGAGCGTACGACAACGCTTTAGGGGGAGCGTACGTGCGAGGGCGTGGGTTAGTGTTAGCATACGGGTTACGATTAGGGGACGGGTGAGGGTCAGGCTTCGGGGAAGGGTTAGGGTTAGGGTTCGGGCTAGCGTTAGGGTTAGGGGACGGGGACGGTTTAGGGTCCAGGTGAGGGTACGACAACGCTTTAGGGGGAGCGTACGTGTGAGGGCGCAGGTTAGTGTTAGAGTACGGGTTAGGATTAGGGGACGGGTGAGGGTCAGGCTTCGGGGAAGGGTTAGGGTTAGGGTTCTGGTTAGGGTTAGGGTTAGGGGACGGGGACGGTTCAGGGTCCAGGTGAGGGTACGGCAACGATTTAGGGGGAGCGTACGTCTGAGGGCGCGGGTTAGTGTTAGCGTACGGGTTAGGATTAGGGGACGGGTGAGGGCAGGCTTCGGGGAAGGGTTAGTGTTAGGGTTCGGGCTAGGGTTAGGGTTAGGGGACGGGGACGGTTTAGGGTCCAGGTGAGGGTACGACAACGCATTAGGTGGAGCGTACATGTGAGGGCGTGGGTTAGTGGTAGCCTACGGGTTAGGATTAGGGGACGGGTGAGGGTCAGGCTTTGGGGAAGGGTTAGGGTTAGGGTTCAGTCTAGGTTTAGGGTTAGGGGACGGGGATGGTTTAGGGTCCAGGTGAGGGTACGGCAACGCTTTAGGGGGAGCGTACGTGTGAGGGCGCGGGTTAGTGTTAGCGTACGGGTTAGGATTAGGGGACGGGTGAGGGTCAGGCCTCGGGGAAGGGTTAGGGTTAGGGTTCGGGCTAGGGTTAGGGTTAGGGGACGGGGACGGTTTAGGGTCCAGGTGAGGGTACGACAACGTTTTAGGGGGAGCGTACGTGTGAGGGCGCGGGTTAGTGTTAGAGTACGGGTTAGGATTTGGGGACGGGTGAGGGTCAGGCTTCGGGGAAGGGTTAGGGTTAGGGTTCGGGCTAGGGTTAGGGTTAGGGGACGGGGACGGTTTAGGGTCCAGGTGAGGGTACGGCAACGCTTTAGGGGGAGCATACGTCTGAGGGAGTGGGTTAGTGTTAGCGTACAGGTTAGGATTAAGGGACGGGTGAGGGTCATGCTTCGGGGAAGTGTTAGGGTTAGGGTTCGTGCTAGGCTTAGGGTTAGGGGACGGGGACGGTTCAGGGTCCAGGTGAGGGTACGACAACGCTTTAGGGGGAGCGTACGTGTGAGGGCGCGGGTTAGTGTTAGCCTACGGGTTAGGATTAGGGGACGGGTGAGGGTCAGGCTTCGGGGAAGGGTGAGGGTTAGGCTTAGGTCTAGGGTTAGGGTTAGGGGACGGGGACTGTTTAGGGTCCAGGTGAGGGTACGACAACGCTTTAGTGGGAGCGTACGTGCGAGGGCGTGGGTTAGTGTTAGCATATGGGTTAGGATTAGGGGACGGGTGAGGGTCAGGCTTCGGGGAAGGGTTAGGGTTAGGGTTCGGGCTAGGGTTAGGGTTAGGGGACGGGGACGGTTTAAGGTCCAGGTGAGGGTACGACAACGCTTTAGGGGGAGCGTACGTGAGAGGGCGCGGGTTAGTGTTAGCGTACGGGTTAGGATTATGGGACGGGTGAGGGTCAGGCTTCGGGGAAGGGTTAGGGTTAGGGTTTGGGCTAGGGTTAGGTTTAGGGGACGGGGACGGTTTAGGGTCCAGGTGAGGGTACGACAACGGTTTATGGGGAGCGTACGTGTGAGCCTGCTGGTTAGTGTAAGCGTACGGGTTAGGATTAGGGGACGAGTGAGGGTCAGGCTTCGGGGAAGGGTTAGGGTTACGGTTCCGGCTAGTGTTAGGGTTAGGGGACGGGGACGGTTTAGGGTCCAGGGGAGTGTACGGCAACGCTTTAGGGGGAGCGTACGACTGAGGGAGTGTGTTAGTGTTAGCGTACGGGTTAGGATTATGGGACGGGTGAGGGTCAGGCTTCGGGGAAGGGTTAGGGTTAGGGTTCGGGCTAGGCTTAGGGTTAGGTGACGGGGACGGTTCAGGGTCCAGGTGAGGGTACGACAACGCTTTAGAGGGAGCGTACGTGTGAGGGCGCGGGTTAGTGTTAGCCTACGGGTTAGGATTAGGGGACGGGTGAGGGTCAGGCTTCGGGGAAGTGTGAGGGTTAGGGTTCGGGCTACGGTTAGGGTTAGGGGACGGGGACGGTTTAGAGTCCAGGTGAGCGTACGACAACGCTTTAGGGGGAGCGTACGTGCGAGGGCGTGGGTTAGTGTTAGCATACGGGTTACGATTAGGGGACGGGTGAGGGTCAGGCTTCGGGGAAGGGTTAGGGTTAGGGTTCGGGCTAGCGTTAGGGTTAGGGGACGGGGACGGTTTAGGTTCCAGGTGAGGGTACGACAACGCTTTAGGGGGAGCGTACGTGTGAGGGCGCAGGTTAGTGTTAGCGTACGGGTTAGGATTAGGGGACGGGTGAGGGTCAGGCTTCGGGGAAGGGTTAGGGTTAGGGTTCGGGCTAGGTTTAGGGTTAGGGGACGGGGACGGTATAGGGTCCAGGTGAGGGTACGGCAACGCTTTAGGGGGAGCGTTCGGGCTAGGTTTAGGGTTAGGGGACGGGGACGGTTTAGGGTCCAGGTGAGGGTACGGCAACGCTAGGGGAGTGTACGTGTGAGCGTGCTGGTTAGTGTTAGCGTACGGGTTAGGATTAGGGGACGGGTGAGGGTCAGGCTTCGGGGATGGGTTAGAGTTAGGGTTCGGGCTAGGGTTAGGGTTAGGGGACGGGGACGGTTTAGGGTCCAGGTGAGGGTACGACAACGCTTTAGGGGGAGCGTACGTGTGAGGGCGCGGGTTAGTGTTAGCCTACGGGTTAGGATTAGTGGACGGGTGAGGTTCAGGCCTCGGGGAAGCGTTAGGGTTAGGGTTCGGGGTAGGGTTAGGGTTAGGGGACAGGGACGGTTTAGGGTCCAGGTGAGGTTACGGCAACGCTTTAGGGGGAGCGTACGTTCGAGGGCGGGGGTTAGTGTTAGCGTACGGGTTAGGATTAGGGGACGGGTGAGGGTCAGGCTTCGGGGAAGGTTTAGGGTTAGGGTTCGGGCTTGGGTTAGGGTTAAGGGACGGGGACGGTTTAGGGTCCAGGTGAGGGTACGGCAACGCTTTAGGGGGAGCGTACGTGTGAGGGCGCGGGTTAGTGTTAGCGTACGGGTTAGGATTAGGGGACGGGTGAGGGTCAGGCTTCTGGGAAGGGTTAGGGTTAGGGTTCGGGGTAGGGTTAGTGTTAGGGGACGGGGACGGTTTAGGGTCCATCTGAGGGTACGGCAACGCTTTAGGGGGAGCGTACGTGTGAGGGCGCGGGTTAGTGTTAGCGTACGGGTTAGGATTAGGGGACGGGTGAGGGTCAGGCTTCGTGGAAGGGTTAGGGTTAGGGTTCGGGCTAGGGTTAGGTTTAGGGGACGGGGACGGTTTAGGGTCCAGGTGAGGTTACGGCAACGCTTTAGGGGGGACGTACGTGTGAGGGCGTGGGTTAGTGTTAGCGTACGGGTTAGGATTAGGGGTCGGGTGAGGGTCAGGCTTCGGGGAAGGGTTAGGGTTAGGGTTCGGGCTAGGGTTAGTGTTAGAGGACGGGGACGGTTTAGGGTCCAGGTGAGGGTACGACAACGCTTTAGGGGGAGCGTACGTGTGAGGGCGTGGGTTAGTGTTAGCGTACGGGTTAGGATTAGGGGACGGGTGAGGGTCAGGCTTCGGGGAAGGGTTAGGGTTAGGGTTCGGGCTAGGGTTAGGGTTAGGGGACAGGGAAGGTTTAGGGTTCAGGTGAGGGTACAACAACGTATTAGGGGGAGCGTACGTGCGAGGGCGCAGGTTAGTGTTAGCGTACGGGTTAGGATTAGGGGACGGGTGAGGTTCAGGCCTCGGGGAAGCGTTAGGGTTAGGGTACGGTGTAGGGTTAGGGTTAGGGGACGGGGACGTTTTAGCGTCCAGGTGAGGGTACGGCAACGCTTTAGGGGGAGCGTACGTTCGAGGGGGTGGGTTAGTGTTAGCGTACGGGTTAGGATTAGGGGACGGGTGAGGGTCAGGCTTCGGGGAAGGGTTAGTGTTAGGGTTCGGGCTAGGGTCAGGGTTAAGGGACGGGGACGGTTTAAGGTCCAGGTGAGGGTACGGCAACGCTTTAGGGGGAGCGTACGTGTGAGGGCGCGGGTTAGTGATAGCGTACGGTTTAGGATTAGGGAACGGGTGAGGGTCAGGCTTCGGGGAAGGGTTAGGGTTAGGGTTCGGGCTAGGGTTAGGGTTAGGGGACGGGGACGGTTTAGGGTCCAGGTGAGGGTACGGCAACGCTTAAGGGGGAGCGTACGTGTGAGGGCGCGGGTTAGTGTTAGCGTACGGGTTAGGATTAGGGGACGGGTGAGGGTCAGGCTTCGGGGAAGGGTTAGGGTTAGGGTTCGGGCTAGGGTTAGGGTTAGGGGACGGGGACGGTTTAGGGTCCAGGTGAGGGTACGGCAACGCTTTAGGGGGAGTGTACGTGTGAGGGCGCGGGTTAGTGTTAGCGTACGGGTTAGGATTAGGGGACGGGTGAGGGTCAGGCTTCGGGGAAGGGTTAGGGTTAAGGTTCGGGCTAGGGTTAGGGTTAGGGGACGGGGAAGGTTTAGGGTCTAGGTGAAGGTACGGCAACGCTTTAGGGGGAGCGTACGTGTGAGGGCGCGGGTTAGTGTTAGCGTACGGGTTTGGATTAGGGGACGGGTGAGGGTCAGGCTTCGGGGAAGGGTTAGGGTTAGGGTTCTGGTTAGGGTTAGGGTTAGGGGACGGGGACGGTTTACGGTCCAGGTGAGGGTACGACAACGTTTTAGGGGGAGCGTACGTGTGAGGGCGCGGGTTAGTGTTAGAGTACGGGTTAGGATTTGGGGACGGGTGAGGGTCAGGCTTCGGGGAAGGGTTAGGGTTAGGGTTCGGGCTAGGGTTAGGGTTAGGGGACGGGGACGGTTTAGGGTCCAGGTGAGGGTACGGCAACGCTTTAGGGGGAGCATACGTCTGAGGGAGTGGGTTAGTGTTAGCGTACAGGTTAGGATTAAGGGACGGGTGAGGGTCAGGCTTCGGGGAAGGGTTAGGGTTAGGGTTCGTGCTAGGCTTAGGGTTAGGGGACGGGGACGGTTCAGGGTCCAGGTGAGGGTACGACAACGCTTTAGGGGGAGCGTACGTGTGAGGGCGCGGGTTAGTGTTAGCGTACGGGTTAGGATTAGGGGACGGGTGAGGGTCAGGCTTCGGGGAAGGGTGAGGGTTAGGGTTAGGTCTAGGGTTAGGGTTAGGGGACGGGGACTGTTTAGGGTCCAGGTGAGGGTACGACAACGCTTTAGTGGGAGCGTACGTGCGAGGGCGTGGGTTAGTGTTAGCGTATGGGTTAGGATTAGGGGACGGGTGAGGGTCAGGCTTCGGGGAAGGGTTAGGGTTAGGGTTCGGGCTAGGGTTAGGGTTAGGGGACGGGGACGGTTTAAGGTCCAGGTGAGGGTACGACAACGCTTTAGGGGGAGCGTACGTGAGAGGGCGCGGGTTAGTGTTAGCGTACGGGTTAGGATTATGGGACGGGTGAGGGTCAGGCTTCGGGGAAGGGTTAGGGTTAGGGTTTGGGCTAGGGTTAGGTTTAGGGGACGGGGACGGTTTAGGGTCCAGGTGAGGGTACGACAACGCTTTATGGGGAGCGTACGTGTGAGCCTGCTGGTTAGTGTAAGCGTACGGGTTAGGATTAGGGGACGAGTGAGGGTCAGGCTTCGGGGAAGGGTTAGGGTTACGGTTCCGGCTAGTGTTAGGGTTAGGGGACGGGGACGGTTTAGGGTCCAGGTGAGTGTACGGCAACGCTTTAGGGGGAGCGTACGACTGAGGGAGTGTGTTAGTGTTAGCGTACGGGTTAGGATTATGGGACGGGTGAGGGTCAGGCTTCGGGGAAGGGTTAGGGTTAGGGTTCGGGCTAGGCTTAGGGTTAGGTGACGGGGACGGTTCAGGGTCCAGGTGAGGGTACGACAACGCTTTAGGGGGAGCGTACGTGTGAGGGCACGGGTTAGTGTTAGCCTACGGGTTAGGATTAGGGGACGGGTGAGGGTCAGGCTTCGGGGAAGTGTGAGGGTTAGGGTTCGGGCTACGGTTAGGGTTAGGGGACGGGGACGGTTTAGAGTCCAGGTGAGCGTACGACAACGCTTTAGGGGGAGCGTACGTGCGAGGGCGTGGGTTAGTGTTAGCATACGGGTTACGATTAGGGGACGGGTGAGGGTCAGGCTTCGGGGAAGGGTTAGGGTTAGGGTTCGGGCTAGCGTTAGGGTTAGGGGACGGGGACGGTTTAGGGTCCAGGTGAGGGTACGACAACGCTTTAGGGGGAGCGTACGTGTGAGGGCGCAGGTTAGTGTTAGCGTACGGGTTAGGATTAGGGGACGGGTGAGGGTCAGGCTTCGGGGAAGGGTTAGGGTTAGGGTTCTGGTTAGGGTTAGGGTTAGGGGACGGGGACGGTTTAGGGTCCAGGTGAGGGTACGGCAACGATTTAGGGGGAGCGTACGTCTGAGGGCGCGGGTTAGTGTTAGCGTACGGGTTAGGATTAGGGGACGGGTGAGGGCAGGCTTCGGGGAAGGGTTAGTGTTAGGGTTCGGGCTAGGGTTAGGGTTAGGGGACGGGGACGGTTTAGGGTCCAGGTGAGGGTACGACAACGCTTTAGGTGGAGCGTACATGTGAGGGCGTGGGTTAGTGGTAGCCTACGGGTTAGGATTAGGGGACGGGTGAGGGTCAGGCTTTGGGGAAGGGTTAGGGTTAGGGTTCAGTCTAGGGTTAGGGTTAGGGGACGGGGATGGTTTAGGGTCCAGGTGAGGGTACGGCAACGCTTTAGGGGGAGCGTACGTGTGAGGGCGCGGGTTAGTGTTAGCGTACGGGTTAGGATTAGGGGACGGGTGAGGGTCAGGCCTCGGGGAAGGGTTAGGGTTAGGGTTCGGGCTAGGGTTAGGGTTAGGGGACGGGGACGGTTTAGGGTCCAGGTGAGGGTACGACAACGTTTTAGGGGGAGCGTACGTGTGAGGGCGCGGGTTAGTGTTAGAGTACGGGTTAGGATTTGGGGACGGGTGAGGGTCAGGCTTCGGGGAAGGGTTAGGGTTAGGGTTCGGGCTAGGGTTAGGGTTAGGGGACGGGGACGGTTTAGGGTCCAGGTGAGGGTACGGCAACGCTTTAGGGGGAGCATACGTCTGAGGGAGTGGGTTAGTGTTAGCGTACAGGTTAGGATTAAGGGACGGGTGAGGGTCAGGCTTCGGGGAAGGGTTAGGGTTAGGGTTCGTGCTAGGCTTAGGGTTAGGGGAAGGGGACGGTTCAGGGTCCAGGTGAGGGTACGACAACGCTTTAGGGGGAGCGTACGTGTGAGGGCGCGGGTTAGTGTTAGCGTACGGGTTAGGATTAGGGGACGGGTGAGGGTCAGGCTTCGGGGAAGGGTGAGGGTTAGGGTTAGGTCTAGGGTTAGGGTTAGGGGACGGGGACTGTTTAGGGTCCAGGTGAGGGTACGACAACGCTTTAGTGGGAGCGTACGTGCGAGGGCGTGGGTTAGTGTTAGCGTATGGGTTAGGATTAGGGGACGGGTGAGGGTCAGGCTTCGGGGAAGGGTTAGGGTTAGGGTTCGGGCTAGGGTTAGGGTTAGGGGACGGGGACGGTTTAAGGTCCAGGTGAGGGTACGACAACGCTTTAGGGGGAGCGTACGTGAGAGGGCGCGGGTTAGTGTTAGCGTACGGGTTAGGATTATGGGACGGGTGAGGGTCAGGCTTCGGGGAAGGGTTAGGGTTAGGGTTTGGGCTAGGGTTAGGTTTAGGGGACGGGGACGGTTTAGGGTCCAGGTGAGGGTACGACAACGCTTTATGGGGAGCGTACGTGTGAGCCTGCTGGTTAGTGTAAGCGTACGGGTTAGGATTAGGGGACGAGTGAGGGTCAGGCTTCGGGGAAGGGTTAGGGTTACGGTTCCGGCTAGTGTTAGGGTTAGGGGACGGGGACGGTTTAGGGTCCAGGTGAGTGTACGGCAACGCTTTAGGGGGAGCGTACGACTGAGGGAGTGTGTTAGTGTTAGCGTACGGGTTAGGATTATGGGACGGGTGAGGGTCAGGCTTCGGGGAAGGGTTAGGGTTAGGGTTCGGGCTAGGCTTAGGGTTAGGTGACGGGGACGGTTCAGGGTCCAGGTGAGGGTACGACAACGCTTTAGGGGGAGCGTACGTGTGAGGGCACGGGTTAGTGTTAGCCTACGGGTTAGGATTAGGGGACGCGTGAGGGTCAGGCTTCGGGGAAGTGTGAGGGTTAGGGTTCGGGCTACGGTTAGGGTTAGGGGACGGGGACGGTTTAGAGTCCAGGTGAGCGTACGACAACGCTTTAGGGGGAGCGTACGTGCGAGGGCGTGGGTTAGTGTTAGCATACGGGTTACGATTAGGGGACGGGTGAGGGTCAGGCTTCGGGGAAGGGTTAGGGTTAGGGTTCGGGCTAGCGTTAGGGTTAGGGGACGGGGACGGTTTAGGGTCCAGGTGAGGGTACGACAACGCTTTAGGGGGAGTGTACGTGTGAGGGCGCAGGTTAGTGTTAGCGTACGGGTTAGGATTAGGGGACGGGTGAGGGTCAGGCTTCGGGGAAGGGTTAGGGTTAGGGTTCGGGCTAGGGTTAGGGTTAGGGGACGGGGACGGTTTAGGGTCCAGGTGAGGGTATGGCAACGCTTTAGGGGGAGCGTACATCTGAGAGAGCGGGTTAGTGTTAGCGTACCGGTTAGGATTAGGGGACGGGTGAGGGTCAGGCTTCGGGGAAGGGTTAGGGTTAGGGTTCGGGCTAGGCTTCGGTTTAGGGGACGGGGACGGTTCAGGGTCCAGGTGAGGGTACGACAATGCTTTAGGGGGAGCGTACGTGTGAGGGCGTGGGTTAGTGTTAGCCTACGTGTTAGGAGTAGGGGACAGGTGAGGGTCAGGCTTCGGGGAAGGGTTAGGGTTAGGGTTCGGGCTAGGTTTAGGGTTAGGGGACGGGGACGCTTTAGGGTCCAGGTGAGGGTACGGCAACGCTTTAGGGGGAGCGTTCGGGCTAGGTTAAGGGTTAGGGGACGGGGACGGTTTAGGATCCAGGTGAGGTCACGGCAACGCTTCAGGGGGAGCGTACGTGTGAGGGCGCGGGTTAGTGATAGCGTACGGGTTAGGATTAGGGGACGGGTGAGGGTCAGGCTTCGGGGAAGAGTTAGGGTTAGGGTTCGGGCTAGGGTTAGGGTTAGGGGACGGGGACGGTTTAGGGTCCAGGTGAGGGTACGGGAACGCTTTAGGGGGAGCGTACGTGTGAGGGCACGGGTTAGTGTTAGCGTACGGGTTAGGATTAAGGGACGGGTGAGGGTCAGGCTTCGGGGAAGGTTTAGGGTTAGGGTTCGGGCTAGGGTTAGGGTTAGGGGACGGGGACGGTTTAGGGTCCACGTGAGGTTACGGCAACGCTTTAGGGGGGACGTACGTGTGAGGGCGCGGGTTAGTGTTAGCGTACGGGTTAGGATTAGGGGACGGGTGAGGGTCAGGCTTCGGGGAAGGGTTAGGGTTAGGGTTCGGGCTAGGGTTAGGTTTAGTGGACGGGGACGGTTTAGGGTCCAGGTGAGGGTACGGCAACGCTTTAGGGGGAGCGTACATGTGAGTGTGCGGGTTAGTGTTAGCGTACGGGTTAGGATTAGGGGACGGGTGAGGGTCAGGCTTCGGGGAAGGGTTAGGGTTAGGGTTCGGGCTAGGGTTAGGGTTAGGGGACGGGGACGGTTTAGGGTCCAGGTGAGAGTACGGCAACGCTTTAGGGGGAGCGTACGTGTGAGGGCGCGGGTTAGTGTTAGCGTACGGGTTTGAATTAGGGGACGGGTGAGGGTCAGGCTTCGGGGAAGTGTTAGGGTTCGGGCTAGTGTTAGCGTTAGGGGACGGGGACGGTTTAGGGTCCAGGTGAGGGTACGGCAACGCTTTAGGGGGAGCGTACGTGTGAGGGCGCGGGTTAGTGTTAGCGTACGGGTTAGGATTAGGGGACGGGTGAGGGTCAGGCTTCTGGGAAGGGTTAGGGTTAGGGTTCGGGCTAGGGTTAGTGTTAGGGGACGGGGACGGTTTAGGGTCCATCTGAGGGTACGGCAACGCTTTAGGGGGAGCGTACGTGTGAGGGCGCGGGTTAGTGTTAGCGTACGGGTTAGGATTAGGGGACGGGTGAGGGTCAGGCTTCGTGGAAGGGTTAGGGTTAGGGTTCGGGCTAGGGTTAGGTTTAGGGGACGGGGACGGTTTAGGGTCCAGGTGAGGTTACGGCAACGCTTTAGGGGGGACGTACGTGTGAGGGCGTGGGTTAGTGTTAGCGTACGGGTTAGGATTAGGGGACGGGTGAGGGTCAGGCTTCGGGGAAGGGTTAGGGTTAGGGTTCGGGCTAGGGTTAGGGTTAGGGGACGGGGACGGTTTAGGGTCCAGGTTAGGGTACGGCAACGCTTTAGGGGGAGCGTACGTGTGAGGGCGCGGGTTAGTGTTAGCGTACGGGTTAGGATTAGGGGACGGGTGAGTGTCTGGCTTCGGGGAAGGGTTAGGGTTAGGGTTCGGGCTAGGGTTAGGGTTAGGGGACGGGGACGGTTTAGGGTCCAGGTGAGGGTATGGCAACGCTTTAGGGGGGCGAACGTGTGAGGGCGCGGGTTAGTGTTAGCGTACGGGTTAGGATTAGGGTACGGGTGAGGGTCAGGCTTCGGGGAAGGGTTAGGGTTAGGGTTCGGGCTAGGGTTAAGGTTAGGGGACAGGGACGGTTTAGGGTCCAGGTGAGGGCACGGCAACGCTTCAGGGGGAGCGTACGTGTGAGGGCGCGGGTTAGTGTTAGCGTACGGGTTAGGATTAGGGGACGGGTGAGGGTCAGGCTTCGGGGAAGTGTTAGGTTTAGGGTTCGGGCTAGGGTTATGGTTAGGGGACGGGGACGGTTTAGGGTCCAGGTGAGGGTACGGCAACGCTTTAGGGGGAGCGTACGTGTGAGGGCGCATGTTAGTGTTAGCCTTCGGGATAGGATTAGGGGACGTGTGAGGGTCAGGCTTCGGGGAAGCGTTAGGGTTAGGGTTCGGGCTAGGGTTAGGGTTAGGGGACGGGGACGGTTTAGGGTCCAGGTGAGGGTACGGCAACGCTTTAGGGGGAGCGTACGTGTGAGGGCGCGGGTTAGTGTTAGCGTGCGGGTTAGGATTAGGGTCCGGGTGAGGGTCAGGCTTCGGGGAAGGGTTAGGGTTAGGGTTCGGGATAGGGTTAGGGTTAGGGGATGGGGACGGTTTAGGGTCCAGTTGAGGGTCCGGCAACGCTTTACGGGGAGCGTACGTGTGAGGGCGCGGGTTAGTGTTAGCGTACGGGTTAGGATTAGGGGACGGGTGAGGGTCAGGCTTCGGGGAAGGGTTAGGGTTACGGTTCGGTCTAGGGTTAGGGTTGGGGGACGGGGACGGTTTAGGGTCCAGGTTAGGGTACGGCAACGCTTTAGGGGGAGCGTACGTGTGAGGGCGCGGGTTAGTGTTAGCGTACGGGATAGGATTAGGGGACGGGTGAGGGTCAGGCTTCGGGGAAGGGTTAGGGTTAGGGTTCGGTCTAGGGTTAGGTTTAGGGAACGGGGACGGTTTAGGGTCCAGGTGAGGGTACGGCAACGCTTTAGGGGGAGCGTACGTGTGAGGGCGCAGCTTAGTGTTAGCGTACGGGTTAGGATTAGGGGACGGGTGAGCGTCAGGCTTCGGGGAAGGGTTAGGTTTAGGGTTCGGCCTAGGTTTAGGGTTAGGGGACGGGTACGGTTTAGGGTCCAGGTGAGGGTACGGAAACGCTTTAGGGGGAGCGTACGTGTGAGGGCGCGGGTTAGTGTTAGCGTACGGGTGAGGATTAAGGGACGGGTGAGGGTCAGGCTTCGGGGAAGTGTTAGGGTTAGGGTTCTGTCTAGGGTTAGGGTTAGGGGACGGGGACGGTTTAGGGTCCAGGTGAGGGTACGGCAACGCTTTAGGGGGAGCGTACGTGTGAGGGTGCGGGTTAGTGTTAGCGTACGGGTTAGGATTAGGGGACGGGTGAGGGTCAGGCTTCGGGGAAGGGTTAGGGTTAGGGTTCGGGCTAGGGTTAGGGTTAGGGGACGGGGACGGTTTTGGGTCCAGGTGAGGGTACTGCAACGCTTTAGGGGGAGCGTACATGTGAGGGCGCGGGTTAGTGTTAGTGTACAGTTTAGGATTAGGGGACGGGTGAGGGTCAGGCTTCGGGGAAGTGTTAGGGTTAGGGTTCGGTCTAGGGTTAGGGTTAGGGGATGGGGACGGTTTAGGGTCCAGGTGAGGGTACGGCAACGCTTTAGGGGGAGCGTACGTGTGAGGGCGCGGGTTAGTGTTAGCGTACGGGTTAGGATTAGGGGACGGGTGAGGGTCAGGCTTCGGGGAAGGGTTAGTGTTAGGGTTCGTGCTAGGGTTAGGGTTAGGGGACAGGGACGGTTTAGGGTCCAGGTGAGGTTACGGCAACGCTTTTGGGGAGCGAACGTGTGAGGGCGCGGGTTAGTGTTAGCGTACGGGTTAGGATTAGGGGACGGGTGAGGGTCAGGCTTCGGGGAAGGGTTAGGGTTAGGGTTCGGGCTAGGGTTAGGGTTAGGGGACGGGGAAGGTTTAGGGTCTAGGTGAGGGTACGGCAACGCTTTAGGGGGAGCTTACGTGTGAGCGCGCGGGTTAGTGTTAGCGTACGGGTTAGGATTAGGGGACGGGTGAGGGTCAGGATTCGGGGAAGCGTTAGGGTTAGGGTTCGGGCTAGGGTTAGGGTTAGGGGAAGGGGACGGTTTAGGGTCCAGGTGAGGGTATGGCAACGCTTTAGGGGGAGCGTACATCTGAGAGAGTGGGTTAGTGTTAGCGTACCGGTTAGGATTAGGGGACGGGTGAGGGTCAGGCTTCGGGGAAGGGTTAGGGTTAGGGTTCGGGCTAGGCTTCGGTTTAGGGGACGGGGACGGTTCAGGGTCCAGGTGAGGGTACGACAATGCTTTAGGGGGAGCGTACGTGTGAGGGCGTGGGTTAGTGTTAGCCTACGGGTTAGGAGTAGGGGACAGGTGAGGGTCAGGCTTCGGGGAAGGGTTAGGGTTAGGGTTCGAGCTAGGTTTAGGGTTAGGGGACGGGGACGGTTTAGGGTCCAGGTGAGGGTACGGCAACGCTTTAGGGGGAGCGTACGTGTGAGGGCGCGGGTTAGTGTTAGCGTACGGGTTAGGATTAGGGGACGGGTGAGTGTCTGGCTTCGGGGAAGCGTTAGGGTTAGGGTTCGGGCTAGGGTTAGGGTTAGGGGACGGGGACGGTTTAGGGTCCAGGTGAGGGTATGGCAACGCTTTAGGGGGGTGAACGTGTGAGGCCGCGGGTTAGTGTTAGCGTACGGGTTAGGATTAGGGGACGGGTGAGGGTCAGGCTTCGGGGAAGGGTTAGGGTTAGGGTTCGGGCTAGGGTTAAGGTTAGGGGACGGGGACGGTTTAGGGTCCAGGTGAGGGCACGGCAATGCTTCAGGGGGAGCGTACGTGTGAGGGCGCGGGTTAGTGTTAGCGTACGGGTTAGGATTAGGGGACGGGTGAGGGTCAGGCTTCGGGGAAGTGTTAGGTTTAGGGTTCGGGCTAGGGTTATGGTTAGGGGACGGGGACGGTTTAGGGTCCAGGTGAGGGTACGGCAACGCTTTAGGGGGAGCGTACGTGTGAGGGCGCGTGTTAGTGTTAGCCTTCGGGATAGGATTAGGGGACGTGTGAGGGTCAGGCTTCGGGGAAGCGTTAGGGTTAGGGTTCGGGCTAGGGTTAGGGTTAGGGGACGGGGACGGTTTAGGGTCCAGGTGAGGGTACGGCAACGCTTTAGGGGGAGCGTACGTGTGAGGGCGCGGGTTAGTGTTAGCATGCGGGTTAGGATTAGGGTCCGAGTGAGGGTCAGGCTTCGGGGAAGGGTTAGGGTTAGGGTTCGGGATAGGGTTAGGGTTAGGGGATGGGGACGGTTTAGGGTCCAGTTGAGGGTCCGGCAACGCTTTACGGGGAGCGTACGTGTGAGGGCGCGGGTTAGTGTTAGCGTACGGGTTAGGATTAGGGGACGGGTGAGGGTCAGGCTTCGGGGAAGGGTTAGGGTTACGGTTCGGTCTAGGGTTAGGGTTGGGGGACGGGGACGGTTTATGGTCCAGGTGAGGGTATGGCAACGCTTTAGGGGGAGCGTACGTTGAGGGCGCGGGTTAGTGTTAGCGTACGGGATAGGATTAGGGGACGGGTGAGGGTCAGGCTTCGGGGAAGGGTTAGGGTTAGGGTTCGGGCTAGGGTTAGGTTTAGGGAACGGGGACGGTTTAGGGTCCAGGTGAGGGTACGGCAACGCTTTAGGGGGAGCGTACGTGTGAGGGCGCAGGTTAGTGTTAGCGTACGGGTTAGGATTAGGGGACGGGTGAGCGTCAGGCTTCGGGGAAGGGTTAGGTTTAGGGTTCGGCCTAGGTTTAGGGTTAGGGGACGGGTACGGTTTAGGGTCCAGGTGAGGTTACGGCAACGCTTTAGGGGGAGCGTACGTGTGAGGGCGTGGGTTAGTGTTAGCGTACGGGTGAGGATTAAGGGACGGGTGAGGGTCAGGCTTCGGGGAAGGGTTAGGGTTAGGGTTCTGTCTAGGGTTAGGGTTAGGGGACGGGGACGGTTTAGGGTCCAGGTGAGGGTACGGCAACGCTTTAGGGGGAACGTACGTGTGAGGGTGCGGGTTAGTGTTAGCGTACGGGTTAGGATTAGGGGACGGGTGAGGGTCAGGCTTCGGGGAAGGGTTAGGGTTAGGGTTCGGGCTAGGGTTAGGGTTAGGGGACGGGGACGGTTTTGGGTCCAGGTGAGGGTACTGCAACGCTTTAGGGGGAGCGTACGTGTGAGGGCGCGGGTTAGTGTTAGTGTACGGTTTAGGATTAGGGGACGGGTGAGGGTCAGGCTTCGGGGAAGGGTTAGGGTTAGGGTTCGGGCTAGGGTTAGGGTTAGGGGACGGGGACGGTTTAGGGTCCAGGTGAGGGTACTGCAACGCTTTAGGCGGAGCGTACGTGTGAGGGCGAGGGTTAGTGTTAGCCTACGGGTTAGGATTAGGGGACGGGTGAGGGTCAGGCTTCGGGGAAGGGTTAGGGTTAGGGTTCGGGCTAGGGTTAGGGTTAGGGGATGGGGACGGTTTAAGGTCCAGGTGAGGGTACGGCAACGCTTTAGGGGGAGCGTACGTGTGAGGGCATGAGTTAGTGTTAGCCTACGGGTTAGGATTAGGGGACGGGTGAGGGTCAGGCTTCGGGGAAGGGTTAGGGTTAGGGTTCGGGCTAGGGTAAGGGATAGGGGACGGGGACGGTTTAGGGTTCAGGTGAGGGTACGGCAACGCTTTAGGGGGAGCGTACGTGTGAGGGCGCGGGTAAGTGTTAGCGTACGGTTTAGGATTAGGGGACGGGTGAGAGTCAGGCTTCGGGGAAGGGTTAGGGTTAGGGTTCGGGCTAGGTTTAGGGTTAGGGGACGGGGACGGTTTAGGGTCCAGGTGAGGGTACGGCAACGCTTTAGGGGGAGCGTACGTGTGAGGGCGCGGGTTAGTGTTAGCGTACGGGTTAGGATTAGGGGACGTGTGAGGGTCAGGCTTCGGGGAAGGGTTAGGGTTAGGGTTCGGGCTAGGGTTAGGGTTTTGGGACGGGGACGGTTTAGGGTCCAGGTGAGGGTACGGCAACGCTTTAGGGGGGACGTACGTGTGAGGGCGCGGGTTAGTGTTAGCGTACGGGTTAGGATTAGGGGACGGGTGAGGGTCAGGCTTCGGGGAAGGTTTAGGGTTAGGATTCGGGCTAGGGTTAGGTTTAGGGGACGGGGACGGTTTAGGGTCCAGGTGAGGGTACGGCAATGCTTTAGAGGGAGCGTACGTGTGAGGGCGCGGGTTAGTGTTAGCGTACGGGTTAGGATTAGGGGACGGGTGAGGGTCAGGCTTCGGGGAAGTGTTAGGGTTCGGGCTAGGGTTAAGGTTAGGGGACGGGGACGGTTTAGGGTCCAGGTTAGGGTACGGCAATGCTTTACGGGGAGCGTACGTGTGAGGGCGCGGGTTAGTGTTAGCGTACGGGATAGGATTAGGGGACGGGTGAGGGTCAGGCTTCGGGGAAGGGTTAGGGTTAGGGTTCGGGCTAGGGTTAGTGTTAGGGGACGGGGACGGTTTAGGGTCCATCTGAGGGTACGGCAACGCTTTAGGGGGAGCGTACGTGTGAGGGCGCGGGTTAGTGTTAGCGTACGGGTTAGGATTAGGGGACGGGTGAGGGTCAGGCTTCGGGGAAGGGTTAGGGTTAGGGTTCGGGCTAGGGTTAGGGTTAGGGGACGGGGACGGTTTAGGGTCCAGGTGAGGTTACGGCAACGCTTTAGGGGGGACGTACGTGTGAGGGCACGGGTTAGTGATAGCGTACGGGTTAGGATTAGGGGACGGGTGAAGGTCAGGCTTCGGGGAAGGGTTAGGGTTAGGGTTCGGGCTAGTGTTAGGGTTAGGGGACGGGGACGGTTTAGGGTCCAGGTTAGGGTACGGCAACGCTTTAGGGGGAGCGTACGTGTGAGGGCGCGGGTTAGTGTTAGCGTACGGGTTAGGATTAGGGGACGGGTGAGGGTCAGGCTTCGGGGAAGGTTTAGGGTTAGGGTTCGGGTTAGGGTTAGAGGACGGGGACGGGTAAGGTTTAGGGTCCAGGTGAGGGTACGGCAACGCTTTAGGGGGAGCGTACGTGTGAGGGCGCGGGTTAGTGTTAGTGTACAGGTTAGGATTAGGGGACGGGTGAGGGTCAGGCTTCGGGGAAGGGTTAGGGTTAGGGTTCGGGCTAGGGTTAGGGTTAGGGGACGGGGACGGTTTAGGGTCCAGGTGAGGGTATGGCAACGCTTTAGGGGGGCGAACGTGTGAGGGCGCGGGTTAGTGTTAGCGTACGGGTTAGGATTAGGGGACGGGTGAGGGTCAGGCTTCGGGGAAGGGTTAGGGTTAGGGTTCGGGCTAGGGTTAAGGTTAGGGGACGGGGACGGTTTAGGGTCCAGGTGAGGGTACGGCAATGCTTTAGGGGGAGCGTACGTGTGAGGGCGCGGGTTAGTGTTAGCGTACGGGTTAGGATTAGGGGACGGGTGAGGGTCAGGCTTCGGGGAAGGGTTAGGGTTAGGGTTCGGGCTAGGGTTAGGGTTAGGGGACTGGGACGGTTTAGGGTCCAGGTGAGGGTACGGCAACGCTTTAGGGGGAGCGTACGTGTGAGGGCGCGGGTTAGTGTTAGCCTACGGGATAGGATTAGGGGACGGGTGAGGGTCAGGCTTCGAGGAAGTGTTAGGGTTAGGGTTCGGGCTAGGGTTAGGGTTATGGGACGGGGACGGTTTAGGGTCCAGGTGAGGGTACGGCAACGCTTTAGGGGGAGCGTACGTGTGAGGGCGCGGGTTATTGTTAGCGTACGGGTTAGGATTAGGGGCCGGGTGAGGGTCAGGCTTCGGGGAAGGGTTAGGTTTAGGGTTCGGGCTAGGGTTAGGGTTAGGGGACGGGGACGGTTTAGGGTCCAGGTGAGGGTACGGCAACGCTTTAGGGGGAGCGTACGTGTGAGGGCGCAGGTTAGTGTTAGCGTACGGGTTAGGATTAGGGGACGGGTGAGGGTCAGGCTTCGGGGAAGCGTTAGGTTTAGGGTTCGGCCTAGGGTTAGGGTTAGGGGATGGGGACGGTTAAGGGTCCAGGTGAGGGTACGGCAACGCTTTAGGGGGAGCGTACGTGTGAGGGCGCGGGTTAGTGTTAGCGTACGGCTTAGGATTAGGGGACGGATGAGGTTCAGGCTTCGGGGAAGGGTTAGGGTTAGGGTTCGGGCTACGGTTAGGGTTAGGGGACGGGGACGGTTTAGGGTCCAGGTGAGGGTACTGCAACACTTTAGGGAGAGCGTACGTGTGAGGGCGCGGGTTAGTGTTAGCGTACGGTTTAGGATTAGGGGACGGGTGAGGGTCAGGCTTCCGAGAAGGGTCAGGGTTAGGGTTAGGGCTAGGGTTAGGGTTAGGGGACGGGGACGGTTTACGGTCCAGGTGAGGGTACGACACGCTTTAGGGGGGACGTACGTGTGAGGGCGCGGGTTAGTGTTAGCGTACGGGTTAGGATTAGGGGACGGGTGAGGGTCAGGCTTCGGGGAAGGGTTAGGGTTAGGGTTCGGGCTAGGGTTAGGGTTAGGGGACGGGGACGGTTTAGGGTCCAGGTTAGGGTACGGCAACGCTTTAGGGGGAGCGTACGTGTGAGGGCGCGGGTTAGTGTTAGCGTACGGGTTAGGATTAGGGGACGGGTGAGGGTCAGGCTTCGGGGAAGGGTTAGGGTTAGGGTTCGGGCTAGGGTTAGGGTTAGGGGACGGGGACGGTTTAGGGTCCAGGTGAGGGTACGGCAACGCTTTAGGGGGAGCGTACGTGTGAGGGCGCGGGTTAGTGTTAGCGTACGGGTTAGGATTAGGGGACGGGTGAGGGTCAGGCTTCGGGGAAGGGTTAGGGTTAGAGTTCGGCCTAGGGTCAGGTTTAGGGGACGTGTAAGGTTTAGGGTCCAGGTGAGGGTACGGCAACGCTTTAGGGGGAGCGTACGTGTGAGGGCGCGGGTTAGTGTTAGCGTACGGGTTAGGATTAGGGGACGGGTGAGGGTCAGGCTTCGGGGAAGGGTTAGGGTTAGGGTTCGGGCTAGGGTTAGGGTTAGGAGACGGGGACGGTTTAGGGTCCAGGTGAGGGTATGGCAACGCTTTAGGGGGGCGAACGTGTGAGGGCGCAGGTTAGTGTTAGCGTACGGGTTAGGATTAGGGGACGGGTGAGGGTCAGGCTTCGGGGAAGGGTTAGGGTTAGGGTTCGGGCTAGGGTTAGGGTTAGGGGACGGGGACGGTTTAGGGTCCAGGTGAGGGTACGGCAACGCTTTAGGGGGAGCGTACGTGTGAGGGCGCGGGTTAGTGTTAGCGTACGGGTTAGGATTAGGGGACGGGTGAGGGTCAGGCTTCGAGGAAGGGTTAGGGTTAGGGTTCGGGCTAGGGTTAGGGTTAGGGGACGGGGACGGTATAGGGTCCAGGTGAGGGTACGGCAACGCTTTAGGGGGAGCGTACGTGTGAGGGCGCGGGTTAGTGTTAGCCTACGGGATAGGATTAGGGGACGGGTGAGGGTCAGGCTTCGGGGAAGTGTTAGGGTTAGGGTTCGGGCTAGGGTTAGGGTTAGGGTTAGGGGACGGGGACGGTTTAGGGTCCAGGTTAGGGTACGGCAACGCTTTAGGGGGAGCGTACGTGTGAGGGCGCGGGTTAGTGTTAGCGTACGGGTTAGGATTAGGGGACGGGTGAGGGTCAGGCTTCGGGGAAGGGTTAGGGTTAGGGTTCGGCCTAGGGTCAGGGTTAGGGGACGGGTAAGGTTTAGGGTCCAGGTGAGGGTACGGCAACGCTTTAGGGGGAGCGTACGTGTGAGGGCGCGGGTTAGTGTTAGCGTACAGGTTAGGATTAGGGGACGGGTGAGGGTCAGGCTTCGGGGAAGGGTTAGGGTTAGGGTTCGGGCTAGGGTTAGGGTTAGGGGACGGGGACGGTTTAGGGTCCAGGTGAGGGTACGGCAACGCTTTAGGGGGAGCGTACGTGTGAGGGCGCGGGTTAGTGTTAGCCTTCGGGATAGGATTAGGGGACGTGTGAGGGTCAGGCTTCGGGGAAGCGTTAGGGTTAGGGTTCGGGCTAGGGTTAGGGTTAGGGGATGGGAACGGTTTAGGGTCCAGGTGAGGGTACGGTAATGCTTTAGGGGGAGCGTACGTGTGAGGGCGCGGGTTAGTGTTAGCGTACGGGTTAGGATTAGGGGACGGGTGAGGGTCAGGCTTCGGGGAAGGGTTAGGCTTAGGGTTCGAGCTAGGGTTAGGGTTAGGGGACGGGGACGGTTTAGGGTCCAGGTGAGGGTACGGCAACGCTTTAGGGGGAGCGTACGTGTGAGGGCGCGGATTAGTGTTATCGTACGGGTTAGGATTAGGTGACGGGTGGGGGTCAGGCTTCGGGGAAGGGTTAGGGTTACGGTTCGGGCTAGGGTTAGGGTTGGGGGACGGGGACGGTTTATGGTCCAGGTGAGGGTATGGCAACTCTTTAGGGGGAGCGTACGTGTGAGGGCGCGGGTTAGTGTTAGCGTACGGGTTAGGATTAGGGGACGGGTGAGGGTCAGGCTTCGGGGAAGGGTTAGGGTTAGGGTTGGTCCTAGGGTTAGGGTTAGGGGACGGGGACGGTTTAGGGTCCAGGTGAGGGTATGGCAACGCTTTAGGGGGAGCGTGCGTGTGAGGGCGCGGGTTAGTGTTAGCGTACGGGTTAGGATTAGGGGACGGGTGAGGGTCAGGCTTCGGGGAAGGGTTAGGGTTAGGGTTCGGGCTAGGGTTAGGGTGAGGGACGGGGACGGTTTAGGGTCCAGGTGAGGGTACGGCAACGCTTTAGGGGGAGCGTGCGTGTGAGGGCGCGGGTTAGTGTGAGCGTACGGGTTAGGATTAGGGGACGGGTGAGGGTCAGGCTTTGGGGAAGGGTTAGGGTTAGGGTTCGGGCTAGGGTTAGGGTTAGGGGACGGGGACGGTTTAGGGTCCAGGTGAGGGTACGGCAACGCTTTACGGGGAGCGTGCGTGTGAGGGAGCGGGTTAGTGTTAGCGTACGGGTTAGGATTAGGGGACGGGTGAGGGTCAGGCTTCGAGGAAGGGTTAGGGCTAGGGTTCGGGCTAGGGTTAGGGTTAGCAGACGGGGACGGTTTAGGGTACAGATGAGGGTACGGCAACTCCTTATGGGGAGCATGCGTGTGAGGGCGCGGGTTAGTGTTAGCGTACGGGTTAGGATTAGGGCACGGGTGAGGGTCAGGCTTCGGGGAAGGGTTAGGGTTAGGGTTCGGGCTAGGGTTACGGTTAGGGGACGAGGACGGTTTAGGGTCCAGGTGAGGGTTCGGCAACGCTTTAGGGGGAGCGTGCGTGTGAGGGCGCGGGTTAGTGTTAGCGTACGGGTTAGGATTAGGGGACGGGTGAGGGTCAGGCTTCGGGGAAGGGTTAGGGTTAGGGTTCGGGCTAGGGTTAGGGTTAGGGGACGGGGACGGTTTAGGGTCCAGGTGAGGGTACGGCAGCGCTTTAGGGGGAGTGTGCGTGTGACGGCGCGGGTTAGTGTCAGCGTACGGGTTAGGATTAGGGGACGGGTGAGGGTCAGGCTTCGGGGAAGGGTTAGGGTTAGGGTTCGGGCTAGGGTTAGGGTTAGGGGACGGGGACGGTTTAGGGTCCAGGTGAGGGTACGGCGACGCTTTAGGGGGAGTGTGCGTGTGAGGGCGCGGGTTAGTGTTAGCGTACGGGTTAGGATTAGGGCACGGGTGAGGGTCAGGCTTCGGGGAAGGGTTAGGGTTAGGGTTCAGCTAGGGTTAGGGTTAGGGGACAGGGACGGTTTAGGGTCCAGGTGAGGGTACGGCAACGCTTTAGGGGGAGCGTACGTGTGAGGGCGCGGGTTAGTGTTAGCGTACGGGTTAGGATTAGGGGACGGGTGAGGGTCAGGCTTCGAGGAAGGGTTAGGGTTAGGGTTCGGGCTAGGGTTAGGGTTAGGGGACGGGGACGGTATAGGGTCCAGGTGAGGGTACGGCAACGCTTTAGGGGGAGCGTACGTGTGAGGGCGCGGGTTAGTGTTAGCCTACGGGATAGGATTAGGGGACGGGTGAGGGTCAGGCTTCGGGGAAGTGTTAGGGTTAGGGTTCGGGCTAGGGTTAGGGTTAGGGTTAGGGGACGGGGACGGTTTAGGGTCCAGGTTAGGGTACGGCAACGCTTTAGGGGGAGCGTACGTGTGAGGGCGCGGGTTAGTGTTAGCGTACGGGTTAGGATTAGGGGACGGGTGAGGGTCAGGCTTCGGGGAAGGGTTAGGGTTAGGGTTCGGCCTAGGGTCAGGGTTAGGGGACGGGTAAGGTTTAGGGTCCAGGTGAGGGTACGGCAACGCTTTAGGGGGAGCGTACGTGTGAGGGCGCGGGTTAGTGTTAGCGTACAGGTTAGGATTAGGGGACGGGTGAGGGTCAGGCTTCGGGGAAGGGTTAGGGTTAGGGTTCGGGCTAGGGTTAGGGTTAGGGGACGGGGACGGTTTAGGGTCCAGGTGAGGGTACGGCAACGCTTTAGGGGGAGCGTACGTGTGAGGGCGCGGGTTAGTGTTAGCCTTCGGGATAGGATTAGGGGACGTGTGAGGGTCAGGCTTCGGGGAAGCGTTAGGGTTAGGGTTCGGGCTAGGGTTAGGGTTAGGGGATGGGAACGGATTAGGGTCCAGGTGAGGGTACGGTAATGCTTTAGGGGGAGCGTACGTGTGAGGGCGCGGGTTAGTGTTAGCGTACGGGTTAGGATTAGGGGACGGGTGAGGGTCAGGCTTCGGGGAAGGGTTAGGCTTAGGGTTCGAGCTAGGGTTAGGGTTAGGGGACGGGGACGGTTTAGGGTCCAGGTGAGGGTACGGCAACGCTTTAGGGGGAGCGTACGTGTGAGGGCGCGGATTAGTGTTATCGTACGGGTTAGGATTAGGGGACGGGTGGGGGTCAGGCTTCGGGGAAGGGTTAGGGTTACGGTTCGGGCTAGGGTTAGGGTTGGGGGACGGGGACGGTTTATGGTCCAGGTGAGGGTATGGCAACTCTTTAGGGGGAGCGTACGTGTGAGGGCGCGGGTTAGTGTTAGCGTACGGGTTAGGATTAGGGGACGGGTGAGGGTCAGGCTTCGGGGAAGGGTTAGGGTTAGGGTTGGTCCTAAGGTTAGGGTTAGGGGACGGGGACGGTTTAGGGTCCAGGTGAGGGTATGGCAACGCTTTAGGGGGAGCGTGCGTGTGAGGGCGCGGGTTAGTGTTAGCGTACGGGTTAGGATTAGGGGACGGGTGAGGGTCAGGCTTCGGGGAAGGGTTAGGGTTAGGGTTCGGGCTAGGGTTAGGGTGAGGGACGGGGACGGTTTAGGGTCCAGGTGAGGGTACGGCAACGCTTTAGGGGGAGCGTGCGTGTGAGGGCGCGGGTTAGTGTGAGCGTACGGGTTAGGATTAGGGGACGGGTGAGGGTCAGGCTTTGGGGAAGGGTTAGGGTTAGGGTTCGGGCTAGGGTTAGGGTTAGGGGACGGGGACGGTTTAGGGTCCAGGTGAGGGTACGGCAACGCTTTACGGGGAGCGTGCGTGTGAGGGAGCGGGTTAGTGTTAGCGTACGGGTTAGGATTAGGGGACGGGTGAGGGTCAGGCTTCGAGGAAGGGTTAGGGCTAGGGTTCGGGCTAGGGTTAGGGTTAGCAGACGGGGACGGTTTAGGGTACAGATGAGGGTACGGCAACTCCTTATGGGGAGCGTGCGTGTGAGGGCGCGGGTTAGTGTTAGCGTACGGGTTAGGATTAGGGCACGGGTGAGGGTCAGGCTTCGGGGAAGGGTTAGGGTTAGGGTTCGGGCTAGGGTTACGGTTAGGGGACGAGGACGGTTTAGGGTCCAGGTGAGGGTTCGGCAACGCTTTAGGGGGAGCGTGCGTGTGAGGGCGCGGGTTAGTGTTAGCGTACGGGTTAGGATTAGGGGACGGGTGAGGGTCAGGCTTCGGGGAAGGGTTAGGGTTAGGGTTCGGGCTAGGGTTAGGGTTAGGGGACGGGGACGGTTTAGGGTCCAGGTGAGGGTACGGCAGCGCTTTAGGGGGAGTGTGCGTGTGACGGCGCGGGTTAGTGTCAGCGTACGGGTTAGGATTAGGGGACGGGTGAGGGTCAGGCTTCGGGGAAGGGTTAGGGTTAGGGTTCGGGCTAGGGTTAGGGTTAGGGGACGGGGACGGTTTAGGGTCCAGGTGAGGGTACGGCGACGCTTTAGGGGGAGTGTGCGTGTGAGGGCGCGGGTTAGTGTTAGCGTACGGGTTAGGATTAGGGCACGGGTGAGGGTCAGGCTTCGGGGAAGGGTTAGGGTTAGGGTTCAGCTAGGGTTAGGGTTAGGGGACAGGGACGGTTTAGGGTCCAGGTGAGGGTACGGCAACGCTTTAGGGGAAGCGTGCGTGTCTGGGCGCGGGTTAGTGTTAGCGTACGGGTTAGGATTAGGGGACGGGTAAGGGTCAGGCTTCGGGGAAGGGTTAGGGTTAGGGTTCGGGCTAGGTTTAGGGTTAGGGGACGGGGACGGTTTAGGGTCCAGGTGAGGTTACGGCAACGCTTTAGGGGGGACGTACGTGTGAGGGCACGGGTTAGTGATAGCGTACGGGTTAGGATTAGGGGACGGGTGAGGGTCAGGCTTCGGGGAAGGGTTAGGGTTAGGTTTCGGGCTAGTGTTAGGGTTAGGGGACGGGGACGGTTTAGGGTCCAGGTTAGGGTACGGCAACGCTTTAGGGGGAGCGTACGTGTGAGGGCGCGGGTTAGTGTTAGCGTACGGGTGAGGATTAAGGGACGGGTGAGGGTCAGGCTTCGGGGAAGGGTTAGGGTTAGGGTTCTGTCTAGGGTTAGGGTTAGGGGACGGGTACGGTTTAGGGTCCAGGTGAGGGTACGGCAACGCTTTAGGGGGAACGTACGTGTGAGGGTGCGGGTTAGTGTTAGCGTACGGGTTAGGATTAGGGGACGGGTGAGGGTCAGGCTTCGGGGAAGGGTTAGGGTTAGGGTTCGGGCTAGGGTTAGGGTTAGGGGACGGGGACGGTTTTGGGTCCAGGTGAGGGTACTGCAACGCTTTAGGGGGAGCGTACGTGTGAGGGCGCGGGTTAGTGTTAGTGTACGGTTTAGGATTAGGGGACGGGTGAGGGTCAGGCTTCGGGGAAGGGTTAGGGTTAGGGTTCGGGCTAGGGTTAGGGTTAGGGGACGGGGACGGTTTAGGGTCCAGGTGAGGGTACTGCAACGCTTTAGGCGGAGCGTACGTGTGAGGGCGAGGGTTAGTGTTAGCCTACGGGTTAGGATTAGGGGACGGGTGAGGGTCAGGCTTCGGGGAAGGGTTAGGATTAGGGTTCGGGCTAGGGTTAGGGTTAGGGGATGGGGACGGTTTAAGGTCCAGGTGAGGGTACGGCAACGCTTTAGGGGGAGCGTACGTGTGAGGGCATGAGTTAGTGTTAGCCTACGGGTTAGGATTAGGGGACGGGTGAGGGTCAGGCTTCGGGGAAGGGTTAGGGTTAGGGTTCGGGCTAGGGTAAGGGATAGGGGACGGGGACGGTTTAGGGTTCAGGTGAGGGTACGGAAACGCTTTAGGGGGAGCGTACGTGTGAGGGCGCGGGTAAGTGTTAGCGTACGGTTTAGGATTAGGGGACGGGTGAGAGTCAGGCTTCGGGGAAGGGTTAGGGTTAGGGTTCGGGCTAGGTTTAGGGTTAGGGGACGGGGACGGTTTAGGGTCCAGGTTAGGGTACGGCAACGCTTTAGGGGGAGCGTACGTGTGAGGGCGCGGGTTAGTGTTAGCGTACGGGTTAGGATTAGGGGACGTGTGAGGGTCAGGCTTCGGGGAAGGGTTAGGGTTAGGGTTTGGGCTAGGGTTAGGGTTTGGGGACGGGGACGGTTTAGGGTCCAGGTGAGGGTACGGCAACGCTTTAGGGGGGACGTACGTGTGAGGGCGCGGGTTAGTGTTAGCGTACGGGTTAGGATTAGGGGACGGGTGAGGGTCAGGCTTCGGGGAAGGTTTAGGGTTAGGATTCGGGCTAGGGTTAGGTTTAGGGGACGGGGACGGTTTAGGGTCCAGGTGAGGGTACGGCAACGCTTTAGAGGGAGCGTACGTGTGAGGGCGCGGGTTAGTGTTAGCGTACGGGTTAGGATTAGGGGACGGGTGAGGGTCAGGCTTCGGGGAAGTGTTAGGGTTCGGGCTAGGGTTAGCGTTAGGGGACGGGGACGGTTTAGGGTCCAGGTTAGGGTACGGCAATGCTTTACGGGGAGCGTACGTGTGAGGGCGCGGGTTAGTGTTAGCGTACGGGATAGGATTAGGGGACGGGTGAGGGTCAGGCTTCGGGGAAGGGTTAGGGTTAGGGTTCGGGCTAGGGTTAGTGTTAGGGGACGGGGACGGTTTAGGGTCCATCTGAGGGTACGGCAACGCTTTAGGGGGAGCGTACGTGTGAGGGCGCGGGTTAGTGTTAGCGTACGGGTTAGGATTAGGGGACGGGTGAGGGTCAGGCTTCGGGGAAGGGTTAGGGTTAGGGTTCGGGCTAGGGTTAGGGTTAGGGGACGGGGACGGTTTAGGGTCCAGGTGAGGTTACGGCAACGCTTTAGGGGGGACGTACGTGTGAGGGCACGGGTTAGTGATAGCGTACGGGTTAGGATTAGGGGACGGGTGAGGGTCAGGCTTCGGGGAAGGGTTAGGGTTAGGGTTCGGGCTAGTGTTAGGGTTAGGGGACGGGGATGGTTTAGGGTCCAGGTTAGGGTACGGCAACGCTTTAGGGGGAGCGTACGTGTGAGGGCGCGGGTTAGTGTTAGCGTACGGGTTAGGATTAGGGGACGGGTGAGGGTCAGGCTTCGGGGAAGGTTTAGGGTTAGGGTTCGGGTTAGGGTTAGAGGACGGGGACGGGTAAGGTTTAGGGTCCAGGTGAGGGTACGGCAACGCTTTAGGGGGAGCGTACGTGTGAGGGCGCGGGTTAGTGTTAGTGTACAGGTTAGGATTAGGTGACGGGTGAGGGTCAGGCTTCGGGGAAGGGTTAGGGTTAGGGTTCGGGCTAGGGTTAGGGTTAGGGGACGGGGACGGTTTAGGGTCCAGGTGAGGGTATGGCAACGCTTTAGGGGGGCGAACGTGTGAGGGCGCGGGTTAGTGTTAGCGTACGGGTTAGGATTAGGGGACGGGTGAGGGTCAGGCTTCGGGGAAGGGTTAGGGTTAGGGTTCGGGCTAGGGTTAAGGTTAGGGGACGGGGACGTTTTAGGGTCCAGGTGAGGGCACGGCAACGCATCAGGGGGAGCGTACGTGTGAGGGCGCGGGTTAGTGTTAGCGTACGGGTTAGGATTAGGGGACGGGTGAGAGTCAGGCTTCGGGGAAGTGTTAGGTTTAGGGTTCGGGCTAGGGTTATGGTTAGGGGACGGGGACGGTTTAGGGTCCAGGTTAGGGTACGGCAACGCTTTAGGGGGAGCGTATGTGTGAGGGCGCGGGTAAGTGTTAGCCTTCGGGATAGGATTAGGGGACGTGTGAGGGTCAGGCTTCGGGAAAGCGTTAGGGTTAGGGTTCGGGCTAGGGTTAGGGTTAGGGGATGGGAACGGTTTAGGGTCCAGGTGAGGGTACGGTAACGCTTTAGGGGGAGCGTACGTGTGAGGGCGCGGGTTAGTGTTAGCGTACGGGTTAGGATTAGGGGACGGGTGAGGGTCAGGCTTCGGGGAAGGGTTAGGGTTAGGGTTCGGGCTAGGGTTAGGGTTAGGGGACGGGGACGGTTTAGGGTCCAGGTGAGGGTACGGCAATGCTTTAGGGGGAGCGTACGTGTGAGGGCGCGGGTTAGTGTTAGCGTACGGGTTAGGATTAGGGGACGGGTGAGGGTCAGGCTTCGGGGAAGGGTTAGGGTTAGGGTTCGGGCTAGGGTTAGGGTTAGGGGACTGGGACGGTTTAGGGTCCAGGTGAGGGTACGGCAACGCTTTAGGGGGAGCGTACGTGTGAGGGCGCGGGTTAGTGTTAGCCTACGGGATAGGATTAGGGGACGGGTGAGGGTCAGGCTTCGAGGAAGTGTTAGGGTTAGGGTTCGGGCTAGGGTTAGGGTTATGGGACGGGGACGGTTTAGGGTCCAGGTGAGGGTACGGCAACGCTTTAGGGGGAGCGTACGTGTGAGGGCGCGGGTTAGTGTTAGCGTACGGGTTAGGATTAGGGGCCGGGTGAGGGTCAGGCTTCGGGGAAGGGTTAGGGTTAGGGTTCGGGCTAGGGTTAGGGTTAGGGGACGGGGACGGTTTAGGGTCCAGGTGAGGGTACGGCAACGCTTTAGGGGGAGCGTGCGTGTGAGGGCGCGGGTTAGTGTTCGCGTACGGGTTAGGATTAGGGGACGGGTGAGGGTCAGGCTTCGGGGAAGGGTTAGGGTTACGGTTCGGGCTAGGGTTAGGGTTGGGGGACGGGGACTGTTTATGGTCCAGGTGAGGGTATGGCAACGCTTTAGGGGGAGCGTACGTGTGAGGGCGCGGGTTAGTGTTAGCGTACGGGATAGGATTATGGGACGGGTGAGGGTCAGGCTTCGGGGAAGGGTTAGGGTTAGGGTTCGGGCTAGGGTTAGGGTTAGGGGACGGGGACGGTTTAGGGTCCAGGTGAGGGTACGGCAACGCTTTAGGGGGAGTGTACGTGTGAGGGCGCAGGTTAGTGTTAGCGTACGGGTTAGGATTAGGGGACGGGTGAGGGTCAGGCTTCGGGGAAGCGTTAGGTTTAGGGTTCGGCCTAGGGTTAGGGTTAGGGGATGGGGACGGTTAAGGGTCCAGGTGAGGGTACGGCAACGCTTTAGGGGGAGCGTACGTGTGAGGGCGCGGGTTAGTGTTAGCGTACGGCTTAGGATTAGGGGACGGGTGAGGTTCAGGCTTCGGGGAAGGGTTAGGGTTAGGGTTCGGGCTACGGTTAGGGTTAGGGGACGGGGACGGTTTAGGGTCCAGGTGAGGGTACTGCAACACTTTAGGGAGAGCGTACGTGTGAGGGCGCGGGTTAGTGTTAGCGTACGGTTTAGGATTAGGGGACGGGTGAGGGTCAGGGTTCCGAGAAGGGTCAGGGTTAGGGTTCGGGCTAGGGTTAGGGTTAGGGGACGGGGACGGTTTACGGTCCAGGTGAGGGTACGACAACGCTTTAGGGGGGACGTACGTGTGAGGGCGCGGGTTAGTGTTAGCGTACGGGTTAGGATTAGGGGACGGGTGAGGGTCAGGCTTCGGGGAAGGGTTAGGGTTAGGGTTCGGGCTAGGGTTAGGGTTAGGGGACGGGGACGGTTTAGGGTCCAGGTTAGGGTACGGCAACGCTTTAGGGGGAGCGTACGTGTGAGGGCGCGGGTTAGTGTTAGCGTACGGGTTAGGATTAGGGGACGGGTGAGGGTCAGGCTTCGGGTAAGGGTTAGGGTTAGAGTTCGGCCTAGGGTCAGGGTTAAGGGACGGGTAAGGTTTAGGGTCCAGGTGAGGGTACGGCAACGCTTTAGGGGGAGCGTACGTGTGAGGGCGCGGGTTAGTGTTAGCGTACGGGTTAGGATTAGGGGACGGGTGAGGGTCAGGCTTCGGGGAAGGGTTAGGGTTAGGGTTCGGGCTAGGGTTAGGGTTAGGGGACGGGGACGGTTTAGGGTCCAGGTTAGGGTACGGCAACGCTTTAGGGGGAGCGTACGTGTGAGGGCGCGGGTTAGTGTTAGCGTACGGGTTAGGTTTAGGGGACGGGTGAGGGTCAGGCTTCGGGGAAGGGTTAGGGTTAGAGTTCGGCCTAGGGTCAGGTTTAGGGGACGTGTAAGGTTTAGGGTCCAGGTGAGGGTACGGCAACGCTTTAGGGGGAGCGTACGTGTGAGGGCGCGGGTTAGTGTTAGTGTACGGGTTAGGATTAGGGGACGGGTGAGGGTCAGGCTTCGGGGAAGGGTTAGGGTTAGGGTTCGGGCTAGGGTTAGGGTTAGCGGACGGGGACGGTTTAGGGTCCAGGTGAGGGTATGGCAACGCTTTAGGGGGGCGAACGTGTGAGGGCGCAGGTTAGTGTTAGCGTACGTGTTAGGATTAGGGGACGGGTGAGGGTCAGGCTTCGGGGAAGGGTTAGGGTTAGGGTTCGGCCTAGGGTCAGGGTTAGGGGACGGGTAAGGTTTAGGGTCCAGGTGAGGGTACGGCAACGCTTTAGGGGGAGCGTACGTGTGAGGGCGCGGGTTAGTGTTAGCGTACAGGTTAGGATTAGGGGACGGGTGAGGGTCAGGCTTCGGGGAAGGGTTAGGGTTAGGGTTCGGCCTAGGGTCAGGGTTAGGGGACGGGTAAGGTTTAGGGTCCAGGTGAGGGTACGGCAACGCTTTAGGGGGAGCGTACGTGTGAGGGCGCAGGTTAGTGTTAGCCTTCGGGATAGGATTAGGGGACGTGTGAGGGTCAGGCTTCGGGGAAGCGTTAGGGTTAGGGTTCGGGCTAGGGTTAGGGTTAGGGGATGCGAACGGTTTCGGGTCCAGGTGAGGGTACGGTAACGCTTTAGGGGGAGCGTACGTGTGAGGGCGCGGGTTAGTGTTAGCGTACGGGTTAGGATTAGGGGACGGGTGAGGCTCAGGCTTCGGGGAAGGGTTAGGGTTAGGGTTCGGGCTAGGGTTATGGTTAGGGGACGGGGACGGTTTAGGGTCCAGGTGAGGGTACGGCAACACTTTAGGGGGAGCGTGCGTGTGAGGGCGCGTGTTAGTGTTAGCGTACGGGTTAGGATTAGGGGACGGGTGAGGGTCAGGCTTCGGGGAAGGGTTAGTGTTAGGGTTCGGGCTAGGGTTAGGGTTAGGGGACGGGGACGGTTTAGGGTCCAGGTGAGGTTACGGCAACGCTATAGGGGGAGCATGCGTTTGAGGGCGCGGGTTAGTGTTAGCGTACGGGTTAGGATTAGGGGACAGGTGAGGGTCAGGCTTCGGGGAAGGTTTAGGGTTAGGGTTCGGGCTAGGGTTAGGGTTAGGGGACAGGGACGGGTTAGGGGACAGGGACGGTTTAGGGTCCAGGTGAGGGTACAGCAACGCTTTAGGAGAAGCGTGCGTGTGAGGGCGCGGGTTAGTGTTAGCGTACGGGTTAGGATTAGGGGACGGGTTAGGGTCAGGCTTCGGGGAAGGTTTAAGGTTAGGGTTCGGGCTAGGGTTAGGGTTAGGGGACGGGGACGGTTTAGGGTCCAGGTGAGGGTATGGCAACGCTTTAGGGGGAGCCTGCGTGTGCGGGCGCGGGTTAGTGTTAGCGTATGGGTTAGGATTAGGGGACGGGTGAGGGTCAGGCTTCGGGGAAGGTTAGGGTTAGGGTTCGGGCTAGGGTTAGGGTTAGGGGACGGGGACGGTTTAGGGTCCAGGTGAGGGTACGGCAACGCTTTAGGGGGAGCGTGCGTGTGAGGGCGTGGGTTAGTGTTAGCGTACGTGTTAGGATTAGGGGACGGGTGAGGGTCAGGCTTCGGAGAAGGGTTAGGGTTAGGGTTCGGACTAGGGTTAGGGTTAGGGTACGGGGACGGTTTAGGGTCCAGGTGAGGGTACGGCAACGCTTTAGGGGGAGCGTGCGTGTGAGGGCGCGGGTTAGTGTTAGCGTACGGGTTAGGATTAGGGGACGGGTGAGGGTCAGGCTTCGCGGAAGGTTTAGGGTTAGGGTTCGGGCTAGGGTTAGGGTTAGGGGACGGGGACAGTTTAGGGTCCAGGTGAGGGTACGGCAACGCTTTAGGGGGAGCGTGCGTGTGAGGGCGCGGGTTAGTGTTAGCGTACGGGTTAGGATTAGGGGACGGGTGAGGGTCAGGCTTCGCGGAAGGTTTAGGGTTAGGGTTCGGGCTAGGGTTAGGGTTAGGGGACGGGGACGGTTTAGGGTCCAGGTGAGGGTACGGCAACGCTTTAGGGGGAGCGTGCGTGTGAGGGCGCGGGTTAGTGTTAGCGTACGGGTTAGGATTAGGGGACGGGTGAGGGTCAGGCTTCGGGGAAGGGTTAGGTTTAGGGTTCGGGCTAGGTTTAGGGTTAGTGGACGAGGACGGTTTAGGGTCCAGGTGAGGGTACGGCAACGCTTTAGGGGGAGCGTGCGTGTGAGGGAGCAGGTTAGTGTTAGCGTACGGGTTAGGATTAGGGCACCGGTGAGGGTCAGGCTTCGAGGAAGGGTTAGGGTTAGGGTTCGGGCTAGGGTTAGGGTTAGGGGACGGGGACGGTTTAGGGTCCAGGTGAGGGTACGGCAACGCTTTAGGGGGAGCGTGCGTGTGAGGGCGCGGGTTAGTGTTAGCGTACGGGATAGGATTAGGGCACCGGTGAGTGTCAGGCTTCGGGGAAGGCTTAGGGTTAGGGTTCGGGCTAGGGTTAGGGTTAGGGGACGGGGACGGTTTAGGGTCCAGGTGAGGGTACGGTAACGCTTTAAGGGTAGCGTGCGTGTGAGGGCGCGGGTTAGTGTTAGCGTACGGGTTAGGATTAGGGGACGGGTGAGGGTCAGGCTTCGGGGAAGGGTTAGGGTTAGGTTTCGGTTAGGGTTAGGGTTAGGGGACGGGGACGGTTTAGGGTCCAGGTGAGGGTACGGCAAGGCTTTAGGGGGAGCGTGCGTTTGAGGGCGCGGGTTAGTGTTAGCGTACGGGTTAGGATTAGGGCACCGGTGAAGGTCAGGCTTCGGGGAAGGCTTAGGGTTAGGGTTCGGGCTAGGTTTAGGGTTAGGGGACGGGGACGGTTTAGGGTCCAGGTGAGGGTACGGCAACGCTTTAGGGGGAGCGTGCGTGTGAGGGCGCGGGTTAGTGTTAGCGTACGGGTTAGGATTAGGGGACGGGTGAGGGTCAGGCTTCGGGGAAGGGTTAGGGTTAGGGTTCGGGCTTGGTTAGGGTTAGGGGACGGGGACTGTTCACGGTCCAGGTGAGGGTACGGCAACGCTTTAGGGGGAGCGTACGTGTGAGGGCGCGCGTTAGTGTTAGCGTACGGGTTAGGATTAGGGGATGGGTGAGGGTCAGGCTTCGGGGAAGGGTTAGGGTTAGGGTTCGGGCTAGGGTTAGGGTTAGGGGACGGGGACGGTTTAGGGTCCAGGTGAGGGTACGGCAACGCTTTAGGGGGAGCGTGCGTGTGAGGGCGGGGGTTATTGTTAGCGTACGGGTTAGGATTAGGGGACGGGTGAGGGTCAGGCTTCGGGGAAGGGTTAGGGTTAGGGTTCGGGCTAGGGTTAGGGTTAGGGGACGGGGACGGTTTAGGGTCCAGGTGAGGGTACGGCAACGCTTTAGGGGGAGCGTGCGTGTGAGGGCGCGGGTTAGTGTTAGCGTACGGGTTAGGATAAGGGGACGGGTGAGGGTCAGGCTTCGGGGAAGGGTTAGGGTTAGGGTTCGTGCTAGGGTTAGGGTTAGGGGTCGGGGACGGTTTAGGGTCCAGGTGAGGGTACGGCAACGCTTTAGGGGGAGCGTGCGTGTGAGGGCGTGGGTTAGTGTTAGCGTACGGGTTAGGATTAGGGGACGGGTGAGGGTCAGGCTTCGGGGAAGGGTTAGGGTTAGGGTTCGGGCTAGGGTTAGGGTTAGGGAACGGGGACGGTTTAGGGTCCAGGTGAGGGTACGGCAACGCTTTAGGGGGAGCTTGCGTGTGAGGGCGCGGGTTAGTGTTAGCGTACGGATTAGGATTAGGGGACTGGTGAGGGTCAGGCTTCGGGGAAGGGTTAGGTTTAGTTTTCGGGCTGGGGTTAGGGTTAGGGGAAGGGGACGGCTTAGGGTCCAGGTGAGGGTACGGCAACGCTTTAGGGGGAGCGTGCATGTGAGGGCGCGGGTTAGTGTTAGCGTACGGGTTAGGATTAGGGTTCGGGTGAGGGTCAGGCTTCGGGGAAGGGTTAGGGTTAGGGTTCGGGCTAGGGTTAGGGTTAGGGGAAGGGGACCGTTTAGGGTCCAGGTGAGGGTACGGCAACGCTTTAGGGGGAGCGTGCGTGTGAGGGCGCGGGTCAGTGTTAGCGTACGGGTTAGGATTAGGGCACGGGTGAGGGTCAGGCTTCGGGGAAGTGTTAGGGAGAGGTTTCCGGTTAGGGTTAGGGTTAGGGGACGGTTTAGGGTCCAGGTGAGGGTATGGCAACGCTTTAGGGGGAGCGTGCATGTGAGGGCGTGGGTTAGTGTTAGCGTACGGGTTAGGATTAGGGGACGGGTAAGGGTCAGGCTTCAGGGAAGGGTTAGGGTTAGGGTTCGGGCTAGGGTTAGGGTTAGGGGACGGGGACGGTTTAGGATCCAGGTGAGGGTACGGCAACACTTTAGGGGGAGCGTGCGTGTGAGGGCGCGGGTTAGTGTTAGCGTACGGGTTAGGATTAGGGAACGGGTGAGGGTCAGGCTTCGGGGAAGGGTTAGGGTTAGGGTTCGGGCTAGGATTAGGGTTAGGGGACGGGGACGGTTTAGGTTCCAGGTGAGGTTACCGCAACGCTTTAGGGGGAGCGTGCATGTGAGGGCGCGGGTTAGTGTTAGCGTACGGGTTAGGATTAGGGGACGGGTGAGGGTCAGGCTTCGGGGAAGGGTTAGGTTTAGGGTTCGGGCTAGGGTTAGGGTTAGGGGTCGGGGACGGTTTAGGGTCCAGGTGAGGGTACGGCAACGCTTTAGGGGGAGCGTGCGTGTGAGGGCGTGGTTTAGTGTTAGAGTACTGGTTAGGATTAGCGGACGGGTGAGTGTCAGGCTTCGGGGAAGGGTTAGGGTTAGGGTTCGGGCTAGGGTTAGGGTTAGGGGACGCGGACGGTTTAGGGTCCAGGTGAGGGTACGGCAACGCTTAAGGGGGAGCGTGCGTGTGAGGGCGGGGGTCAGTGTTAGCGTACGGGTTAGGATTAGGGAATGGGTGAGGGTCAGGCTTCAGGGAAGCGTCAGGGTTAGTGTTCGGGCTAGGATTAGGGTTAGGGCACGGGGGCAGTTTAGGGTCCAGGTGAGGGTACGGCAACGCTTTAGGGGGAGCGTGCGTGTGAGGGCGCGGGTTAGTGTTAGCGTATGGTTTAGGATTAGGGGACGGGTGAGGGTCAGGCTTCGGGGAAGGGTTAGGGAGAGTGTTCGGCCTAGGGTTAGGGTTAGGGGACGGGGACGGTTTAGGGTCCAGGTGAGGGTACGGCAACGCTTTAGGGGGAGCGCGCGTGTGAGGGTGCGGGTTAGTGTTAGCGTACGGGTTAGGATTAGGGGACGGGTGAGGGTCAGGCTTCGGGGAAGGGTTAGGGAGAGAGTTCGGCCTAGGGTTAGGGTTAGGGGACGGGGACGGTTTAGGGTCCGGGTGAGGGTACGGCAACGCTTTAGGGGGAGCGTGCGTGTGAGGGCGCGGGTTAGTGTTAGCGTACGGTTTAGGATTAGGAGACGGGTGAGGGTCAGGCTTCGGGGAAGGGTTAGGGTTAGTGTTCGGGCTAGGGTTAGGGTAGGGGACGGGGACGGTTTAGGGTCCAGGTGAGGGTACGGCAACGCTTTAGGGGGAGCGTGCGTGTGAGGGCGCGGGTTAGTGGTAGCGTACGGCTTAGGATTAGGGGATGGGTGAGGGTCAGGCTTCGGGGAAGGGTTAGGGTTAGGGTTCGGGCTAGGGTTAGGGTTAGGGGACGGGGACGGTTTAGGGTCCAGGTGAGGGTACGTCAACGCTTTAGGGGGAGCGTGCCTGTGAGGGCGCGGGTTAGTGTTAGCGTACGGGTTAGGATTAGGGGACGGGTGAGGGTCAGGCTTCGGGGAAGGGTTAGGGTTAGGGTTCGGGCTAGGGTTAGGGTTAGGGGACGGGGACGGTTTAGGGTCCAGGTGAGGGTACGGCAACGCTTTAGGGGGAGCGTGCGTGTGAGGGCGCGGGTTAGTGTTAGCGTACGGGTTAAGATTAGGGGACGGGTGAGGGTCAGGCTTCGGGGAAGGGTTAGGGTTAGGGTTCGGGCTAGGGTTAGGGTTAGGGGACGGGGACGGTTTCGGGTCAAGGTGAGGGTACGGCAACGCTTTAGGGGGAGTGTGCGTGTGAGGGCGCGTGTTAGTGTTAGCGTACGGGTTAGGATTAGGGGACGGGTGAGGGTCAGGCTTCGGGGAAGGGTTAGGGTTAGGGTTCGGGCTAGGGTTAGGGTTAGGGGACGGGGACGGTTTAGGGTCCAGGTGAGGGTACGGCAATGCTTTAGGGGGAGCGTGCGTGTGAGGGCGCGGGTTAGTGTTAGCGTACGGGTTAGGATTAGGGGACGGGTGAGAGTCAGGCTTCGGGGAATGGTTAGGGTTAGGGTTCGGGCTAGTGTTAGGGTTAGGGGATGGGGAAGGTTTAGGGTCCAGGTGAGGGAACGGCAACGATTTAGGGGGAGCGTGCGTGTGAGGGCGCGGGTTAGTGTTAGCGTACGGGTTAGGATTAGGGGACGGGTGAGGGTCAGGCTTCGGGGAAGGGTTAGGGTTAGGGTTCGGGCTAGTGTTAGGGTTAGGGGACGGGGACGTTTTCGGGTCCAGGTGAGGGTACGGCAACGCTTTAGGGGGAGCCTGCGTGTGAGGGCGCGGGTTAGTGTTAGCATACGGCTTAGGATTAGGGGACGGGTGAGGGTCAGGCTTCGGGGAAGGGTTAGGGTTAGGGTTCGGGCTAGGGTTAGGGTTAGGGGATGGGGAAGGTTTAGGGTCCAGGTGAGGGAACGGCAACGATTTAGGGGGAGCGTGCGTGTGAGGGCGCGGGTTAGTGTTAGCGTACGGGTTAGGATTAGGGGACGGGTGAGGGTCAGGCTTCGGGGAAGGGTTAGGGTTAGGGTTCGGGCTAGTGTTAGGGTTAGGGGACGGGGACGTTTTCGGGTCCAGGTGAGGGTACGGCAACGCTTTAGGGGGAGCCTGCGTGTGAGGGCGCGGGTTAGTGTTAGCATACGGCTTAGGATTAGGGGACGGGTGAGGGTCAGGCTTCGGGGAAGGGTTAGGGTTAGGGTTCGGGCTAGGGTTAGGGTTAGGGGACGGGGACGTTTTCGGGTCCAGGTGAGGGTACGGCAACGCTTTAGGGGGAGCCTGCGTGTGAGGGCGTGGGTTAGTGGTAGCGTACGGCTTAGGATTAGGGGACGGGTGAGGGTCAGGCTTCGGGGAAGGGTTAGGGTTAGGGTTCGGGCTAGGGTTAGGGTTAGGGGACGGGGACGGTTTAGGGTCCAGGTGAGGGTACGGCAACGCTTTAGGGGGAGCGTGCGTGTGAGGGCGCGGGTTAGTGTTAGCGTACGGGTTAGGATTAGGGGACGGGTGAGGGTCAGGCTTCGGGGAAGGGTTAGGGTTAGGGTTCGGGCTAGGGTTAGGGTTAGGGGACGGGGACGGTTTAGGGTCCAGGTGAGGGTACGGCAACGCTTTAGGGGGAGCGTGCGTGTGAGGGCGCGGGTTAGTGTTAGCGTACGGGTTAGAATTAGGGGACGGGTGAGGGTCAGGCTTCGGGGAAGGGTTAGGGTTAGGGTTCGGGCTAGGGTTAGGGTTCGGGTACGGGGACGGTTTAGGGTCCAGGTGAGGGTATGGCAACGCTTTAGGGGGAGCGTGCGTGTGAGGGCGCGGGTTAGTGTTAGCGTACGGGTTAGGATTAGGGGACGGGTGAGGGTCAGGCTTCGGGGAATGGTTAGGGTTAGGGTTCGGGCTAGGGTTAGGGTTAGGGGACGGGGACGGTTTAGGGTCCAGGTGAGGGTACGGCAACGCTTTAGGGGGAGCGTGCGTGTGAGGGCGCGGGTTAGTGTTAGCGTACGGGATAGGATTAGGTGACGGGTAAGGGTCCGGCTTCGGGGAAGGGTTAGGGTTAGGGTTCGGGCTAGGGTTAGGGTTAGGGGACGGGGACGGTTTAGGGTCCAGGTGAGGGTACGGCAACGCTTTAGGGGGAGCTTGCGTGTGAGGGCGCGGGTTAGTGTTAGCGTACGGGTTAGGATTAGGGGACGGGTGAGGGTCAGGCTTCGGGGATGGGTTAGGGTTAGGGTTCGGGCTAGGGTTAGGGTTAGGGGACGGGGACGGTTTAGGGTCCAGGTGAGGGTACGGCAACGCTTTAGGGGGAGCGTGCGTGTGAGGGCGCGGGTTAGTGTTAGCGTACGGGTTAAGAATGGGGACGGGTGAGGGTCAGGCTTCGGGGAAGGGTTAGGGTTAGGGTTCGGGCTAGGGTTAGGGTTAGGGGACGGGGACGGTTTCGGGTCCAGGTGAGGGTACGGCAACGCTTTAGGGGGAGCGTGCGTGTGAGGGCTTGGGTTAGTGTTAGGGTACGGGTTAGGATTAGGGGACGGGTGAGGGTCAGGCTTCTGGGAAGGGTTAGGGTTAGGGTTCGGGCTAGGGTTAGGGTTAGGGGACGGGGACGGTTTAGGGTCCAGTTGAGGGTACGGCAACGCTTTAGGGGGAGCGTGCATGTGAGGGCGCGGGTTAGTGTTAGCGTACGGGTTAGGATTAGGGGACGGGTGAGGGTCAGGCTTCGGGGAAGGGTTAGGGTTAGGGTTCGGGCTAGGGTTAGGGTTAGGGGACAGGGACGGTTTCAGGTCCATGTGAGGGTACGGCAACGCTTTAGGGGGAGCGTGCGTGTGAGGGCGCGGGTTAGTGTTAGCGTACGGGTTAGGATTAGGGGACGGGTGAGGGTCAGGCTTCTGGGAAGGGTTAGGGTTAGGGTTCTGGCTAGGGTTAGGGTTAGGGGACGGGGACGGTTTAGGGTCCAGGTGAGGGTACGGCAACGCTTTAGGGGGAGCGTGCGTGTGAGGGCGCGGGTTAGTGTTAGCGTACGGGTTAGGATTAGGGGACGGGTGAGGGTCAGGCTTCGGGGAAGGGTTAGGGTTAGGGTTCGGGCTAGGGTTAGGGTTAGGGGACGGGGACGGTTTCGGGTCCAGGTGAGGGTACGGCAACGCTTTAGGGGGAGCGTGCGTGTGAGGGCGCGGGTTAGTGTTAGCGTACGGGTTAGGATTAGGGGACGGGTGAGGGTCAGGCTTCGGGGAAGGGTTAGGGTTAGGGTTCGGGCTAGGGTTAGGGTTAGGGGACGGGGACGGTTTAGGGTCCAGGTGAGGGTACGGCAACGCTTTAGGGGGAGCGTGCGTGTGAGGGCGCGGGTTAGTGTTAGCGTACGGCTTAGGATTAGGGGACGGGTGAGGGTCAGGCTTCGGGAAAGGGTTAGGGTTAGGGTTCGGGCTAGGGTTAGGGTTAGGGGACGGGGACGGTTTAGGGTCCAGGTGAGGGTACGTCAACGCTTTAGGGGGAGCGTGCGTGTGAGGGCGCGGGTTAGTGTTAGCGTACGGGTTAGAATTAGGGGACGGGTGAGGGTCAGGCTTCGGGGAAGGGTTAGGGTTAGGGTTCGGGCTAGGGTTAGGGTTAGGGGACGGGGACGGTTTCAGGTCCAGGTGAGGGTACGGCAACGCTTTAGGGGGAGCGTGCGTGTGAGGGCGCGTGTTAGTGTTAGCGTACGGGTTAGGATTAGGGGACGGGTGAGGGTCAGGCTTCGGGGAAGGGTTAGGGTTAGGGTTCGGGCTAGGGTTAGGGTTAGGGGACGGGGACGGTTTAGGGTCCAGGTGAGGGTACGGCAACGCTTTAGGGGGAGCGTGCGTGTGAGGGCACGGGTTAGTGTTAGCGTACGGGTTAGGATTAGGCGACGGGTGAGGGTCAGGCTTCGGGGAAGGGTTAGGGTTAGGGTTCGGGCTAGGGTTAGGGTTAGGGGACGGGGAAGGTTTAGGGTCCAGGTGAGGGAACGGCAACGATTTAGGGGGAGCGTGCGTGTGAGGGCGCGGGTTAGTGTTAGCGTACGGGTTAGGATTAGGGGACGGGTGAGGGTCAGGCTTCGGGGAAGGGTTAGGGTTAGGGTTCGTGCTAGGGTTAGGGTTAGGGGACGGGGACGGTTTCGGGTCCAGGTGAGGGTACGGCAACGCTTTAGGGGGAGCGTGCGTGTGAGGGCGCGGGTTAGTGTTAGCGTACGGCTTAGGATTAGGGGACGGGTGAGGGTCAGGCTTCGGGGAAGGATTAGGGTTAGGGTTCGGGCTAGGGTTAGGGTTAGGGGACGGGGACGGTTTAGGGTCCAGGTGAGGGTATGGCAACGCTTTAGGGGGAGCGTGCGTGTGAGGGCGCGGGTTAGTGTTAGCGTACGGGTTAGGATTAGGGGACGGGTGAGGGTCAGGCTTCGGGGAAGGGTTAGGGTTAGGGTTCGGGCTAGGGTTAGGGTTAGGGGACGGGGACGGTTTCGGGTCCAGGTGAGGGTACGGCAACGCTTTAGGGGGAGCGTGCGTGTGAGGGCGCCTGTTAGTGTTAGCGTACGGGTTAGGATTAGGGGACGGGTGAGGGTCAGGCTTCGGGGAAGGGTTAGGGTTAGGGTTCGGGCTAGGGTTAGGGTTAGGGGACGGGGACGGTTTAGGGTCCAGGTGAGGGTACGGCAACGCTTTAGGGGGAGCGTGCGTGTGAGGGCGCGGGTTAGTGTTAGCGTACGGGTTAGGATTAGGGGACGGGTGAGAGTCAGGCTTCGGGGAATGGTTAGGGTTAGGGTTCGGGCTAGGGTTAGGGTTAGGGGATGGGGAAGGTTTAGGGTCCAGGTGAGGGAACGGCAACGCTTTAGGGGGAGCGTGCGTGTGAGGGCGCGGGTTAGTGTTAGCGTACGGGTTAGGATTAGGGGACGGGTGAGGGTCAGGCTTCGGGGAAGGGTTAGGGTTAGGGTTCGGGCTAGGGTTAGGGTTAGGGGACGGGGACGTTTTCGGGTCCAGGTGAGGGTACGGCAACGCTTTAGGGGGAGCCTGCGTGTGAGGGCGCGGGTTAGTGTTAGCATACGGCTTAGGATTAGGGGACGGGTGAGGGTCAGGCTTCGGGGAAGGGTTAGGGTTAGGGTTCGGGCTAGGGTTAGGGTTAGGGGACGGGGACGGTTTAGGGTCCAGGTGAGGGTACGGCAACGCTTTAGGGGGAGCGTGCGTGTGAGGGCGCGGGTTAGTGTTAGCGTACGGGTTAGGATTAGGGGACGGGTGAGGGTCAGGCTTCTGGGAAGGGTTAGGGTTAGGGTTCGGGCTAGGGTTAGGGTTAGGGGACGGGGACGGTTTAGGGTCCAGGTGAGGGTACGGCAACGCTTTAAGGGGAGCGTGCGTGTGAGGGCGCGGGTTAGTGTTAGCGTACGGGTTAGAATTAGGGGACGGGTGAGGGTCAGGCTTCTGGGAAGGGTTAGGGTTAGGGTTCGGGCTAGGGTTAGGGTTCGGGTACGGGGACGGTTTAGGGTCCAGGTGAGGGTATGGCAACGCTTTAGGGGGAGCGTGCGTGTGAGAGCGCGGGTTAGTGTTAGCGTACGGGTTAGGATTAGGGGACGGGTTAGGGTCAGGCTTCGGGGAAGGGTTAGGGTTAGGGTTCGGGCTAGGGTTAGGGTTAGGGGACGGGGACGGTTTAGGGTCCAGGTGAGGGTACGGCAACGCTTTAGGGGGAGCGTGCGTGTGAGGGCGCGGGTTAGTGTTAGCGTACGGGATAGGATTAGGGGACGGGTGAGGGTCCGGCTTCGGGGAAGGGTTAGGGTTAGGGTTCGGGCTAGGGTTAGGGTTAGCGGACGGGGACGGTTTAGGGTCCAGGTGAGGGTACGGCAACGCTTTAGGGGGAGCTTGCGTGTGACGGCGCGGGTTAGTGTTAGCGTACGGGTTAGGATTAGGGGACGGGTGAGGGTCAGGCTTCGGGGATGGGTTAGGGTTAGGGTTCGGGCTAGGGTTAGGGTTAGGGGACGGGGACGGTTTAGGGTCCAGGTGAGGGTACGGCAACGCTTTAGGGGGAGCGTGCGTGTGAGGGCGCGGGTTAGTGTTAGCGTACGGGTTAAGATTGGGGACGGGTGAGGGTCAGGCTTCGGGGAAGGGTTAGGGTTAGGGTTCGGGCTAGGGTTAGGGTTAGGGGACGGGGACGGTTTCGGGTCCAGGTGAGGGTACGGCAACGCTTTAGGGGGAGCGTGCGTGTGAGGGCGCGGGATAGTGTTAGCGTACGGGTTAAGATTGGGGACGGGTGAGGGTCAGGCTTCGGGGAAGGGTTAGGGTTAGGGTTCGGGCTAGGGTTAGGGTTAGGGGACGGGACGGTTTAGGGTCCAGGTGAGGGTACGGCAACGCTTTAGGGGGAGCGTGCGTGTGAGGGCGCGGGTTAGTGTTAGCGTACGGGTTAGGATTAGGAGACGGGTGAGGGTCAGGCTTCTGGGAAGGGTTAGGGTTAGTGTTCGGGCTAGGGTTAGGGTAGGGGACGGGGACGGTTTAGGGTCCAGGTGAGGATACGGCAACGCTTTAGGGGGAGCGTGCGTGTGAGGGCGCGGGTTAGTGGTAGCGTACGGCTTAGGATTAGGGGATGGGTGAGGGTCAGGCTTCGGGGAAGGGTTAGGGTTAGGGTTCGGGCTAGGGTTAGGGTTAGGGGACGGGGACGGTTTAGGGTCCAGGTGAGGGTACGTCAACGCTTTAGGGGGAGCGTGCGTGTGAGGGCGCGGGTTAGTGTTAGCGTACGGGTTAGGATTAGGGGACGGGTGAGGGTCAGGCTTCGGGGAAGGGTTAGGGTTAGGGTTCGGGCTAGGGTTAGGGTTAGGGGACGGGGACGGTTTAGGGTCCAGGTGAGGGTACGGCAACGCTTTAGGGGGAGCGTGCGTGTGAGGGCGCGGGTTAGTGTTAGCGTACGGGTTAGGATTAGGGGACGGGTGAGGGTCAGGCTTCTGGGAAGGGTTAGGGTTAGGGTTCGGGCTAGGGTTAGGGTTAGGGGACGGGGACGGTTTCGGGTCCAGGTGAGGGTACGGCAACGCTTTAGGGGGAGCGTGCGTGTGAGGGCGCGTGTTAGTGTTAGCGTACGGGTTAGGATTAGGGGACGGGTGAGGGTCAGGCTTCGGGGAAGGGTTAGGGTTAGGGTTCGGGCTAGGGTTAGGGTTAGGGGACGGGGACGGTTTAGGGTCCAGGTGAGGGTACGGCAACGCTTTAGGGGGAGCGTGCGTGTGAGGGCGCGGGTTAGTGTTAGCGTACGGGTTAGGATTAGGGGACGGGTGAGTGTCAGGCTTCGGGGAACGGTTAGGGTTAGGGTTCGGGCTAGGGTTAGGGTTAGGGGATGAGGAAGGTTTAGGGTCCAGGTGAGGGAACGGCAACGATTTAGGGGGAGCGTGCGTGTGAGGGCGCGGGTTAGTGTTAGCGTACGGGTTAGGATTAGGGGACGGGTGAGGGTCAGGCTTCGGGGAAGGGTTAGGGTTAGGGTTCGGGCTAGGGTTAGGGTTAGAGGACGGGGACGTTTTCGGGTCCAGGTGAGGGTACGGCAACGCTTTAGGGGGAGCCTGCGTGTGAGGGCGCGGGTTAGTGTTAGCATACGGCTTAGGATTAGGGGACGGGTGAGGGTCAGGCTTCGGGGAAGGGTTAGGGTTAGGGTTCGGGCTAGGGTTAGGGTTAGGGGACGGGGACGGTTTAGGGTCCAGGTGAGGGTACGGCAACGCTTTAGGGGGAGCGTGCGTGTGAGGGCGCGGGTTAGTGTTAGCGTACGGGTTAGGATTAGGGGACGGGTGAGGGTCAGGCTTCGGGGAAGGGTTAGGGTTAGGGTTCGGGCTAGGGTTAGGGTTAGGGGACGGGGACGGTTTAGGGTCCAGGTGAGGGTACGGCAACGCTTTAGGGGGAGCGTGCGTGTGAGGGCGCGGGTTAGTGTTAGCGTACGGGTTAGAATTAGGGGACGGGTGTGGGTCAGGCTTCGGGGAAGGGTTAGGGTTAGGGTTCGGGCTAGGGTTAGGGTTCGGGTACGGGGACGGTTTAGGGTCCAGGTGAGGGTATGGCAACGCTTTAGGGGGAGCGTGCGTGTGAGGGCGCGGGTTAGTGTTAGCATACGGGTTAGGATTAGGGGACGGGTGAGGGTCAGGCTTCTGGGAAGGGTTAGGGTTAGGGTTCGGGCTAGGGTTAGGGTTAGGGGACGGGGACGGTTTCGGGTCCAGGTGAGGGTACGGCAACTCTTTAGGGGGAGCGTGCGTGTGAGGGCGCGGGTTAGTGTTAGCGTACGGGATAGGATTAGGGGACGGGTGAGGGTCCGGCTTCGGGGAAGGGTTAGGGTTAGGGTTCGGGCTAGGGTTAGGGTTAGGGGACGGGGACGGTTTAGGGTCCAGGTGAGGGTACGGCAACGCTTTAGGGGGAGCTTGCGTGTGAGGGCGCGGGTTAGTGTTAGCGTACGGGTTAGGATTAGGGGACGGGTGAGGGTCAGGCTTCGGGGATGGGTTAGGGTTAGGGTTCGGGCTAGGGTTAGGGTTAGGGGACGGGGACGGTTTAGGGTCCAGGTGAGGGTACGGCAACGCTTTAGGGGGAGCGTGCGTGTGAGGGCGCGGGTTAGTGTTAGCGTACGGGTTAAGATTGGGGACGGGTGAGGGTCAGGCTTCGGGGAAGGGTTAGGGTTAGGGTTCGGGCTAGGGTTAGGGTTAGGGGACGGGGACGGTTTCGGGTCAAGGTGAGGGTACGGCAACGCTTTAGGGGGAGTGTGCGTGTGAGGGCGCGTGTTAGTGTTAGCGTACGGGTTAGGATTAGGGGACGGGTGAGGGTCAGGCTTCGGGGAAGGGTTAGGGTTAGGGTTCGGGCTAGGGTTAGGGTTAGGGGACGGGGACGGTTTAGGGTCCAGGTGAGGGTACGGCAACGCTTTAGGGGGAGCGTGCGTGTGAGGGCGCGGGTTAGTGTTAGCGTACGGGTTAGGATTAGGGGACGGGTGAGAGTCAGGCTTCGGGGAATGGTTAGGGTTAGGGTTCGGGCTAGTGTTAGGGTTAGGGGATGGGGAAGGTTTAGGGTCCAGGTGAGGGAACGGCAACGATTTAGGGGGAGCGTGCGTGTGAGGGCGCGGGTTAGTGTTAGCGTACGGGTTAGGATTAGGGGACGGGTGAGGGTCAGGCTTCGGGGAAGGGTTAGGGTTAGGTTTCGGGCTAGTGTTAGGGTTAGGGGACGGGGACGTTTTCGGGTCCAGGTGAGGGTACGGCAACGCTTTAGGGGGAGCCTGCGTGTGAGGGCGCGGGTTAGTGTTAGCATACGGCTTAGGATTAGGGGACGGGTGAGGGTCAGGCTTCGGGGAAGGGTTAGGGTTAGGGTTCGGGCTAGGGTTAGGGTTAGGGGATGGGGAAGGTTTAGGGTCCAGGTGAGGGAACGGCAAAGATTTAGGGGGAGCGTGCGTGTGAGGGCGCGGGTTAGTGTTAGCGTACGGGTTAGGATTAGGGGACGGGTGAGGGTCAGGCTTCGGGGAAGGGTTAGGGTTAGGGTTCGGGCTAGTGTTAGGGTTAGGGGACGGGGACGTTTTCGGGTCCAGGTGAGGGTACGGCAACGCTTTAGGGGGAGCGTGCGTGTGAGGGCGCGGGTTAGTGTTAGCATACGGCTTAGGATTAGGGGACGGGTGAGGGTCAGGCTTCGGGGAAGGGTTAGGGTTAGGGTTCGGGCTAGGGTTAGGGTTAGGGGACGGGGACGTTTTCGGGTCCAGGTGAGGGTACGGCAACGCTTTAGGGGGAGCCTGCGTGTGAGGGCGTGGGTTAGTGTTAGCGTACGGCTTAGGATTAGGGGACGGGTGAGGGTCAGGCTTCGGGGAATGGTTAGGGTTAGGGTTCGGGCTAGGGTTAGGGTTAGGGGACGGGGACGGTTTAGGGTCCAGGTGAGGGTACGGCAACGCTTTAGGGGGAGCGTGCGTGTGAGGGCGCGGGTTAGTGTTAGCGTACGGGTTAGGATTAGGGGACGGGTGAGGGTCAGGCTTCGGGGAAGGGTTAGGGTTAGGGTTCGGGCTAGGGTTAGGGTTAGGGGACGGGGACGGTTTAGGGTCCAGGTGAGGGTACGGCAACGCTTTAGGGGGAGCGTGCGTGTGAGGGCGCGGGTTAGTGTTAGCGTACGGGTTAGAATTAGGGGACGGGTGAGGGTCAGGCTTCGGGGAAGGGTTAGGGTTAGGGTTCGGGCTAGGGTTAGGGTTCGGGTACGGGGACGGTTTAGGGTCCAGGTGAGGGTATGGCAACGCTTTAGGGGGAGCGTGCGTGTGAGGGCGCGGGTTAGTGTTAGCGTACGGGTTAGGATTAGGGGACGGGTGAGGGTCAGGCTTCGGGGAATGGTTAGGGTTAGGGTTCGGGCTAGGGTTAGGGTTAGGGGACGGGGACGGTTTCGGGTCTAGGTGAGGGTACGGCAACGCTTTAGGGGGAGCGTGCGTGTGAGGGCGCGGGTTAGTGTTAGCGTACGGGATAGGATTAGGGGACGGGTAAGGGTCCGGCTTCGGGGAAGGGTTAGGATTAGGGTTCGGGCTAGGGTTAGGGTTAGGGGACGGGGACGGTTTAGGGTCCAGGTGAGGGTACGGCAACGCTTTAGGGGGAGCTTGCGTGTGAGGGCGCGGGTTAGTGTTAGCGTACGGGTTAGGATTAGGGGACGGGTGAGGGTCAGGCTTCGGGGATGGGTTAGGGTTAGGGTTCGGGCTAGGGTTAGGGTTAGGGGACGGGGACGGTTTAGGGTCCAGGTGAGGGTACGGCAACGCTTTAGGGGGAGCGTGCGTGTGAGGGCGCGGGTTAGTGTTAGCGTACGGGTTAAGAATGGGGACGGGTGAGGGTCAGGCTTCGGGGAAGGGTTAGGGTTAGGGTTCGGGCTAGGGTTAGGGTTAGGGGACGGGGACGGTTTCGGGTCCAGGTGAGGGTACGGCAACGCTTTAGGGGGAGCGTGCGTGTGAGGGCTTGGGTTAGTGTTAGGGTACGGGTTAGGATTAGGGGACGGGTTAGGGTCAGGCTTCTGGGAAGGGTTAGGGTTAGGGTTCGGGCTAGGGTTAGGGTTAGGGGACGGGGACGGTTTAGGGTCCAGGTGAGGGTACGGCAACGCTTTAGGGGGAGCGTGCATGTGAGGGCGCGGGTTAGTGTTAGCGTACGGGTTAGGATTAGGGGACGGGTGAGGGTCAGGCTTCGGGGAAGGGTTAGGGTTAGGTTTCGGGCTAGGGTTAGGGTTAGGGGACAGGGACGGTTTCAGGTCCATGTGAGGGTACGGCAACGCTTTAGGGGGAGCGTGCGTGTGAGGGCGCGGGTTAGTGTTAGCGTACGGGTTAGGATTAGGGGACGGGTGAGGGTCAGGCTTCTGGGAAGGGTTAGGGTTAGGGTTCTGGCTAGGGTTAGGGTTAGGGGACGGGGACGGTTTAGGGTCCAGGTGAGGGTACGGCAACGCTTTAGGGGGAGCGTGCGTGTGAGGGCGCGGGTTAGTGTTAGCGTACGGGTTAGGATTAGGGGACGGGTGAGGGTCAGGCTTCGGGGAAGGGTTAGGGTTAGGGTTCGGGCTAGGGTTAGGGTTAGGGGACGGGGACGGTTTCGGGTCCAGGTGAGGGTACGGCAACGCTTTAGGGGGAGCGTGCGTGTGAGGGCGCGGGTTAGTGTTAGCGTACGGGTTAGGATTAGGGGACGGGTGAGGGTCAGGCTTCGGGGAAGGGTTAGGGTTAGGGTTCGGGCTAGGGTTAGGGTTAGGGGACGGGGACGGTTTAGGGTCCAGGTGAGGGTACGGCAACGCTTTAGGGGGAGCGTGCGTGTGAGGGCGCGGGTTAGTGTTAGCGTACGGCTTAGGATTAGGGGACGGGTGAGGGTCAGGCTTCGGGAAAGGGTTAGGGTTAGGGTTCGGGCTAGGGTTAGGGTTAGGGGACGGGGACGGTTTAGGGTCCAGGTGAGGGTACGTCAACGCTTTAGGGGGAGCGTGCGTGTGAGGGCGCGGGTTAGTGTTAGCGTACGGGTTAGGATTAGGGGACGGGTGAGGGTCAGGCTTCGGGGAAGGGTTAGGGTTAGGGTTCGGGCTAGGGTTAGGGTTAGGGGACGGGGACGGTTTAGGGTCCAGGTGAGGGTACGGCAACGCTTTAGGGGGAGCGTGCGTGTGAGGGCGCGGGTTAGTGTTAGCGTACGGGCTAGGATTAGGCGACGGGTGAGGGTCAGGCTTCGGGGAAGGGTTAGGGTTAGGGTTCGGGCTAGGGTTAGGGTTAGGGGACGGGGAAGGTTTAGGGTCCAGGTGAGGGAACGGCAACGATTTAGGGGGAGCGTGCGTGTGAGGGCGCGGGTTAGTGTTAGCGTACGGGTTAGGATTAGGGGACGGGTGAGGGTCAGGCTTCGGGGAAGGGTTAGGGTTAGGGTTCGTGCTAGGGTTAGGGTTAGGGGACGGGGACGGTTTCGGGTCCAGGTGAGGGTACGGCAACGCTTTAGGGGGAGCGTGCGTGTGAGGGCGCGGGTTAGTGTTAGCGTACGGGTTAGGATTAGGGGACGGGTGAGGGTCAGGCTTCGGGGAAGGGTTAGGGTTAGGGTTCGGGCTAGGGTTAGGGTTAGGGGACGGGGACGTTTTCGGGTCCAGGTGAGGGTACGGCAACGCTTTAGGGGGAGCCTGCGTGTGAGGGCGCGTGTTAGTGTTAGCATACGGCTTAGGATTAGGGGACGGGTGAGGGTCAGGCTTCGGGGAAGGGTTAGGGTTAGGGTTCGGGCTAGGGTTAGGGTTAGGGGACGGGGACGCTTTAGGGTCCAGGTGAGGGTACGGCAACGCTTTAGAGGGAGCGTGCGTGTGAGGGCGCGGGTTAGTGTTAGCGTACGGGTTAGGATTAGGGGACGGGTGAGGGTCAGGCTTCGGGGAAGGGTTAGGGTTAGGGTTCGGGCTAGGGTTAGGGTTAGGGGACGGGGACGGTTTAGGGTCCAGGTGAGGGTACGGCAACGCTTTAGGGGGAGCGTGCGTGTGAGGGCGCGGGTTAGTGTTAGCGTACGGGTTAGAATTAGGGGACGGGTGAGGGTCAGGCTTCTGGGAAGGGTTAGGGTTAGGGTTCGGGCTAGGGTTAGGGTTCGGGTACGGGGACGGTTTAGGGTCCAGGTGAGGGTATGGCAACGCTTTAGGGGGAGCGTGCGTGTGAGAGCGCGGGTTAGTGTTAGCGTACGGGTTAGGATTAGGGGACGGGTGAGGGTCAGGCTTCGGGGAAGGGTTAGGGTTAGGGTTCGGGCTAGGGTTAGGGTTAGGGGACGGGGACGGTTTAGGGTCCAGGTGAGGGTACGGCAACGCTTTAGGGGGAGCGTGCGTGTGAGGGCGCGGGTTAGTGTTAGCGTACGGGATAGGATTAGGGGACGGGTGAGGGTCCGGCTTCGGGGAAGGGTTAGGGTTAGGGTTCGGGCTAGGGTTAGGGTTAGCGGACGGGGACGGTTTAGGGTCCAGGTGAGGGTACGGCAACGCTTTAGGGGGAGCTTGCGTGTGACGGCGCGGGTTAGTGTTAGCGTACGGGTTAGGATTAGGGGACGGGTGAGGGTCAGGCTTCGGGGATGGGTTAGGGTTAGGGTTCGGGCTAGGGTTAGGGTTAGGGGACGGGGACGGTTTAGGGTCCAGGTGAGGGTACGGCAACGCTTTAGGGGGAGCGTGCGTGTGAGGGCGCGGGTTAGTGTTAGCGTACGGGTTAAGATTGGGGACGGGTGAGGGTCAGGCTTCGGGGAAGGGTTAGGGTTAGGGTTCGGGCTAGGGTTAGGGTTAGGGGACGGGGACGGTTTCGGGTCCAGGTGAGGGTACGGCAACGCTTTAGGGGGAGCGTGCGTGTGAGGGCGCGGGATAGTGTTAGCGTACGGGTTAAGATTGGGGACGGGTGAGGGTCAGGCTTCGGGGAAGGGTTAGGGTTAGGGTTCGGGCTAGGGTTAGGGTTAGGGGACGGGATGGTTTAGGGTCCAGGTGAGGGTACGGCAACGCTTTAGGGGGAGCGTGCGTGTGAGGGCGCGGGTTAGTGTTAGCGTACGGGTTAGGATTAGGAGACGGGTGAGGGTCAGGCTTCTGGGAAGGGTTAGGGTTAGTGTTCGGGCTAGGGTTAGGGTAGGGGACGGGGACGGTTTAGGGTCCAGGTGAGGATACGGCAACGCTTTAGGGGGAGCGTGCGTGTGAGGGCGCGGGTTAGTGGTAGCGTACGGCTTAGGATTAGGGGATGGGTGAGGGTCAGGCTTCGGGGAAGGGTTAGGGTTAGGGTTCGGGCTAGGGTTAGGGTTAGGGGACGGGGACGGTTTAGGGTCCAGGTGAGGGTACGTCAACGCTTTAGGGGGAGCGTGCGTGTGAGGGCGTGGGTTAGTGTTAGCGTACGGGTTAGGATTAGGGGACGGGTGAGGGTCAGGCTTCGGGGAAGGGTTAGGGTTAGGGTTCGGGCTAGGGTTAGGGTTAGGGGACGGGGACGGTTTAGGGTCCAGGTGAGGGTACGGCAACGCTTTAGGGGGAGCGTGCGTGTGAGGGCGCGGGTTAGTGTTAGCGTACGGGTTAGGATTAGGGGACGGGTGAGGGTCAGGCTTCGGGGAAGGGTTAGGGTTAGGGTTCGGGCTAGGGTTAGGGTTAGGGGACGGGGACGGTTTCGGGTCCAGGTGAGGGTACGGCAACGCTTTAGGGGGAGCGTGCGTGTGAGGGCGCGTGTTAGTGTTAGCGTACGGGTTAGGATTAGGGGACGGGTGAGGGTCAGGCTTCGGGGAAGGGTTAGGGTTAGGGTTCGGGCTAGGGTTAGGGTTAGGGGACGGGGACGGTTTAGGGTCCAGGTGAGGGTACGGCAACGCTTTAGGGGGAGCGTGCGTGTGAGGGCGCGGGTTAGTGTTAGCATACGGGTTAGGATTAGGGGACGGGTGAGTGTCAGGCTTCGGGGAACGGTTAGGGTTAGGGTTCGGGCTAGGGTTAGGGTTAGGGGATGGGGAAGGTTTAGGGTCCAGGTGAGGGAACGGCAACGATTTAGGGGGAGCGTGCGTGTGAGGGCGCGGGTTAGTGTTAGCGTACGGGTTAGGATTAGGGGACGGGTGAGGGTCAGGCTTCGGGGAAGGGTTAGGGTTAGGGTTCGGGCTAGGGTTAGGGTTAGGGGACGGGGACGTTTTCGGGTCCAGGTGAGGGTACGGCAACGCTTTAGGGGGAGCCTGCGTGTGAGGGCGCGGGTTAGTGTTAGCATACGGCTTAGGATTAGGGGACGGGTGAGGGTCAGGCTTCGGGGAAGGGTTAGGGTTAGGGTTCGGGCTAGGGTTAGGGTTAGGGGACGGGGACGGTTTAGGGTCCAGGTGAGGGTACGGCAACGCTTTAGGGGGAGCGTGCGTGTGAGGGCGCGGGTTAGTGTTAGCGTACGGGTTAGGATTAGGGGACGGGTGAGGTTCAGGCTTCGGGGAAGGGTTAGGGTTAGGGTTCGGGCTAGGGTTAGGGTTAGGGGACGGGGACGGTTTAGGGTCCAGGTGAGGGTACGGCAACGCTTTAGGGGGAGCGTGCGTGTGAGGGCGCGGGTTAGTGTTAGCGTACGGGTTAGAATTAGGGGACGGGTGTGGGTCAGGCTTCGGGGAAGGGTTAGGGTTAGGGTTCGGGCTAGGGTTAGGGTTCGGGTACGGGGACGGTTTAGGGTCCAGGTGAGGGTATGGCAACGCTTTAGGGGGAGCGTGCGTGTGAGGGCGCGGGTTAGTGTTAGCGTACGGGTTAGGATTAGGGGACGGGTGAGGGTCAGGCTTCGGGGAAGTGTTAGGGTTAGGGTTCGGGCTAGGGTTAGGGTTAGGGGACGGGGACGGTTTCGGGTCCAGGTGAGGGTACGGCAACGCTTTAGGGGGAGCGTGCGTGTGAGGGCGCGGGTTAGTGTTAGCGTACGGGATAGGATTAGGGGACGGGTGAGGGTCCGGCTTCAGGGAAGGGTTAGGGTTAGGGTTCGGGCTAGGGTTAGGGTTAGGGGACGGGGACGGTTTAGGGTCCAGGTGAGGGTACGGCAACGCTTTAGGGGGAGCTTGCGTGTGAGGGCGCGGGTTAGTGTTAGCGTACGGGTTAGGATTAGGGGACGGGTGAGGGTCAGGCTTCGGGGATGGGTTAGGGTTAGGGTTCGGGCTAGGGTTAGGGTTAGGGGACGGGGACGGTTTAGGGTCCAGGTGAGGGTACGGCAACGCTTTAGGGGGAGCGTGCGTGTGAGGGCGCGGGTTAGTGTTAGCGTACGGGTTAAGATTGGGGACGGGTGAGGGTCAGGCTTCGGGGAAGGGTTAGGGTTAGGGTTCGGGCTAGGGTTAGGGTTAGGGGACGGGGACGGTTTCGGGTCCAGGTGAGGGTACGGCAACGCTTTAGGGGGAGCGTGCGTGTGAGGGCCTGGGTTAGTGTTAGCGTACGGGTTAGGATTAGGGGACGGGTGAGGGTCAGGCTTCTGGGAAGGGTTAGGGTTAGGGTTCGGGCTAGGGTTAGGGTTAGGGGACGGGGACGGTTTAGGGTCCAGGTGAGGGTACGGCAACGCCTTAGGGGGAGCGTGCATGTGAGGGCGCGGGTTAGTGTTAGCGTACGGGTTAGGATTAGGGGACGGGTGAGGGTCAGGCTTCGGGGAAGGGTTAGGGTTAGGGTTCGGGCTAGGGTTAGGGTTAGGGGACAGGGACGGTTTCAGGTACATGTGAGGGTACGGCAACGCTTTAGGGGGAGCGTGCGTGTGAGGGCGCGGGTTAGTGTTAGCGTACGGGATAGGATTAGGGGACGGGTGAGGGTCCGGCTTCGGGGAAGGGTTAGGGTTAGGGTTCGGGCTAGGGTTAGGGTTAGGGGACGGGGACGGTTTAGGGTCCAGGTGAGGGTACGGCAACGCTTTAGGGGGAGCGTGCGTGTGAGGGCGCAGGTTAGTGTTAGCGTACGGGTTAGAATTAGGGGACGGGTGAGGGTCAGGCTTCTGGGAAGCGTTAGGGTTAGGGTTCGGGCTAGGGTTAGGGTTCGGGTACGGGGACGGTTTAGGGTCCAGGTGAGGGTATGGCAACGCTTTAGGGGGAGCGTGCGTGTGAGAGCGCGGGTTAGTGTTAGCGTACGGGTTAGGATTAGGGGACGGGTGAGGGTCAGGCTTCGGGGAAGGGTTAGGGTTAGGGTTCGGGCTAGGGTTAGGGTTAGGGGACGGGGACGGTTTAGGGTCCAGGTGAGGGTACGGCAACGCTTTAGGGGGAGCGTGCGTGTGAGGGCGCGGGTTAGTGTTAGCGTACGGGATAGGATTAGGGGACGGGTGAGGGTCCGGCTTCGGGGAAGGGTTAGGGTTAGGGTTCGGGCTAGGGTTAGGGTTAGGGGACGGGGACGGTTTAGGGTCCAGGTGAGGGTACGGCAACGCTTTAGGGGGAGCTTGCGTGTGACGGCGCGGGTTAGTGTTAGCGTACGGGTTAGGATTAGGGGACGGGTGAGGGTCAGGCTTCGGGGATGGGTTAGGGTTAGGGTTCGGGCTAGGGTTAGGGTTAGGGGACGGGGACGGTTTAGGGTCCAGGTGAGGGTACGGCAACGCTTTAGGGGGAGCGTGCGTGTGAGGGCGCGGGTTAGTGTTAGCGTACGGGTTAAGATTGGGGACGGGTGAGGGTCAGGCTTCGGGGAAGGGTTAGGGTTAGGGTTCGGGCTAGGGTTAGGGTTAGGGGACGGGACGGTTTAGGGTCCAGGTGAGGGTACGGCAACGCTTTAGGGGGAGCGTGCGTGTGAGGGCGCGGGTTAGTGTTAGCGTACGGGTTAGGATTAGGAGACGGGTGAGGGTCAGGCTTCGGGGAAGGGTTAGGGTTAGTGTTCGGGCTAGGGTTAGGGTAGGGGACGGGGACGGTTTAGGGTCCAGGTGAGGGTACGGCAACGCTTTAGGGGGAGCGTGCGTGTGAGGGCGCGGGTTAGTGGTAGCGTACGGCTTAGGATTAGGGGATGGGTGAGGGTCAGGCTTCGGGGAAGGGTTAGGGTTAGGGTTCGGGCTAGGGTTAGGGTTAGGGGACGGGGACGGTTTAGGGTCCAGGTGAGGGTACGTCAACGCTTTAGGGGGAGCGTGCGTGTGAGGGCGCGGGTTAGTGTTAGCGTACGGGTTAGGATTAGGGGACGGGTGAGGGTCAGGCTTCGGGGAAGGGTTAGGGTTAGGGTTCGGGCTAGGGTTAGGGTTAGGGGACGGGGACGGTTTAGGGTCCAGGTGAGGGTACGGCAACGCTTTAGGGGGAGCGTGCGTGTGAGGGCGCGGGTTAGTGTTAGCGTACGGGTTAGGATTAGGGGACGGGTGAGGGTCAGGCTTCGGGGAAGGGTTAGGGTTAGGGTTCGGGCTAGGATTAGGGTTAGGGGACGGGGACGGTTTCGGGTCCAGGTGAGGGTACGGCAACGCTTTAGGGGGAGCGTGCGTGTGAGGGCGCGTGTTAGTGTTAGCGTATGGGTTAGGATTAGGGGACGGGTGAGGGTCAGGCTTCGGGGAAGGGTTAGGGTTAGGGTTCGGGCTAGGGTTAGGGTTAGGGGACGGGGACGGTTTAGGGTCCAGGTGAGGGTACGGCAACGCTTTAGGGGGAGTGTGCGTGTGAGGGCGCGGGTTAGTGTTAGCGTACGGGTTAGGATTAGGGGACGGGTGAGTGTCAGGCTTCGGGGAACGGTTAGGGTTAGGGTTCGGGCTAGGGTTAGGGTTAGGGGATGGGGAAGGTTTAGGGTCCAGGTGAGGGAACGGCAACGATTTAGGGGGAGCGTGCGTGTGAGGGCGCGGGTTAGTGTTAGCGTACGGGTTAGGATTAGGGGACGGGTGAGGGTCAGGCTTCGGGGAAGGGTTAGGGTTAGGGTTCGGGCTAGGGTTAGGGTTAGGGGACGGGGACGTTTTCGGGTCCAGGTGAGGGTACGGCAACGCTTTAGGGGGAGCCTGCGTGTGAGGGCGCGGGTTAGTGTTAGCATACGGCTTAGGATTAGGGGACGGGTGAGGGTCAGGCTTCGGGGAAGGGTTAGGGTTAGGGTTCGGGCTAGGGTTAGGGTTAGGGGACGGGGACGGTTTAGGGTCCAGGTGAGGGTACGGCAACGCTTTAGGGGGAGCGTGCGTGTGAGGGCGCGGGTTAGTGTTAGCGTACGGGTTAGGATTAGGGGACGGGTGAGGGTCAGGCTTCGGGGAAGGGTTAGGGTTAGGGTTCGGGCTAGGGTTAGGGTTAGGGGACGGGGACGGTTTAGGGTCCAGGTGAGGGTACGGCAACGCTTTAGGGGGAGCGTGCGTGTGAGGGCGCGGGTTAGTGTTAGCGTACGGGTTAGAATTAGGGGACGGGTGTGGGTCAGGCTTCGGGGAAGGGTTAGGGTTAGGGTTCGGGCTAGGGTTAGGGTTCGGGTACGGGGACGGTTTAGGGTCCAGGTTAGGGTATGGCAACGCTTTAGGGGGAGCGTGCGTGTGAGGGCGCGGGTTAGTGTTAGCGTACGGGTTAGGATTAGGGGACGGGTGAGGGTCAGGCTTCGGGGATGGGTTAGGGTTAGGGTTCGGGCTAGGGTTAGGGTTAGGGGACGGGGACGGTTTAGGGTCCAGGTGAGGGTACGGCAACGCTTTAGGGGGAGCGTGCGTGTGAGGGCGCGGGTTAGTGTTAGCGTACGGGTTAAGATTGGGGACGGGTGAGGGTCAGGCTTCGGGGAAGGGTTAGGGTTAGGGTTCGGGCTAGGGTTAGGGTTAGGGGACGGGGACGGTTTCGGGTCCAGGTGAGGGTACGGCAACGCTTTAGGGGGAGCGTGCGTGTGAGGGCCTGGGTTAGTGTTAGCGTACGGTTTAGGATTAGGGGACGGGTGAGGGTCAGGCTTCTGGGAAGGGTTAGGGTTAGGGTTCGGGCTAGGGTTAGGGTTAGGGGACGGGGACGGTTTCGGGTCCAGGTGAGGGTACGGCAACGCTTTAGGGGGAGCGTGCATGTGAGGGCGCGGGTTAGTGTTAGCGTACGGGTTAGGATTAGGGGACGGGTGAGGGTCAGGCTTCGGGGAAGGGTTAGGGTTAGGGTTCGGGCTAGGGTTAGGGTTAGGGGACGGGGACGTTTTCGGGTCCAGTTGAGGGTACGGCAACGCTTTAGGGGGAGCCTGCGTGTGAGGGCGCGGGTTAGTGTTAGCGTACGGCTTAGGATTAGGGGACGGGTGAGGGTCAGGCTTCGGGGAAGGGTTAGGGTTAGGGTTCGGGCTAGGGTTAGGGTTAGGGGACGGGGACGGTTTAGGGTCCAGGTGAGGGTACGGCAACGCTTTAGGGGGAGCGTGCGTGTGAGGGCGCGGGTTAGTGTTAGCGTACGGGTTAGGATTAGAGGACGGTTGAGGGTCAGGCTTCGGGGAAGGGTTAGGGTTAGGGTTCGGGCTAGGGTTAGGGTTAGGGGACGGGGACGGTTTAGGGTCCAGGTGAGGGTACGGCAACGCTTTAGGGGGAGCGTGCGTGTGAGGGCGCGGGTTAGTGTTAGCGTTCGGCTTAGGATTAGGGGACGGGTGAGGGTCAGGCTTCGGGGAAGGGTTAGGGTTAGGGTTCGGGCTAGGGTTAGGGTTAGGGGACGGGGACGGTTTAGGGTCCAGGTGAGGGTACGGCAACGCTTTAGGGGGAGCGTGCGTGTGAGGGCGCGGGTTAGTGTTAGCGTACGGGTTAGGATTAGGGGACGGGTGAGGGTCAGGCTTCGGGGAAGGGTTAGGGTTAGGGTTCGGGCTAGGGTTAGGGTTAGGGGACGGGGACGGTTTCGGGTCCAGGTGAGGGTACGGCAACGCTTTAGGGGGAGCGTGCGTGTGAGGGCGCGTGTTAGTGTTAGCGTACGGATTAGGATTAGGGGACGGGTGAGGGTCAGGCTTCGGGGAAGGGTTAGGGTTAGGGTTCGGGCTAGGGTTAGGGTTAGGGGACGGGGACGGTTTAGGGTCCAGGTGAGGGTACGGCAACGCTTTAGGGGGAGCGTGCGTGTGAGGACGCGGGTTAGTGTTAGCGTACGGGTTAGGATTAGGGGACGGGTGAGAGTCAGGCTTCGGAGAAGGGTTAGGGTTAGGGTTCGGGCTAGGGTTAGGGTTAGGGGATGGGGAAGGTTTAGGGTCCAGGTGAGGGAACGGCAACGATTTAGGGGGAGCGTGCGTGTGAGGGCGCGGGTTAGTGTTAGCGTACGGGTTAGGATTAGGGGACGGGTGAGGGTCAGGCTTCGGGGAAGGGTTAGGGTTAGGGTTCGGGCTAGGGTTAGGGTTAGGGGACGGGGACGTTTTCGGGTCCAGGTGAGGGTACGGCAACGCTTTAGGGGGAGCCTGCGTGTGAGGGCGCGGGTTAGTGTTAGCGTACGGCTTAGGATTAGGGGACGGGTGAGGGTCAGGCTTCGGGGAAGGGTTAGGGTTAGGGTTCGGGCTAGGGTTAGGGTTAGGGGACGGGGACGGTTTAGGGTCCAGGTGAGGGTACGGCAACGCTTTAGGGGGAGCGTGCGTGTGAGGGCGCGGGTTAGTGTTAGCGTACGGGTTAGGATTAGAGGACGGGTGAGGGTCAGGCTTCGGGGAAGGGTTAGGGTTAGGGTTCGGGCTAGGGTTAGGGTTAGGGGACGGGGACCGTTTAGGGTCCAGGTGAGGGTACGGCAACGCTTTAGGGGGAGCGTGCGTGTGAGGGCGCGGGTTAGTGTTAGCGTACGGGTTAGAATTAGGGGACGGGTGAGGGTCAGGCTTCGGGGAAGGGTTAGGGTTAGGGTTCGGGCTAGGGTTAGGGTTCGGGGACGGGGACGGTTTAGGGTCCAGGTGAGGGTATGGCAACGCTTTAGGGGGAGCGTGCGTGTGAGGGCGCGGGTTAGTGTTAGCGTACGGGTTAGGATTAGGGGACGGGTGAGGGTCAGGCTTTGGGGAAGGGTTAGGGTTAGGGTTCGGGCTAGGGTTAGGGTTAGGGGACGGGGACGGTTTCGGGTCCAGGTGAGGGTACGGCAACGCTTTAGGGGGAGCGTGCGTGTGAGGGCGCGGGTTAGTGTTAGCGTACGGGATAGGATTAGGGGACGGGTGAGGGTCCGGCTTCGGGGAAGGGTTAGGGTTAGGGTTCGGGCTAGGGTTAGGGTTAGGGGACAGGGACGGTTTAGGGTCCAGGTGAGGGTACGGCAACGCTTTAGGGGGAGCTTGCGTGTGAGGGCGCGGGTTAGTGTTAGCGTACGGGTTAGGATTAGGGGACGGGTGAGGGTCAGGCTTCGGGGATGGGTTAGGGTTAGGGTTCGGGCTAGGGTTAGGGTTAGTGGACGGGGACGGTTTAGGGTCCAGGTGAGGGTACGGCAACGCTTTAGGGGGAGCGTGCGTGTGAGGGCGCGGGTTAGTGTTAGCGTACGGGTTAAGATTGGGGATGGGTGAGGGTCAGGCTTCGGGGAAGGGTTAGGGTTAGGGTTCGGGCTAGGGTTAGGGTTAGGGGACGGGGACGGTTTCGGGTCCAGGTGAGGGTACGGCAACGCTTTAGGGGGAGCGTGCGTGTGAGGGCGCGGGTTAGTGTTAGCGTACGGGTTAGGATTAGGGGACGGGTGAGGGTCAGGGTTCGGGGAAGGGTTAGGGTTAGGGTTCGGGCTAGGGTTAGGGTTAGGGGACAGGGACGGTTTCAGGTCCATGTGAGGGTACGGCAACGCTTTAGGGGGAGCGTGCGTGTGAGGGCGCGGGTTAGTGTTAGCGTACGGGTTAGGATTAGGGGACGGGTGAGGGTCAGGCTTCTGGGAAGGGTTAGGTTTAGGGTTCGGGCTAGGGTTAGGGTTAGGGGACGGGGACGGTTTAGGGTCCAGGTGAGGGTACGGCAACGCTTTAGGGGGAGCGTGCGTGTGAGGGCGCGGGTTAGTGTTAGCGTACGGGTTAGGATTAGGGGACGGGTGAGGGTCAGGCTTCGGGGAAGGGTTAGGGTTAGGGTTCGGGCTAGGGTTAGGGTTAGGGGACGGGGACGGTTTCGGGTCCAGGTGAGGGTACGGCAACGCTTTAGGGGGAGCGTGCGTGTGAGGGCGCGGGTTAGTGTTAGCGTACGGGTTAGGATTAGGGGACGGGTGAGGGTCAGGCTTCTGGGAAGGGTTAGGGTTAGGGTTCGGGCTAGGGTTAGTGTTAGGGGACGGGGACGGTTTAGGGTCCAGGTGAGGGTACGGCAACGCTTTAGGGGGAGCGTGCATGTGAGGGCGCGGGTTAGTGTTAGCGTACGGCTTAGGATTAGGGGACGGGTGAGGGTCAGGCTTTGGGGAAGGGTTAGGGTTAGGGTTCGGGCTACGGTTAGGGTTAGGGGACGGGGAAGGTTTAGGGTCCATGTGAGGGTACGGCAACGCTTTAGGGGGAGCGTGCGTGTGAGGGCGCGAGTTAGTGTTAGCGTACGGGTTAGGATTAGGGGACGGGTGAGGGTCAGGCTTCGGGGAAGGGTTAGGGTTAGGGTTCGGGCTAGGGTTAGGGTTAGGGGACAGGGACGGTTTCAGGTCCATGTGAGGGTACGGCAACGCTTTAGGGGGAGCGTGCGTGTGAGGGCGCGGGTTAGTGTTAGCGTACGGGTTAGGATTAGGGGACGGGTGAGGGTCAGGCTTCTGGGAAGGGTTAGGTTTAGGGTTCGGGCTAGGGTTAGGGTTAGGGGACGGGGACGGTTTAGGGTCCAGGTGAGGGTACGGCAACGCTTTAGGGGGAGCGTGCGTGTGAGGGCGCGGGTTAGTGTTAGCGTACGGGTTAGGATTAGGGGACGGGTGAGGGTCAGGCTTCGGGGAAGGGTTAGGGTTAGGGTTCGGGCTAGGGTTAGGGTTAGGGGACGGGGACGGTTTCGGGTCCAGGTGAGGGTACGGCAACGCTTTAGGGGGAGCGTGCGTGTGAGGGCGCGGGTTAGTGTTAGCGTACGGGTTAGGATTAGGGGACGGGTGAGGGTCAGGCTTCTGGGAAGGGTTAGGGTTAGGGTTCGGGCTAGGGTTAGGGTTAGGGGACGGGGACGGTTTAGGGTCCAGGTGAGGGTACGGCAACGCTTTAGGGGGAGCGTGCATGTGAGGGCGCGGGTTAGTGTTAGCGTACGGCTTAGGATTAGGGGACGGGTGAGGGTCAGGCTTTGGGGAAGGGTTAGGGTTAGGGTTCGGGCTACGGTTAGGGTTAGGGGACGGGGAAGGTTTAGGGTCCATGTGAGGGTACGGCAACGCTTTAGGGGGAGCGTGCGTGTGAGGGCGCGAGTTAGTGTTAGCGTACGGGTTAGGATTAGGGGACGGGTGAGGGTCAGGCTTCGGGGAAGGGTTAGGGTTAGGGTTCGGGCTAGGGTTAGGGTTAGGGGACGGGGACGGTTTCGGGTCCAGGTGAGGGTACGGCAACGCTTTAGGGGGAGCGTGCGTGTGAGGGCGCGGGTTAGTGTTAGCGTACGGGTTAGGATTAGGGGACGGGTGAGGGTCAGGCTTCGGGGAAGGGTTAAGGTTAGGGTTCGGGCTAGGGTTAGGGTTAGGGGACGGGGACGGTTTAGGGTCCAGGTGAGGGTACGGCAACGCTTTAGGGGGAGCGTGCGTGTGAGGGCGCGGGTTAGTGTTAGCGTACGGGTTAGGATTAGGGGACGGGTGAGGGTCAGGCTTCGGGAAAGGGTTAGGGTTAGGGTTCGGGCTAGGGTTAGGGTTAGGGGACGGGGACGGTTTCGGGTCCAGGTGAGGGTACGGCAACGCTTTAGGGGGAGCGTGCGTGTGAGGGCGCGGGTTAGTGTTAGCGTACGGGTTAGGATTAGGGGACGGGTGAGGGTCAGGCTTCTGGGAAGAGTTAGGGTTAGGGTTCGGGCTAGGGTTAGGGTTAGGGGACGGGGACGGTTTAGGGTCCAGGTGAGGGTACGGCAACGCTTTAGGGGGAGCGTGCGTGTGAGGGCGCGGGTTAGTGTTAGCGAACGGCTTAGGATTAGGGGACGGGTGAGGGTCAGGCTTCGGGGAAGGGTTAGGGTTAGGGTTCGGGCTAGGCTTAGGGTTAGGGGACGGGGACGGTTTAGGGTCCAGGTGAGGGTACGTCAACGCTTTAGGGGGAGCGTGCGTGTGAGGGCGCGGGTTAGTGTTAGCGTTCGGCTTAGGATTAGGGGACGGGTGAGGGTCAGGCTTCGGGGAAGGGTTAGGGTTAGGGTTCGGGCTAGGGTTAGGGTTAGGGGACGGGGACGGTTTAGGGTCCAGGTGAGGGTACGGCAACGCTTTAGGGGGAGCGTGCGTGTGAGGGCGCGGGTTAGTGTTAGCGTACGGGTTAGGATTAGGGGACGGGTGAGAGTCAGGCTTCGGAGAAGGGTTAGGGTTAGGGTTCGGGCTAGGGTTAGGGTTAGGGGATGGGGAAGGTTTAGGGTCCAGGTGAGGGAACGGCAACGATTTAGGGGAAGCGTGCGTGTGAGGGCGCGGGTTAGTGTTAGCGTACGGGTTAGGATTAGGGGACGGGTGAGGGTCAGGCTTCGGGGAAGGGTTAGGGTTAGGGTTCGGGCTAGGGTTAGGGTTAGGGGACGGGGACGTTTTCGGGTCCAGTTGAGGGTACGGCAACGCTTTAGGGGGAGCCTGCGTGTGAGGGCGCGGGTTAGTGTTAGCGTACGGCTTAGGATTAGGGGACGGGTGAGGGTCAGGCTTCGGGGAAGGGTTAGGGTTAGGGTTCGGGCTAGGGTTAGGGTTAGGGGACGGGGACGGTTTAGGGTCCAGGTGAGGGTACGGCAACGCTTTAGGGGGAGCGTGCGTGTGAGGGCGCGGGTTAGTGTTAGCGTACGGGTTAGGATTAGAGGACGGGTGAGGGTCAGGCTTCGGGGAAGGGTTAGGGTTAGGGTTCGGGCTAGGGTTAGGGTTAGGGGACGGGGACGGTTTAGGGTCCAGGTGAGGGTACGGCAACGCTTTAGGGGGAGCGTGCGTGTGAGGGCGCGGGTTAGTGTTAGCGTACGGGTTAGAATTAGGGGACGGGTGAGGGTCAGGCTTCGGGGAAGGGTTAGGGTTAGGGTTCGGGCTAGGGTTAGGGTTCGGGGACGGGGACGGTTTAGGGTCCAGGTGAGGGTATGGCAACGCTTTAGGGGGAGCGTGCGTGTGAGGGCGCGGGTTAGTGTTAGCGTACGGGTTAGGATTAGGGGACGGGTGAGGGTCAGGCTTCGGGGAAGGGTTAGGGTTAGGGTTCGGGCTAGGGTTAGGGTTAGGGGACGGGGACGGTTTCGGGTCCAGGTGAGGGTACGGCAACGCTTTAGGGGGAGCGTGCGTGTGAGGGCGCGGGTTAGTGTTAGCGTACGGGATAGGATTAGGGGACGGGTGAGGGTCCGGCTTCGGGGAAGGGTTAGGGTTAGGGTTCGGGCTAGGGTTAGGGTTAGGGGACGGGGACGGTTTAGGGTCCAGGTGAGGGTACGGCAACGCTTTAGGGGGAGCTTGCGTGTGAGGGCGCGGGTTAGTGTTAGCGTACGGGTTAGGATTAGGGGACGGGTGAGGGTCAGGCTTCGGGGATGGGTTAGGGTTAGGGTTCGGGCTAGGGTTAGGGTTAGTGGACGGGGACGGTTTAGGGTCCAGGTGAGGGTACGGCAACGCTTTAGGGGGAGCGTGCGTGTGAGGGCGCGGGTTAGTGTTAGCGTACGGGTTAAGATTGGGGACGGGTGAGGGTCAGGCTTCGGGGAAGGGTTAGGGTTAGGGTTCGGGCTAGGGTTAGGGTTAGGGGACGGGGACGGTTTCGGGTCCAGGTGAGGGTACGGCAACGCTTTAGGGGGAGCGTGCGTGTGAGGGCGCGGGTTAGTGTTAGCGTACGGGTTAGGATTAGGGGACGGGTGAGGGTCAGGCTTCTGGGAAGGGTTAGGGTTAGGGTTCGGGCTAGGGTTAGGGTTAGGGGACGGGGACGGTTTAGGGTCCAGGTGAGGGTACGGCAACGCTTTAGGGGGAGCGTGCATGTGAGGGCGCGGGTTAGTGTTAGCGTACGGGTTAGGATTAGGGGACGGGTGAGGGTCAGGGTTCGGGGAAGGGTTAGGGTTAGGGTTCGGGCTAGGGTTAGGGTTAGGGGACAGGGACGGTTTCAGGTCCATGTGAGGGTACGGCAACGCTTTAGGGGGAGCGTGCGTGTGAGGGCGCGGGTTAGTGTTAGCGTACGGGTTAGGATTAGGGGACGGGTGAGGGTCAGGCTTCTGGGAAGGGTTAGGGTTAGGGTTCGGGCTAGGGTTAGGGTTAGGGGACGGGGACGGTTTAGGGTCCAGGTGAGGGTACGGCAACGCTTTAGGGGGAGCGTGCGTGTGAGGGCGCGGGTTAGTGTTAGCGTACGGGTTAGGATTAGGGGACGGGTGAGGGTCAGGCTTCGGGGAAGGGTTAGGGTTAGGGTTCGGGCTAGGGTTAGGGTTAGGGGACGGGGACGGTTTCGGGTCCAGGTGAGGGTACGGCAACGCTTTAGGGGGAGCGTGCGTGTGAGGGCGCGGGTTAGTGTTAGCGTACGGGTTAGGATTAGGGGACGGGTGAGGGTCAGGCTTCTGGGAAGGGTTAGGGTTAGGGTTCGGGCTAGGGTTAGGGTTAGGGGACGGGGACGGTTTAGGGTCCAGGTGAGGGTACGGCAACGCTTTAGGGGGAGCGTGCGTGTGAGGGCGCGGGTTAGTGTTAGCGAACGGCTTAGGATTAGGGGACGGGTGAGGGTCAGGCTTCGGGGAAGGGTTAGGGTTAGGGTTCGGGCTAGGGTTAGGGTTAGGGGACGGGGACGGTTTAGGGTCCAGGTGAGGGTACGTCAACGCTTTAGGGGGAGCGTGCGTGTGAGGGCGCGGGTTAGTGTTAGCGTTCGGCTTAGGATTAGGGGACGGGTGAGGGTCAGGCTTCGGGGAAGGGTTAGGGTTAGGGTTCGGGCTAGGGTTAGGGTTAGGGGACGGGGACGGTTTAGGGTCCAGGTGAGGGTACGGCAACGCTTTAGGGGGAGTGTGCGTGTGAGGGCGCGCGTTAGTGTTAGCGTACGGCTTAGGATTAGGGGACGGGTGAGGGTCAGGCTTCGGGGAAGGGTTAGGGTTAGGGTTCGGGCTAGGGTTAGGGTTAGGGGACGGGGACGGTTTAGGGTCCAGGTGAGGGTACGGCAACGCTTTAGGGGGAGCGTGCGTGTGAGGGCGCTGGTTAGTGTTAGCGTACGGCTTAGGATTAGGGGACGGGTGAGGGTCAGGCTTCGGGGAAGGGTTAGGGTTAGGGTTCGGGCTAGGGTTAGGATTAGGGGACGGGGACGGTTTCGGGTCCAGGTGAGGGTCCGGCAACGCTTTAGGGGGAGCGTGCGTGTGAGGGCGCGGGATAGTGTTAGCGTACGGGTTAGGATTAGGGGACGGGTGAGGGTCAGGCTTCGGGGAAGGGTTAGGGTTAGGGTTCGGGCTAGGGTTAGGGTTAGGGGACGGGGACGGTTTCGGGTACAGGTGAGGGTACGGCAACGCTTTAGGGGGAACGTGCGTGTGAGGGCGCGGGTTAGTGTTAGCGTACGGGTTAGGATTAGGAGACGGGTGAGGGTCAGGCTTCGGGGAAGGGTTAGGGTTAGGGTTCGGGCTAGGGTTAGGGTTAGGGGACGGGGACGGTTTAGGGTCCAGGTGAGGGTACGGCAACGCTTTAGGGGGAGCGTGCGTGTGAGGGCGCGGGTTAGTGGTAGCGTACGGCTTAGGATTAGGGGACGGGTGAGGGTCAGGCTTCGGGGAAGGGTTAGGGTTAGGGTTCGGGCTAGGGTTAGGGTTAGGGGACGCGGATGGTTTAGGGTCCAGGTGAGGGTACGGCAACGCTTTAGGGGGAGCGTGCGTGTGAGGGCGCGGGTTAGTGTTAGCGTACGGGTTAGGATTAGGGGACGGGTGAGGGTCAGGCTTCGGGGAAGGGTTAGGGTTAGGGTTCGGGCTAGGGTTAGGGTTAGGGGACGGGGACGGTTTAGGGTCCAGGTGAGGGTACGGCAACGCTTTAGGGGGAGCGTGCGTGTGAGGGCGCGGGTTAGTGTTAGCGTACGGCTTAGGATTAGGGGACGGGTGAGGGTCAGGCTTCGGGAAAGGGTTAGGGTTAGGGTTCGGGCTAGGGTTAGGGTTAGGGGACGGGGACGGTTTAGGGTCCAGGTGAGGGTACGGCAACGCTTTAGGGGGAGCGTGCGTGTGAGGGCGCGGGTTAGTGTTAGTGTACGGGTTAGGATTAGGGGACGGGTGAGGGTCAGGCTTCGGGGAAGGGTTAGGGTTAGGGTTCGGGCTAGGGTTAGGGTTAGGGGACGGGGACGGTTTAGGGTCCAGGTGAGGGTACGGCAACGCTTTAGGGGGAGCGTGTGTGTGAGGGTGCGGGTTAGTGTTAGCGAACGGCTTAGGATTAGGGGACGGGTGAGTGTCAGGCTTCGGGGAAGGGTTAGGGTTAGGGTTCGGGCTAGGGTTAGGGTTAGGGGACGGGGACGGTTTCGGGTCCAGGTGAGGGTACGGCAACGCTTTAGGGGGAGCGTGCGTGTGAGGGCGCGGGTTAGTGTTAGCGTTCGGCTTAGGATTAGGGGACGGGTGAGGGTCAGGCTTCGGGGAAGGGTTAGGGTTAGGGTTCGGGCTAGGGTTAGGGTTAGGGGACGGGGACGGTTTCGGGTCCAGGTGAGGGTACGGCAACGCTTTAGGGGGAGCGTGCGTGTGAGGGCGCGGGTTAGTGTTAGCGTACGGGTTAGGATTAGGGGACGGGTGAGGGTCAGGCTTCGGGGAATGGTTAGGGTTAGGGTTCGGGCTAGGGTTAGGGTTAGGGGACGGGGATGGTTTAGGGTCCAGGTGAGGGTACGGCAACGCTTTAGGGGGAGCGTGCGTGTGAGGGCGCGGGTTAGTGTTAGCGAACGGGTTAAGATTAGGTGACGGGTGAGGGTCAGGCTTCGGGGAAGGGTTAGGGTTAGGGTTCGGGCTAGGGTTAGGGTTAGGGGACGGGGACGGTTTAGGGTCCAGGTGAGGGTACAGCAACGCTTTAGGGGGAGCGTGCGTGTGAGGGCGCGGGTTAGTGTTAGCGTTCGGCTTAGGATTAGGGGACGGGTGAGGGTCAGGCTTCGGGGAAGGGTTAGGGTTAGGGTTCGGGCTAGGGTTAGGGTTAGGGGACGGGGACGGTTTAGGGTCCAGGTGAGGATACGGCAACGCTTTAGGGGGAGTGTGCGTGTGAGGGCGCGCGTTAGTGTTAGCGTACGGCTTAGGATTAGGGGACGGGTGAGGGTCAGGCTTCGGGGAAGGGTTAGGGTTAGGGTTCGGGCTAGGGTTAGGGTTAGGGGACGGGGACGGTTTAGGGTCCAGGTGAGGGTACGGCAACGCTTTAGGGGGAGCGTGCGTGTGAGGGCGCGGGTTAGTGTTAGCGTACGGGTTAGGATTAGGAGACGGGTGAGGGTCAGGCTTCGGGGAAGGGTTAGGGTTAGGGTTCGGGCTAGGGTTAGGGTTAGGGGACGGGGACGGTTTAGGGTCCAGGTGAGGGTACGGCAACGCTTTAGGGGGAGCGTGCGTGTGAGGGCGCGGGTTAATGGTAGCGTACGGCTTAGGATTAGGGGACGGGTGAGGGTCAGGCTTCGGGGAAGGGTTAGGGTTAGGGTTCGGGCTAGGGTTAGGGTTAGGGGACGGGGATGGTTTAGGGTCCAGGTGAGGGTACGGCAACGCTTTAGGGGGAGCGTGCGTGTGAGGGCGCGGGTTAGTGTTAGCGTACGGGTTAGGATTAGGGGACGGGTGAGGGTCAGGCTTCGGGGAAGGGTTAGGGTTAGGGTTCGGGCTAGGGTTAGGGTTAGGGGACGGGGACGGTTTAGGGTCCAGGTGAGGGTACGGCAACGCTTTAGGGGGAGCGTGCGTGTGAGGGCGCGGGTTAGTGTTAGCGTACGGCTTAGGATTAGGGGACGGGTGAGGGTCAGGCTTCGGGAAAGGGTTAGGGTTAGGGTTCGGGCTAGGGTTAGGGTTAGGGGACGGGGACGGTTTAGGGTCCAGGTGAGGGTACGGCAACGCTTTAGGGGGAGCGTGCGTGTGAGGGCGCGGGTTAGTGTTAGCGTACGGGTTAGGATTAGGGGACGGGTGAGGGTCAGGCTTCGGGGAAGGGTTAGGGTTAGTGTTCGGGCTAGGGTTAGGGTTAGGGGACGGGGACGGTTTAGGGTCCAGGTGAGGGTACGGCAACGCTTTAGGGGGAGCGTGCGTGTGAGGGTGCGGTTTAGTGTTAGCGAACGGCTTAGGATTAGGGGACGGGTGAGGGTCAGGCTTCGGGGAAGGGTTAGGGTTAGGGTTCGGGCTAGGGTTAGGGTTAGGGGACGGGGACGGTTTCGGGTCCAGGTGAGGGTACAGCAACGCTTTAGGGGGAGCGTGCGTGTGAGGGCGCGGGTTAGTGTTAGCGTTCGGCTTAGGATTAGGGGACGGGTGAGGGTCAGGCTTCGGGGAAGGGTTAGGGTTAGGGTTCGGGCTAGGGTTAGGGTTAGGGGACGGGGACGGTTTAGGGTCCAGGTGAGGGTACGGCAACGCTTTAGGGGGAGCGTGCGTGTGAGGGCGCGCGTTAGTGTTAGCGTACGGCTTAGGATTAGGGGACGGGTGAGGGTCAGGCTTCGGGGAAGGGTTAGGGTTAGGGTTCGGGCTAGGGTTAGGGTTAGGGGACGGGGACGGTTTAGGGTCCAGGTGAGGGTACGGCAACGCTTTAGGGGGAGCGTGCGTGTGAGGGCGCTGGTTAGTGTTAGCGTACGGCTTAGGATTAGGGGACGGGTGAGGGTCAGGCTTCGGGGAAGGGTTAGGGTTAGGGTTCGGGCTAGGGTTAGGGTTAGGGAACGGGGACGGTTTAGGGTCCAGGTGAGGGTACGGCAACGCTTTAGGGGGAGCGTGCGTGTGAGGGTGCGGGTTAGTGTTAGCGTACGGGTTAGGATTAGGGGACGGGTGAGGGTCAGGCTTCGGGGAAGGGTTAGGGTTAGGGTTCGGGCTAGGGTTAGGGTTAGGGGACGGGGACGGTTTCGGGTCCAGGTGAGGGTACGGCAACGCTTTAGGGGGAGCGTGCGTGTGAGGGCGCGGGTTAGTGTTAGCGTACGGGTTAGGATTAGGGGACGGGTGAGGGTCAGGCTTCAGGGATGGGTTAGGGTTAGGGTTCGGGCTAGGGTTAGGGTTAGGGGACGGGGACGGTTTCGGGTTCAGGTGAGGGTACGGCAACGCTTTAGGGGGAGCGTGCGTGTGAGGGCGCGGGTTAGTGTTAGCGTACGGGTTAAGATTAGGTGACGGGTGAGGGTCAGGCTTCGGGGAAGGGTTATGTTTAGGGTTCGGGCTAGGGTTAGGGTTAGGGGACGGGGACGGTTTCGGGTCCAGGTGAGGGTACGGCAACGCTTTAGGGGGAGCGTGCGTGTGAGGGCGCGGGTTAGTGTTAGCGTACGGGTTAGGATTAGGGGACGGGTGAGGGTCAGGCTTCGGGGAATGGTTAGGGTTAGGGTTCGGGCTAGGGTTAGGGTTAGGGGACGGGGACGGTTTCGGGTCCAGGTGAGGGTACGGCAACGCTTTAGGGGGAGCGTGCGTGTGAGGGCGCGGGTTAGTGTTAGCGTACGGGTTAAGATTAGGTGACGGGTGAGGGTCAGGCTTCGGGGAAGGGTTAGGGTTAGGGTTCGGGCTAGGGTTAGGGTTAGGGGACGGGGACGGTTTAGGGTCCAGGTGAGGGTACGGCAATGCTTTAGGGGGAGCGTGCGTGTGAGGGCGCGCGTTAGTGTTAGCGTTCGGCTTAGGATTAGGGGACGGGTGAGGGTCAGGCTTCGGGGAAGGGTTAGGGTTAGGGTTCGGGCTAGGGTTAGGGTTAGGGGACGGGGACGATTTAGGGTCCAGGTGAGGGTACGGCAACGCTTTAGGGGGAGCGTGCGTGTGAGGGCGCGCGTTAGTGTTAGCGTACGGCTTAGGATTAGGGGACGGGTGAGGGTCAGGCTTCGGGGAAGGGTTAGGGTTAGGGTTCGGGCTAGGGTTAGGGTTAGGGGACGGGGACGGTTTAGGGTCCAGGTGAGGGTACGGCAACGCTTTAGGGGGAGCGTGCGTGTGAGGGCGCGGGTTAGTGTTAGCGTACGGCTTAGGATTAGGGGACGGGTGAGGGTCAGGCTTCGGGGAAGGGTTAGGGTTAGGGTTCGGGCTAGGGTTAGGGTTAGGGGACGGGGACGGTTTAGGGTCCAGGTGAGGGTACGGCAACGCTTTAGGGGGAGCGTGCGTGTGAGGGCGCGCGTTAGTGTTAGCGTACGGCTTAGGATTAGGGGACGGGTGAGGGTCAGGCTTCGGGGAAGGGTTAGGGTTAGGGTTCGGGCTAGGGTTAGGGTTAGGGGACGGGGACGGTTTAGGGTCCAGGTGAGTGTACGGCAACGCTTTAGGGGGAGCGTGCGTGTGAGGGCGCGGGTTAGTGTTAGCGTACGGGTTAGGATTAGGAGACGGGTGAGGGTCAGGCTTCGGGGAAGGGTTAGGGTTAGGGTTCGGGCTAGGGTTAGGGTTAGGGGACGGGGACGGTTTAGGGTCCAGGTGAGGGTACGGCAACGCTTTAGGGGGAGCGTGCGTGTGAGGGCGCGGTTTAGTGGTAGCGTACGGTTTAGGATTAGGGGACGGGTGAGGGTCAGGCTTCGGGGAAGGTTTAGGGTTAGGGTTCGGGCTAGGGTTAGGGTTAGGGGACGGGGACGGTTTAGGGTCCAGGTGAGGGTACGGCAACGCTTTAGGGGGAGCGTGAGTGTGAGGGCGCGGGTTAGTGTTAGCGTACGGGTTAGGATTAGGGGACGGGTGAGGGTCAGGCTTCGGGGAAGGGTTAGGGTTAGGGTTCGGGCTAGGGTTAGTGTTAGGGGACGGGGACGGTTTCGGGTCCAGGTGAGGTTACGGCAACGCTTTAGGGGGAGCGTGCGTGTGAGGGCGCGTGTTAGTGTTAGCGTACGGGTTAGGATTAGGGCACGGGTGAGGGTCAGGCTTCGGGGAAGGGTTAGGGTTAGGGTTTGGGCTAGGGTTAGAGTAAGGGTACGGGGACGGTTTAGGGTCCAGGTGAGGGTACGGCAACGCTTTAGGGGGAGCGTGCGTGTGAGGGCGTGGGTTAGTGTTAGCGTACGGGTTAGGATTAGGGGACGGGTGAGGGTCAGGCTTCGGGGAACGGTTACGGTTAGGGTTCGGGCTAGTGTTAGGGTTAGGGGACGGGGACGTTTTCGGGTCCAGGTGAGGGTACGGCAACGCTTTAGGGGGAGCCTGCGTGTGAGGGCGCGGGTTAGTGTTAGCATACGGCTTAGGATTAGGGGACGGGTGAGGGTCAGGCTTCGGGGAAGGGTTAGGGTTAGGGTTCGGGCTAGGGTTAGGGTTCGGGTACGGGGACGGTTTAGGGTCCAGGTGAGGGTATGGCAACGCTTTAGGGGGAGCGTGCGTGTGAGGGCGCGGGTTAGTGTTAGCGTACGGGTTAGGATTAGGGGACGGGTGAGGGTCAGGCTTCGGGGCATGGTTAGGGTTAGGGTTCGGGGTAGGGTTAGGGTTAGGGGACGGGGACGGTTTCGGGTCCAGGTGAGGGTACGGCAACGCTTTAGGGGGAGCGTGCGTGTGAGGGCGCGGGTTAGTGTTAGCGTACGGGATAGGATTAGGGGACGGGTGAGGGTCCGGCTTCGGGGAAGGGTTAGGGTTAGGGTTCGGGCTAGGGTTAGGGTTAGGGGACGGGGACGGTTTAGGGTCCAGGTGAGGGTACGGCAACGCTTTAGGGGGAGCTTGCGTGTGAGGGCGCGGGTTAGTGTTAGCGTACGGGTTAGGATTAGGGGACGGGTGAGGGTCAGGCTTCGGGGATGGGTTAGGGTTAGGGTTCGGGCTAGGGTTAGGGTTAGGGGACGGGGACGGTTTAGGGTCCAGGTGAGGGTACGGCAACGCTTTAGGGGGAGCGTGCGTGTGAGGGCGCGGGTTAGTGTTAGCGTACGGGTTAAGATTGGGGACGGGTGAGGGTCAGGCTTCGGGGAAGGGTTAGGGTTAGGGTTCGGGCTAGGGTTAGGGTTAGGGGACGGGGACGGTTTCGGGTCCAGGTGAGGGTACGGCAACGCTTTAGGGGGAGCGTGCGTGTGAGGGCCTGGGTTAGTGTTAGCGTACGGGTTAGGATTAGGGGACGGGTGAGGGTCAGGCTTCTGGGAAGGGTTAGGGTTAGGGTTCGGGCTAGGGTTAGGGTTAGGGGACGGGGACGGTTTAGGGTCCAGGTGAGGGTACGGCAACGCCTTAGGGGGAGCGTGCATGTGAGGGCGCGGGTTAGTGTTAGCGTACGGGTTAGGATTAGGGGACGGGTGAGGGTCAGGCTTCGGGGAAGGGTTAGGGTTAGGGTTCGGGCTAGGGTTAGGGTTAGGGGACAGGGACGGTTTCAGGTACATGTGAGGGTACGGCAACGCTTTAGGGGGAGCGTGCGTGTGAGGGCGCGGGTTAGTGTTAGCGTACGGGATAGGATTAGGGGACGGGTGAGGGTCCGGCTTCGGGGAAGGGTTAGGGTTAGGGTTCGGGCTAGGGTTAGGGTTAGGGGACGGGGACGGTTTAGGGTCCAGGTGAGGGTACGGCAACGCTTTAGGGGGAGCGTGCGTGTGAGGGCGCAGGTTAGTGTTAGCGTACGGGTTAGAATTAGGGGACGGGTGAGGGTCAGGCTTCTGGGAAGCGTTAGGGTTAGGGTTCGGGCTAGGGTTAGGGTTCGGGTACGGGGACGGTTTAGGGTCCAGGTGAGGGTATGGCAACGCTTTAGGGGGAGCGTGCGTGTGAGAGCGCGGGTTAGTGTTAGCGTACGGGTTAGGATTAGGGGACGGGTGAGGGTCAGGCTTCGGGGAAGGGTTAGGGTTAGGGTTCGGGCTAGGGTTAGGGTTAGGGGACGGGGACGGTTTAGGGTCCAGGTGAGGGTACGGCAACGCTTTAGGGGGAGCGTGCGTGTGAGGGCGCGGGTTAGTGTTAGCGTACGGGATAGGATTAGGGGACGGGTGAGGGTCCGGCTTCGGGGAAGGGTTAGGGTTAGGGTTCGGGCTAGGGTTAGGGTTAGGGGACGGGGACGGTTTAGGGTCCAGGTGAGGGTACGGCAACGCTTTAGGGGGAGCTTACGTGTGACGGCGCGGGTTAGTGTTAGCGTACGGGTTAGGATTAGGGGACGGGTGAGGGTCAGGCTTCGGGGATGGGTTAGGGTTAGGGTTCGGGCTAGGGTTAGGGTTAGGGGACGGGGACGGTTTAGGGTCCAGGTGAGGGTACGGCAACGCTTTAGGGGGAGCGTGCGTGTGAGGGCGCGGGTTAGTGTTAGCGTACGGGTTAAGATTGGGGACGGGTGAGGGTCAGGCTTCGGGGAAGGGTTAGGGTTAGGGTTCGGGCTAGGGTTAGGGTTAGGGGACGGGACGGTTTAGGGTCCAGGTGAGGGTACGGCAACGCTTTAGGGGGAGCGTGCGTGTGAGGGCGCGGGTTAGTGTTAGCGTACGGGTTAGGATTAGGAGACGGGTGAGGGTCAGGCTTCGGGGAAGGGTTAGGGTTAGTGTTCGGGCTAGGGTTAGGGTAGGGGACGGGGACGGTTTAGGGTCCAGGTGAGGGTACGGCAACGCTTTAGGGGGAGCGTGCGTGTGAGGGCGCGGGTTAGTGGTAGCGTACGGCTTAGGATTAGGGGATGGGTGAGGGTCAGGCTTCGGGGAAGGGTTAGGGTTAGGGTTCGGGCTAGGGTTAGGGTTAGGGGACGGGGACGGTTTAGGGTCCAGGTGAGGGTACGTCAACGCTTTAGGGGGAGCGTGCGTGTGAGGGCGCGGGTTAGTGTTAGCGTACGGGTTAGGATTAGGGGACGGGTGAGGGTCAGGCTTCGGGGAAGGGTTAGGGTTAGGGTTCGGGCTAGGGTTAGGGTTAGGGGACGGGGACGGTTTAGGGTCCAGGTGAGGGTACGGCAACGCTTTAGGGGGAGCGTGCGTGTGAGGGCGCGGGTTAGTGTTAGCGTACGGGTTAGGATTAGGGGACGGGTGAGGGTCAGGCTTCGGGGAAGGGTTAGGGTTAGGGTTCGGGCTAGGATTAGGGTTAGGGGACGGGGACGGTTTCGGGTCCAGGTGAGGGTACGGCAACGCTTTAGGGGGAGCGTGCGTGTGAGGGCGCGTGTTAGTGTTAGCGTATGGGTTAGGATTAGGGGACGGGTGAGGGTCAGGCTTCGGGGAAGGGTTAGGGTTAGGGTTCGGGCTAGGGTTAGGGTTAGGGGACGGGGACGGTTTAGGGTCCAGGTGAGGGTACGGCAACGCTTTAGGGGGAGTGTGCGTGTGAGGGCGCGGGTTAGTGTTAGCGTACGGGTTAGGATTAGGGGACGGGTGAGTGTCAGGCTTCGGGGAACGGTTAGGGTTAGGGTTCGGGCTAGGGTTAGGGTTAGGGGATGGGGAAGGTTTAGGGTCCAGGTGAGGGTACGGCAACGCTTTAGGGGGAGCCTGCGTGTGAGGGCGCGGGTTAGTGTTAGCATACGGCTTAGGATTAGGGGACGGGTGAGGGTCAGGCTTCGGGGAAGGGTTAGGGTTAGGGTTCGGGCTAGGGTTAGGGTTAGGGGACGGGGACGGTTTAGGGTCCAGGTGAGGGTACGGCAACGCTTTAGGGGGAGCGTGCGTGTGAGGGCGCGGGTTAGTGTTAGCGTACGGGTTAGGATTAGGGGACGGGTGAGGGTCAGGCTTCGGGGAAGGGTTAGGGTTAGGGTTCGGGCTAGGGTTAGGGTTAGGGGACGGGGACGGTTTAGGGTCCAGGTGAGGGTACGGCAACGCTTTAGGGGGAGCGTGCGTGTGAGGGCGCGGGTTAGTGTTAGCGTACGGGTTAGAATTAGGGGACGGGTGTGGGTCAGGCTTCGGGGAAGGGTTAGGGTTAGGGTTCGGGCTAGGGTTAGGGTTCGGGTACGGGGACGGTTTAGGGTCCAGGTTAGGGTATGGCAACGCTTTAGGGGGAGCGTGCGTGTGAGGGCGCGGGTTAGTGTTAGCGTACGGGTTAAGATTGGGGACGGGTGAGGGTCAGGCTTCGGGGAAGGGTTAGGGTTAGGGTTCGGGCTAGGGTTAGGGTTAGGGGACGGGGACGGTTTCGGGTCCAGGTGAGGGTACGGCAACGCTTTAGGGGGAGCGTGCATGTGAGGGCCTGGGTTAGTGTTAGCGTACGGTTTAGGATTAGGGGACGGGTGAGGGTCAGGCTTCTGGGAAGGGTTAGGGTTAGGGTTCGGGCTAGGGTTAGGGTTAGGGGACGGGGACGGTTTCGGGTCCAGGTGAGGGTACGGCAACGCTTTAGGGGGAGCGTGCATGTGAGGGCGCGGGTTAGTGTTAGCGTACGGGTTAGGATTAGGGGACGGGTGAGGGTCAGGCTTCGGGGAAGGGTTAGGGTTAGGGTTCGGGCTAGGGTTAGGGTTAGGGGACGGGGACGTTTTCGGGTCCAGTTGAGGGTACGGCAACGCTTTAGGGGGAGCCTGCGTGTGAGGGCGCGGGTTAGTGTTAGCGTACGGCTTAGGATTAGGGGACGGGTGAGGGTCAGGCTTCGGGGAAGGGTTAGGGTTAGGGTTCGGGCTAGGGTTAGGGTTAGGGGACGGGGACGGTTTAGGGTCCAGGTGAGGGTACGGCAACGCTTTAGGGGGAGCGTGCGTGTGAGGGCGCGGGTTAGTGTTAGCGTACGGGTTAGGATTAGAGGACGGTTGAGGGTCAGGCTTCGGGGAAGGGTTAGGGTTAGGGTTCGGGCTAGGGTTAGGGTTAGGGGACGGGGACGGTTTAGGGTCCAGGTGAGGGTACGGCAACGCTTTAGGGGGAGCGTGCGTGTGAGGGCGCGGGTTAGTGTTAGCGTTCGGCTTAGGATTAGGGGACGGGTGAGGGTCAGGCTTCGGGGAAGGGTTAGGGTTAGGGTTCGGGCTAGGGTTAGGGTTAGGGGACGGGGACGGTTTAGGGTCCAGGTGAGGGTACGGCAACGCTTTAGGGGGAGCGTGCGTGTGAGGGCGCGGGTTAGTGTTAGCGTACGGGTTAGGATTAGGGGACGGGTGAGGGTCAGGCTTCGGGGAAGGGTTAGGGTTAGGGTTCGGGCTAGGGTTAGGGTTAGGGGACGGGGACGGTTTCGGGTCCAGGTGAGGGTACGGCAACGCTTTAGGGGGAGCGTGCGTGTGAGGGCGCGTGTTAGTGTTAGCGTACGGATTAGGATTAGGGGACGGGTGAGGGTCAGGCTTCGGGGAAGGGTTAGGGTTAGGGTTCGGGCTAGGGTTAGGGTTAGGGGACGGGGACGGTTTAGGGTCCAGGTGAGGGTACGGCAACGCTTTAGGGGGAGCGTGCGTGTGAGGACGCGGGTTAGTGTTAGCGTACGGGTTAGGATTAGGGGACGGGTGAGAGTCAGGCTTCGGAGAAGGGTTAGGGTTAGGGTTCGGGCTAGGGTTAGGGTTAGGGGATGGGGAAGGTTTAGGGTCCAGGTGAGGGAACGGCAACGATTTAGGGGGAGCGTGCGTGTGAGGGCGCGGGTTAGTGTTAGCGTACGGGTTAGGATTAGGGGACGGGTGAGGGTCAGGCTTCGGGGAAGGGTTAGGGTTAGGGTTCGGGCTAGGGTTAGGGTTAGGGGACGGGGACGTTTTCGGGTCCAGGTGAGGGTACGGCAACGCTTTAGGGGGAGCCTGCGTGTGAGGGCGCGGGTTAGTGTTAGCGTACGGCTTAGGATTAGGGGACGGGTGAGGGTCAGGCTTCGGGGAAGGGTTAGGGTTAGGGTTCGGGCTAGGGTTAGGGTTAGGGGACGGGGACGGTTTAGGGTCCAGGTGAGGGTACGGCAACGCTTTAGGGGGAGCGTGCGTGTGAGGGCGCGGGTTAGTGTTAGCGTACGGGTTAGGATTAGAGGACGGGTGAGGGTCAGGCTTCGGGGAAGGGTTAGGGTTAGGGTTCGGGCTAGGGTTAGGGTTAGGGGACGGGGACCGTTTAGGGTCCAGGTGAGGGTACGGCAACGCTTTAGGGGGAGCGTGCGTGTGAGGGCGCGGGTTAGTGTTAGCGTACGGGTTAGAATTAGGGGACGGGTGAGGGTCAGGCTTCGGGGAAGGGTTAGGGTTAGGGTTCGGGCTAGGGTTAGGGTTCGGGGACGGGGACGGTTTAGGGTCCAGGTGAGGGTATGGCAACGCTTTAGGGGGAGCGTGCGTGTGAGGGCGCGGGTTAGTGTTAGCGTACGGGTTAGGATTAGGGGACGGGTGAGGGTCAGGCTTTGGGGAAGGGTTAGGGTTAGGGTTCGGGCTAGGGTTAGGGTTAGGGGACGGGGACGGTTTCGGGTCCAGGTGAGGGTACGGCAACGCTTTAGGGGGAGCGTGCGTGTGAGGGCGCGGGTTAGTGTTAGCGTACGGGATAGGATTAGGGGACGGGTGAGGGTCCGGCTTCGGGGAAGGGTTAGGGTTAGGGTTCGGGCTAGGGTTAGGGTTAGGGGACAGGGACGGTTTAGGGTCCAGGTGAGGGTACGGCAACGCTTTAGGGGGAGCTTGCGTGTGAGGGCGCGGGTTAGTGTTAGCGTACGGGTTAGGATTAGGGGACGGGTGAGGGTCAGGCTTCGGGGATGGGTTAGGGTTAGGGTTCGGGCTAGGGTTAGGGTTAGTGGACGGGGACGGTTTAGGGTCCAGGTGAGGGTACGGCAACGCTTTAGGGGGAGCGTGCGTGTGAGGGCGCGGGTTAGTGTTAGCGTACGGGTTAAGATTGGGGATGGGTGAGGGTCAGGCTTCGGGGAAGGGTTAGGGTTAGGGTTCGGGCTAGGGTTAGGGTTAGGGGACGGGGACGGTTTCGGGTCCAGGTGAGGGTACGGCAACGCTTTAGGGGGAGCGTGCGTGTGAGGGCGCGGGTTAGTGTTAGCGTACGGGTTAGGATTAGGGGACGGGTGAGGGTCAGGGTTCGGGGAAGGGTTAGGGTTAGGGTTCGGGCTAGGGTTAGGGTTAGGGGACAGGGACGGTTTCAGGTCCATGTGAGGGTACGGCAACGCTTTAGGGGGAGCGTGCGTGTGAGGGCGCGGGTTAGTGTTAGCGTACGGGTTAGGATTAGGGGACGGGTGAGGGTCAGGCTTCTGGGAAGGGTTAGGTTTAGGGTTCGGGCTAGGGTTAGGGTTAGGGGACGGGGACGGTTTAGGGTCCAGGTGAGGGTACGGCAACGCTTTAGGGGGAGCGTGCGTGTGAGGGCGCGGGTTAGTGTTAGCGTACGGGTTAGGATTAGGGGACGGGTGAGGGTCAGGCTTCGGGGAAGGGTTAGGGTTAGGGTTCGGGCTAGGGTTAGGGTTAGGGGACGGGGACGGTTTCGGGTCCAGGTGAGGGTACGGCAACGCTTTAGGGGGAGCGTGCGTGTGAGGGCGCGGGTTAGTGTTAGCGTACGGGTTAGGATTAGGGGACGGGTGAGGGTCAGGCTTCTGGGAAGGGTTAGGGTTAGGGTTCGGGCTAGGGTTAGTGTTAGGGGACGGGGACGGTTTAGGGTCCAGGTGAGGGTACGGCAACGCTTTAGGGGGAGCGTGCATGTGAGGGCGCGGGTTAGTGTTAGCGTACGGCTTAGGATTAGGGGACGGGTGAGGGTCAGGCTTTGGGGAAGGGTTAGGGTTAGGGTTCGGGCTACGGTTAGGGTTAGGGGACGGGGAAGGTTTAGGGTCCATGTGAGGGTACGGCAACGCTTTAGGGGGAGCGTGCGTGTGAGGGCGCGAGTTAGTGTTAGCGTACGGGTTAGGATTAGGGGACGGGTGAGGGTCAGGCTTCGGGGAAGGGTTAGGGTTAGGGTTCGGGCTAGGGTTAGGGTTAGGGGACGGGGACGGTTTCGGGTCCAGGTGAGGGTACGGCAACGCTTTAGGGGGAGCGTGCGTGTGAGGGCGCGGGTTAGTGTTAGCGTACGGGTTAGGATTAGGGGACGGGTGAGGGTCAGGCTTCGGGGAAGGGTTAAGGTTAGGGTTCGGGCTACGGTTAGGGTTAGGGGACGGGGAAGGTTTAGGGTCCATGTGAGGGTACGGCAACGCTTTAGGGGGAGCGTGCGTGTGAGGGCGCGAGTTAGTGTTAGCGTACGGGTTAGGATTAGGGGACGGGTGAGGGTCAGGCTTCGGGGAAGGGTTAGGGTTAGGGTTCGGGCTAGGGTTAGGGTTAGGGGACGGGGACGGTTTCGGGTCCATGTGAGGGTACGGCAACGCTTTAGGGGGAGCGTGCGTGTGAGGGCGCGGGTTAGTGTTAGCGTACGGGTTAGGATTAGGGGACGGGTGAGGGTCAGGCTTCTGGGAAGGGTTAGGGTTAGGGTTCGGGCTAGGGTTAGGGTTAGGGGACGGGGACGGTTTAGGGTCCAGGTGAGGGTACGGCAACGCTTTAGGGGGAGCGTGCATGTGAGGGCGCGGGTTAGTGTTAGCGTACGGGTTAGGATTAGGGGACGGGTGAGGGTCAGGGTTCGGGGAAGGGTTAGGGTTAGGGTTCGGGCTAGGGTTAGGGTTAGGGGACAGGGACGGTTTCAGGTCCATGTGAGGGTACGGCAACGCTTTAGGGGGAGCGTGCGTGTGAGGGCGCGGGTTAGTGTTAGCGTACGGGTTAGGATTAGGGGACGGGTGAGGGTCAGGCTTCTGGGAAGGGTTAGGTTTAGGGTTCGGGCTAGGGTTAGGGTTAGGGGACGGGGACGGTTTAGGGTCCAGGTGAGGGTACGGCAACGCTTTAGGGGGAGCGTGCGTGTGAGGGCGCGGGTTAGTGTTAGCGTACGGGTTAGGATTAGGGGACGGGTGAGGGTCAGGCTTCGGGGAAGGGTTAGGGTTAGGGTTCGGGCTAGGGTTAGGGTTAGGGGACGGGGACGGTTTCGGGTCCAGGTGAGGGTACGGCAACGCTTTAGGGGGAGCGTGCGTGTGAGGGCGCGGGTTAGTGTTAGCGTACGGGTTAGGATTAGGGGACGGGTGAGGGTCAGGCTTCTGGGAAGGGTTAGGGTTAGGGTTCGGGCTAGGGTTAGGGTTAGGGGACGGGGACGGTTTAGGGTCCAGGTGAGGGTACGGCAACGCTTTAGGGGGAGCGTGCATGTGAGGGCGCGGGTTAGTGTTAGCGTACGGCTTAGGATTAGGGGACGGGTGAGGGTCAGGCTTTGGGGAAGGGTTAGGGTTAGGGTTCGGGCTACGGTTAGGGTTAGGGGACGGGGAAGGTTTAGGGTCCATGTGAGGGTACGGCAACGCTTTAGGGGGAGCGTGCGTGTGAGGGCGCGAGTTAGTGTTAGCGTACGGGTTAGGATTAGGGGACGGGTGAGGGTCAGGCTTCGGGGAAGGGTTAGGGTTAGGGTTCGGGCTAGGGTTAGGGTTAGGGGACGGGGACGGTTTCGGGTCCAGGTGAGGGTACGGCAACGCTTTAGGGGGAGCGTGCGTGTGAGGGCGCGGGTTAGTGTTAGCGTACGGGTTAGGATTAGGGGACGGGTGAGGGTCAGGCTTCGGGGAAGGGTTAAGGTTAGGGTTCGGGCTAGGGTTAGGGTTAGGGGACGGGGACGGTTTAGGGTCCAGGTGAGGGTACGGCAACGCTTTAGGGGGAGCGTGCGTGTGAGGGCGCGGGTTAGTGTTAGCGTACGGGTTAGGATTAGGGGACGGGTGAGGGTCAGGCTTCGGGAAAGGGTTAGGGTTAGGGTTCGGGCTAGGGTTAGGGTTAGGGGACGGGGACGGTTTCGGGTCCAGGTGAGGGTACGGCAACGCTTTAGGGGGAGCGTACGTGTGAGGGCGCGGGTTAGTGTTAGCGTACGGGTTAGGATTAGGGGACGGGTGAGGGTCAGGCTTCTGGGAAGAGTTAGGGTTAGGGTTCGGGCTAGGGTTAGGGTTAGGGGACGGGGACGGTTTCGGGTCCAGGTGAGGGTACGGCAACGCTTTAGGGGGAGCGTGCGTGTGAGGGCGCGGGTTAGTGTTAGCGTACGGGTTAGGATTAGGGGACGGGTGAGGGTCAGGCTTCTGGGAAGGGTTAGGGTTAGGGTTCGGGCTAGGGTTAGGGTTAGGGGACGGGGACGGTTTAGGGTCCAGGTGAGGGTACGGCAACGCTTTAGGGGGAGCGTGCATGTGAGGGCGCGGGTTAGTGTTAGCGTACGGGTTAGGATTAGGGGACGGGTGAGGGTCAGGGTTCGGGGAAGGGTTAGGGTTAGGGTTCGGGCTAGGGTTAGGGTTAGGGGACAGGGACGGTTTCAGGTCCATGTGAGGGTACGGCAACGCTTTAGGGGGAGCGTGCGTGTGAGGGCGCGGGTTAGTGTTAGCGTACGGGTTAGGATTAGGGGACGGGTGAGGGTCAGGCTTCTGGGAAGGGTTAGGTTTAGGGTTCGGGCTAGGGTTAGGGTTAGGGGACGGGGACGGTTTAGGGTCCAGGTGAGGGTACGGCAACGCTTTAGGGGGAGCGTGCGTGTGAGGGCGCGGGTTAGTGTTAGCGTACGGGTTAGGATTAGGGGACGGGTGAGGGTCAGGCTTCGGGGAAGGGTTAGGGTTAGGGTTCGGGCTAGGGTTAGGGTTAGGGGACGGGGACGGTTTCGGGTCCAGGTGAGGGTACGGCAACGCTTTAGGGGGAGCGTGCGTGTGAGGGCGCGGGTTAGTGTTAGCGTACGGGTTAGGATTAGGGGACGGGTGAGGGTCAGGCTTCTGGGAAGGGTTAGGGTTAGGGTTCGGGCTAGGGTTAGGGTTAGGGGACGGGGACGGTTTAGGGTCCAGGTGAGGGTACGGCAACGCTTTAGGGGGAGCGTGCATGTGAGGGCGCGGGTTAGTGTTAGCGTACGGCTTAGGATTAGGGGACGGGTGAGGGTCAGGCTTTGGGGAAGGGTTAGGGTTAGGGTTCGGGCTACGGTTAGGGTTAGGGGACGGGGAAGGTTTAGGGTCCATGTGAGGGTACGGCAACGCTTTAGGGGGAGCGTGCGTGTGAGGGCGCGAGTTAGTGTTAGCGTACGGGTTAGGATTAGGGGACGGGTGAGGGTCAGGCTTCGGGGAAGGGTTAGGGTTAGGGTTCGGGCTAGGGTTAGGGTTAGGGGACGGGGACGGTTTCGGGTCCAGGTGAGGGTACGGCAACGCTTTAGGGGGAGCGTGCGTGTGAGGGCGCGGGTTAGTGTTAGCGTACGGGTTAGGATTAGGGGACGGGTGAGGGTCAGGCTTCGGGGAAGGGTTAAGGTTAGGGTTCGGGCTAGGGTTAGGGTTAGGGGACGGGGACGGTTTAGGGTCCAGGTGAGGGTACGGCAACGCTTTAGGGGGAGCGTGCGTGTGAGGGCGCGGGTTAGTGTTAGCGTACGGGTTAGGATTAGGGGACGGGTGAGGGTCAGGCTTCGGGAAAGGGTTAGGGTTAGGGTTCGGGCTAGGGTTAGGGTTAGGGGACGGGGACGGTTTCGGGTCCAGGTGAGGGTACGGCAACGCTTTAGGGGGAGCGTGCGTGTGAGGGCGCGGGTTAGTGTTAGCGTACGGGTTAGGATTAGGGGACGGGTGAGGGTCAGGCTTCTGGGAAGAGTTAGGGTTAGGGTTCGGGCTAGGGTTAGGGTTAGGGGACGGGGACGGTTTAGGGTCCAGGTGAGGGTACGGCAACGCTTTAGGGGGAGCGTGCGTGTGAGGGCGCGGGTTAGTGTTAGCGAACGGCTTAGGATTAGGGGACGGGTGAGGGTCAGGCTTCGGGGAAGGGTTAGGGTTAGGGTTCGGGCTAGGCTTAGGGTTAGGGGACGGGGACGGTTTAGGGTCCAGGTGAGGGTACGTCAACGCTTTAGGGGGAGCGTGCGTGTGAGGGCGCGGGTTAGTGTTAGCGTTCGGCTTAGGATTAGGGGACGGGTGAGGGTCAGGCTTCGGGGAAGGGTTAGGGTTAGGGTTCGGGCTAGGGTTAGGGTTAGGGGACGGGGACGGTTTAGGGTCCAGGTGAGGGTACGGCAACGCTTTAGGGGGAGCGTGCGTGTGAGGGCGCGGGTTAGTGTTAGCGTACGGGTTAGGATTAGGGGACGGGTGAGAGTCAGGCTTCGGAGAAGGGTTAGGGTTAGGGTTCGGGCTAGGGTTAGGGTTAGGGGATGGGGAAGGTTTAGGGTCCAGGTGAGGGAACGGCAACGATTTAGGGGAAGCGTGCGTGTGAGGGCGCGGGTTAGTGTTAGCGTACGGGTTAGGATTAGGGGACGGGTGAGGGTCAGGCTTCGGGGAAGGGTTAGGGTTAGGGTTCGGGCTAGGGTTAGGGTTAGGGGATGGGGACGTTTTCGGGTCCAGTTGAGGGTACGGCAACGCTTTAGGGGGAGCCTGCGTGTGAGGGCGCGGGTTAGTGTTAGCGTACGGCTTAGGATTAGGGGACGGGTGAGGGTCAGGCTTCGGGGAAGGGTTAGGGTTAGGGTTCGGGCTAGGGTTAGGGTTAGGGGACGGGGACGGTTTAGGGTCCAGGTGAGGGTACGGCAACGCTTTAGGGGGAGCGTGCGTGTGAGGGCGCGGGTTAGTGTTAGCGTACGGGTTAGGATTAGAGGACGGGTGAGGGTCAGGCTTCGGGGAAGGGTTAGGGTTAGGGTTCGGGCTAGGGTTAGGGTTAGGGGACGGGGACGGTTTAGGGTCCAGGTGAGGGTACGGCAACGCTTTAGGGGGAGCGTGCGTGTGAGGGCGCGGGTTAGTGTTAGCGTACGGGTTAGAATTAGGGGACGGGTGAGGGTCAGGCTTCGGGGAAGGGTTAGGGTTAGGGTTCGGGCTAGGGTTAGGGTTCGGGGACGGGGACGGTTTAGGGTCCAGGTGAGGGTATGGCAACGCTTTAGGGGGAGCGTGCGTGTGAGGGCGCGGGTTAGTGTTAGCGTACGGGTTAGGATTAGGGGACGGGTGAGGGTCAGGCTTCGGGGAAGGGTTAGGGTTAGGGTTCGGGCTAGGGTTAGGGTTAGGGGACGGGGACGGTTTCGGGTCCAGGTGAGGGTACGGCAACGCTTTAGGGGGAGCGTGCGTGTGAGGGCGCGGGTTAGTGTTAGCGTACGGGATAGGATTAGGGGACGGGTGAGGGTCCGGCTTCGGGGAAGGGTTAGGGTTAGGGTTCGGGCTAGGGTTAGGGTTAGGGGACGGGGACGGTTTAGGGTCCAGGTGAGGGTACGGCAACGCTTTAGGGGGAGCTTGCGTGTGAGGGCGCGGGTTAGTGTTAGCGTACGGGTTAGGATTAGGGGACGGGTGAGGGTCAGGCTTCGGGGATGGGTTAGGGTTAGGGTTCGGGCTAGGGTTAGGGTTAGTGGACGGGGACGGTTTAGGGTCCAGGTGAGGGTACGGCAACGCTTTAGGGGGAGCGTGCGTGTGAGGGCGCGGGTTAGTGTTAGCGTACGGGTTAAGATTGGGGACGGGTGAGGGTCAGGCTTCGGGGAAGGGTTAGGGTTAGGGTTCGGGCTAGGGTTAGGGTTAGGGGACGGGGACGGTTTCGGGTCCAGGTGAGGGTACGGCAACGCTTTAGGGGGAGCGTGCGTGTGAGGGCGCGGGTTAGTGTTAGCGTACGGGTTAGGATTAGGGGACGGGTGAGGGTCAGGCTTCTGGGAAGGGTTAGGGTTAGGGTTCGGGCTAGGGTTAGGGTTAGGGGACGGGGACGGTTTAGGGTCCAGGTGAGGGTACGGCAACGCTTTAGGGGGAGCGTGCATGTGAGGGCGCGGGTTAGTGTTAGCGTACGGGTTAGGATTAGGGGACGGGTGAGGGTCAGGGTTCGGGGAAGGGTTAGGGTTAGGGTTCGGGCTAGGGTTAGGGTTAGGGGACAGGGACGGTTTCAGGTCCATGTGAGGGTACGGCAACGCTTTAGGGGGAGCGTGCGTGTGAGGGCGCGGGTTAGTGTTAGCGTACGGGTTAGGATTAGGGGACGGGTGAGGGTCAGGCTTCTGGGAAGGGTTAGGGTTAGGGTTCGGGCTAGGGTTAGGGTTAGGGGACGGGGACGGTTTAGGGTCCAGGTGAGGGTACGGCAACACTTTAGGGGGAGCGTGCGTGTGAGGGCGCGGGTTAGTGTTAGCGTACGGGTTAGGATTAGGGGACGGGTGAGGGTCAGGCTTCGGGGAAGGGTTAGGGTTAGGGTTCGGGCTAGGGTTAGGGTTAGGGGACGGGGACGGTTTCGGGTCCAGGTGAGGGTACGGCAACGCTTTAGGGGGAGCGTGCGTGTGAGGGCGCGGGTTAGTGTTAGCGTACGGGTTAGGATTAGGGGACGGGTGAGGGTCAGGCTTCGGGGAAGGGTTAGGGTTAGGGTTCGGGCTAGGGTTAGGGTTAGGGGACGGGGACGGTTTAGGGTCCAGGTGAGGGTACGGCAATGCTTTAGGGGGAGCGTGCGTGTGAGGGCGCGCGTTAGTGTTAGCGTTCGGCTTAGGATTAGGGGACGGGTGAGGGTCAGGCTTCGGGGAAGGGTTAGGGTTAGGGTTCGGGCTAGGGTTAGGGTTAGGGGACGGGGACGATTTAGGGTCCAGGTGAGGGTACGGCAACGCTTTAGGGGGAGCGTGCGTGTGAGGGCGCGCGTTAGTGTTAGCGTACGGCTTAGGATTAGGGGACGGGTGAGGGTCAGGCTTCGGGGAAGGGTTAGGGTTAGGGTTCGGGCTAGGGTTAGGGTTAGGGGACGGGGACGGTTTAGGGTCCAGGTGAGGGTACGGCAGCGCTTTAGGGGGAGCGTGCGTGTGAGGGCGCGGGTTAGTGTTAGCGTACGGCTTAGGATTAGGGGACGGGTGAGGGTCAGGCTTCGGGGAAGGGTTAGGGTTAGGGTTCGGGCTAGGGTTAGGGTTAGGGGACGGGGACGGTTTAGGGTCCAGGTGAGGGTACGGCAACGCTTTAGGGGGAGCGTGCGTGTGAGGGCGCGCGTTAGTGTTAGCGTACGGCTTAGGATTAGGGGACGGGTGAGGGTCAGGCTTCGGGGAAGGGTTAGGGTTAGGGTTCGGGCTAGGGTTAGGGTTAGGGGACGGGGACGGTTTAGGGTCCAGGTGAGTGTACGGCAACGCTTTAGGGGGAGCGTGCGTGTGAGGGCGCGGGTTAGTGTTAGCGTACGGGTTAGGATTAGGGGACGGGTGAGGGTCAGGCTTCGGGGAAGGGTTAGGGTTAGGGTTCGGGCTAGGGTTAGGGTTAGGGGACGGGGACGGTTTAGGGTCCAGGTGAGGGTACGGCAACGCTTTAGGGGGAGCGTGCGTGTGAGGGCGCGGTTTAGTGGTAGCGTACGGTTTAGGATTAGGGGACGGGTGAGGGTCAGGCTTCGGGGAAGGTTTAGGGTTAGGGTTCGGGCTAGGGTTAGGGTTAGGGGACGGGGACGGTTTAGGGTCCAGGTGAGGGTACGGCAACGCTTTAGGGGGAGCGTGAGTGTGAGGGCGCGGGTTAGTGTTAGCGTACGGGTTAGGATTAGGGGACGGGTGAGGGTCAGGCTTCGGGGAAGGGTTAGGGTTAGGGTTCGGGCTAGGGTTAGTGTTAGGGGACGGGGACGGTTTCGGGTCCAGGTGAGGTTACGGCAACGCTTTAGGGGGAGCGTGCGTGTGAGGGCGCGTGTTAGTGTTAGCGTACGGGTTAGGATTAGGGCACGGGTGAGGGTCAGGCTTCGGGGAAGGGTTAGGGTTAGGGTTTGGGCTAGGGTTAGAGTAAGGGTACGGGGACGGTTTAGGGTCCAGGTGAGGGTACGGCAACGCTTTAGGGGGAGCGTGCGTGTGAGGGCGTGGGTTAGTGTTAGCGTACGGGTTAGGATTAGGGGACGGGTGAGGGTCAGGCTTCGGGGAACGGTTACGGTTAGGGTTCGGGCTAGTGTTAGGGTTAGGGGACGGGGACGTTTTCGGGTCCAGGTGAGGGTACGGCAACGCTTTAGGGGGAGCCTGCGTGTGAGGGCGCGGGTTAGTGTTAGCATACGGCTTAGGATTAGGGGACGGGTGAGGGTCAGGCTTCGGGGAAGGGTTAGGGTTAGGGTTCGGGCTAGGGTTAGGGTTCGGGTACGGGGACGGTTTAGGGTCCAGGTGAGGGTATGGCAACGCTTTAGGGGGAGCGTGCGTGTGAGGGCGCGGGTTAGTGTTAGCGTACGGGTTAGGATTAGGGGACGGGTGAGGGTCAGGCTTCGGGGAATGGTTAGGGTTAGGGTTCGGGGTAGGGTTAGGGTTAGGGGACGGGGACGGTTTCGGGTCCAGGTGAGGGTACGGCAACGCTTTAGGGGGAGCGTGCGTGTGAGGGCGCGGGTTAGTGTTAGCGTACGGGATAGGATTAGGGGACGGGTGAGGGTCCGGCTTCGGGGAAGGGTTAGGGTTAGGGTTCGGGCTAGGGTTAGGGTTAGGGGACGGGGACGGTTTAGGGTCCAGGTGAGGGTACGGCAACGCTTTAGGGGGAGCTTGCGTGTGAGGGCGCGGGTTAGTGTTAGCGTACGGGTTAGGATTAGGGGACGGGTGAGGGTCAGGCTTCGGGGATGGGTTAGGGTTAGGGTTCGGGCTAGGGTTAGGGTTAGGGGACGGGGACGGTTTAGGGTCCAGGTGAGGGTACGGCAGCGCTTTAGGGGGAGCGTGCGTGTGAGGGCGCGGGTTAGTGTTAGCGTACGGGTTAAGATTGGGGACGGGTGAGGGTCAGGCTTCGGGGAAGGGTTAGGGTTAGGGTTCGGGCTAGGGTTAGGGTTAGGGGACGGGGACGGTTTCGGGTCCAGGTGAGGGTACGGCAACGCTTTAGGGGGAGCGTGCGTGTGAGGGCGTGGGTTAGTGTTAGGGTACGGGTTAGGATTAGGGGACGGGTGAGGGTCAGGCTTCTGGGAAGGGTTAGGGTTAGGGTTCGGGCTAGGGTTAGGGTTAGGGGACGGGGACGGTTTAGGGTCCAGGTGAGGGTACGGCAACGCTTTAGGGGGAGCGTGCATGTGAGGGCGCGGGTTAGTGTTAGCGTACGGGTTAGGAATAGGGAACGGGTGAGGGTCAGGATTCGGGGAAGGGTTAGGGTTAGGGTTCGGGCTAGGGTTAGGGTTAGGGGACAGGGACGGTTTCAGGTCCATGTGAGGGTACGGCAACGCTTTAGGGGGAGCGTGCGTGTGAGGGCGCGGGTTAGTGTTAGCGTACGGGTTAGGATTAGGGGACGGGTGAGGGTCAGGCTTCTGGGAAGGGTTAGGGTTAGGGTTCTGGCTAGGGTTAGGGTTAGGGGACGGGGACGGTTTAGGGTCCAGGTGAGGGTACGGCAACGCTTTAGGGGGAGCGTGCGTGTGAGGGCGCGGGTTAGTGTTAGCGTACGGGTTAGGATTAGGGGACGGGTGAGGGTCAGGCTTCGGGGAAGGGTTAGGGTTAGGGTTCGGGCTAGGGTTAGGGTTAGGGGACGGGGACGGTTTCGGGTCCAGATGAGGGTACGGCAACGCTTTAGGGGGAGCGTGCGTGTGAGGGCGCGGGTTAGTGTTAGCGTACGGGTTAGGATTAGGGGACGGGTGAGGGTCAGGCTTCGGGGAAGGGTTAGGGTTAGGGTTCGGGCTAGGGTTAGGGTTAGGGGACGGGGACGGTTTAGGGTCCAGGTGAGGGTACGGCAACGCTTTAGGGGGAGCGTGCGTGTGAGGGCGCGGGTTAGTGTTAGCGTACGGCTTAGGATTAGGGGACGGGTGAGGGTCAGGCTTCGGGGAAGGGTTAGGGTTAGGGTTCGGGCTAGGGTTAGGGTTAGGGGACGGGGACGGTTTCGGGTCCAGATGAGGGTACGGCAACGCTTTAGGGGGAGCGTGCGTGTGAGGGCGCGGGTTAGTGTTAGCGTACGGGTTAGGATTAGGGGACGGGTGAGGGTCAGGCTTCGGGGAATGGTTAGGGTTAGGGTTCGGGCTAGGGTTAGGGTTAGGGGACGGGGACGGTTTCGGGTCCAGGTGAGGGTACGGCAACGCTTTAGGGGGAGCGTGCGTGTGAGGGCGCGGGTTAGTGTTAGCGTACGGGTTAAGATTAGGTGACGGGTGAGGGTCAGGCTTCGGGGAAGGGTTAGGGTTAGGGTTCGGGCTAGGGTTAGGGTTAGGGGACGGGGACGGTTTAGGGTCCAGGTGAGGGTACGGCAATGCTTTAGGGGGAGCGTGCGTGTGAGGGCGCGCGTTAGTGTTAGCGTTCGGCTTAGGATTAGGGGACGGGTGAGGGTCAGGCTTCGGGGAAGGGTTAGGGTTAGGGTTCGGGCTAGGGTTAGGGTTAGGGGACGGGGACGATTTAGGGTCCAGGTGAGGGTACGGCAACGCTTTAGGGGGAGCGTGCGTGTGAGGGCGCGCGTTAGTGTTAGCGTACGGCTTAGGATTAGGGGACGGGTGAGGGTCAGGCTTCGGGGAAGGGTTAGGGTTAGGGTTCGGGCTAGGGTTAGGGTTAGGGGACGGGGACGGTTTAGGGTCCAGGTGAGGGTACGGCAACGCTTTAGGGGGAGCGTGCGTGTGAGGGCGCGGGTTAGTGTTAGCGTACGGCTTAGGATTAGGGGACGGGTGAGGGTCAGGCTTCGGGGAAGGGTTAGGGTTAGGGTTCGGGCTAGGGTTAGGGTTAGGGGACGGGGACGGTTTAGGGTCCAGGTGAGGGTACGGCAACGCTTTAGGGGGAGCGTGCGTGTGAGGGCGCGCGTTAGTGTTAGCGTACGGCTTAGGATTAGGGGACGGGTGAGGGTCAGGCTTCGGGGAAGGGTTAGGGTTAGGGTTCGGGCTAGGGTTAGGGTTAGGGGACGGGGACGGTTTAGGGTCCAGGTGAGTGTACGGCAACGCTTTAGGGGGAGCGTGCGTGTGAGGGCGCGGGTTAGTGTTAGCGTACGGGTTAGGATTAGGAGACGGGTGAGGGTCAGGCTTCGGGGAAGGGTTAGGGTTAGGGTTCGGGCTAGGGTTAGGGTTAGGGGACGGGGACGGTTTAGGGTCCAGGTGAGGGTACGGCAACGCTTTAGGGGGAGCGTGCGTGTGAGGGCGCGGTTTAGTGGTAGCGTACGGTTTAGGATTAGGGGACGGGTGAGGGTCAGGCTTCGGGGAAGGTTTAGGGTTAGGGTTCGGGCTAGGGTTAGGGTTAGGGGACGGGGACGGTTTAGGGTCCAGGTGAGGGTACGGCAACTCTTTAGGGGGAGCGTGAGTGTGAGGGCGCGGGTTAGTGTTAGCGTACGGGTTAGGATTAGGGGACGGGTGAGGGTCAGGCTTCGGGGAAGGGTTAGGGTTAGGGTTCGGGCTAGGGTTAGTGTTAGGGGACGGGGACGGTTTCGGGTCCAGGTGAGGTTACGGCAACGCTTTAGGGGGAGCGTGCGTGTGAGGGCGCGTGTTAGTGTTAGCGTACGGGTTAGGATTAGGGCACGGGTGAGGGTCAGGCTTCGGGGAAGGGTTAGGGTTAGGGTTTGGGCTAGGGTTAGAGTAAGGGTACGGGGACGGTTTAGGGTCCAGGTGAGGGTACGGCAACGCTTTAGGGGGAGCGTGCGTGTGAGGGCGTGGGTTAGTGTTAGCGTACGGGTTAGGATTAGGGGACGGGTGAGGGTCAGGCTTCGGGGAACGGTTACGGTTAGGGTTCGGGCTAGTGTTAGGGTTAGGGGACGGGGACGTTTTCGGGTCCAGGTGAGGGTACGGCAACGCTTTAGGGGGAGCCTGCGTGTGAGGGCGCGGGTTAGTGTTAGCATACGGCTTAGGATTAGGGGACGGGTGAGGGTCAGGCTTCGGGGAAGGGTTAGGGTTAGGGTTCGGGCTAGGGTTAGGGTTCGGGTACGGGGACGGTTTAGGGTCCAGGTGAGGGTATGGCAACGCTTTAGGGGGAGCGTGCGTGTGAGGGCGCGGGTTAGTGTTAGCGTACGGGTTAGGATTAGGGGACGGGTGAGGGTCAGGCTTCGGGGAATGGTTAGGGTTAGGGTTCGGGCTAGGGTTAGGGTTAGGGGACGGGGACGGTTTCGGGTCCAGGTGAGGGTACGGCAACGCTTTAGGGGGAGCGTGCGTGTGAGGGCGCGGGTTAGTGTTAGCGTACGGGATAGGATTAGGGGACGGGTGAGGGTCCGGCTTCGGGGAAGGGTTAGGGTTAGGGTTCGGGCTAGGGTTAGGGTTAGGGGACGGGGACGGTTTAGGGTCCAGGTGAGGGTACGGCAACGCTTTAGGGGGAGCTTGCGTGTGAGGGCGCGGGTTAGTGTTAGCGTACGGGTTAGGATTAGGGGACGGGTGAGGGTCAGGCTTCGGGGATGGGTTAGGGTTAGGGTTCGGGCTAGGGTTAGGGTTAGGGGACGGGGACGGTTTAGGGTCCAGGTGAGGGTACGGCAGCGCTTTAGGGGGAGCGTGCGTGTGAGGGCGCGGGTTAGTGTTAGCGTACGGGTTAAGATTGGGGACGGGTGAGGGTCAGGCTTCGGGGAAGGGTTAGGGTTAGGGTTCGGGCTAGGGTTAGGGTTAGGGGACGGGGACGGTTTCGGGTCCAGGTGAGGGTACGGCAACGCTTTAGGGGGAGCGTGCGTGTGAGGGCGTGGGTTAGTGTTAGCGTACGGGTTAGGATTAGGGGACGGGTGAGGGTCAGGCTTCTGGGAAGGGTTAGGGTTAGGGTTCTGGCTAGGGTTAGGGTTAGGGGACGGGGACGGTTTAGGGTCCAGGTGAGGGTACGGCAACGCTTTAGGGGGAGCGTGCGTGTGAGGGCGCGGGTTAGTGTTAGCGTACGGGTTAGGATTAGGGGACGGGTGAGGGTCAGGCTTCGGGGAAGGGTTAGGGTTAGGGTTCGGGCTAGGGTTAGGGTTAGGGGACGGGGACGGTTTCGGGTCCAGATGAGGGTACGGCAACGCTTTAGGGGGAGCGTGCGTGTGAGGGCGCGGGTTAGTGTTAGCGTACGGGTTAGGATTAGGGGACGGGTGAGGGTCAGGCTTCGGGGAAGGGTTAGGGTTAGGGTTCGGGCTAGGGTTAGGGTTAGGGGACGGGGACGGTTTAGGGTCCAGGTGAGGGTACGGCAACGCTTTAGGGGGAGCGTGCGTGTGAGGGCGCGGGTTAGTGTTAGCGTACGGCTTAGGATTAGGGGACGGGTGAGGGTCAGGCTTCGGGAAAGGGTTAGGGTTAGGGTTCGGGCTAGGGTTAGGGTTAGGGGACGGGGACGGTTTAGGGTCCAGGTGAGGGTACGGCAACGCTATTGGGGGAGCGTGCGTTTGAGGGCGCGGGTTAGTGTTAGCGTACGGGTTAGGATTAGGGGACAGGTGAGGGTCAGGCTTCGGGGAAGGTTTAGGGTTAGGGTTCGGGCTAGGGTTAGGCTTAGGGGACGGGGACGGTTTAGGGTCCAGGTGAGTGTACAGCAACGCTTTAGGGGGAGCGTGCGTGTGAGGGCGCGGGTTAGTGTTAGCGTACGGGTTAGGATTAGGGGACGGGTGAGGGTCAGGCTTCGGGGAAGTGTTAGGGTTAGGGTTCGGGCTAGGGTTAGGGTTAGGGGACGGGGACGGTTTAGGGTCCAGGTGAGGGTACGGCAACGCTTTAGGGGGAGCGTGCGTGTGAGGGCGCGGGTTAGTGTTAGCGTACGGGTTAGGATTAGGGGACGGGTGAGGGTCAGGCTTCGGGGAAGGGTTAGGGTTAGGGTTCGGGCTAGGGTTAGGGTTAGGGGACAGGGACGGGTTAGGGGACAGGGACGGTTTAGGGTCCAGGTGAGGGTACAGCAACGCTTTAGGAGAAGCGTGCGTGTGAGGGCGCGGGTTAGTGTTAGCGTACGGGTTAAGATTGGGGACGGGTGAGGGTCAGGCTTCGGGGAAGGGTTAGGGTTAGGGTTCGGGCTAGGTTTAGGGTTAGGGGACGGGGACGGTTTAGGGTCCAGGTGAGGTTAGGGTTAGGGTTAGGGTTAGGGTTAGGGTTAGGGTTAGGGTTAGGGTTAGGGTTAGGGTTAGGGGTTAGGGTTGGGTTAGGGTTAGGGTTAGGGTTAGGGTTAGGGTTAGGGTTAGGGTTAGGGTTAGGGTTAGGGGTTAGGGTTCGGGTTAGGGTTCGGGTTAGGGTTAGGGTTAGGGTTAGGGTTAGGGTTAGGGTTAGGGTTAGGGTTAGGGTTTAGGGTTAGGGTTAGGGTTAGGGTTAGGGTTAGGGTTAGGGTTAGGGTTAGGGTTAGGGTTAGGGTTTAGGGTTAGGGTTAGGGTTAGGGTTCGGGTTAGGGTTAGGGTTAGGGTTCGGGTTAGGGTTCGGGTTTAGGGTTAGGGTTAGGGTTAGGGTTCGGGTTCGGGTTAGGGTTAGGGTTAGGGTTCGGGTTAGGGTTAGGGTTAGGGTTAGGGTTAGGGTTTAGGGTTAGGGTTCGGGTTAGGGTTAGGGTTAGGGTTCGGGTTAGGGTTAGGGTTAGGGTTCGGGTTAGGGTTAGGGTTCGGGTTAGGGTTAGGGTTAGGGTTCGGGTTAGGGTTAGGGTTCGGGTTAGGGTTAGGGTTAGGGTTCGGGTTAGGGTTAGGGTTCGGGTTAGGGTTAGGGTTAGGGTTCGGGTTAGGGTTAGGGTTCGGGTTAGGGTTCGGGTTCGGGTTCGGGTTAGGGTTAGGGTTCGAGTTAGGGTTCGGGTTAGGGTTCGGGTTAGGGTTAGGGTTAGGGTTCGGGTTCGGGTTAGGGTTAGGGTTCGGGTTAGGGTTCGGGTTAGGGTTAGGGTTAGGGTTCGGGTTAGGGTTAGGGTTAGGGTTCGGGTTAGGGTTCGGGTTAGGGTTAGGGTTCGGGTTAGGGTTCGGGTTCGGGTTCGGGTTAGGGTTAGGGTTAGGGTTCGGGTTAGGGTTCGGGTTCGGGTTAGGGTTAGGGTTAGGGTTCGGGTTAGGGTTCGGGTTCGGGTTAGGGTTAGGGTTCGGGTTAGGGTTAGGGTTAGGGTTCGGGTTCGGGTTCGGG